>NC_081296.1:30179744-31429744 GCF_030435805.1 Mustela lutreola
CAGCTGGTCTCTCCGTCTCTCCTCAGAACCGCATCCACAAGCGGGGAGATCGCCCGCACCAGCTCGTCTTGCCTGGCCCGGCCCTGCCCACAGGTCCAATGTCTCAGGACCCCGGCTCATGGCGCAGTCCGCCACGCAGCCCCGGTAAGCAGGTTCTGGGGGCGACGCGACCGCACGCATCGCCGCCAACCTGCTTGGGTCAATGATGACAACTCAAATGGTCTCGAAGAGCGGTGATGACCTAAAAATCATGCTCAATAGGATTACGCTGAGGCCCAATGCAGGCGTCTGTGCCGGGATCAGCATCCCCCGGAGCCTCGGGGCCCTGGAGGGGCGCTGCCGTTGGGAGCTTGAGGCCAAGGATCCCCCGGGGATCCCTGCTCCGGCCCTGGAAAGCCCGTGCGCGTCAGGGGCCCCTCGAGGTGTGGAGGCAGCCCACCCGGCCTAGAGACTGAATCCCCTCCCCTCCCCTGGACAGCTCCCTGGGAGCCATGCCTTAGGAACCCTTGTCTCCTTGTGTCTTGCAGCGGGCCTTGGGCACCAGGTGGTAGGCGCGGCGTTGGCCACGACAGGTGAGTGGGAGACTCTGGGCCTGGCGGGAGATGGCAGACGCCATGGGCATCGTCCGCGAAGCCAGAGTCACGGCACGGGGCTCTGGCTCCACCACTGAGCTACGGGTGGAGGCCCCCGTTGTCCACACAGCGTTGGCTGGCGCGTGATCAGGCTCCCTTGAGCCATCCCAGGTGCAGGGAACGCGAACGTTGGGCCGCGGGAACTGGCCGGGACTGGATCCCGGGGGGATGCCGCCATAGATCCGCGTGGCCCTGAGGCCTCCTTGGACCTCCCTTTGTGTCCTGTGCACCCGTGAGGAGACGGGTTCGGGAGACCCTTGGCGTCAGGGACTTCTGTCCCCCTCAGCGAGTGGCGGTTGCTCGAGCCAACCCCAGCGCATGTTTCTTGGGGCTGGAGCGGGCAGAGCTCCTGCCCTAGGCACCAGACTCCCAAGGACTTTGGGAGCCTGGGAGGCTGCTGAAGTACAGCCCTCGATGTTTGCTTGGGCTGCCGATGGAGCATGGTTTGGCTGGACGTGGGCAAGAATGGGCGAGCCCCAGGCCACAGCGGGCATTGGGCGAGAGCCTGTCGGGCCAGGCCCCCAGAGGAGGGGCCGCCACGCGGGGACACTCTGGACCCTGTTGCAGGGCGGGCATTGGTCCCCTGCCTCCCGCTGGCGGGAGACCGTGACCCGCGACTCCCTCTCCAGACGTGGACCGTCGGGGCATGGGGGCCAACGTTGGCTGCGAGTGCCAGCGCCCGGATGCACGGACGGCAGCCGGGCCAATCTGGGGTTGGCGTCTGCCTGGCCATAAGTTCTGGGGCCGCCCCCGTTGGCTCGGGGCCCGGGAGGCATCGGGGGGGGGGGTAACTCGATAACCTAGTGTTCCCGCTCACGTTGTGGGGCCTTTCTTAGCAAGGGGTGGCTCCCACAGGGGCCCTGATCTCCACAGTTTCTGGAGGCCCAGGGATGTACAGCGGCTCCCCAGGGCCCTTTTCCTTGCTTGCGGCGGCTCCGAGCCTTGGGTCGTTCGTTCCTCCACCCGCCTGGCCAGCAGCGGCCAGGGCTTCGGGCGTGACCAATCGTGGCCGCATGGGGCACGAGCCACGGAGCAGGCCGTTCTGACAGCTGGCCTCTCCCTCTGTCCTTAGAACCCCGTCCCCCAGGGAGGATCTCGCCTTGACGACCAACTCTGGCTTCTCCCAGCCCCGCCCAAAGGGCCCGTGTCTCGGATCGCCGGGGCATGGCGCCGTCCCGACCGCTCCCTCGGTAAGGAGGAGTTCCGGGTGGGCAGGGACCTCACGCGTCGCCCCCGGCTTGCTTGGGTCAATGATGAGAACTCATATGGTCTCGAAGAGCGATGATGACCTAAAAATCATGCTCAATAGGATTACGCTGAGGCCCAGTGCAGGGGACCGTGCGGGGATCAGCAGCCCCCAGACCCTCGGGGCATTTGAGGGCGCGCTGCTGCAGCTGGGCGCTAGAGGAGAACGAACGCTCGAGCGTCTGCGCGCGTTGGGCCCGGAGCCCAGGCGCCTCTGCGCGTGCCCACGGGGGTGTTCTGGCACTCAAGCTGGCCCACCGCCCCAATCCCCTTCCCAGGACAGCTCCCCGGGAGCCAGGGCTTCGCCATCCTCGTCTCCTCGTGTCCTTCGGCGGGCCTGGCCGGCTAGGTCCTCGGTGTGTCGACATGCAGCAGAGGTGAGCGGAAGCCTTGGGCTCGGAGGGAGGCCCGAGACGCCTTGGGAAGCGGGTAGCCCAGCAGTGACTCTGCAGCAGGCCGTGGGCTTGGGGTGGCGGTCCTCGTGGTCCAGACGTCGTGGGCCACCCCGGGAGCGGGTGCCCTTGAGCCATCCCAGGGGCAGGGAACGCGAGCGTGGGGCCGGGTGGCTGGCAAGACCCGGAAAGCGCAGAGTGGCCGCCATAGGATCAGGGGATCCTGAGGCCCCCTGATCCATCTGGGCGTGTCTCGTGGGCCTACGAACGTACTGGACGTGAGACTTGTGGTCTCAGAAGCTTCTGTGATCTTCTGCCACGGGGTGTTGCTCGAGGCCCGGGACTTGGCTTTTTTCCGCGGGCTGACGAGGCCTGAGCTCCTGCCCCACAGCGCAGACGCCCAAGGCGTTGGAGACCACACCAGGCTGCTTGCGAATAGCGCAAGAGGATACCTTGTGCTCGCGAGACAGCCGGGTTCCACGGGGCTACGGGGCGGAATCTGCGAGGGCCAGGCCCTTGCAGCCATTGGGTCGGAGCCTCTCTCCGGAGGCTCTCAAGCACCGGGGACCGGGTCCTGACGAAGCGGCGCTGCACGGCGAGAGTCGGGTACCTCGCCCAGGGCAGCCGGTGGGTGGTGTGCCTGGCTGTAGTGGTGGACAGCGACCTGGCATTCAGAGCTCGGCCCTGGGGCAGCCGTGGGCCCGAGCCACCTTGGGCTTCCAGGGTAGGGACTCCGATCCTTGGCTCCCAGGTGGGACCATGGGTGGGTGGGCGGCGTCCTGGCCACAAGTCCCTGACCGCCACCCTCGGCTCTCGTGCAAGGGAGACAGCGGGGACACGTCAAAACCCTGTGCTCCGTGCCATGTTCACGGACCGTTCTGCCGACGGTGGTGCTGACCCAGGGGCCTAGATCTCCCTTGTTTGGGGATGCCCTGGTAAGGGCAGCTGGGGCCCTGGGCCCTGCTCCGTCGTCTCGCACATCAGACATGCGTGGGTCGGCCGTATGTCCGGCCCCCTCCGGCCAGGACGTTGGGAAAGGTAGCCCTCGGCCGTCCGGCCGGTGCCCCGGACCAGGGCTTTTGGACAGCTGGTCTCTCCGTCTCTCCTCAGAACCGCATCCACAAGCGGGGAGATCGCCCGCACCAGCTCGTCTTGCCTGGCCCGGCCCTGCCCACAGGTCCAATGTCTCAGGACCCCGGCTCATGGCGCAGTCCGCCACGCAGCCCCGGTAAGCATGTTCTGGGGGCGACGCGACCGCACGCATTGCCGCCAACCTGCTTGGGTCAATGATGACAACTCAAATGGTCTCGAAGAGCGGTGATGACCTAAAAATCATGCTCAATAGGATTACGCTGAGGCCCAATGCAGGCGTCTGTGCCGGGATCAGCATCCCCCGGAGCCTCGGGGCCCTGGAGGAACGCTGCCGTTGGGAGCTTGAGGCCAAGGATCCCCCGGGGATCCCTGCTCCTGCCCTGGAAAGCCCGTGCACGTCAGGGGCCCCTCGAGGTGTGGAGGCAGCCCACCCGGCCTAGAGACTGAATCCCCTCCCCTCCCCTGGACAGCTCCCTGGGAGCCATGCCTTAGGAACCCTTGTCTCCTTGTGTCTTGCAGCGGGCCTTGGGCGCCAGGTGGTAGGCGCGGCGTGGGCCACGACAGGTGAGTGGGAGACTCTGGGCCTGGCGGGAGATGGCAGACGCCATGGGCGTCGTCCGCGAAGCCAGAGTCACGGCACGGGGCTCTGGCTCCACCACTGAGCTACGGGTGGAGGCCCCCGTTGTCCACACAGCGGTGGCTGGTGCGTGATCAGGCTCCCTTGAGCCATCCCAGGTGCAGGGAACGCGAACGTTGGGCCGCGGGAACTGGCCGGGACTGGATCCCGGGGGGATGCCGCCATAGATCCGCGTGGCCCTGAGGCCTCCTTGGACCTCCCTTTGTGTCCTGTGCGCCCGTGAGGAGACGGGTTCGGGAGACCCTTGGCGTCAGGGACTTCTGTCCCCCTCAGCGAGTGGCGGTTGCTCGAGCCAACCCCAGCGCATGTTTCTTGGGGCTGGAGCGGGCAGAGCTCCTGCCCTAGGCACCAGACTCCCAAGGACTTTGGGAGCCTGGGAGGCTGCTGAAGTACAGCCCTCGATGTTTGCTTGGGCTGCCGATGGAGCATGGTTTGGCTGGACGTGGGCAAGAATGGGCGAGCCCCAGGCCACAGCGGGCATTGGGCGAGAGCCTATCGGGCCAGGCCCCCAGAGGAGGGGCCGCCACGCGGGGACACTCTGGACACTGTTGCAGGGCGGGCATTGGTCCCCTGCCTCCCGCTGGCGGGAGACCGTGACCCGCGACTCCCTCTCCAGACGTGGCCCGTCGGGGCATGGGGGCCAACGTTGGCTGCGAGTGCCAGCGCCCGGATGCACGGACGGCAGCCGGGCCAATCTGGGGTTGGCGTCTGCCTGGCCATAAGTTCTGAGGCCGCCCCCGTTGGCTCAGGGCCCCGGTAGGCATCGGGTGGGGGGGTAACTCGATAACCTAGTATTCCCGCCCACGTTGTGGGGCCTTTCTTAGCAAGGGGTGGTTCCCACAGGGGCCCTGATCTCCACAGATTCTGTAGGCCCAGGGATGTACAGCGGCTCCCCAGGGCCCTTTTCCTTGCTTGCGGCAGCTCCGAGCCTTGGGTCGTTCGTTCCTCCACCCGCCTGGCCAGCAGCCGCCAGGGCTTCGGGCGTGACCGATCGTGGCCGCATGGGGTACGAGCCACAGAGCAGGCCGTTCTGACAGCTGGCCTCTCCCTCTGTCCTTAGAACCCCGTCCCCCAGGGAGGATCTCGCCTTGACGACCAAGTCTGGCTTTTCCCAGCCCCGCCCAAAGGGCCCGTGTCTCGGATCGCCGGGGCATGGCGCCGTCCCGACCGCTCCCTCGGTAAGGAGGGGTTCCGGGTGGGCAGGGACCTCACGCGTCGCCCCCGGCTTGCTTGGGTCAATGATGAGAACTCATATGGTCTCGAAGAGGGATGATGACCTAAAAATCATGCTCAATAGGATTACGCTGAGGCCCAGGGCAGGAGACCGTGCGGGGATCAGCAGCCCCCAGACCCTCGGGGCATTTGAGGGCGCGCTGCTGCAGCTGGGCGCTAGAGGAGAACGAACGCTCGAGCGTCTCCGCGCGTTGGGCCCGGAGCCCAGGCGCCTCTGCGCGTGCCCACGGGGGTGTTCTGGCACTCAAGCTGGCCCACCGCCCCATTCCCCTTCCCAGGACAGCTCCCCGGGAGCCAGGGCTTCGCCATCCTCGTCTCCTCGTGTCCTTCGGCGGGCCTGGCCGGCTAGGTCCTCGGTGTGTCGACATGCAGCAGAGGTGAGCGGAAGCCTTGGGCTCGGAGGGAGGCCCGAGACGCCTTGGGAAGCGGGTAGCCCAGCAGTGACTCTGCAGCAGGCCGTGGGCTTGGGGTGGCGGTCCTCGTGGTCCAGACGTCGTGGGCCACCCCGGGAGCGGGTGCCCTTGAGCCATCCCAGGGGCAGGGAACGCGAGCGTGGGGCCGGGTGGCTGGCAAGACCCGGAAAGCGCAGAGTGGCCGCCATAGGATCAGGGGACCCTGAGGCCCCCTGATCCATCTGGGCGTGTCTCGTGGGCCTACGAACGTAGTGGACGTGAGACTTGTGGTCTCAGAAGCTTCTGTGATCTTCTGCCACGGGGTGTTGCTCGAGGCCCGGGACTAGGCTTGTTTCCGCGGGCTGACGAGGCCTGAGCTCCCGCCCCACAGCGCAGACGCCCAAGGCGTTGGAGACCCCACCAGGCTGCTTGCGAAGAGCGCAAGAGGATTCCTTGTGCTCGCGAGACAGCCGGGTTCCACGGGGCTACGGGGCGGAATCTGCGAGGACCAGGCCCTTGCAGCCATTGGGTCGGAGCCTCTCTCCGGAGGCTCTCAAGCACCGGGGACCGGGTCCTGACGAAGCGGCGCTGCACGGCGAGAGTCGGGTACCTCGCCCAGGGCAGCCGGTGGGTGGTGTGCCTGGCCGTAGTGGTGGACAGCGACCTGGCATTCAGAGCTCGGCCCTGGGGCAGCCGTGGGCCCGAGCCACCTTGGGCTTCCAGGGTAGGGGCTCCCATCCTTGGCTCCCAGGTGGGACCATGGGTGGGTGGGCGGCGTCCTGGCCAACAGTCCCTGACCGCCCCCCTCGGCTCCCGTGCAAGGGAGACAGCGGGGACACGTCAAAACCCTGTGCTCCGTGCCATGTTCACGGACCGTTCTGCCGACGGTGGTGCTGACCCAGGGGCCTAGATCTCCCTTGTTTGGGGATGCCCTGGTAAGGGCAGCTGGGGCCCTGGGCCCTGCTCCGTCGTCTCGCACATCAGCCATGCGTGGGTCGGACGTATGCCCGGCCCCCACCGGCCAGGTCGTTGGGAAAGGTAGCCCTCGGCCGTCCGGCCGGTGCCCCGGACCAGGGCTTTTGGACAGCTGGTCTCTCCGTCTCTCCTCAGAACCGCATCCACAAGCGGGGAGATCGCCCGCACCAGCTCGTCTTGCCTGGCCCGGCCCTGCCCACAGGTCCAATGTCTCAGGACCCCGGCTCATGGCGCAGTCCGCCACGCAGCCCCGGTAAGCAGGTTCTGGGGGCGACGCGACCGCACGCATCGCCGCCAACCTGCTTGGGTCAATGATGACAACTCAAATGGTCTCGAAGAGCGGTGATGACCTAAAAATCATGCTCAATAGGATTACGCTGAGGCCCAATGCAGGCGTCTGTGCCGGGATCAGCATCCCCCGGAGCCTCGGGGCCCTGGAGGGGCGCTGCCGTTGGGAGCTTGAGGCCAAGGATCCCCCGGGGATCCCTGCTCCGGCCCTGGAAAGCCCGTGCGCGTCAGGGGCCCCTCGAGGTGTGGAGGCAGCCCACCCGGCCTAGAGACTGAATCCCCTCCCCTCCCCTGGACAGCTCCCTGGGAGCCATGCCTTAGGAACCCTTGTCTCCTTGTGTCTTGCAGCGGGCCTTGGGCACCAGGTGGTAGGCGCGGCGTTGGCCACGACAGGTGAGTGGGAGACTCTGGGCCTGGCGGGAGATGGCAGACGCCATGGGCATCGTCCGCGAAGCCAGAGTCACGGCACGGGGCTCTGGCTCCACCACTGAGCTACGGGTGGAGGCCCCCGTTGTCCACACAGCGTTGGCTGGCGCGTGATCAGGCTCCCTTGAGCCATCCCAGGTGCAGGGAACGCGAACGTTGGGCCGCGGGAACTGGCCGGGACTGGATCCCGGGGGGATGCCGCCATAGATCCGCGTGGCCCTGAGGCCTCCTTGGACCTCCCTTTGTGTCCTGTGCGCCCGTGAGGAGACGGGTTCGGGAGACCCTTGGCGTCAGGGACTTCTGTCCCCCTCAGCGAGTGGCGGTTGCTCGAGCCAACCCCAGCGCATGTTTCTTGGGGCTGGAGCGGGCAGAGCTCCTGCCCTAGGCACCAGACTCCCAAGGACTTTGGGAGCCTGGGAGGCTGCTGAAGTACAGCCCTCGATGTTTGCTTGGGCTGCCGATGGAGCATGGTTTGGCTGGACGTGGGCAAGAATGGGCGAGCCCCAGGCCACAGCGGGCATTGGGCGAGAGCCTGTCGGGCCAGGCCCCCAGAGGAGGGGCCGCCACGCGGGGACACTCTGGACCCTGTTGCAGGGCGGGCATTGGTCCCCTGCCTCCCGCTGGCGGGAGACCGTGACCCGCGACTCCCTCTCCAGACGTGGACCGTCGGGGCATGGGGGCCAACGTTGGCTGCGAGTGCCAGCGCCCGGATGCACGGACGGCAGCCGGGCCAATCTGGGGTTGGCGTCTGCCTGGCCATAAGTTCTGGGGCCGCCCCCGTTGGCTCGGGGCCCGGGAGGCATCGGGGGGGGGGGTAACTCGATAACCTAGTGTTCCCGCTCACGTTGTGGGGCCTTTCTTAGCAAGGGGTGGTTCCCACAGGGGCCCTGATCTCCACAGTTTCTGGAGGCCCAGGGATGTACAGCGGCTCCCCAGGGCCCTTTTCCTTGCCTGCGGCGGCTCCGAGCCTTGGGTCGTTCGTTCCTCCACCCGCCTGGCCAGCAGCGGCCAGGGCTTCGGGCGTGACCAATCGTGGCCGCATGGGGCACGAGCCACGGAGCAGGCCGTTCTGACAGCTGGCCTCTCCCTCTGTCCTTAGAACCCCGTCCCCCAGGGAGGATCTCGCCTTGACGACCAACTCTGGCTTCTCCCAGCCCCGCCCAAAGGGCCCGTGTCTCGGATCGCCGGGGCATGGCGCCGTCCCGACCGCTCCCTCGGTAAGGAGGGGTTCCGGGTGGGCAGGGACCTCACGCGTCGCCCCCGGCTTGCTTGGGTCAATGATGAGAACTCATATGGTCTCGAAGAGCGATGATGACCTAAAAATCATGCTCAATAGGATTACGCTGAGGCCCAGTGCAGGGGACCGTGCGGGGATCAGCAGCCCCCAGACCCTCGGGGCATTTGAGGGCGCGCTGCTGCAGCTGGGCGCTAGAGGAGAACGAACGCTCGAGCGTCTGCGCGCGTTGGGCCCGGAGCCCAGGCGCCTCTGCGCGTGCCCACGGGGGTGTTCTGGCACTCAAGCTGGCCCACCGCCCCAATCCCCTTCCCAGGACAGCTCCCCGGGAGCCAGGGCTTCGCCATCCTCGTCTCCTCGTGTCCTTCGGCGGGCCTGGCCGGCTAGGTCCTCGGTGTGTCGACATGCAGCAGAGGTGAGCGGAAGCCTTGGGCTCGGAGGGAGGCCCGAGACGCCTTGGGAAGCGGGTAGCCCAGCAGTGACTCTGCAGCAGGCCGTGGGCTTGGGGTGGCGGTCCTCGTGGTCCAGACGTCGTGGGCCACCCCGGGAGCGGGTGCCCTTGAGCCATCCCAGGGGCAGGGAACGCGAGCGTGGGGCCGGGTGGCTGGCAAGACCCGGAAAGCGCAGAGTGGCCGCCATAGGATCAGGGGATCCTGAGGCCCCCTGATCCATCTGGGCGTGTCTCGTGGGCCTACGAACGTACTGGACGTGAGACTTGTGTTCTCAGAAGCTTCTGTGATCTTCTGCCACGGGGTGTTGCTCGAGGCCCGGGACTTGGCTTTTTTCCGCGGGCTGACGAGGCCTGAGCTCCTGCCCCACAGCGCAGACGCCCAAGGCGTTGGAGACCACACCAGGCTGCTTGCGAATAGCGCAAGAGGATACCTTGTGCTCGCGAGACAGCCGGGTTCCACGGGGCTACGGGGCGGAATCTGCGAGGGCCAGGCCCTTGCAGCCATTGGGTCGGAGCCTCTCTCCGGAGGCTCTCAAGCACCGGGGACCGGGTCCTGACGAAGCGGCGCTGCACGGCGAGAGTCGGGTACCTCGCCCAGGGCAGCCGGTGGGTGGTGTGCCTGGCTGTAGTGGTGGACAGCGACCTGGCATTCAGAGCTCGGCCCTGGGGCAGCCGTGGGCCCGAGCCACCTTGGGCTTCCAGGGTAGGGACTCCGATCCTTGGCTCCCAGGTGGGACCATGGGTGGGTGGGCGGCGTCCTGGCCACAAGTCCCTGACCGCCACCCTCGGCTCTCGTGCAAGGGAGACAGCGGGGACACGTCAAAACCCTGTGCTCCGTGCCATGTTCACGGACCGTTCTGCCGACGGTGGTGCTGACCCAGGGGCCTAGATCTCCCTTGTTTGGGGATGCCCTGGTAAGGGCAGCTGGGGCCCTGGGCCCTGCTCCGTCGTCTCGCACATCAGACATGCGTGGGTCGGCCGTATGTCCGGCCCCCTCCGGCCAGGACGTTGGGAAAGGTAGCCCTCGGCCGTCCGGCCGGTGCCCCGGACCAGGGCTTTTGGACAGCTGGTCTCTCCGTCTCTCCTCAGAACCGCATCCACAAGCGGGGAGATCGCCCGCACCAGCTCGTCTTGCCTGGCCCGGCCCTGCCCACAGGTCCAATGTCTCAGGACCCCGGCTCATGGCGCAGTCCGCCACGCAGCCCCGGTAAGCATGTTCTGGGGGCGACGCGACCGCACGCATTGCCGCCAACCTGCTTGGGTCAATGATGACAACTCAAATGGTCTCGAAGAGCGGTGATGACCTAAAAATCATGCTCAATAGGATTACGCTGAGGCCCAATGCAGGCGTCTGTGCCGGGATCAGCATCCCCCGGAGCCTCGGGGCCCTGGAGGAACGCTGCCGTTGGGAGCTTGAGGCCAAGGATCCCCCGGGGATCCCTGCTCCTGCCCTGGAAAGCCCGTGCACGTCAGGGGCCCCTCGAGGTGTGGAGGCAGCCCACCCGGCCTAGAGACTGAATCCCCTCCCCTCCCCTGGACAGCTCCCTGGGAGCCATGCCTTAGGAACCCTTGTCTCCTTGTGTCTTGCAGCGGGCCTTGGGCGCCAGGTGGTAGGCGCGGCGTGGGCCACGACAGGTGAGTGGGAGACTCTGGGCCTGGCGGGAGATGGCAGACGCCATGGGCGTCGTCCGCGAAGCCAGAGTCACGGCACGGGGCTCTGGCTCCACCACTGAGCTACGGGTGGAGGCCCCCGTTGTCCACACAGCGGTGGCTGGTGCGTGATCAGGCTCCCTTGAGCCATCCCAGGTGCAGGGAACGCGAACGTTGGGCCGCGGGAACTGGCCGGGACTGGATCCCGGGGGGATGCCGCCATAGATCCGCGTGGCCCTGAGGCCTCCTTGGACCTCCCTTTGTGTCCTGTGCGCCCGTGAGGAGACGGGTTCGGGAGACCCTTGGCGTCAGGGACTTCTGTCCCCCTCAGCGAGTGGCGGTTGCTCGAGCCAACCCCAGCGCATGTTTCTTGGGGCTGGAGCGGGCAGAGCTCCTGCCCTAGGCACCAGACTCCCAAGGACTTTGGGAGCCTGGGAGGCTGCTGAAGTACAGCCCTCGATGTTTGCTTGGGCTGCCGATGGAGCATGGTTTGGCTGGACGTGGGCAAGAATGGGCGAGCCCCAGGCCACAGCGGGCATTGGGCGAGAGCCTATCGGGCCAGGCCCCCAGAGGAGGGGCCGCCACGCGGGGACACTCTGGACACTGTTGCAGGGCGGGCATTGGTCCCCTGCCTCCCGCTGGCGGGAGACCGTGACCCGCGACTCCCTCTCCAGACGTGGCCCGTCGGGGCATGGGGGCCAACGTTGGCTGCGAGTGCCAGCGCCCGGATGCACGGACGGCAGCCGGGCCAATCTGGGGTTGGCGTCTGCCTGGCCATAAGTTCTGAGGCCGCCCCCGTTGGCTCAGGGCCCCGGTAGGCATCGGGTGGGGGGGTAACTCGATAACCTAGTATTCCCGCCCACGTTGTGGGGCCTTTCTTAGCAAGGGGTGGTTCCCACAGGGGCCCTGATCTCCACAGATTCTGTAGGCCCAGGGATGTACAGCGGCTCCCCAGGGCCCTTTTCCTTGCTTGCGGCAGCTCCGAGCCTTGGGTCGTTCGTTCCTCCACCCGCCTGGCCAGCAGCCGCCAGGGCTTCGGGCGTGACCGATCGTGGCCGCATGGGGTACGAGCCACAGAGCAGGCCGTTCTGACAGCTGGCCTCTCCCTCTGTCCTTAGAACCCCGTCCCCCAGGGAGGATCTCGCCTTGACGACCAAGTCTGGCTTTTCCCAGCCCCGCCCAAAGGGCCCGTGTCTCGGATCGCCGGGGCATGGCGCCGTCCCGACCGCTCCCTCGGTAAGGAGGGGTTCCGGGTGGGCAGGGACCTCACGCGTCGCCCCCGGCTTGCTTGGGTCAATGATGAGAACTCATATGGTCTCGAAGAGGGATGATGACCTAAAAATCATGCTCAATAGGATTACGCTGAGGCCCAGGGCAGGAGACCGTGCGGGGATCAGCAGCCCCCAGACCCTCGGGGCATTTGAGGGCGCGCTGCTGCAGCTGGGCGCTAGAGGAGAACGAACGCTCGAGCGTCTCCGCGCGTTGGGCCCGGAGCCCAGGCGCCTCTGCGCGTGCCCACGGGGGTGTTCTGGCACTCAAGCTGGCCCACCGCCCCATTCCCCTTCCCAGGACAGCTCCCCGGGAGCCAGGGCTTCGCCATCCTCGTCTCCTCGTGTCCTTCGGCGGGCCTGGCCGGCTAGGTCCTCGGTGTGTCGACATGCAGCAGAGGTGAGCGGAAGCCTTGGGCTCGGAGGGAGGCCCGAGACGCCTTGGGAAGCGGGTAGCCCAGCAGTGACTCTGCAGCAGGCCGTGGGCTTGGGGTGGCGGTCCTCGTGGTCCAGACGTCGTGGGCCACCCCGGGAGCGGGTGCCCTTGAGCCATCCCAGGGGCAGGGAACGCGAGCGTGGGGCCGGGTGGCTGGCAAGACCCGGAAAGCGCAGAGTGGCCGCCATAGGATCAGGGGACCCTGAGGCCCCCTGATCCATCTGGGCGTGTCTCGTGGGCCTACGAACGTAGTGGACGTGAGACTTGTGGTCTCAGAAGCTTCTGTGATCTTCTGCCACGGGGTGTTGCTCGAGGCCCGGGACTAGGCTTGTTTCCGCGGGCTGACGAGGCCTGAGCTCCCGCCCCACAGCGCAGACGCCCAAGGCGTTGGAGACCCCACCAGGCTGCTTGCGAAGAGCGCAAGAGGATTCCTTGTGCTCGCGAGACAGCCGGGTTCCACGGGGCTACGGGGCGGAATCTGCGAGGACCAGGCCCTTGCAGCCATTGGGTCGGAGCCTCTCTCCGGAGGCTCTCAAGCACCGGGGACCGGGTCCTGACGAAGCGGCGCTGCACGGCGAGAGTCGGGTACCTCGCCCAGGGCAGCCGGTGGGTGGTGTGCCTGGCCGTAGTGGTGGACAGCGACCTGGCATTCAGAGCTCGGCCCTGGGGCAGCCGTGGGCCCGAGCCACCTTGGGCTTCCAGGGTAGGGGCTCCCATCCTTGGCTCCCAGGTGGGACCATGGGTGGGTGGGCGGCGTCCTGGCCAACAGTCCCTGACCGCCCCCCTCGGCTCCCGTGCAAGGGAGACAGCGGGGACACGTCAAAACCCTGTGCTCCGTGCCATGTTCACGGACCGTTCTGCCGACGGTGGTGCTGACCCAGGGGCCTAGATCTCCCTTGTTTGGGGATGCCCTGGTAAGGGCAGCTGGGGCCCTGGGCCCTGCTCCGTCGTCTCGCACATCAGCCATGCGTGGGTCGGACGTATGCCCGGCCCCCACCGGCCAGGTCGTTGGGAAAGGTAGCCCTCGGCCGTCCGGCCGGTGCCCCGGACCAGGGCTTTTGGACAGCTGGTCTCTCCGTCTCTCCTCAGAACCGCATCCACAAGCGGGGAGATCGCCCGCACCAGCTCGTCTTGCCTGGCCCGGCCCTGCCCACAGGTCCAATGTCTCAGGACCCCGGCTCATGGCGCAGTCCGCCACGCAGCCCCGGTAAGCAGGTTCTGGGGGCGACGCGACCGCACGCATCGCCGCCAACCTGCTTGGGTCAATGATGACAACTCAAATGGTCTCGAAGAGCGGTGATGACCTAAAAATCATGCTCAATAGGATTACGCTGAGGCCCAATGCAGGCGTCTGTGCCGGGATCAGCATCCCCCGGAGCCTCGGGGCCCTGGAGGGGCGCTGCCGTTGGGAGCTTGAGGCCAAGGATCCCCCGGGGATCCCTGCTCCGGCCCTGGAAAGCCCGTGCGCGTCAGGGGCCCCTCGAGGTGTGGAGGCAGCCCACCCGGCCTAGAGACTGAATCCCCTCCCCTCCCCTGGACAGCTCCCTGGGAGCCATGCCTTAGGAACCCTTGTCTCCTTGTGTCTTGCAGCGGGCCTTGGGCACCAGGTGGTAGGCGCGGCGTTGGCCACGACAGGTGAGTGGGAGACTCTGGGCCTGGCGGGAGATGGCAGACGCCATGGGCATCGTCCGCGAAGCCAGAGTCACGGCACGGGGCTCTGGCTCCACCACTGAGCTACGGGTGGAGGCCCCCGTTGTCCACACAGCGTTGGCTGGCGCGTGATCAGGCTCCCTTGAGCCATCCCAGGTGCAGGGAACGCGAACGTTGGGCCGCGGGAACTGGCCGGGACTGGATCCCGGGGGGATGCCGCCATAGATCCGCGTGGCCCTGAGGCCTCCTTGGACCTCCCTTTGTGTCCTGTGCGCCCGTGAGGAGACGGGTTCGGGAGACCCTTGGCGTCAGGGACTTCTGTCCCCCTCAGCGAGTGGCGGTTGCTCGAGCCAACCCCAGCGCATGTTTCTTGGGGCTGGAGCGGGCAGAGCTCCTGCCCTAGGCACCAGACTCCCAAGGACTTTGGGAGCCTGGGAGGCTGCTGAAGTACAGCCCTCGATGTTTGCTTGGGCTGCCGATGGAGCATGGTTTGGCTGGACGTGGGCAAGAATGGGCGAGCCCCAGGCCACAGCGGGCATTGGGCGAGAGCCTGTCGGGCCAGGCCCCCAGAGGAGGGGCCGCCACGCGGGGACACTCTGGACCCTGTTGCAGGGCGGGCATTGGTCCCCTGCCTCCCGCTGGCGGGAGACCGTGACCCGCGACTCCCTCTCCAGACGTGGACCGTCGGGGCATGGGGGCCAACGTTGGCTGCGAGTGCCAGCGCCCGGATGCACGGACGGCAGCCGGGCCAATCTGGGGTTGGCGTCTGCCTGGCCATAAGTTCTGGGGCCGCCCCCGTTGGCTCGGGGCCCGGGAGGCATCGGGGGGGGGGGTAACTCGATAACCTAGTGTTCCCGCTCACGTTGTGGGGCCTTTCTTAGCAAGGGGTGGTTCCCACAGGGGCCCTGATCTCCACAGTTTCTGGAGGCCCAGGGATGTACAGCGGCTCCCCAGGGCCCTTTTCCTTGCCTGCGGCGGCTCCGAGCCTTGGGTCGTTCGTTCCTCCACCCGCCTGGCCAGCAGCGGCCAGGGCTTCGGGCGTGACCAATCGTGGCCGCATGGGGCACGAGCCACGGAGCAGGCCGTTCTGACAGCTGGCCTCTCCCTCTGTCCTTAGAACCCCGTCCCCCAGGGAGGATCTCGCCTTGACGACCAACTCTGGCTTCTCCCAGCCCCGCCCAAAGGGCCCGTGTCTCGGATCGCCGGGGCATGGCGCCGTCCCGACCGCTCCCTCGGTAAGGAGGGGTTCCGGGTGGGCAGGGACCTCACGCGTCGCCCCCGGCTTGCTTGGGTCAATGATGAGAACTCATATGGTCTCGAAGAGCGATGATGACCTAAAAATCATGCTCAATAGGATTACGCTGAGGCCCAGTGCAGGGGACCGTGCGGGGATCAGCAGCCCCCAGACCCTCGGGGCATTTGAGGGCGCGCTGCTGCAGCTGGGCGCTAGAGGAGAACGAACGCTCGAGCGTCTGCGCGCGTTGGGCCCGGAGCCCAGGCGCCTCTGCGCGTGCCCACGGGGGTGTTCTGGCACTCAAGCTGGCCCACCGCCCCAATCCCCTTCCCAGGACAGCTCCCCGGGAGCCAGGGCTTCGCCATCCTCGTCTCCTCGTGTCCTTCGGCGGGCCTGGCCGGCTAGGTCCTCGGTGTGTCGACATGCAGCAGAGGTGAGCGGAAGCCTTGGGCTCGGAGGGAGGCCCGAGACGCCTTGGGAAGCGGGTAGCCCAGCAGTGACTCTGCAGCAGGCCGTGGGCTTGGGGTGGCGGTCCTCGTGGTCCAGACGTCGTGGGCCACCCCGGGAGCGGGTGCCCTTGAGCCATCCCAGGGGCAGGGAACGCGAGCGTGGGGCCGGGTGGCTGGCAAGACCCGGAAAGCGCAGAGTGGCCGCCATAGGATCAGGGGATCCTGAGGCCCCCTGATCCATCTGGGCGTGTCTCGTGGGCCTACGAACGTACTGGACGTGAGACTTGTGTTCTCAGAAGCTTCTGTGATCTTCTGCCACGGGGTGTTGCTCGAGGCCCGGGACTTGGCTTTTTTCCGCGGGCTGACGAGGCCTGAGCTCCTGCCCCACAGCGCAGACGCCCAAGGCGTTGGAGACCACACCAGGCTGCTTGCGAATAGCGCAAGAGGATACCTTGTGCTCGCGAGACAGCCGGGTTCCACGGGGCTACGGGGCGGAATCTGCGAGGGCCAGGCCCTTGCAGCCATTGGGTCGGAGCCTCTCTCCGGAGGCTCTCAAGCACCGGGGACCGGGTCCTGACGAAGCGGCGCTGCACGGCGAGAGTCGGGTACCTCGCCCAGGGCAGCCGGTGGGTGGTGTGCCTGGCTGTAGTGGTGGACAGCGACCTGGCATTCAGAGCTCGGCCCTGGGGCAGCCGTGGGCCCGAGCCACCTTGGGCTTCCAGGGTAGGGACTCCGATCCTTGGCTCCCAGGTGGGACCATGGGTGGGTGGGCGGCGTCCTGGCCACAAGTCCCTGACCGCCACCCTCGGCTCTCGTGCAAGGGAGACAGCGGGGACACGTCAAAACCCTGTGCTCCGTGCCATGTTCACGGACCGTTCTGCCGACGGTGGTGCTGACCCAGGGGCCTAGATCTCCCTTGTTTGGGGATGCCCTGGTAAGGGCAGCTGGGGCCCTGGGCCCTGCTCCGTCGTCTCGCACATCAGACATGCGTGGGTCGGCCGTATGTCCGGCCCCCTCCGGCCAGGACGTTGGGAAAGGTAGCCCTCGGCCGTCCGGCCGGTGCCCCGGACCAGGGCTTTTGGACAGCTGGTCTCTCCGTCTCTCCTCAGAACCGCATCCACAAGCGGGGAGATCGCCCGCACCAGCTCGTCTTGCCTGGCCCGGCCCTGCCCACAGGTCCAATGTCTCAGGACCCCGGCTCATGGCGCAGTCCGCCACGCAGCCCCGGTAAGCATGTTCTGGGGGCGACGCGACCGCACGCATTGCCGCCAACCTGCTTGGGTCAATGATGACAACTCAAATGGTCTCGAAGAGCGGTGATGACCTAAAAATCATGCTCAATAGGATTACGCTGAGGCCCAATGCAGGCGTCTGTGCCGGGATCAGCATCCCCCGGAGCCTCGGGGCCCTGGAGGAACGCTGCCGTTGGGAGCTTGAGGCCAAGGATCCCCCGGGGATCCCTGCTCCTGCCCTGGAAAGCCCGTGCACGTCAGGGGCCCCTCGAGGTGTGGAGGCAGCCCACCCGGCCTAGAGACTGAATCCCCTCCCCTCCCCTGGACAGCTCCCTGGGAGCCATGCCTTAGGAACCCTTGTCTCCTTGTGTCTTGCAGCGGGCCTTGGGCGCCAGGTGGTAGGCGCGGCGTGGGCCACGACAGGTGAGTGGGAGACTCTGGGCCTGGCGGGAGATGGCAGACGCCATGGGCGTCGTCCGCGAAGCCAGAGTCACGGCACGGGGCTCTGGCTCCACCACTGAGCTACGGGTGGAGGCCCCCGTTGTCCACACAGCGGTGGCTGGTGCGTGATCAGGCTCCCTTGAGCCATCCCAGGTGCAGGGAACGCGAACGTTGGGCCGCGGGAACTGGCCGGGACTGGATCCCGGGGGGATGCCGCCATAGATCCGCGTGGCCCTGAGGCCTCCTTGGACCTCCCTTTGTGTCCTGTGCGCCCGTGAGGAGACGGGTTCGGGAGACCCTTGGCGTCAGGGACTTCTGTCCCCCTCAGCGAGTGGCGGTTGCTCGAGCCAACCCCAGCGCATGTTTCTTGGGGCTGGAGCGGGCAGAGCTCCTGCCCTAGGCACCAGACTCCCAAGGACTTTGGGAGCCTGGGAGGCTGCTGAAGTACAGCCCTCGATGTTTGCTTGGGCTGCCGATGGAGCATGGTTTGGCTGGACGTGGGCAAGAATGGGCGAGCCCCAGGCCACAGCGGGCATTGGGCGAGAGCCTATCGGGCCAGGCCCCCAGAGGAGGGGCCGCCACGCGGGGACACTCTGGACACTGTTGCAGGGCGGGCATTGGTCCCCTGCCTCCCGCTGGCGGGAGACCGTGACCCGCGACTCCCTCTCCAGACGTGGCCCGTCGGGGCATGGGGGCCAACGTTGGCTGCGAGTGCCAGCGCCCGGATGCACGGACGGCAGCCGGGCCAATCTGGGGTTGGCGTCTGCCTGGCCATAAGTTCTGAGGCCGCCCCCGTTGGCTCAGGGCCCCGGTAGGCATCGGGTGGGGGGGTAACTCGATAACCTAGTATTCCCGCCCACGTTGTGGGGCCTTTCTTAGCAAGGGGTGGTTCCCACAGGGGCCCTGATCTCCACAGATTCTGTAGGCCCAGGGATGTACAGCGGCTCCCCAGGGCCCTTTTCCTTGCTTGCGGCAGCTCCGAGCCTTGGGTCGTTCGTTCCTCCACCCGCCTGGCCAGCAGCCGCCAGGGCTTCGGGCGTGACCGATCGTGGCCGCATGGGGTACGAGCCACAGAGCAGGCCGTTCTGACAGCTGGCCTCTCCCTCTGTCCTTAGAACCCCGTCCCCCAGGGAGGATCTCGCCTTGACGACCAAGTCTGGCTTTTCCCAGCCCCGCCCAAAGGGCCCGTGTCTCGGATCGCCGGGGCATGGCGCCGTCCCGACCGCTCCCTCGGTAAGGAGGGGTTCCGGGTGGGCAGGGACCTCACGCGTCGCCCCCGGCTTGCTTGGGTCAATGATGAGAACTCATATGGTCTCGAAGAGGGATGATGACCTAAAAATCATGCTCAATAGGATTACGCTGAGGCCCAGGGCAGGAGACCGTGCGGGGATCAGCAGCCCCCAGACCCTCGGGGCATTTGAGGGCGCGCTGCTGCAGCTGGGCGCTAGAGGAGAACGAACGCTCGAGCGTCTCCGCGCGTTGGGCCCGGAGCCCAGGCGCCTCTGCGCGTGCCCACGGGGGTGTTCTGGCACTCAAGCTGGCCCACCGCCCCATTCCCCTTCCCAGGACAGCTCCCCGGGAGCCAGGGCTTCGCCATCCTCGTCTCCTCGTGTCCTTCGGCGGGCCTGGCCGGCTAGGTCCTCGGTGTGTCGACATGCAGCAGAGGTGAGCGGAAGCCTTGGGCTCGGAGGGAGGCCCGAGACGCCTTGGGAAGCGGGTAGCCCAGCAGTGACTCTGCAGCAGGCCGTGGGCTTGGGGTGGCGGTCCTCGTGGTCCAGACGTCGTGGGCCACCCCGGGAGCGGGTGCCCTTGAGCCATCCCAGGGGCAGGGAACGCGAGCGTGGGGCCGGGTGGCTGGCAAGACCCGGAAAGCGCAGAGTGGCCGCCATAGGATCAGGGGACCCTGAGGCCCCCTGATCCATCTGGGCGTGTCTCGTGGGCCTACGAACGTAGTGGACGTGAGACTTGTGGTCTCAGAAGCTTCTGTGATCTTCTGCCACGGGGTGTTGCTCGAGGCCCGGGACTTGGCTTGTTTCCGCGGGCTGACGAGGCCTGAGCTCCCGCCCCACAGCGCAGACGCCCAAGGCGTTGGAGACCCCACCAGGCTGCTTGCGAAGAGCGCAAGAGGATTCCTTGTGCTCGCGAGACAGCCGGGTTCCACGGGGCTACGGGGCGGAATCTGCGAGGACCAGGCCCTTGCAGCCATTGGGTCGGAGCCTCTCTCCGGAGGCTCTCAAGCACCGGGGACCGGGTCCTGACGAAGCGGCGCTGCACGGCGAGAGTCGGGTACCTCGCCCAGGGCAGCCGGTGGGTGGTGTGCCTGGCCGTAGTGGTGGACAGCGACCTGGCATTCAGAGCTCGGCCCTGGGGCAGCCGTGGGCCCGAGCCACCTTGGGCATCCAGGGTAGGGGCTCCCATCCTTGGCTCCCAGGTGGGACCATGGGTGGGTGGGCGGCGTCCTGGCCAACAGTCCCTGACCGCCCCCCTCGGCTCCCGTGCAAGGGAGACAGCGGGGACACGTCAAAACCCTGTGCTCCGTGCCATGTTCACGGACCGTTCTGCCGACGGTGGTGCTGACCCAGGGGCCTAGATCTCCCTTGTTTGGGGATGCCCTGGTAAGGGCAGCTGGGGCCCTGGGCCCTGCTCCGTCGTCTCGCACATCAGCCATGCGTGGGTCGGCCGTATGCCCGGCCCCCACCGGCCAGGACGTTGGGAAAGGTAGCCCTCGGCCGTCAGGCCGGTGCCCCGGACCAGGGCTTTTGGACAGCTGGTCTCTCCGTCTCTCCTCAGAACCGCATCCACAAGCGGGGAGAACGCCCGCACCAGCTCGTCTTGCCTGGCCCGGCCCTGCCCACAGGTCCAATGTCTCAGGACCCCGGCCCATGGCGCAGTCCGCCACGCAGCCCCGGTAAGCAGGTTCTGGGGGCGACGCGACCGCACGCATCGCCGCCAACCTGCTTGGGTCAATGATGACAACTCAAATGGTCTCGAAGAGCGGTGATGTCCTAAAAATCATGCTCAATAGGATTACGCTAGGCCCAATGCAGGCGTCTGTGCCGGGATCAGCATCCCCCGGAGCCTCGGGGCCCTGGAGGGGCGCTGCCGTTGGGAGCTTGAGGCCAAGGATCCCCCGGGGATCCCTGCTCCTGCCCTGGAAAGCCCGTGCACGTCAGGGGCCCCTCGAGGTGTGGAGGCAGCCCACCCGGCCTAGAGACTGAATCCCCTCCCCTCCCCTGGACAGCAGCCTGGGAGCCATGCCTTAGGAACCCTTGTCTCCTTGTGTCTTGCAGCGGGCCTTGGGCGCCAGGTGGTAGGCGCGGCGTTGGCCACGACAGGTGAGTGGGAGACTCTGGGCCTGGCGGGAGATGGCAGACGCCATGGGCGTCGTCCGCGAAGCCAGAGTCTCGGCACGGGGCTCTGGCTCCACCACTGAGCTACGGGTGGAGGCCCCCGTTGTCCACACAGCGTTGGCTGGCGCGTGATCAGGCTCCCTTGAGCCATCCCAGGTGCAGGGAACGCGAACGTTGGGCCGCGGGAACTGGCCGGGACTGGATCCCGGGGGGATGCCGCCATAGATCCGCGTGGCCCTGAGGCCTCCTTGGACCTCCCTTTGTGTCCTGTGCGCCCGTGAGGAGACGGGTTCGGGAGACCCTTGGCATCAGGGACTTCTGTCCCCCTCAGCGAGTGGCGGTTGCTCGAGCCAACCCCAGCGCATGTTTCTTGGGGCTGGAGCGGGCAGAGCTCCTGCCCTAGGCACCACACTCCCAAGGACTTTGGGAGCCTGGGAGGCTGCTGAAGTACAGCCCTCGATGTTTGCTTGGGCTGCCGATGGAGCATGGTTTGGCTGGACGTGGGCAAGAATGGGCGACCCCAGGCCACAGCGGGCATTGGGCGAGAGCCTGTCGGGTCAGGCCCCCAGAAGAGGGGCCGCCACGCGGGGAGACTCTGGACCCTGTTGCAGGGCGGGCATTGGTCCCCTGCCTCCCGCTGGCGGGAGACCGTGACCCGCGACTCCCTCTCCAGACGTGGACCGTCGGGGCATGGGGGCCAACGTTGGCTGCTAGTGCCAGCGCCCGGATGCACGGACGGCAGCCGGGCCAATCTGGGGTTGGCGTCTGCCTGGCCATAAGTTCTGGGGCCGCCCCCGTTGGCTCGGGGCCCGGGAGGCATCGGGGGGGGGGGCACTCGATAACCTAGTGTTCCCGCCCACGTTGTAGGGCTTTTCTTAGCAAGGGGTGGTTCCCACAGGGGCCCTGATCTCCACAGTTTCTGGAGGCCCAGGGATGTACAGCGGCTCCCCAGGGCCCTTTTCCTTGCTTGCGGCGGCTCCGAGCCTTGGGTCGTTCGTTCCTCCACCCGCCTGGCCAGCCGCGGCCAGGGCTTCGGGAGTGACCGATCGTGGCCGCATGGGGCACGAGCCACAGAGCAGGCCGTTCTGACAGCTGGCCTCTCCCTCTGTCCTTAGAACCCCGTCCCCCAGGGAGGATCTCGCCTTGACGACCAAGTCTGGCTTCTCCCAGCCCCGCCGAAAGGGCCCGTGTCTCGGATCGCGGGGGCATGGCGCCGTCCTGACCGCTCCCTCGGTAAGGAGGGGTTCCGGGTGGGCAGGGACCTCACGCGTCACCCCCGGCTTGCTTGGGTCAATGATGAGAACTCATATGGTCTCGAAGAGCGATGATGACCTAAAAATCATGCTCAATAGGATTACGCTGAGGCCCAGTGCAGGGGACCGTGCGGGGATCAGCAGCCCCCAGACCCTCGGGGCATTTTAGGGCGCGCTGCTGCAGCTGGGCGCTAGAGGAGAACGAACGCTCGAGCGTCTCCTCGCGTTGGGCCCGGAGCCCAGGCGCCTCTTCGCGTGCCCACGGGGGTGTTCTGGCACTCAAGCTGGCCCACCGCCCCATTCCCCTTCCCAGGACAGCTCCCCGGGAGCCAGGGCTTCGCCATCCTCGTCTCCTCGTGTCCTTCGACGGGCCTGGCCGGCTAGGTCCTCGGTGTGTCGACATGCAGCAGAGGTGAGCGGAAGCCTTGGGCTCGGAGGGAGGCCCGAGACGCCTTGGGAAGCGGGTAGCCCAGCAGTGACTCTGCAGCAGGCCGTGGGCTTGGGGTGGCGGTCCTCGTGGTCCAGACGTCGTGGGCCACCCCGGGAGCGGGTGCCCTTGAGCCATCCCAGGGGCAGGGAACGCGAGCGTGGGGCCGGGTGGCTGGCAAGACCCGGAAAGCGCAGAGTGGCCGCCAGAGGATCAGGGGACCCTGAGGCCCCCTGATCCATCTGGGCGTGTCTCGTGGGCATACGAACGTAGTGGACGTGAGACTAGTGGTCTCAGAAGCTTCTGTGCTCTTCTGCCACGGGGTGTTGCTCGAGGCCCGGGACTTGGCTTGTTTCCGCGGGCTGACGAGGCCTGAGGTCCCGCCCCACAGCGCAGACGCCCAAGGCGTTGGAGACCCCACCAGGCTGCTTGCAAAGAGCGCAAGAGGATTCCTTGTGCTCGCGAGACAGCCGGGTTCCACGGGGCTACGGGGCGGAATCTGCGAGGGCCAGGCCCTTGCAGCCATTGGGTCGGAGCCTCTCTCCGGAGGCTCTCAAGCACCGGGGACCGGGTCCTGACGAAGCGGCGCTGCACGGCGAGAGTCGGGTACCTCGCCCAGGGCAGCCGGTGGGTGGTGTGCCTGGCCGTAGTGGTGGACAGCGACCTGGCATTCCGAGCTCGGCCCTGGGGCAGCCGTTGGCCCGAGCCACCTTGGGCTTCCAGGGTAGGGGCTCCGATCCTTGGCTCCCAGGTGGGACCATGGGTGGTGGGCGGCGTCCTGGCCAAAAGTCCCTGACCGCCCCCCTCGGCTCCCGTGCAAGGGAGACAGCGGGGACACGTCAAAACCCTTTGCTCCGTGCCATGTTCACGGACCATTCTGCCGACGGTTGTGCTGACCCAGGGGCCTAAATCTCCCTTGTTTGGGGATGCCCTGGTAAGGGCAGCTGAGGCCCTGGGCCCTGCTCCGTCGTCTCGCACATCAGCCATGCGTGGGTCGGCCGTATGCCCGGCCCCCACCGGCCAGGACGTTGGGAAAGGTAGCCCTCGGCCGTCCGGCCGGTGCCCCGGACCAGGGCTTTTGGACAGCTGGTCTCTCCGTCTCTCCTCAGAACCGCATCCACAAGCGGGGAGAACGCCCGCACCAGCTCGTCTTGCCTGGCCCGGCCCTGCCCACAGGTCCAATGTCTCAGGACACCGGCTCATGGCGCAGTCCGCCACGCAGCCCCGGTAAGCAGGTTCTGGGGGCGACGCGACCGCACGCATCGCCGCCAACCTGCTTGGGTCAATGATGACAACTCAAATGGTCTCGAAGAGCGGTGATGACCTAAAAATCATGCTCAATAGGATTACGCTGAGGCCCAATGCAGGCGTCTGTGCCGGGATCAGCATCCCCCGGAGCCTCGGGGCCCTGGAGGGGCGCTGCCGTTGGGAGCTTGAGGCCAAGGATCCCCCGGGGATCCCTGCTCCTGCCCTGGAAAGCCCGTGCACATCAGGGGCCCCTCGAGGTGTGGAGGCAGCCCACCCGGCCTAGAGACTGAATCCCCTCCCCTCCCCTGGAGAGCTCCCTGGGAGCCATGCCTTAGGAACCGTTGTCTCCTTGTGTCTTGCAGCGGGCCTTGGGCGCCAGGTGGTAGGCGCGGCGTTGGCCACGACAGGTGAGTGGGAGACTCTGGGCCTGGCGGGAGATGGCAGGCGCCAAGGGCGTCGTCCGCGAAGCCAGAGTCACGGCACGGGGCTCTGGCTCCACCACTGAGCTACGGGTGGAGGCCCCCGTTGTCCACACAGCGTTGGCTGGCGCGTGATCAGGCTCCCTTGAGCCATCCCAGGTGCAGGGAACGCGAACGTTGGGCCGCGGGAACTGGCCGGGACTGGATCCCGGGGGGATGCCGCCATAGATCCGCGTGGCCCCTAGGCCTCCTTGGACCTCCCTTTCTGTCCTGTGCGCCCGTGAGGAGACGGGTTCGGGAGACCCTTGGCGTCAGGGACTTCTGTCCCCCTCAGCGAGTGGCGGTTGCTCGAGCCAACCCCAGCGCATGTTTCTTGGGGCTGGAGCGGGCAGAGCTCCTGCCCTAGGCACCAGACTCCCAAGGACTTTGGGAGCCTGGGAGGCTACTGAAGTACAGCCCTCGATGTTTGCTTGGGCTGCCGATGGAGCATGGTTTGGCTGGACGTGGGCAAGAATGGGCGAGCCCCAGCCCACAGCGGGCATTGGGCGAGAGCCTGTCGGGCCAGGCCCCCAGAGGAGGGGCCGCCACGCGGGGACACTCTGGACCCTGTTGCAGGGCGGGCATTGGTCCCCTGCCTCCCGCTGGCGGGAGACCGTGACCCGCGACTCCCTCTCCAGACGTGGACCGTCGGGGCATGGGGGCCAACGTTGGCTGCGAGTGCCAGCGCCCGGATGCACGGACGGCAGCCGGGCCAATCTGGGGTTGGTGTCTGCCTGGCCATAAGTTCTGGGGCCGCCCCCGTTGGCTCGGGGCCCGGGAGGCATGGGGGGGGGGTAACTCGATAACCTAGTGTTCCCGCCCACGTTGTGGGGCCTTTCTTAGCAAGGGGTGGTTCCCACAGGGACCCTGATCTCCACAGTTTCTGGAGGCCCAGGGATGTACAGCGGCTCCCCAGGGCCCTTTTCCTTGCTTGCGGCGGCTCCGAGCCTTGGGTCGTTCGTTCCTCCACCCGCCTGGCCAGCAGCGGCCAGGGCTTCGGGCGTGACCGATCGTGGCCGCATGGGGCACGAGCCACAGAGCAGGCCGTTCTGACAGCTGGCCTCTCCCTCTGTCCTTAGAACCCCGTCCCCCAGGGAGGATCTCGCCTGGACGTCCAAGTCTGGCTTCTCCCAGCCCCGCCCAAAGGTCCCGTGTCTCGGATCGACGAGGCATGGCGCCGTCCCGACCGCTCCCTCGGTAAGGAGGGGTTCCGGGTGGGCAGGGACCTCACGCGTCGCCCCCGGCTTGCTTGGGTCAATGATGAGAACTCATATGGTCTCGAAGAGCGATGATGACCTAAAAATCATGCTCAATAGGATTACGCTGAGGCCCAGTGCAGGGGACCGTGTGGGGATCAGCAACCCCCAGACCCTCGGGGAATTTGAAGGCGCGCTGCTGCAGTTGGGCGCTAGAGGAGAACGAATGCTCGAGCGTCTCCGCGCGTTGGGCCCGGAGCCCACGCGCCTCTACGCGTGCCCACGGGGGTGTTGTGGCACTCAAGCTGGCCCACCGCCCCAATCCCCTTCCCAGGACATCTCCCCGGGAGCCAGGGCTTCGCCATCCTCGTCTCCTCGTGTACTTCGGCGGGCCTGGCCGGCTAGGTCCTCGGTGTGTCGACATGCAGCAGAGGGGAGCGGAAGCCTTGGGCTCGGAGGGAGGCCCGAGACGCCTTGGGAAGCGGGTAGCCCAGCAGTGACACTGCAGCAGGCCGTGGGCGTGGGGTGGCGGTCCTCGTGGTCCAGACGTCGTGGGACACCCCGGGAGCGGGTGCCCTTGAGCCATCCCTGGGGCAGGGAACGCGAGCGTGTGGCCGGGTGGCTGGCAAGACCCGGAAAGCGTAGAGTGGCCGCCATAGGATCAGGGGACCCTGAGGCCCCCTGATCCATCTGGGCGTGTCTCGTGGGCCTACGAACGTAGTGGACGTGAGACTTGTGGTCTCAGAAGCTTCTGTGATCTTCTGCCACGGGGTGTTGCTCGAGGCCCGGGACTTGGCTTTTTTCCGCGGGCTGACGAGGCCTGAGCTCCCGGCCCACAGCGCAGACGCCCAAGGCGTTGGAGACCCCACCAGGCGGCTTGCGAAGAGCGCAAGAGGATACCTTGTGCTCGCGAGACAGCCGGGTTCCACGGGGCTACGGGGCGGAATCTGCGAGTGCCAGGCCCTTGCAGCCATTGGGTCGGAGCCACTCTCCGGAGGCTCTCAAGCACCGGGGACCGGGTCCTGACGAAGCGGCGCTGCACGGCGAGAGTCGGGTACCTCGCCCAGGGCAGCCGGTGGGTGGTGTGCCTGGCCGTAGTGGTGGACAGCGACCTGGCATTCCGAGCTCGGCCCTGGGGCAGCCGTGGGCCCGAGCCACCTTGGGCTTCCAGGGTAGGGGCTCCGATCCTTGGCTCCCAGGTGGGACCATGGGTGGGTGGGCGGCGTCCTGGCCACAAGTCCCTGACCGCCCCCCTCGGCTCCCGTGCAAAACCCTGTGCTCCGTGCCATGTTCACGGACCGTTCTGCCGACGGTGGTGCTGACACAGGGGCCTAGATCTCCCTTGTTTGGGGATGCCCTGGTAAGGGCAGCTGGGGCCCTGGGCCCTGTTCCGTCGTCTCGCACATCAGCCATGCGTGGGTCGGCCGTATGCCCGGCCCCCACCGGCCAGGACGTTGGGAAAGGTAGCCCTCGGCCGTCCGGCCGGTGCCCCGGACCAGGGCTTTTGGACAGCTGGTCTCTCCGTCTCTCCTCAGAACCGCATCCACAAGCGGGGAGATCGCCCGCACCAGCTCGTCTTGCCTGGCCCGGCCCTGCCCACAGGTCCAATGTCTCAGGACCCCGGCTCATGGCGCAGTCCGCCACGCAGCCCCGGTAAGCAGGTTCTGGGGGCGACGCGACCGCACGCATCGCCGCCACCCTGATTGGGTCAATGATGACATCTCAAATGGTCTCGAAGAGCGGTGATGACCTAAAAATCATGCTCAATAGGATTACGCTGAGGCCCAATGCAGGCGTCTGTGCCGGGATCAGCATCCCCCGGAGCCTCGGGGCCCTGGAGGGACGCTGCCGTTGGGAGCTTGAGGCCAAGGATCCCCCGGGGATCCCTACTCCTGCCCTGGAAAGCCCGTGCACTTCAGGGGCCACTCGAGGTGTGGAGGCAGCCCACCCGGCCTAGAGACTGAATCCCCTCCCCTCCCCTGGACAGCAGCCTGGGAGCCATGCCTTAGGAACCCTTGTCTCCTTGTGTCTTGCAGCGGGCCTTGGGCGCCAGGTGGTAGGCGCGGCGTTGGCCACGACAGGTGAGTGGGAGACTCTGGGCCTGGCGGGAGATGGCAGACGCCATGGGCGTCGTCCGCGAAGCCAGAGTCACGGCACGGGGCTCTGGCTCCACCACTGAGCTACGGGTGGAGGCCCCCGTTGTCCACACAGCGTTGGCTGGCGCGTGATCAGGCTCCCTTGAGCCATCCCAGGTGCAGGGAACGCGAACGTTGGGCCGCGGGAACTGGCCGGGACTGGATCCCGGGGGGATGCCGCCATAGATCCGCGTGGCCCTGAGGCCTCCTTGGACCTCCCTTTGTGTCCTGTGCGCCCGTGAGGAGACGGGTTCGGGAGACCCTTGGCATCAGGGACTTCTGTCCCCCTCAGCGAGTGGCGGTTGCTCGAGCCAACCCCAGCGCATGTTTCTTGGGGCTGGAGCGGGCAGAGCTCCTGCCCTAGGCACCACACTCCCAAGGACGTTGGGAGCCTGGGAGGCTGCTGAAGTACAGCCCTCGATGTTTGCTTGGGCTGCCGATGGAGCATGGTTTGGCTGGACGTGGGCAAGAATGGGCGACCCCAGGCCACAGCGGGCATTGGGCGAGAGCCTGTCGGGTCAGGCCCCCAGAAGAGGGGCCGCCACGCGGGGAGACTCTGGACCCTGTTGCAGGGCGGGCATTGGTCCCCTGCCTCCCGCTGGCGGGAGACCGTGACCCGCGACTCCCTCTCCAGACGTGGACCGTCGGGGCATGGGGGCCAACGTTGGCTGCTAGTGCCAGCGCCCGGATGCACGGACGGCAGCCGGGCCAATCTGGGGTTGGCGTCTGCCTGGCCATAAGTTCTGGGGCCGCCCCCGTTGGCTCGGAGCCCGGGAGGCATCGGGGGGGGGGGGGCACTCGATAACCTAGTGTTCCCGCCCACGTTGTGGGGCTTTTCTTAGCAAGGGGTGGTTCCCACAGGGGCCCTGATCTCCACAGTTTCTGGAGGCCCAGGGATGTACAGCGGCTCCCCAGGGCCCTTTTCCTTGCTTGCGGCGGCTCCGAGCCTTGGGTCGTTCGTTCCTCCACCCGCCTGGCCAGCCGCGGCCAGGGCTTCGGGAGTGACCGATCGTGGCCGCATGGGGCACGAGCCACAGAGCAGGCCGTTCTGACAGCTGGCCTCTCCCTCTGTCCTTAGAACCCCGTCCCCCAGGGAGGATCTCGCCTTGACGACCAAGTCTGGCTTCTCCCAGCCCCGCCGAAAGGGCCCGTGTCTCGGATCGCGGGGGCATGGCGCCGTCCTGACCGCTCCCTCGGTAAGGAGGGGTTCCGGGTGGGCAGGGACCTCACGCGTCGCCCCCGGCTTGCTTGGGTCAATGATGAGAACTCATATGGTCTCGAAGAGCGATGATGACCTAAAAATCATGCTCAATAGGATTACGCTGAGGCCCAGTGCAGGGGACCGTGCGGGGATCAGCAGCCCCCAGACCCTCGGGGCATTTTAGGGCGCGCTGCTGCAGCTGGGCGCTAGAGGAGAACGAACGCTCGAGCGTCTCCTCGCGTTGGGCCCGGAGCCCAGGCGCCTCTGCGCGTGCCCACGGGGGTGTTCTGGCACTCAAGCTGGCCCACCGCCCCAATCCCCTTCCCAGGACAGCTCCCCGGGAGCCAGGGCTTCGCCATCCTCGTCTCCTCGTGTCCTTCGACGGGCCTGGCCGGCTAGGTCCTCGGTGTGTCGACATGCAGCAGAGGTGAGCGGAAGCCTTGGGCTCGGAGGGCGGCCCGAGACGCCTTGGGAAGCGGGTAGCCCAGCAGTGACTCTGCAGCAGGCCGTGGGCTTGGGGTGGCGGTCCTCGTGGTCCAGACGTCGTGGGCCACCCCGGGAGCGGGTGCCCTTGAGCCATCCCAGGGGCAGGGAACGCGAGCGTGGGGCCGGGTGGCTGGCAAGACCCGGAAAGCGCAGAGTGGCCGCCATAGGATCAGGGGACCCTGAGTCCCCCTGATCCATCTGGGCGTGTCTCGTGGGCCTACGAACGTAGTGGACGTGAGACTAGTGGTCTCAGAAGCTTCTGTGCTCTTCTGCCACGGGGTGTTGCTCGAGGCCCGGGACTTGGCTTGTTTCCGCGGGCTGACGAGGCCTGAGGTCCCGCCCCACAGCGCAGACGCCCAAGGCGTTGGAGACCCCACCAGGCTGCTTGCAAAGAGCGCAAGAGGATTCCTTGTGCTCGCGAGACAGCCGGGTTCCACGGGGCTACGGGGCGGAATCTGCGAGGGCCAGGCCCTTGCAGCCATTGGGTCGGAGCCTCTCTCCGGAGGCTCTCAAGCACCGGGGACCGGGTCCTGACGAAGCGGCGCTGCACGGCGAGAGTCGGGTACCTCGCCCAGGGCAGCCGGTGGGTGGTGTGCCTGGCCGTAGTGGTGGACAGCGACCTGGCATTCCGAGCTCGGCCCTGGGGCAGCCGTGGGCCCGAGCCACCTTGGGCTTCCAGGGTAGGGGCTCCGATCCTTGGCTCCCAGGTGGGACCATGGGTGGGTAGGCGGCGTCCTGGCCACAACTCCCTGACCGCCCCCCTCGGCTCCCGTGCAAGGGAGACAGCGGAGACACGTCAAAACCCTGTGCTCCGTGCCATGTTCACGGACCGTTCTGCCGACGGTGGTGCTGACCCAGGGGCCTAGATCTCCCTTGTTTGGGGATGCCCTGGTAAGGGCAGCTGGGGCCCTGGGCCCTGCTCCGTCGTCTCGCACATCAGCCATGCGTGGGTCGGCCGTATGCCCGGCCCCCACCGGCCAGGACGTTGGGAAAGGTAGCCCTCGGCCGTCCGGCCGGTGCCCCGGACCAGGGCTTTTGGACAGCTGGTCTCTCCGTCTCTCCTCAGAACCGCATCCACAAGCGGGGAGATCGCCCGCACCAGCTCGTCTTGCCTGGCCCGGCCCTGCCCACAGGTCCAATGTCTCAGGACCCCGGCTCATGGCGCAGTCCGCCACGCAGCCCCGGTAAGCAGGTTCTGGGGGCGACGCGACCGCACGCATCGCCGCCAACCTGCTTGGGTCAATGATGACAACTCAAATGGTCTCGAAGAGCGGTGATGACCTAAAAATCATGCTCAATAGGATTACGCTAAGGCCCAATGCAGGCGTCTGTGCCGGGATCAGCATCCCCCGGAGCCTCGGGGCCCTGGAGGGGCGCTGCCGTTGGGAGCTTAAGGCCAAGGATACCCCGGGGATCCCTGCTCCGGCCCTGGAAAGCCCGTGCACGTCAGGGGCCCCTCGAGGTGTGGAGGCAGCCCACCCGGCCTAGAGACTGAATCCCCTCCCCTCCCCTGGACAGCTCCCTGGGAGCCATGCCTTAGGAACCCTTGTCTCCTTGTGTCTTGCAGCGGGCCTTGGGCGCCAGGTGGTAGGCGCGGCGTTGGCCACGACAGGTGAGTGGGAGACTCTGGGCCTGGCGGGAGATGGCAGACGCCATGGGCGTCGTCCGCGAAGCCAGAGTCCCGGCACGGGGCTCTGGCTCCACCACTGAGCTACGGGTGGAGGCCCCCGTTGTCCACACAGCGTTGGCTGGCGCGTGATCAGGCTCCCTTGAGCCATCCCAGGTGCAGGGAACGCGAACGTTGGGCCGCGGGAAATGGCCGGGACTGGATCCCGGGGGGATGCCGCCATAGATCCGCGTGGCCCTGAGGCCTCCTTGGACCTCCCTTTGTGTCCTGTGCGCCCGTGAGGAGACGGGTTCGGGAGACCCTTGGCGTCAGGGACTTCTGTCCCCCTCAGCGAGTGGCGGTTGCTCGAGCCAACCCCAGTGCATGTTTCTTGGGGCTAGAGCGGGCAGAGCTCCTGCCCTAGGCACCAGACTCCCAAGGACTTTGGGAGCCTGGGAGGCTGCTGAAGTACAGCCCTCGATGTTTGCTTGGGCTGCCGATGGAGCATGGTTTGGCTGGACGTGGGCAAGAATGGGCGAGCCACAGGCCACAGCGGGCATTGGGCGAGAGCCTGTCGGGCCAGGCCCCCAGAGGAGGGGCCGCCACGCGGGGAGACTCTGGAACCTGTTGCAGGGCGGGCATTTGTCCCCTGCCTCCCGCTGGCGGGAGACCGTGACCCGCGACTCCCTCTCCAGACGTGGACCGTCGGGGCATGGGGGCCAACGTTGGCTGCGAGTGCCAGCGCCCGGATGCACGGACGGCAGCCGGGCCAATCTGGGGTTGGCGTCTGCCTGGCCATAAGTTCTGGGGCCGCCCCCGTTGGCTCGGGGCCCGGGAGGCATCGGGGGGTGGTAACTCGATAACCTAGTGTTCCCGCCCACGTTGTGGGGCCTTTCTTAGCAAGGGCTGGTTCCCACAGGGGCCCTGATCTCCACAGTTTCTGGAGGCCCAGGGATGTACAGCGGCTCCCCAGGGCCCTTTTCCTTGCTTGCGGCGGCTCCGAGCCTTGGGTCGTTCGTTCCTCCACCCGCCTGGCCAGCAGCGGCCAGGGATTCGGGCGTGACCGATCGTGGCCGCATGGGGCACGAGCCACAGAGCAGGCCGTTCTGACAGCTGGCCTCTCCCTCTGTCCTTAGATCCCCGTCCCCCAGAGAGGATCTCGCCTTGACGACCAAGTCTGGCTTCTCCCAGCCCCGCCCAAAGGGCCCGTGTCTCGGATCGCCGGGGCATGGCGCCGTCCCGACCGCTCCCTCGGTAAGGAGGGGTTCCGGGTGGGCAGGGACCTCACGCGTCGCCCCCGGCTTGCTTGGGTCAATGATGAGAACTCATATGGTCTCGAAGAGCGATGATGACCTAAAAATCATGCTCAATAGGATTACGCTGAGGCCCAGTGCAGGGGACCGTGCGGGGATCAGCAGCCCCCAGACCCTCGGGGCATTTGAGGGCGCGCTGCTGCAGCTGGGCGCTAGAGGAGAACGAACGCTCGAGCGTCTGCGCGCGTTGGGCCCGGAGCCCAGGCGCCTCTGCGCGTGCCCACGGGGGTGTTCTGGCACTCAAGCTGGCCCACCGCCCCAATCCCCTTCCCAGGACAGCTCCCCGGAGCCAGGGCTTCGCCATCCTCGTCTCCTCGTGTCCTTCGGCGGGCCTGGCCGGCTAGGTCCTCGGTGTGTCGACATGCAGCAGAGGTGAGCGGAAGCCTTGGGCTCGGAGGGAGGCCCGAGACGCCTTGGGAAGCGGGTAGCCCAGCAGTGACTCTGCAGCAGGCCGTGGGCTTGGGGTGGCGGTCCTCTTGGTCCAGACGTCGTGGGCCACCCCGGGAGCGGGTGCCCTTGAGCCATCCCAGGGGCAGGGAACGCGAGCGTGGGGCCGGGTGGCTGGCAAGACCCGGAAAGCGCAGAGTGGCCGCCATAGGATCAGGGGACCATGAGGCCCCCTGATCCATCTGGGCGTGTCTCGTGGGCCTACGAACGTAGTGGACGTGAGACTTGTGGTCTCAGAAGCTTCTGTGATCTTCTGCCACGGGGTGTTGCTCGAGGCCCGGGACTTGGCTTGTTTCCGCGGGCTGACGAGGCCTGAGCTCCCGCCCCACAGCACAGACCCCCAAGGCGTTGGAGACCCCACCAGGCTGCTTGCGAAGAGCGCAAGAGGATTCCTTGTGCTCGCGAGACAGCCGGGTTCCACGGGGCTACGGGGCGGAATCTGCGAGGGCCAGGCCCTTGCAGCCATTGGGTCGGAGCCACTCTCCGGAGGCTCTCAAGTACCGGGGACCGGGTCCTGACGAAGCGGCGCTGCACGGCGAGAGTCGGGTACCTCGCCCAGGGCAGCCGGTGGGTGGTGTGCCTGGCCGTAGTGGTGGACAGCGACCTGGCATTCCGAGCTCGGCCCTGGGGCAGCCGTGGGCCCGAGCCACCTTGGGCTTCCAGGGTAGGGGCTCCCATCCTTGGCTCCCAGGTGTGACCATGGGTGGGTGGGCGGCGTCCTGGCCAACAGTCCCTGACCGCCCCCCTCGGCTCCCGTGCAAGGGAGACAGCGGGGACACGTCAAAACCCTGTGCTCGGTGCCATGTTCACGGACCGTTCTGCCGACGGTGGTGCTGACCCAGGGGCCTAGATCTCCCTTGTTTGGGGATGCCCTGGTAAGGGCAGCTGGGGCCCTGGGCCCTGCTCCGTCGTCTCGCACATCAGCCATGCGTGGGTCGGCCGTATGCCCGGCCCCCACCGGCCAGGACGTTGGGAAAGGTAGCCCTCGGCCGTCAGGCCGGTGCCCCGGACCAGGGCTTTTGGACAGCTGGTCTCTCCGTCTCTCCTCAGAACCGCATCCACAAGCGGGGAGAACGCCCGCACCAGCTCGTCTTGCCTGGCCCGGCCCTGCCCACAGGTCCAATGTCTCAGGACCCCGGCCCATGGCGCAGTCCGCCACGCAGCCCCGGTAAGCAGGTTCTGGGGGCGACGCGACCGCACGCATCGCCGCCAACCTGCTTGGGTCAATGATGACAACTCAAATGGTCTCGAAGAGCGGTGATGTCCTAAAAATCATGCTCAATAGGATTACGCTGAGGCCCAATGCAGGCGTCTGTGCCGGGATCAGCATCCCCCGGAGCCTCGGGGCCCTGGAGGGGCGCTGCCGTTGGGAGCTTGAGGCCAAGGATCCCCCGGGGATCCCTGCTCCTGCCCTGGAAAGCCCGTGCACGTCAGGGGCCCCTCGAGGTGTGGAGGCAGCCCACCCGGCCTAGAGACTGAATCCCCTCCCCTCCCCTGGACAGCAGCCTGGGAGCCATGCCTTAGGAACCCTTGTCTCCTTGTGTCTTGCAGCGGGCCTTGGGCGCCAGGTGGTCGGCGCGGCGTTGGCCACGACAGGTGAGTGGGAGACTCTGGGCCTGGCGGGAGATGGCAGACGCCATGGGCGTCGTCCGCGAAGCCAGAGTCCCGGCACGGGGCTCTGGCTCCACCACTGAGCTACGGGTGGAGGCCCCCGTTGTCCACACAGCGTTGGCTGGCGCGTGATCAGGCTCCCTTGAGCCATCCCAGGTGCAGGGAACGCGAACGTTGGGCCGCGGGAACTGGCCGGGACTGGATCCCGGGGGGATGCCGCCATAGATCCGCGTGGCCCTGAGGCCTCCTTGGACCTCCCTTTGTGTCCTGTGCGCCCGTGAGGAGACGGGTTCGGGAGACCCTTGGCATCAGGGACTTCTGTCCCCCTCAGCGAGTGGCGGTTGCTCGAGCCAACCCCAGCGCATGTTTCTTGGGGCTGGAGCGGGCAGAGCTCCTGCCCTAGGCACCACACTCCCAAGGACTTTGGGAGCCTGGGAGGCTGCTGAAGTACAGCCCTCGATGTTTGCTTGGGCTGCCGATGGAGCATGGTTTGGCTGGACGTGGGCAAGAATGGGCGACCCCAGGCCACAGCGGGCATTGGGCGAGAGCCTGTCGGGTCAGGCCCCCAGAAGAGGGGCCGCCACGCGGGGAGACTCTGGACCCTGTTGCAGGGCGGGCATTGGTCCCCTGCCTCCCGCTGGCGGGAGACCGTGACCCGCGACTCCCTCTCCAGACGTGGACCGTCGGGGCATGGGGGCCAACGTTGGCTGCTAGTGCCAGCGCCCGGATGCACGGACGGCAGCCGGGCCAATCTGGGGTTGGCGTCTGCCTGGCCATAAGTTCTGGGGCCGCCCCCGTTGGCTCGGAGCCCGGGAGGCATCGGGGGGGGGGGGGCACTCGATAACCTAGTGTTCCCGCCCACGTTGTGGGGCTTTTCTTAGCAAGGGGTGGTTCCCACAGGGGCCCTGATCTCCACAGTTTCTGGAGGCCCAGGGATGTACAGCGGCTCCCCAGGGCCCTTTTCCTTGCTTGCGGCGGCTCCGAGCCTTGGGTCGTTCGTTCCTCCACCCGCCTGGCCAGCCGCGGCCAGGGCTTCGGGAGTGACCGATCGTGGCCGCATGGGGCACGAGCCACAGAGCAGGCCGTTCTGACAGCTGGCCTCTCCCTCTGTCCTTAGAACCCCGTCCCCCAGGGAGGATCTCGCCTTGACGACCAAGTCTGGCTTCTCCCAGCCCCGCCCAAAGGGCCCGTGTCTCGGATCGCGGGGGCATGGCGCCGTCCTGACCACTCCCTCGGTAAGGAGGGGTTCCGGGTGGGCAGGGACCTCACGCGTCGCCCCCGGCTTGCTTGGGTCAATGATGAGAACTCATATGGTCTCGAAGAGCGATGATGACCTAAAAATCATGCTCAATAGGATTACGCTGAGGCCCAGTGCAGGGGACCGTGCGGGGATCAGCAGCCCCCAGACCCTCGGGGCATTTTAGGGCGCGCTGCTGCAGCTGGGCGCTAGAGGAGAACGAACGCTCGAGCGTCTCCTCGCGTTGGGCCCGGAGCCCAGGCGCCTCTGCGCGTGCCCACGGGGGTGTTCTGGCACTCAAGCTGGCCCACCGCCCCAATCCCCTTCCCAGGACAGCTCCCCGGGAGCCAGGGCTTCGCCATCCTCGTCTCCTCGTGTCCTTCGACGGGCCTGGCCGGCTAGGTCCTCGGTGTGTCGACATGCAGCAGAGGTGAGCGGAAGCCTTGGGCTCGGAGGGCGGCCCGAGACGCCTTGGGAAGCGGGTAGCCCAGCAGTGACTCTGCAGCAGGCCGTGGGCTTGGGGTGGCGGTCCTCGTGGTCCAGACGTCGTGGGCCACCCCGGGAGCGGGTGCCCTTGAGCCATCCCAGGGGCAGGGAACGCGAGCGTGGGGCCGGGTGGCTGGCAAGACCCGGAAAGCGCAGAGTGGCCGCCATAGGATCAGGGGACCCTGAGTCCCCCTGATCCATCTGGGCGTGTCTCGTGGGCCTACGAACGTAGTGGACGTGAGACTAGTGGTCTCAGAAGCTTCTGTGCTCTTCTGCCACGGGGTGTTGCTCGAGGCCCGGGACTTGGCTTGTTTCCGCGGGCTGACGAGGCCTGAGGTCCCGCCCCACAGCGCAGACACCCAAGGCGTTGGAGACCCCACCAGGCTGCTTGCAAAGAGCGCAAGAGGATTCCTTGTGCTCGCGAGACAGCCGGGTTCCACGGGGCTACGGGGCGGAATCTGCGAGGGCCAGGCCCTTGCAGCCATTGGGTCGGAGCCTCTCTCCGGAGGCTCTCAAGCACCGGGGACCGGGTCCTGACGAAGCGGCGCTGCACGGCGAGAGTCGGGTACCTCGCCCAGGGCAGCCGGTGGGTGGTGTGCCTGGCCGTAGTGGTGGACAGCGACCTGGCATTCCGAGCTCGGCCCTGGGGCAGCCGTGGGCCCGAGCCACCTTGGGCTTCCAGGGTAGGGGCTCCGATCCTTGGCTCCCAGGTGGGACCATGGGTGGTGGGCGGCGTCCTGGCCCAAAGTCCCTGACCGCCCCCCTCGGCTCCCGTGCAAGGGAGACAGCGGGGACACGTCAAAACCCTGTGCTCCGTGCCATGTTCACGGACCATTCTGCCGACGGTTGTGCTGACCCAGGGGCCTAAATCTCCCTTGTTTGGGGATGCCCTGGTAAGGGCAGCTGAGGCCCTGGGCCCTGCTCCGTCGTCTCGCACATCAGCCATGCGTGGGTCGGCCGTATGCCCGGCCCCCACCGGCCAGGACGTTGGGAAAGGTAGCCCTCGGCTGTCCGGCCGGTGCCCCGGACCAGGGCTTTTGGACAGCTGGTCTCTCCGTCTCTCCTCAGAACCGCATCCACAAGCGGGGAGAACGCCCGCACCAGCTCGTCTTGCCTGGCCCGGCCCTGCCCACAGGTCCAATGTCTCAGGACACCGGCTCATGGCGCAGTCCGCCACGCAGCCCCGGTAAGCAGGTTCTGGGGGCGACGCGACCGCACGCATCGCCGCCAACCTGCTTGGGTCAATGATGACAACTCAAATGGTCTCGAAGAGCGGTGATGACCTAAAAATCATGCTCAATAGGATTACGCTGAGGCCCAATGCAGGCGTCTGTGCCGGGATCAGCATCCCCCGGAGCCTCGGGGCCCTGGAGGGGCGCTGCCGTTGGGAGCTTGAGGCCAAGGATCCCCCGGGGATCCCTGCTCCTGCCCTGGAAAGCCCGTGCACATCAGGGGCCCCTCGAGGTGTGGAGGCAGCCCACCCGGCCTAGAGACTGAATCCCCTCCCTTCCCCTGGACAGCTCCCTGGGAGCCATGCCTTAGGAACCGTTGTCTCCTTGTGTCTTGCAGCGGGCCTTGGGCGCCAGGTGGTAGGCGCGGCGTTGGCCACGACAGGTGAGTGGGAGACTCTGGGCCTGGCGGGAGATGGCAGACGCCATGGGCGTCGTCCGCGAAGCCAGAGCCACGGCACGGGGCTCTGGCTCCACCACTGAGCTACGGGTGGAGGCCCCCGTTGTCCACACAGCGTTGGCTGGCGCGTGATCAGGCTCCCTTGAGCCATCCCAGGTCAGGGAACGCGAACGTTGGGCCGCGGGAACTGGCCGGGACTGGATCCCGGGGGGATGCCGCCATAGATCCGCGTGGCCCCTAGGCCTCCTTGGACCTCCCTTTCTGTCCTGTGCGCCCGTGAGGAGACGGGTTCGGGAGACCCTTGGCGTCAGGGACTTCTGTCCCCCTCAGCGAGTGGCGGTTGCTCGAGCCAACCCCAGCGCATGTTTCTTGGGGCTGGAGCGGGCAGAGCTCCTGCCCTAGGCACCAGACTCCCAAGGACTTTGGGAGCCTGGGAGGCTGCTGAAGTACAGCCCTCGATGTTTGCTTGGGCTGCCGATGGAGCATGGTTTGGCTGGACGTGGGCAAGAATGGGCGAGCCCCAGCCCACAGCGGGCATTGGGCGAGAGCCTGTCGGGCCAGGCCCCCAGAGGAGGGGCCGCCACGCGGGGACACTCTGGACCCTGTTGCAGGGCGGGCATTGGTCCCCTGCCTCCCGCTGGCGGGAGACCGTGACCCGCGACTCCCTCTCCAGACGTGGACCGTCGGGGCATGGGGGCCAACGTTGGCTGCGAGTGCCAGCGCCCGGATGCACGGACGGCAGCCGGGCCAATCTGGGGTTGGTGTCTGCCTGGCCATAAGTTCTGGGGCCGCCCCCGTTGGCTCGGGGCCCGGGAGGCATGGGGGGGGGGGTCACTCGATAACCTAGTGTTCCCGCCCACGTTGTGGGGCCTTTCTTAGCAAGGGGTGGTTCCCACAGGGACCCTGATCTCCACAGTTTCTGGAGGCCCAGGGATGTACAGCGGCTCCCCAGGGCCCTTTTCCTTGCTTGCGGCGGCTCCGAGCCTTGGGTGTTCGTTCCTCCACCCGCCTGGCCAGCAGCGGCCAGGGCTTCGGGCGAGACCGATCGTGGCCGCATGGGGCACGAGCCACAGAGCAGGCCGTTCTGACAGCTGGCCTCTCCCTCTGTCCTTAGAACCCCGTCCCCCAGGGAGGATCTCGCCTGGACGTCCAAGTCTGGCTTCTCCCAGCCCCGCCCAAAGGGCCCGTGTCTCGGATCGACGAGGCATGGCGCCGTCCCGACCGCTCCCTCGGTAAGGAGGGGTTCCGGGTGGGCAGGGACCTCACGCGTCGCCCCCGGCTTGCTTGGGTCAATGATGAGAACTCATATGGTCTCGAAGAGCGATGATGACCTAAAAATCATGCTCAATAGGATTACGCTGAGGCCCAGTGCAGGGGACCGTGTGGGGATCAGCAGCCCCCAGACCCTCGGGGAATTTGAAGGCGCGCTGCTGCAGTTGGGCGCTAGAGGAGAACGAATGCTCGAGCGTCTCCGCGCGTTGGGCCCGGAGCCCACGCGCCTCTACGCGTGCCCACGGGGGTGTTGTGGCACTCAAGCTGGCCCACCGCCCCAATCCCCTTCCCAGGACAGCTCCCCGGGAGCCAGGGCTTCGCCATCCTCGTCTCCTCGTGTACTTCGGCGGGCCTGGCCGGCTAGGTCCTCGGTGTGTCGACATGCAGCAGAGGGGAGCGGAAGCCTTGGGCTCGGAGGGAGGCCCGAGACGCCTTGGGAAGCGGGTAGCCCAGCAGTGACACTGCAGCAGGCCGTGGGCGTGGGGTGGCGGTCCTCGTGGTCCAGACGTCGTGGGACACCCCGGGAGCGGGTGCCCTTGAGCCATCCCATAGGCAGGGAACGCGAGCGTGTGGCCGGGTGGCTGGCAAGACCCGGAAAGCGCAGAGTGGCCGCCATAGGATCAGGGGACCCTGAGGCCCCCTGATCCATCTGGGCGTGTCTCGTGGGCCTACGAACGTAGTGGACGTGAGACTTGTGGTCTCAGAAGCTTCTGTGATCTTCTGCCACGGGGTGTTGCTCGAGGCCCGGGACTTGGCTTTTTTCCGCGGGCTGACGAGGCCTGAGCTCCCGCCCCACAGCGCAGACGCCCAAGGCGTTGGAGACCCCACCAGGCTGCTTGCGAAGAGCGCAAGAGGATACCTTGTGCTCGCGAGACAGCCGGGTTCCACGGGGCTACGGGGCGGAATCTGCGAGTGCCAGGCCCTTGCAGCCATTGGGTCGGAGCCACTCTCCGGAGCCTCTCAAGCACCGGGGACCGGGTCCTGACGAAGCGGCGCTGCACGGCGAGAGTCGGGTACCTCGCCCAGGGCAGCCGGTGGGTGGTGTGCCTGGCCGTAGTGGTGGACAGCGACCTGGCATTCCGAGCTCGGCCCTGGGGCAGCCGTGGGCCCGAGCCACCTTGGGCTTCCAGGGTAGGGGCTCCGATCCTTGGCTCCCAGGTGGGACCATGGGTGGGTGGGCGGCGTCCTGGCCACAAGTCCCTGACCGCCCCCCTCGGCTCCCGTGCAAAACCCTGTGCTCCGTGCCATGTTCACGGACCGTTCTGCCGACGGTGGTGCTGACACAGGGGCCTAGATCTCCCTTGTTTGGGGATGCCCTGGTAAGGGCAGCTGGGGCCCTGGGCCCTGTTCCGTCGTCTCGCACATCAGCCATGCGTGGGTCGGCCGTATGCCCGGCCCCCACCGGCCAGGACGTTGGGAAAGGTAGCCCTCGGCCGTCCGGCCGGTGCCCCGGACCAGGGCTTTTGGACAGCTGGTCTCTCCGTCTCTCCTCAGAACCGCATCCACAAGCGGGGAGATCGCCCGCACCAGCTCGTCTTGCCTGGCCCGGCCCTGCCCACAGGTCCAATGTCTCAGGACCCCGGCTCATGGCGCAGTCCGCCACGCAGCCCCGGTAAGCAGGTTCTGGGGGCGACGCGACCGCACGCATCGCCGCCACCCTGATTGGGTCAATGATGACATCTCAAATGGTCTCGAAGAGCGGTGATGACCTAAAAATCATGCTCAATAGGATTACGCTGAGGCCCAATGCAGGCGTCTGTGCCGGGATCAGCATCCCCCGGAGCCTCGGGGCCCTGGAGGGGCGCTGCCGTTGGGAGCTTGAGGCCAAGGATCCCCCGGGGATCCCTACTCCTGCCCTGGAAAGCCCGTGCACTTCAGGGGCCACTCGAGGTGTGGAGGCAGCCCACCCGGCCTAGAGACTGAATCCCCTCCCCTCCCCTGGACAGCTCCCTGGGAGCCATGCCTTAGGAACCCTTGTCTCCTTGTGTCTTGCAGCGGGCCTTGGGCGCCACGTGGTAGGCGCGGCGTTCGCCACGACAGGTGAGTGGGTGTCTCTGGGCCTGGCGGGAGATGGCAGACGCCATGGGCGTCGTCCGCGAAGCCAGAGTCACGGCACGGGGCTCTGGCTCCACCACTGAGCTACGTGTGGAGGCCCCCGTTGTCCACACAGCGTTGGCTGGCGCGTGATCAGGCTCCCTTGAGCCATCCCAGGTGCAGGGAACGCGAACGTTGGGCCGCGGGAACTGGCCGGGACTGGATCCCGGGGGGATGCCGCCATAGATCCGAGTGGCCCTGAGGCCTCCTTGGACCTCCCTTTGTGTCCTGTGCGCCCGTGAGGAGACGGGTTCGGGAGACCCTTGGCGTCAGGGACTTCTGTCCCCCTCAGCGAGTGGCGGTTGCTCGAGCCAACCCCAGCGCATGTTTCTTGGGGCTGGAGCGGGCAGAGCTCCTGCCCTAGGCACCAGACTCCCAAGGACTTTGGGAGCCTGGGAGGCTGCTGAAGTACAGCCCTCGATGTTTGCTTGGGCTGCCGATGGAGCATGGTTTGGCTGGACCTGGGCAAGAATGGGCGAGCCCCAGGCCACAGCGGGCATTGGGCGAGAGCCTGTCGGGCCAGGCCCCCAGAGGAGGGGCCGCCACGCGGGGACACTCTGGACCCTGTTGCAGGGCGGGCATTGGTCCCCTGCCTCCCGCTGGCGGGAGACCGTGACCCGCGACTCCCTCTCCAGACGCGTACCCTCGGGGCATGGGGGCCAACGTTGGCTGCGAGTGCCAGCGCCCGGATGCACGGACGGCAGCCGGGCCAATCTGGGGTTGGCGTCTGCCTGGCCATAAATTCTGGGGCCGCCCCCGTTGGCTCGGGGCCCGGGAGGCATCGGGGCGGGGGGGGTAACTCGATAACCTAGTGTTCCCGCACACGTTGTGGGGCCTTTCTTAGCAAGGGGTGGTTCCCACAGGGGCCCTGATCTCCACAGTTTCTGGAGGCCCAGGGATGTACAGCGGCTCCCCAGGGCCCTTTTCCTTGCTTGCGGCGGCTCCGAGCCTTGGGTCGTTCGTTCCTCCACCCGCCTGGCCAGCAGCGGCCAGGGCTTCGGGCGTGTCCGATCGTGGCCGCATGGGGTACGAGCCACAGAGCAGGCCGTTCTGACAGCTGGCCTCTCCCTCTGTCCTTAGAACCCCGTCCCCCAGGGAGGATCTCGCCTTGACGACCAAGTCTGGCTTCTCCCAGCCCCGCCCAAAGGGCCCGTGTCTCGGATCGCCGGGGCATGTTGCCGTCCCGACCGCTCCCTCGGTAAGGAGGGGTTCCGGGTGGGCAGGGACCTCACGCGTCGCCCCCGGCTTGCTTGGGTCAATGATGAGAACTCATATGGTCTCGAAGAGCGATGATGACCTAAAAATCATGCTCAATAGGATTACGCTGAGGCCCAGTGCAGGGGACCGTGCGGGGATCAGCAGCCCCCGACCCTCGGGGCATTTGAGGGCGCGCTGCTGCACCTGGGCGCTAGAGGAGAACGAACGCTCGAGCGTCTCCGCGCGTTGGGCCCGGAGGCCAGGCGCCTCTGCGCGTGCCCACGGGGGTGTTCTGTCACTCAAGCTGGCCCACCGCCCCAATCTCCTTCCCAGGACAGCTCCCCGGGAACCAGGGCTTCGCCATCCTCGTCTCCTCGTGTCCTTCGGCGGGCCTGGCCGGCTAGGTCCTCGGTGTGTCGACATGCAGCAGAGGTGAGCGGAAGCCTTGGGCTCGGAGGGAGGCCCGAGACGCCTTGGGAAGCGGGTAGCCCAGCAGTGACTCTGCAGCAGGCCGTGGGCTTGGGGTGGCGGTCCTCGTGGTCCAGACGTCGTGGGCCACCCCGGGAGCGGGTGCCCTTGAGCCATCCCAGGGGCAGGGAACTCGAGCGTGGGGCCGGGTGGCTGGCAAGACCCGGAAAGCGCAGAGTGGCCGCCATAGGATCAGGGGATCCTGAGGCCCCCTGATCCATCTGGGCGTGTCTCGTGGGCCTACGAACGTACTGGACGTGAGACTTGTGGTCTCAGAAGCTTCTGTGATCTTCTGCCACGGGGTGTTGCTCGAGGCCCGGGACTTGGCTTTTTTCCGCGGGCTGACGAGGCCTGAGCTCCTGCCCCACAGCGCAGACGCCCAAGGCGTTGGAGACCACACCAGGCTGCTTGCGAATAGCGCAAGAGGATACCTTGTGCTCGCGAGACAGCCGGGTTCCACGGGGCTACGGGGCGGAATCTGCGAGTGCCAGGCCCTTGCAGCCATTGGGTCGGAGCCACTCTCCGGAGGCTCTCAAGCACCGGGGACCGGGTCCTGACGAAGCGGCGCTGCACGGCGAGAGTCGGGTACCTCGCCCAGGGCAGCCGGTGGGTGGTGTGCCTGGCCGTAGTGGTGGACAGCGACCTGGCATTCCGAGCTCGGCCCTGGGGCAGCCGTGGGCCCGAGCCACCTTGGGCTTCCAGGGTAGGGGCTCCGATCCTTGGCTCCCAGGTGGGACCATGGGTGGGTGGGCGGCGTCCTGGCCACAACTCCCTGACCGCCCCCCTCGGCTCCCGTGCAAGGGAGACAGCGGAGACACGTCAAAACCCTGTGCTCCGTGCCATGTTCACGGACCGTTCTGTCAACGGTGGTGCTGACCCAGGGGCCTAGATCTCCCTTGTTTGGGGATGCCCTGGTAAGGGCAGCTGGGGCCCTGGGCCCTGCTCCGTCGTCTCGCACATCAGCCATGCGTGGGTCGGCCGTATGCCCGGCCCCCACCGGCCAGGACGTTGGGAAAGGTAGCCCTCGGCCGTCCGGCCGGTGCCCCGGACCAGGGCTTTTGGACAGCTGGTCTCTCCGTCTCTCCTCAGAACCGCATCCACAAGCGGGGAGATCGCCCGCACCAGCTCGTCTTGCCTGGCCCGGCCCTGCCCACAGGTCCAATGTCTCAGGACCCCGGCTCATGGCGCAGTCCGCCACGCAGCCCCGGTAAGCAGGTTCTGGGGGCGACGCGACCGCACGCATCGCCGCCAACCTGCTTGGGTCAATGATGACAACTCAAATGGTCTCGAAGAGCGGTGATGACCTAAAAATCATGCTCAATAGGATTACGCTGAGGCCCAATGCAGGCGTCTGTGCCGGGATCAGCATCCCCCGGAGCCTCGGGGCCCTGGAGGGGCGCTGCCGTTGGGAGCTTGAGGCCAAGGATCCCCCGGGGATCCCTGCTCCGGCCCTGGAAAGCCCGTGCGCGTCAGGGGCCCCTCGAGGTGTGGAGGCAGCCCACCCGGCCTAGAGACTGAATCCCCTCCCCTCCCCTGGACAGCTCCCTGGGAGCCATGCCTTAGGAACCCTTGTCTCCTTGTGTCTTGCAGCGGGCCTTGGGCGCCAGGTGGTAGGCGCGGCGTTGGCCACGACAGGTGAGTGGGAGACTCTGGGCCTGGCGGGAGATGGCAGACGCCATGGGCGTCGTCCGCGAAGCCAGAGTCACGGCACGGGGCTCTGGCTCCACCTCTGAGCTACGGGTGGAGGCCCCCGTTGTCCACACAGCGTTGGCTGGCGCGTGATCAGGCTCCCTTGAGCCATCCCAGGTGCAGGGAACGCGAACGTTGGGCCGCGGGAACTGGCCGGGACTGGATCCCGGGGGGATGCCGCCATAGATCCGCGTGGCCCTGAGGCCTCCTTGGACCTCCCTTTGTGTCCTGTGCGCCCGTGAGGAGACGGGTTCGGGAGACCCTTGGCGTCAGGGACTTCTGTCCCCCTCAGCGAGTGGCGGTTGCTCGAGCCAACCCCAGCGCATGTTTCTTGGGGCTGGAGCGGGCAGAGCTCCTGCCCTAGGCACCAGACTCCCAAGGACTTTGGGAGCCTGGGAGGCTGCTGAAGTACAGCCCTCGATGTTTGCTTGGGCTGCCGATGGAGCATGGTTTGGCTGGACGTGGGCAAGAATGGGCGAGCCCCAGGCCACAGCGGGCATTGGGCGAGAGCCTGTCGGGCCAGGCCCCCAGAGGAGGGGCCGCCACGCGGGGACACTCTGGACCCTGTTGCAGGGCGGGCATTGGTCCCCTGCCTCCCGCTGGCGGGAGACCGTGACCCGCGACTCCCTCTCCAGACGTGGACCGTCGGGACATGGGGGCCAATGTTGGCTGCGAGTGCCAGCGCCCGGATGCACGCACGGCAGCCGGGCCAATCTGGGGTTGGCGTCTGCCTGGCCATAAGTTCTGGGGCCGCCCCCGTTGGCTCGGGGCCCGGGAGGCATCGGGGGGTGGTAACTCGATAACCTAGTGTTCCCGCCCACGTTGTGGGGCCTTTCTTAGCAAGGGCTGGTTCCCACAGGGGCCCTGATCTCCACAGTTTCTGTAGGCCCAGGGATGTACAGCGGCTCCCCAGGGCCCTTTTCCTTGCTTGCGGCGGCTCCGAGCCTTGGGTCGTTCGTTCCTCCACCCGCCTGGCCAGCAGCGGCCAGGGATTCGGGCGTGACCGATCGTGGCCGCATGGGGCACGAGCCACAGAGCAGGCCGTTCTGACAGCTGGCCTCTCCCTCTGTCCTTAGATCCCCGTCCCCCAGAGAGGATCTCGCCTTGACGACCAAGTCTGGCTTCTCCCAGCCCCGCCCAAAGGGCCCGTGTCTCGGATCGCCGGGGCATGGCGCCGTCCCGACCGCTCCCTCGGTAAGGAGGGGTTCCGGGTGGGCAGGGACCTCACGCGTCGCCCCCGGCTTGCTTGGGTCAATGATGAGAACTCATATGGTCTCGAAGAGCGATGATGACCTAAAAATCATGCTCAATAGGATTACGCTGAGGCCCAGTGCAGGGGACCGTGCGGGGATCAGCAGCCCCCAGACCCTCGGGGCATTTGAGGGCGCGCTGCTGCAGCTGGGCGCTAGAGGAGAACGAACGCTCGAGCGTCTGCGCGCGTTGGGCCCGGAGCCCAGGCGCCTCTGCGCGTGCCCACGGGGGTGTTCTGGCACTCAAGCTGGCCCACCGCCCCAATCCCCTTCCCAGGACAGCTCCCCGGGAGCCAGGGCTTCGCCATCCTCGTCTCCTCGTGTCCTTCGGCGGGCCTGGCCGGCTAGGTCCTCGGTGTGTCGACATGCAGCAGAGGTGAGCGGAAGCCTTGGGCTCGGAGGGAGGCCCGAGACGCCTTGGGAAGCGGGTAGCCCAGCAGTGACTCTGCAGCAGGCCGTGGGCTTGGGGTGGCGGTCCTCGTGGTCCAGACGTCGTGGGCCACCCCGGGAGCGGGTGCCCTTGAGCCATCCCAGGGGCAGGGAACGCGAGCGTGGGGCCGGGTGGCTGGCAAGACCCGGAAAGCGCAGAGTGGCCGCCATAGGATCAGGGGACCATGAGGCCCCCTGATCCATCTGGGCGTGTCTCGTGGGCCTACGAACGTAGTGGACGTGAGACTTGTGGTCTCAGAAGCTTCTGTGATCTTCTGCCACGGGGTGTTGCTCGAGGCCCGGGACTTGGCTTGTTTCCGCGGGCTGACGAGGCCTGAGCTCCCGCCCCACAGCACAGACCCCCAAGGCGTTGGAGACCCCACCAGGCTGCTTGCGAAGAGCGCAAGAGGATTCCTTGTGCTCGCGAGACAGCCGGGTTCCACGGGGCTACGGGGCGGAATCTGCGAGGGCCAGGCCCTTGCAGCCATTGGGTCGGAGCCTCTCTCCGGAGGCTCTCAAGCACCGGGGACCGGGTCCTGACGAAGCGGCGCTGCACGGCGAGAGTCGGGTACCTCGCCCAGGGCAGCCGGTGGGTGGTGTGCCTGGCTGTAGTGGTGGACAGCGACCTGGCATTCAGAGCTCGGCCCTGGGGCAGCCGTGGGCCCGAGCCACCTTGGGCTTCCAGGGTAGGGGCTCCGATCCTTGGCTCCCAGGTGGGACCATGGGTGGGTGGGCGGCGTCCTGGCCACAAGTCCCTGACCGCCCCCCTCGGCTCTCGTGCAAGGGAGACAGCGGGGACACGTCAAAACCCTGTGCTCCGTGCCATGTTCACGGAACGTTCTGCCGACGGTGGTGCTGACCCAGGGGCCTAGATCTCCCTTGTTTGGGGATGCCCTGGTAAGGGCAGCTGGGGCCCTGGGCCCTGCTCCGTCGTCTCGCACATCAGACATGCGTGGGTCGGCCGTATGCCCGGCCCCCACCGGCCAGGACGTTGGGAAAGGTAGCCCTCGGCCTTCCGGCCGGTGCCCAGGACCAGGGCTTTTGGACAGCTGGTCTCTCCGTCTCTCCTCAGAACCGCATCCACAAGCGGGGAGATCGCCCGCACCAGCTCGTCTTGCCTGGCCCGGCCCTGCCCACAGGTCCAATGTCTCAGGACCCCGGCTCATGGCGCAGTCCGCCACGCAGCCCCGGTAAGCATGTTCTGGGGGCGACGCGACCGCACGCATCGCCGCCAACCTGCTTGGGTCAATGATGACAACTCAAATGGTCTCGAAGAGCGGTGATGACCTAAAAATCATGCTCAATAGGATTACGCTGAGGCCCAATGCAGGCGTCTGTGCCGGGATCAGCATCCCCCGGAGCCTCGGGGCCCTGGAGGGACGCTGCCGTTGGGAGCTTGAGGCCAAGGATCCCCCGGGGATCCCTGCTCCTGCCCTGGAAAGCCCGTGCACGTCAGGGGCCCCTCGAGGTGTGGAGGCAACCCACCCGGCCTAGAGACTGAATCCCCTCCCCTCCCCTGGACAGCTCCCTGGGAGCCATGCCTTAGGAACCCTTGTCTCCTTGTGTCTTGCAGCGGGCCTTGGGCGCCAGGTGGTAGGCGCGGCGTGGGCCACGACAGGTGAGTGGGAGACTCTGGGCCTGGCGGGAGATGGCAGACGCCATGGGCGTCGTCCGCGAAGCCAGAGTCACGGCACGGGGCTCTGGCTCCACCACTTAGCTACGGGTGGAGGCCCCCGTTGTCCACACAGCGGTGGCTGGTGCGTGATCAGGCTCCCTTGAGCCATCCCAGGTGCAGGGATCGCGAACGTTGGGCCGCGGGAACTGGCCGGGACTGGATCCCGGGGGGATGCCGCCATAGATCCGCGTGGCCCTGAGGCCTCCTTGGACCTCCCTTTCTGTCCTGTGCGCCCGTGAGGAGACGGGTTCGGGAGACCCTTGGCGTCAGGGACTTCTGTCCCCCTCAGCGAGTGGTGGTTGCTCGAGCCAACCCCAGCGCATGTTTCTTGGGGCTGGAGCGGGCAGAGCTCCTGCCCTAGGCACCAGACTCCCAAGGACTTTGGGAGCCTGGGAGGCTGCTGAAGTACAGCCCTCGATGTTTGCTTGGGCTGCCGATGGAGCATGGTTTGGCTGGACGTGGGCAAGAATGGGCGAGCCCCAGGCCACAGCGGGCATTGGGCGAGAGCCTATCGGGCCAGGCCCCCAGAGGCGGGGCCGCCACGCGGGGACACTCTGGACACTGTTGCAGGGCGGGCATTGGTCCCCTGCCTCCCGCTGGCGGGAGACCGTGACCCGCGACTCCCTCTCCAGACGTGGACCGTCGGGGCATGGGGGCCAACGTTGGCTGCGAGTGCCAGCGCCCGGATGCACGGACGGCAGCCGGGCCAATCTGGGGTTGGCGTCTGCCTGGCCATAAGTTCTGAGGCCGCCCCCGTTGGCTCTGGGCCCCGGTAGGCATCGGGGGGGGGGGGGGGGGGTAACTCGATAACCTAGTATTCCCGCCCACGTTGTGGGGCCTTTCTTAGCAAGGGGTGGTTCCCACAGGGGCCCTGATCTCCACAGTTTCTGTAGGCCCAGGGATGTACAGCGGCTCCCCAGGGCCCTTTTCCTTGCTTGCGGCAGCTCCGAGCCTTGGGTCGTTCGTTCCTCCACCCGCCTGGCCAGCAGCCGCCAGGGCTTCGGGCGTGACCGATCGTGGCCGCATGGGGTACGAGCCACAGAGCAGGCCGTTCTGACAGCTGGCCTCTCCCTCTGTCCTTAGAACCCCGTCCCCCAGGGAGGATCTCGCCTTGACGACCAAGTCTGGCTTTTCCCAGCCCCGCCCAAAGGGCCCGTGTCTCGGATCGCCGGGGCATGGCGCCGTCCCGACCGCTCCCTCGGTAAGGAGGGGTTCCGGGTGGGCAGGGACCTCACGCGTCGCCCCCGGCTTGCTTGGGTCAATGATGAGAACTCATATGGTCTCGAAGAGGGATGATGACCTAAAAATCATGCTCAATAGGATTACGCTGAGGCCCAGGGCAGGGGACCGTGCGGGGATCAGCAGCCCCCAATCCCTCGGGGCATTTGAGGGCGCGCTGCTGCAGCTGGGCGCTAGAGGAGAACGAACGCTCGAGCGTCTGCGCGCGTTGGGCCCGGAGCCCAGGCGCCTCTGCGCGTGCCCACGGGGGTGTTCTGGCACTCAAGCTGGCCCACCGCCCCAATCCCCTTCCCAGGACAGCTCCCCGGGAGCCAGGGCTTCGCCATCCTCGTCTCCTCGTGTCCTTCGGCGGGCCTGGCCGGCTAGGTCCTCGGTGTGTCGACATGCAGCAGAGGTGAGCGGAAGCCTTGGGCTCGGAGGGAGGCCCGAGACGCCTTGGGAAGCGGGTAGCCCAGCAGTGACTCTGCAGCAGGCCGTGGGCTTGGGGTGGCGGTCCTCGTGGTCCAGACGTCGTGGGCCACCCCGGGAGCGGGTGCCCTTGAGCCATCCCAGGGGCAGGGAACGCGAGCGTGGGGCCGGGTGGCTGGCAAGACCCGGAAAGCGCAGAGTGGCCGCCATAGGATCAGGGGACCCTGAGGCCCCCTGATCCATCTGGGCGTGTCTCGTGGGCCTACGAACGTAGTGGACGTGAGACTTGTGGTCTCAGAAGCTTCTGTGATCTTCTGCCACGGGGTGTTGCTCGAGGCCCGGGACTTGGCTTGTTTCCGCGGGCTGACGAGGCCTGAGCTCCCGCCCCACAGCGCAGACGCCCAAGGTGTTGGAGACCCCACCAGGCTGCTTGCGAAGAGCGCAAGAGGATTCCTTGTGCTCGCGAGACAGCCGGGTTCCACGGGGCTACGGGGCGGAATCTGCGAGTGCCAGGCCCTTGCAGCCATTGGGTCGGAGCCACTCTCCGGAGGCTCTCAAGCACCGGGGACCGGGTCCTGACGAGGCGGCGCTGCACGGCGAGAGTCGGGTACCTCGCCCAGGGCAGCCGGTGGGTGGTGTGCCTGGCCGTAGTGGTGGACAGCGACCTGGCATTCCGAGCTCGGCCCTGGGGCAGCCGTGGGCCCGAGCCACCTTGGGCTTCCAGGGTAGGGGCTCCGATCCTTGGCTCCCAGGTGGGACCATGGGTGGGTGGGCGGCGTCCTGGCCACAAGTCCCTGACCGCCCCCCTCGGCTCCCGTGCAAAACCCTGTGCTCCGTGCCATGTTCACGGACCGTTCTGCCGACGGTGGTGCTGACACAGGGGCCTAGATCTCCCTTGTTTGGGGATGCCCTGGTAAGGGCAGCTGGGGCCCTGGGCCCTGTTCCGTCGTCTCGCACATCAGCCATGCGTGGGTCGGCCGTATGCCCGGCCCCCACCGGCCAGGACGTTGGGAAAGGTAGCCCTCGGCCGTCCGGCCGGTGCCCCGGACCAGGGCTTTTGGACAGCTGGTCTCTCCGTCTCTCCTCAGAACCGCATCCACAAGCGGGGAGATCGCCCGCACCAGCTCGTCTTGCCTGGCCCGGCCCTGCCCACAGGTCCAATGTCTCAGGACCCCGGCTCATGGCGCAGTCCGCCACGCAGCCCCGGTAAGCAGGTTCTGGGGGCGACGCGACCGCACGCATCGCCGCCACCCTGATTGGGTCAATGATGACATCTCAAATGGTCTCGAAGAGCGGTGATGACCTAAAAATCATGCTCAATAGGATTACGCTGAGGCCCATTGCAGGCGTCTGTGCCGGGATCAGCATCCCCCGGAGCCTCGGGGCCCTGGAGGGGCGCTGCCGTTGGGAGCTTGAGGCCAAGGATCCCCCGGGGATCCCTACTCCTGCCCTGGAAAGCCCGTGCACTTCAGTGACCTCTCGAGGTGTGGAGGCAGCCCACCCGGCCTAGAGACTGAATCCCCTACCCTCCCCTGGACAGCTCCCTGGGAGCCATGCCTTAGGAACCCTTGTCTCCTTGTGTCTTGCAGCGGGCCTTGGGCGCCAGGTGGTAGGCGCGGCGTTCGCCACGACAGGTGAGTGGGTGTCTCTGGGCCTGGCGGGAGATGGCAGACGCCATGGGCGTCGTCCGCGAAGCCAGAGTCACGGCACGGGGCTCTGGCTCCACCACTGAGCTACGTGTGGAGGCCCCCGTTGTCCACACAGCGTTGGCTGGTGCGTGATCAGGCTCCCTTGAGCCATCCCAGGTGCAGGGAACGCGAACGTTGGGCCGCGGGAACTGGCCGGGACTGGATCCCGGGGAGATGCCGCCATAGATCCGCGTGGCCCTGAGGCCTCCTTGGACCTCCCTTTGTGTCCTGTGCGCCCGTGAGGAGACGGGTTCGGGAGACCCTTGGCGTCAGGGACTTCTGTCCCCCTCAGCGAGTGGCGGTTGCTTGAGCCAACCCCAGCGCATGTTTCTTGGGGCTGGAGCGGGCAGAGCTCCTGCCCTAGGCACCAGACTCCCAAGGACTTTGGGAGCCTGGGAGGCTGCTGAAGTACAGCCCTCGATGTTTGCTTGGGCTGCCGATGGAGCATGGTTTGGCTGGACGTGGGCAAGAATGGGCGAGCCCCAGGCCACAGCGGGCATTGGGCGAGAGCCTGTCGGGCCAGGCCCCCAGAGGAGGGGCCGCCACGCGGGGAGACTCTGGACCCTGTTGCAGGGCGGGCATTGGTCCCCTGCCTCCCGCTGGCGGGAGACCGTGACCCGAGACTCCCTCTCCAGACGTGGACCCTCGGGGCATGGGGGCCAACGTTGGCTGCGAGTGCCAGCGCCCGGATGCACGGACGGCAGCCGGGCCAATCTGGGGTTGGCGTCTGCCTGGCCATAAGTTCTGGGGCCGCCCCCGTTGGCTCGGGGCCCGGGAGGCATCGGGGGGGGGGGGGTAACTCGATAACCTAGTGTTCCCGCCCACGTTGTGGGGCCTTTCTTAGCAAGGGGTGGTTCCCACAGGGGCCCTGATCTCCACAGTTTCTGGAGGCCCAGGGATGTACAGCGGCTCCCCAGGGCCCTTTTCCTTGCTTGCGGCGGCTCCGAGCCTTGGGTCGTTCGTTCCTCCACCCGCCTGGCCAGCAGCGGCCTGGACTTCGGGCGTGACCGATCGTGGCCGCATGGGGTACGAGCCACAGAGCAGGCCGTTCTGACAGCTGGCCTCTCCCTCTGTCCTTAGAACCCCGTCCCCCAGGGAGGATCTCGCCTTGACGACCAAGTCTGGCTTCTCCCAGCCCCGCCCAAAGGGCCCGTGTCTCGGATCGCCGGGGCATGGCGCCGTCCCGACCGCTCCCTCGGTAAGGAGGGGTTCCGGGTGGGCAGGGACCTCACGCGTCGCCCCCGGCTTGCTTGGGTCAATGATGAGAACTCATATGGTCTCGAAGAGCGATGATGACCTAAAAATCATGCTCAATAGGATTACGCTGAGGCCCAGTGCAGGGGACCGTGCGGGGATCAGCAGCCCCCGACCATCGGGGCATTTGAGGGCGCGCTGCTGCACCTGGGCGCTAGAGGAGAACGAACGCTCGAGCGTCTCCGCGCGTTGGGCCCGGAGGCCAGGCGCCTCTGCGCGTGCCCACGGGGGTGTTCTGGCACTCAAGCTGGCCCACCGCCCCAATCTCCTTCCCAGGACAGCTCCCCGGGAACCAGGGCTTCACCATCCTCGTCTCCTCGTGTCCTTCGGCGGGCCTGGCCGGCTAGGTCCTCGGTGTGTCGACATGCAGCAGAGGTGAGCGGAAGCCTTGGGCTTGGAGGGAGGCCCGAGACGCCTTGGGAAGCGGGTAGCCCAGCAGTGACTCTGCAGCAGGCCGTGGGCTTGGGGTGGCGGTCCTCGTGGTCCAGACGTCGTGGGCCACCCCGGGAGCGGGTGCCCTTGAGCCATCCCAGGGGCAGGGAACGCGAGCGTGGGGCCGGGTGGCTGGCAAGACCCGGAAAGCGCAGAGTGGCCGCCATAGGATCAGGTGACCCTGAGGCCCCCTGATCCATCTGGGCGTGTCTCGTGGGCCTAGGAACGTAGTGGACGTGAGACTTGTGGTCTCAGAAGCTTCTGTGATCTTCTGCCACGGGGTGTTGCTCGAGGCCCGGGACTTGGCTTGTTTCCGCGGGCTGACGAGGCCTGAGCTCCCGCCCCACAGCGCAGACGCCCAAGGCGTTGGAGACCCCACCAGGCTGCTTGCGAAGAGCGCAAGAGGATTCCTTGTGCTCGCGAGACAGCCTGGTTCCACGGGGCTACGGGGCGGAATCTGCGAGGGCCAGGCCCTTGCAGCCATTGGGTCGGAGCCTCTCTCTGGAGGCTCTCAAGCACCGGGGACCGGGTCCTGACGAAGCGGCGCTGCACGGCGAGAGTCGGGTACCTCGCCCAGGGCAGCCGGTGGGTGGTGTGCCTGGCCGTAGTGGTGGACAGCGACCTGGCATTCCGAGCTCGGCCCTGGGGCAGCCGTGGGCCCGAGCCACCTTGGGCTTCCAGGGTAGGGGCTCCGATCCTTGGCTCCGAGGTGGGACCATGGGTGGGTGGGCGGCGTCCTGGCCACAAGTCCCTGACCGCCCCCCTCGGCTCCCGTGCAAGGGAGACAGCGGGGACACGTCAAAACCCTGTGCTCCGTGCCATGTTCACGGACCGTTCTGCCGACGGTGGTGCTGACCCAGGGGCCTAGATCTCCCTTGTTTGGGGATGCCCTGGTAAGGGCAGCTGGGGCCCTGTGCCCTGCTCCGTTGTCTCGCACATTAGCCATGCGTGGGTCGGCCGTATGCCCGGCCCCCACCGGCCAGGACGTTGGGAAAGGTAGCCCTCGGCCGTCCGGCCGGTGCCCCGGACCAGGGCTTTTGGACAGCTGGTCTCTCCGTCTCTCCTCAGAACCGAATCCACAAGCGGGGAGATCGCCCGCACCAGCTCGTCTTGCCTGGCCCGACCCTGCCCACAGGCCCAATGTCTCAGGACCCCGGCTCATGGCTCAGTCCGCCACGCAGCCCCGGTAAGCAGGTTCTAGGGGCGACGCGACCGCACGCATCGCCGCCAACCTGCTTGGGTCAATGATGACAACTCAAATGGTCTCGAAGAGCGGTGATGACCTAAAAATCATGCTCAATAGGATTACGCTGAGGCCCAATGCAGGCGTCTGTGCTGGGATCAGCATCCCCCGGAGCCTCGGGACCCTGGAGGGGCGCTGCCGTTGGGAGCTTGGGGCCAAGGATCCCCGGGGGATCCCTGCTCCTACCCTGGAAAGCCCGTGCACGTCAGGGGCCCCTCGAGGTGTGGAGGCAGCCCACCCGGCCTAGAGACTGAATCCCCTCCCCTCCCCTGGACAGCTCCCTGGGAGCCATGCCTTAGGAACCCTTGTCTCCTTGTGTATTGCAGCGGGCCTTGGGCGCCAGGTGGTAGGCGCGGCGTTGGCCACGACAGGTGAGTGGGAGACTCTGGGCCTGGCGGGAGATGGCCGGCGCCATGGGCGTCGTCCGCGAAGCCAGAGTCACGGCACGGGGCTCTGGTTCCACCACTGAGCTACGGGTGGAGGCCCCCGTTGTCCACACAGCGTTGGCTGGCGCGTGATCAGGCTCCCTTGAGCCATCCCAGGTGCAGGGAACGCGAACGTTGGGCCGCGGCATCAGGCCGGGACTGGATCCGGGGGGATGCCGCCATAGATCCGCGTGGCCCTGAGGCCTCCTTGGACCTCCCTTTGTGTCCTGTGTGCCCGTGAGGAGACGGGTTCGGGAGACCCTTGGCGTCAGGGACTTCTGTCCCCCTCAGCGAGTGGCGGTTGCTCGAGCCAACCCCAGTGCATGTTTTTTGGGGCTGGAGCGGGCAGAGCTCCTACCCTAGGCACCAGACTCCCAAGGACTTTGGGAGCCTGGGAGGCTGCTGAAGTACAGCCCTCGATGTTTGCTTGGGCTGCCGATGGAGCATGGTTTGGCTGGACGTGGGCAAGAATGGGCGACCCCAGGCCACAGCGGGCATTGGGCGAGAGCCTGTCGGGTCAGGCCCTCAGAGGAGGGGCCGCCACGCGGGGAGACTCTGGACCCTGTTGCAGGGCGGGCATTGGTCCCCTGCCTCCCGCTGGCGGGAGACCGTGACCCGCGACTCCCTCTCCAGACGTGGACCGTCGGGGCATGTGGGCCAACGTTGGCTGCTAGTGCCAGCGCCCGGATGCACGGACGGCAGCCGGGCCAATCTGGGTTTGGCGTCTGCCTGGCCATAAGTTCTGGGGTTGCCCCCGTTGGCTCGGGGCCCGGGAGGCATCGGGGGGGGGGGGGGGGCACTCGATAACATAGTGTTCCCGCCCACGTTGTGGGGCTTTTCTTAGCAAGGGGTGGTTCCCACAGGGGCCCTGATCTCCACAGTTTCTGGAGGCCCAGGTATGTACAGCGGCTCCCCAGGGCCCTTTTCCTTGCTTGCGGCGGCTCCGAGCCTTGGGTCGTTCGTTCCTCCACCCGCCTGGCCAGCAGCGGCCAGGGCTTCGGGCGTGACCGATCGTGGCCGCATGGGGCACGAGCCACAGAGCAGGCCGTTCTGACAGCTGGCCTCTCCCTCTGTCCTTAGAACTCCGTCCCCCAGGGAGGATCTCGCCTTGACGACCAAGTCTGACTTCTCCCAGCCCCGCCCAAAGGGCCCGTGTCTCGGATCGCCGGGGCATGGCGCCGTCCCGACCGCTCCCTCGGTAAGGAGGGGTTCCGGTGGGCAGGGACCTCACGCGTCGCCCCCGGCTTGCTTGGGTCAATGATGAGAACTCATATGGTCTCGAAGAGCGATGATGACCTAAAAATCATGCTCAATAGGATTACGCTGAGGCCCAGTGCAGGGGACCGTGCGGGGATCAGCAGCCCCCGGACCCTCGGGGCATTTGAGGGCGCGCTGCTGCAGCTGGGCGCTAGAGGAGAACGAACGCTCGAGCGTCTCCGCGCGTTGGGCCCGGGGCCCAGGCGCCTCTGCGCGTGCCCACGGGGGTGTTCTGGCACTCAAGCTGGCCCACCGCCCCAATCCCCTTCCCAGGACAGCTCCCCGGGAGCCAGGGCTTCGCCATCCTCGTCTCCTCGTGTCCTTCGGCGGGCCTGGCCGGCTAGGTCCTCGGTGTGTCGACATGCAGCAGAGGTGAGCGGAAGCCTTGGGCTCGGAGGGAGGCCCGAGACGCCTTGGGAAGCGGGTAGCCCAGCAGTGACTCTGCAGCAGGCCGTGGGCTTGGGGTGGCGGTCCTCGTGGTCCAGACGTCGTGGGCCACCCCGGGAGCGGGTGCCCTTGAGCCATCCCATGGGCAGGGAACGCGAGCGTGGGGCCGGGTGGCTGGCAAGACCCGGAAAGCGCAGAGTGGCCGCCATAGGATCAGGGGACCCTGAGTCCCCCTGATCCATCTGGGCGTGTCTCGTGGGCCTACGAACGTAGTGGACGTGAGACTTGTGGTCTCAGAAGCTTCTGTGATCTTCTGCCACGGGGTGTTGCTCGAGGCCCGGGACTTGGCTTGTTTCCGTGGGCTGACGAGGCCTGAGCTCCCGCCCCACAGCGCAGACGCACAAGGCGTTGGAGACCCCACCAGGCTGCTTGCGAATAGCGCAAGAGGATTCCTTGTGCTCGCGAGACAGCCGGGTTCCACGGGGCTACGGGGCGGAATCTGCGAGGGCCAGGCCCTTGCAGCCATTGGGTCGGAGCCTCTCTCCGGAGGCTCTCAAGCACCGGGGACCGGGTCCTGACGAAGCGGCGCTGCACGGCGAGAGTCGGGTACCTCGCCCAGGGCAGCCGGTGGGTGGTGTGCCTGGCCGTAGTGGTGGACAGTGACCTGGCATTCAGAGCTCGGCCTTGGGGCAGCAGTGGGCCCGAGCCACCTTGGGCTTCCAGGGTAGGGGCTCCGATCCTTGGCTCCCAGGTGGGACCATGGGTGGGTGGGCGGCGTCCTGGCCACAAGTCCCTGACCGCCCCCCTCGGCTCCCGTGCAAGGGAGACAGCGGGGACACGTCAAAACCCTGTGCTCCGTGCCATGTTCACGGACCGTTCTGCCGACGGTGGTGCTTTCCCAGGGGCCTAGATCTCCCTTGTTTGGGGATGCCCTGGTAAGGGCAGCTGGGGCCCTGGGCCCTGTTCCGTCATCTCGCACATCAGCCATGCGTGGGTCGGCCGTATGCCCGGCCCCCACCGGCCAGGACGCTGGGAAAGGTAGCCCTCGGCCGTCCGGCCGGTGCCCCGGACCAGGGCTTTTGGACAGCTGGTCTCTCCGTCTCTCCTCTGAACCGCATCCACAAGTGGGGAGAACGCCCGCACCAGCTCGTCTTGCCTGGCCCGGCCCTGCCCACAGGTCCAATGTCTCAGGACCCCGGCCCATGGCGCAGTCCGCCACGCAGCCCCGCTAAGCAGGTTCTGGGGGCGACGCGACCGCACGCATCGCCGCCAACCTGCTTGGGTCAATGATGACAACTCAAATGGTCTCGAAGAGCGGTGATGACCTAAAAATCATGCTCAATAGGATTACGCTGAGGCCCAATGCAGGCGTCTGTGCCGGGATCAGCATCCCCCGGAGCCTCGGGGCCCTGGAGGGGCGCTGCCGTTGGGAGCTTGAGGCCAAGGATCCCCCGGGGATCCCTGCTCCTGCCCTGGAAAGCCCGTGCACGTCAGGGGCCCCTCGAGGTGTGGAGGCAGCCCACCCGGCCTAGAGACTGAATCCCCTCCCCTCCCCTGGACAGCTCCCTGGGAGCCATGCCTTAGGAACCCTTGTCTCCTTGTGTCTTGCAGCGGGCCTTGGGCGCCAGGTGGTAGGCGCGGCGTTGGCCACGACAGGTGAGTGGGAGACTCTGGGCCTGGCGGGAGATGTCAGGCGCCAAGGGCGTCGTCCGCGAAGCCAGAGTCACGGCACGGGGCTCTGGCTCCACCACTGAGCTACGGGTGGAGGCCCCCGTTGTCCACACAGCGTTGGCTGGCGCGTGATCAGGCTCCATTGAGCCATCCCAGGTGCAGGGAACGCGAACGTTAGGCCGCGGGAACAGGCCGGGACTGGATCCCGGGGGGATGCCGCCATAGATCCGCGTGGCCCTGAGGTCTCCTTGGACCTCCCTTTGTGTCCTGTGCGCCCGTGAGGAGACGGGTTCGGGAGACCCTTGGCGTCAGGGCCTTCTGTCCCCCTCAGCGAGTGGCGGTTCCTCGAGCCAACCCCAGCGCATGTTTCTTGGGGCTGGAGCGGGCAGAGCTCCTGCCCTAGGCACCAGACTCCCAAGGACTTTGGGAGCCTGGGAGGCTGCTGAAGTACAGCCCTCGATGTTTGCTTGAGCTGCCGATGGAGCATGGTTTGGCTGGACATGGACAAGAATGGGCGACCCCAGGCCACAGCGGGCATTGGGCGAGAGCCTGTCGGGTCAGGCCCTCAGAGGAGGGGCCGCCACGCGGGGAGACTCTGGACCCTGTTGCAGGGCGGGCATTGGTCCCCTGCCTCCCGCTGGCGGGAGACCGTGACCCGCGACTCCCTCTCCAGACGTGGACCGTCGGGGCATGTGGGCCAACGTTGGCTGCTAGTGCCAGCGCCCGGATGCACGGACGGCAGCCGGGCCAATCTGGGTTTGGCGTCTGCCTGGCCATAAGTTCTGGGGTTGCCCCCGTTGGCTTGGGGCCCGGGAGGCATCGGGGGGGGGGCACTCAATAACCTAGTGTTCCCGCCCACGTTGTGGGGCTTTTCTTAGCAAGGGGTGGTTCCCACAGGGGCCCTGATCTCCACAGTTTCTGGAGGCCCAGGTATGTACAGCGGCTCCCCAGGGCCCTTTTCCTTGCTTGCGGCGGCTCCGAGCCTTGGGTCGTTCGTTCCTCTACCCGCCTGGCCAGCAGCGGCCAGGGCTTCGGGCGTGACCGATCGTGGCCGCATGGGGCACGAGCCACAGAGCAGGCCGTTCTGACAGCTGGCCTCTCCCTCTGTCCTTAGAACCCCGTCCCCCAGGGAGGATCTCGCCTTGACGACCAAGTCTGGCTTCTCCCAGCCCCGCCCAAAGGGCCCGTGTCTCGGATCGCCGGGGCATGGCGCCGTCCTGACCACTCCCTCGGTAAGGAGGGGTTCCGGGTGGGCAGGCACCTCACGCGTCGCCCCCGGCTTGCTTGGGTCAATGATAAGAACTCATATGGTCTCGAAGAGCGATGATGACCTAAAAATCATGCTCAATAGGATTACGCTGAGGCCCAGTGCAGGGGACCGTGCGGGGATCAGCAGCCCCCAGACCCTCGGGGCATTTGAGGGCGCGCTGCTGCAGCTGGGCGCTAGAGGAGAACGAACGCTCGAGCGTCTCCGCGCGTTGGGCCCGGAGCCCAGGCGCCTCTGCACGTGCCCACGGGGGTGTTCTGGCACTCAAGCTGGCCCACCGCCCCAATCCCCTTCCCAGGACAGCTCCCCGGGAGCCAGGGCTTCGCCATCCTCGTCTCCTCGTGTCCTTCGACGGGCCTGGCCGGCTAGGTCCTCGGTGTGTCGACATGCAGCAGAGGTGAGCGGAAGCCTTGGGCTCGGAGGGAGGCCCGAGACGCCTTGGGAAGCGGGTAGCCCAGCAGTGACTCTGCAGCAGGCCGTGGGCTTGGGGTGGCGGTCCTCGTGGTCCAGACGTCGTGGGCCACCCCGGGAGCGGGTGCCCTTGAGCCATCCCAGGGGCAGGGAACGCGAGCGTGGGGCCGGGTGGCTGGCAAGACCCGGAAAGCGCAGAGTGGCCGCCATAGGATCAGGGGACCCTGAGGCCCCCTGATCCATCTGGGCGTGTCTCGTGGGCCTACGAACGTAGTGACGTGAGACTTGTGGTCTCAGAAGCTTCTGTGATCTTCTGCCACGGGGTGTTGCTCGAGGCCCGGGACTTGGCTTGTTTCCGTGGGCTGACGAGGCCTGAGCTCCCGCCCCACAGCGCAGACGCACAAGGCGTTGGAGACCCCACCAGGCTGCTTGCGAATAGCGCAAGAGGATTCCTTGTGCTCGCGAGACAGCCGGGTTCCACGGGGCTACGGGGCGGAATCTGCGAGGGCCAGGCCCTTGCAGCCATTGGGTCGGAGCCTCTCTCCGGAGGCTCTCAAGCACCGGGGACCGGGTCCTGACGAAGCGGCGCTGCACGGCGAGAGTCGGGTACCTCGCCCAGGGCAGCCGGTGGGTGGTGTGCCTGGCCGTAGTGGTGGACAGTGACCTGGCATTCAGAGCTCGGCCTTGGGGCAGCAGTGGGCCCGAGCCACCTTGGGCTTCCAGGGTAGGGGCTCCGATCCTTGGCTCCCAGGTGGGACCATGGGTGGGTGGGCGGCGTCCTGGCCACAAGTCCCTGACCGCCCCCCTCGGCTCCCGTGCAAGGGAGACAGCGGGGACACGTCAAAACCCTGTGCTCCGTGCCATGTTCACGGACCGTTCTGCCGACGGTGGTGCTTTCCCAGGGGCCTAGATCTCCCTTGTTTGGGGATGCCCTGGTAAGGGCAGCTGGGGCCCTGGGCCCTGTTCCGTCATCTCGCACATCAGCCATGCGTGGGTCGGCCGTATGCCCGGCCCCCACCGGCCAGGACGCTGGGAAAGGTAGCCCTCGGCCGTCCGGCCGGTGCCCCGGACCAGGGCTTTTGGACAGCTGGTCTCTCCGTCTCTCCTCTGAACCGCATCCACAAGTGGGGAGAACGCCCGCACCAGCTCGTCTTGCCTGGCCCGGCCCTGCCCACAGGTCCAATGTCTCAGGACCCCGGCCCATGGCGCAGTCCGCCACGCAGCCCCGCTAAGCAGGTTCTGGGGGCGACGCGACCGCACGCATCGCCGCCAACCTGCTTGGGTCAATGATGACAACTCAAATGGTCTCGAAGAGCGGTGATGACCTAAAAATCATGCTCAATAGGATTACGCTGAGGCCCAATGCAGGCGTCTGTGCCGGGATCAGCATCCCCCGGAGCCTCGGGGCCCTGGAGGGGCGCTGCCGTTGGGAGCTTGAGGCCAAGGATCCCCCGGGGATCCCTGCTCCTGCCCTGGAAAGCCCGTGCACGTCAGGGGCCCCTCGAGGTGTGGAGGCAGCCCACCCGGCCTAGAGACTGAATCCCCTCCCCTCCCCTGGACAGCTCCCTGGGAGCCATGCCTTAGGAACCCTTGTCTCCTTGTGTCTTGCAGCGGGCCTTGGGCGCCAGGTGGTAGGCGCGGCGTTGGCCACGACAGGTGAGTGGGAGACTCTGGGCCTGGCGGGAGATGTCAGGCGCCAAGGGCGTCGTCCGCGAAGCCAGAGTCACGGCACGGGGCTCTGGCTCCACCACTGAGCTACGGGTGGAGGCCCCCGTTGTCCACACAGCGTTGGCTGGCGCGTGATCAGGCTCCATTGAGCCATCCCAGGTGCAGGGAACGCGAACGTTAGGCCGCGGGAACAGGCCGGGACTGGATCCCGGGGGGATGCCGCCATAGATCCGCGTGGCCCTGAGGTCTCCTTGGACCTCCCTTTGTGTCCTGTGCGCCCGTGAGGAGACGGGTTCGGGAGACCCTTGGCGTCAGGGCCTTCTGTCCCCCTCAGCGAGTGGCGGTTCCTCGAGCCAACCCCAGCGCATGTTTCTTGGGGCTGGAGCGGGCAGAGCTCCTGCCCTAGGCACCAGACTCCCAAGGACTTTGGGAGCCTGGGAGGCTGCTGAAGTACAGCCCTCGATGTTTGCTTGAGCTGCCGATGGAGCATGGTTTGGCTGGACATGGACAAGAATGGGCGACCCCAGGCCACAGCGGGCATTGGGCGAGAGCCTGTCGGGTCAGGCCCTCAGAGGAGGGGCCGCCACGCGGGGAGACTCTGGACCCTGTTGCAGGGCGGGCATTGGTCCCCTGCCTCCCGCTGGCGGGAGACCGTGACCCGCGACTCCCTCTCCAGACGTGGACCGTCGGGGCATGTGGGCCAACGTTGGCTGCTAGTGCCAGCGCCCGGATGCACGGACGGCAGCCGGGCCAATCTGGGGTTGGCGTCTGCCTGGCCATAAGTTCTGGGGTTGCCCCCGTTGGCTTGGGGCCCGGGAGGCATCGGGGGGGGGGCACTCAATAACCTAGTGTTCCCGCCCACGTTGTGGGGCTTTTCTTAGCAAGGGGTGGTTCCCACAGGGGCCCTGATCTCCACAGTTTCTGGAGGCCCAGGTATGTACAGCGGCTCCCCAGGGCCCTTTTCCTTGCTTGCGGCGGCTCCGAGCCTTGGGTCGTTCGTTCCTCTACCCGCCTGGCCAGCAGCGGCCAGGGCTTCGGGCGTGACCGATCGTGGCCGCATGGGGCACGAGCCACAGAGCAGGCCGTTCTGACAGCTGGCCTCTCCCTCTGTCCTTAGAACCCCGTCCCCCAGGGAGGATCTCGCCTTGACGACCAAGTCTGGCTTCTCCCAGCCCCGCCCAAAGGGCCCGTGTCTCGGATCGCCGGGGCATGGCGCCGTCCTGACCACTCCCTCGGTAAGGAGGGGTTCCGGGTGGGCAGGCACCTCACGCGTCGCCCCCGGCTTGCTTGGGTCAATGATAAGAACTCATATGGTCTCGAAGAGCGATGATGACCTAAAAATCATGCTCAATAGGATTACGCTGAGGCCCAGTGCAGGGGACCGTGCGGGGATCAGCAGCCCCCAGACCCTCGGGGCATTTGAGGGCGCGCTGCTGCAGCTGGGCGCTAGAGGAGAACGAACGCTCGAGCGTCTCCGCGCGTTGGGCCCGGAGCACAGGCGCCTCTGCACGTGCCCACGGGGGTGTTCTGGCACTCAAGCTGGCCCACCGCCCCAATCCCCTTCCCAGGACAGCTCCCCGGGAGCCAGGGCTTCGCCATCCTCGTCTCCTCGTGTCCTTCGACGGGCCTGGCCGGCTAGGTCCTCGGTGTGTCGACATGCAGCAGAGGTGAGCGGAAGCCTTGGGCTCGGAGGGAGGCCCGAGACGCCTTGGGAAGCGGGTAGCCCAGCAGTGACTCTGCAGCAGGCCGTGGGCTTGGGGTGGCGGTCCTCGTGGTCCAGACGTCGTGGGCCACCCCGGGAGCGGGTGCCCTTGAGCCATCCCAGGGGCAGGGAACGCGAGCGTGGGGCCGGGTGGCTGGCAAGACCCGGAAAGCGCAGAGTGGCCGCCATAGGATCAGGGGACCCTGAGGCCCCCTGATCCATCTGGGCGTGTTTCGTGGGCCTACGAACGTAGTGACGTGAGACTTGTGGTCTCAGAAGCTTCTGTGATCTTCTGCCACGGGGTGTTGCTCGAGGCACGGGACTTGGCCTGTTTCCGCGGGCTGACGAGGCCTGAGCTCCCGCCCCACAGCGCAGACGCCCAAGGCGTTGGAGACCCCACCAGGCTGCTTGCGAAGAGCGCAAGATGATTCCTTGTGCTCGCGAGACAGCCGGGTTCCACGGGACTACGGGGCGGAATCTGCGAGGGCCAGGCCCTTGCAGCCATTGGGTCGGAGCCTCTCTCCGGAGGCTCTCAAGCACCGGGGACCGGGTCCTGACGAAGCGGCGCTGCACGGCGAGAGTCGGGTACCTCGCCCAGGGCAGCCGGTGGGTGGTGTGCCTGGCCGTAGTGGTGGACAGCGACCTGGCATTCTGAGCTCGGCCCTGGGGCAGCCGTGGGCCCGAGCCACCTTGGGCTTCCAGGGTAGGGGCTCCGATCCTTGGCTCCAAGGTGGGACCATGGGTGGGTGGCCGGCGTCCTGGCCAAAAGTCCCTGACCGCCCCCCTCGGCTCCCGTGCAAGGGAGACAGCGGGGACACGTCAAAACCCTGTGCTCCGTGCCATGTTCACGGACCGTTCTGCCGACGGTGGTGCTGACCCAGGGGCCTAAATCTCCCTTGTTTGGGGATGCCCTGGTAAGGGCAGCTGGGGCCCTGGGCCCTGCTCCGTCGTCTCGCACATCAGCCATGCGTGGGTCGGCCGTATGCCCGGCCCCCACCGGCCAGGACGTTGGGAAAGGTAGCCCTCGGCCGTCCGGCCGTTGCCCCGGACCAGGGCTTTTGGACAGCTGGTCTCTCCGTCTCTCCTCAGAACCGCATCCACAAGCGGGGAGAACGCCCGCAACAGCTCGTCTTGCCTGGCCCGGCCCTGCCCACAGGTCCAATGTCTCAGGACCCCGGCCCATGGCGCAGTCCGCCACGCAGCCCCGGTAAGCAGGTTCTGGGGGCGACGCGACCGCACGCATCGCCGCCAACCTGCTTGGGTCAATGATGACAACTCAAATGGTCTCGAAGAGCGGTGATGACCTAAAAATCATGCTCAATAGGATTACGCTGAGGCCCAATGCAGGCGTCTGTGCCGGGATCAGCATCCCCCGGAGCCTCGGGGCCCTGGAGGGGCGCTGCCGTTGGGAGCTTGAGGCCAAGGATCCCCCGGGGATCTCTGCTCCTGCCCTGGAAAGCCCGTGCACGTCAGGGGCCCCTCGAGGTGTGGAGGCAACCCACCCGGCCTAGAGACTGAATCCCCTCCCCTCCCCTGGACAGCTCCCTGGGAGCCATGCCTTAGGAACCCTTGTCTCCTTGTGTCTTGCAGCGGGCCTTGGGCGCCAGGTGGTAGGCGCGGCGTTGGCCACGACAGGTGAGTGGGAGACTCTGGGCCTGGCGGGAGATGGCAGGCGCCATGGGCGTCGTCCGCGAACCCAGAGTCACGGCACGGGGCTCTGGCTCCACCACTGAGCTACGGGTGGAGGCCCCCGTTGTCCACACAGCGTTGGCTGGCGCGTGATCAGGCTCCCTTGAGCCATCCCAGGTGCAGGGAACGCGAACGTTGGGCCGCGGGAACAGGCCGGGACTGGATCCCGGGGGGATGCCGCCATAGATCCGCGTGGCCCTGAGGTCTCCTTGGACCTCCCTTTGTGTCCTGTGCGCCCGTGAGGAGACGGGTTCGGGAGACCCTTGGCGTCAGGGCCTTCTGTCCCCCTCAGCGAGTGGCGGTTCCTCGAGCCAACCCCAGCGCATGTTTCTTGGGGCTGGAGCGGGCAGAGCTCCTGCCCTAGGCACCAGACTCCCAAGGACTTTGGGAGCCTGGGAGGCTGCTGAAGTACAGCCCTCGATGTTTGCTTGGGCTGCCGATGGAGCATGGTTTGGCTGGACATGGACAAGAATGGGCGACCCCAGGCCACAGCGGGCATTGGGCGAGAGCCTGACGGGTCAGGCCCTCAGAGGAGGGGCCGCCACGCGGGGAGACTCTGGACCCTGTTGCAGGGCGGGCATTGGTCCCCTGCCTCCCGCTGGCGGGAGACCGTGACCCGCGACTCCCTCTCCAGACGTGGACCGTCGGGGCATGTGGGCCAACGTTGGCTGCTAGTGCCAGCGCCCGGATGCACGGACGGCAGCCGGGCCAATCTGGGGTTGGCGTCTGCCTGGCCATAAGTTCTGGGGTTGCCCCCGTTGGCTCGGGGCCCGGGAGGCATCGGGGGGGGGGGCACTCGATAACCTAGTGTTCCCGCCCACGTTGTGGGGCTTTTCTTAGCAAGGGGTGGTTCCCACAGGGGCCCTGATCTCCACAGTTTCTGGAGGCCCAGGTATGTACAGCGGCTCCCCAGGGCCCTTTTCCTTGCTTGCGGCGGCTCCGAACCTTGGTTCGTTCGTTCCTCCACCCGCCTGGCCAGCAGCGGCCAGGGCTTCGGGCGTGACCGATCGTGGCCGCATGGGGCACGAGCCATAGAGCAGGCCGTTCTGACAGCTGGCCTCTCCCTCTGTCCTTAGAACCCCGTCCCCCAGGGAGGATCTCGCCTTGACGACCAAGTCTGGCTTCTCCCAGCCCCGCCCAAAGGGCCCGTGTCTCGGATCGCCGGGGCATGGCGCCGTCCTGACCGCTCCCTCGGTAAGGAGGGGTTCCGGGTGGGCAGGGACCTCACGCGTCGCCCCCGGCTTGCTTGGGTTAATGATGAGAACTCATATGGTCTCGAAGAGCGATGATGACCTAAAAATCATGCTCAATAGGATTATGCTGAGGCCCAGTGCAGGGGACCGTGCGGGGATCAGCAGCCCCCAGACCCTCGCGGCATTTGAGGGCGCGCTGCTGCAGCTGGGCGCTAGAGGAGAACGAACGCTCGAGCGTCTCCGCGCGTTGGGCCCGGAGCACAGGCGCCTCTGCGCGTGCCCACGGGGGTGTTCTGGCACTCAAGCTGGCCCACCGCCCCAATCCCCTTCCCAGGACAGCTCCCCGGGAGCCAGGGCTTCGCCATCCTCGTCTCCTCGTGTCCTTCGACGGGCCTGGCCGGCAAGGTCCTCGGTGTGTCGACATGCAGCAGAGGTGAGCGGAAGCCTTGGGCTCGGAGGGAGGCCCGAGACGCCTTGGGAAGCGGGTAGCCCAGCAGTGACTCTGCAGCAGGCCGTGGGCTTGGGGTGGCGGTCCTCGTGGTCCAGACGTCGTGAGCCACCCCGGGAGCGGGTGCCCTTGAGCCATCCCAGGGGCAGGGAACGCGAGCGTGGGGCCGGGTGGCTGGCAAGACCCGGAAAGCGCAGAGTGGCCGCCATAGGATCAGGGGACCCTGAGGCCCCCTGATCCATCTGGGCGTGTTCGTGGGCCTACGAACGTAGTGGACGTGAGACTTGTGGCCTCAGAAGCTTCTGTGATCTTCTGCCACGGGGTTTGCTCGAGGCCCGGGACTTGGCTTGTTTCCGCGGGCTGACGAGGCCTGAGCTCCCGCCCACAGCACTGACCCCCAAGGCGGTGGAGACCCCACCAGGCTGCTTGCGAAGAGCGCAAGAGGATTCCTTGTGCTCGCGAGACAGCCGGGTTCTACGGGGCTACGGGGCGGAATCTGCGAGGGCCAGGCCCTTGCAGCCATTGGGTCGGAGCCTCTCTCCGGAGGCTCTCAAGCACCCGGGACCGGGTCCTGACGAAGCGGCGCTGCACGGCGAGAGTCGGGTACCTCGCCCAGGGCAGCCGGTGGGTGGTGTGCCTGGCCGTAGTTGTGGACAGCGACCTGGCATTCCGAGCTCGGCCCTGGGGCAGCCGTGGGCCCGATCCACCTTGGGCTTCCAGGGTAGGGGCTCCGATCCTTGGCTCCCAGGTGGGACCATGGGTGGGTGGGCGGCGTCCTGGCCACAAGTCCCTGACCGCCCCCCTCGGCTCCCGTGCAAGGGAGACAGCGGGGACACGTCAAAACCCTGTGCTCCGTGCCATGTTCACGGACCGTTCTGCCGACGGTGGTGCTGACCCAGGGGCCTAGATCTCCCTTGTTTGGGGATGCCCTGGTAAGGGAAGCTGGGGCCCTGGGCCCTGCTCCGTCGTCTCGCACATCAGCCATGCGTGGGTCGGCCGTATGCCCGGCCCCCACCGGCCAGGACGTTGGGAAAGGTAGCCCTCGGCCGTCCGGCCGGTGCCCCGGACCAGGGCTTTTGGACAGCTGGTCTCTCCGTCTCTCCTCAGAACCGCATCCACAAACGGGGAGAACGCCCGCACCAGCTCGTCTTGCCTGGCCCGGCCCTGCCCACAGGTCCAATGTCTCAGGACCCCGGCCCATGGCTCAGTCCGCCACGCAGCCCCGGTAAGCAGGTTCTGGGGGCGACGCGACCGCACGCATCGCCGCCAACCTGCTTGGGTCAATGATGACAACTCAAATGGTCTCGAAGAGCGGTGATGACCTAAAAATCATGCTCAATAGGATTACGCTGAGGCCCAATGCAGGCGTCTGTGCCGGGATCAGCATCCCCCGGAGCCTCGGGGCCCTGGAGGGGCGCTGCCGTTGGGAGCTTGAGGCCAAGGATCCCGCGGGGATCCCTGCTCCTGCCCTGGAAAGCCCGTGCACGTCAGGGGCCCCTCGAGGTGTGGAGGCAGCCCACCCGGCCTACAGACTGAATCCCCTCCCCTCCCCTGGACAGCTCCCTGGGAGCCATGCCTTAGGAACCCTTGTCTCCTTGTGTCTTCCAGCGGGCCTTGGGCGCCAGGTGGTAGGCGCGGCGTTGGCCACGATAGGTGAGTGGGAGACTCTGGGCCTGGCGGGAGATGGCAGACGCCATGGGCGTCGTCCGCGAAGCCAGAGTCACGGCACGGGGCTCTGGCTCAACCACTGAGCTACGGGTGGAGGCCCCCGTTGTCCACACAGCATTGGCTGGCGCGTGATCAGGCTCCCTTGAGCCATCCCATGTGCAGGGAACGCGAACGTTGGGCCGCGGCATCAGGCCGGGACTGGATCCCGGGGGGATGCCGCCATAGATCCGCGTGGCCCTGAGGCCTCCTTGGACCTCCCTTTGTGTCCTGTGTGCCCGTGAGGAGACGGGTTCGGGAGACCCTTGGCGTCAGGGACCTCTGTCCCCCTCAGCGAGTGGCGGTTGCTCGAGCCAACCCCAGTGCATGTTTTTGGGTCTGGAGCGGGCAGAGCTCCTACCCTAGGCACCAGACTCCCAAGGACTTTGGGAGCCTGGGAGGCTGCTGAAGTACAGCCCTCGATGTTTGCTTGGGCTGCCGATGGAGCATGGTTTGGCTTGACGTGGGCAAGAATGGGCGAGCCCCAGGCCACAGCGGGCATTGGGCGAGAGCCTGTCGGGCCAGGCCCGCAGAGGAGGGGCCGCCACGCGGGGAGACTCTGGACCCTGTTGCAAGGCGGGCATTGGTCCCCTGCCTCCCGCTGGCGGGACACCGTGACCCGCGACTCCCTCTCCAGACGTGGACCGTCGGGGCATGTGGGCCAACGTTGGCAGTTAGTGCCAGCGCCCGGATGCACGGACGGCAGCCGGGCCAATCTGGGGTTGGCGTCTGCCTGGCCATAAGTTCTGGGGCCGCCCCCGTTGGCTCGGGGCCCGGGAGGCATCGGGGGGGGGGGCACTCGATAACCTAGTGTTCCCGCCCACGTTGTGGGGCCTCTCTTAGCAAGGGGTGGTTCCCACAGGGGCCCTGATCTCCACAGTTTCTGGAGGCCCAGGGATGTACAGCGGCTCCCCAGGGCCCTTTTCCTTGCTTGCGGCGGCTCCGAGCCTTGGGTCGTTCGTTCCTCCACCCGCCTGGCCAGCAGCAGCCAGGGCTTCGGGCGTGACAGATCGTGGCCGCATGGGGCACGAGCCACAGAGCAGGCCGTTCTGACAGCTGGCCTCTCCCTCTGTCCTTAGAACTCCGTCCCCCAGGGAGGATCTCGCCTTGACGACCAAGTCTGGCTTCTCCCAGCCCCGCCCAAAGGGCCCGTGTCTCGGATCGCCGGGGCATGGCGCCGTCCCGACCGCTCCCTCGGTAAGGAGGGGTTCCGGTGGGCAGGGACCTCACGCGTCGCCCCCGGCTTGCTTGGGTCAATGATGAGAACTCATATGGTCTCGAAGAGCGATGATGACCTAAAAATCATGCTCAATAGGATTACGCTGAGGCCCAGTGCAGGGGACCGTGCGGGGATCAGCAGCCCCCGGACCCTCGGGGCATTTGAGGGCGCGCTGCTGCAGCTGGGCGCTAGAGGAGAACGAACGCTCGAGCGTCTCCGCGCGTTGGGCCCGGGGCCCAGGCGCCTCTGCGCGTGCCCACGGGGGTGTTCTGGCACTCAAGCTGGCCCACCGCCCCAATCCCCTTCCCAGGACAGCTCCCCGGGAGCCAGGGCTTCGCCATCCTCGTCTCCTCGTGTCCTTCGGCGGGCCTGGCCGGCTAGGTCCTCGGTGTGTCGACATGCAGCAGAGGTGAGCGGAAGCCTTGGGCTCGGAGGGAGGCCCGAGACGCCTTGGGAAGCGGGTAGCCCAGCAGTGACTCTGCAGCAGGCCGTGGGCTTGGGGTGGCGGTCCTCGTGGTCCAGACGTCGTGGGCCACCCCGGGAGCGGGTGCCCTTGAGCCATCCCATGGGCAGGGAACGCGAGCGTGGGGCCGGGTGGCTGGCAAGACCCGGAAAGCGCAGAGTGGCCGCCATAGGATCAGGGGACCCTGAGTCCCCCTGATACATCTGGGCGTGTCTCGTGGGCCTACGAACGTAGTGGACGTGAGACTTGTGGTCTCAGAAGCTTCTGTGATCTTCTGCCACGGGGTGTTGCTCGAGGCCCGGGACTTGGCTTGTTTCCGCGGGCTGACGAGGCCTGAGCTCCCGCCCCACAGCGCAGACGCCCAAGGCGTTGGAGACCCCACCAGGCTGCTTGCGAAGAGCGCAAGAGGATTCCTTGTGCTCGCGAGTCAGCCGTGTTCCACGGGGCTACGGGGCGGAATTTGCGAGGGCCAGGCCCTTGCAGCCATTGGGTCGGAGCCTCTCTCCGGAGGCTCTCAAGCACCGGGGACCGGGTCCTGACGAAGCGGCGCTGCACGGCGAGAGTCGGGTACCTCGCCCAGGGCAGCCGGTGGGTGGTGTGCCTGGCCGTAGTGGTGGACAGTGACCTGGCATTCAGAGCTCGGCCCTGGGGCAGCAGTGGGTTCGAGCCACCTTGGGCTTCCAGGGTAGGGGCTCCGATCCTTGGCTCCCAGGTGGGACCATGGGTGGGTGGGCGGCGTCCTGGCCACAAGTCCCTGACCGCCCCCCTCGGCTCCCGTGCAAGGGAGACAGCGGGGACACGTCAAAACCCTGTGCTCCGTGCCATGTTCACGGACCGTTCTGCCGACGGTGGTGCTTTCCCAGGGGCCTAGATCTCCCTTGTTTGGGGATGCCCTGGTAAGGGCAGCTGGGGCCCTGGGCCCTGTTCCGTCATCTCGCATATCAGCCATGCGTGGGTCGGCCGTATGCCCGGCCCCCACCGGCCAGGACGCTGGGAAAGGTAGCCCTCGGCCGTCCGGCCGGTGCCCCGGACCAGGGCTTTTGGACAGCTGGTCTCTCCGTCTCTCCTCAGAACCGCATCCACAAGTGGGGAGAACGCCCGCACCACCTCGTCTTGCCTGGCCCGGCCCTGCCCACAGGTCCAATGTCTCAGGACCCCGGCCCATGGCGCAGTCCGCCACGCAGCCCCGGTAAGCAGGTTCTGGGGGCGACGCGACCGCACGCATCGCCGCCAACCTGCTTGGGTCAATGATGACAACTCAAATGGTCTCGAAGAGCGGTGATGACCTAAAAATCATGCTCAATAGGATTACGCTGAGGCCCAATGCAGGCGTCTGTGCCGGGATCAGCATCCCCCGGAGCCTCGGGGCCCTGGAGGGGCGCTGCCGTTGGGAGCTTGAGGCCAAGGATCCCCCGGGGATCCCTGCTCCTGCCCTGGAAAGCCCGTGCACGTCAGGGGCCCCTCGAGGTGTGGAGGCAACCCACCCGGCCTAGAGACTGAATCCCCTCCCCTCCCCTGGACAGCTCCCTGGGAGCCATGCCTTAGGAACCCTTGTCTCCTTGTGTCTTGCAGCGGGCCTTGGGCGCCAGGTGGTAGGCGCGGCGTTGGCCACGACAGGTGAGTGGGAGACTCTGGGCCTGGCGGGAGATGGCAGGCGCCAAGGGCGTCGTCCGCGAAGCCAGAGTCACGGCACGGGTCTCTGGCTCCACCACTGAGCTACGGGTGGAGGCCCCCGTTGTCCACACAGCGTTGGCTGGCGCGTGATCAGGCTCCCTTGAGCCATCCCAGGTGCAGGGAACGCGAACGTTGGGCCGCGGGAACAGGCCGGGACTGGATCCCGGGGGGATGCCGCCATAGATCCGCGTGGCCCTGAGGTCTCCTTGGACCTCCCTTTGTGTCCTGTTCGCCCGTGAGGAGACGGGTTCGGGAGACCCTTGGCGTCAGGGCCTTCTGTCCCCCTCAGCGAGTGGCGGTTCCTCGAGCCAACCCCAGCGCATGTTTCTTGGGGCTGGAGCGGGCAGAGCTCCTGCCCTAGGCACCAGACTCCCAAGGACTTTGGGAGCCTGGGAGGCTGCTGAAGTACAGCCCTCGATGTTTGCTTGGGCTGCCGATGGAGCATGGTTTGGCTGGACATGGGCAAGAATGGGCGACCCCAGGCCACAGCGGGCATTGGGCGAGAGCCTGTCGGGTCAGGCCCTCAGAGGAGGGGCCGCCACGCGGGGAGACTCTGGACCCTGTTGCAGGGCGGGCATTGGTCCCCTGCCTCCCGCTGGCGGGAGACCGTGACCCGCGACTCCCTCTCCAGACGTGGACCGTCGGGGCATGTGGGCCAACGTTGGCTGCTAGTGCCAGCGCCCGGATGCACGGACGGCAGTCGGGCCAATCTGGGTTTGGCGTCTGCCTGGCCATAAGTTCTGGGGTTGCCCCCGTTGGCTCGGGGCCCGGGAGGCATCGGGGGGGGGGGGCACTCGATAACCTAGTGTTCCCGCCCACGTTGTGGGGCTTTTCTTAGCAAGGGGTGGTTCCCACAGGGGCCCTGATCTCCACAGTTTCTGGAGGCCCAGGTATGTACAGCGGCTCCCCAGGGCCCTTTTCCTTGCTTGCGGCGGCTCCGAGCCTTGGGTCGTTCGTTCCTCTACCCGCCTGGCCAGCAGCGGCCAGGGCTTCGGGCGTGACCGATCGTGGCCGCATGGGGCACGAGCCACAGAGCAGGCCGTTCTGACAGCTGGCCTCTCCCTCTGTCCTTAGAACTCCGTCCCCCAGGGAGGATCTCGCCTTGACGACCAAGTCTGGCTTCTCCCAGCCCCGCCCAAAGGGCCCGTGTCTCGGATCGCCGGGGCATGGCGCCGTCCCGACCGCTCCCTCGGTAAGGAGGGGTTCCGGTGGGCAGGGACCTCACGCGTCGCCCCCGGCTTGCTTGGGTCAATGATGAGAACTCATATGGTCTCGAAGAGCGATGATGACCTAAAAATCATGCTCAATAGGATTACGCTGAGGCCCAGTGCAGGGGACCGTGCGGGGATCAGCAGCCCCCGGACCCTCGGGGCATTTGAGGGCGCGCTGCTGCAGCTGGGCGCTAGAGGAGAACGAACGCTCGAGCGTCTCCGCGCGTTGGGCCCGGGGCCCAGGCGCCTCTGCGCGTGCCCACGGGGGTGTTCTGGCACTCAAGCTGGCCCACCGCCCCAATCCCCTTCCCAGGACAGCTCCCCGGGAGCCAGGGCTTCGCCATCCTCGTCTCCTCGTGTCCTTCGGCGGGCCTGGCCGGCTAGGTCCTCGGTGTGTCGACATGCAGCAGAGGTGAGCGGAAGCCTTGGGCTCGGAGGGAGGCCCGAGACGCCTTGGGAAGCGGGTAGCCCAGCAGTGACTCTGCAGCAGGCCGTGGGCTTGGGGTGGCGGTCCTCGTGGTCCAGACGTCGTGGGCCACCCCGGGAGCGGGTGCCCTTGAGCCATCCCATGGGCAGGGAACGCGAGCGTGGGGCCGGGTGGCTGGCAAGACCCGGAAAGCGCAGAGTGGCCGCCATAGGATCAGGGGACCCTGAGTCCCCCTGATCCATCTGGGCGTGTCTCGTGGGCCTACGAACGTAGTGGACGTGAGACTTGTGGTCTCAGAAGCTTCTGTGATCTTCTGCCACGGGGTGTTGCTCGAGGCCCGGGACTTGGCCTGTTTCCGCGGGCTGACGAGGCCTGAGCTCCCGCCCCACAGCGCAGACGCCCAAGGCGTTGGAGACCCCACCAGGCTGCTTGCGAAGAGCGCAAGAGGATTCCTTGTGCTCGCGAGACAGCCGGGTTCCACGGGGCTACGGGGCGGAATCTGCGAGGGCCAGGCCCTTGCAGCCATTGGGTCGGAGCCTCTCTCCGGAGGCTCTCAAGCACCGGGGACCGGGTCCTGACGAAGCGGCGCTGCACGGCGAGAGTCGGGTACCTCGCCCAGGGCAGCCGGTGTGTGGTGTGCCTGGCCGTAGTGGTGGACAGTGACCTGGCATTCAAAGCTCGGCCCTGGGGCAGCAGTGGGCCCGAGCCACCTTGGGCTTCCAGGGTAGGGGCTCCGATCCTTGGCTCCCAGGTGGGACCATCGGTGGGTGGGCGGCGTCCTGGCCACAAGTCCCTGACCGCCCCCCTCGGCTCCCGTGCAAGGGAGACAGCGGGGACACGTCAAAACCCTGTGCTCCGTGCCATGTTCACGGACCGTTCTGCCGACGGTGGTGCTGACCCAGGGGCCTAAATCTCCCTTGTTTGGGGATGCCCTGGTAAGGGCAGCTGGGGCCCTTGGCCCTGCTCCGTCGTCTCGCACATCAGCCATGCGTGGGTCGGCCGTATGCCCGGCCCCCACCGGCCAGGACGTTGGGAAAGGTAGCCCTCGGCCGTCCGGCCGGTGCCCCGGACCAGGGCTTTTGGACAGCTGGTCTCTCCGTCTCTCCTCAGAACCGCATCCACAAGCGGGGAGAACGCCCGCAACAGCTCGTCTTGCCTGGCCCGGCCCTGCCCACAGGTCCAATGTCTCAGGACCCCGGCCCATGGCGCAGTCCGCCACGCAGCCCCGGTAAGCAGGTTCTGGGGGCGACGCGACCGCACGCATCGCCGCCAACCTGCTTGGGTCAATGATGACAACTCAAATGGTCTCGAAGAGCGGTGATGACCTAAAAATCATGCTCAATAGGATTACGCTGAGGCCCAATGCAGGCGTCTGTGCAGGGATCAGCATCCCCCGGAGCCTCGGGGCCCTGGAGGGGCGCTGCCGTTGGGAGCTTGAGGCCAAGGATCCCCCGGGGATCTCTGCTCCTGCCCTGGAAAGCCCGTGCACGTCAGGGGCCCCTCGAGGTGTGGAGGCAGCCCACCCGGCCTAGAGACTGAATCCCCTCCCCTCCCCTGGACAGCTCCCTGGGAGCCATGCCTTAGGAACCCTTGTCTCCTTGTGTCTTGCAGCGGGCCTTGGGCGCCAGGTGGTAGGCGCGGCGTTGGCCACGACAGGTGAGTGGGAGACTCTGGGCCTGGCGGGAGATGGCAGGCGCCAAGGGCGTCGTCCGCGAAGCCAGAGTCACGGCACGGGGCTCTGGCTCCACCACTGAGCTACGGGTGGAGGCCCCCGTTGTCCACACAGCGTTGGCTGGCGCGTGATCAGGCTCCCTTGAGCCATCCCAGGTGCAGGGAACGCGAACGTTGGGCCGCGGGAACAGGCCGGGACTGGATCCCGGGGGGATGCCGCCATAGATCCGCGTGGCCCTGAGGTCTCCTTGGACCTCCCTTTGTGTCCTGTGCGCCCGTGAGGAGACGGGTTCGGGAGACCCTTGGCGTCAGGGCCTTCTGTCCCCCTCAGCGAGTGGCGGTTCCTCGAGCCAACCCCAGCGCATGTTTCTTGGGGCTGGAGCGGGCAGAGCTCCTGCCCTAGGCACCAGACTCCCAAGGACTTTGGGAGCCTGGGAGGCTGCTGAAGTACAGCCCTCGATGTTTGCTTGGGCTGCCGATGGAGCATGGTTTGGCTGGACATGGACAAGAATGGGCGACCCCAGGCCACAGCGGGCATTGGGCGAGAGCCTGACGGGTCAGGCCCTCAGAGGAGGGGCCGCCACGCGGGGAGACTCTAGACCCTGTTGCAGGGCGGGCATTGGTCCCCTGCCTCCCGCTGGCGGGAGACCGTGACCCGCGACTCCCTCTCCAGACGTGGACCGTCGGGGCATGTGGGCCAACGTTGGCTGCTAGTGCCAGCGCCCGGATGCACGGACGGCAGCCGGGCCAATCTGGGGTTGGCGTCTGCCTGGCCATAAGTTCTGGGGTTGCCCCCGTTGGCTCGGGGCCCGGGAGGCATCGAGGGGGGGGCACTCGATAACCTAGTGTTCCCGCCCACGTTGTGGGGCTTTTCTTAGCAAGGGGTGGTTCCCACAGGGGCCCTGATCTCCACAGTTTCTGGAGGCCCAGGTATGTACAGCGGCTCCCCAGGGCCCTTTTCCTTGCTTGCGGCGGCTCCGAGCCTTGGGTCGTTCGTTCCTCCACCCGCCTGGCCAGCAGCGGCCAGGGCTTCGGGCGTGACCGATCGTGGCCGCATGGGGCACGAGCCACAGAGCAGGCCGTTCTGACAGCTGGCCTCTCCCTCTGTCCTTAAAACCCCGTCCCCCAGGGAGGATCTCGCCTTGACGACCAAGTCTGGCTTCTCCCAGCCCCGCCCAAAGGGCCCGTGTCTCGGATCGCCGTGGCATGGCGCCGTCCTGACCGCTCCCTCGGTAAGGAGGGGTTCCGGGTGGGCAGGGACCTCACGCGTCGCCCCCGGCTTGCTTGGGTTAATGATGAGAACTCATATGGTCTCGAAGAGCGATGATGACCTAAAAATCATGCTCAATAGGATTATGCTGAGGCCCAGTGCAGGGGACCGTGCGGGGATCAGCAGCCCCCAGACCCTCGGGGCATTTGAGGGCGCGCTGCTGCAGCTGGGCGCTAGAGGAGAACGAACGCTCGAGCGTCTCCGCGCGTTGGGCCCGGAGCACAGGCGCCTCTGCGCGTGCCCACGGGGGTGTTCTGGCACTCAAGCTGGCCCACCGCCCCAATCCCCTTCCCAGGACAGCTCCCCGGGAGCCAGGGCTTCGCCATCCTCGTCTCCTCGTGTCCTTCGACGGGCCTGGCCGGCTAGGTCCTCGGTGTGTCGACATGCAGCAGAGGTGAGCGGAAGCCTTGGGCTCGGAGGGAGGCCGAGACGCCTTGGGAAGCGGGTAGCCCAGCAGTGACTCTGCAGCAGGCCGTGGGCTTGGGGTGGCGGTCCTCGTGGTCCAGACGTCGTGAGCCACCCCGGGAGCGGGTGCCCTTGAGCCATCCCAGGGGCAGGGAACGCGAGCGTGGGGCCGGGTGGCTGGCAAGACCCGGAAAGCGCAGAGTGGCCGCCATAGGATCAGGGGACCCTGAGGCCCCCTGATCCATCTGGGCGTGTTCGTGGGCCTACGAACGTAGTGGACGTGAGACTTGTGGCCTCAGAAGCTTCTGTGATCTTCTGCCACGGGGTGTTGCTCGAGGCCCGGGACTTGGCTTGTTTCCGCGGGCTGACGAGGCCTGAGCTCCCGCCCCACAGCGCAGACGCCCAAGGCGGTGGAGACCCCACCAGGCTGCTTGCGAAGAGCGCAAGAGGATTCCTTGTGCTCGCGAGACAGCCGCGTTCTACGGGGCTACGGGGCGGAATCTGCGAGGGCCAGGCCCTTGCAGCCATTGGGTCGGAGCCTCTCTCCGGAGGCTCTCAAGCACCGGGGACCGGGTCCTGACGAAGCGGCGCTGCACGGCGAGAGTCGGGTACCTCGCCCAGGGCAGCCGGTGGGTGGTGTGCCTGGCCGTAGTGGTGGACAGCGACCTGGCATTCCGAGCTCGGCCCTGGGGCAGCCGTGGGCCCGAGCCACCTTGGGCTTCCAGGGTAGGGGCTCCGATCCTTGGCTCCCAGGTGGGACCATGGGTGGGTGGGCGGCGTCCTGGCCACAAGTCCCTGACCGCCCCCCTCGGCTCCCGTGCAAGGGAGACAGCGGGGACACGTCAAAACCCTGTGCTCCGTGCCATGTTCACGGACCGTTCTGCCGACGGTGGTGCTGACCCAGGGGCCTAGATCTCCCTTGTTTGGGGATGCCCTGGTAAGGGAAGCTGGGGCCCTGGGCCCTGCTCCGTCGTCTCGCACATCAGCCATGCGTGGGTCGGCCGTATGCCCGGCCCCCACCGGCCAGGACGTTGGGAAAGGTAGCCCTCGGCCGTCCGGCCGGTGCCCCGGACCAGGGCTTTTGGACAGCTGGTCTCTCCGTCTCTCCTCAGAACCGCATCCACAAGCGGGGAGAACGCCCGCACCAGCTCGTCTTGCCTGGCCCGGCCCTGCCCACAGGTCCAATGTCTCAGGACCCCGGCCCATGGCGCAGTCCGCCACGCAGCCCCGGTAAGCAGGTTCTGGGGGCGACGCGACCGCACGCATCGCCGCCAACCTGCTTGGGTCAATGATGACAACTCAAATGGTCTCGAAGAGCGGTGATGACCTAAAAATCATGCTCAATAGGATTACGCTGAGGCCCAATGCAGGCGTCTGTGCCGTGATCAGCATCCCCCGGAGCCTCGGGGCCCTGGAGGGGCGCTGCCGTTGGCAGCTTGAGGCCAAGGATCCCCCGGGGATCCCTGCTCCTGCCCTGGAAAGCCCGTGCACGTCAGGGGCCCCTCGAGGTGTGGAGGCAGCCCACCCGGCCTAGAGACTGAATCCCCTCCCCTCCCCTGGACAGCTCCCTGGGAGCCATGCCTTAGGAACCCTTGTCTCCTTGTGTCTTGCAGCGGGCCTTGGGCGCCAGGTGGTAGGCGCGGCGTTGGCCACGACAGGTGAGTGGGAGACTCTGGGCCTGGCGGGAGATGGCAGACGCCATGGGCGTCGTCCGCGAAGCCAGAGTCTCGGCACGGGGCTCTGGCTCCACCACTGAGCTACGGGTGGAGGCCCCCGTTGTCCACACAGCGTTGGCTGGAGCGTGATCAGGCTCCCTTGAGCCATCCCAGGTGCAGGGAACGCGAACGTTGGGCCGCGGGAACTGGCCGGGACTGGATCCCGGGTGGATGCCGCCATAGATCCGCGTGGCCCTGAGGCCTCCTTGGACCTCCCTTTGTGTCCTGTGCGCCCGTGAGGAGACGGGTTCGGGAGACCCTTGGCGTCAGGGACTTCTGTCCCCCTCAGCGAGTGGCGGTTGCTCGAGCCAACCCCAGCGCATGTTTCTTGGGGCTGGAGCGGGCAGAGCTCCTGCCCTAGGCACCAGACTCCCAAGGACTTTGGGAGCCTGGGAGGCTGCTGAAGTACAGCCCTCGATGTTTGCTTGGGCTGCCGATGGAGCATGGTTTGGCTGGACGTGGGCAAGAATTGGCGAGCCCCAGGCCACAGCGGGCATTGGGCGAGAGCCTGTCGGGCCAGGCCCCCAGAGGAGGGGCCGCCACGCGGGGAGACTCTGGACCCTGTTGCAGGGCGGGCATTGGTCCCCTGCCTCCCGCTGGCGGGAGACCGTGACCCGCGACTCCCTCTCCAGACGTGGACCGTCGGGGCATGGGGGCCAACGTTGGCTGCTAGTGCCAGCGCCCGGATGCACGGACGGCAGCCGGGCCAATCTGGGGTTGGCGTCTGCCTGGCCATAAGTTCTGGGGTTGCCCCCGTTGGCTCGGGGCCCGGGAGGCATCGGGGGGGGGGGTACTCGATAACCTAGTGTTCCCGCCCACGTTGTGGGGCTTTTCTTAGCAAGGGGTGGTTCCCACAGGGGCCCTGATCTCCACAGTTTCTGGAGGCTCAGGGATGTACAGCGGCTCCCCAGGGCCCTTTTCCTTGCTTGCGGCGGCTCCGAGCCTTGGGTCGTTCGTTCCTCCACCCGCCTGGCCAGCAGCGGCCAGGGCTTCGGGCGTGACCGATCGTGGCCGCATGGGGTACGAGCCACAGAGCCGGCCGTTCTGACAGCTGGCCTCTCCATCTGTCCTTAGATCCCCGTCCCCCAGGGAGGATCTCGCCTTGACGACCAAGTCTGGCTTCTCCCAGCCCCGCCCAAAGGGCCCGTGTCTCGGATCGCCGGGGCATGGCGCCGTCCCGACCGCTCCCTCGGTAAGGAGGGGTTCCGGGTGGGCAGGGACCTCACGCGTCGCCCCCGGCTTGCTTGGGTCAATGATGAGAACTCATATGGTCTCGAAGAGCGATGATGACCTAAAAATCATGCTCAATAGGATTACGCTGAGGCCCAGTGCAGGGGACCGTGCGGGGATCAGCAGCCCCCAGACCCTCGGGGCATTTGAGGGCGCGCTGCTGCAGTTGGGCGCTAGAGGAGAACGAATGCTCGAGCATCTCCGCGCGTTGGGCCCGGAGCACAGGCGCCTCTGCGCGTGCCCACGGGAGTGTTCTGGCACTCAAGCTGGCCCACCGCCCCAATCCCCTTCCCAGGACAGCTCCCCGGGAGCCAGGGCTTCGCCATCCTCGTCTCCTCGTGTCCTTCGGCGGGCCTGGCCGGCTAGGTCCTCGGTGTGTCGACATGCAGCAGAGGGGAGCGGAAGCCTTGGGCTCGGAGGGAGGCCCGAGACGCCTTGGGAAGCGGGTAGCCCAGCAGTGACTCTGCAGCAGGCCGTGGGCTTGGGGTGGCGGTCCTCGTGGTCCAGACGTCGTGGGACACCCCGGGAGCGGGTGCCCTTGAGCCATCCCAGGGGCAGGGAACGCGAGCGTGGGGCCGGGTGGCTGGCAAGACCCGGAAAGCGCAGAGTGGCCGCCATAGGATCAGGGTACCCTGAGGCCCCCTGATCCATCTGGGGGTGTCTCGTGGGCCTACGAACGTAGTGGACGTGAGACTTGTGGCCTCAGAAGCTTCTGTGATCTTCTGCCACGGGGTGTTGCTCGAGGCCCGGGACTTGGCTTGTTTCCGCGGGCTGACGAGGCCTGAGCTCCCGCCCCACAGCGCAGACGCCCAAGGCGGTGGAGACCCCACCAGGCTGCTTGCGAAGAGCGCAAGAGGATTCCTTGTGCTCGCGAGACAGCCGGGTTCTACGGGGCTACGGGGCGGAATCTGCGAGGGCCAGGCCCTTGCAGCCATTGGGTCGGAGCCTCTCTCCGGAGGCTCTCAAGCACCGGGGACCGGGTCCTGACGAAGCGGCGCTGCACGGCGAGAGTCGGGTACCTCGCCCAGGGCAGCCGGTGGGTGGTGTGCCTGGCCGTAGTGGTGGACAGCGACCTGGCATTCCGAGCTCGGCCCTGGGGCAGCCGTGGGACCGAGCCACCTTGGGCTTCCAGGGTAGGGGCTCCGATCCTTGGCTCCCAGGTGGGACCATGGGTGGGTGGGCGGCGTCCTGGCCACAAGTCCCTGACCGCCCCCCTCGGCTCCCGTGCAAGGGAGACAGCGGGGACACGTCAAAACCCTGTGCTCCGTGCCATGTTCACGGACCGTTCTGCCGACGGTGGTGCTGACCCAGGGGCCTAGATCTCCCTTGTTTGGGGATGCCCTGGTAAGGGAAGCTGGGGCCCTGGGCCCTGCTCCGTCGTCTCGCACATCAGCCATGCGTGGGTCGGCCGTATGCCCGGCCCCCACCGGCCAGGACGTTGGGAAAGGTAGCCCTCGGCCGTCCGGCCGGTGCCCCGGACCAGGGCTTTTGGACAGCTGGTCTCTCCGTCTCTCCTCAGAACCGCATCCACAAGCGGGGAGAACGCCCGCACCAGCTCGTCTTGCCTGGCCCGGCCCTGCCCACAGGTCCAATGTCTCAGGACCCCGGCCCATGGCGCAGTCCGCCACGCAGCCCCGGTAAGCAGGTTCTGGGGGCGACGCGACCGCACGCATCGCCGCCAACCTGCTTGGGTCAATGATGACAACTCAAATGGTCTCGAAGAGCGGTGATGACCTAAAAATCATGCTCAATAGGATTACGCTGAGGCCCAATGCAGGCGTCTGTGCCGGGATCAGCATCCCCCGGAGCCTCGGGGCCCTGGAGGGGCGCTGCCGTTGGCAGCTTGAGGCCAAGGATCCCCCGGGGATCCCTGCTCCTGCCCTGGAAAGCCCGTGCACGTCAGGGGCCCCTCGAGGTGTGGAGGCAGCCCACCCGGCCTAGAGACTGAATCCCCTCCCCTCCCCTGGACAGCTCCCTGGGAGCCATGCCTTAGGAACCCTTGTCTCCTTGTGTCTTGCAGCGGGCCTTGGGCGCCAGGTGGTAGGCGCGGCGTTGGCCACGACAGGTGAGTGGGAGACTCTGGGCCTGGCGGGAGATGGCAGACGCCATGGGCGTCGTCCGCGAAGCCAGAGTCACGGCACGGGGCTCTGGCTCCACCACTGAGCTACGGGTGGAGGCCCCCGTTGTCCACACAGCGTTGGCTGGAGCGTGATCAGGCTCCCTTGAGCCATCCCAGGTGCAGGGAACGCGAACGTTGGTCCGCGGGAACTGGCCGGGACTGGATCCCGGGTGGATGCCGCCATAGATCCGCGTGGCCCTGAGGCCTCCTTGGACCTCCCTTTGTGTCCTGTGTGCCCGTGAGGAGACGGGTTCGGGAGACCCTTGGCGTCAGGGACTTCTGTCCCCCTCAGCGAGTGGCGGTTGCTCGAGCCAACCCCAGCGCATGTTTCTTGGGGCTGGAGCGGGCAGAGCTCCTGCCCTAGGAACCAGACTCCCAAGGACTTTGGGAGCCTGGGAGGCTGCTGAAGTACAGCCCTCGATGTTTGCTTGGGCTGCCGATGGAGCATGGTTTGGCTGGACGTGGGCAAGAATGGGCGAGCCCCAGGCCACAGCGGGCATTGGGCGAGAGCCTGTCGGGCCAGGCCCCCAGAGGAGGGGCCGCCACGCGGGGAGACTCTGGACCCTGTTGCAGGGCGGGCATTGGTCCCCTGCCTCCCGCTGGCGGGAGACCGTGACCCGCGACTCACTCTCCAGACGTGGACCGTCGGGGCATGGGGGCCAACGTTGGCTGCTAGTGCCAGCGCCCGGATGCACGGACGGCAGCCGGGCCAATCTGGGGTTGGCGTCTGCCTGGCCATAAGTTCTGGGGTTGCCCCCGTTGGCTCGGGGCCCGGGAGGCATCGGGGGGGGGGGCACTCGATAACCTAGTGTTCCCGCCCACGTTGTGGGGCTTTTCTTAGCAAGGGGTGGTTCCCACAGGGGCCCTGATCTCCACAGTTTCTGGAGGCCCAGGGATGTACAGCGGCTCCCCAGGGCCCTTTTCCTTGCTTGCGGCGGCTCCGAGCCTTGGGTCGTTCGTTCCTCCACCCGCCTGGCCAGCAGCGGCCAGGGCTTCGGGCGTGACCGATCGTGGCCGCATGGGGTACGAGCCACAGAGCCGGCCGTTCTGACAGCTGGCCTCTCCATCTGTCCTTAGATCCCCGTCCCCCAGGGAGGATCTCGCCTTGACGACCAAGTCTGGCTTCTCCCAGCCCCGCCCAAAGGGCCCGTGTCTCGGATCGCCGGGGCATGGCGCCGTCCCGACCGCTCCCTCGGTAAGGAGGGGTTCCGGGTGGGCAGGGACCTCACGCGTCGCCCCCGGCTTGCTTGGGTCAATGATGAGAACTCATATGGTCTCGAAGAGCGATGATGACCTAAAAATCATGCTCAATAGGATTACGCTGAGGCCCAGTGCAGGGGACCGTGCGGGGATCAGCAGCCCCCAGACCCTCGGGGCATTTGAGGGCGCGCTGCTGCAGTTGGGCGCTAGAGGAGAACGAATGCTCGAGCGTCTCCGCGCGTTGGGCCCGGAGCCCACGCGCCTCTGCGCGTGCCCACGGGGGTGTTCTGGCACTCAAGCTGGCCCACCGCCCCAATCCCCTTCCCAGGACAGCTCCCCGGGAGCCAGGGCTTCGCCATCCTCGTCTCCTCGTGTCCTTCGGCGGGCCTGGCCGGCTAGGTCCTCGGTGTGTCGACATGCAGCAGAGGGGAGCGGAAGCCTTGGGCTCGGAGGGAGGCCCGAGACGCCTTGGGAAGCGGGTAGCCCAGCAGTGACTCTGCAGCAGGCCGTGGGCGTGGGGTGGCGGTCCTCGTGGTCCAGACGTCGTGGGACACCCCGGGAGCGGGTGCCCTTGAGCCATCCCAGGGGCAGGGAACGCGAGCGTGGGGCCGGGTGGCTGGCAAGACCCGGAAAGCGCAGAGTGGCCGCCATAGGATCAGGGTACCCTGAGGCCCCCTGATCCATCTGGGGGTGTCTCGTGGGCCTACGAACGTAGTGGACGTGAGACTAGTGGTCTCAGAAGCTTCTGTGCTCTTCTGCCACGGGGTATTGCTCGATGCCCGGGACTTGGCTTGTTTCCGCGGGCTGACGAGGTCTGAGCTCCCGCCCCACAGCGCAGACGCCCAAGGCGTTGGAGACCCCACCAGGCTGCTTGCGAAGAGCGCAAGAGGATACCTTGTGCTCGCGAGACAGCCGGGTTCCACGGGGCTACGGGGCGGAATCTGCGAGTGCCAGGCCCTTGCAGCCATTGGGTCGGAGCCACTCTCCGGAGGCTCTCAAGCACCGGGGACCGGGTCCTGACGAAGCGGCGCTGCACGGAGAGAGTCGGGTACCTCGACCAGGGCAGCCCGTGGGTGGTGTGCCTGGCCGTAGTGGTGGACAGCGACCTGGCATTCCGAGCTCGGCCCTGGGGCAGCCGTGGGCCCGAGCCACCTTGGGCTTCCAGGGTAGGGGCTCCGAACCTTGGCTCCCAGGTGGGACCATGGGTGGGTGGGCGGCGTCCTGGCCAAAAGTCCCTGACCGCCCCCCTCGGCTCCCGTGCAAGGGAGACAGCGGGGACACGTCAAAACCCTGTGCTCCGTGCCATGTTCACGGACCGTTCTGCCGACGGTGGTGCTGACCCAGGGGCCTAGATCTCCCTTGTTTGGGGATGCCCTGGTAAGGGCAGATGGGGCCCTGGGCCCTGCTCCGTCGTCTCGCACATCAGCCATGCGTGGGTCGGCCGTATGCCCGGCCCCCACCGGCCAGGACGTTGGGAAAGGTAGCCCTGGGCCGTCCGGCCGGTGCCCCGGACCAGGGCTTTTGGACAGCTGGTCTCTCCGTCTCTCCTCAGAACCGCATCCACAAGCGGGGAGATCGCCCGCACCAGCTCGTCTTGCCTGGCCCGGCCCTGCCCACAGGTCCAATGTCTCAGGACCCCGGCTCATGGCGCAGTCCGCCACGCAGCCCCGGTAAGCAGGTTCTGGGGGCGACGCGACCGCACGCATCGCCAGCAACCTGCTTGGGTCAATGATGACAACTCAAATGGTCTCGAAGAGCGGTGATGACCTAAAAATCATGCTCAATAGGATTACGCTGAGGCCCAATGCAGGCGTCTGTGCCGGGATCAGCATCCCCCGGAGCCTCGGGGCCCTGGAGGGGCGCTGCCGTTGGGAGCTTGAGGCCAAGGATCCCCCGGGGATCCCTGCTCCTGCCCTGGAAAGCCCGTGCACGTCAGGAGCCCCTCGAGGTGTGGAGGCAGCCCACCCGGCCTAGAGACTGAATCCCCTCCCCTCCCCTGGACAGCTCCCTGGGAGCCATGCCTTAGGAACCCTTGTCTCCTTGTGTCTTGCAGCGGGCCTTGGGCGCCAGGTGGTAGGCGCGGCGTTGGCCACGACAGGTGAGTGGGAGACTCTGGGCCTGGCGGGAGATGGCAGGCGCCATGGGCGTCGTCCGCGAAGCCAGAGTCCCGGCACGGGGCTCTGGCTCCACCACTGAGCTACGGGTGGAGGCCCCCGTTGTCCACACAGCGTTGGCTGGCGCGTGATCAGGCTCCCTTGAGCCATCCCAGGTGCAGGGAACGCGAACGTTGGGCCGCGGGAACTGGCCGGGACTGGATCCCGGGGGGATGCCGCCATAGATCCGCGTGGCCCTGAGGCCTCCTTGGACCTCCCTTTGTGTCCTGTGCGCCCGTGAGGAGACGGGTTCGGGAGACCCTTGGCGTCAGGGACTTCTGTCCCCCTCAGCGAGTGGCGGTTGCTCGAGCCAACCCCAGCGCATGTTTCTTGGGGCTGGAGCGGGCAGAGCTCCTGCCCTAGGCACCAGACTCCCAAGGACTTTGGGAGCCTGGGAGGCTGCTGAAGTACAGCCCTCGATGTGTGCTTGGGCTGCCGATGGAGCATGGTTTGGCTGGACGTGGGCAAGAATGGGCGAACCCCAGGCCACAGCGGGCATTGGGCGAGAGGCTGTCGGTTCAGGCCCCCAGAGGAGGGGCCGCCACGCGGGGAAACTCTGGACCCTGTTGAAGGGCGGGCATTGGTCCCCTGCCTCCCGCTGGCGGGAGACCGTGACCCGCGACTCCCTCTCCAGACGTGGACCGTCGGGGCATGTGGGCCAACGTTGGCTGCTAGTGCCAGCGCCCGGATGCACGGACGGCAGCCGGGCCAATCTGGGGTTGTCGTCTGCCTGGCCATAAGTTCTGGGGCCGCCCCCTTTGGCTCGGGGCCCGGGAGGCATCGGGGGGGGGCACTCGATTACCTAGTGTTCCCGCCCACGTTGTGGGGCCATCTTAGCAAGGGGTGGTTCCCACAGGGGCCCTGATCTCCACAGTTTCTGGAGGCCCAGGGATGTACAGCGGCTCCCCAGGGCCCTTTTCCTTGCTTGCGGCGGCTCCGAACCTTGGGTCATTCGTTCCTCCATCCGCCTGGCCAGCAGCGGCCAGGGCTTCGGGCGTGACCGATCGTGGCCGCATGGGGCACGAGCCACAGAGCAGGCCGTTCTGACAGCTGGCCTCTCCCTCTGTCCTTAGAACCCCGTCCCCCAGGGAGGATCTCGCCTGGACGACCAAGTCTGGCTTCTCCCAGCCCCGCCCAAAGGGCCCGTGTCTCGGATCGCCGGGGCATGGCGCCGTCCCGACCGCTCCCTCGGTAAGGAGGGGTTCCGGATGGGCAGGGACCTCACGCGTCGCCCCCGGCTTGCTTGGGTCAATGATGAGAACTCATATGGTCTCGAAGAGCGATGATGACCTAAAAATCATGCTCAATAGGATTATGCTGAGGCCCAGTGCAGGGGACCGTGCGGGGATCAGCAGCCCCCAGACCCTCAGGGCATTTGAGGGCGCGCTGCTGCAGTTGGGCGCTAGAGGAGAACGAACGCTCGAGCGTCTCCGCGCGTTGGGCCCGGAGCCCAGGCGCCTCTGCGCGTACCATGGGCGTTTTCTGGCACTCAAGCTGGCCCACCGCCCCAATCCCCTTCCCAGGACAGCTCCCCGGGAGCCAGGGCTTCGCCATCCTCGTCTCCTCGTGTCCTTCGGCGGGCCTGGCCGGCTAGGTCCTCGGTGTGTCGACATGCAGCAGAGGTGAGCGGAAGCCTTGGGCTCGGAGGGAGGCCCGAGACGCCTTGGGAAGCGGGTAGCCCAGCAGTGACTCTGCAGCAGGCCGTGGGCTTGGGGTGGCGGTCCTCGTGGTCCAGACGTCGTGGGCCACCCCGGGAGCGGGTGCCCTTGAGCCATCCCAGGGGCAGGGAACGCGAGCGTGGGGCCGGGTGGCTGGCAAGACCCGGAAAGCGCAGAGTGGCCGCCATAGGATCAGGGGACCCTGAGGCCCCCTGATCCATCTGGGCGTGTCTCGTGGGCCTACGAACGTAGTGGACGTGAGACTTGTGGTCTCAGAAGCTTCTGTGATCTTCTGCCACGGGGTGTTGCTCGAGGCCCGGGACTTGGCTTTTTTCCGCGGGCTGACGAGGCCTGAGCTCCTGCCCCACAGCGCAAAAGCCCAAGGCGTTGGAGACCCCACCAGGCCACTTGCGAAGAGCGCAAGAGGATACCTTGTGCTCGCGAGACAGCCGGGTTCCACGGGGCTACGGGGCGGAATCTGCGAGTGCCAGGCCCTTGCAGCCATTGGGTCGGAGCCACTCTCCGGAGGCTCTCAAGCACCGGGGACCGGGTCCTGACGAAGCGGCGCTGCACGGCGAGAGTCGGGTACCTCGCCCAGGGCAGCCGGTGGGTGGTGTGCCTGGCCGTAGTGGTGGACAGCGACCTGGCATTCCGAGCTCGGCCCTGGGGCAGCCGTGGGCCCGAGCCACCTTGGGCTTCCAGGGTAGGGGCTCCGATCCTTGGCTCCCAGGTGGGACCATGGGTGGGTGGGCGGCGTCCTGGCCACAAGTCCCTGACCGCCCCACTCGGCTCCCGTGCAAGGGAGACAGCGGGGACACGTCAAAACCCTGTGCTCCGTGCCATGTTCACGGACCGTTCTGCCGACGGTGGTGCTGACCCAGGGGCCTAAATCTCCCTTGTTTGGGGATGCCCTGTTAAGGGCAGCTGGGGCCCTGGGCCCTGCTCCGTCATCTCGCACATCAGCCATGCGTGGGTCGGCCGTATGCCCGGCCCCCACCGGCCAGGACGTTGGGAAAGGTAGCCCTCGGCCCTCCGGCCGGTGCCCCGGACCAGGGCTTTTGGACAGCTGGTCTCTCCGTCTCTCCTCAGAACCGCATCCACAAGCGGGGAGAACGCCCGCACCAGCTCGTCTTGCCTGGCCCGGCCCTGCCCACAGGTCCAATGTCTCAGGACCCCGGCCCATGGCGCAGTCCGCCACGCAGCCCCGGTAAGCAGGTTCTGGGGGCGACGCGACCGCACGCATCGCCGCCAACCTGCTTGGGTCAATGATGACAACTCAAATGGTCTCGAAGAGCGGTGATGACCTAAAAATCATGCTCAATAGGATTACGCTGAGGCCCAATGCAGGCGTCTGTGCCGGGATCAGCATCCCCCGGAGCCTCGGGGACCTGGAGGGGCGCTGCCGTTGGGAGCTTGAGGCCAAGGATCCCCCGGGGATCCCTGCTCCTGCCCTGGAAAGCCCGTGCACGACAGAGGCCCCTCGAGGTGTGGAGGCAGCCCACCCGGCCTAGAGACTGAATCCCCTCCCCTCCCCTGGACAGCTCCCTGGGAGCCATGCCTTAGGAAACCTTGTCTCCTTGTGTCTTGCAGCGGGCCTTGGGCGCCAGGTGGTAGGCGCGGCGTTTGCCACGACAGGTGAGTGGGAGACTCTGGGCCTGGCGGGAGATGGCAGGCGCCATGGGTGTCGTCCGCGAACCCAGAGTCACGGCACGGGGCTCTGGCTCCACCACTGAGCTACGGGTGGAGGCCCCCGTTGTCCACACAGCGTTGGCTGGCGCGTGATCAGGCTCCCTTGAGCCATCCCAGGTGCAGGGAACGCGAACGTTGGGCCGCGGGAACAGGCCGGGACTGGATCCCGGGGGGATGCCGCCATAGATCCGCGTGGCCCTGAGGTCTCCTTGGACCTCCCTTTGTGTCCTGTGCGCCCGTGAGGAGACGGGTTCGGGAGACCCTTGGCGTCAGGGCCTTCTGTCCCCCTCAGCGAGTGGCGGTTCCTCGAGCCAACCCCAGCGCATGTTTCTTGGGGCTGGAGCGGGCAGAGCTCCTGCCCTAGGCACCAGACTCCCAAGGACTTTGGGAGCCTGGGAGGCTGCTGAAGTACAGCCCTCGATGTTTGCTTGGGCTGCCGATGGAGCATGGTTTGGCTGGACATGGGCAAGAATGGGCGACACCAGGCCACAGCGGGCATTGGGCGAGAGCCTGTCGGGTCAGGCCCTCAGAGGAGGGGCCGCCACGCGGGGAGACTCTGGACCCTGTTGCAGGGCGGGCATTGGTCCCCTGCCTCCCGCTGGCGGGAGACCGTGACCCGCGACTCTCTCTCCAGACGTGGACCGTCGGGGAATGTGGGCCAACGTTGGTTGCTAGTGCCAGCGCCCGGATGCACGGACGGCAGCCGGGCCAATCTGGGGTTGGCGTCTGCCTGGCCATAAGTTCTGGGGTTGCCCCCGTTGGCTCGGGGCCAGGGAGGCATCGGGGGGGGGGGGGCACTCGATAACCTAGTGTTCCCGCCCACGTTGTGGGGCTTTTCTTAGCAAGGGGTGGTTCCCACAGGGGCCCTGATCTCCACAGTTTCTGGAGGCCCAGGTATGTACAGCGGCTCCCCAGGGCCCTTTTCCTTGCTTGCGGCAGCTCCGAGCCTTGGGTCGTTCGTTCCTCCACCCGCCTGGCCAGCAGCGGCCAGGGCTTCGGGCGTGACCGATCGTGGCCGCATGGGGCACGAGCCACAGAGCAGGCCGTTGTGACAGCTGGCCTCTCCCTCTGTCCTTAGAACCCCGTCCCCCAGGGAGGATCTCGCCTGGACGACCAAGTCTGGCTTCTCCCAGCCCCGCCGAAAGCGCCCGTGTCTCGGATCGCCGGGGCATGGCGCCGTCCTGACCGCTCCCTCGGTAAGGAGGGGTTCCGGGTGGGCAGGGACCTCACGCGTCGCCCCCGGCTTGCTTGGGTCTATGATGAGAACTCATATGGTCTCGAAGAGCGATGATGACCTAAAAATCATGCTCAATAGGATTACGCTGAGGCCCAGTGCAGGGGACCGTGCCGGGATCAGCAGCCCCCAGACCCTCGGGGCATTTGAGGGCGCGCTGCTGCAGCTGGGCGCTAGAGGAGAACGAACGCTCGAGCGTCTCCGCGCGTTGAGCCCAGAGCCCAGGCGCCTCTGCGCGTGCCCACGGGGGTGTTCTGGCACTCAAGCTGGCCCACCGCCCCAATCCCCTTCCCAGGACAGCTCCCCGGGAGCCAGGGCTTCGCCATCCTCGTCTCCTCGTGTCCTTCGACGGGCCTGGCCGGCTTGGTCCTCGGTGTGTCGACATGCAGCAGAGGTGAGCGGAAGCCTTGGGCTCGGAGGGAGGCCCGAGACGCCTTGGGAAGCGGGTAGCCCAGCAGTGACTCTGCAGCAGGCCGTGGGCTTGGGGTGGCGGTCCTCGTGGTCCAGACGTCGTGGGCCACCCCGGGAGCGGGTGCCCTTGAGCCATCCCAGGGGCAGGGAACGCGAGCGTGGGGCCGGGTGGCTGGCAAGACCCGGAAAGCGCAGAGTGGCCGCCATAGGATCAGGGGACCCTGAGGCCCCCTGATCCATCTGGGTGTGTTCGTGGGCCTACGAACGTAGTGGACGTGAGACTTGTGGTCTAGAAGCTTCTGTGATCTTCTGCCACGGGGTGTTGCTCGAGGCCCGGGACTTGGCTTGTTTCCGCGGGCTGACGAGGCCTGAGCTCCCGCCCCACAGCGCAGACGCCCAAGGCGTTGGAGACCCCACCAGGCTGCTTGCGAAGAGCGCAAGAGGATTCCTTGTGCTCGCGAGACAGCCGGGTTCCACGGGGCTACGGGGCGGAATCTGCGAGTGCCAGGCCCTTGCAGCCATTGGGTCGGAGCCTCTCTCCGGAGGCTCTCAAGCACCGGGGACCGGGTCCTGACGAAGCGGCGCTGCACGGCGAGAGTCGGGTACCTCGCCCAGGGCAGCCGGTGGGTGGTGTGCCTGGCCGTAGTGGTGGACAGCGACCTGGCATTCAGAGCTCGGCCCTGGGGCAGCCGTGGGCCCGAGCCACCTTGGGCTTCCAGGGTAGGGGCTCCGATCCTTGGCTCCCAGGTGGGACCATGGGTGGGTGGGCGGCGTCCTGGCCACAAGTCCCTGACCGCCCCCCTCGGCTCCCGTGCAAAACCCTGTGCTCCGTGCCATGTTCACGGACCGTTCTGCCAACGGTGGTGCTGACCCAGGGGCCTAGATCTCCCTTGTTTGGGGATGCCCTGGTAAGGGCAGCTGGGGCCCTGGGCCCTGTTCCGTCGTCTCGCACATCAGCCATGCGTGGGTCGGCCGTATGCCCGGCCCCCACCGGCCAGGACGTTGGGAAAGGTAGCCCTCGGCCGTCCGGCCGGTGCCCCGGACCAGGGCTTTTGGACAGCTGGTCTCTCCGTCTCTCCTCAGAACCGCATCCACAAGCGGGGAGATCGCCCGCACCAGCTCGTCTTGCCTGGCCCGGCCCTGCCCACAGGTCCAATGTCTCAGGACCCCGGCTCATGGCGCAGTCCGCCACGCAGCCCCGGTAAGCAGGTTCTGGGGGCGACGCGACCGCACGCATCGCCGCCAACCTGCTTGGGTCAATGATGACATCTCAAATGGTCTCGAAGAGCGGTGATGACCTAAAAATCATGCTCAATAGGATTACGCTGAGGCCCAATGCAGGCGTCTGTGCCGGGATCAGCATCCCCCGGAGCCTCGGGGCCCTGGAGGGGCGCTGCCGTTGGGAGCTTGAGGCCAAGGATCCCCCGGGGATCCCTGCTCCTGCCCTGGAAAGCCCGTGCACTTCAGGGGCCACTCGAGGTGTGGAGGCAGCCCACCCGGCCTAGAGACTGAATCCCCTCCCCTCCCCTGGAGAGCTCCCTGGGAGCCATGCCTTAGGAACCGTTGTCTCCTTGTGTCTTGCAGCGGGCCTTGGGCGCCAGGTGGTAGGCGCGGCGTTGGCCACGACAGGTGAGTGGGAGACTCTGGGCCTGGCGGGAGATGGCAGGCGCCAAGGGCGTCGTCCGCGAAGCCAGAGTCACGGCACGGGGCTCTGGCTCCACCACTGAGCTACGGGTGGAGGCCCCCGTTGTCCACACAGCGTTGGCTGGCGCGTGATCAGGCTCCCTTGAGCCATCCCAGGTGCAGGGAACGCGAAAGTTGGGCCGCGGGAACCGGCCGGGACTGGATCCCGGGGGAATCCGCCATAGATCCGTGTGGCCCTGAGGCCTCCTTGGACCTCCCTTTGTGTCCTGTGCGCCCGTGAGGAGACGAGTTCGGGAGACCCTTGGCGTCAGGGACTTCTGTCCCCCTCAGCGAGTGGCGGTTGCTCGAGCCAACCCCAGCGCATGTTTCTTGGGGCTGGAGCGGGCAGAGCTCCTGCCCTAGGCACCACACTCCCAAGGACTTTGGGAGCCTGGGAGGCTGCTGAAGTACAGCCCTCGATGTTTGCTTGGGCTGCCGATGGAGCATGGTTTGGCTGGACATGGGCAAGAATGGGCGACACCAGGCCACAGCGGGCATTGGGCGAGAGCCTGTCGGGTCAGGCCCTCAGAGGAGGGGCCGCCACGCGGGGAGACTCTGGACCCTGTTGCAGGGCGGGCATTGGTCCCCTGCCTCCCGCTGGCGGGAGACCGTGACCCGCGACTCCCTCTCCAGACGTGGACCGTCGGGGCATGTGGGCCAACGTTGGCTGCTAGTGCCAGGGCCCGGATGCACGGACGGCAGCCGGGCCAATCTGGGGTTGGCGTCTGCCTGGCCATAAGTTCTGGGGCCGCCCCCGTTGGCTCGGGGCCGAGAGGCATCGGGGGGGGGGGGGCACTCGATAACCTAGTGTTCCCGCCCACGTTGTGGGGCCTTTCTTAGCAAGGGGTGGTTCCCACAGGGGCCCTGATCTCCACAGTTTCTGGAGGCCCAGGGATGTACAGCGGCTCCCCAGGGCCCTTTTCCTTGCTTGCGGCGGCTCCGAGCCTTGGGTCGTTCGTTCCTCCACCCGCCTGGCCAGCAGCGGCCAGGGCTTCGGGCGTGACCGATCGTGGCCGCATGGGGCACGAGCCACAGAGCAGGCCGTTCTGACAGCTGGCCTCTCCCTCTGTCCTTAGAACCCCGTCCCCCAGGGAGGATCTCGCCTTGACGACCAAGTCTGGCTTCTCCCAGCCCCGCCCAAAGGGCCCGTGTCTCGGATCGCCGGGGCATGGCGCCGTCCCGACCGCTCCCTCGGTAAGGAGGGGTTCCGGGTGGGCAGGGACCTCACGCGTCGCCCCCGGCTTGCTTGGGTCAATGATGAGAACTCATATGGTCTCGAAGAGCGATGATGACCTAAAAATCATGCTCAATAGGATTACGCTGAGGCCCAGTGCAGGGGACCGTGCGGGGATCAGCAGCCCCCAGACCCTCGGGGCATTTGAGGGCGCGCTGCTGCAGCTGGGCGCTAGAGGAGAACGAACGCTCGAGCGTCTCCGCGCGTTGGGCCCGGAGCCCAGGCGCCTCTGCGCGTGCCCACGGGGGTGTTCTGGCACTCAAGCTGGCCCACCGCCCCAATCCCCTTCCCAGGACAGCTCCCCGGGAGCCAGGGCTTCGCCATCCTCGTCTCCTCGTGTCCTTCGGAGGGCCTGGCCGGCTAGGTCCTCGGTGTGTCGACATGCAGCAGAGGTGAGCGGAAGCCTTGGGCTCGGAGGGAGGCCCGAGACGCCTTGGGAAGCGGGTAGCCCAGCAGTGACTCTGCAGCAGGCCGTGGGCTTGGGGTGGCGGTCCTCGTGGTCCAGACGTCGTGGGCCACCCCGGGAGCGGGTGCGCTTGAGCCATCCCAGGGGCAGGGAACGCGAGCGTGGGGCCGGGTGGCTGGCAAGACCCGGAAAGCGCAGAGTGGCCGCCATAGGATCAGGGGATCCTGAGGCCCCCTGATCCATCTGGGCGTGTCTCGTGGGCCTATGAACGTAGTGGACGTGAGACTTGTGGTCTCAGAAGCTTCTGTGATCTTCTGCCACGGGGTGTTGCTCGAGGCCCGGGACTTGGCTTGTTTCCGCGGGCTGACGAGGCCTGAGCTCCCGCCCCACAGCGCAGACGCCCAAGGCGTTGGAGACCCCACCAGGCTGCTTGCGTAGAGCGCAAGAGGATTCCTTGTGCTCGCGAGACAGCCGGGTTCCACGGGGCTACGGGGCGGAATCTGCTAGGGCCAGGCCCTTGCAGCCATTGGGTCGGAGCCTCTCTCCGGAGGCTCTCAAGCACCGGGGACCGGGTCCTGACGAAGCGGCGCTGCACGGCGAGAGTCGGGTACCTCGCCCAGGGCAGCCGGTGGGTGGTGTGCCTGGCCGTAGTGGTGGACAGCGACCTGGCATTCAGAGCTCGGCCCTGGGGCAGCCGTGGGCCCGAGCCACCTTGGGCTTCCAGGGTAGGGGCTCCGATCCTTGGCTCCCAGGTGGGACCATGGGTGGGTGGACGGCGTCCTGGCCACAACTCCCTGACCGCCCCCCTCGGCTCCCGTGCAAGGGAGACAGCGGAGACACGTAAAAACCCTGTGCTCCGTGCCATGTTCACGGACCGTTCTGCCGACGGTGGTGCTGACACAGGGGCCTAGATCTCCCTTGTTTGGGGATGCCCTGGTAAGGGCAGCTGGGGCCCTGGGCCCTGCTCCGTCGTCTCGCACATCAGCCATGCGTGGGTCGGCCGTATGCCCGGCCCCCACCGGCCAGGACGTTGGGAAAGGTAGCCCTGGGCCGTCCGGCCGGTGCCCCGGACCAGGGCTTTTGGACAGCTGGTCTCTCCGTCTCTCCTCAGAACCGCATCCACAAGCGGGGAGATCGCCCGCACCAGCTCGTCTTGCCTGGCCCGGCCCTGCCCACAGGTCCAATGTCTCAGGACACCGGCTCATGGCGCAGTCCGCCACGCAGCCCCGGTAAGCAGGTTCTGGGGGCGACGCGACCGCACGCATAACCGCCAACCTGCTTGGGTCAATGATGACAACTCAAATGGTCTCGAAGAGCGGTGATGACCTAAAAATCATGCTCAATAGGATTACGCTGAGGCCCAATGCAGGCGTCTGTGCCGGGATCAGCATCCCCCGGAGCCTCGGGGCCCTGGAGGGGCGCTGCCGTTGGCAGCTTGAGGCCAAGAATCCCCCGGGGATCCCTGCTCCTGCCCTGGAAAGCCCGTGCACGTCAGGGGCCCCTCGAGGTGTGGAGGCAGCCCACCCGGCCTAGAGACTGAATCCCCTCCCCTCCCCTGGACAGCTCCCTGGGAGCCATGCCTTAGGAACCCTTGTCTCCTTGTGTCTTGCAGCGGGCCTTGGGCGCCAGGTGGTAGGCGCGGCGTTGGCCACGACAGGTGAGTGGGAGACTCTGGGCCTGGCGGGAGATGGCAGGCGCCATGGGCGTCGTCCGCGAAGCCAGAGTCACGGCACGGGGCTCTGGCTCCACCACTGAGCTACGGGTGGAGGCCCCCGTTGTCCACACAGCGTTGGCTGGCGCGTGATCAGGCTCCCTTGAGCCATCCCAGGTGCAGGGAACGCGAACGTTGGGCCGCGGGAACTGGCCGGGACTGGATCCCGGGGGGATGCCGCCATAGATCCGCGTGGCCCTGAGGCCTCCTTGGACCTCCCTTTGTGTCCTGTGCGCCCGTAGGAGACGGGTTCGGGAGACCCTTGGCGTCAGGGACTTCTGTCCCCCTCAGCGAGTGGCGGTTGCTCGAGCCAACCCCAGCGCATGTTTCTTGGGGCTGGAGCGGGCAGAGCTCCTGTCCTAGGCACCAGACTCCCAAGGAATTTGGGAGCCTGGGAGGCTGCTGAAGTACAGCCCTCGCTGTTTGCTTGGGCTGCCGATGGAGCATGGTTTGGCTGGACGTGGGCAAGAATGGGCGAGCCCCAGGCCACAGCGGGCATTGGGCGAGAGCCTGTCGGGTCAGGCCCCCAGAGGAGGGGCCGCCACATGGGGAAACTCTGGACCCTTTTGCAGGGCGGGCATTGGTCCCCTGCCTCCCGCTGGCGGGAGACCGTGACCCGCGACTCCCTCTCCAGACGTGGACCGTCGGGGCATGTGGGTCAACGTTGGCTGCTAAGGCCAGCACCCGGATGCACGGACGGCAGCCGGGCCAATCTGGGGTTGGCGTCTGCCTGGCCATAAGTTCTGGGGCCGCCCCCGTTGGCTCGGGGCCCGGGAGGCATCGGGGGGGGGGGCACTCGATATCCTAGTGTTCCCGCCCACGTTGTGGGGCCTTTCTTAGCAAGGGGTGGTTCCCACAGGGGCCCTGATCTCCACAGTTTCTGGAGGCCCAGGGATGTACAGCGGCTCCCCAGGGCCCTTTTCCTTGCTTGCGGCGGCTCCGAGCCTTGGGTCGTTCGTTCCTCCACCCGCCTGGCCAGCAGCGGCCAGGGCTTCGGGCGTGACCGATCGTGGCCGCATGGGGCACGAGCCACAGAGCAGGCCGTTCTGACAGCTGGCCTCTCCCTCTGTCCTTAGAACCCCGTCCCCCAGGGAGGATCTCGCCTTGACGACCAAGTCTGGCTTCTCCCAGCCCCGCCCAAAGGGCCCGTGTCTCTGATCGCCGGGGCATGGCGCCGTCCCGTCCGCTCCCTCGGTAAGGAGGGGTGCCGGGTGGGCAGGGACCTCACGCGTCGCCCCCGGCTTGCTTGGGTCAATGATGAGAAATCATATGGTCTCGAAGAGCGATGATGACCTAAAAATCATGCTCAATAGGATTACGCTGAGGCCCAGTGCAGGGGACCGTGCGGGGATCAGCAGCCCCCAGACCCTCGGGGCATTTGAGGGCGCGCTGCTGCAGCTGGGCGCTAGAGGAGAACGAACGCTCGAGCGTCTCCGCGCTTTGGGCCCGGAGCCCAGGCGCCTCTGCGCGTGCCCACGGGGGTGTTCTGGCACTCAAGCTGGACCACCGCCCCAATCCCCTTCCCAGGACAGCTCCCCGGGAGCCAGGGCTTCGCCATCCTCGTCTCCTCGTGTCCTTCGGCGGGCCTGGCCGGCTAGGTCCTCGGTGTGTCGACATGCAGCAGAGGTGAGCGGAAGCCTTGGGCTCGGAGGGAGGCCCGAGTCGCCTTGGGAAGCGGGTAGCCCAGCAGTGACTCTGCAGCAGGCCGTGGGCTTGGGGTGGCGGTCCTCGTGGTCCAGACGTCGTGGGCCACCCCGGGAGCGGGTGCCCTTGAGCCATCCCAGGGGCAGGGAACGCGAGCGTGGGGCCGGGTGGCTGGCAAGACCCGGAAAGCGCAGAGTGGCCGCCATAGGATCAGGGGACCCTGAGTCCCCCTGATCCATCTGGGCGTGTCTCGTGGGCCTACGAACGTAGTGGACGTGAGACTTGTGGTCTCAGAAGCTTCTGTGATCTTCTGCCACGGGGTGTTGCTCGAGGCCCGGGACTTGGCTTGTTTCCGCGGGCTGACGAGGCCTGAGCTCCCGCCCCACAGCGCAGACGCCCAAGGCGTTGGAGACCCCACCAGGCTGCTTGCGAAGAGCGCAAGAGGATTCCTTGTGCTCGCGAGACAGCCGGGTTCCACGGGGCTACGGGGCGGAATCTGCGAGGGCCAGGCCCTTGCAGCCATTGGGTCGGAGCCTCTCTCCGGAGGCTCTCAAGCACCGGGGACCGGGTCCTGACGAAGCGGCGCTGCACGGCGAGAGTCGGGTACCTCGCCCAGGGCAGCCGGTGGGTGGTGTGCCTGGCCGTAGTGGTGGACAGCGACCTGGCATTCAGAGCTCGGCCCTGGGGCAGCCGTGGGCCCGAGCCACCTTGGGCTTCCAGGGTAGGGGCTCCGATCCTTGGCTCCCAGGTGGGACCATGGGTGGGTGGGCGGCGTCCTGGCCAAAAGTCCCTGACCGCCCCCCTCGGCTCCCGTGCAAGGGAGACAGCGGGGACACGTCAAAACCCTGTGCTCCGTGCCATGTTCAAGGACCGTTCTGCCGACGGTGGTGCTGACACAGGGGCCTAGATCTCCCTTGTTTTGGGATGCCCTGGTAAGGGCAGCTGGGGCCCTGGGCCCTGCTCCGTCGTCTCGCACATCAGCCATGCGTGGGTCGGCCGTATGCCCGGCCCCCACCGGCCAGGACGTTGGGAAAGGTAGCCCTCGGCCGTCCGGCCGTTGCCCCGGACCAGGGCTTTTGGACAGCTGGTCTCTCCGTCTCTCCTCAGAACCGCATCCACAAGCGGGGAGAACGCCCGCACCAGCTCGTCTTGCCTGGCCCGGCCCTGCCCACAGGTCCAATGTCTCAGGACCCCGGCCCATGGCGCAGTCCGCCACGCAGCCCCGGTAAGCAGGTTCTGGGGGCAACGCGACCGCACGCATCGCCGCCAACCTCCTTGGGTCAATGATGACAACTCAAATGGTCTCGAAGAGCGGTGGTGACCTAAAAATCATGCTCAATAGGATTACGCTGAGGTCCAATGCAGGCGACTGTGCCGGGATCAGCATCCCCCGGAGCCTCGGGGCCCGGGAGGGGTGCTGCCGTTGGGAGCTTGAGGCCAAGGATCCCCCGGGGATCCCTGCTCCTGCCCTGGAAAGCCCGTGCACGTCAGGGGCCCCTCGAGGTGTGGAGGCAGCCCACCCGGCCTAGAGACTGAATCCCCTCCCCTCCCCTGGACAGCTCCCTGGGAGCCATGCCTTAGGAACCCTTGTCTCCTTGTGTCTTGCAGCGGGCCTTGGGCGCCAGGTGGTAGGCGCGGCGTTGGCCACGACAGGTGAGTGGGAGACTCTGGGCCTGGCGGGAGATGGCAGGCGCCATGGGCGTCGTCCGCGAAGCCAGAGTCACGGCACGGGGCTCTGGCTCCACCACTGAGCTACGGGTGGAGGCCCCCGTTGTCTACACAGCGTTGGCTGGCGCGTGATCAGGCTCCCTTGAGCCATCCCAGGTGCAGGGAACGCGAACGTTGGGCCGCGGGAACTGGCCGGGACTGGATCCCGGGGGGATGCCGCCATAGATCCGCGTGGCCCTGAGGCCTCCTTGGGCCTCCCTTTGTGTCCTCTGCGCCCGTGAGGAGACGGGTTCGGGAGACCCTTGGCGTCAGGGACTTCTGTCCCCCTCAGCGAGTGGCGGTTGCTCGAGCCAACCCCAGTGCATGTTTCTTGGGGCTGGAGCGGGCAGAGCTCCTGCCCTAGGCACCAGACTCCCAAGGACTTTGGGAGCCTGGGAGGCTGCTGAAGTACAGCCCTCGCTGTTTGCTTGGGCTGCCGATGGAGCATGGTTTGGCTGGACATGGGCAAGAATGGGCGAGCCCCAGGCCACAGCGGGCATTGGGCGAGAGCCTGTCGGGTCAGGCCCTCAGAGGAGGGGCCGCCACGCGGGGAGACTCTGGACCCTGTTGCAGGGCGGGCATTGGTCCCCTGCCTCCCGCTGGCGGGAGACCGTGACCCGCGACTCCCTCTCCAGACGTGGACCGTCGGGGCATGTGGGCCAACGTTGGCTGCTAGTGCCAGCGCCCGGATGCACGGACGGCAGCCGGGCCAATCTGGGGTTGGCGTCTGCCTGGCCATAAGTTCTGGGGCCGCCCCCGTTGGCTCGGGGCCGGGAGGCATCGGGGGGGGGGGCACTCGATAACCTAGTGTTCCCGCCCACGTTGTGGGGCCTTTCTTAGCAAGGGGTGGTTCCCACAGGGGCCCTGATCTCCACAGTTTCTGGAGGCCCAGGGATGTACAGCGGCTCCCCAGGGCCCTTTTCCTTGCTTGCGGCGGCTCCGAGCCTTGGGTCGTTCGTTCCTCCACCCGCCTGGCCAGCAGCGGCCAGGGCTTCGGGCGTGACCGATCGTGGCCGCATGGAGCACGAGCCACAGAGCAGGCCGTTCTGACAGCTGGCCTCTCCCTCTGTCCTTAGAACCCCGTCCCCCAGGGAGGATCTCGCCTTGACGACCAAGTCTGGCTTCTCCCAGCCCCGCCCAAAGGGCCCGTGTCTCGGATCGCCGGGGCATGGCGCCGTCCCGACCGCTCCCACGGTAAGGAGGGGTTCCGGGTGGGCAGGGACCTCACGCGTCGCCCCCGGCTTGCTTGGGTCAATGATGAGAAATCATATGGTCTCGAAGAGCGATGATGACCTAAAAATCATGCTCAATAGGATTACGCTGAGGCCCAGTGCAGGGGACCGTGCGGGGATCAGCAGCCCCCAGACCCTCGGGGCATTTGAGGGCGCGCTGCTGCAGCTGGGCGCTAGAGGAGAACGAACGCTCGAGCGTCTCCGCGCGTTGGGCCCGGAGCCCAGGCGCCTCTGCGCGTGCCCACGGGGGTGTTCTGGCACTCAAGCTGGCCCACCGCCCCAATCCCCTTCCCAGGACAGCTCCCCGGGAGCCAGGGCTTCGCCATCCTCGTCTCCTCGTGTCCTTCGGAGGGCCTGGCCGGCTAGGTCCTCGGTGTGTCGACATGCAGCAGAGGTGAGCAGAAGCCTTGGGCTCGGAGGGAGGCCCGAGACGCCTTGGGAAGCGGGTAGCCCAGCAGTGACTCTGCAGCAGGCCGTGGGCTTGGGGTGGCGGTCCTCGTGGTCCAGACGTCGTGGGCCACCCCGGGAGCGGGTGCCCTTGAGCCATCCCAGGGGCAGGGAACGCGAGCGTGGGGCCGGGTGGCTGGCAAGACCCGGAAAGCGCAGAGTGGCCGCCATAGGATCAGGGGACCCTGAGTCCCCCTGATCCATCTGGGCGTGTCTCGTGGGCCTACGAACGTAGTGGACGTGAGACTTGTGGTCTCAGAAGCTTCTGTGATCTTCTGCCACGGGGTGTTGCTCGAGGCCCGGGACTTGGCTTGTTTCCGCGGGCTGACGAGGCCTGAGCTCCCGCCCCACAGCGCAGACGCCCAAGGCGTTGGAGACCCCACCAGGCTGCTTGCGAAGAGCGCAAGAGGATTCCTTGTGCTCGCGAGACAGCCGAGTTCCACGGGGCTACGGGGCGGAATCTGCGAGGGCCAGGCCCTTGCAGCCATTGGGTCGGAGCCTCTCTCCGGAGGCTCTCAAGCACCGGGGACCGGGTCCTGACGAAGCGGCGCTGCACGGCGAGAGTCGGGTACCTCGCCCAGGGCAGCCGGTGGGTGGTGTGCCTGGCCGTAGTGGTGGAAGGCGACCTGGCATTCAGAGCTCGGCCCTGGGGCAGCCGTGGGCCCGAGCCACCTTGGGCTTCCAGGGTAGGGGCTCCGATCCTTGGCTCCCAGGTGGGACCATGGGTGGGTGGGCGGCGTCCTGGCCAAAAGTCCCTGACCGCCCCCCTCGGCTCCCGTGCAAGGGAGACAGCGGGGACACGTCAAAACCCTGTGCTCCGTGCCATGTTCACGGACCGTTCTGCCGACGGTGGTGCTGACACAGGGGCCTAGATCTCCCTTGTTTTGGGATGCCCTGGTAAGGGCAGCTGGGGCCCTGGGCCCTGCTCCGTCGTCTCGCACATCAGCCATGCGTGGGTCGGCCGTATGCCCGGCCCCCACCGGCCAGGACGTTGGGAAAGGTAGCCCTCGGCCGTCCGGCCGTTGCCCCGGACCAGGGCTTTTGGACAGCTGGTCTCTCCGTCTCTCCTCAGAACCGCATCCACAAGCGGGGAGAACGCCCGCACCAGCTCGTCTTGCCTGGCCCGGCCCTGCCCACAGGTCCAATGTCTCAGGACCCCGGCCCATGGCGCAGTCCGCCACGCTGCCCCGGTAAGCAGGTTCTGGGGGCAACGCGACCGCACGCATCGCCGCCAACCTGCTTGGGTCAATGATGACAACTCAAATGGTCTCGAAGAGCGGTGGTGACCTAAAAATCATGCTCAATAGGATTACACTGAGGTCCAATGCAGGCGTCTGTGCCGGGATCAGCATCCCCCGGAGCCTCGGGGCCCGGGAGGGGTGCTGCCGTTGGGAGCTTGAGGCCAAGGATCCCCCGGGGATCCCTGCTCCTGCCCTGGAAAGCCCGTGCACGTCAGGGGCCCCTCGAGGTGTGGAGGCAGCCCACCCGGCCTAGAGACTGAATCCCCTCCCCTCCCCTGGACAGCTCCCTGGGAGCCATGCCTTAGGAACCCTTGTCTCCTTGTGTCTTGCAGCGGGCCTTGGGCGCCAGGTGGTAGGCGCGGCGTTGGCCACGACAGGTGAGTGGGAGACTCTGGGCCTGGCGGGAGATGGCAGGCGCCATGGGCGTCGTCCGCGAAGCCAGAGTCCCGGCACGGGGCTCTGGCTCCACCACTGAGCTACGGGTGGAGGCCCCCGTTGTCCACACAGCGTTGGCTGGAGCGTGATCAGGCTCCCTTGAGCCATCCCAGGTGCAGGGAACGCGAACGTTGGGCCGCGGGAACTGGCCGGGACTGGATCCCGGGGGGATGCCGCCATAGATCCGCGTGGCCCTGAGGCCTCCTTGGACCTCCCTTTGTGTCCTGTGCGCCCGTGAGGAGACGGGTTCGGGAGACCCTTGGCGTCAGGGACTTCTGTCCCCCTCAGCGAGTGGCGGTTGCTCGAGCCAACCCCAGCGCATGTTTCTTGGGGCTGGAGCGGGCAGAGCTCCTGCCCTAGGCACCACACTCCCAAGGACTTTGGGAGCCTGGGAGGCTGCTGAAGTACAGCCCTCGCTGTTTGCTTGGGCTGCCGATGGAGCATGGTTTGGCTGGACATGGGCAAGAATGGGCGAGCCCCAGGCCACAGCGGGCATTGGGCGAGAGCCTGTCGGGTCAGGCCCTCAGAGGAGGGGCCGCCACGCGGGGAGACTCTGGACCCTGTTGCAGGGCGGGCATTGGTCCCCTGCCTCCCGCTGGCGGGAGACCGTGACCCGCGACTCCCTCTCCAGACGTGGACCGTCGGGGAATGTGGGCCAACGTTGGCTGCTAGTGCCAGCGCCCGGATGCACGGACGGCAGCCGGGCCAATCTGGGGTTGGCGTCTGCCTGGCCATAAGTTCTGGGGTTGCCCCCATTGGCTCGGGGCCCGGGAGGCATCGGGGGGGTGGGGGGGGGCACTCGATAACCTAGTGTTCCCGCCCACGTTTGGGGCTTTTCTTAGCAAGGGGTGGTTCCCACAGGGGCCCTTATCTCCACAGTTTCTGGAGGCCCAGGTATGTACAGCGGCTCCCCAGGGCCCTTTTCCTTGCTTGCGGCGGCTCCGAGCCTTGGGTCGTTCGTTCCTCCACCCGCCTGGCCAGCAGCGGCCAGGGCTTCGGGCGTGACCGATCGTGGCCGCATGGGGCACGAGCCACAGAGCAGGCCGTTCTGACAGCTGGCCTCTCCCTCTGTCCTTAGAACCCCGTCCCCCAGGGAGGATCTCGCCTTGACGACCAAGTCTGGCTTCTCCCAGCCCCGCCCAAAGGGCCCGTGTCTCGGATCGCCGGGGCATGGCGCCGTCCTGACCACTCCCTCGGTAAGGAGGGGTTCCGGGTGGGCAGGCACCTCACGCGTCGCCCCCGGCTTGCTTGGGTCAATGATAAGAACTCATATGGTCTCGAAGAGCGATGATGACCTAAAAATCATGCTCAATAGGATTATGCTGAGGCCCAGTGCAGGGGACCGTGCGGGGATCAGCAGCCCCCAGACCCTCGGGGCATTTGAGGGCGCGCTGCTGCAGCTGGGCGCTAGAGGAGAACGAACGCTCGAGCGTCTCCGCGCGTTGGGCCCGGAGCCCAGGCGCCTCTGCACGTGCCCACGGGGGTGTTCTGGCACTCAAGCTGGCCCACCGCCCCAATCCCCTTCCCAGGACAGCTCCCCGGGAGCCAGGGCTTCGCCATCCTCGTCTCCTCGTGTCCTTCGACGGGCCTGGCCGGCTAGGTCCTCGGTGTGTCGACATGCAGCAGAGGTGAGCGGAAGCCTTGGGCTCGGAGGGAGGCCCGAGACGCCTTGGGAAGCGGGTAGCCCAGCAGTGACTCTGCAGCAGGCCGTGGGCTTGGGGTGGCGGTCCTCGTGGTCCAGACTTCGTGGGCCACCCCGGGAGCGGGTGCCCTTGAGCCATCCCAGGGGCAGGGTACGCGAGCGTGGGGCCGGGTGGCTGGCAAGACCCGGAAAGCGCAGAGTGGCCGCCATAGGATCACGGGACCCTGAGGCCCCCTGATCCATCTGGGCGTGTCTCGTGGGCCTACGAACGTAGTGGACGTGAGACTTGTGGTCTCAGAAGCTTCTGTGATCTTCTGCCACGGGGTGTTGCTCGAGGCACGGGACTTGGCCTGTTTCCGCGGGCTGACGAGGCCTGAGCTCCCGCCCCACAGCGCAGACGCCCAAGGCGTTGGAGACCCCACCAGGCTGCTTGCGAAGAGCGCAAGATGATTCCTTGTGCTCGCGAGACAGCCGGGTTCCACGGGACTACGGGGCGGAATCTGCGAGGGCCAGGCCCTTGCAGCCATTGGGTCGGAGCCTCTCTCCGGAGGCTCTCAAGCACCGGGGACCGGGTCCTGACGAAGCGGCGCTGCACGGCGAGAGTCGGGTACCTCGCCCAGGGCAGCCGGTGGGTGGTGTGCCTGGCCGTAGTGGTGGACAGCGACCTGGCATTCCGAGCTCGGCCCTGGGGCAGCCGTGGGCCCGAGCCACCTTGGGCTTCCAGGGTAGGGGCTCCGATCCTTGGCTCCAAGTTGGGACCATGGGTGGGTGGCCGGCGTCCTGGCCAAAAGTCCCTGACCGCCCCCCTCGGCTCCCGTGCAAGGGAGACAGCGGGGACACGTCAAAACCCTGTGCTCCGTGCCATGTTCACGGACCGTTCTGCCGACGGTGGTGCTGACCCAGGGGCCTAAATCTCCCTTGTTTGGGGATGCCCTGGTAAGGGCAGCTGGGGCCCTGGGCCCTGCTCCGTCGTCTCGCACATCAGCCATGCGTGGGTCGGCCGTATGCCCGGCCCCCACCGGCCAGGACGTTGGGAAAGGTAGCCCTCGGCCGTCCGGCCGTTGCCCCGGACCAGGGCTTTTGGACAGCTGGTCTCTCCGTCTCTCCTCAGAACCGCATCCACAAGCGGGGAGAACGCCCGCAACAGCTCGTCTTGCCTGGCCCGGCCCTGCCCACAGGTCCAATGTCTCAGGACCCCGGCCCATGGCGCAGTCCGCCACGCAGCCCCGGTAAGCAGGTTCTGGGGGCGACGCGACCGCACGCATCGCCGCCAACCTGCTTGGGTCAATGATGACAACTCAAATGGTCTCGAAGAGCGGTGATGACCTAAAAATCATGCTCAATAGGATTACGCTGAGGCCCAATGCAGGCGTCTGTGCAGGGATCAGCATCCCCCGGAGCCTCGGGGCCCTGGAGGGGCGCTGCCGTTGGGAGCTTGAGGCCAAGGATCCCCCGGGGATCTCTGCTCCTGCCCTGGAAAGCCCGTGCACGTCAGGGGCCCCTCGAGGTGTGGAGGCAACCCACCCGGCCTAGAGACTGAATCCCCTCCCCTCCCCTGGACAGCTCCCTGGGAGCCATGCCTTAGGAACCCTTGTCTCCTTGTGTCTTGCAGCGGGCCTTGGGCGCCAGGTGGTAGGCGCGGCGTTGGCCACGACAGTTGAGTGGGAGACTCTGGGCCTGGCGGGAGATGGCAGGCGCCATGGGCGTCGTCCGCGAACCCAGAGTCACGGCACGGGGCTCTGGCTCCACCACTGAGCTACGGGTGGAGGCCCCCGTTGTCCACACAGCGTTGGCTGGCGCGTGATCAGGCTCCCTTGAGCCATCCCAGGTGCAGGGAACGCGAACGTTGGGCCGCGGGAACAGGCCGGGACTGGATCCCGGGGGGATGCCGCCATAGATCCGCGTGGCCCTGAGGTCTCCTTGGACCTCCCTTTGTGTCCTGTGCGCCCGTGAAGAGACGGGTTCGGGAGACCCTTGGCGTCAGGGCCTTCTGTCCCCCTCAGCGAGTGGCGGTTCCTCGAGCCAACCCCAGCGCATGTTTCTTGGGGCTGGAGCGGGCAGAGCTCCTGCCCTAGGCACCAGACTCCCAAGGACTTTGGGAGCCTGGGAGGCTGCTGAAGTACAGCCCTCGATGTTTGCTTGGGCTGCCGATGGAGCATGGTTTGGCTGGACATGGACAAGAATGGGCGACCCCAGGCCACAGCGGGCATTGGGCGAGAGCCTGACGGGTCAGGCCCTCAGAGGAGGGGCCGCCACGCGGGGAGACTCTGGACCCTGTTGCAGGGCGGGCATTGGTCCCCTGCCTCCCGCTGGCGGGAGACCGTGACCCGCGACTCCCTCTCCAGACGTGGACCGTCGGGGCATGTGGGCCAACGTTGGCTGCTAGTGCCAGCGCCCGGATGCACGGACGGCAGCCGGGCCAATCTGGGGTTGGCGTCTGCCTGGCCATAAGTTCTGGGGTTGCCCCCGTTGGCTCGGGGCCCGGGAGGCATCGGGGGGGGGGGCACTCGATAACCTAGTGTTCCCGCCCACGTTGTGGGGCTTTTCTTAGCAAGGGGTGGTTCCCACAGGGGCCCTGATCTCCACAGTTTCTGGAGGCCCAGGTATGTACAGCGGCTCCCCAGGGCCCTTTTCCTTGCTTGCGGCGGCTCCGAGCCTTGGTTCGTTCGTTCCTCCACCCGCCTGGCCAGCAGCGGCCAGGGCTTCGGGCGTGACCGATCGTGGCCGCATGGGGCACGAGCCACAGAGCAGGCCGTTCTGACAGCTGGCCTCTCCCTCTGTCCTTAGAACCCCGTCCCCCAGGGAGGATCTCGCCTTGACGACCAAGTCTGGCTTCTCCCAGCCCCGCCCAAAGGGCCCGTGTCTCGGATCGCCGGGGCATGGCGCCGTCCTGACCGCTCCCTCGGTAAGGAGGGGTTCCGGGTGGGCAGGGACCTCACGCGTCGCCCCCGGCTTGCTTGGGTTAATGATGAGAACTCATATGGTCTCGAAGAGCGATGATGACCTAAAAATCATGCTCAATAGGATTATGCTGAGGCCCAGTGCAGGGGACCGTGCGGGGATCAGCAGCCCCCAGACCCTCGCGGCATTTGAGGGCGCGCTGCTGCAGCTGGGCGCTAGAGGAGAACGAACGCTCGAGCGTCTCCGCGCGTTGGGCCCGGAGCACAGGCGCCTCTGCGCGTGCCCACGGGGGTGTTCTGGCACTCAAGCTGGCCCACCGCCCCAATCCCCTTCCCAGGACAGCTCCCCGGGAGCCAGGGCTTCGCCATCCTCGTCTCCTCGTGTCCTTCGACGGGCCTGGCCGGCAAGGTCCTCGGTGTGTCGACATGCAGCAGAGGTGAGCGGAAGCCTTGGGCTCGGAGGGAGGCCCGAGACGCCTTGGGAAGCGGGTAGCCCAGCAGTGACTCTGCAGCAGGCCGTGGGCTTGGGGTGGCGGTCCTCGTGGTCCAGACGTCGTGAGCCACCCCGGGAGCGGGTGCCCTTGAGCCATCCCAGGGGCAGGGAACGCGAGCGTGGGGCCGGGTGGCTGGCAAGACCGGGAAAGCGCAGAGTGGCCGCCATAGGATCAGGGGACCCTGAGGCCCCCTGATCCATCTGGGCGTGTTCGTGGGCCTACGAACGTAGTGGACGTGAGACTTGTGGCCTCAGAAGCTTCTGTGATCTTCTGCCACGGGGTGTTGCTCGAGGCCCGGGACTTGGCTTGTTTCCGCGGGCTGACGAGGCCTGAGCTCCCGCCCACAGCACAGACCCCCAAGGCGGTGGAGACCCCACCAGGCTGCTTGCGAAGAGCGCAAGAGGATTCCTTGTGCTCGCGAGACAGCCGGGTTCTACGGGGCTACGGGGCGGAATCTGCGAGGGCCAGGCCCTTGCAGCCATTGGGTCGGAGCCTCTCTCCGGAGGCTCTCAAGCACCGGGGACCGGGTCCTGACGAAGCGGCGCTGCACGGCGAGAGTCGGGTACCTCGCCCAGGGCAGCCGGTGGGTGGTGTGCCTGGCCGTAGTGGTGGACAGCGACCTGGCATTCCGAGCTCGGCCCTGGGGCAGCCGTGGGCCCGAGCCACCTTGGGCTTCCAGGGTAGGGGCTCCGATCCTTGGCTCCCAGGTGGGACCATGGGTGGGTGGGCGGCGTCCTGGCCACAAGTCCCTGACCGCCCCCCTCGGCTCCCGTGCAAGGGAGACAGCGGGGACACGTCAAAACCCTGTGCTCCGTGCCATGTTCACGGACCGTTCTGCCGACGGTGGTGCTGACCCAGGGGCCTAGATCTCCCTTGTTTGGGGATGCCCTGGTAAGGGAAGCTGGGGCCCTGGGCCCTGCTCCGTCGTCTCGCACATCAGCCATGCGTGGGTCGGCCGTATGCCCGGCCCCCACCGGCCAGGACGTTGGGAAAGGTAGCCCTCGGCCGTCCGGCCGGTGCCCCGGACCAGGGCTTTTGGACAGCTGGTCTCTCCGTCTCTCCTCAGAACCGCATCCACAAACGGGGAGAACGCCCGCACCAGCTCGTCTTGCCTGGCCCGGCCCTGCCCACAGGTCCAATGTCTCAGGACCCCGGCCCATGGCTCAGTCCGCCACGCAGCCCCGGTAAGCAGGTTCTGGGGGCGACGCGACCGCACGCATCGCCGCCAACCTGCTTGGGTCAATGATGACAACTCAAATGGTCTCGAAGAGCGGTGATGACCTAAAAATCATGCTCAATAGGATTACGCTGAGGCCCAATGCAGGCGTCTGTGCCGGGATCAGCATCCCCCGGAGCCTCGGGGCCCTGGAGGGGCGCTGCCGTTGGGAGCTTGAGGCCAAGGATCCCGCGGGGATCCCTGCTCCTGCCCTGGAAAGCCCGTGCACGTCAGGGGCCCCTCGAGGTGTGGAGGCAGCCCACCCGGCCTAAAGACTGAATCCCCTCCCCTCCCCTGGACAGCTCCCTGGGAGCCATGCCTTAGGAACCCTTGTCTCCTTGTGTCTTCCAGCGGGCCTTGGGCGCCAGGTGGTAGGCGCGGCGTTGGCCACGACAGGTGAGTGGGAGACTCTGGGCCTGGCGGGAGATGGCAGACGCCATGGGCGTCGTCCGCGAAGCCAGAGTCACGGCACGGGGCTCTGGCTCAACCACTGAGCTACGGGTGGAGGCCCCCGTTGTCCACACAGCGTTGGCTGGCGCGTGATCAGGCTCCCTTGAGCCATCCCATGTGCAGGGAACGCGAACGTTGGGCCGCGGCATCAGGCCGGGACTGGATCCCGGGGGGATGCCGCCATAGATCCGCGTGGCCCTGAGGCCTCCTTGGACCTCCCTTTGTGTCCTGTGTGCCCGTGAGGAGACGGGTTCGGGAGACCCTTGGCGTCAGGGACCTCTGTCCCCCTCAGCGAGTGGCGGTTGCTCGAGCCAACCCCAGTGCATGTTTTTGGGTCTGGAGCGGGCAGAGCTCCTACCCTAGGCACCAGACTCCCAAGGACTTTGGGAGCCTGGGAGGCTGCTGAAGTACAGCCCTCGATGTTTGCTTGGGCTGCCGATGGAGCATGGTTTGGCTTGACGTGGGCAAGAATGGGCGAGCCCCAGGCCACAGCAGGCATTGGGCGAGAGCCTGTCGGGCCAGGCCCGCAGAGGAGGGGCCGCCACGCGGGGAGACTCTGGACCCTGTTGCAAGGCGGGCATTGGTCCCCTGCCTCCCGCTGGCGGGACACCGTGACCCGCGACTCCCTCTCCAGACGTGGACCGTCGGGGCATGTGGGCCAACGTTGGCAGTTAGTGCCAGCGCCCGGATGCACGGACGGCAGCCGGGCCAATCTGGGGTTGGCGTCTGCCTGGCCATAAGTTCTGGGGCCGCCCCCGTTGGCTCGGGGCCCGGGAGGCATCGGGGGGGGGGGCACTCGATAACCTAGTGTTCCCGCCCACGTTGTGGGGCCTCTCTTAGCAAGGGGTGGTTCCCACAGGGGCCCTGATCTCCACAGTTTCTGGAGGCCCAGGGATGTACAGCGGCTCCCCAGGGCCCTTTTCCTTGCTTGCGGCGGCTCCGAGCCTTGCGTCGTTCGTTCCTCCACCCGCCTGGCCAGCAGCGGCCAGGGCTTCGGGCGTGACAGATCGTGGCCGCATGGGGCACGAGCCACAGAGCAGGCCGTTCTGACAGCTGGCCTCTCCCTCTGTCCTTAGAACTCCGTCCCCCAGGGAGGATCTCGCCTTGACGACCAAGTCTGGCTTCTCCCAGCCCCGCCCAAAGGGCCCGTGTCTCGGATCGCCGGGGCATGGCGCCCTCCCGACCGCTCCCTCGGTAAGGAGGGGTTCCGGTGGGCAGGGACCTCACGCGTCGCCCCCGGCTTGCTTGGGTCAATGATGAGAACTCATATGGTCTCGAAGAGCGATGATGACCTAAAAATCATGCTCAATAGGATTACGCTGAGGCCCAGTGCAGGGGACCGTGTGGGGATCAGCAGCCGCCGGACCCTCGGGGCATTTGAGGGCGCGCTGCTGCAGCTGGGCGCTAGAGGAGAACGAACGCTCGAGCGTCTCCGCGCGTTGGGCCCGGGGCCCAGGCGCCTCTGCGCGTGCCCACGGGGGTGTTCTGGCACTCAAGCTGGCCCACCGCCCCAATCCCCTTCCCAGGACAGCTCCCCGGGAGCCAGGGCTTCGCCATCCTCGTCTCCTCGTGTCCTTCGGCGGGCCTGGCCGGCTAGGTCCTCGGTGTGTCGACATGCAGCAGAGGTGAGCGGAAGCCTTGGGCTCGGAGGGAGGCCCGAGACGCCTTGGGAAGCGGGTAGCCCAGCAGTGACTCTACAGCAGGCCGTGGGCTTGGGGTGGCGGTCCTCGTGGTCCAGACGTCGTGGGCCACCCCGGGAGCGGGTGCCCTTGAGCCATCCCATGGGCAGGGAACGCGAGCGTGGGGCCGGGTGGCTGGCAAGACCCGGAAAGCGCAGAGTGGCCGCCATAGGATCAGGGGACCCTGAGTCCCCCTGATCCATCTGGGCGTGTCTCGTGGGCCTACGAACGTAGTGGACGTGAGACTTGTGGTCTCAGAAGCTTCTGTGATCTTCTGCCACGGGGTGTTGCTCGAGGCCCGGGACTTGGCTTGTTTCCGCGGGCTGACGAGGCCTGAGCTCCCGCCCCACAGCGCAGACGCCCAAGGCGTTGGAGACCCCACCAGGCTGCTTGCGAAGAGCGCAAGAGGATTCCTTGTGCTCGCGAGTCAGCCGTGTTCCACGGGGCTACGGGGCGGAATTTGCGAGGGCCAGGCCCTTGCAGCCATTGGGTCGGAGCCTCTCTCCGGAGGCTCTCAAGCACCGGGGACCGGGTCCTGACGAAGCGGCGCTGCACGGCGAGAGTCGGGTACCTCGCCCAGGGCAGCCGGTGGGTGGTGTGCCTGGCCGTAGTGGTGGACAGTGACCTGGCATTCAGAGCTCGGCCCTGGGGCAGCAGTGGGTTCGAGCCACCTTGGGCTTCCAGGGTAGGGGCTCCGATCCTTGGCTCCCAGGTGGGACCATGGGTGGGTGGGCGGCGTCCTGGCCACAAGTCCCTGACCGCCCCCCTCGGCTCCCGTGCAAGGGAGACAGCGGGGACACGTCAAAACCCTGTGCTCCGTGCCATGTTCACGGACCGTTCTGCCGACGGTGGTGCTTTCCCAGGGGCCTAGATCTCCCTTGTTTGGGGATGCCCTGGTAAGGGCAGCTGGGGCCCTGGGCCCTGTTCCGTCATCTCGCATATCAGCCATGCGTGGGTCGGCCGTATGCCCGGCCCCCACCGGCCAGGACGCTGGGAAAGGTAGCCCTCGGCCGTCCGGCCGGTGCCCCGGACCAGGGCTTTTGGACAGCTGGTCTCTCCGTCTCTCCTCAGAACCGCATCCACAAGTGGGGAGAACGCCCGCACCACCTCGTCTTGCCTGGCCCGGCCCTGCCCACAGGTCCAATGTCTCAGGACCCCGGCCCATGGCGCAGTCCGCCACGCAGCCCCGGTAAGCAGGTTCTGGGGGCGACGCGACCGCACGCATCGCCGCCAACCTGCTTGGGTCAATGATGACAACTCAAATGGTCTCGAAGAGCGGTGATGACCTAAAAATCATGCTCAATAGGATTACGCTGAGGCCCAATGCAGGCGTCTGTGCCGGGATCAGCATCCCCCGGAGCCTCGGGGCCCTGGAGGGGCGCTGCCGTTGGGAGCTTGAGGCCAAGGATCCCCCGGGGATCCCTGCTCCTGCCCTGGAAAGCCCGTGCACGTCAGGGGCCCCTCGAGGTGTGGAGGCAGCCCACCCGGCCTAGAGACTGAATCCCCTCCCCTCCCCTGGACAGCTCCCTGGGAGCCATGCCTTAGGAACCCTTGTCTCCTTGTGTCTTGCAGCGGGCCTTGGGCGCCAGGTGGTAGGCGCGGCGTTGGCCACGACAGGTGAGTGGGAGACTCTGGGCCTGGCGGGAGATGGCAGGCGCCAAGGGCGTCGTCCGCGAAGCCAGAGTCACGGCACGGGGCTCTGGCTCCACCACTGAGCTACGGGTGGAGGCCCCCGTTGTCCACACAGCGTTGGCTGGCGCGTGATCAGGCTCCCTTGAGCCATCCCAGGTGCAGGGAACGCGAACGTTGGGCCGCGGGAACAGGCCGGGACTGGATCCCGGGGGGATGCCGCCATAGATCCGCGTGGCCCTGAGGTCTCCTTGGACCTCCCTTTGTGTCCTGTTCGCCCGTGAGGAGACGGGTTCGGGAGACCCTTGGCGTCAGGGCCTTCTGTCCCCCTCAGCGAGTGGCGGTTCCTCGAGCCAACCCCAGCGCATGTTTCTTGGGGCTGGAGCGGGCAGAGCTCCTGCCCTAGGCACCAGACTCCCAAGGACTTTGGGAGCCTGGGAGGCTGCTGAAGTACAGCCCTCGATGTTTGCTTGAGCTGCCGATGGAGCATGGTTTGGCTGGACATGGACAAGAATGGGCGACCCCAGGCCACAGCGGGCATTGGGCGAGAGCCTGTCGGGTCAGGCCCTCAGAGGAGGGGCCGCCACGCGGGGAGACTCTGGACCCTGTTGCAGGGCGGGCATTGGTCCCCTGCCTCCCGCTGGCGGGAGACCGTGACCCGCGACTCCCTCTCCAGACGTGGACCGTCGGGGCATGTGGGCCAACGTTGGCTGCTAGTGCCAGCGCCCGGATGCACGGACGGCAGTCGGGCCAATCTGGGTTTGGCGTCTGCCTGGCCATAAGTTCTGGGGTTGCCCCCGTTGGCTCGGGGCCCGGGAGGCATCGGGGGGGGGGGGCACTCGATAACCTAGTGTTCCCGCCCACGTTGTGGGGCTTTTCTTAGCAAGGGGTGGTTCCCACAGGGGCCCTGATCTCCACAGTTTCTGGAGGCCCAGGTATGTACAGCGGCTCCCCAGGGCCCTTTTCCTTGCTTGCGGCGGCTCCGAGCCTTGGGTCGTTCGTTCCTCTACCCGCCTGGCCAGCAGCGGCCAGGGCTTCGGGCGTGACCGATCGTGGCCGCATGGGGCACGAGCCACAGAGCAGGCCGTTCTGACAGCTGGCCTCTCCCTCTGTCCTTAGAACTCCGTCCCCCAGGGAGGATCTCGCCTTGACGACCAAGTCTGGCTTCTCTCAGCCCCGCCCAAAGGGCCCGTGTCTCGGATCGCCGGGGCATGGCGCCGTCCCGACCGCTCCCTCGGTAAGGAGGGGTTCCGGTGGGCAGGGACCTCACGCGTCGCCCCCGGCTTGCTTGGGTCAATGATGAGAACTCATATGGTCTCGAAGAGCGATGATGACCTAAAAATCATGCTCAATAGGATTACGCTGAGGCCCAGTGCAGGGGACCGTGCGGGGATCAGCAGCCCCCGGACCCTCGGGGCATTTGAGGGCGCGCTGCTGCAGCTGGGCGCTAGAGGAGAACGAACGCTCGAGCGTCTCCGCGCGTTGGGCCCGGGGCCCAGGCGCCTCTGCGCGTGCCCACGGGGGTGTTTTGGCACTCAAGCTGGCCCACCGCCCCAATCCCCTTCCCAGGACAGCTCCCCGGGAGCCAGGGCTTCGCCATCCTCGTCTCCTCGTGTCCTTCGGCGGGCCTGGCCGGCTAGGTCCTCGGTGTGTCGACATGCAGCAGAGGTGAGCGGAAGCCTTGGGCTCGGAGGGAGGCCCGAGACGCCTTGGGAAGCGGGTAGCCCAGCAGTGACTCTGCAGCAGGCCGTGGGCTTGGGGTGGCGGTCCTCGTGGTCCAGACGTCGTGGGCCACCCCGGGAGCGGGTGCCCTTGAGCCATCCCATGGGCAGGGAACGCGAGCGTGGGGCCGGGTGGCTGGCAAGACCCGGAAAGCGCAGAGTGGCCGCCATAGGATCAGGGGACCCTGAGTCCCCCTGATCCATCTGGGCGTGTCTCGTGGGCCTACGAACGTAGTGGACGTGAGACTTGTGGTCTCAGAAGCTTCTGTGATCTTCTGCCACGGGGTGTTGCTCGAGGCCCGGGACTTGGCCTGTTTCCGCGGGCTGACGAGGCCTGAGCTCCCGCCCCACAGCGCAGACGCCCAAGGCGTTGGAGACCCCACCAGGCTGCTTGCGAAGAGCGCAAGAGGATTCCTTGTGCTCGCGAGACAGCCGGGTTCCACGGGGCTACGGGGCGGAATCTGCGAGGGCCAGGCCCTTGCAGCCATTGGGTCGGAGCCTCTCTCCGGAGGCTCTCAAGCACCGGGGACCGGGTCCTGACGAAGCGGCGCTGCACGGCGAGAGTCGGGTACCTCGCCCAGGGCAGCCGGTGTGTGGTGTGCCTGGCCGTAGTGGTGGACAGTGACCTGGCATTCAGAGCTCGGCCCTGGGGCAGCAGTGGGCCCGAGCCACCTTGGGCTTCCAGGGTAGGGGCTCCGATCCTTGGCTCCCAGGTGGGACCATGGGTGGGTGGGCGGCGTCCTGGCCACAAGTCCCTGACCGCCCCCCTCGGCTCCCGTGCAAGGGAGACAGCGGGGACACGTCAAAACCCTGTGCTCCGTGCCATGTTCACGGACCGTTCTGCCGACGGTGGTGCTGACCCAGGGGCCTAAATCTCCCTTGTTTGGGGATGCCCTGGTAAGGGCAGCTGGGGCCCTGGGCCCTGCTCCGTCGTCTCGCACATCAGCCATGCGTGGGTCGGCCGTATGCCCGGCCCCCACCGGCCAGGACGTTGGGAAAGGTAGCCCTCGGCCGTCCGGCCGGTGCCCCGGACCAGGGCTTTTGGACAGCTGGTCTCTCCGTCTCTCCTCAGAACCGCATCCACAAGCGGGGAGAACGCCCGCAACAGCTCGTCTTGCCTGGCCCGGCCCTGCCCACAGGTCCAATGTCTCAGGACCCCGGCCCATGGCGCAGTCCGCCACGCAGCCCCGGTAAGCAGGTTCTGGGGGCGACGCGACCGCACGCATCGCCGCCAACCTGCTTGGGTCAATGATGACAACTCAAATGGTCTCGAAGAGCGGTGATGACCTAAAAATCATGCTCAATAGGATTACGCTGAGGCCCAATGCAGGCGTCTGTGCCGGGATCAGCATCCCCCGGAGCCTCGGGGCCCTGGAGGGGCGCTGCCGTTGGGAGCTTGAGGCCAAGGATCCCCCGGGGATCTCTGCTCCTGCCCTGGAAAGCCCGTGCACGTCAGGGGCCCCTCGAGGTGTGGAGGCAGCCCACCCGGCCTAGAGACTGAATCCCCTCCCCTCCCCTGGACAGCTCCCTGGGAGCCATGCCTTAGGAACCCTTGTCTCCTTGTGTCTTGCAGCGGGCCTTGGGCGCCAGGTGGTAGGCGCGGCGTTGGCCACGACAGGTGAGTGGGAGACTCTGGGCCTGGCGGGAGATGGCAGGCGCCAAGGGCGTCGTCCGCGAAGCCAGAGTCACGGCACGGGGCTCTGGCTCCACCACTGAGCTACGGGTGGAGGCCCCCGTTGTCCACACAGCGTTGGCTGGCGCGTGATCAGGCTCCCTTGAGCCATCCCAGGTGCAGGGAACGCGAACGTTGGGCCGCGGGAACAGGCCGGGACTGGATCCCGGGGGGATGCCGCCATAGATCCGCGTGGCCCTGAGGTCTCCTTGGACCTCCCTTTGTGTCCTGTGCGCCCGTGAGGAGACGGGTTCGGGAGACCCTTGGCGTCAGGGCCTTCTGTCCCCCTCAGCGAGTGGCGGTTCCTCGAGCCAACCCCAGCGCATGTTTCTTGGGGCTGGAGCGGGCAGAGCTCCTGCCCTAGGCACCAGACTCCCAAGGACTTTGGGAGCCTGGGAGGCTGCTGAAGTACAGCCCTAGATGTTTGCTTGGGCTGCCGATGGAGCATGGTTTGGCTGGACATGGACAAGAATGGGCGACCCCAGGCCACAGCGGGCATTGGGCGAGAGCCTGACGGGTCAGGCCCTCAGAGGAGGGGCCGCCACGCGGGGAGACTCTGGACCCTGTTGCAGGGCGGGCATTGGTCCCCTGCCTCCCGCTGGCGGGAGACCGTGACCCGCGACTCCCTCTCCAGACGTGGACCGTCGGGGCATGTGGGCCAACGTTGGCTGCTAGTGCCAGCGCCCGGATGCACGGACGGCAGCCGGGCCAATCTGGGGTTGGCGTCTGCCTGGCCATAAGTTGTGGGGTTGCCCCCGTTGGCTCGGGGCCCGGGAGGCATCGGGGGGGGGGCACTCGATAACCTAGTGTTCCCGCCCACGTTGTGGGGCTTTTCTTAGCAAGGGGTGGTTCCCACAGGGGCCCTGATCTCCACAGTTTCTGGAGGCCCAGGTATGTACAGCGGCTCCCCAGGGCCCTTTTCCTTGCTTGCGGCGGCTCCGAGCCTTGGGTCGTTCGTTCCTCCACCCGCCTGGCCAGCAGCGGCCAGGGCTTCGGGCGTGACCGATCGTGGCCGCATGGGGCACGAGCCACAGAGCAGGCCGTTCTGACAGCTGGCCTCTCCCTCTGTCCTTAGAACCCCGTCCCCCAGGGAGGATCTCGCCTTGACGACCAAGTCTGGCTTCTCCCAGCCCCGCCCAAAGGGCCCGTGTCTCGGATCGCCGGGGCATGGCGCCGTCCTGACCGCTCCCTCGGTAAGGAGGGGTTCCGGGTGGGCAGGGACCTCACGCGTCGCCCCCGGCTTGCTTGGGTTAATGATGAGAACTCATATGGTCTCGAAGAGCGATGATGACCTAAAAATCATGCTCAATAGGATTATGCTGAGGCCCAGTGCAGGGGACCGTGCGGGGATCAGCAGCCCCCAGACCCTCGGGGCATTTGAGGGCGCGCTGCTGCAGCTGGGCGCTAGAGGAGAACGAACGCTCGAGTGTCTCCGCGCGTTGGGCCCGGAGCCCAGGCGCCTCTGCGCGTGCCCACGGGGGTGTTCTGGCACTCAAGCTGGCCCACCGCCCCAATCCCCTTCCCAGGACAGCTCCCCGGGAGCCAGGGCTTCGCCATCCTCGTCTCCTCGTGTCCTTCGACGGGCCTGGCCGGCTAGGTCCTCGGTGTGTCGACATGCAGCAGAGGTGAGCGGAAGCCTTGGGCTCGGAGGGAGGCCCGAGACGCCTTGGGAAGCGGGTAGCCCAGCAGTGACTCTGCAGCAGGCCGTGGGCTTGGGGTGGCGGTCCTCGTGGTCCAGACGTCGTGAGCCACCCCGGGAGCGGGTGCCCTTGAGCCATCCCAGGGGCAGGGAACGCGAGCGTGGGGCCGGGTGGCTGGCAAGACCCGGAAAGCGCAGAGTGGCCGCCATAGGATCAGGGGACCCTGAGGCCCCCTGATCCATCTGGGCGTGTTCGTGGGCCTACGAACGTAGTGGACGTGAGACTTGTGGCCTCAGAAGCTTCTGTGATCTTCTGCCACGGGGTGTTGCTCGAGGCCCGGGACTTGGCTTGTTTCCGCGGGCTGACGAGGCCTGAGCTCCCGCCCCACAGCGCAGACGCCCAAGGCGGTGGAGACCCCACCAGGCTGCTTGCGAAGAGCGCAAGAGGATTCCTTGTGCTCGCGAGACAGCCGGGTTCTACGGGGCTACGGGGCGGAATCTGCGAGGGCCAGGCCCTTGCAGCCATTGGGTCGGAGCCTCTCTCCGGAGGCTCTCAAGCACCGGGGACCGGGTCCTGACGAAGCGGCGCTGCACGGCGAGAGTCGGGTACCTCGCCCAGGGCAGCCGGTGGGTGGTGTGCCTGGCCGTAGTGGTGGACAGCGACCTGGCATTCCGAGCTCGGCCCTGGGGCAGCCGTGGGCCCGAGCCACCTTGGGCTTCCAGGGTAGGGGCTCCGATCCTTGGCTCCCAGGTGGGACCATGGGTGGGTGGGCGGCGTCCTGGCCACAAGTCCCTGACCGCCCCCCTCGGCTCCCGTGCAAGGGAGACAGCGGGGACACGTCAAAACCCTGTGCTCCGTGCCATGTTCACGGACCGTTCTGCCGACGGTGGTGCTGACCCAGGGGCCTAGATCTCCCTTGTTTGGGGATGCCCTGGTAAGGGAAGCTGGGGCCCTGGGCCCTGCTCCGTCGTCTCGCACATCAGCCATGCGTGGGTCGGCCGTATGCCCGGCCCCCACCGGCCAGGACGTTGGGAAAGGTAGCCCTCGGCCGTCCGGCCGGTGCCCCGGACCAGGGCTTTTGGACAGCTGGTCTCTCCGTCTCTCCTCAGAACCGCATCCACAAGCGGGGAGAACGCCCGCACCAGCTCGTCTTGCCTGGCCCGGCCCTGCCCACAGGTCCAATGTCTCAGGACCCCGGCCCATGGCGCAGTCCGCCACGCAGCCCCGGTAAGCAGGTTCTGGGGGCGACGCGACCGCACGCATCGCCGCCAACCTGCTTGGGTCAATGATGACAACTCAAATGGTCTCGAAGAGCGGTGATGACCTAAAAATCATGCTCAATAGGATTACGCTGAGGCCCAATGCAGGCGTCTGTGCCGTGATCAGCATCCCCCGGAGCCTCGGGGCCCTGGAGGGGCGCTGCCGTTGGCAGCTTGAGGCCAAGGATCCCCCGGGGATCCCTGCTCCTGCCCTGGAAAGCCCGTGCACGTCAGGGGCCCCTCGAGGTGTGGAGGCAGCCCACCCGGCCTAGAGACTGAATCCCCTCCCCTCCCCTGGACAGCTCCCTGGGAGCCATGCCTTAGGAACCCTTGTCTCCTTGTGTCTTGCAGCGGGCCTTGGGCGCCAGGTGGTAGGCGCGGCGTTGGCCACGACAGGTGAGTGGGAGACTCTGGGCCTGGCGGGAGATGGCAGACGCCATGGGCGTCGTCCGCGAAGCCAGAGTCACGGCACGGGGCTCTGGCTCCACCACTGAGCTACGGGTGGAGGCCCCCGTTGTCCACACAGCGTTGGCTGGAGCGTGATCAGGCTCCCTTGAGCCATCCCAGGTGCAGGGAACGCGAACGTTGGGCCGCGGGAACTGGCCGGGACTGGATCCCGGGTGGATGCCGCCATAGATCCGCGTGGCCCTGAGGCCTCCTTGGACCTCCCTTTGTGTCCTGTGCGCCCGTGAGGAGACGGGTTCGGGAGACCCTTGGCGTCAGGGACTTCTGTCCCCCTCAGCGAGTGGCGGTTGCTCGAGCCAACCCCAGCGCATGTTTCTTGGGTCTGGAGCGGGCAGAGCTCCTGCCCTAGGCACCAGACTCCCAAGGACTTTGGGAGCCTGGGAGGCTGCTGAAGTACAGCCCTCGATGTTTGCTTGGGCTGCCGATGGAGCATGGTTTGGCTGGACGTGGGCAAGAATTGGCGAGCCCCAGGCCACAGCGGGCATTGGGCGAGAGCCTGTCGGGCCAGGCCCCCAGAGGAGGGGCCGCCACGCGGGGAGACTCTGGACCCTGTTGCAGGGCGGGCATTGGTCCCCTGCCTCCCGCTGGCGGGAGACCGTGACCCGCGACTCCCTCTCCAGACGTGGACCGTCGGGGCATGGGGGCCAACGTTGGCTGCTAGTGCCAGCGCCCGGATGCACGGACGGCAGCCGGGCCAATCTGGGGTTGGCGTCTGCCTGGCCATAAGTTCTGGGGTTGCCCCCGTTGGCTCGGGGCCCGGGAGGCATCGGGGGGGGGGGGGCACTCGATAACCTAGTGTTCCCGCCCACGTTGTGGGGCTTTTCTTAGCAAGGGGTGGTTCCCACAGGGGCCCTGATCTCCACAGTTTCTGGAGGCCCAGGGATGTACAGCGGCTCCCCAGGGCCCTTTTCCTTGCTTGCGGCGGCTCCGAGCCTTGGGTCGTTCGTTCCTCCACCCGCCTGGCCAGCAGCGGCCAGGGCTTCGGGCGTGACCGATCGTGGCCGCATGGGGTACGAGCCACAGAGCCGGCCGTTCTGACAGCTGGCCTCTCCATCTGTCCTTAGATCCCCGTCCCCCAGGGAGGATCTCGCCTTGACGACCAAGTCTGGCTTCTCCCAGCCCCGCCCAAAGGGCCCGTGTCTCGGATCGCCGGGGCATGGCGCCGTCCCGACCGCTCCCTCGGTAAGGAGGGGTTCCGGGTGGGCAGGGACCTCACGCGTCGCAACCCGGCTTGCTTGGGTAAATGATGAGAACTCATATGGTCTCGAAGAGCGATGATGACCTAAAAATCATGCTCAATAGGATTACGCTGAGGCCCAGTGCAGGGGACCGTGCGGGGATCAGCAGCCCCCAGACCCTCGGGGCATTTGAGGGCGCGCTGCTGCAGTTGGGCGCTAGAGGAGAACGAATGCTCGAGCATCTCCGCGCGTTGGGCCCGGAGCACAGGCGCCTCTGCGCGTGCCCACGGGAGTGTTCTGGCACTCAAGCTGGCCCACCGCCCCAATCCCCTTCCCAGGACAGCTCCCCGGGAGCCAGGGCTTCGCCATCCTCGTCTCCTCGTGTCCTTCGGCGGGCCTGGCCGGCTAGGTCCTCGGTGTGTCGACATGCAGCAGAGGGGAGCGGAAACCTTGGGCTCGGAGGGAGGCCCGAGACGCCTTGGGAAGCGGGTAGCCCAGCAGTGACTCTGCAGCAGGCCGTGGGCTTGGGGTGGCGGTCCTCGTGGTCCAGACGTCGTGGGACACCCCGGGAGCGGGTGCCCTTGAGCCATCCCAGGGGCAGGGAACGCGAGCGTGGGGCCGGGTGGCTGGCAAGACCCGGAAAGCGCAGAGTGGCCGCCATAGGATCAGGGTACCCTGAGGCCCCCTGATCCATCTGGGGGTGTCTCGTGGGCCTACGAACGTAGTGGACGTGAGACTTGTGGCCTCAGAAGCTTCTGTGATCTTCTGCCACGGGGTGTTGCTCGAGGCCCGGGACTTGGCTTGTTTCCGCGGGCTGACGAGGCCTGAGCTCCCGCCCCACAGCGCAGACGCCCAAGGCGGTGGAGACCCCACCAGGCTGCTTGCGAAGAGCGCAAGAGGATTCCTTGTGCTCGCGAGACAGCCGGGTTCTACGGGGCTACGGGGCGGAATCTGCGAGGGCCAGGCCCTTGCAGCCATTGGGTCGGAGCCTCTCTCCGGAGGCTCTCAAGCACCGGGGACCGGGTCCTGACGAAGCGGCGCTGCACGGCGAGAGTCGGGTACCTCGCCCAGGGCAGCCGGTGGGTGGTGTGCCTGGCCGTAGTGGTGGACAGCGACCTGGCATTCCGAGCTCGGCCCTGGGGCAGCCGTGGGCCCGAGCCACCTTGGGCTTCCAGGGTAGGGGCTCCGATCCTTGGCTCCCAGGTGGGACCATGGGTGGGTGGGCGGCGTCCTGGCCACAAGTCCCTGACCGCCCCCCTCGGCTCCCGTGCAAGGGAGACAGCGGGGACACGTCAAAACCCTGTGCTCCGTGCCATGTTCACGGACCGTTCTGCCGACGGTGGTGCTGACCCAGGGGCCTAGATCTCCCTTGTTTGGGGATGCCCTGGTAAGGGAAGCTGGGGCCCTGGGCCCTGCTCCGTCGTCTCGCACATCAGCCATGCGTGGGTCGGCCGTATGCCCGGCCCCCACCGGCCAGGACGTTGGGAAAGGTAGCCCTCGGCCGTCCGGCCGGTGCCCCGGACCAGGGCTTTTGGACAGCTGGTCTCTCCGTCTCTCCTCAGAACCGCATCCACAAGCGGGGAGAACGCCCGCACCAGCTCGTCTTGCCTGGCCCGGCCCTGCCCACAGGTCCAATGTCTCAGGACCCCGGCCCATGGCGCAGTCCGCCACGCAGCCCCGGTAAGCAGGTTCTGGGGGCGACGCGACCGCACGCATCGCCGCCAACCTGCTTGGGTCAATGATGACAACTCAAATGGTCTCGAAGAGCGGTGATGACCTAAAAATCATGCTCAATAGGATTACGCTGAGGCCCAATGCAGGCGTCTGTGCCGGGATCAGCATCCCCCGGAGCCTCGGGGCCCTGGAGGGGCGCTGCCGTTGGCAGCTTGAGGCCAAGGATCCCCCGGGGATCCCTGCTCCTGCCCTGGAAAGCCCGTGCACGTCAGGGGCCCCTCGAGGTGTGGAGGCAGCCCACCCGGCCTAGAGACTGAATCCCCTCCCCTCCCCTGGACAGCTCCCTGGGAGCCATGCCTTAGGAACCCTTGTCTCCTTGTGTCTTGCAGCGGGCCTTGGGCGCCAGGTGGTAGGCGCGGCGTTGGCCACGACAGGTGAGTGGGAGACTCTGGGCCTGGCGGGAGATGGCAGACGCCATGGGCGTCGTCCGCGAAGCCAGAGTCACGGCACGGGGCTCTGGCTCCACCACTGAGCTACGGGTGGAGGCCCCCGTTGTCCACACAGCGTTGGCTGGAGCGTGATCAGGCTCCCTTGAGCCATCCCAGGTGCAGGGAACGCGAACGTTGGGCCGCGGGAACTGGCCGGGACTAGATCCCGGGTGGATGCCGCCATAGATCCGCGTGGCCCTGAGGCCTCCTTGGACCTCCCTTTGTGTCCTGTGTGCCCGTGAGGAGACGGGTTCGGGAGACCCTTGGCGTCAGGGACTTCTGTCCCCCTCAGCGAGTGGCGGTTGCTCGAGCCAACCCCAGCGCATGTTTCTTGGGGCTGGAGCGGGCAGAGCTCCTGCCCTAGGCACCAGACTCCCAAGGACTTTGGGAGCCTGGGAGGCTGCTGAAGTACAGCCCTCGATGTTTGCTTGGGCTGCCGATGGAGCATGGTTTGGCTGGACGTGGGCAAGAATGGGCGAGCCCCAGGCCACAGCGGGCATTGGGCGAGAGCCTGTCGGGCCAGGCCCCCAGAGGAGGGGCCGCCACGCGGGGAGACTCTGGACCCTGTTGCAGGGCGGGCATTGGTCCCCTGCCTCCCGCTGGCGGGAGACCGTGACCCGCGACTCCCTCTCCAGACGTGGACCGTCGGGGCATGGGGGCCAACGTTGGCTGCTAGTGCCAGCGCCCGGATGCACGGACGGCAGCCGGGCCAATCTGGGGTTGGCGTCTGCCTGGCCATAAGTTCTGGGGTTGCCCCCGTTGGCTCGGGGCCCGGGAGGCATCGGGGGGGGGGCACTCGATAACCTAGTGTTCCCGCCCACGTTGTGGGGCTTTTCTTAGCAAGGGGTGGTTCCCACAGGGGCCCTGATCTCCACAGTTTCTGGAGGCCCAGGGATGTACAGCGGCTCCCCAGGGCCCTTTTCCTTGCTTGCAGCGGCTCCGAGCCTTGGGTCGTTCGTTCCTCCACCCGCCTGGCCAGCAGCGGCCAGGGCTTCGGGCGTGACCGATCGTGGCCGCATGGGGTACGAGCCACAGAGCCGGCCGTTCTGACAGCTGGCCTCTCCATCTGTCCTTAGATCCCCGTCCCCCAGGGAGGATCTCGCCTTGACGACCAAGTCTGGCTTCTCCCAGCCCCGCCCAAAGGGCCCGTGTCTCGGATCGCCGGGGCATGGCGCCGTCCCGACCGCTCCCTCGGTAAGGAGGGGTTCCGGGTGGGCAGGGACCTCACGCGTCGCCCCCGGCTTGCTTGGGTCAATGATGAGAACTCATATGGTCTCGAAGAGCGATGATGACCTAAAAATCATGCTCAATAGGATTACGCTGAGGCCCAGTGCAGGGGACCGTGCGGGGATCAGCAGCCCCCAGACCCTCGGGGCATTTGAGGGCGCGCTGCTGCAGTTGGGCGCTAGAGGAGAACGAATGCTCGAGCGTCTCCGCGCGTTGGGCCCGGAGCCCACGCGCCTCTGCGCGTGCCCACGGGGGTGTTCTGGCACTCAAGCTGGCCCACCGCCCCAATCCCCTTCCCAGGACAGCTCCCCGGGAGCCAGGGCTTCGCCATCCTCGTCTCCTCGTGTCCTTCGGCGGGCCTGGCCGGCTAGGTCCTCGGTGTGTCGACATGCAGCAGAGGGGAGCGGAAGCCTTGGGCTCGGAGGGAGGCCCGAGACGCCTTGGGAAGCGGGTAGCCCAGCAGTGACTCTGCAGCAGGCCGTGGGCGTGGGGTGGCGGTCCTCGTGGTCCAGACGTCGTGGGACACCCCGGGAGCGGGTGCCCTTGAGCCATCCCAGGGGCAGGGAACGCGAGCGTGGGGCCGGGTGGCTGGCAAGACCCGGAAAGCGCAGAGTGGCCGCCATAGGATCAGGGTACCCTGAGGCCCCCTGATCCATCTGGGGGTGTCTCGTGGGCCTACGAACGTAGTGGACGTGAGACTAGTGGTCTCAGAAGCTTCTGTGCTCTTCTGCCACGGGGTATTGCTCGATGCCCGGGACTTGGCTTGTTTCCGCGGGCTGACGAGGTCTGAGCTCCCGCCCCACAGCGCAGACGCCCAAGGCGTTGGAGACCCCACCAGGCTGCTTGCGAAGAGCGCAAGAGGATACCTTGTGCTCGCGAGACAGCCGGGTTCCACGGGGCTACGGGGCGGAATCTGCGAGTGCCAGGCCCTTGCAGCCATTGGGTCGGAGCCACTCTCCGGAGGCTCTCAAGCACCGGGGACCGGGTCCTGACGAAGCGGCGCTGCACGGAGAGAGTCGGGTACCTCGACCAGGGCAGCCCGTGGGTGGTGTGCCTGGCCGTAGTGGTGGACAGCGACCTGGCATTCCGAGCTCGGCCCTGGGGCAGCCGTGGGCCCGAGCCACCTTGGGCTTCCAGGGTAGGGGCTCCGAACCTTGGCTCCCAGGTGGGACCATGGGTGGGTGGGCGGCGTCCTGGCCAAAAGTCCCTGACCGCCCCCCTCGGCTCCCGTGCAAGGGAGACAGCGGGGACACGTCAAAACCCTGTGCTCCGTGCCATGTTCACGGACCGTTCTGCCGACGGTGGTGCTGACCCAGGGGCCTAGATCTCCCTTGTTTGGGGATGCCCTGGTAAGGGCAGATGGGGCCCTGGGCCCTGCTCCGTCGTCTCGCACATCAGCCATGCGTGGGTCGGCCGTATGCCCGGCCCCCACCGGCCAGGACGTTGGGAAAGGTAGCCCTGGGCCGTCCGGCCGGTGCCCCGGACCAGGGCTTTTGGACAGCTGGTCTCTCCGTCTCTCCTCAGAACCGCATCCACAAGCGGGGAGATCGCCCGCACCAGCTCGTCTTGCCTGGCCCGGCCCTGCCCACAGGTCCAATGTCTCAGGACCCCGGCTCATGGCGCAGTCCGCCACGCAGCCCCGGTAAGCAGGTTCTGGGGGCGACGCGACCGCACGCATCGCCAGCAACCTGCTTGGGTCAATGATGACAACTCAAATGGTCTCGAAGAGCGGTGATGACCTAAAAATCATGCTCAATAGGATTACGCTGAGGCCCAATGCAGGCGTCTGTGCCGGGATCAGCATCCCCCGGAGCCTCGGGGCCCTGGAGGGGCGCTGCCGTTGGGAGCTTGAGGCCAAGGATCCCCCGGGGATCCCTGCTCCTGCCCTGGAAAGCCCGTGCACGTCAGGGGCCCCTCGAGGTGTGGAGGCAGCCCACCCGGCCTAGAGACTGAATCCCCTCCCCTCCCCTTGACAGCTCCCTGGGAGCCATGCCTTAGGAACCCTTGTCTCCTTGTGTCTTGCAGCGGGCCTTGGGCGCCAGGTGGTAGGCGCGGCGTTGGCCACGACAGGTGAGTGGGAGACTCTGGGCCTGGCGGGAGATGGCAGGCGCCATGGGCGTCGTCCGCGAAGCCAGAGTCCCGGCACGGGGCTCTGGCTCCACCACTGAGCTACGGGTGGAGGCCCCCGTTGTCCACACAGCGTTGGCTGGCGCGTGATCAGGCTCCCTTGAGCCATCCCAGGTGCAGGGAACGCGAACGTTGGGCCGCGGGAACTGGCCGGGACTGGATCCCGGGGGGATGCCGCCATAGATCCGCGTGGCCCTGAGGCCTCCTTGGACCTCCCTTTGTGTCCTGTGCGCCCGTGAGGAGACGGGTTCGGGAGACCCTTGGCGTCAGGGACTTCTGTCCCCCTCAGCGAGTGGCGGTTGCTCGAGCCAACCCCAGCGCATGTTTCTTGGGGCTGGAGCGGGCAGAGCTCCTGCCCTAGGCACCAGACTCCCAAGGACTTTGGGAGCCTGGGAGGCTGCTGAAGTACAGCCCTCGATGTGTGCTTGGGCTGCCGATGGAGCATGGTTTGGCTGGACGTGGGCAAGAATGGGCGAACCCCAGGCCACAGCGGGCATTGGGCGAGAGGCTGTCGGTTCAGGCCCCCAGAGGAGGGGCCGCCACGCGGGGAAACTCTGGACCCTGTTGCAGGGCGGGCATTGGTCCCCTGCCTCCCGCTGGCGGGAGACCGTGACCCGCGACTCCCTCTCCAGACGTGGACCGTCGGGGCATGTGGGCCAACGTTGGCTGCTAGTGCCAGCGCCCGGATGCACGGACGGCAGCCGGGCCAATCTGGGGTTGTCGTCTGCCTGGCCATAAGTTCTGGGGCCGCCCCCGTTGGCTCGGGGCCCGGGAGGCATCGGGGGGGGGCACTCGATTACCTAGTGTTCCCGCCCACGTTGTGGGGCCATCTTAGCAAGGGGTGGTTCCCACAGGGGCCCTGATCTCCACAGTTTCTGGAGGCCCAGGGATGTACAGCGGCTCCCCAGGGCCCTTTTCCTTGCTTGCGGCGGCTCCGAACCTTGGGTCATTCGTTCCTCCATCCGCCTGGCCAGCAGCGGCCAGGGCTTCGGGCGTGACCGATCGTGGCCGCATGGGGCACGAGCCACAGAGCAGGCCGTTCTGACAGCTGGCCTCTCCCTCTGTCCTTAGAACCCCGTCCCCCAGGGAGGATCTCGCCTGGACGACCAAGTCTGGCTTCTCCCAGCCCCGCCCAAAGGGCCCGTGTCTCGGATCGCCGGGGCATGGCGCCGTCCCGACCGCTCCCTCGGTAAGGAGGGGTTCCGGATGGGCAGGGACCTCACGCGTCGCCCCCGGCTTGCTTGGGTCAATGATGAGAACTCATATGGTCTCGAAGAGCGATGATGACCTAAAAATCATGCTCAATAGGATTATGCTGAGGCCCAGTGCAGGGGACCGTGCGGGGATCAGCAGCCCCCAGACCCTCAGGGCATTTGAGGGCGCGCTGCTGCAGTTGGGCGCTAGAGGAGAACGAACGCTCGAGCGTCTCCGCGCGTTGGGCCCGGAGCCCAGGCGCCTCTGCGCGTACCATGGGCGTTTTCTGGCACTCAAGCTGGCCCACCGCCCCAATCCCCTTCCCAGGACAGCTCCCCGGGAGCCAGGGCTTCGCCATCCTCGTCTCCTCGTGTCCTTCGGCGGGCCTGGCCGGCTAGGTCCTCGGTGTGTCGACATGCAGCAGAGGTGAGCGGAAGCCTTGGGCTCGGAGGGAGGCCCGAGACGCCTTGGGAAGCGGGTAGCCCAGCAGTGACTCTGCAGCAGGCCGTGGGCTTGGGGTGGCGGTCCTCGTGGTCCAGACGTCGTGGGCCACCCCGGGAGCGGGTGCCCTTGAGCCATCCCAGGGGCAGGGAACGCGAGCGTGGGGCCGGGTGGCTGGCAAGACCCGGAAAGCGCAGAGTGGCCGCCATAGGATCAGGGGACCCTGAGGCCCCCTGATCCATCTGGGCGTGTCTCGTGGGCCTACGAACGTAGTGGACGTGAGACTTGTGGTCTCAGAAGCTTCTGTGATCTTCTGCCACGGGGTGTTGCTCGAGGCCCGGGACTTGGCTTTTTTCCGCGGGCTGACGAGGCCTGAGCTCCTGCCCCACAGCGCAAAAGCCCAAGGCGTTGGAGACCCCACCAGGCCACTTGCTTAGAGCGCAAGAGGATACCTTGTGCTCGCGAGACAGCCGGGTTCCACGGGGCTACGGGGCGGAATCTGCGAGTGCCAGGCCCTTGCAGCCATTGGGTCGGAGCCACTCTCCGGAGGCTCTCAAGCACCGGGGACCGGGTCCTGACGAAGCGGCGCTGCACGGCGAGAGTCGGGTACCTCGCCCAGGGCAGCCGGTGGGTGGTGTGCCTGGCCGTAGTGGTGGACAGCGACCTGGCATTCCGAGCTCGGCCCTGGGGCAGCCGTGGGCCCGAGCCACCTTGGGCTTCCAGGGTAGGGGCTCCGATCCTTGGCTCCCAGATGGGACCATGGGTGGGTGGGCGGCGTCCTGGCCACAAGTCCCTGACCGCCCCACTCGGCTCCCGTGCAAGGGAGACAGCGGGGACACGTCAAAACCCTGTGCTCCGTGCCATGTTCACGGACCGTTCTGCCGACGGTGGTGCTGACCCACGGGCCTAAATCTCCCTTGTTTGGGGATGCCCTGTTAAGGGCAGCTGGGGCCCTGGGCCCTGCTCCGTCATCTCGCACATCAGCCATGCGTGGGTCGGCCGTATGCCCGGCCCCCACCGGCCAGGACGTTGGGAAAGGTAGCCCTCGGCCCTCCGGCCGGTGCCCCGGACCAGGGCTTTTGGACAGCTGGTCTCTCCGTCTCTCCTCAGAACCGCATCCACAAGCGGGGAGAACGCCCGCACCAGCTCGTCTTGCCTGGCCCGGCCCTGCCCACAGGTCCAATGTCTCAGGACCCCGGCCCATGGCGCAGTCCGCCACGCAGCCCCGGTAAGCAGGTTCTGGGGGCGACGCGACCGCACGCATCGCCGCCAACCTGCTTGGGTCAATGATGACAACTCAAATGGTCTCGAAGAGCGGTGATGACCTAAAAATCATGCTCAATAGGATTACGCTGAGGCCCAATGCAGGCGTCTGTGCCGGGATCAGCATCCCCCGGAGCCTCGGGGACCTGGAGGGGCTCTGCCGTTGGGAGCTTGAGGCCAAGGATCCCCCGGGGATCCCTGCTCCTGCCCTGGAAAGCCCGTGCACGACAGAGGCCCCTCGAGGTGTGGAGGCCGCCCACCCGGCCTAGAGACTGAATCCCCTCCCCTCCCCTGGACAGCTCCCTGGGAGCCATGCCTTAGGAAACCTTGTCTCCTTGTGTCTTGCAGCGGGCCTTGGGCGCCAGGTGGTAGGCGCGGCGTTGGCCACGACAGGTGAGTGGGAGACTCTGGGCCTGGCGGGAGATGGCAGGCGCCATGGGTGTCGTCCGCGAACCCAGAGTCACGGCACGGGGCTCTGGCTCCACCACTGAGCTACGGGTGGAGGCCCCCGTTGTCCACACAGCGTTGGCTGGCGCGTGATCAGGCTCCCTTGAGCCATCCCAGGTGCAGGGAACGCGAACGTTGGGCCGCGGGAACAGGCCGGGACTGGATCCCGGGGGGATGCCGCCATAGATCCGCGTGGCCCTGAGGTCTCCTTGGACCTCCCTTTGTGTCCTGTGCGCCCGTGAGGAGACGGGTTCGGGAGACCCTTGGCGTCAGGGCCTTCTGTCCCCCTCAGCGAGTGGCGGTTCCTCGAGCCAACCCCAGCGCATGTTTCTTGGGGCTGGAGCGGGCAGAGCTCCTGCCCTAGGCACCAGACTCCCAAGGACTTTGGGAGCCTGGGAGGCTGCTGAAGTACAGCCCTCGATGTTTGCTTGGGCTGCCGATGGAGCATGGTTTGGCTGGACATGGGCAAGAATGGGCGACACCAGGCCACAGCGGGCATTGGGCGAGAGCCTGTCGGGTCAGGCCCTCAGAGGAGGGGCCCCCACGCGGGGAGACTCTGGACCCTGTTGCAGGGCGGGCATTGGTCCCCTGCCTCCCGCTGGCGGGAGACCGTGACCCGCGACTCCCTCTCCAGACGTGGACCGTCGGGGAATGTGGGCCAACGTTGGTTGCTAGTGCCAGCGCCCGGATGCACGGACGGCAGCCGGGCCAATCTGGGGTTGGCGTCTGCCTGGCCATAAGTTCTGGGGTTGCCCCCGTTGGCTCGGGGCCCGGGAGGCATCGGGGGGGGGGGGGCACTCGATAACCTAGTGTTCCCGCCCACGTTGTGGGGCTTTTCTTAGCAAGGGGTGGTTCCCACAGGGGCCCTGATCTCCACAGTTTCTGGAGGCCCAGGTATGTACAGCGGCTCCCCAGGGCCCTTTTCCTTGCTTGCGGCAGCTCCGAGCCTTGGGTCGTTCGTTCCTCCACCCGCCTGGCCAGCAGCGGCCAGGGCTTCGGGCGTGACCGATCGTGGCCGCATGGGGCACGAGCCACAGAGCAGGCCGTTGTGACAGCTGGCCTCTCCCTCTGTCCTTAGAACCCCGTCCCCCAGGGAGGATCTCGCCTGGACGACCAAGTCTGGCTTCTCCCAGCCCCGCCGAAAGGGCCCGTGTCTCGGATCGCCGGGGCATGGCGCCGTCCTGACCGCTCCCTCGGTAAGGAGGGGTTCCGGGTGGGCAGGGACCTCACGCGTCGCCCCCGGCTTGCTTGGGTCTATGATGAGAACTCATATGGTCTCGAAGAGCGATGATGACCTAAAAATCATGCTCAATAGGATTACGCTGAGGCCCAGTGCAGGGGACCGTGCCGGGATCAGCAGCCCCCAGACCCTCGGGGCATTTGAGGGCGCGCTGCTGCAGCTGGGCGCTAGAGGAGAACGAACGCTCGAGCGTCTCCGCGCGTTGAGCCCAGAGCCCAGGCGCCTCTGCGCGTGCCCACGGGGGTGTTCTGGCACTCAAGCTGGCCCACCGCCCCAATCCCCTTCCCAGGACAGCTCCCCGGGAGCCAGGGCTTCGCCATCCTCGTCTCCTCGTGTCCTTCGACGGGCCTGGCCGGCTTGGTCCTCGGTGTGTCGACATGCAGCAGAGGTGAGCGGAAGCCTTGGGCTCGGAGGGAGGCCCGAGACGCCTTGGGAAGCGGGTAGCCCAGCAGTGACTCTGCAGCAGGCCGTGGGCTTGGGGTGGCGGTCCTCGTGGTCCAGACGTCGTGGGCCACCCCGGGAGCGGGTGCCCTTGAGCCATCCCAGGGGCAGGGAACGCGAGCGTGGGGCCGGGTGGCTGGCAAGACCCGGAAAGCGCAGAGTGGCCGCCATAGGATCAGGGGACCCTGAGGCCCCCTGATCCATCTGGGTGTGTTCGTGGGCCTACGAACGTAGTGGACGTGAGACTTGTGGTCTAGAAGCTTCTGTGATCTTCTGCCACGGGGTGTTGCTCGAGGCCCGGGACTTGGCTTGTTTCCGCGGGCTGACGAGGCCTGAGCTCCCGCCCCACAGCGCAGACGCCCAAGGCGTTGGAGACCCCACCAGGCTGCTTGCGAAGAGCGCAAGAGGATTCCTTGTGCTCGCGAGACAGCCGGGTTCCACGGGGCTACGGGGCGGAATCTGTGAGTGCCAGGCCCTTGCAGCCATTGGGTCGGAGCCTCTCTCCGGAGGCTCTCAAGCACCGGGGACCGGGTCCTGACGAAGCGGCGCTGCACGGCGAGAGTCGGGTACCTCGCCCAGGGCAGCCGGTGGGTGGTGTGCCTGGCCGTAGTGGTGGACAGCGACCTGGCATTCAGAGCTCGGCCCTGGGGCAGCCGTGGGCCCTAGCCACCTTGGGCTTCCAGGGTAGGGGCTCCGATCCTTGACTCCCAGGTGGGACCATGGGTGGGTGGGCGGCGTCCTGGCCACAAGTCCCTGACCGCCCCCCTCGGCTCCCGTGCAAAACCCTGTGCTCCGTGCCATGTTCACGGACCGTTCTGCCAACGGTGGTGCTGACCCAGGGGCCTAGATCTCCCTTGTTTGGGGATGCCCTGGTAAGGGCAGCTGGGGCCCTGGGCCCTGTTCCGTCGTCTCGCACATCAGCCATGCGTGGGTCGGCCGTATGCCCGGCCCCCACCGGCCAGGACGTTGGGAAAGGTAGCCCTCGGCCGTCCGGCCGGTGCCCCGGACCAGGGCTTTTGGACAGCTGGTCTCTCCGTCTCTCCTCAGAACCGCATCCACAAGCGGGGAGATCGCCCGCACCAGCTCGTCTTGCCTGGCCCGGCCCTGCCCACAGGTCCAATGTCTCAGGACCCCGGCTCATGGCGCAGTCCGCCACGCAGCCCCGGTAAGCAGGTTCTGGGGGCGACGCGACCGCACGCATCGCCGCCAACCTGCTTGGGTCAATGATGACATCTCAAATGGTCTCGAAGAGCGGTGATGACCTAAAAATCATGCTCAATAGGATTACGCTGAGGCCCAATGCAGGCGTCTGTGCCGGGATCAGCATCCCCCGGAGCCTCGGGGCCCTGGAGGGGCGCTGCCGTTGGGAGCTTGAGGCCAAGGATCCCCCGGAGATCCCTGCTCCTGCCCTGGAAAGCCCGTGCACTTCAGGGGCCACTCGAGGTGTGGAGGCAGCCCACCCGGCCTAGAGACTGAATCCCCTCCCCTCCCCTGGAGAGCTCCCTGGGAGCCATGCCTTAGGAACCGTTGTCTCCTTGTGTCTTGCAGCGGGCCTTGGGCGCCAGGTGGTAGGCGCGGCGTTGGCCACGACAGGTGAGTGGGAGACTCTGGGCCTGGCGGGAGATGGCAGGCGCCAAGGGCGTCGTCCGCGAAGCCAGAGTCACGGCACGGGGCTCTGGCTCCACCACTGAGCTACGGGTGGAGGCCCCCGTTGTCCACACAGCGTTGGCTGGCGCGTGATCAGGCTCCCTTGAGCCATCCCAGGTGCAGGGAACGCGAAAGTTGGGCCGCGGGAACCGGCCGGGACTGGATCCCGGGGGAATCCGCCATAGATCCGTGTGGCCCTGAGGCCTCCTTGGACCTCCCTTTGTGTCCTGTGCGCCCGTGAGGAGACGGGTTCGGGAGACCCTTGGCGTCAGGGACTTCTGTCCCCCTCAGCGAGTGGCGGTTGCTCGAGCCAACCCCAGCGCATGTTTCTTGGGGCTGGAGCGGGCAGAGCTCCTGCCCTAGGCACCAGACTCCCAAGGACTTTGGGAGCCTGGGAGGCTGCTGAAGTACAGCCCTCGCTGTTTGCTTGGGCTGCCGATGGAGCATGGTTTGGCTGGACATGGGCAAGAATGGGCGAGCCCCAGGCCACAGCGGGCATTGGGCGAGAGCCTGTCGGGTCAGGCCCTCAGAGGAGGGGCCGCCACGCGGGGAGACTCTGGACCCTGTTGCAGGGCGGGCATTGGTCCCCTGCCTCCCGCTGGCGGGAGACCGTGACCCGCGACTCCCTCTCCAGACGTGGACCGTCGGGGCATGTGGGCCAACGTTGGCTGCTAGTGCCAGCGCCCGGATGCACGGACGGCAGCCGGGCCAATCTGGGGTTGGCGTCTGCCTGGCCATAAGTTCTGGGGCCGCCCCCGTTGGCTCGGGGCCGGGAGGCATCGGGGGGGGGGCACTCGATAACCTAGTGTTCCCGCCCACGTTGTGGGGCCTTTCTTAGCAAGGGGTGGTTCCCACAGGGGCCCTGATCTCCACAGTTTCTGGAGGCCCAGGGATGTACAGCGGCTCCCCAGGGCCCTTTTCCTTGCTTGCGGCGGCTCCGAGCCTTGGGTCGTTCGTTCCTCCACCCGCCTGGCCAGCAGCGGCCAGGGCTTCGGGCGTGACCGATCGTGGCCGCATGGAGCACGAGCCACAGAGCAGGCCGTTCTGACAGCTGGCCTCTCCCTCTGTCCTTAGAACCCCGTCCCCCAGGGAGGATCTCGCCTTGACGACCAAGTCTGGCTTCTCCCAGCCCCGCCCAAAGGGCCCGTGTCTCGGATCGCCGGGGCATGGCGCCGTCCCGACCGCTCCCACGGTAAGGAGGGGTTCCGGGTGGGCAGGGACCTCACGCGTCGCCCCCGGCTTGCTTGGGTCAATGATGAGAAATCATATGGTCTCGAAGAGCGATGATGACCTAAAAATCATGCTCAATAGGATTACGCTGAGGCCCAGTGCAGGGGACCGTGCGGGGATCAGCAGCCCCCAGACCCTCGGGGCATTTGAGGGCGCGCTGCTGCAGCTGGGCGCTAGAGGAGAACGAACGCTCGAGCGTCTCCGCGCGTTGGGCCCGGAGCCCAGGCGCCTCTGCGCGTGCCCACGGGGGTGTTCTGGCACTCAAGCTGGCCCACCGCCCCAATCCCCTTCCCAGGACAGCTCCCCGGGAGCCAGGGCTTCGCCATCCTCGTCTCCTCGTGTCCTTCGGAGGGCCTGGCCGGCTAGGTCCTCGGTGTGTCGACATGCAGCAGAGGTGAGCAGAAGCCTTGGGCTCGGAGGGAGGCCCGAGACGCCTTGGGAAGCGGGTAGCCCAGCAGTGACTCTGCAGCAGGCCGTGGGCTTGGGGTGGCGGTCCTCGTGGTCCAGACGTCGTGGGCCACCCCGGGAGCGGGTGCCCTTGAGCCATCCCAGGGGCAGGGAACGCGAGCGTGGGGCCGGGTGGCTGGCAAGACCCGGAAAGAGCAGAGTGGCCGCCATAGGATCAGGGGACCCTGAGGCCCCCTGATCCATCTGGGCGTGTCTCGTGGGCCTATGAACGTAGTGGACGTGAGACTTGTGGTCTCAGAAGCTTCTGTGATCTTCTGCCACGGGGTGTTGCTCGAGGCCCGGGACTTGGCTTGTTTCCGCGGGCTGACGAGGCCTGAGCTCCCGCCCCACAGCGCAGACGCCCAAGGCGTTGGAGACCCCACCAGGCTGCTTGCGTAGAGCGCAAGAGGATTCCTTGTGCTCGCGAGACAGCCGGGTTCCACGGGGCTACGGGGCGGAATCTGCGAGGGCCAGGCCCTTGCAGCCATTGGGTCGGAGCCTCTCTCCGGAGGCTCTCAAGCACCGGGGACCGGGTCCTGACGAAGCGGCGCTGCACGGCGAGAGTCGGGTACCTCGCCCAGGGCAGCCGGTGGGTGGTGTGCCTGGCCGTAGTGGTGGACAGCGACCTGGCATTCAGAGCTCGGCCCTGGGGCAGCCGTGGGCCCGAGCCACCTTGGGCTTCCAGGGTAGGGGCTCCGATCCTTGGCTCCCAGGTGGGACCATGGGTGGGTGGGCGGCGTCCTGGCCACAACTCCCTAACCGCCCCCCTTAGCTCCCGTGCAAGGGAGACAGCGGAGACACGTAAAAACCCTGTGCTCCGTGCCATGTTCACGGACCGTTCTGCCGACGGTGGTGCTGACACAGGGGCCTAGATCTCCCTTGTTTGGGGATGCCCTGGTAAGGGCAGCTGGGGCCCTGGGCCCTGCTCCGTCGTCTCGCACATCAGCCATGCGTGGGTCGGCCGTATGCCCGGCCCCCACCGGCCAGGACGTTGGGAAAGGTAGCCCTGGGCCGTCCGGCCGGTGCCCCGGACCAGGGCTTTTGGACAGCTGGTCTCTCCGTCTCTCCTCAGAACCGCATCCACAAGCGGGGAGATCGCCCGCACCAGCTCGTCTTGCCTGGCCCGGCCCTGCCCACAGGTCCAATGTCTCAGGACACCGGCTCATGGCGCAGTCCGCCACGCAGCCCCGGTAAGCAGGTTCTGGGGGCGACGCGACCGCACGCATCGCCGCCAACCTGCTTGGGTCAATGATGACAACTCAAATGGTCTCGAAGAGCGGTGATGACCTAAAAATCATGCTCAATAGGATTACGCTGAGGCCCAATGCAGGCGTCTGTGCCGGGATCAGCATCCCCCGGAGCCTCGGGGCCCTGGAGGGGCGCTGCCGTTGGCAGCTTGAGGCCAAGGATCCCCCGGGGATCCCTGCTCCTGCCCTGGAAAGCCCGTGCACGTCAGGGGCCCCTCGAGGTGTGGAGGCAGCCCACCCGGCCTAGAGACTGAATCCCCTCCCCTCCCCTGGACAGCTCCCTGGGAGCCATGCCTTAGGAACCCTTGTCTCCTTGTGTCTTGCAGCGGGCCTTGGGCGCCAGGTGGTAGGCGCGGCGTTGGCCACGACAGGTGAGTGGGAGACTCTGGGCCTGGCGGGAGATGGCAGGCGCCATGGGCGTCGTCCGCGAAGCCAGAGTCCCGGCACGGGGCTCTGGCTCCACCACTGAGCTACGGGTGGAGGCCCCCGTTGTCCACACAGCGTTGGCTGGCGCGTGATCAGGCTCCCTTGAGCCATCCCAGGTGCAGGGAACGCGAACGTTGGGCCGCGGGAACTGGCCGGGACTGGATCCCGGGGGGATGCCGCCATAGATCCGCGTGGCCCTGAGGCCTCCTTGGACCTCCCTTTGTGTCCTGTGCGCCCGTGAGGAGACGGGTTCGGGAGACCCTTGGCGTCAGGGACTTCTGTCCCCCTCAGCGAGTGGCGGTTGCTCGAGCCAACCCCAGCGCATGTTTCTTGGGGCTGGAGCGGGCAGAGCTCCTGTCCTAGGCACCAGACTCCCAAGGACTTTGGGAGCCTGGGAGGCTGCTGAAGTACAGCCCTCGCTGTTTGCTTGGGCTGCCGAAGGAGCATGGTTTGGCTGGACGTGGGCAAGAATGGGCGAGCCCCAGGCCACAGCGGGCATTGGCGAGAGCCTGTCGGGTCAGGCCCCCAGAGGAGGGGCCGCCACATGGGGAAACTCTGGACCCTTTTGCAGGGCGGGCATTGGTCCCCTGCCTCCCGCTGGCGGGAGACCGTTACCCGCGACTCCCTCTCCAGACGTGGACCGTCGGGGCATGGGGGCCAACGTTGGCTGCTAGTGCCAGCGCCCGGATGCACGGACGGCAGCCGGGCCAATCTGGGGTTGGCGTCTGCCTGGCCATAAGTTCTGGGGCCGCCCCCGTTGGCTCGGGGCCCGGGAGGCATCGGGGGGGGGGGCACTCGATAACCTAGTGTTCCCGCCCACGTTGTGGGGCCTTTCTTAGCAAGGGGTGGTTCCCACAGGGGCCCTGATCTCCACAGTTTCTGGAGGCCCAGGGATGTACAGCGGCTCCCCAAGGCCCTTTTCCTTGCTTGCGGCGTCTCCGAGCCTTGGGTCGTTCGTTCCTCCACCCGCCTGGCCAGCAGCGGCCAGGGCTTCGGGCGTGACCGATCGTGGCCGCATGGGGCACGAGCCACAGAGCAGGCCGTTCTGACAGCTGGCCTCTCCCTCTGTCCTTAGAACCCCGTCCCCCAGGGAGGATCTCGCCTGGACGACCAAGTCTGGCTTCTCCCAGCCCCGCCCAATGGGCCCGTGTCTCGGATCGCCGGGGCATGGCGCCGTCCCGACCGCTCCCTCGGTAAGGAGGGGTTCCGGGTGGGCAGGGACCTCACGCGTCGCCCCCGGCTTGCTTGGGCCAATGATGAGAACTCATATGGTCTCGAAGAGCGATGATGACCTAAAAATCATGCTCAATAGGATTACGCTGAGGCCCAGTTCAGGGGACCGTGCGGGGATCAGCAGCCCCCAGACCCTCGGGGCATTTGAGGGCGCGCTGCTGCAGCTGGGCGCTAGAGGAGAACGAACGCTCGAGCGTCTGCGCGCGTTGGGCCCGGAGCCCAGGCGCCTCTGCGCGTGCCCACGGGGGTGTTCTGGCACTCAAGCTGGCCCACCGCCCCAATCCCCTTCCCAGGACAGCTCCCCGGGAGCCAGGGCTTCGCCATCCTCGTCTCCTCGTGTCCTTCGGCGGGCCTGGCCGCCTAGGTCCTCGGGGTGTCGACATGCAGCAGAGGTGAGTGGAAGCCTTGGGCTCGGAGGGAGGCCCGAGACGCCTTGGGAAGCGGGTAGCCCAGCAGTGACTCTGCAGCAGGCCGTGGGCTTGGGGTGGCGGTCCTCGTGGTCCAGACGTCGTGGGCCACCCCGGGAGCGGGTGCCCTTGAGCCATCCCAGGGGCAGGGAACGCGAGCGTGGGGCCGGGTGGCTGGCTAGACCCGGAAAGCGCAGAGTGGCCGCCATAGGATCAGGGGACCCTGAGGCCCCCTGATCCTTCTGGGCATGTCTCGTGGGCCTACGAACGTAGTGGACGTAAGACTTGTGGTCTCAGAAGCTTCTGTGATCTTCTGCCACGGGGTGTTGCTCGAGGCCCGGGACTTGGCTTGTTTCCTCGGGCTGACGAGGCCTGAGCTCCCGCCCCACAGCGCAGACGCCCAAGGCGTTGGAGTCCCCACCAGGCTGCTTGCGAAGAGCGCAAGAGGATTCCTTGTGCTCGCGAGACAGCCGGGTTCCACGGGGCTACGGGGCGGAATCTGCGAGGGCCAGGCCCTTGCAGCCATTGGGTCAGAGCCTCTCTCCGGAGGCTCTCAAGCACCGGGGACCGGGTCCTGACGAAGCGGCGCTGCACGGCGAGAGTCGGGTACCTCGCCCTGGGCAGCCGGTGGGTGGTGTGCCTGGCCGTAGTGGTGGACAGCGACCTGGCATTCCGAGCTCGGCCCTGGGGCAGCCGTGGGCCCGAGCCACCTTGGGCTTCCAGGGTAGGGGCTCCGATCCTTGGCTCCCAGGTGGGACCATGGGTGGGTGGGCGGCGTCCTGGCCTAAAGTCCCTGACCGCCCCCCTCGGCTCCCGTGCAAGGGAGACAGCGGGGACACGTCAAAACCCTGTGCTCCGTGCCATGTTCACGGACCGTTCTGCCGACGGTGGTGCTGACACAGGGGCCTAGAATTCCCTTGTTTGGGGATGCCCTGGTAAGGGCAGCTAGGGCCCTAGGCCCTGCTCCGTCGTCTCGCACATCAGCCATGCGTGGGTCGGCCGTATGCCCGGCCCCCACCGGCCAGGACTTTGGGAAAGGTAGCCCTGGGCCGTCCGGCCGGTGCCCCGGACCAGGGCTTTTGGACAGCTGGTCTCTCCGTCTCTCCTCAGAACCGCATCCACAAGCGGGGAGAACGCCCGCACCAGCTCGTCTTGCCTGGCCCGGCCCTGCCCACAGGTCCAATGTCTCAGGACCCCGGCTCATGGCGCAGTCCGCCACGCAGCCCCGGTAAGCAGGTTCTGGGGGCGACGCGACCGCACGCATCGCCAGCAACCTGCTGGGTCAATGATGACAACTCAAATGGTCTCGAAGAGCGGTGATGACCTAAAAATCATGCTCAATAGGATTACGCTGAGGCCCAATGCAGGCGTCTGGGCCGGGATCAGCATCCCCCGGAGCCTCGGGGCCCTGGAGGGGCGCTGCCGTTGGGAGCTTGAGGCCAAGGATCCCCCGGGGATCCCTGCTCCTGCCCTGGAAAGCCCGTGCACGTCAGGGGCCCCTCGAGGTGTGGAGGCAGCCCACCCGGCCTAGAGACTGAATCCCCTCCCCTCCCCTGGACAGCTCCCTGGGAGCCATGCCTTAGGAACCCTTGTCTCCTTGTGTCTTGCAGCGGGCCTTGGGCGCCAGGTGGTAGGCGCGGCGTTGGCCACGACAGGTGAGTGGGAGACTCTGGGCCTGGCGGGAGATGGCAGGCGCCATGGGCGTCGTCCGCGACGCCAGAGTCCCGGCACGGGGCTCTGGCTCCACCACTGAGCTACGGGTGGAGGCCCCCGTTGTCCACACAGCGTTGGCTGGCGCGTGATCAGGCTCCCTTGAGCCATCCCAGGTGCAGGGAACGCGAACGTTGGGCCGCGGGAACTGGCCGGGACTGGATCCCGGGGGGATGCCGCCATAGATCCGCGTGGCCCTGAGGCCTCCTTGGACCTCCCTTTGTGTCCTGTGCGCCCGTGAGGAGACGGGTTCGGGAGACCCTTGGCGTCAGGGACTCTGTCCCCCTCAGCGAGTGGCGGTTGCTCGAGCCAACCCCAGCGCATGTTTCTTGGGGCTGGAGCGGGCAGAGCTCCTGCCCTAGGCACCAGACTCCCAAGGACTTTGGGAGCCTGGGAGGCTGCTGAAGTACAGCCCTCGATGTTTGCTTGGGCTGCCGATGGAGCATGGTTTGGCTGGACGTGGGCAAGAATGGGCGAGCCCCAGGCCACAGCGGGCATTGGGCGAGAGCCTGTCGGGCCAGGCCCCCAGAGAATGGGCCGCCACGCGGGGAGACTCTGGACCCTGTTGCAGATCGGGCATTGGTCCCCTGCCTCCCGCTGGCGGGAGACCGTGACCCGCGACTCCCTCTCCAGACGTGGACCGTCGGGGCATGGGGGCCAACGTTGGCTGCGAGTGCCAGCGCCCGGATGCACGGACGGCAGCCGGGCCAATCTGGGGTTGGCGTCTGCCTGGCCATAAGTTCTGGGGCCGCCCCCGTTGGCTCGGGGCCCGGGAGGCATGGGGGGGGGGCACTCGATAACCTAGTGTTCCCGCCCACGTTGTGGGGCCTTTCTTAGCAAGGGGTGGTTCCCCCAGGGGCCCTGATCTCCACAGTTTCTGGAGGCCCAGGGATGTACAGCTGCTCCCCAGGGCCCTTTTCCTTGCTTGCGGCGGCTCCGAGCCTTGGGTCGTTCGTTCCTCCACCCGCCTGGCCAGCAGCGGCCAGGGCTTCGGGCGTGACCGATCGTGGCCGCATGGGGCACGAGCCACGGAGCAGGCCGTTCTGACAGCTGGCCTCTCCCTCTGTCCTTAGAACCCCGTCCCCCAGGGAGGATCTCGCCTGGACGACCAAGTCTGGCTTCTCCCAGCCCCGCCCAAAGGGCCCGTGTCTCGGATCGCCGGGGCATGGCGCCGTCCCGACCGCTCCCTCGGTAAGGAGGGGTTCCGGGTGGGCAGGGACCTCACGCGTCGCCCCCGGCTTGCTTGGGTCAATGATGAGAACTCATATGGTCTCGAAGAGCGATGATGACGTAAAAATCATGCTCAATAGGATTACGCTGAGGCCCAGTGCAGGGGACCGTGCGGGGATCAGCAGCCCCCGACCCTCGGGTCATTTGAATATGCAGTGAATAATCTCAGTCTTTTAGTATCGGTTGAATCCTGATTTGTGACCCAGTATGTGGTCTATTCTGGAGAAGGTTCCGTGTGCACTTGAGAAGAATGATTATTCTGTTGTTTTAGGGTGGAATGTTCTGTATATATCTATGAGGTCCATCTGGTCCAATGTGTCATTCAATGCTCTTGTTTATTTCTTGATTTTCTGCTTCGATGATCTGTCTAATTCTGAGAGAGGCGTGTTAAGATCTCCTACGATTACTGTATTCATATCAATATGACTCTTTATCTTGATTAACAGTTTTCTTAAGTAATTGGCTGCTTCCATATTGGGAGCATAGATATTTACAATTGTTAGATCATCTTGGTGGGTAGTCCCTTTAAGGATTATGTAGTGTCCTTCTGTATCTCTGACTACAGTCTTTAGTTTGAAGTCCAATTTATCTGATATGAGAATCGCTACCCCAGCCTTCTTTGGAGGCCCATTGGCATGAAATATGTTTCTCCATCCCTTCACTTTCAGTCTGCATGTATCCTTAGGTTCAAAATGGGTCTCTTGTAGACAACATATGGATGGGGCCTGTCGTTTTATCCAATCTGCAACCCTGTGCCATTTTATGGGTGCATTTAAGCCATTCACATTGAGAGTGATTATTGATAGATGTTTTTTTATTGACATCGAGTTACCTTTGAAGTCTTCTTTCTGTAGACTGTCTCTATATTTCTGTTCAATGCTCTTCTTGGGATTTTTCCTCTTTTATAGAATCCCCTTTAATATTTCCTGCAGTGTTGGCTTGGTGGTTGCATAGTCTTTTAAGCCTTGCCGGGTCTTGAAAACGCTTTATCTCTCCATCCATTTTGAATGTCAGTCTTGCTGGATAAAGCATTCTTGGCTGCATGTTCTTCTCATTTACTGCCCTGAATATATCTTGCCAGCCTCTTCTGGCTTACCAGGTCTCTGTGGACAGGTCTGACGTTATTCTGATGGGCTTCCCTATGTAAGTAAGGACCCTCTTTGCCCTGGCGGCTTTCAAGAGATTATACCTACAATTATAATTCCTCAATTTGACTATCAGGTGTCGTGATGTTTTTTTGGAATGTATAATCTTGGGTGGAGACCGTTTAGCCTCTAGTACATGAACGCTGGTTCCATTCGCAAGATTGGGAAAATTTTCATGAAGGACTTGTTCCACTATATCTTCTAGACTTTTTTCTTTCTCCTCCCCTTCAGGGATTCCAATAATTCTGACGTTGGAACTCTTCATGGCATCATTTATTTCCCTGATTCTGTTTTCCTGGTTTCCAAACTGTTTGTTCCAGGCTTCCTCCTGATCCTTTCTCTCTATCTGTTTGTCTTCCAGATCACTAATTCTATATTCTGTTTCAGTTACCCTAGCTTTGAGAGAGTTTAGATTAGATTGGAACTCATTGAGAGCATTGTGAACCTCCTCCCTGGTAGCTTTAAGCTCCGCCCTAACATTGTGACCATCCTTTGTGGTCACTTTCATTTCAGCCCTAATCAATTCTGTTTGGTCATCCATGGCTTTCTCCAACCTAGCTATTGCCTGGATAATTGTTAGCCTGAATTCTCTTTCTGACATATTGTCTATGTTGATAGCCGTTAGCTCTGTTGCAGAAGGTCCATCCTCTGTATTTTTATTCTGTTGGGCATTCCTCCTCCTAGTCATTTTGGTGGGAGATGACTTAACAGATGTAGCTGGATATATCAACTGTTGTGCAGTCAAGGTGCTCCCTGGAACACTTCTGAGCAATCAGGATTCCCCACCCAAACGAGAGACAAAAGAAAAGAAAAAGAAAAAGAAAAGAAGAAAAAGAGAGAGAGAGAGAGAGACGGGAAAGAAAGGGAAGATTAAGAAGAAGGTTCAGTCCAGATGGGCCCCAAGAGAAGATTTACAAAGTGGACAAACAAAAAGAGATAAAAAGAATGATACAAGTATATGACAAGAGAAAATATATATATATATGCAAAAATATATATATGCAAATAAAGAAAGGTACCAAGAGCTCGTCAAAAAGAACCACAAGTGTAACATTTATATGCTACCAGGACAAACACAAAAAACATAGAAACACTGGTGGAAGAAGATGGGAGAGTACTTATAAATTCTCAGTGTGTGCGAGGAAGGTTGTTTTGATTCTTCCTGGATGTATCTTGATATCTTTGTTAAAGGACTCAACTTTCCTAAGATAAAGGGGATTAAAAATACTACCCTATAGGGGTAGTATTGATTGGAGAAAGGGGATTACTTTGAAGTTTAACTGTATATGAATATTAGAGGATAAAAATAAAAAGGAATAAACTACACTAAACTAAACTAAAATTTTAAAAAAGGAATTCAAAAATATAAATGCAAAAGAAAAACAGGTGTATGTATCAAAAAGTTCAGGTTACAAAGGTATTATGGAATTTGATGTACTGTACAGCTTGCTGTGATGGTAAATAGGTTTAAAAAATTACCTATGTGTAAAAAAAAAAAAAAAATGAACTGAATTAGTGGGAATGAGTGAACAATACAAGTTTCCTATGAAGTAGTGGTTGTTCTCTTATAGTCCTTTGTTTTTCCTCTTTTTTTTTCTTTCTTATTTTGTTTTCTGGGGGAGGGGCCTGCCACGTGGGTTGTCAGTCAATGATGTTTCCTGAGTTAAGTCCTCCCGCCCCCCTCAAGGTGGTGGGCTCTGAGGAAACTGGGTTCTTTTCAGGCTTTTGTTCCCTGGCGGTTTTTATGCTTGTTCACTTTTTTTTTCTCTCACCTTGACCGCCTTTGATGGTTTTTGTAGTTTTAGAGGAAAACAAACCGCACCCTGATCTCCCTCTCAAAGAGAAGCCTCAGTCTGGGTGCAGAGCCTAAATAAGTTCCCCCTTGGCTGCTGGCAGAGCAGGTTACAAGTCGCAGACCCTGGGGGCGCAGGATCTTTTGCTTGTACCCAAAGCCAAGGCAGTGGCAGCTGTCTGGGAGCTCCTGACCGCCAGAGAGGTTCCAAGCAGCAATGGCACACTGAGATTTTGCCGCTGGCCTGGGCTGGGAGTGCCTGGCTTGCGCGCACCTCTTTCAGAGGTGGCTATGAAAGAGGCACTGAGAACGGGGCGCTGGTCTGTAAGCACCAGGCTGGGCTTTTGCGCACCTCTGTCAGGAAAGAGTTTGGGGCTCAGGGCTTAGGCTTTGAAACAATGGCGCTGGACAAAGAGCGCTGGCAGGGCCTTTGTAACTCAGGGGAGCATGAGGGACGTGCGTGCATATCTCAAGCTTTGTGATAGGACTCGCGCGTTCTGCCAACCAGCGTGGCTCCCATCCCCTCACAGGAACTAGAACCCACACATTCACAGGTGCACTGGTGGCTTAGGGACCAAGAGCTGGTTTCTCCGCCGCACTCTTTCTGCCTCAGCACCGGGGAGGCTGTCCTGGGACCGGGGACTTAAGCCCCTGTCCCTAGCCACCCCGATTCCCACAATTTCCCCCCCCCCCCCGTGATCCTTTGCTCTTTTGGAGTGCTTTCAGCCAGTCTCCAAGTTAATGCTAGTCCCCAGACGCAGGGCACTCTCACTCGTATTGGGGTATTACTTTCCCACCGGTCACCTCTGGTGGCTCCCTCCCCCTTTTGTTTATCTTCTGATATCAGTCTGCCTTTCCCACTCCGCTTTACCTGCCCACTGGCATCTTCTGCCCCTGTAGAGATCCAGCCATGTATAATTCTGATCTCAGGCTGATTTCAAGGGTGATCGGAGTTCTTTGGTAGGTAATCAGCTCACTTTGGGGTACCGGCTGAAAAGGCGCCTCCTCCTTCTCCCCCGCCATCTTGTCCAAAACCTGAAAAGAAATTTAAAAAATAAATAAAATTTAAATTTAAATAAAGAAGTTGGTTTAGCCAAGTTTGAAGAGGTTGCCGCCCATGTTTTCTTCTAGGATATTGATGATTTCCTTCCTTACATTTAGGTCTTCATCTTTGTGTGTGGAATAAGAAAATGGCCCATTTTCATTCTTCTACATGTTGCTGTCCAATTTCTCCAACACCATTTGTTGAAAAAACTGTCTTTTTTTTTCCCCACTGCATATTATTTCCTGCTTTGTCAAAGGTCACTTGACCATATAGTTGTGGGTCCATCTGTGTTTTCTCTTCTGTACTGTTTATCTACATGTCTGTTTTTGTGCCAGTACCATACTGTCTTGATGACTACAACTTTGTAATATAGCTTGAAATCCAGAATCATGATGCCTCTAATTTTGTTTTTCTTTTTTTATTATTTTTTAAATTTCTTTTAAGTGTAACAGAATTCAATGTTTATGCACCACAGTCAGTGCTACATGCAATTTGTGCCCTCCATAATACCCACCACCAGGCTCACCCAACCTCCCACCCCTCGCCCCTCTAAAACCCTCAGATTGTTTTTCAAAGTCCATAGTCTCTCATGGTTCATCTCCCCCTTCAATTTCCCCCAACTCCCTTCTCCTTTCCATCTCCCAATGTCCTCTGTGTTATTCCTTATGCTCCACAAATAAGCGAAACCATAAGATAATTGATTATCTCTGCTTGACTTATTTCATTCAGCATAATCTCTTCCAGTCCTGTCCATGTTGATACAAAAGTTGGGTATTCATCCTTTCTGATGGAGGCATGATACTTCATAGTATATACGGACCATATCTTCTTTATCCATTCATCCATTGAAGGGCATCTTGTTTCTTTCCACAGTTTGGCGACTGTGGCCATTGCTGCTTTGAATAATGGGGGACAGATGGCTCTTCTTTTCACTACATCTGTATCTTTGGGGTAAATACCCAGTAGTGCAATTGCAGGGTCATACTCTATGTTTTTCTTTTTCAGGGCTGTTCTGGCTATTTGGGATCTTTTGTGGTTCAACACAAATGTTAGGATTGTTCTAGATCTGTGGAAAAAATCTAGTGGTATTTTGATAGGGATTGCTTTAAATGTGTGGATTGCTTTGGGTAGTATAGAGATTTAGCAATGTTTGTTCTTCCAATCCATGTGCATGGAATGCATTTCCATTTCTTTGTGTTCTCTCCAATTCCTTTCATAAGTGTTGTATAGTTTTCAGAGTACAGATCTTTTACCTCTTTAGTTATGTTTATTCCTAGGTATCATTGTTTTGGATGTAATTTAAAATTGGATCAATTCCTTTATTTTTATCGCTGCTGCTTTATAATAGTTGTAGACAAATGCAACATATTTCTGTATGTTTATTTTATATCCTGCCACTTTGCTAAATTCATGTATTAGTTTTAGCCATTTTTGGTAGAGTCTTTTGGATTTTCTACATCAAGTATCATATCATGTACAAATAGTGAAAGATTGACTTAATTTTGCCAATTTGGATGCCTTTTATTTCTTACTTGTTTGTTTGTTTTAATTTATATTGTGTTATGTTAGTCACCATAAAATACATCATTCGTTTTTGAATCAGTGTTTCTTTTTGTTGTCTGATTGCTGAGGCTAAAACTTGGCTCTCTCTGCTTGACAGGACTATGTTAAATGATAATGGTGGGAATGGACATCCTGGTCTTGTTCCTGATTATGGGAGGATACATATATCCCAATTGATGATGGTATTAGCTGTAGTTTTTTCATGTATGAACTCTATGATGTTAAGCTATTTTCTATCTATCCCTACTTTCTTGGAGGCTTTTACAAGAACGGGTGTTGTATTTTCTCAAATGTTTTTTCTGCATCTATTGAGAGAATCATATATCTTTGTCCTTTCTTCTATTAAGGTAGTGCATATGTTGATTGATTTGCAATATTGAAACAATACTGCAGCTCATGAATAAATCCCACTTGATCGTGGTGAATAATTGTTTTAATATAATGTTGAATTCGATTTCCTAGTATTTTGTTGAGATCTTTTACATTCATGTTCATCAGAGATATTGGCCTGTAATTCTCTTTTTTTTTTTTCCTTAATTCTATTTTTATAGTGGGGTCTATGTCTGGTTTTGGGATCAAGGTAATGCTATCTTTATGGAATGAATTTGGAAGTTTTCCTTCCATTTCTATTTTTTGGAAAAGTTTCAGAAGAATAGGTATAAACTTTTTTTTTAAATGTCTGGTAGAATTCCCCCTGGGAAACTATCTGGCCTTGGATTTTTGTTTGTTCAGAGATTTTTGATTACTGATTTAGTTTCTTTGCTGGTTATTAGTCTGTTCAAATTTTCTATTCCTGTTTCAGTTTTTGTAATTTATATTTTCCTAGGAATTTGTCCATTTCTTCCAGATTGCCCAGTTTTTTGGTATAATTTTTATAATATTCTTTTATATTTCTCTGGTATTAGTTGTGATCTTTCATCTTTCACTCGTGATTTTATTTATTTGGGTCCTCTTTTCTTTTTGATAAGTCTGGCTAGGTGTTTATCAATTTTATTAACTCTTTCAAAGAACCAACTCTTTTTTATTTTATTTTATTATGTTATGTTAGTCACCATACAGTACATCATTAGTTCTTTTTTTAGCTCACTTTTTTTTTGCATTTTAGTTCATTAATTTTTTTTTTATTTCTTTTCACCATAACAGTATTCATTGTTTTTGCACCACATCTAGTGCTCCATGCAATTCATGCCCTCTCTAATACCCAACACCTGGTTCCCCCAACCTCCCACCCCTCGCCCCTTCAAAACCCTCAGATTGTTTTCAGAGTCCATAGTCTCTCATGGTTCATCTCCCCCTTCAATTTCCCCCAACTCCCTTCTCCTCTCCATCTCCCCTTGTCCTCCATGATATTTGTTATGCTCCACAAATAAGTGAAACCATATGATAATTGACTTTCTCTGCTTGACTTATTTCACTCAGCATAACTCTTCCAGTCCCGTCCATGCTGCTACAAAAGTTGGGTATTCATCCTTTCTGATGGAGGCATAATACTCCATAGTGTATATGGACCACATCTTCCTTATCCATTCATCCGTTGAAGGCCATCTTGGTTCCTTCCACAGTTTGGCAACCGTGGCCATTGCTGCTATAAACATTGGGGTACAGATGGCCCTTCTTTTCACTATATCTGTATATTTGGGGTAAATACCCAGTAGTGCAATGACAGGATTCATAGGGAAGCTCTATTTTTAATTTCATGAGGAATATCCACACTGTTTTCCAAAGTGGCTGCACCAACTTGCATTCCCACCAACACTGGAAGAGGGTTCCCCTTTCTCCACATCCTCTCCAACACATGTTGTTTCCTGTCTTGCTAATTTTGGCCATTCTAAGTGGTGTAAGGTGGTATCTCAATGTGGTTTTCATTTGAATCTCCCTGATGGCTAGTGATAATGAACATTTTTTCATGTGTCTGATAGCCATTTGTATGTCTTAATTGGAGAAGTGTCTGTCCATATCTTCTGCCCATTTTTTGATATTATTGTCTGTTTTGTGTGTGTTGAGTTTGAGGAGTTCATTATAGATCCTGGATATCAACCTTCTGTCTGTACTGTCATTTGCAAATATCTTCTCCCATTTCATGGGTTGCCTCTTTGTTTTCTTGACTGTTTCCTTTGCTGTGCAGAAGCTTTTGATCTTGATGAAGTCCCAAAAGTTCATCTTCGCTTTTGTTTCCTTTGCCTTTGGAGACATATCTTGAAAGAAGTTGCTGTGGCCGATGTTGAAGAGATTACTGCCTATGTTCTCCTCTAAGATTCTGATGGATTCATGTGTCACACTGAGGTCTTTTATCCATTTTGATTTTATCTTTTTGTACGGTGTAAGAGAATGGTAGAGTTTCATTCTTCTACATAGAGCTGTCCAGTTTTCCCAGCACCATTTATTGAAGACTGTCTTTTTTCCACTGTATATTTTTTCCTATTTTGTCGAAGATTATTTGACCATAGAGTTGAGGGTCCATATCTGGGCTCTCTACTCTGTTCTACTGGTCTATGTGTCTGTTTTTATGCCAGTACCATGCTGTCTTGGTGAAGATCAATAAACCATTGGCCACACTAATCCAAAAGAAAAGAGAGAAAGCCCAAATTAATAAAATGATGAATGAAAAGGGAGAGACCACAACTAACACCAAGGAAGTAGAAACATTCATCAGAAGTTATTATCAACATTTATATGCCAATAAGCTAAGCAACCTAGATGAAATGGATGCATTCCTGGAAAAATATAAACTCCCAAAATTGAACCAGGAAGAAATTGACAACCTGAATAGACTGAAATATAGTAACGAGATTGAAGCAGTGATCAAAAACCTCCCAAAAAACAAGAGCACAGGACCTGATGGATTCCCTGGGGAATTCTACCAAACTTTAGCTTACTTTTTGAAATCTTTTTTTTTTTTTTTTTGCTTTTTAAATTTCTTTTCAGTGTACCAGAATGCACTGTTTATGCACCACACCCAGTGCTCCATGCAATGCGTGCCCTCCATAATACCCACCACCAGGCTCACACAACCTCCCACCCCCCGCCCCTTCAAAATCCTCAGAGTGTTCCATGATTCATTGTCTACATATAACACCCAGTGCTCCATGCAATACATGCTCTCCTTAATACCCACCACTGGGTTAACCCATCCCCCCACACCCCTCTACTCTAGTTTGACAAAGAATGAGCTTTTAGTTCATTGATCTGTTCTACTGGTTTTTGTTTGTTTGTTTTTCTCTATAATGTTTATTTCTTTTTAAAAATTAACATATAATGTATTATTTGCTTCAGGGGTACAGGTCTGTGAATCATCAGTCTTACACAATTCATAATACTCACCATAGCATATACCCTCCCCAATGTTCATAACCCAACTTCTTCCCCCGCAGCAATCCTCAATTCTTTTCCTAAAATTAAGAATCTGTTATGATTTGTCTCCCTCCTGATCTGCTCTAATCTATTATTTCCCTTCTTCTGCTGGATTTAGGTTTTAGTTGCTGTTCCTTTTCTAGTTCCTTTAGGTGTAAGTTTAGGTTGTGTATTTCAGACTTCTTTCTTCTTCAGATAGGCCTGTATTGCAGTATACTTCCCTCTTAATACTGCCTTTGCTGTATTCCAAAGGTTTTAGACTGTTGTGTTTCTATCTCCATTTGCTTCCATATATTTATTTCTTCTCTAATTTCCTGGTTAATCCATTCATTCCTTAGTAGGATGTTCTTTAATCTCCATGTATTTGAGGTCTTTTCTAATTTTTTCTTGTGGTTTATTTCAAGTTTCATAGCATTGTGGTCTGAAAATATGCACGATATGATCTTGATATTTTGTACTTGTTGAGAGTTAACTCGTGACTCAGTATGTGAATATATTCTGGAGAATTTTCCATGTACACTCAAAAAGAATGTATATTTTGCTACTTTATGATGAAATATTCTTGAATATATCTGTTAGTCCACCTGGTCCAGTGTTTCATTAAAAGTCACTGTTTCCTTGTTGATTTTCTGCTTAGATGATCTATTCATAGCTGCAAGTGAGGTGTTAAAGTCCCCAACTATTGTTGGATTATTATCAATGAGTTTCTTTGTGTTTTTCATTAATTAATTCATATATTTGGCTGCTCCCAAGTTGGCAGTATACATATTTACAATTGTTAAATATTCTTGACGGGTAGAGCCCTCAATTATGATATAACGCCCTTCTTCATCTCCTGTTACAGCCTTTGGTTTAAAATCTAGTCTGATACAAGTATGTTTACTCCAGGTTTCTTTTAATGTCCATTAGCATCATTGTTCTCCATTCTTTCACTTTCAATCTTCAGGCATCTTTAGGTCTAAAATAAGCCCCTTGCAGGCAGCATATAAATGGATCATTTTTTATCCATTCTGATACCCTAGGTCTCTTAATTGGAGGATTTAGTCCATTTACATTCAGAGTGAGTGTTGATAGATATGAATTAAGTTCCATTGTATTACCTGTAAAGTAGGTGTTTCTGGTGATGTTCTCTGTTCTTTTCTAGTCTGTCACTTTAGTCGTGTTTTTTTTTTTTTCTCCACTCACTTAAAATAACTTTCAGGGCTGGTTAATGGTCACAAACTCCTTTAGTTTTTCTTTGTCTGGGAATCTCTTTCTTTCTATTCTTAATGACAGCCTTTCCAGATAAAGAATTTTTGACTGCATATTTTTCCATTCAACATGTTGAACATATTCTGCTACTGTTTTGACCGGATCATTTCTGTGGGCAGATCTGCTGCAAACCTGATCTGTCTTTTCTTGTAAGCTAAGGAATTTTAATCCCTTGCTACTTTCAGGAATCTTTTCTTGTCTGTGTTTTGTTAATTTGACTATGATACATGGTTGTCAGCTTTTGTTGAATTTAATGGGAGCCCTTTTCTTGGGTTTTGATGTCTATGTCCTTCCCCATATTAGAGACATTTTCAGGCATTATTACTTCATATAAAACTTTTGCCCCCTTTTCTCTCTTCTTTTAGGATTCCCATAATATGACTTTTAAGTTTTATGGAATCAGTGAGTTTCCTAAGTCTATTCTTGTGTTGGATAATTTTTTTTCTCTTTTCTTCAGCTTTATTGTTTTTCATTAATTTGTCTTTACAGCACTATCTGTTTGTCTGCTTTTCCCAGCATGCTGAATGGGTCTTCATCAAGAGTATTTCTAATTTTACTTATTTCATTTTTCATCTTTGGTTCTGTTTTAACTCTTTTATTTCTGTTATAATGGTCTCCTGTTATCTTCTATTCTTTTCTCAAGTCCAGTAAATATCCTTATGACTATTGTTTTAAATTCTCCATCAGGCATATTACTCATAGATCTTTTGCTTAGATCTCTGGCCATGACCTTATCTTGTACTTACATGTGGGATAACTTCTTCCACCTCCACATTTTGTCTAAATCTATGCCTTCTTCTCTATGTTAGAAAAGCCAGTTATGACTACTGCTCCTGAAAGTAATGGCCTTATGAAGAAGAGTCATGTAGTGCCCAGAGCCCGGCACTTCAGGGATGTTTCTGGTGTGTGTTGTATGTGCTCTGCTATTGCATTTTGGCTGTCAGGCCAGTCACCTGCAGAAGCTTTCCTTGTCTGCTATGGCCAGTGATTGGTCCTTGACCCAAATGCAGCAAGTTAACCAGGTGTGCCCTGGTCTACTTATGAAATGAGACCTGTCACCACCTCCACAAGATTGTAGCCCTACAGAACTTTTTGATGATGTGGTGTGGACAGGGGTTGGCACAGGTCTTTTGCAGGATGGGCCCACTACACTGGGTGTGGTGCATGTGGGACGAGAAGGGCAGTACCACCAGAGTACAGGCTGGTGGAATATAATGCACTCAAGTTACATAGCCAGTGTCAGTGCCACACTGATTCCCACAGATGCTCTGTGTTTATGCTGAGGGGCTGATGAGGGAAATGTCTCTGGCCAGTTCCTTTGTTTCCAGAGAGGTATCTCTATGCATAACTCTGCTCAGACATGTGCTCCAAGAAAAGCAAATAATCTCCATACACTGTGCCCCAGATTTTCTTCATATTTCTGTTTCCATACTGTCTGTCCTTGCATTTTTGCCTGCCTTCTCTTCAGGAGCAGCATAGTGTCCTTGGGCCCTAGCCCTGCCAAGTCCACTGACTTTTTAAACTGTAATATTAAAGCTCCACTTGTTTTAAGAACTCACAAAATTCAGTCCTTATTTTTCAACTCAATGGCTTTGGGTAAATGTTCTCTTGGTGCTTTCCCCTGTGTATTCCAATCTCTCTTGCTATTCTCTTTGACAATGACTTCCACTCTGCAGCATCTGCAATCCATTTCTCCCCTAAACCATGTCTCCATATTTCCTACTTTCTTCAATGGTTCTCTTCTCTCCCTTTAGTTGTCCGTGTCACCCTTCAGGTCTATATCTGGGGTATTTAAGAGATTGATATCTAGTTGCATTCATGGGACAAGATGAGACTAGGGTTCTCCTACACTACCACCATCTTCCTTTACCCAACAGTTTTGAATTTTTTGTCAGGCAGTTCATAAACCTACATTTCTTTGGGGTTAATTTACTGAAGTTTAATTAGTTTCCCTTGGTGGTTTGATGTTTCACTGATTCTTGATTCATGATTTATGTAGACTAGCACTGATGTCTGCAGATTCAAAGGAAAAAAATACCCCTTCCTTCCTTTGTATACAGTTTTTAGTAAGTAAAGAGTCTTCTTCTAACTCCACAGGCTTACAGGACTATTTCTGGGATCCTGGTTGAACAGGGCTTGAATTTGGTCATGTGGCCACTGCCATATCTACAGTGGGGTTCATGACTAGCAGGCCTATTAATGAGGGGTCAAGCAAGCAAGGTTCCTGTGGGATCAACAGGTCAGTGGGACTGCCTCTAGGATCATAGTCAAAAAGGGGCTGGGGCCAAGTCACAGAGTTTTTTCTGGGTCCACAATCAATTTATTGTTTAATATAATTTATTTATATTGTGTAATATAATTTATTAATTATATTACCTATAATCAGGGCCTTGGACAGTATGTTTACTGTTGGTTCCCTGTGTGGGTAGAACTGCCCCAAGACATTATAAAATAGGGCTGGAACTAAGTCTCAGGGCCACTTCAGTGTCCATAGATAAGACTGATATCAGTGGAACTATTACTAGGAATCCTGAAATGCATCACAGGGCTCCTGGGCAGGCAAGGGATGCAGGGGTGATTCTAGGCTATCGTACAGCAGAACAGGAGCCAGGTCTTAGGGCTATGTCAAGATCTACAATTGAGACTAAAGTCAGTGGCCTGGTTACCAGGGGAAGAGATAGGTTGGTTTCCTTTCATGTCCATGAGTGGTCAAGAGTTACTCCAGAGTGTGGCAGAGCAGGTCTAGAGGGCCAAGCCATAGGGCCACTTCAGTATTCACAAAGATTGGAATATTACTACCAGGGACACCAATGGGCATAACTCTTCTAGGATCCCTTGGTGTATGAGGCTGCTTTCAAGACCACAACCAAGCTGGGTTGGAGCTGAGTCCATGGCAGGATTTTTCAGTCTGCAGCGAGGACCATGTTTAAAGAGCCTATCATTAGGGCATGGACCTGCCTTCTAAAAACAGCTTTCTTTAGTCTTGGGCCTCACTGGAGTTTCACAGTCTCCTACATGGAGCCCAAAGCTCCCACAAAGGCACTTTTATCCATAAATGGCTGCCAGATCACTATTTTTCTTGGAGCACATGAGGGATTTCCTACTTTGTCATTTTGCTCCCTCTATTTTTTTTAATAAATTTACTTAGTTTTAATTTCTAGAATTACTATTTTGTTCATGCTTATAAGCCTTTCCATTTTGCTTATGAAATATGTCATCATCTTCTATGCATTCTTCAGAATAGACTTAAATTTTTTCTGTGTTTCTCCTAACATATGGTCCTCTGCCAGTCAGTTTTAATGTTGATGGGTTACATTTTTTCCTTCATCTTGCTTCATGTACAAAAGGGAATTTTGTACATTGTACATTTTGAGTAGAATAAGGGTGGAAATTTATTTGCACTGTCCATTTTGTTTTGTTTTGTTTTAGAAAGTATGTAGTAGCTTGGGAGAAAGAATTATCACTCAAATTTCACCATAAGTCCAGTTTACCTCAAACTGAGAAATAGCTTTTTTAAAATTTTTTAACATCTTAATTTAATTTTATTTTTTTCAGTGTTCCAGGATTCATTGTTTATACACCACACCCACTGCCATGCAATAATATGTGCCCTCTTTAATAGCCACCACCAGGCTTATCCACCTCCAAGCCCCTCCCTTCCAAAACCCTTAGTTTGTTTCTCAGAGTCCATAGTCTCTCATGCTTTATCTCTCTGATTTCTCCCAATTCACTTTTCTTTGGCTTATCCTAATATCCTCCATGTTATTCCCTATGCTCCACAAGTAAGTGAAACCATATGATAATTGACTCTCTCTGCTTGACTTATTTCACTTAGCATAATCTCTTCCGTCCCATCCATGTTGATAAAAAAAAGTTGTGTATTCATCCTTTCTGATGGGGGCATAATACTCATAGTATATATGGACCATATCTTCTTTATCCATTCTTCTGTTGAAGGGCATCTTGGTTCTTTCCTCAGTTTGGCGACTGTGGCCACTGCTGCTATGAACATTGGGGTACAGATGGCCCTTCTTTTCACCATATCTGTACTTTGGGGGTGAATAGACAGTAGTGCAGTTGCAGGGTCATAGGGTAGCTCTATTTTTAATTTCTTAGGGAATCTCCACACTGCTTTCCAAAGTGAATGAACCAATTTGCATTCCTACCAACAGTCTAAAACGTTCCCCTTTCTCCACATCCTCTCCAACACATGCTGTTTACTGTCTTGTTAATTTTGGCTATTCTAACCGGTGTAAGGTGGTATCTCAATGTGGTTTTGATTTGAATCTCCTGGATGGCTAATGGTGATGAACATTTTTTCATGTGTCCGCTAGCCATTTGTATGTCTTCTTTGGAGACATGTCTGTTCATGTCTTCTGCCCATTTTTTGATTATCTGTTTTGTGTATGCTGAGTTTGTGGAGTTCTTTATAGATCTTTATAGATCTCCTCCCATTCTGTGCATTGCCTCTTAGTTTTGTTGACTCTTTCCTTTGTTATATAGAAGGTTACTTTATCTTGATGAAGTCTCAAAAGTTCATTTTCTATGTCCCCAACATGGAAGCAGCCAAATACATAAGTCAATTGATAAAAAGTAGTGTCATATTGATATGAATACATTAATTGTAGGGGATCTGAGAAATAGCTTTTATAGTATACCATCTGCCTATCCTTATAAGTCCCTCTATATTTTTCTTTGTGTGCGTGCTATATTCATAAATCTTAAATATTATCTTGACTCCAGATATTTTGCTATCTTGAGGAATTTTATTTGAATATTAGCACCTTATTAGTGTATTTTAAGTAGCTAACCAATAATAATTGTTGCTAATTTATTCTTTTGATGGATGTAGTGGTTAATATTTTACATGTATTAATCAGATGTATTTATTATATCCATCTCTCATTTTCAATTATTTGCTATTAATATCTGTTGCTCTTGCAAATAATAGTGCATTAAACTGAATTCAGATGTTGGGAAGTCAGCCAGATCAGGAAAATGACAAAAGTATTCTTTTTGTAGGGTATTTTTTGTGACTTCAAAGGAAATCTATTTTGGACAATAGTAATGAGGAATAGGGTTTGTGGTTTTTTAAAAAAGATTTTTTAAATTTATTTGACAGAGAGAGTCATGACAAGAGAAAAAACACAGCAGAAGGAGTGGGAGAGGGAGAAGCAGGCCCCCCTCAGAGCAGGGAGTCTGATCTGGGGCTTGATCCCAGGACCCTGGGATCATGACCTGAGCCGAAGTCAGATGTTTAATGACTGAGCCACCCAGGTGTCCCAGAATGGGTGGTGTTTCTGTTGTTGTTTTTTTAATCTAGCTATTTGGCAACATTTATTGATTAATGAAGGCAAGTCATAGAATAGATTTGGTTTGTATATGTGTATATTGAAATGAAGTTGCTCCTAATAAAATAAAATAGAGAATTATATAGGGTAATGATCCCATACTTTAAATATGGACATATATCTTCTCTCCTGAACTACAGATTAATCAAGTAAAAGTAATATCTCATGGTCAGATAGATCTTAGAATAATTTAATAATTTTAAGTGACATAATCCAACTTCACATTTAACTCTTGATTTTTTCCCTATGTTATTGAATAAATATATCAGAATTAAAAACTCCCTCACTGCAATATCACTTTTTGTATTACTCTAAGAGAAAGATTCTGGGAAGCTTCTGGAATTACCATTATAACCAGATTTACTAAAGTCAAGTTAAAGGTCTACCTGTGCTGTTTTTCACTGTAAGCTAAATGCAAGTAGTAAATTGCTGAGAGCATTAGTGTGGTGTGTGGAATGTTTATTGGTTGTGCTCATTCTGTTTGGTTCAAGAATAAGAATAAGCATCTGGGGTTGCTGATGTCCAGCTGAGTGGTCTTTCATAATACAAATAAGACTAATGTAAGGTGGTATTTCATTTCAAACTAATGATGTACTATACCTTGGCTAATTGAATTTAAATTCAAAAGTATACAGGGCGCCTGGGTGGCTCAGTGGGTTGAGCCGCTGCCTTCGGCTCAGGTCATGATCTCAGGGTCCTGGGATCGAGTCCCGCATCAGGCTCTCCACTCAGCAGGGAGCCTGCTTCCTCCTCTCTCTCTCTCTGCCTGCCTCTCTGCCTACTTGTAATCTCTGTCTGTCAAATAAATAAATAAAATCTTTAAAAAAAAAAATAAATAAAAAAAATAAATTCAAAAGTATACAATAAAAATAAGATAAAATAAACTTTGGCAATGTTGCACAATATGGCATTTACTAGAAACCATTGAACTGTATACTTTAAAATGGTGAATTACATGTGCATAATGTAAAAAAAAAAAAAGAAAGAAAAGAAAAGAAAAAATAAAAAGAAAGAAAGGCAGGGCACCTGGGTGGCTCAGTTGGTTAAGCAACTGCCTTTGGCTCAGGTCATGATCCTAGAGTCCTGGGATTGAGTCCCACATCAGTCTCTCTGCTCAGCAGGGAGTTTGCTTCTCCCATAGACCTCTCTCCTCTCATGTTCTCTCTCTCTCAATCTCTCTCTCTCTTAAATAAATAAATGAATAAAATATTTTTTAAAAAAAGACAAAAAGACTCACTTTTAGTACTTTTCAATTGAGGTCATCAATAATCCTCATAATACCTCTCATAATATCCCTTCATAATACTCCTCAGTCTCACAATACCCTTACTATGTTCTTTTCATTTTTTACATCACAGGGCATTTTTAACATCACGAGGTATGTTCATTCTTTACTGGGTGTAATACAGCTTTAGAATTTCAAATTTTAAAGATAACTGCTATATACTTATTTGAATAGCTCAGCAGAGAGAATTATTGGCCATTTGCAAAGTAAAGCACTCAGAGAAGAAAAAAATGAATAAATGACATAACATAAATGACAAAGGATCAAGCAAACGTGATGTTTGTGGCAAAAGATGTCTGTATGATTAATTAAAATAGAACTAATGTTATGAATTATTTTTGATTAATCTAATGCATTATCTTACCAGATCCATTTTTTTTTGTAATGTTTTGCAGGTCAAAAGCTTGGACAGGTTACTGGTTTTGGGGTTTTTTTCAAGTTAATAAGTTACTTTCAGGGAAGAAAGGTGAGTGGCTATCCTGGCGTTTTTGAAATTATGACATTTTATTACTAGTGATGTCAGTGTTTCAGAGTCATGAGCTCATTTTTTCAGAGTATTAAGAAAGAATATTTTATGATAGATATTTTTCCCAGTGAGTGTCCCTACATAGAACAAAGAATCCTCCTTATTTCTTCCTTTTTAAAAATATCTTTTTAGGGGTACCTGGGTGGTTCAGTTGGTTAAGCGGCTGCCTTTGGCTCAGGTCATGATCCCAGGGTCCTGGAATTGAGCCCTGCATCAGGCTTAATTCTCAACAGGAAGCCTGCTTTCCTTCTCCCATTCCCTCTGCTTGTGTTGCTGCTCTCACTGTCTTTCTCACTCTCTGTCAAATAAATGAATAAAATATTTTTAAAAATTTAAATATCTTTTTAAAATAATGAATAACAATCTGAGGGGTTTGAAGTGGTGGGGGGGTGGGAGGTTGGGGTACCAGGTGGTGGGTATTATAGAGGGCACAGATTGCATGGAGCACTGGGTGTGATGAAAAAATAATGAATACTGTTATGCTGAAAATAAATAAAAAATAAATTTTTAAAAAATGAAGAAGAAAAAAATAATGAATAACTTTGGGGAATTATTTCCATATTTCTTTTTTTCACAATTTTATATTGAATGAAAATAATCTTGTTAGCAAAATTCAACTGTGCTAAATACTGATTTTTTAAATCTTTATCTGAAATATTCACAACATATATGCTTCCACTCATGCTATAACCACAATTTTTATTATTGTTGGTATCTCCTTGGCTCTTTATAATTTTTGTTGATTAAAGGATTTTTTAAAATATTCCCAATAAATCTTACCTAATTTTATTAGAATAATCAAAAGTAGCATTTTTAATACTATATATACGGGTCCCATTAGTCAGGTACTAAATAAAATAGTTGCTACATATTTGCTGTTCTTTATTCAAACCTGCACAACATAAGTCTGGCTATGGAAATGCTTATTTGTTGGGAGGGCACTTGTCTGGATCAATGATGAGCACAATTGTCTGAGGATGCTGAGGGACTCATTCCAGATGTCAATCTGAGGTCCAGATGAGTTGCCATCTACTAGGACAAATAAGACTCTCAGGGCCTGGCTGTCTTTAATGACCCCTCAGTAACAACATAATAGCACTGTTAGTGTCCTTTCTCTTTTTTCCAGAAAAGGGCATTTATGTCTTATTTTATAAGTCACTATGCACCTTTATATATGATCAGTGATCCAAGATTGCTTCATTTGCTTACTTTGGACAAAAGTTGTAGAAAGATAATTATATAAAGAAAATATGTTCTTGAGTAAAATCTGAGAAAATAATGATTGAATTAAGGAAAGAAGAAACTAATGGGTACTGAAATTCTCATTTGGGCTAAAAGAAGAAAAGATTTTATGTCTATATCAAATAATGACAATGGAACTAATTTAAGCTTTTTGTTAACTTTACTGTTGAAAATTTTCTGATACTCTTTGTTTTTTTTCTCTCTGTCATGTTTTGCTGAGATAGAAGGACTAGAATCATGGGTTTGACTTCAGAGAATAGAGGTGAGTAACTAAACAACCTTTGAAGCTCATATGCGTATGTTATAGTCTGTGTCACCAGGTCTTGAGATCTCTATGTTCATCTTTTCAGAAATTTATTCAAGAATATTTTTATAATGTGCCTTTTTCCTCATTGAGACCTTCATCAAGGTTACCTACATTATTGTATCCTTATAATTAGTTCTTTCATTTTAATTATTTTATGCTTTGATAGAAAGATGCTATTAAGAAAATTTTTTAGCAATTTCATTTTGGATCAATATTATCATAGTGAAATCCAAATATGTCAAGATGTTATGATTTCTTCATCTGCTTAATTATTTAAATTTAAGAATAGAAACTCTATGATTCATAAGGTTTTTGTGGCCACATTGTTTTATATTTCTGCTTCTACTTTAATATTTTGGTATTGACATGAATTGTTTCTCATTTTTGCAACATGGAAAGTTGTATGTAAAATTTTGTTAGATCTCTTTAAGACCATCAGGTTTTTATATGATTAAAATTTCTATAATTCTTTTGAAACACAAAAAAGCTCAATTTTCAATACTGCTCTAGGCCTTTAAAAAGGATATTATGTTAGAGCTATTAAATGGAGAGACACAAAAATGTCATATCATTATTATTGCTTACTAAAACTTGAAATACACATCCCTAAGAAAAATGGTTTATATATTTCCTGGCAAGCTTTGTTGAAAATTTTGTTACCTGGGACCTATTGGTCGCTGACTTAAGCATAGACAAAATTTTTCTTGACAAAGTTCTATTACAAATCTTATGAGGTAGAGATTATTTTTGTCATCATTTATTATAATTTTAAAATTTATAGTGATTATCTAGAACCACAGAAGGTAATTCTAAAGAACTGAGTAACTACGTATTGCATAGAGCACTGGGTGTGGTGCATAAACAATGAATCTTGGAACACTGAAAAAATTAAATTAAACTTAAAAATAAATAAATGAAAGAAATGATCCCAGATCAAAGAGGAAATTAGCTCTGCCAGATATTAAAATGAACTCTAGAACCTCAATCATTAACAACCTTTGAACAGGCATATAGATAGCAGGAACAATAGGGTCTGTTTTTATTTAAAAACCCTATTCTTACAAGACTCTACTTGTATATTTGTTACCATTAGTAGATTCACAGATTTATGGAGTTGGTGATATTGTCTCAATCCAAACAGCATAACAGCACATTGATGCATAATATCTATGCAGTAAATTCTCCATATTATGATGCTATATTATAGGACACAGACATAGAGGGAAAATATAACTAACACAAAAGAATCTTCTTTTATGATTAGTTCTTTGCCCCAAAGGCAACTATTCTGAAAGTGTATTTCACATTTTTCCTCATTTTTTCTTTATAAAAATGTAATTATATAGTTTTGCTTTCTTTGTGACTGCATCATTTACTCAAGATTCTTACTAGTCAGAAGAACATTTTATTTGAAACATCATATTAATTACTGCAAGTTCTTTAGTAATGTCTTCTTTGTGTCTTTTATCTGTTAATATTTTGTGTTATCTCTCACTCTTGATTAATCTTGATAGGAGGGTTTCAATCATATTATTTCAATTTTTTTTTTGGTGTTGCTTTTTCCTTTTGTAAGTCTGCTCTCTATTTTGCTGTTTTCTGCTCTTAACCTCGTTAATTTTTCCTTATATCTTTCTGGATTTGTACTTGTCTATCTTCATCTAGCTTCTTGCAAAATATAATTTATTGATTTTTTTAGCCTTCCTCAACTCTAATATATTGCTTTTCACTCTAAATTTCTCTGTAAGCACTTTTTAGCTGCATGAGCACAAGTTTAGTATTTATATCTTCTCTATTACTAATATAAATATATTTTCTTAGTTCTATATTGATTTTTTTAAATTATGGAGTATTTAGAAGAAGTAGGGTTTTTCCTCCTTGATCCTTAATGATTTATAAACTAATTCTACATGATGAAAAAACATACTTTGAATTGATTTTATTACTTTTGAATTGTTTTGTATCTCTGCAATGGTACAGGGTATGCCATAATTCAATAAGTATTCCATTTTTACTTATAATTACATTAATATAAGATTATCATTGAAGATTTAGTGTTCTATATATGCCAGTTAGTTAGTTCTATTTTGAAATTGCCTTACCTATATCTCTTGTATATTTACTAGTCTATGATCTGAAAATAAGTTACTCAGGAAAAGTCATGGGGGAGATAGGCATGGAAATAAGACAACTTGGTGGTTTCTGGAATGCTTGTAATTTTATATTTTGATCTGTGTCTTGATGAGTTGTTTTGTTTGGATGGTGCAAATTTATTTAGCTGTACACTTTTCATGCATGGACTTTTCTACATATATAACATTTTAGTATAAAGTTTAAAATATCCCATCAAATTAAACCAAATATTAGCTAATACATTTCCTAGAAATATTGTCTAATATTGGTAATGTGTTACTTGGGACATAGAGATTGATATCTTCAGGATAAGTCGAGCATTCTCTTCTAAATGCAGACATTATTAGTGAATAATAGCATTACACTGACAATCATACCAAGATAGACTTTTATTAACAATCACTTAAATACTATTATTAATTACAAAACAAAATTTGTATACTAAGATTCAGATTTTCTGAAAAACCCATTGTCTGGATAAATCATAGTTTTATAAAATTTTATTATAGTAATTTATACTCTGATAACACATGAAAGGATGACAGTAAGAGAACAAAATTTATTGCATTGGTAAAAATTGTTCCCATAAAGAATTAGAATAATCTTCCATAGTGGGAATTTTTAAGGTTCAAGCATTATGTGTGTTTTTCTCAGGTAAGTTTGAGATTCATATTTGGTATATGGGTTTTTTCTTCATTTATTTATCTTTAGTACAGGTAATGCATACTTAAGAGTGAGAAAATAAGAAAATAAATATAAAGGTATAAGCTATGATACCTGAATGAGGTAGTAAATTAATCACACAGGATACAGAGACTTTTAATCTAGCATAATGTTTACTTAGCTTTATAAAAGTGTGTAGAATGGAATATACAGAATGTACATTGTCATCTCACTGAAATATCTAATAGTTACCGAGACACAGGTTTGTTTCACACTGACCACGCTATGAACATTTTATGAGTTTCTCATATAGGAGCCTAAGGGTGGGTGTATGTGTGTATTTTTTATCAGAACTTGATACAGAAAAACAAGAAAATCTGGTTGTCAATATATATAATATATATTATTCAGGGTCATGTTGAGTGAGTCATGGTTACATATCAACCATGCTTTACTCAACTCTGGAGTGAGCCTACAGGTCATGCATTCCAAGTAGAGATAGCAAGTTAAAGTCTCTCTGCACACAATATTATTTAACAATTATTTTCTGTCAGTATTTTCCAAATATACTGTGTGAAAATAAATCCAAGGTCATTTCTCTAGGCCAGCCTAAGTATGTGGTGAGCTCATTACTTACTTTCTTACTTATAAAAAATGATAATTACATTGAGTTATCATAACAAAATTGGCATGATAGAATAGATATTGAAGTGTAAGTAATGATCCTCTTGGTTTGGCTTAAGATGACCCAAAAGAAAATTGGAAAAGCACATATGGCAGGATAGCATTGATATGATTTCTTTATCTAGAGACTTTAGTCATTTCTCTGTGTATGTATGTAATAGAAATAATACCATTAAATAGAAAAATTTGTTTTTTATATTAATGGAAATAAAAAATTAAAGAAGAACATTAAGTGAAGATATAAAGTAAAAATATAAAGCTACATAGGAATTCAATCAGCAGATGAGCACCTGGTGGTAATATTGTTCCAATGTGGGAAAATATTGCTTAGGATAAAGAAGAGAGACAAAGCTGATGAAAGTGAGTTTATATGAAGTGTTTTGGTGTGGATCATTTTTTGCTTCAATAATCTAAGTGGTAAATTTTGAAAATCAATTTCTGCCACATTATTTAATCTATTATAATTTTTGTGTGTCAACATTGCCATATCCTTAACTGTGTCATCACCATATGGTCTGAAGAGGCTTATGAGATTATTGTGTTGTCAGTTTCAATAAACTAAAGGTGAAGTGCTCACTGTTTTCCTAATATAAATAACAACACTGTAAGAAAACATTTCAGTTATGAAGGAGGCATGTGAAGATGGCAGAGTGGGAGACCCCTAAGCTCACCTTATTCCATGTTTACAATTTGATATCACTCACATCTGAGTAAATAAACTGGCAAAAGAAACTCCACAATTAAATGTGGAGAATCCACATCAGTGAAGTTAAAAAAGGCAAAAATGGTGGTCTAGAGCTTCCCACAGGAGGGAGAGACCTAAAATCAGAGACAGGGTAAGTCATCAGGGAGTGCACATGGGGAAAACAAGTCCTCATAATGTCTGGCCTTGAAAACCAGAGGGCTAATTTTGTATGTTTGTATAACAAGCAAGACTTGAAGCCTGGAGTGTACGTACGTATGTATGTATATATGTATGTATTTGTCACAATACAGTACTTCATTTTAGTTTTTAATATAGTGTTCCATGATTCATTGTTTGCATATAACACCTATTGCTCTTTGCAATACATGCCCTTCTTAATACCCATCACCAGGCTAACCTAAAGCACCCAACCCTCTGAAATCTTCAGTTTGTTTCCTGGAGTCCGTAGCCTTTCATAGTTCGTCCCCCTCTCTGATTCTCCCCTTCCTTTTTTCTTTCTTTTTCCTAATGCCCTCCATGCTATTCATTCTTCTTTCTGTTCTACATATAAGTGAAACCATTTGATAATTGTCTTTCTCTGCTTGACTTATGTCACTTAGCATAATATTCTCCAGTCCCATGCATGTGGATGCAAATGGTGGGTAGCCATCTTTTCTGATGGTTGAGTAATATTCCATTGTATATATAAACCACATCTTCTTTATCCATTCATCTGTTAAAGGGCATCCAGCTCTTTCTAAAGTTTGGCTATTGGTGACATTGCTGCTATGAACATTGGCATACATATGGCCCCTCTTTTCACTACATCTGTATCTTTGGGGTAAATACCCAGTAGTGCAACTGAAGAGCCATAGAGTAGCTCTATTTTTAATTTTTTGAGGAACCTTCACACTGTTTTCCAAAGTGGTTGCACCAACTTGCATTCCCACCAACAGTGTAAGAGTGTTCCCCTTTCTCCACATCCTCTCCAACATTTGTTCTTTCCTGTCTTGTTAACCTTTGATATTCTAACTGGTGTAAGCATCTCAATGTGTTTTTCATTTGTATTTCCCTGATGGTTAATGATGTTGAACATTTTTCATGTGTCTGTTAGCCATTTGTATGTCTTCTTTGGAGAAGTGTCTTTTATTTGTCTGCTGCCCATTTTTTTGACTGGATTATTTGTTTTTTGAGAATTGAGTTTGAGAAGTTCTTTATAGATTTTTGGATACCAGCCCTTTTTATATAATGTCATTTACAGATATCTTCTCATGTTCCATCCTTTGCTTCTTAGCTTTGTTGTATGTTTCCTTTGATGTGCAAAAGCTTTTTATCTTGATGAGTCTCAAAAGTTCATTTTTGCTTTTCTTTCCCTTACCTTTGGAGATGTGACCTGAAAGAAGTTGCAGTGGCCAGTGCCAAAGAGGTTACTGCCTATGTTCTCCTCTAGGCTTTTGATGAATTCGTCTCACATTTAGGTCTTTCATCCCTTTTGAGTTTATCATTGTGAATGGTGTAAGAGAATGTATGCATAGCTGTCCAATTTTCCCAGCACCGTTTATTGAAGAGACTGTCTTTTTTCCATTGGATATTTTTCCCTGCTTTGTTGAAGATCAGTTGACCATAGGGTTGAGGGTCCATATCTGAACCTCTATTCTGTTCCATTGACCCATGCTTCTGTTTTTTTGCAAGTACCATTCTGTTTTGTGATCACAGCTTTGTAATATAGCTTGAAATCAGTCACTGTGATGCCCCCAGCTTTGTTTTGTTTTTTCAATATTTCCTGGGTGATTTGGTGTCCTTTCTGCTTCCATACAAATTTCAGGATTGTTTGTTCCAGCTCTGTGAAGAATGTCGATGGTATTTTTATCAGGATGGCAATGAAAATATAGATTGCTCTGGGTAGCATAGACATTTTAACAATGCTTATTCTTCCAATCCATGAGCATGGGATATTTTTCCTTTTTTTTTTTCTTTCTTCTTTCAAGCCACTGGTTCATACACATACACCTACAGCTCCTGGATCCTGTCAGGGTGCTACACTGAAGGCCTTTCCCCACTGATACTTGTCTGCAAGTCTATGTCCTGTCTCCAGCATGGGACGGTTTTGTGCTCCACTGCTGTTTCCCCTTCCTGGTGCCAGCTTATGTTGGCTATCTCTCTTCTTCTTATCTTGTGATATCTGTATGCAGAATCACAACTACCCATTTCATACCTCAGGACTGTCAAAGATTTTATGCTTGTAGAGATTCAGATATAAAGTTTTACATCTTAGGCTGATTTCATGGGTGATCAGAATGTTTTGGTAGATATCCAGCTTAATTCAAGGGACCAGTTGAAATAGGGTCCCCTACTCCTCCACCATCTTTTTTTTCTGAAGTCTGGAACTTTAAAAGTCAACTGACTCAGCACTGAGAAACCTGGAAGAACCAGTGATAGCTGGGTTTTTGCCCTTAAAAAGACAAGGAGAAGCAACATAGAAGCAACAGCTTGCAGAAAGGGAGGGATATTAGTTTACACTGATTTCAGAGTGTGTTAGGAGACTTCTCTGGAACCTGGGATACTTTCTCCCCCACTCCCAACATAAACACAAAGACACCTCTGGGGTTGTGGGGAATAGCACTGCACAAACAATTGCTACCTAACCTGCTAGCAGCACACCCCATCCACAATTTCTACAAGGACCCACCCACCCCAAGTCTACTAGCCTCAGCCCTTACTTAGCTCATTAAAAATTTTGTGAAGGACTTACAGCCTGTCCAGCCACTGATTCTGTGTCATGCCCAAGGAACTAATATGATCCAGGCGATCTGGTCAAAGACTAGAGGCTCCATGCAAATTTTGCTAAAACTTCCACCTGGCAACAAAGCCCTTCTGCTGCAGTACTCCCTAGGAGCTTGCCTGTCTGGGTCTCACTAACATCACAGAGAGCAAACACAGCACACAACAAGCAAGGAGTCAGTACAGATGTTCGAACTGAAAGGAAAAGTGACTCAGACACAAAAGCAGGGCACAAGCAACACAAAGAGGAATCTGAACTGAAGTTTTGGTTCTGATGATTAGGAGAAACAGTGCTATAAGGGACTTCAGGACCTCTTTTTCACAAAGCCACTACTTTTAAGAGTAGAAGACATAGCAGAATTTCCTAACACAGGAAACAAACACAGATATGTACACAAAATAAGGAGACAGAGGAATATGTGCTAAATGAAAGAATATGACAAAATCCCAGCAAAAGATAGAAGTGAAAGAGAAATAAGTAATATGTCTGATACATAATTTAAAGTAATGATCATAAAGATACTCACTGGACTTCAGTAAAGGATGACAGACATCAATGCGGTGTTTGACAAAGAGATATAAATAAAATATCAGAGATGAAACACTCAATAAGTGAAATTAAAAGTACAATGGCTGGAATAAATAGTAAACTACAGGAGGCGGAGGAAAGTATCAGTGACCTGGAAGAGAGAGTAATGGAAAACAAGCTGAACAGGTAAAATACAAATATTGCATAATGAGAATAGACTTAGAGATCTCAGTGACCTCATCAAGTGTAATAACATTCACATTACAGGTACTCCAGAAGGAGAAGAAGAAAAAGAAGTGCACAAAATATGTTTGAAGAAATAATAGCTGAAAAACCCCTTAATCTGGGGAGGGAAACAGAGTTCCAGATTCAGAAGACAAAGAGATTCTCCAAAAAATTCAACCTAAGGAGGTCCACACCAAGACACACAGTAATTAAAATGGTGAATAATAGTGATACAAAAGGAATATTAAAGGTTGCAAGAGAAAAGAAAACAGTTACATATCAACTGATTTCTCAGCAGAAACTTTGCAGGCCAGAGGAAATTTGCATTATGTAAAGGTGCTAAAAGGGAAAAATCTGCAGCTAAGAATACTTCATCCAGCAAGGATATTGTTCAGTGTTTTGTTTTGTTTTGTTTTTCTTTATTTATTTTCTTTATTTGTTTTATTATGTTATGTTACTCACCATACAGTACATCATTAATTTTTAAAATATTTTATTTATTTATTTGACAGAGAGAGAGAAATCACAAGTAGGCAGAGAGTCAGGCAGAGAGAGAGGGGGAAGCAGGCTCCCCATTGAGTAGAGAGCCCAATGTGGGGCTCGATCTGAGGACCCCGAGATCATGACCTGATCTGAAGGCAGAGGTTCTAACCCACGAAGCCTCCCAGGCACCCCGTGCATCATTAGTTTTTGAGATAGTATTCCAAGATTCATTGTTTGTGTATAACACCCAGTGCCCCATACAATGCATGCCCTTCTCAATATCCATTTCCAGGCTATCTCATTCCCCTACTCCTTTCTACTCTAAAACCCTCAGTTTGTTTCCCTTGCTATCAGTCAGAATAGAGGGAAAGATAAAGCATTTCTTGGAAAACAAAAGCTGGAAAAATTTATGACCATTAAACCAGGCCCACAAAAAAGAAAAAAAAAAAAGGTTAAGGGACACTGTGAGTGGAAAACAAAAACCATAAGTAACAGTAAGAAAAATAGAAAGTACAAAAGCAAAAAAAAAAAAAATTATATATATACATAAAGTATACCAGTAAGAATCGCTTAAGAAAAGCAAAAAATAGGGGGAGGAGTCAAAATGACAGAGAAGTAGCAGGCTGAAACTACTTCAGGTAGCAGGAGATCAGCTAGATAGTTTATCTAAATATTTCAAAGACCTACAAATCCAACGGCAGATCAACAAGAAGAACAGCAATTCTAGAAACAGAAAATCAACCACTTTCTGAAAGGTAGGACTGGCAGAGAAGTGAATCCAAGGCGATGGGAAGATAGACCCCCAGGGGAGGGGCTGGCTCCCGGCAAGCGGCAGAGCAATGGAGCACAAAATCAAGACTTTTAAAAGTCTGTCCCGCTGAGGGACATCACTCCAGAGGCTAAACTGGGGTGAAGCCCATGCGGGGTCAGCATGGCCTCAGGTCCCGCAGGGTCACAGAAGTATCGGGGGTGTCTGAGTGTCACAGAGCTTACAGATATTAGAACGGGGAAGCTGGCTACAGAGACAGAGCCAAGGAGTGAGCTCCCAGCTCGGGGTTACCTTGAACCGGTCGCAGGCTTGGTGAGCTCAGAGTGCGGCCGGAGGCCATGGAGATGGAAGTAATTGGGCGCTGTTCTCTGAGGGTGCACTGAGGAGTGGGGCCCTGGGCCCTCGGCTCCTCCAGGCTGCAGACCAGGAGGCCACCATTTTCATTCCCATCCTCTGGAACTCTACGGAAAGCGCTCAGGGAACAGAAGCTCCCGAAAGCAAACCCGAGCGGATTACTCAGCCTGGCCTCTGGTAAGGGCAGTGAAATTCCGCCTGGGGCAAAGACACTTGAGAATCATTACAACAGTTCCCTCCCCCAGAAGATCAACAAGAAATCCAGCCAGGAACAAGTTCACCTACCAAGGTGTGCAGTTTCAATATCAAGGAAAGCAGCGGAATTCCAGAGGAGGAGAAAGCAAAGCATGGAACTCATGGCTTTCTCCCCATGATTCTTTAGTCTTAGAGTTAATTTAATTTTTTTTCTTTTTCAATTTTTTTTCTATTCTTCTGCTAAATTTTTTTTAACTTTTACCCTTTTCTTTTTTAACGTTTTTAACTAGTTTATCTAATATATATATATATATATATATATATATATATATATATATATTCTTTTTTATACTTTTTCTTTATTCGTTTTCGTTTTTTGGTTGCTTCTTTTCTTTCATTTTTTTTTTTTCGTTCTGAACCTCTTTTTATCCCCTTTCTCCCCGCTCATGATTTGGGATGGCTTCTGATTTGGTTAAAGCATATTTTCCTGGGGTTGTTGCCACCCTTTTAGTATTTTACTTGCTCCTTCATATACTCTTATCTGGACAAAATGACAAGGAAGAAAAATTAACCACAAAAAAAAAAAAAAAAAAAAGAACAAGAGGTAGTACCAAAGGCTAGGGACCTAATCAATACAAACATTGGCAATATGTCAGATCTAGAGTTCAGAATGACGATTCTCAAGGTTCTAGCCGGGCTCGAAAAAGGCATGGAAGATATTAGAGAAACCCTCTCGGGAGATAAAAAATCCCTTTCAGGAGAAATAAAAGAACTAAAATCTAACCAAGTTGAAATCAAAAAAGCTATTAATGAGGTGCAATCAAAAATGGAGGCTCTCACTGCTAGGATAAATGAGGCAGAAGAAAGAATTAGAAATATAGAAGACCAAATGACAGAGAATAAAGAAGCTGAGCAAAACAGGGACAAACAGCTACTGGACCACGAGGGGAGAATTTGAGAGATAAGTGACACCATAAGATGAAACAACATTAGAATAACTGGGATTCCAGAAGAAGAAGAAAGAGAGAGGGGAGCAGAAGGTATACTGGAGAGTATTATTGGAGAGAATTTCCCCCAATATGGCAAAGGGAACAAGCATTAAAATCCAGGAGGTGCAGAGAACCCCTCTCAAAACCAATAAGAATAGGTCCACACCCGGTGACCTAATAGTAAAATTTACAAGTCTTAGTGGCAAAGAGAAAATCCTGAAAGCAGCCCGGGAAAAGAAGTCTGTAACATACAATGGTAAAAATGTTGGATTGGCAGCAGACTTATCCACAGAGACCTGGAAGTCCAGAAAGAGCTGGCATGATATATTCAGAGCACTAAATGAGAAAAACATGCAGCCAAGAATACTATATCCAGCTAGGCTATCATTGAAAATAAAAGGAGAGATTAAAAGGTTCCAGGACAACCAAAAACTGAAAGAATTTGCAAACACCAAACCAGCACTACAGAATATATTGAAATGGGTCCTCTAAGCAAAGAGAGAGCCTAAAAGTAGTAGATCAGAAAGGAACAGAGACAATATACAGGAACAGTCACCTTACAGGCAATACATGGCACTAAATTCATATCTCTCAATAGTTACCCTGAATGTGGGAGCAGCCAACTATATAAACAAATTAATAACAAAATCAAAGAAAGACATCCTCAATAATACAATAATAGTAGGGGACTTTAACACTCCCCTCACTGAAATGGGCAGATCATCCAAGCAAAAGATCAACAAGGAAATAAAGACCTTAAATGACACACTGGGCTAGAGGGACATCACAGATATATTCAGAACATTTCATCCCAAAGCAACAGAATACACATTCTTGTCTAGTGCACATGGAACATTCTCCAGAATAGATCACATCCTCGGTCCTAAATCAGATCTCAACTGGTATCAAAAGATTGGGATCATTCCCTGTGCATTTTCAGACCACAATGCTCAGAAGCTAGAACTCAATCACAAGAGGAAATTTGGAAAGAACCCAAGTACGTGGAGACTAAACAGCATCCTTCTAAAGAATGAATGGGTTAACCAGGAAATTAAAGAAGAATTGAAAAAATTCATGGAAACAAATGATAATGAAAATACAACAATTCAAAATCTGTAGGACACAACAAAGGCAGTCCTGAGAGAAAAATATATAGCAGTTCAAGCCTTTCTCAAGAAACAAGAAAGGTCTCAGGTACACAACCTAACCCTACACCTAAAGGAGCTGGAGGAAGAACAAGAAAGAAACCCTAAACCCAGCAGGAGAAGACATATCATAAAGATCAGAGCAGAAATCAATGAAATAGAAACAAACAAACAAACAAATAATAGAACAAATCAACGAAACTAGGAGCTGGTTCTTTGAAAGAATTAATAAGATTGATAAACCCCTGGCCCGACTTATCAAAAAGAAAAGAGAAAGGACCCAAATAAATAAAATCATGAATGAAATAGGAGAGATCACAACTAACACCAAAGAAATACAAACTATTATAAGAACATACTATGAGCAACTCCACACCAACAAATTTGACAATCTGGAAGAAATGGATGCATTCCTAGAAACATATAAACTACCACAACTGAACCAGGAAGAAATAGAAAGCCTGAACAGACCCATAACCAGTAAGGAGATTGAAACAGTCATTAAAAATCTCCAAACAAACAAAAGCCCAAGGCCAGACGGCTTCCCGGGGGAATTCTACCAAACATTTAAAGAAGAACTAATTCCTATTCTCCTCAAACTGTTCCAAAAAATAGAAATGGAAGTAAAACTTCCAAACTCTTTTTATGAGGCCAGCATCACCTTGATCCCAAAACCAGACAAGGATCCCATCAAAAAAGAGAGCTATAGACCAATATCCTTGATGAACACAGATGGGAAAATTCTCACCAAAATACTAGCCAATAGGATTCAACAGTACATTAAAAGGATCATTCACCACGACCAAGTGGGATTTATTCCAGGGCTACAAGGTTGGTTCAACATCTGCAAATCAATCAATGTGATACAACACATTAATAAAAGAAAGAACAAGAACCATATGATACTCTCAATAGATGCTGAAAAGGCATTTGACAAAGTACAGCATCCTTTCCTGATCAAAACTCTTTGTTCAAAGTGTAAGGATAGAGGGCACATACCTGAATATTATCAAAGCCATCTATGAAAAACGCACCTCAAATATCATTCTCAATGGAGAAAAACTGAAAGCTTTTCCACTAAGGTCAGGAACACGGCAGGGAAGTCCATTATCACCACTGCTATTCAACATAGTACTAGAAGTTGTAGCCTCAGCAATCAGACAACAAAAGAAAATTAAAGGCATCCAAACCGGCAAAGAAGTCAAACTATCACTCTTTGCAGATGATATGATACTATATGTGGAAAACCCAAAAGACTCCACTCCAAAACTGCTAGAACTTGTACAGGAATTCAGTAAAGTGTCAGGATATAAAATCAATGCACAGAAAGCAGTTGCATATCTCTACACCAACAGCAAGACAGAAGAAAGAGAAATTAAGGAGTCAATCCCATTTACAATTGCACCCAAAACCATAAGATATCTAGGAAGAAGCCTAACCAATGAGACAAAGAATATATACTCAGAAAACTATAAAGCACTCATGAAAGAAATTGAGGGAGACACAAAGAAATGGAAAAATGTTCTATGCTCCTGGATTGGAAGAATAAATATTGTCTATGCTTAAAATGTCTATGCTACCTAAAGCAATCTACACATTTAATGCAGTTCCTATCAAAGTACCATCCATCTTTTTCAAAAAATGGAACAAATAATCCTAAAACTTAAATGGAACCAGAAAAGACTTCGAACAGCCAAAGGGATATTGAAAAAGAAAGCCAAAGTTGGTGGCATCACAATTCCGGACTTCAAGCTCTATTACAAAGCTGTCATCATCAAGACAGCATGGTACTGGCACAAAAACAGACACATAGATCAATGGAACAGAATAGAGAGCCTAGAAACAGACCCTCAACTCTGTGGTCAACTAATCTTCGACAAAGCATGAATGAATGTCCAATGGAAAAAAAGACAGCCTCTTCAATAAATGGTGTTGGGAAAATTGGACAGCCACATGCAGAAAAATGAAATTGGACCATTTCCTTACCCCACACATGAAAATGGACTCAAAATGGATGAAGGACCTCAATGTGAGAAAGTAATCCATCAAAATCTTTGAGGAGAACACAGGCAGCAACCTCTTCAACCTCCGCCGCAGCAACATCTTCCTAGGAACATCGCCAAAGGCAAGGGAAGCAAGGGCAAAAATGAACTATTGGGATTTCATCAAGATCAAAAGCTTTTGCACAGTAAAGGAAATGGTTAATAAAACCAAAAGACAACTGATAGAATGGGAGAAGATATTTGCAAATGACATATCAGATAAAGGGCTAGTGTCCAAAATCCATATAGAACTTAGCAAACTCAACACCCAACGAACAAATAATCCAATCAAGAAATGGGCAGAGGACATGAACAGACGTTTCTGCAAAGAAGACATCCAGATGGCCAACAGACACATGAAAAAGTGCTCCATATGACTCAGCATCAGGGAAATACAAATCAAAACCACAATGAGATATTACCTCACAACAGTCAGAATGGCTAAAATTAACAAGTCAGGAAATGACAGATGCTGGCAAGGATGCAGAGAAAGGGGAACCCTCCTACACTGTTGGTGGGACTGCAAGCTGGTGCAACCACTCTGGAAAACAGCATGGAGGTTCCTCAAAATGTTGAGAATAGAACTGCCCTATGACCCAGCAATTGCACTACTTGGTATTTACCCTAAAGATACAAACATAGTGATCTGAAGGGGCACATGCACCCGAATGTTTATAGCAGCAATGTCCACAATAGCCAAACTATGGAAAGAACCTAGATGTCCATCAACAGATGAATGGATCAAGAAGATGTGGTATATATACACAATGGAATACTATGCAGCCATCAAAAGAAATGAAATCTTGCCATTTGCGATGACATGGATGGAACTAGAGTGTATCATGCTTAGCAAAATAAGTCAAGCGGAGAAAGACAACTATCATATGATCTCCCTGATATGAGGAAGTTGTGATGCAATATGGGGGCTTAAGGGGGTAGGAGAAGAATCAATGAAACAAGATGGGATTGGGAGGGAGACAAACCATAAGTGACTCTTAATCTCACAAAACAAACTGAGGGTTGCTGGGGGGAGGGGGGTTGGGAGAAGGGGGGTGGGGTTATGGACATTGGGGAGGGTATGTGCTTTGGTGAGTGCTGTGAAATGTGTAAACCTGGCAATTCACAGACCTGTACCCCTGGGGATAAAAATATATTATATGTTTATAAAAAAAAAAAAGAAGAAGAATCAATGAACACTACATCTGAAACTAATGACGTGCAATATGTTGGCTAATTGAATTTAAAAGAAAAAAGGTAGTCTATTATATTTTTGCTCTGATGCTTAGCCATCCCAATGTCCTACTTTTCTTTCTTAAGCTCCAAGATACCTTTATTCCTTCCTTTATGTTTAAAAAACTTTTTTAGGGCACTTATGTGGCTCAGTTGTTTCAAAGTCTGCCTTTGGCTTGGGTAATGATCCCAGGGTCCTGGGATTGAGTCCTGCATCTGGTTCCCTGCTCAGTGGAGACTCTGCTTCTCCCTCTACCCCTCTTTAACCTTTCCTTAATGGTATGTTTGTTAGATATAGATTCTCTTTGTTTTCCCTTCTCTAAGAATGTCATTATTTCCTTTTCTTCTGAAGAACAGTTTTTCTGGGTATAACATTTATATTTGATGATTCTTTTAGTTCCTGGAAAATATTGTTTTACTTCCTCTTTACCTTCATGTTGTCAGATGAGGAATCCCTTGTCATTTGATTTTTTTTTTCTAAAAGTATGGTGTCATTTCTTTCTACTTTTTCCAATATATTTTTTTAATTTTTCAGAGGTTTATTAGCACAGATTTCTTTTGTTTTATACTTTTTTTTTTATATGTCCAGCTTCTTAAACCTACAGATTAATGTGTTTCTCCCATTTGGGGGAGTTGTAATACATTATTTTTTTTTCCAAGTATTTTGTTATTTGTGCAGTTTATTCTCTCTTCTGATACTCTGATGTTTTGAATGTTAATTCTTTTGTTATTGTGCACAGATCCCTAAGACAGGGATTATTTTCTTCAGACTTCTTTTAATCTGTTGTTCAGATTGAGTAGATTCTTTTCTTCAGTCCTCAAATTCATTAATTCTTTTCTTTGCCATCCTCACTTTACTATTTGTGCTCATCTATCAGGCTTTTTATTTTGCTATTGTATTATTAATTTCTATAACTTGGTTTTGGTTATTTTTTAATAATTTCTTCTGCTTTGCTGAGATTTTCTATTGTTTGGTTCCTTTAAAAGGATCTGCAATTACTTTGTGTAGTATTTTTATAAAAACTTCTTAAAATTTTTGTCAGGTGAATTTCATATCTTGTTCATGGTGCCATTGGCACATATAGAATGTGTTTTTTCACTCAAGTTGTGATTTTCCTAGTTGTTGGTATGATTAGTGATTTTCATTGTATCCTAGACATTTTAGATATTATGTAATTCTCATTATTGTTCAATCTCTCTCTCTCTCTTTTTTCAATCAGCAAGTTCTCCTAATTAGGTGTAGTTTAGTCTTGGTGAGTGTGTATGCTCATCTTCTTATTGTCTCACATCACACACACACACACACACACACACACACACACACACAAACACACACACACATTTCCAGCAAAGTATAATGCTAAAACACTTGTTTGTTGTGTATTAAGGGTAAAGGGGCATCTTCCCTCTTAGGCCCATTGACACATTCTCAGCAAAAGTAAGGCACCAGCTCACACCACTTTGTTGCCTCCAATTGGGGGTATGAGGTCAGTTCCCTACTGGACCTTGGTGAAACTAGAGGAAGAAGTAGCCCCGTCACACACTTTCTTATTTATTGTCATTGATATGCAGTGAGAGTGGATGTTCGTTTGGGCTTATTGATACCAGGGGGTGCTTTACATAGTGGTAGAGTGTAGAGAAATCGTGGCTTCTCTCACACTGTCTTATTAAGTCTTATTGCTGTATGATGCGGGTAGGTGTTCAGCTTCCTGCTAAATTTTACAGACACTTGCTGAGGTGTATAGCACCATTGCATCACCTGGTTCCCCCTGGTAAGCAATGGATATTCAGCTCCCTGCTCAGTCCTCCCCACACATACAAAGTAATTGATATGCCCTGTATAATTCCACCAGATGGAGAATGGAAGACCAGCATGGTAATACAACCCTTCCAGTGAATCAAAATATCACCACCTGTTCTGTGGGGCAGGAAACCCTGATGAAGCAGAAAAGGGTGAGAGGGGTCCACAGTCTTTTTTCATTAGTATTTGGCTGTAGTAGAGTGGGTATTGACAACAATATTATTAGTAGATCCTTTGATTTTGAGAGCAAAATTCATGGAAGCTTTTTTTTTTAATTTATTTTTTTTATTTTCAGCATAACAGTATTAATTGTTTTTGTACCACACCCAGTGCTCCATGAAATCCATGCCTTCTATAATACGCAACACCTGGTTCCCACAACCTCCCACCCCCCACCACTTCAAATGCCTCAGATTGTTTTTCAGAGTCCATAGTATCTCATGGTTCACCTCCCCTTCCAATTTCCCCCAACTCCCTTCTCCTAACTCCCCATGTCCTCCATGCTATTTGTTATGCTCCACAAATAAGTGAAACATATGATAAGTGACTCTCTCTGCTTGACTTATGTCACTCAGCGTAAGCTCTTCCAGTCCCGTCCATGCTGCTACAAATCTTGGGTATTCATCTTTTCTGATGAAGGTATAATACTCCATAGAGTATATGGACCACATCTTCCTTATCCATTCGTCCATTGAAGGGCATCTTGGTTCTTTCCACAGTTTAGCAACTGTGACCTTTGGTGCTATAAACATTGGGGTACAGATGGCCCTTCTTTTCACGACATCTGTATCCTTGGGGTAAATACCCAGTAGTGCAATGGCAGGGTCATAGGGAAGCTCTATTTTTAATTTCTTGAGGAATTGCCACACTGTTCTCCAAAGAGGCTGTACCAACTTGCATTCCCACCAAAAGTGGAAGAGAGTCCCCCTTTCTCCACATCCCCTCCAACACATGTTGCTTCCTGTCTTGCTAATTTTGGCCATTCTAACTGGTGTAAGGTGATATCTCAATGTGGTTTTAATTTGAATCTCCCTGAGGCTAGTGATGATGAACATTTTTTCATGTGTCTGATAGCCATTCGTATGTCTTCATTGGAGAAGTGTCTGTCCATATCTTCTGCCCATTTTTTGATATGATTATCTGTTTTGTGTGTGTTGAGTTTGTGGAGTTCTTTATAGATCCTGGATATCAACCTTTTGTCTGTACTGTCACTTGCAACTATCTTCTCCCATTCCATGGGTTGCCTCTTTGTTTTCTTGACTGTTTCCTTTGCTGTGCAAAAGCTTTTGATTTTTTTAATTTATTTTTTATTTATTTTCAGCATAACAGTATTCATTATTTTTTTAATATTTTCAATTTATTTATTTTCAGAAAAACAGTATTCATGTTTTTTCACCACACCCAGTGCCCTATGCAATCAGTGCCCTCTATAATACCCACTACCTGGTACCCCAATCTCCCACCCCCCAGCCACTGCAAACCCCTCAGATTGTTTTTCAGAGTCCATAGTGTCTCGTGATTCACCTCCCCTTCCAATATAACCCAACTCCATTCTCCTCTCTAACACCCCTTGTCCTCCATGATATTTGTTATTCTCCACAAATAAGTGAAGCCATATGATAATTGACTCTCTCTGCTTGACTGATTTCACTCAGCATAATCTCTTCCAGTCCCGTCCATGTTGCTACAAAAGTTGGGTATTGATCATTTATGATGGAGGCATAATACTCCATAGTGTATATGGACCACATCTTCTTTATCCATTCGTCCGTTGAATGGCATCTTTGTTCTTTACATAGTTTGGCGACCGTGGCCATTGTTGCTATAAATATTGGGGTACAGATGGCCCTTCTTTTCACGACATCTGTATCCTTGGGGTAAATACCCAGGAGTGCAATGGCAGGGTCATAGGGAAGCTCTATATTTAATTCCTTGAGGAATCTCCACACTGTTTTCCAAAGAGGCTGCACCAACTTGCATTCCCACCAACAGTGTAAGAGGGTTCCCCTGTCTCCACATCCTCTCCAACACATGTTGTTTCCTGTTTTGTTAATTTTGGCTATTCTAACTGGTATAAGGTGATATCTCAATGTGGTTTTAATTTGAATCTCCCTGAGGGCTAAAGATGATGAACATTTTTTCATGTGTCTGATAGCCATTTGTATGTCTTGATTGGAGAAGTGTCTGTTCATATCTTCTGCCCATTTTTTGATATTTTGCCTGTTTCATGTGTGTTGAGTTTGAGTTCATAATAGATCCTGGATATCAACCTTTTGTCTGTACTGTCATTTGCAACTATCTTCTCCCATTCCGTGGGTTGCCTCTTTGACTGTTTCCTTTGCTGTGCAGAAGCTTTTGATTTTGATGAAGTCCCAAAAGTATATTTTCGCTTTTGTTTCCTTTGCCTTTGGAGACATATCTTGAAAGAAGTTGCTGTGGCTGATATCGAAGAGATTACTGCCTATGTTATCCTCTAGGATTCTGATGGATTCTCACGTTGAGGTCCTTTATCCATTTTGAGTATATCTTTCTGTACGTTGTAAGAGAAAAGTCGAGTTTCATTCTTCTACATAGAGCTGTCCAGTTTTCACATCACCATTTATTGAAGAGACTGTCTTTTTTCCACTGTCTATTTTTTCCTGTTTTGTCAAAGATTATTTGCCCACAGAGTTGAGGGTCCATATCTGGGCTCTCTACTCTGTTCCACTGGTCTATGTGTCTGTTTTTATGCCAGTACCATGCTGTCTTGGTGATCACAGATTTGTAATAAAACTTGAAATCAGGTAACGTGATGCCCCCAGTTTTATTTTTCTTTTTCAACATTTCCTTAGCGATTCGGGGTCTCTTCTGATTCCATACAAATTTTAGGATTATTTGCTCCAGCTCTTTGAAGAATACTAGTGGAATTTTGATCAGAATGGCATTAAAAGTATAGATTGCTCTAGGCAGTATAGACATTTTAACAATGTTCATTCTTCCGATCCAAGAACATGGAATGGTCTTCCATCTATTTGTGTCTTCTTCAATTACTTTCATGAGTGTTCTGTAGTTCCTCGAGTACAGATCCTTTACCTCTTTGGTTAGGTTTATTCCCAGGTATCTTATGGTTCTTGGTGCTATAGTAAATGGAATCGATTCTCTAATTTCCCTTTCTGTATTTTCATTGTTAGTGTATAAGAAAGCCACTGATTTCTGCACATTGACTTTGAATCCTGTCACGTTGCTGAATTGCTGTATGAGTTCTAGTAGTTTGGGGGTGGAGTGTTTTGGGTTTTCCATATAAAGAATCATGTCATCTGCGAAGAGAGAGAGTTTGACTTCTTCACTGCCAATTTGAATACCTTTTATTTCTCTTTGTTGTCTGATTGCTGGTGCTAGGACCTCTAATACTATGTTGAATAAGAGTGGTGAAAGTGGGCATCCTTGTCTTGTTCCTGATCTCAACAGGAAGGCTGTAAGCTTTTTCCCATTGGGGATGATATTTGCTGTGGGTCTTTCATAGATAGATTTGATGAGGTTCAGGAATGTTCCCTCTCTCCCTATCCTTTGAAGCGTTTTAATCAGGAATGGATGCTGGATTTTGTCAAATGCTTTTTCTGCATCAATTGAGAGGACCATGTGGTTCTTCTCTCTTCTCATATTAATTTGTTCTATCACATTGATTGATTTGCGAATGTTGAACCATCCTTGTAGCCCAGGGATGAATCCCACCTGATCATGGTGGATAATCTTTTTAATGTGTTGTTGGATCCTGTTGGCTAGGATCTTGTTGAGAATCTTAGCATCCATATTCATCAGTGTATTAATCTAAAATTCTTTTTGGTAGGGTCTTTGCCTGGTTTGGGGATCAGGGTAATGCTGGCTTCATAGAAAGAGTCTGGAAGTTTTCCTTCTGCTCCAATTTTTTGAAACAGCTTCAGGAGAATAGGTTTTATTTCTTTTTTGAAGGTTTGGTAGAATTCCCCAGGGAATCCGGCAGGTCCTGGGCTCTTCTTTTTTGGGAGGTTTTTGATCGCTGCTTCAATCTCGTTATTAGATATCAGTCTATTCAGGTTGTTGGTTTCTTCCTGGTTCAATTTTTGTAGTTTATATTTTTCCAGGAATGCATCCATTTCATCTAGGTTGCTTAGCTTATTGGCATATAACTGTTAATAATAACTTCTGATGATTGTTTCTACTTCCTTGGTGTTAGTTGTGATCTCTCCCTTTTCATTCACAATCTTATGAACTGGGGCTTTCTCTCTTTTCTTTTGGATTAGTGTGGCCAATGGTTTATTGATCTTATTGAATCTTTCAAAAAACCAGCTTCCTGTTTCATTGATACGTTCTACTGTATCTCTGGTTTCTACCTCATTGATCTCAGCTCTAATCTTGATGATTTCCCTTCTTATGTGTGGAGTTGGTTTGATTTGTTTTTGATTTTCCAATTCTTTAAGGTGTAGAGACAGCTGGTGTGTTCTGGATTTTTCAAGTTTTTTGAGGGAAGCTTGGATGGCTATGTATTTTCCCCTTAGGATCGCCTTTGCTGTATCCCATGGGTTTGGGACCAAAGTGTCTTCATTCTCATTGGTTTCCATGAATTGTTTCAGTTCTTCTTTGATCTCCTGGTTGATTCAAGCATTCTTAAGCAAGGTGGTCTTTAGCTTCCAGGTGTTTGAGTTCCTTCTGAACTTTTCCTTGGGATTGAGCTCCAGTTTCAAAGCATTGTGATCTGAGAATATGCAGGGAATAATCTCAGTCTTTTGGTATTGGTTGAATCCTGATTTGTGACCCAGTATGTGGTTTATTCTGGAGAAGGTTCCGTGTGCACTTGAGAAGAATGAGTATTCTGTTGTTTTAGGGTGGAATGTTCTGTATATATCTATGAGGTCCATCTGGTCCAATGTGTCATTCAATGCTCTTGTTTATTTCTTGATTTTCTGCTTCGATGATCTGTCTAATTCTGAGAGAGGCGTGTTAAGATCTCCTACGATTACTGTATTCATATCAATATGACTCTTTATCTTGATTAACAGTTTTCTTAAGTAATTGGCTGCTTCCATATTGGGAGCATAGATATTTACAATTGTTAGATCATCTTGGTGGATAGTCCCTTTAAGGATTATGTAGTGTCCTTCTGTATCTCTGACTACAGTCTTTAGTTTGAAGTCCAATTTATCTGTTATGAGAATCGCTACCCCAGCCTTCTTTTGAGGCCCATTGGCATGAAAGATGCTTCTCCATCCCTTCACTTTCAGTCTGCATGTATCCTTAGGTTCAAAATGGGTCTCTTGTAGACAACATATGGATGGGGCCTGTCGTTTTATCCAATCTGCAACCCTGTGCCATTTTATGGGTGCATTTAGGCCATTCACATTGAGAGTGATTATTGGTAGATGTGTTTTTATTGACATCGAGTTACCTTTGAAGTCTTCTTTCTGTAGACTGTCTCTATATTTCTGTTCAATGCTCTTCTTGGGATTTTTCCTCTTTTATAGAATCCCCTTTAATATTTCCTGCAGTGTTGGCTTGGTGGTTGCATAGTCTTTTAAGCCTTGCCAGGTCTTGAAAACTCTTTATCTCTCCATCCATTTTGAATGTCAGTCTTGCTGGATAAAGCATTCTTGGCTGCATGTTCTTCTCATTTACTGCCCTGAATATATCTTGCCAGCCTCTTCTGGCTTGCCAGATCTCTGTGGACAGGTCTGACGTTATTCTGATGGGCTTCCCTATGTAAGTAAGGACCCTCTTTGCCCTGGCGGCTTTCAAGAGATTATACCTACAATTATAATTCCTCAATTTGACTATCAGGTGTCGTGATGTTTTTTTGGAATGTATAATCTTGGGTGGAGACCGTTTAGCCTCTAGTACATGAACGCTGGTTCCATTCGCGAGATTGGGAAAATTTTCATGAAGGACTTGTTCCACTATATCTTCTAGACTTTTTTCTTTCTCCTCCCCTTCAGGGATTCCAATAATTCTGACGTTGGAACTCTTCATGGCATCATTTATTTCCCTGATTCTGTTTTCGTGGTTTCTATGCTGTTTGTTCCAGGCTTCCTCCTGATCCTTTCTCTCTATCTGTTTGTCTTCCAGATCACTAATTCTATATTCTGTCTCAGTTACCCTAGCTTTGAGAGAGTTTAAATTAGATTGAAACTCATTGAGAGCATTGTGAACCTCCTCCCTGATAGCTTTAAGCTCCGCCCTAACATTGTGACCATCCTTTGTGGTCACTTTCATTTCAGCCCTAATCAATTCTGTTTGGTCATCCATGGCTTTCTCCAACCTAGCTATTGCCTGTATAATTGCTAGCCTGAATTCTCTTTCTGACATATTGTCTACATTGATAGCCGTTAGCTCTGTTGCAGAAGGTCCATCCTCTGTATTTTTATTCTGTTGGGCATTCCTCTTCTTAGTCATTTTGGTGGGAGATGACTGAACAGATGTAGCTGGATGTATCAACTGTGGTGCAGTCAAGGTGCACCCTGGAACACTTCTGAGCAATCAGGATTCCCCACCCAAACGAGAGACAAAAGAAAAGAAAAAGAAAAAGAAAAAAAGAAAAGAAGAAAAAAAGAGAGACAGGAAAGAAAGGGAAGATGAAAAAGAAGGTTCAGCCCAGATGGGCCCCAAGGTAAGATTTACGAAGTAGACAAACAAAAAGAGATAAAAAGAATGATACAAGTATATGACAAGAGAAAAAAAAATATATATATATATGCAAATAAAGAAAGGTACCAAGAGCTCATCAAAAAGAACCACAAGTGTAAAATTTATATGCTATCAGGACAAACACAAAAAGCACAGAAACACTGGTGGAAGAAGATGGGAGAGTTCTTATAAATTCTCAGTGTGTGCGAGGAAGGTTGTTTTGATTCTTCTTGGATGTATCTTGATATCTTTGTTAAGGGACTCAACTTTCCTAAGATAAAGGGGATTAAAAATACTACCCTATAGGGGTAGTATTGATTGGAGAAAGGAGATTACTTTGAAGTTTAACTCTATATGAATATTAGAGGATAAAAATAAAAAGGAATAAAGTAGACTAAACTAAACTAAAATTTTAAAAAAGGAATTCAAAAAATAAAAATGCAAAAGAAAAACAGGTGTATGTATCAAAAAGTTCAGGTTAGAAAGGTATTATGGAATTTGATGTACTGTACAGCTTGCTGTGATGGTAAATAGGTTAAAAAATTACCTATGTGTAAAAAAAAAATAAACTGAAATAGTGGGAACGAGTGAACAATACAAGTTTTCCTATGAAGTAGTGGTTGTTCTCTTGAAGTCCTTTTTTTCTCTCTCTCTTTTTTTTTTCTTTCTTTCTTGGTTTGTTTTCTGGGGGAGGGGCCTGCCACGTGGGTTGTCAGTCAATGATGTTTCCTGAGTTAAGTCCTCCTGCCCCCCTCAAGGGAGTGGGCTCTGAGGAAACTGGGTTCTTTTCAGGCTTTTGTTCTCTGGCAGTTTTTATGTTTGTTCACTTTTTTTTTTCTCTCTCACCTTGATCGTCTTTGATGGTTTTTGTAGTTTTAGAGGAAAACAAACCGCACTCTGATCTCCCTCTCAAAGAGAAGCCTCTTGTGCAGAGCCTAAATAAGTTCCCCCTTGGCTGCTGGCAGAGCAGGTTCCAAGTTGCAGACCCTGGGGACGGAGGATCTTTTGCTTGTACCCAAAGCCAAGGCAGTGGCAGCTGTCTGGGAGCTCCTGACCGCCAGAGAGGTTCCAAGCAGCAATGGCACACTGAGATTTTGCCACTGGCCCGGGCTGGGAGTGCCTGGCTTGCGCACACCTCTTTCAGAAGTGGCTATGGGTCAGGCGCGGGTCTCGGGCACTGAGAACTGGGGCGCTGGTCTGTAAGCACCAGGCTGGGCTTTTGCGCACCTCTGTCAGGAAAGAGTTTGGGGCTCACGGCTTAGGCTTTGAAACAATGGCGCTGGACAAAGAGCGCCGGCAGGGCCTTTGTAACTCAGGGGAGCATGAGGGACGTGCGTGCGTATCTCAAGCTTTGTGGTAGGGCTCGCGCATTCTGCCAACCAGCGTGGCTCCCATCCCCTCACAGGAACTAGAACCCACACATTCTCAGGCGCACTGGCGGCTAGGGACCAAGAGCTGGTTTCTCTGCTGCACTCTCTCTGCCTCAGCACCGGGGAGACTGTCCTGGGACTGGGGACTTAAGCCCCTCCCCCTAGCCACCCTGCTTCCCACAATTTCCGCCCCCCCCCCCCTGGCGATCCTTTGCTCTTTTGGAGTGCTTTCAGCCAGTCTCCAAGTTAATGCTGGTCCCCAGACGCAGGGCACTCTCGCTCGTATTGGGATATTACTTTCCCACCGGTCACCTCTGGTGGCTCCCTCCCCCTTTTGTTTATCTTCTGATATCAGTCTGCCTTTCCCACTCCGCTTTACCTGCCCACTGGCATCTTCTGCTCCTGTAGAGATCCAGCCGTGTATAAGTCTGATCTCAGGCTGATTTCAAGGGTGATCGGGGTTCTTTGGTAGGTAATCAGCTTAATTTGGGGTACCAGCTGAAAAGGCGCCTCCTCCTACTCCCCCGCCATCTTGTCCCCCCCCAACAGTATTCATTATTTTTGCACCACACCCAGTGCTCCATGCAATCTGCGCCCTCTATAATACCCACCACCTGGTACCCCGACTCCCCACCCCCCACCCTTTCAAAACCCACAGATTGTTTTTCAGAGTCCATAATCTTTCGTGGTTCACCTCCCCTTCCAATTTCCCCCAACTTCCTTCTCCTCTCTAACTCCCCATGTCTTCCATGCTATTTGTTATGCTCCACAAAAGAAGCTTTTGATTTTGATGAATTTCGGACCAATATCACTGATGAATATGGATGTTAAGATTCTCAAAACGATCCTAGCAAACAGGATCCAACAGCATATTTAAAAGATTATCCACCATGACCAGGTGAGATTCATTCCTGGGCTACAAGGATAGTTCAACATTCGCAAATCATTCAATGTGATAGAACAAATTAATAAGAAAAGAGACAAGAACCACATAGTCCTCTCAATTGATGCAGAAAAAGCATTTGACAAAATCCAGCATCCGTTCCTGATTAAAACGCTTCAAAGTATAGGGATGGAGGGAACATTTCTGAACTTCATCAAATCTATCTATGAAAGACCCACAGAAAAAGCTTGCAGCCTTCCCTTTGAGATCAGGAACACGACATGATGTCCACTCTCACCACTCTTGTTCAACATAGGATTAGAAGTCCTAGCAACAGCAATCAGACAACAAAGAGAAATAAAAGGTATCCAAATTGTCAATGAAGAAGTCAAACTCTCTCTCTTCGCAGATGACATGATTCTTTATATGGAAAACCCAAAACACTCCACCCCCAAACTACTAGAACTCATACAGCAATTCAGCAACGTGACAGGATTCAAAGTCAATGTGCAGAAATCAGTGGCTTTCTTATACACTAACAATGAAAATACAGAAAGGGAAATTAGAGAATCGATTCCATTTACTATAGCACCAAGAACCATAAGATACCTGGGAATAAACCTAACCAAAGAGGTAAAGGATCTGTACTCGAGGAACTACGGAACACTCATGAAAGAAATTGAAGACACAAAAAGATGGAAGACCATTCCATGATCTTCGATTGGAAGGATAAACATTGTTAAAATGTCTATACTGCCTAGAGCAATCTATACTTTTAATGCCATTCTGATCAAAATTCCACCATATTCTTCAAAGAGCTGGAGCAAATAATCCTAAAATTTGTATGGAATCAGAAGAAACCTTAAATCACTAAGGAAATGTTGGAAAACAAAAATAAAACTGGGGGCATCACGTTACCTGATTTCAAGCTTTACTACAAATCTGTGATCACCAAGACAGCATGATACTGGCATAAAAACAGACACATAGACCAGTGAAACAGAGTAGAGAGCCCAGATATGGACCCTCAACTTTATGGGCAAATAATCTTTGACAAAACAGGAAAAAATATACAGTGGAAAGAAGACAGTCTCTTCAATAAATGGTGCTGGGAAATCTGGGCAGCTATATGTAGAAGAATGAAACTCGAACATTCTCTTACACCATACACAAAGATAAACTCAAAATGGATAAAAGACCTCAATGTGAGACAGGAATGCATTCAGAATCCTAGAGGAGAACATAGGCAGTAATCTCTTCGATATCAGCCACAGCAACTTCTTTCAAGATATGTCTCCAAAGGCAAAGGAAACAAAAGCCAAAATAAACTTCTGTGACTTCATCAAAATGGAAGATTTTTTTAAAAGATTTTATTTATTCATTTGACAGAGAGAGACACAGTGAGAGAGGAAACACAAGCAGGTAGAGTGGGAAAAGGAGAAGCAAGCTCCCTGATAGATATCGATATCTATATCTATCTATCTATCTATATCGATATATATCTATTTATCTATATCGATATATATATATCTATATCGATATATATATATATATATATATATATATATATATATATATATATAATGAATGCATGCCTATTCATTAGTCGATGGACCTTTGGGCTCTTTCTATTTTTGGCTATTGATAATTCTGCTATAAATATCGTGGTGCTGGTTAAATCCAATTTGGGTAATTTATTACTATGAACTAAGCACTATAGGTTTTTGTCTTTAAAAAAATGCACAGAAAAAGTCATTTAAAATTGTTAATAGACAGGTTCACTGGGTAAAATAAAGAATGGGGAGAGAAAATGTTATTATACTGTGAGGCTTGTCTCTTCAATTTTCACGTTCTCTGAAATAAAATTAAGACACAATTTGATAAGTTTGACAACTGTCCAAACTTGAACAGTACACACATTTCATACATATTTTCTTTCAGTATCATACCTACTATATAAAGATTATTCTGATTCTTATTTTGTTGATCAAATTTCTTTTTTTTTTTTATTTAATTTCAATTAGCCCACATACAGTACATCATAAGTCAAGTGGGAGGTAATTGTTCAGGAAAAACATGTCATCTCTTTCTATAAAAATAGATTGGTCAGACTTTTGTCTTCTTTTAACTGAAAAATGAAAACTTTGTAATGATCAAACTGTAAACTGTATATTAAAAAAATATAATGCATGTACCCATTTAAAAATGTATATTTTTGTTGTTTGGATAAATAGTAGGGTAAGTCCTGGATCATAGGGTAGTTCTATTTTTAACTTTTTGAAGAACCTCCATCCTTTTTTCAACAGTGGTTTCATCAGTTTGCATTCCCACCAAGAGTGTAAGAGAGTTCTCCTATGTCCACATCCTTGCCAACATCTGTTATTTCCTGCATTTTTATTATTTTATTTTTTCAGAATTCCAAGATTCATTATTTATGCACCAAACCCAGTGTCCCATGCAATAGTGCCCTCCTTAATATCAACCACAAAGCATACCCATATCCTAACCCCCTCTCTTCCAAAATGCTCAGTTTGTTTCTTAGAGTCCATAGTGTCTTATGCTTCATCTACCCCTCCGATTTACCCCAAATCACTTTTCCTTTGTTTATCCTAATATTCTCCATGTTATTCCTTATGCTCCACAAGTAAGTGAAACTATATGATAATTGACTTTCTCTGCTTTACTTATTTCACTCAGCATAATCTCCTCCAGTCCCATCCATGCTGATACAAAAGTTGGATATTCATCTTTTCTGATGGAGGCATAATATTCCATTGTATACATGGGACATATCTTCTTCACCCATTTGTCTGTGGAAGGGCATCTTGCCTCTTTTCACATTTTGGCTATCATGGACATTACTGCTATGAACATATGACCCTTCTTTTCACTAAATCTCTATCTTTGAGGTAAATACCCAGTAGTGAAAATGCAGGGTCATAGGGTAGCTCCACTTTAAATTTTTTGAGGACTCTCCACACTGTTTTCCAAAGTGGCTGCACCAACTTGCATTTCCACCAACAGTGTAAGAGGGTTCTCTTTTCTCCACATTCTCTCTAACACTTGTTTCTTGTCTTGTTTATTTTGGCCATTCTAACTGATATAAGGTGCTATCTCAGTGTGGCTTTGTTTTGTTTTTGTTTTTTAAATTTTTTAAAAATTTATTTTCAGCATAACAGTATTCATTATTTTTGCACCACACCCAGTGCTCCATGAAATCCATGCCCTCTATAATACCCATGACTTTGTACCCCGATGTCCCACCCCCGCCCCTTCAAAACCCTCAGATTGTTTTTCAGAGTCCATAGTCTCTCATGGTTCAACTCCCCTTCCAATTTTCCCCAACTCCCTTCTCCTAACTCCCCATGTCCTCCATGCTATTTGTTATGCTCCACAAATAAGTGAAACCATATGATAATTGACTCTCTCTGCTTGACTTATTTCACTCAGCATAATCTCTTCCAGTCCCATCCATGTTGCTACAAAAGTTGGGTATTCATCCTTTTGATGGAGGCATAATACTCCATAATGTATATGGACCACATCTTCCTTATCCATTCGTCCGTTGAAGGGCATCATGGTTCCTTCCACAGTTTGGCGACCGTGGCCATTGCTGCTATAAACATTAGGGTACAGATGGCCCTTCTTTTCATGACATCTGTATCTTTGGGGTAAATACCCAGTAGTGCAATGGCAGGGTCATACAGAAGTTCTATTTTTAATTTCTTGAGGAATCGCCACACTGTTCTCCAAAGAGGCTGTACCAACTTGCATTCCCACCAACAGTGTAAGAGGGTTCCCCTTTCTCCACATCCCCTCCAACACATGTTGTTTCCTGTCTTGCTAATTTTGGCCATTCTAACTGGTGTAAGGTGATATCTCAATGTGGTTTTAATTTGAATCTCCCTGATATATATATATATATATATATATATATATATATATATAATGAACATTTTTTCATGTGTCTGATAGCCATTTGTATGTCTTCATTGGAGAAGTGTCTGTCCATATCTTCTGTCCATTTTTTGATATGATTGTCTGTTTTGTGTGTGTTGAGTTTGAGGAGTTCTTTATAGATCCTGGATATCAACCTTTTGTCTGTACTGTCATTTGCAAATATCTTCTCCCATCCCATGGGTTGCCTCTTTGTTTTCTTGACTGTTTCCTTTGCTGTGCAGAAGCTTTTGATTCTTCATCAGTGTGGTTTTAATTTGAATATCCTTGATAGCTAATGACGATGAACATTTTTTCATGTGTCTGTTAGCCATTTGTATGTCTTCTTTGGAGAAGTGTCTGTTCATGTCTTCTGCCCATTTTTTGACGTGATTATCTGTTTTTTGGATCAAAATCCCACTGGCATTTTTCAAAGTGCTGGAACAAACAATCATAAAATTTGTATGGAATGAGAAAAATCCCTCAGATCGCTAAGGAAATGTTGAAAAGGAAAGGCAAAGCTGGGGACATCACATTGCCTGATTTGAACATTTACTACAAAGCTGTGATCACCAAGACAGCATGGTACTGGCCCCAACACACACACACAGACCAATGGAACAGAGTAGAAAGCCCAGATATGGACCCTAAGCTCTATGGTCAAATAATCTTCAAAAAAGCAGGGAAAAAAATATCCAGTGGAAAAAAATATCCAGTGGAAAAAATATCCAGTCTCTTCAATAAATAATGCTGGGAAAACTGTACAGCTATGTATACAAGAATGGAATTCGACCATTCTCTTACATCATTTACAAAGATAAACTCAAAATGGATGAAAGACCTCAATGTGAGGCAGAAATCTGTCAGAATCATAGAGGAGAACATAGCCAGTAACTTCTTTGATATCGGCCACAACAACTTCTTTCAAGACATGTCTCCAAAGGCAAAGGAAACAAAAGTGAAAATGAACTTTTTGGACTTCTTCAAGATAAAAAAAATTTCTTCACAGGAAAAAGAAAAAGTTAACAAAGCAAAGAGGCAACCCATGGAATGGAAGAAGATATTCTCAATTGACTCTAGAGACAAAGGGCAGATATCCAATCTCAGCACCCAATAAACAGATAATCATGTCAAAAAATGGGCAGAAGACATGAACAAACACTTCTCTTTTCTGTATTGTCAATTGTAGCCGTCCTGACAAGTGTCAGGTATCTCATTATGTTTGTTTGTTTGTTTTTTAATTTTCCTAATGATGAATGATGTTGAGCATCTTTTCATGTGTCTGTTAGCCATCTAAATGTCTTCTTTGGAAAAATTTGTGTTCTTCCCATTTCTTAACTGGATTATTTGTTTCTGGAATATTGAGTTTAAGAAGTTCTTTATAGTTATTGGACACTAGCCCTTTATCTGTAATGTCATTTGCAACCATCGTCACCCATAATATAGGCTGTCTTTTAGTTTTGTTGATTGGTTTCTTCGCTGTGCAGAAATTTTTTTATCTTGGTGATGTCCCAATAGTTCATTTTTGCTTTTCTTTTCCTTACCTCTTGAGATGTGTCTAGTAAGAAGTTGCTATGGCCAACGTCAAATATGTTTCTGCTTGTGTTCTGCTCTAAGACTTTGATGGTTTCCTGTCCTACATTCAGGTCTTTCAACCATTTTGAATTTATTTTTGTGCATGGTGTAATAGTATGGTCCAGTTTTGTTTTTCTGCATGTGGCTGTCCAGTGTTCCCAATACCACTTATTAAAGAGACTGTCTTTTTTTTCCATGGGATATTCTTTCCTGATTTGCTGAAGATTGGCTGACCATAGAGTTAAGGGTCCATTTCTGGATATTCTTTTTTTTTTTTTTTTTTTTTTTAGATTTTATTTATCTGTTTGACAGAAATCACAAGTAGGCAGAGAGGCAGGTAGAGAGAGAGAGAGAGAGAGGAAGAAGCAGGCTCCCCACTGAGCAAAGAGTCTGATGCAGGGCTCTTTGATGCAGGGCTCAATCCCGGGACCCTGAGATCATGACCTGAGCCTAATGCAGAGGCTTTAACCTACTGAGCCACCCAGGCGCCCCTGGATATTCTATTCTATTCTATTCTATTCTATTCTATTCTATTCTATTCTATTCTTTCTATTCTACTGATCTATATATCTGCTTTTGTGCTAATACCATACAATCTTGATAACTACAGCTTAGCAATATAACTTCAAATCCAGAATTGTGATATCTCCTGCTTTGGTTTTCTTCTTCAACATTACTTTGGCTATTCAGGGTCTTTTGTTGCTCCATACAAATTTTATATTTATTCTGGCTGTATGAAAAACGGTGGTGTATTTTGATAGGAATTACATTAAATGTGTATATTGTTTTTGTAGTATGGATATTTTAACATTTGTTCTTCCAATCCATGAGCATAGAATTTTTTCCCATTTCTTTGTTTCCTCTTCAATTACTTTCATAAGTGTTCTGTAGTTTTTAGAGTACAGATCTTTTTCCTATTTCATCAGTCTTATTCCTAGGTAGGTGGTGGTTTTTCATGCAACTGTAAATGGGATTGATTCTTTGATTTCTCTTTCTGTTGCTTTATAATTGATGTACAGGATTGCAACTTATTTCTGTTTATTGATTTTACAAGCTACAACTTTGTTAAATTTGTGTATCAGTTTCAGTAATTTTTGGTGCTCTTTTGGATTTTCTACGCAGGATATGATGTCATCTGCAAGTAGTGAAAGTTTGACTTCTTCCTTGCCAGTTTGGATGCCTTTTATTTCTATTTGTTCTCCGCTGAGGCAACAGTTAACTGTAGAGGAAAAAAATCTCAGTTGTTCTCCATTGATGATGATTTTGCGGTGGATCTTTCATATGTGGACTTTATGATGTTGTATGTTGCAGGTTCCATACATGCTTTGTCAAGGGTTTGATCAAAAATGGATACTGTATTTTTTCAAATGCTTTTTCCTGCATCTATTGACAGGATCATATAATTCTTATCCTTTTTAAATTTTTTTAAAGATTTTATTTGTTTGATGGAGAGAGAGAGAGCATAAGTAGGGGGGGGCAGCAGAGGGAGAGGGAAAGGGAGGGAGGGAGGGAGAGGGAGAGAAAGAGAAAGAAGGAGGGTCTCAGCTGATCAGGGAGCAGGGCTCAATACCAGAATCCTGAAATCATGCTCTGAGCCAAGGTGGATACTTAACAGACTGAGCCACCCAGGCACCACAATTTTTTCTTTTATTAATGTGGTATATCATGCCAATTGATTTTTGAATATTGAACTAACCTTACAGCCCATGCATAAATCTGAATTGATAGTGGTGAATAGTTTTTTTATGTACTGTTGGATTTGATTTGTTAATATCCTGTTGAGAATATTTGCAACCATGTTCATCAAATATGTTGGCCTAATTCTCCTGTTTAGTGTGGTCTTTGTCTGGTTTTGGAATCAAAGTAATGCTGGCCTCATAGAGGAAGTTTGGAAGTTTTACTTCCATTTCTATTTTTTGTAACAATTTGAGAAGAATAGTTATTAACTCTTCTTTAAACGTCTGATGGAGGGGCGCCTGGTGGCTCAGTCAGTTAGGTGTCTGTCTTTGGTTCAGTTCATGATCCCTGGGTCCTGGAATTGAGCCCGGCATTGGGCTCCCTGCTCAGCAGGGAACCTACTTCTCCTTCTCCCACTCCCCCTGCTTGTGCTAACTCTCCCTTTCTTTGTTAAATACATACATACATACACACATAAACACACACATACATACATATATACATCCGGTAAAATTCCCCTGGGAAACCATCTGGCCCTGGACTTTTATTTTTTGGGAAATTTTTGATTATCGATTCAATTTATTTGCTGGTTATTGGTCTGTTCAACTTCTCTATTTCTTCCTGTTTCAATTTTGGTAGTTTTTTAGGTTTCTAGAAATTACTCCATTTCTTCCAGATTACCTATTTTGTTGGCATATAATTTTTCATAATAGTCTCATAATTGTTTGCATTTCAGTGGCATTGGTTGTGTTCTCTCCTCTTTCATTCATGATTTTATTTGTTTAGGTTCTTTCTATTTTCTTTTTGGTAAGTATGGTCGAGGGGAGGTGTGGGTCAACATTTTTTTTTTAATCTTTCAAAGATCCAGCTCTTAATTTTGTTGATCTGTTCTACTGTTTTTTTAATTGTTTCTTTCTATATCATTTATAACTGCTCTAATATTATTTCCCTTCCTCTGCTGGCATTAGGCTTTATTTGCTGTCCCTTTTCTAGCTCCTTTAAGTATAAGGTTAAGTAGTGTATTTGAGACTTTCTTGCTTCTTGAGGTAGGCCTGTATTTCTACATATTTCCCTCTTTTTAAATTTATCATTATTTTAATTAAATTTATTTCTTTTCAGCATAACAGTATTCATTATTTTTTCACCACACCCTGTGCTCCATGCATATTTCCCTCTTAGGATCACCTTTCTGGACCCCAAAGTGTTTGGGCAGTTGTGTTTTCATTTATTTTCATTTCTTTCCATGAATTTTGTTATTTCTTCTTTTATTTTATGGTTAACCAGTTCATTCTGTAGTTGGATGTTCTTTAAGCTACATGCATTTGAGGTCTTCCCAAATTTTCCCTTGTGGTTGCCTTCAAGTTTCATAGCCATGTGGTCTGATAATATGATGGTATGATCTCAATCTTTTTGTACTTGTTAAGGATTGATTTATGACCCAGTATGTGATCTGTTCTGTAGAACATTCCATGTGCCCTTGAAAAGAATGTGCCATCTTCTGCTTTAAGTGAAAAGTTCTGAATATATCTGTTAAGTTCACCTGGTACAGTGTGTCATTTAAAGCTTTTTTTTAATTAAATTAATTTATTTATTTTCAGAAAAACAGTATTATTTTTTCACCACACCCAGTGCTCCATGCAATCCATGTCTTCTATAATACCCACCACCTGGTACCCCAACCTCCCAACCCCCTGCCACTTCAAATCCCTCAGATTGTTTTTCAGAGTCCATAGTCTATTATTCACCTCCCCTTCCAATTTTCATTTAAAGCTTTTATTTCCTTGTTGATTTTCTGTATAGGTGATCTGTCCATTGTTGTGAGGGGGGTACTAAATTCCCTCCTATTATTGTATCATTATCAATGTGTGTCTTTGTGTTTGTTATTATTTGATTTATGTATTTGGGTGCTCCCAAATTGGAGTCATAAATATTTATGATTTTTCAATCTTCTTGTTGGACATAGTCCTTTATTATGATACAGTGACCTTCTTGAACACTTGTTTCAGCCTTTGGTTTAAAATATAGTTTGGCATCTAGGGATGCCTGGGTGGCTCAGTTGGTTAAACAGCTGCCTTCAGCTCAGATCATGATCCCTGTGTCCTGGGATCGAGTCTTTGGGCTCCTTGCTCAGCAGGAAGCCTGCTTCTCCCTCTGCCTCTGCCTGCCACTCTGTCTGCCTGTGTTCACTCTCGCTGAAAAAAAAAAAAAAAAAAAAAAGTTAAAATCTACTTTGTCAGGGCACCTGGGTGGCTCAGTGGGTTGAGCCTCTGCCTTCAGCTCAGGTCATGATCTCAGAGTCCTGGGATAAAGCCCCACATTGGGCTCTCTGCTCAGTGGGGAGGCTGCTTCCCCTTCTCTCTCTTCCTGCTGCGCTGCCTACTTCTGATCTCTGTCAAATAAATAAGATCTTAAGAAAATTTTTAAAAAATTAAAAAAAATAAAATCTAGTTTGTCTGATATGGCTTTCTTTTAATGTCTATTAGAATGATAGATGGGAAAAAATAGAATGATAGATGGTCCTCCATCCCCTCACTTTCAATCTGCAGGTGCCCTTAGGTATAAAATAAGTCTTTTATAAGCAGCATATAGATGGTTCTCTTTTTTTAATTCCAATCTGATACTTTGTACCTTTTGATTGGAGCACATAATCCATTTGCATTCAGAGTGTGAATTTATTACTTGTGACATCATTGTTTCTGGATATTTTCTCCACTCCTTTCTAGTCTTTGTTGCTTTTGGTCTTTCTTTCTCACCCACTCACTCAAGAGGTCCCCTTTAATATTTCTTGCATGGCTGTATTAGTGATCATGAACTCCTTTAGATTTTGTGTCTGGGAAGTTCTTTATCCCTCCTATTTGAATGACAGCCTGCTGAATAAAGTACATTGGGCTGCATATTTTTCCCCTTCAGCTCTTTGACAAAATTCAGCATCTGTTCCTGATTTAAATGCCTCAAAGTATAGGGATAGAGGGAACATTCCTGAACTTCATAAAATCTATTTATGAAAGACCCACAGCAAATATTATCCTCAATGGGAAAAAGCTTGCAGCCTTCCCACTGAGATGAGGAACACAAGGATGCCCACTCTCATCACTCTTGTTCAACATAGGATTAGAAGTCCCAGCAACAGCAATCAGACAACAAAGAGAAATAAAAGGTATCTAAATTGGCAAGGAAGAAGCCAAACTCTCTCTCTTTGCAGATGACATGATTCTTTATATGGAAAACTCAAAAGACTCCACCCCCAAAATAGTAGAACTCATACAGCAATTCAGCAATGTAGCAGGATACAAAGTCAATGTACAGAAATCAGTGGCTTTCTTATACACTAACAATGAAAATACAGAAAGGGAAATTAGAGAATCGATTCCATTTACTATAGCACCAAGAACCATAAGATACCTGGGAATAGGATCTGTACTCGAGGAACTACAGAACACTCATGAAAGAAATTGAAGAAGACACAAAAAGATGGAAGACCATTCCATGATCTTTGATTGGAAGAATAAACATTGTTAAAATGTCTATACTGCCTAGAGCAATCTATACTTTTAATGCCATTCCGATCAAAATTCCACTGGTATTCTTCAAAGAGCTGGAGCAAATATTCCTAAAATTTGTATGGAATCAAAAGAGACCCTGAATCGCTAAGGAAATGTTGAAAAGCACAAATAAAACTGGGGGCATCACGTTACCTGATTTCAAGCTTTACTGCAAAGCTGTGATCACCAAGACAGCATGGTACTGGCATAAAAACAGACACATAGACCAGTGAAACAGAGTAGAGAGCCCAGATATGGACCCTCAACTCTATGGGCAAATAATCTTTGACAAAACAGGAAAAAATAGACAGTGGAAAAAAGACAGTCTCTTCAATAAATGGTGCTGGGAAATCTGGGCAGCTATATGTAGAAGAATGAAACTTGAACATTCTCTTACACCATACACAAAGATAAACTCAAAATGGATAAAAGACCTCAATGTGAGACAGGAATCCATCAGAATCCTAGAGAACATAGGCAGTAATCTCTTCGATATCAGCCACAGCAACTTCTTTCAAGATATGTCTCCAAAGGCAAAGGAAACAAAAGTGAAAATAAACTTTTGGGAATTCATCAAAATCAAAAGCTTCTGCACAGCAAAGGAAACAGTCAACAAAACAAAGAGGCAACCCTTCATCTCTTTGAATATCTTGTGTCACTTTCTTCTAGCCTAACAGGATTCTGTGGAGAAATCTCTTGTGAACCTGATTTATCTTCCATTGTGAGTTAGGGATTTCTTTCCCCTTGCTGCTTTCAGGAGTCTTTCATATCCCTATATTTAAGATTTTTTACTATAATATATATTGTTGTTGGCTGGATTTGGTTGAATTTGGTGGGAGCTCTCTATGCCTCCTGAATTTGGATCTCTGTTTCCTTCCTCAGTTGAGGGGACTTTTTCAGCTATAACTTGCTCAAATAAAACTTCTGCCCCCCTTCTTCTCTCTTCTTCTTCTGGGACTCTTATGATATAAATGTTATTATAATTTATGGGGTCACTGAGCTCCTCAAGTCTACATTCATGATCCAATACTTTTCTTTCCCTCTTCTTTCGGCTTCATTATTTCCATAATATTAACTTCTATAATACTGATTTATTCCTCTACTTCATCAATTCTCATGGTCATTACCCCAGTTAATTTTGCATCTCTGTTATATAATTTTGTTTTTATTCCAGCCTCACCAATTTTTAGTTCTTGTATCTCTGTACTAAGTGATTTTCTAGGGCCTTCTATGTTTTTCTCAAGCCCAGCTTGTATCCTTATGATTGCTCCTTTGAATTCTGGTTCAGACATATTACTTCCATCTGTCTTTTTGTTGTTGTTGTTGTTAAAGGTCATTAGTGGATCATGTACTTTATTTTTTTTTCTGCTTTTAATTTTTGTTTATTTATTTATTATTTTCAAAACATATATTTTATTTTATTTATTTTTTAAAGATTTTTAAAATTTATTTTCAGTGTAACAAAATTCATTGTTTGTGCACCACACCTAGTGCTCCATGCAATACGTGCCCTCCATAATACCCACCACCTGGCTCCCCCAACCTTCCACCCCCTGCCCCTTCAAAACCCTCAGATTGTTTTTCAGAGTCCATAGTCTCTCATGGTTCATCTCTCCTTCCAATTTCCCTCAACTCCCTTTTCCTCTCCATCTCCCTATGTCCTCCATGTTATTTGTTATGCTCCACAAATAAGTGAAACAATTTGATTATTTATTTTTTTAATTTCTTTTCAGTGTTCAAGAATTCACTGTTTATGCACCATACCCAGTGTTCCATGCAATATGTGCCTTCCATAATACCCACCACCAGACCCACCAAACCTCCATTTCCCTCCCCTCCAAAACCCTCAGTTTGCTTCTCAGAGTCTGAGAAGATTCCATCTGTTTTTATTAGATTCCTGGCCATTACCTTTGATGTTCTTTCTTTTGGGGTAAATTCCTTTGTCTTGATTAGTGTTTTGTGTCTGTGTGTGTTAGGAAAGCCTGTTGTATTTTCTGTTCCTAAGAGTAAAGGCTATATTACAATGATGTCCTATACTGTCCAGGGCCTGGTGTTTTAGGCAGCCTTTCAGAGTGTGCACTCTGCTGTTGTATTTTGGCTACTCTTTCCCACAGGTCAATTGTCTGCAGAGTTTCTTCTTCCCTTCAGTGGAGAATACTTGGATCTTGTCCAATGTGTGGTGCTTTAACTTGGTGTTAAACTTTGGTCTGCTTGTTCAAATAAATCTGATCATATTTTCACTGTAGTTGAAGATTTGTAGCACTCTGTGATCAGCAGCCTTTGTGCATGCCACTGGTTGGGAGTGATTGTGCTGGTTTTCTGGGGAAGGGGCCTGTTGTTATGGTTCCCAGGTTGACTTGTTCTAATAGAGATGCACTACAGGGCACAGTGGAGTGGGGCCTCTATTGCAACTCCAGCCTCAATTGGGTGGAAAGCACTGTGTTGCTCACTGAAATCTGTCCTTGTTGACAAAATGGCATAACCATGCTCTCCTCCTAAGAGAGGAGAGTTCCCTCCCATGGCTGTTCCGGAAACCCTAACAGAAGATTGAACAATATGCCCTTGTGTCCCTGGTTTCCATCTAATCCTTACCTTCACCCTGGGTATGTCTGAGCCTCTGTCTGCCTGGAGGCACAGTACTCCTATGTTTTATCTCAGGCATGTGGTTGGGTTTCAAAAACACCAAATTTTAGGGATCTGGTGCAGTGCAGACCCATGCTGATCCTTTGAAGAAGGGTCTTTCTTCACTATAGCTAATGCCAGTTTGTTGCAGAAAAGCAGTAACATGACTGGCAAATACTCAGAATTTACAGTAAAGCACAGTCAAAAGCTGACTTCCAGGTTAGCTGCCTTGAAAAGGTACCTCTGCTTCTATGCTAATTAATGTGGCCAGTCATTGTTGAGAAGCAGCATTACCTCTCCCAAATGCATTCCAAGAAGGGGAGCTGTTTCTTCTGGTGCAACCCAGGAGATACTCAGACCATGCTGTCCACTCCCAGGCCTCTGCCCTTCTTCCCCACAGGAGCACTGTTAAGTCCATCAGGCATTACCTCAAGAATGGCATGGACTTCTTAAAATTCAGACTTTGAGCTCCACTGCTTTTAAAAACTTGGGATAATCATCTCTTCTCCTTTTCCCAGTCAATGGTTTCGGGAAAGTTTTTCTTGTGCAAACCTCTCTGTGCTGCTCTATCTCTTTCTCTCTCTTCTTTCTCTGTAACCAGAGTTCCCTCTCCTCCACTGCACCTGTCATTCTTTTCTCCTCCAAATCAACTCACCACAGCTCCTACCTTCTCCACTGTGTCCATCTTGCTCCCTCTAAATGTTCAGTGTGTTCTCCCAGTCCACAGATCTGTTTCTTGGGTGTTCAGAGTAATTTGACATTTATCTAGCTGTGTCAAGGGTTGAGGCAAGCATAGAGTCCCCCTGCCATGTTAATTCCCAATTCTATATTAGTTTATTCAAGAACTTCCAAGCTACTTTCCACAGGGGCTGCATTATTTTACATTCTCACCCATAATGGATGAAGGTTCAAATTTCTCCACATCTTCATCAACAATGTTTGCTATATTCCATTTGTCCATTATACCCATCTCGTGGGTGTATGATCTTGTGGTTTTGATTTACATTTCCCTAATGAATAATGATGGTGAACATCTATTCATGTGATTGTCAGTCATTTGTATATCTTACTTGGAGAAATCTCTATTTAAGTACTCTGTTATTCAATTGAGTTGTCTTGATTTTAGAATTGTTTTTCTTAAAGATTTTATTTAGTTTGTCAGAGAAAGAGAGCATGAGCAGGGAGAACAATAGGCAGAGGGAGAAGCAGGCTTTCTGTTGAGCAGGGAGCCTGATGCAGGACTCAAACCTAGGATGGCAGGATCAGACCAAAGGCAGATGCTTAACTGACTGAGCCACTTAGGCATCCCTTCACTGTAGAATTGTTAAGAGTTACTTAAATAGGGGCGTCTGGATGGCTCAGTCAGTTAAATGTCTGCCTTCAGCGCAAGTCATGATCCCGGGGTCCTGGGATCAAGTTCCATCTGCATCAGCCTCCCCGCTCATGAGGAGCCTGTTTCTCCCTCTCCTTCTGCCTGCTGCTCCCCCTACTCATGCTCTTTCCCTCTCTCTGTGAAATAAATAAATAAAATCTTATTTTTTTTTAAGAGTGACTTAAATATTCTGGATAGATATTTTTATATTTATTCATGTATTTACCCTTACCAGAGATTTTTTTTTTACTTTCATACAGCTTTGAATTATTGTTTTGTGTCCTATTTCAACCCAACAGACTCCTTTTAGCAATTCTTGTAGGACAAGTTTAGTGATAATGAAATCCCTCAGTTTTTGTTTATTTGGGAATGTCTTAATTTCTTCATTTTTGAGGGAGAGTTTTACTGGTTAGAGAATTATTAGTTGACAGATTTCTTTTCCTTCAGCCTTTTAACTATATTGTCCTAGTGCTATCTAGCTACGAAGATTTTTGGTTTAAGAATTTGGCTTATATCAATTTTATTAATTCTTTCAAAGAACCAGCTCCTAGTTTCGTTGATTTGTTCTATTGTTTTTTTGGTTTCTATTTCATTGATTTCTGCTCTGATCTTTATGATTTCTCTTCTCCTGCTGGGCTTAGGGTTTCTTTCTTGTTCTTTCTCCAGCTCCTTTAGGTGTAGGGTTAGGTTGTGTACCTGAGACCTTTCTTGTTTCTTGAGAAAGGCTTGTACCGCTATATATTTTCCTCTCAGGACTGCCTTTGTTGTGTCCCACAGATTTTGAACCGTTGTATTTTCATTATCATTTGTTTCCATGATTTTTTTCAATTCTTCTTTAATTTCCCGGTTGACCCATTCATTCTTTAGAAGGATACTGTTTAGTCTCCATGTACTTGGGTTCTTTCCAAACTTCCTTTTGTGGTTGAGTTCTAGCTTTAGAGCATTGTGGTCTGAAAATATGCAGGGAATGATCCCAATCTTTTGATACCGGTTGAGTCCTGATTTAGGACCGAGGATGTGATCTATTCTGGAGAATGTTCCATGTGCACTAGAGAAGAATGTGTATTCTGTTGCTTTGGGATGAAATGTTCTGAATATATCTGTGATGTCCATCTGGTCCAGTGTGTCGTTTAAGGCCTTTATTTCCTTGCTGATCTTTTGCTTGGATGACCTGTCCATTTCAGTGAGGGGAGTGTTAAAGTCCCCTACTATTATTGTATTATTGTTGATGTGTTTCTTTGATTTTGTTATTAATTGGTTTATATAGTTGGCTGCTCCCACATTGGGGGCATAGATATTTAAAATTGTTAAATATTCTTGTTGGACAGACCCTTTGAGTATGATATAGTGTCCTTCCTCATCTCTTATTATAGTCTTTGGCTTAAAATCTAATTGATCTGATATAAGGATTGCCACTCCTGCTTTCTTCTGATGTCCATTAGCATGGTAAATTCTTTTCCACCCCCTCACTTTAAATCTGGAGGTGTCTTCGGGCTTAAAATGTGTTTCTTGGAGGCAACATATAGATGGGTTTTGTTTTTTTATCCATTCTGATACCCTGTGTCTTTTGACAGGGGCATTTAGCCCATTCACATTCAGGGTAACTATTGAGAGATATGAATTTAGTGCCATTGTATTGCCTGTAAGGTGACTGTTACTGTATATGGTCTCTGTTCCTTTCTGATCTACCACTTGTAGGCTCTCTCTTTGCTTAGAGGACCCCTTTCAATATTTCCTGTAGAGCTGGTTTGGTATTTGCAAATTCTTTCAGTTGTTGTTTGTCCTGGAAGCTTTTAATCTCTCCTTCTATTTTCAATGATAGCCTAGCTGGATATAGTATTCTTGGCTGCATGTTTTTCTCGTTTAGTGTTCTGAAAATATCATGCCAGCTCTTTCTGGCCTGCCAGGTCTCTGTGGATAAGTCAGCTGCCAATCTAATATTTTTACATTGTATGTTACAGACTTCTTTTCCCGGGCTGCTTTCAGGATTTTCTCTTTGTCATTGAGACTTGTAAATTTTACTATTAGGTGACGGGGTGTGGGCCTATTCTTATTGATTTTGAGGGGCGTTCTCTGAACCTCCTGAATTTTGATGCTCGTTCCCTTTGCCATATTGGGGAAATTCTCCCCAATAATTCTCTCCAGTATACCTTCTGCTCCCCTCTCACTTTCTTCTTCTTCTGGAATCCCAATTATTCTAATGTTGTTTCGTCTTATGGTGTCACTTATCTCTCGAATTCTCCCCTCGTGGTCCAGTAGCTGTTTGTCCCTCTTTTGCTCAGCTTCTTTATTCTCTGTCATTTGGTCTTCTATATCACTAATTCTTTCTTCTGCCTCATTTATCCTAGCAGTTAGAGCCTCCATTTTTGATTGCACCTCATTAATAGCTTTTTTTATTTCACCTTGGTTAGATTTTAGTTCTTTTATTTCTCCAGAAAGGGCTTTTATATCTCTCAAGAGGGTTTCTCTAATATCTTCCATGCCTTTTTCGAGCCCGGCTAGAACCTTGAGAATTGTCATTCTGAACTCTAGATCTGACATATTACCGATGTCTGTATTGATTAGGTCCCTAGCCTTCGGTACTGCCTCTTGTTCTTTTTTTTGTGTTGAATTTTTACGTCTTGTCATTTTGTCCAGATAAGAGTAAATGAAGGGGCAAGTAAAATACTAAAAGGGTGGCAACAACCCCAGGATAATATGCTTTAACCAAATTAGAAGAGATCCAAAATCGTGAGTAGGGAGAAAGGGGATAAAAAGAGGTTCAAAAAGGAAGAAAGAAAAAAAAAACAAAAAGAAAAGAAAAGAAAAAAAGAAAAGAATTTTTTAAAAAAGAAAACACCTAAGAAAAATGTAAAAAAGAAAAAATATATATATTAGATAAACTAGTAAAAAATCGTTAAAAAAGAAAAAGGTAACAGTTAAAAAAAAAAATTTTACCCGAAGGCGAGAAAAAAAAAAAAATGAAAAAGAAAAAATTAAATTAACCGCAAGACTAAAAAAAAATCACAGGAAAAAAGCCATGAGTTCCGTGCTTGGCTTTCTCCTCCTCTGGAATTCTGGTGCTCTCCTTGGTATTGAAACCGCACTCCTTGGTAGGTGAACTTGGTCTCGGCTGGATTTCTTGTTGATCTTCTGGGGGAGGGACCTGGTGTAGTGATTCTCAAGTGTCTTTGCCCCAGGCGGAATTACACCGCCCTTACCCGGGGCCGGGGTGAGTAATCCGCTCGGGTTTGCTTTCAGGAGCTTTTGTTCCCTGAGCGCTTTCCGTAGAGTTCCGGAGGACGGGAATACAAATGGCGGCCTCCTGGTCTCCGGCCCGGAGGAGCCGAGAGCCCAGGGCCCCACTCCTCAGTGCGCCCTCAGAGAACAGCGCCCAGTTACTCCCGTCTGCCTGACCTCCGGCCGCGCTCCGAGCTCACCGAGCCTGCGACCAGTTCAAGGTAACACGGAGCTGCGAGCTTACTGTCGGCTCTGTCTCTGTAGCCATAAGATACCTAGGAATAAAACTAACCAAAGAGACACAGAATCTATACTCAGAAAACTATAAAGTACTCATGAAAGAAATTGAGGAAGACATAAAGAAATGGAAAAATGTTCCATGCTCCTGGATTGGAAGAATAAATATTGTGAAAATGTCTATGCTACCTAAAGCAATCTACACATTTAATGCAATTCCTATCAAAGTACCATCCATCTTTTTCAAAGAAATGGAACAAATAATGCTAAAATTTATATGGAACCAGAAAAGACCTCGAATAGCCAAAGGGATATTGAAAAAGCCAACGTTGGTGGCATCACAATTCCGGACTTCAAGCTCTATTACAAAGCTGTCATCATCAAGACAGCATGGTACTGGCACAAAAACAGACACATAGATCAATGGAACAGAATAGAGAGCCCAGAAATAGACCCTCAAATCTATGGTCAACTAATCTTCGACAAAGCAGGAAAGAATGTCCAATGGAAAAAAGACAGCCTTTTCAATAAATGGTGCTGGGAAAATTGGACAGCCACATGCAGAAAAATGAAATTGGACCATTTCCTTACACCACACACAAAAATAGACTCAAAATGGATGAAGGACCTCAATGTACGAAAGGAATCCATCAAAATCCTTGAGGAGAACACGGGCAGCAACCTCTTTGACCTCTGCTGCAGCAACATCTTCCTAGGAACAACGCAAAAGGCAAGGGAAGCAAGGGAAAAAATGAACTACTGGGATTTCATCAAGATCAAAAGCTTTTGCACAGCAAAGGAAACAGTTAACAAAATCAAAAGACAACTGACAGAATGGGAGAAGATATTTGCAAACAACATATCAGATAAAGGACTAGTGTCCAGAATCTATAAAGAACTTAGCAAACTCAACACCCAAAGAACAAATAATCCAATCAAGAAATGGGCAGAGGACATGAACAGACATTTCTGCAAAGAAGACATCCAGATGGCGAACAGACACATGAAAAAGTGCTCCATATCACTCGGCATCAGGGAAATACAAATCAAAACCACAATGAGATATCACCTCACACCAGTCAGAATGGCTAAAATCAACAAGTCAGGAAATGACAGATGCTGGCGAGGATGCGGAGAAAGGGGAACCCTCCTACACTGTTGGTGGGAATGCAAGCTGGTGCAGCCACTCTGGAAAACAGCATGGAGGTTCCTCAAAATGTTGAAAATAGAACTGCCCTATGACCCAGCAATTGCACTATTGGGTATTTACCCTAAAGATACAAATGTAGTGATCCAAAGGGGCACATGCACCCGAATGTTTATAGCAGCAATGTCCACAATAGCCAAACTATGGAAAGAACCTAGATGTCCATCAACAGATGAATGGATCAAGAAGATGTGGTATATATACACAATGGAATACTATGCAGCCATCAAAAGAAATGAAATCTTGCCATTTGCAACAACATGGATGGAACTAGAGCGTATCATGCTTAGCGAAATAAGTCAAGCAGAGAAAGACAACTATCATATGATCTCCCTGATATGAGGAAGTGGTGATGCAACATGGAGGCTTAAGTGGGTAGAAGAAGAATAAATGAAACAAGATGGGATTGGGAGGGAGACAAACCATAAGTGACTCTTAATCTCACAAAACAAACTGAGGGTTGCCGGGGAGAGGGGGTTTGGGAGAAGGGGGTGGGATTATGGACATTGGGGAGGGCATGTGATTTGGTGAGTGCTGTGAAGTGTGTAAACCTGGTGATTCACATACCTGTACCCCTGGGGATAAAAATATATGTTTATAAAAAAAAATAAAAAAATAAATAAGTTAAAAAAAAAAGAATTTGGCTTATAATGTTATTGAAGTTTCTTTGTAGATGATGAGTTTCTTCTCTCTTGCTGCCTTCAAAATTCTGTCTTTGGCTTTTGACAGATTATAATGTGCCTTGATGTGGGTCTCTTTCTCAGAATGTATTTTACTTGGAGTTTGTTGGGATTCTGGGATTTTATAGATTCATGTCTTTCAACAAGTTTCGGTAGTTTTGAGACATTTCTTATTAATATTTCCCTTCTCCATCTGGAAATCCCATAATGAATATATTGATTTAAATGCTGATGACTTACAAGTCCTTTAAGCTCTGTACACTTGTCCCTTGATCTTTTTCTCTTAGCTCCTTGACTTGATCATTTAATTTGTCTTATATTCAGGCTTTTTTTTTTTTTTTTTTTTTGTCTGCTTGTTCAAATCTACTGTTGAAACCCTTAGTAAAATTTTCAATTCAGTTATTGTATTTTTTTGGATTCAGAATTTCTGTTTGGTCCCTCTGTGATTTCTCTCTCTGTTGATATTCTCATTTTGCTTATTTAATTTTCCTGATTTCTTTCATTTCTTCATTTTTTATCTATGTCTTCTTTGTGCTATGTGAGCATATTTAAGTGAATTCTCTCAAAATCTTTATCTAGTAAGTCCAATGTCTGTTCTTCTTTGGTGATAGTTTCTGTCAAATTTACTTTTTCCTTTTTAATTGTCCATGTTTTTATTATTTCTCTGTATATATGCCTTGTGATTTTGTTGTTGTTGAATATTGGCAATTGTGAAAATAGCCACGTTTCTCATTCTTTGTAGATTGCTTCTGTGTCAAAATAGTACTCTGATTAGCTAGAGATGCTCTGAGTTTAGGAATCACCTGAGGTAATGTTTACGGTCTTTCCAAAGCATATCTCTTGACTCTGGCTGTGTGTGACCTTCTCAAGTCCCCTGTACAGAGCTCCTTTTGAATGTCTTAATTTCCCAAAAAGTCTCACTTCACTTCAGCTTCTCCTCAAGGGTTTGCATGGCCTAGTGTATATCTCCATGTATATAATCTCTTGCCCCCATTGTCTGCACGTCTCTAGTACCATTGCAGCTTTCACTACCAGTGGCTGCTGCATTTTCTTACCTGAGATCTGAGTTAGGTAAGACAGAGATTAGTCTTCTGGGGAGTCCCCAGACAAGTTAGGAATGTTGCATATAAGGTCTGTTCTGAAACCTCTGACTCAAGGAATGGCATTAGGAACTGAGTTTCACCTTCTCCAGACCAAGACCATACTGTGCCAAGAAGGTAGTGGGCAAGTAGAAATTAAAAAAAAAAAAAAAAAAAAAAAAAACACTGAAACTGCCTACCATTTAGAGCATGATTGGGTTTTTTTGTTTGCTTTTCTTGATTGGGCATTTGATTGGTTGCTATAGACTTTTATCTATTTTCTAGAACTCCTACAAGGTTGTTTTAGACAATTTCTTGTTCTTTTCTGTTGTCTTCATGAGAAAACCACAGTTTAGTGCTTCCTAGTCCACCATTTTGCTGTCATGATTATGTATTTATATTTGATATATTTATACTTATTTTACAGCCCAAAATATAATTTATCTTGACAAACATTCCCTGTGCACTTGAAAATTTTGTGTATTCTGCTGTTGTTGTACAAATATTCTGGAAATGTCACTTAAATCAAAGTGATTGACAGTATTATTTATGTCTTTTATAACATTGTTGATTTTATGCCCATTTATCCTATCAATAATTGAAAGAGATTTATTAAAATTTCTGATTTTAATTTTGGATTTTTCTTTTCCTTGCATTTCTATTAATATTCACTTCAAGATTTCAAAGGTCAACTAGGTGAACAAATATTTCAGATCATTATGGCTGTGTCAAATCGGTTCCTTAATAATTCTGGAGTAAACTTTATTATCACTACTAATATTCTTTGCTCTGAAACATGCTTTGTGGGTATTAATGTAGTCATCCCAGATTTCTTTGATTAGTGTTAGCACAGTATATCTGTCTCCACCTTTTTACTGTTAACCTATTTTTTATTATATTAAATTAGCCAATAGTACAATTAGTACATTATTAGTTTCCAAAGTAGTATTCAATGATTCATTGGTTGCATGTAACACCCAGTGCTCATCACACAACATGTATTCTCCTTATTGTCCACTACCCAGTTACCCCATGACCCCAAACCCTCCTTTCTGTAACTCTGTTTGTTTCCCTGAGTCCAGAGTCTCTCATGTTTGTCTCCCTTTCTGATTTCTTCCCATTCAGTTTTCCCTCCCTTCCCCTATGGTCTTCCCAGCTATTCCTTATGTTCCAGATGTGAGTGAAACCATATGATAATTGTCTTTCTCTGCTTGACTTATCTCACTTAACACAATTCCCTTCAGTTCCATCCATATCAATGCAAATATGGATATTCATCCTTCCTTATGGCCAAAGAATATTTCATTATATATATGAACCATATCGTCTTTATCCATTCATCTGTTGAAGGACATCTTGGCTCCCTCCACAGTTTGGTTATTGTGAACATTGCTGCTATGAATCTTTAACCTATTCATGTCTTTAGATTTAAAGTGCATTTCCTGCATAATGCATAGGGTTAAGTTTATTTATTTGACAGACAGAGATCACAAGTAAGCATAAAAGCAGGGAGAGAGAGAGGAGGAAGCAGACTCCCTGCTGAGCAGGGAGCCCAATGTGGGGCCTGATCTCAGGACCCGCGAGACCATGACCTGAGCCAAAGGCAGAGGCTTTAACCCACTGAGCCACCCAGGCACTCCTATGGTTAAGTTTTTAAAAAAATTTTTAATCTAATCTGATATTCTCTGTCTTTCATTAAAGTTTTATATGATTTACATTTAGAAAGATTATTGTTGTGTCTAATATTAAGACTAGTATCCTATCATTTTGTTTCTAATTTTCTCAGGTTATTTTCCCCTTTTCTGCCTTTTTTTTTCTTGAGTTTTGTATTAGTTTCCTACAGCTACTGTAATGAAGTACTACAAACAGAATAGCTCAAGACAACAGAAATTCATTGTCTCAGTTTTGGAGGCTAGTCATCTGAAATAAAAATGTCAGCAAAGCCATATTCTCTCTGAAATATGTAGGAGAGAATCCTTTCTTGTCTCTTCTAGCTTGTGATGTTTTTCAGGAATCTATGGCATTCTTTGTATTTTAGATGCATTTCTCCAATCTTTGCCTTCATCATCACATGGCCATCTTCTCCTACATGTCTCTATTTTCTTCTAATAAGGACACCAGCCATATTGAACTCAGCCCCAATTTAATGATTTCACCTTAATTTGATTACATCTCCAAAGATCTTATTTCCCAAAAAGGCCATATTTACAGTTGTCAGGGATTAGGACTTCAACATATCCTTTTAGGGGACACAATTCAACTCATAATAAATGACCTATATAACTTTATTTTATGTCTGTTTTTGGTTTATTAGTTACAACTCTGCTTTGTTAATTTAGTGGTTGCTTTAGGATTTATACTATGCATCTTTGCCACAGTCTAACTTCAAGTAATATTATACCTATATAATATCTGTAGAGTTTAAGAACCTGTATAGTTTAAGAATCTTATAATACTATATTTCATTTCTTCTCTTTTGCCTTTAGTCTATAATTTACACAATTTGATTTATGCCTATTTTATAAATCCCACAATATGTCATTTGTGTTGAAAAGTCAGTTATCTTTTAGAGATATTTAAATAAGAAAAAAATCTTACTTACTCAAATAGTTACCAGTTTTGATACTCTTCATTTCTTTGTTTATCCATATTCCCACTTGGTATCTACTCCTTCTGCCTGGAAGCTATGTATACCTTTTTCTTCTTTTTCACTGTTTTTGAGCCATTTCATTATTATGTGTTTTGGTATTGTTTTCTTCTTGTACTTGGAATTAAGTGGTATTTTTGATTCTGTGAACTTAGGGGTTTTTTAAGTCAAACCTGGAAATCTTTGGCTATTATATCTTTAAATACATTTATTTTTAATTTTCCCTTTGCCTTTCCTGTCCTTAGGGAACTCTAATTTACATCCACCCATATTAGGCTAGTTGAAGTTATTTCAGGGTTTTTTTTTTTTTTCTGTTTCATTTTGGATAGTTTCTACTGTTACAACTTCAAGTTTATTAATATTTTATTTTGTGATCTCTGATATGCTGCTTACCACATTCAGTGGATTTTTCATTTCAAACTTTATTGCCTTAATCTGTAGAATTTCATTTGAGTCCTTTAGAAATATGTCATATCTTTACTTTTGAACATGTGAAATACTGTTACAATAAGTGTTTTTATTGTCCTTGTGTGCTAATTCTAACATCATTTTTTATACAAATGAAAAATGAGTATTTAAAAAAAGATGCTTCATATTATTAGGCATCAAAGAAATTTAAACTGAAGCCATGAGATACCACTTGAGTCTGCTATTGTCAAAAAGGCAGATAATAACATATTGATGAGGACATGGAGAAATCAGACATTCATATATCTCTGGTGGGAATCTGAAATGGTGCAACACTTTGGAAAATGACTGGCAGTTCTATTAAAGGCTAAACAGTTATCTTATGATATACAATTCACTCCTAGGTATATATTCCAGGGAAATTAAAGCATATGTCAACCCAAAACATGAACTCTAAAGTTCATAGCAACATTATTCATAGCAGCAAATTAGTAGAAAACACCTAAATGTCCATCTATTGATGAATGAATAAGCAAGTTGTGGTATATCCATATAATAGACTACTATTCAGTAATAAAAATAAGTAAAGAACTGACACATGCTACCAGAATAAACCTTGAAAACATTATGCTAAATGAAAGAAGCGAAACAGGAAAGGCCATATATTATAATTCCATCCATATGAAATGTCCAGAATAAGCATATCCATAGAGATAAAAAATAGGTTGTTAGTTGCCTAGGGCTGAGACAGTTAAAAGCTAATGGGAAGTGACAACTAATGAGTACAGAGTTTCTCTTTGAGGTGATAAAAATGTTCTGAAATTGATGTGATGGTGAATATAAAACTCTGCACATACTAAAACCCACTGTATATTTTAAATGGGTGAGTTGTATGGTATACTAATTATATCTTAAGAAAGCTACTATAAAAATACTACAGCATAAAAAGCTTAAAATTATCTCTGTTTCTGTTGGTCTTTCACCCCGGGTGCTGCTAGGATTCACCCAGAAATTTATCCCCAAGTAGTCACCTGACTGTATGTTCAAAGGCAATGCTCTATAAGCAGCAACTAACTATACATACTTCAGTGATTTTATATCCAGTGTACACCAGAAGCTTTGCCAGGGCCATAATAAATGTTAGTAATGGCTTTTTATTGGTTAAAAAATGGTGTTTTGCTAATTAGCATGATATAAAAATTGGCTTGCATTGGTAAAATTGTGGATATTCAAGATATGTATCCTGGCTGAAATACTTTAGAGACCCTCTCCATGGATCAGAAATTATCTGCCTTGACATGTGGCAAAGCCTATCTCTGAATCACTTACAAATGATTCACACAGACTTTTATGTAAAGTTTGCAAATCTTGAGAGCATGGGATCTTACAGTAACTCTTGTATGGACACTCCTGTGTATGCTTGGGAAGAAGTGTGTTTTAATTAATGTCTATGGCAAAATTTTTTCTGATACTGGCTCTTTTTATAAACTGCTAACAAAGTAAAGGGACATAGCTAATAACTCTTACACACTTTCCTTGTCAAATAGGAACCTACTGTTACCTACCAAAAGTTCCTAATAGTTGTATGTAATCAATATGCCTGTTAGGTCAAAACACACCAAAAGCAGTTTGGTGTGAGAAAATCAATAATTTTACAAAGTGTCGCTCTCATCAGAACAAGTTTTTCACAACTTGATAGGGTTGTGAAGGGTTACTTAAGTTTAATATATGGGTGGTGATTCCCTGCTTGTGTGACAGGACTATTTTATTCTCAAAGTTATTTTTCAGTAGGTTACCTGGAATTTGAAACATTGGTAGTTACACTTAACATGGGTTCAGAGAAAAATATCTGCTGCTAGGAAGAGCTGCCCAGGTGCATTGAGGAGAATAGATGTACATATCCTAAGTCAGGTCAGAAGTCTAAGGGGGTCTCGGTGTACCTTGTGAGAAGAGAGCCCCATAAGCAATGACACTTTGTCTTGGCCTGTGCACTGCTGCAGGTCCCATTTGGAGCCTCAGACATAGGGCTTGCCTGTGTCTTTGAAATGATTTTAAAATGATCTTTGATTTGGATTATGCTCTAAAAGTGGCTTGAAAGCAAGGGCTTTCTGCTTCACTTGCCCATCAAGAGATGGGTTAGCAGGGGAGAAGCCCATTCCCCTCTAAAGAAAGCAGCACCTGTGCAGATGGTGAAAGGAGAGAATAACATGCCCATTCAGTTTGAATGAAGGGGACATGGGAGCTCTGCCTTTTTGTCCACAAATAGCACTCCATAGCCTTGTGTTTTGTTAGCTATCTCCTCAACCAGGTTAGAAACAGAGGCAACCAACTATAGTAGAGAGTCCTGGGTACAGAGTACTGGGTTCAACCCCTAGATATAGCTCTATGTGAAAACTTGGCAAGTCCCATATCCTTTTTGGCCTTCAGACCCTTCATCATTTGAGCTTTATGACCCCTGGAAGCCTTTCCTACTTTTACATTCTGTAATCTCGGAGGCTGAATAAAGTGAGGATTAACCCATAAGGAAGTTCTCAGTTTCTAGGGGATTGAAACTCATGTTAAACACACCCCAGACAGAAGAAGCTACAGTATAAAGAGTGAGTCAGAATATCCTAGTAGTTGATGTCATCAGGTATTATTAATGCAAGATACCAGTTCCTTATAGGCATATACTCCCTTCATTGATGGGCTATGTCCTTCATAGCTAGGAGCTTGTCCTAGCTTTTTCAGTCTATCTGTAGAGATTTCTGTGGCTGATCAATCCTTTTCATTGATACAGGTCTTCACAAGAAATGTCATAGTATTGTGTCATGTTATACATTTTGGAATCCTGCCTTGTTAAAGTAATCTTATTTCCATATTTCCAAATTCTACAGGGAGGTGAAATATCAAGGATGAATAAACTGAGGCACTTAGATACTAGGTTCCAGAAATAGGATAAAATATTGAAGGGTCACAAAGGCTCCTTAATCTATGTGATGATAACTGAAGTGGTAGCCAAAGAGCAGAGATGATATTAAGGACATTTCTCAGATTATATATATATCAGATCATAATATATATATATATATATATATATATATATATATATATATATATATAATGACTAGAGGAATAACTAGATAGGCAGGGTCAGAAACAAAGAGCTGGAGATGTCTTTGAGTTTCCCAACATAGCTAACATGTTATTTAAGAAAGCATCAACAAGAGATTAAGCTATAGTCTATAGTCACTGAACTAAACTGTAATTTCTTAATGTTTATTTAATGGACCTTTAAGGGTATGGTGACCTGATTATCTGAGATAATAGTCCTATGACTGTAGAAGAAAATCACATAGATTGGTGCCATGTCAATGGTAGGTGTAAATGTCACCACTATAATCAGTGGGACAGTGCTATTGGTTATTCATATAGAATTTGGTGTTGTTCCACATTTTGGTGGTGCTCACCTCCACCAAGGGCTTTTTGGTCCCTTCCTCTCTTTTCCAACATCAGCAAATCATTGCACAGCTAATCCTCAAATAATAATATGTTATACTAATTGATTTCTAAGATCACTTATAGTGGTAAAATTGTTCTATTATATGGACACATTAATAGTTATGGACATATCTATAATTAAAGGCAGTGTTTCAGGGGCTTATGGATTTTCTGCTGCAATGGTTGTTTACATCTAGCATCTATTCCATTTGGTTAATGCTGCATTGTCAAATTTTTAGAGATTGTCCTTGGATGTTTTAAAGTGCTGGGCTGGGCTCTGTAGAGATTTCTGTGGCTGATCAATCCTTTTCTGTTGACTGTAGAACAAACTAGTATTTCTGACTTGACCTATAGAGGCTCAGACTAGGGGAAACTACTGTGAGGAGGCAAGGAAAGACAGTCAACAAAGGTATAACTGAGTAAATTGAGCCCCCCACCAGTTGTAATAAGACAACCCAACCACCAAGTCATTATGATGGTTATGCTGCTATTTAAGGTTGATGAGGTCAAAGAGGGATCCTCATGCTGATCATTGCACTGATCAACATAATTTTTACAAAGCCACTTATTTAGCCTTCACAGTAATTTTGGTACTTTGCTAAGAAGTAAAATTTTCTGAAGTCAGTAACAGGAGTTTATCAGTGAAGATACTGTTTATCAGTGAAGATATTGTTACCTGAACACTTCTAGGATGACTGGATGATATGTCTCAACCACATGATTTAAAATCTGTGTTCTGTCCCTCCAACAGCTATCCATGGGTTAGCATTATCTGAAGCCTAGGTGCCCTTGATTGTAGGAAGACTGATAAAAACTGGAGCCAAGAGCAACTAGAGAAATGTTTCCTTGTTTAGGTAGAGTTTCTTCCCAAAACTCATATAAGAGCAAGCATACTTAGGAGTGCCTGTGTGGTTCAGTCAGTTAAGTGTCCAACTCTTGATTTTTGTCTCAGGCTATGATCTCAGAATTGTGAGATGGACCCCCTCTTTGGACTCTGCACTCAGCTGAGCATCTGTTTAAAATTCTCTCTTGCCCTCTCTCTACTCCCACCCTCACCTCTCCTTCTCTCTCAAATAAATAAATAAATCTTAAGGGGAAAAAAAAAAAAGAGCAAGCATACTTTCCCCCAAGCCACAGTAAACATCCTGTCATGTCTTACAGGTTCCCAGTGGTTTTGGCCAGCTGAGACTCAAACCAATCAACCATGGCATGGCAGGTTTTGCATTACCCTGATAGGCTTAGACAAATCTTCTTATCCCTGGAGCTGGCACAGGGGTCAGCCCTCCAAACTACGCACAGCCATTCAGAGAGGGAAGGGTGGCTTGGATGTTTGGGGACAATCTAGATTTATTAAAACTCACTTGGATTTATATAATATTTTCTAATTGAAAAGCCACTTTTATACATTTCATTTTACTGATATACCTCTTTCACTCTAAATGTAAGCAAAGGATAAGGTCCTGGTTTGTGGATAGAGCTATCAAAGTTTTGTGTTTTTACCCAGTAGGGTTTGGCAAAACAGTAACTATTAAGGAAGAAGAACCAACAGGAAAATCTAAGATTGCAAGAAGGTTTAGTGGGCTAAAGGCTGACTCAGTGCTATTTTAGGAATTCAATATTTAGAAACAAGTTGGAGTTTGTTTTCTTGAGGAGAATTGAGAATGGACTGGAAAACAGTAGCAAGAAAGGCAAAGAAAAAAAAAAAAAAAGATGGGAACAGGTGATTTACCTACTATATGGGCAACACTCAATGGACCCTAAGGAAAGGAAGATTATAATTGTTAAAAGCTTAGTTGTTAAAAAAAAAAAAATGAAGAGGAAGAAAGGAAAGGAGGAAGGGAGGAAGGGAAGAGAGGAAGAAAAACTTTACAACTAACAGTCTTGACCCAGTGGCTGGGTCACAAATACACTAAATTCCTGGTAGAACAAATGTAGCAGTTTACTTATGGTGCTTATGTAAGTGGGACTACAGTTTGAAGGATAAGAACCATGGTTAAAAATTTAGGGCTTCTGCAGGCTAGCACCAGCACTATCCGGGGGCTTCTGTGGCACTCGCTGGTGTTACCCTGTCTGAGGCTGTCTAGAGAAGATCTGACATCCAGTTAGAGCCACATCCTTTGAGCTCAGCATCCAGAGACATATTGTTAGCAGTTGATGTGCCTTCAACAAGAAGATCCTCATTTATCTCTTCTCTTCTTCCTCCTTCTCCACCTCTCCCATAACCCTCTTTTCTTTTTTTCTTGGCTTTTGGAAGATCTCATCTTTGGGTAAATTTCTTACATGTCACAATTAATGAAGGGGTCCAATTTCAAGCAACTGACCAATTTCATCCTTGAGAGGTTCACATAATAAAACTATATAAAGTAACTTTTTCAATCACCTACATAAATATTCTCCTATTAGATTATACTTCTAAATCTCATTATCTTTTTAATAATCTTATTAAAAACTTCCCTATCTTGTAACACTACATCCAAAACTAATGACATACTGTATGGTGATTAACATAATAAAACATAATTAAAAACAATAATAAATAAATAAATTTCCCTATTATCACCTGCCAGGGAGATAGAAGGAACTAAATTTAAGAAATCTCTAAAACCTATAAGTTACTAAAAAGTAAATACATGGACATTTCAGCCCTGCCCCTGCAAATTCATTCTAGTCACATAGAGACAGGGTAGATGACCTTCAAACCCCCTTCCCCTTGGCAAAGGGACAGTTCTTAGGTGGAAGCTGAGTTTGCAGTAAACAGGCCAGTGAATATGTTTCCCAGGACCTCTGTTCTTGGGAGAAGTAATTGTGCCCTGATGACCCATAGAGTTCTTAACAACAAACACTGAAGCCCGGAATAGAACCTTTTGATCATAGCACCCACATGTCACTAAGCACCCTCACGGGTCTGCTGACAGAATACTGACTGCCGTGTCCCAGGTAGGAAGAGAAATGTCTGATCCCCAGGTCCAACTGGGCATCTTGTGGAGAAACCACCAGAAGAGAAGCTGTCAGAACTTGTTGGATAACATCAGTAATCAGGGAAACAGACACTATTCCACATTTGGAGAGAATGTAAAGCTTATGGAAACAGAGAAGTCCTACTCAATTCTGTCCTTCAACTGGAAAGAAGAAAATTTGTTGAAAAAGAAACTCAGTTTTCTGGAGTCCATGAAGAAATATGAAGCTAATGCCTGGCTAATGGAGCAGAAAGCCTTTTATAAACAATGCCACTTGAAGCTCCAAAGGTCAGAGCTGGCACATGCCCGGTTGCTAGGCAACAAGGACCTGGTCAAACACCTCACTTCCAAGAGCTTGTTGGCCAGCTACACCTCCACCATGGTGGATGAGAGTGAGGCAGCAGTGAAGGCAATAGTCCAGAATAGGAGAGGGTGGGAGAAGAACAAGATGATTTTCAGGCTCAGCATGGATAAGAATAGGCTCTACCCATCCCTCAGTAGTAGTCTGCTGAAGAAGGTGGAGGCCCAACCAGCTTCCAGGGCAACTTTAAGGGCAAACTCTAAGACAGAGAATGCAAAGACCACTGTAAAAATCAAGAGGTCTCCTTCCAGAGAGAAGGGCAAGCCAGCTTTGGTTTTATCTTGGGAGTCTCTGAAGAGCCCACAGCAGGAAGAAAAACAGAAAAAGCTTCCTGTACATAGCAAGCCACTGCTGGACAGAGAAGGAATCACAGGGGACTTCTCCAGCAGCCCAAGAAGCATTGTGCAGAGCCATCTCCAAGATTCAAGCACTGACAGGAAATCGAAAGGCAAACTTCTTAAATACATAGTATATGGAGACAGAAGTGTGGAACACCCCAAAAAGAAAATGCCAAGACCCAGGAAAAAACCCCATGGCTCAGAAAGTGTGCAAATGGACCCAGCACTGCTGACCCAGATTCAAGCCTTCCTAAGGCAAAATTTTCTCATAAATGAAAGAACTACATATCTGGAGGACAGAATCCAAGGTCTTCCACAGCCCACACATTTTCTCTTCCAAGATGACTCTCCCAACAGTCCCTTGGAGAAAGGAAGTGAGGGAGTACTGCATGCTCCAGTAATCAGAATGCATGCGGTAGGAAGAGAGCAGAAAATCATTCTTGAAGAGCTCAGAAAACAAATCTGAAGCAATTCCATCACCAAGAACACTTTTTTCCCCCCCTAAGGCACTCTTCCCCTCTCTACCCATTTATCATTCAGCAACAATTTCTTAATATTTAACAAAGAAAAATATTACCCCTGACCTCAAACTGCTGCTGAACTCAGGGACAAAAGGCTTTTTTCAAACTCTTCTATAAAAACATAACAATCAAGGCAGTATTTAACAGTAAGAAAGTGGACAAAGGTAGAGACTGGCTCTGCACACCTTGGATATGAAGACACAGAGATAAGCAGAGAGCACAGACTGTGCTGGGACCAGGACATCTTGAACTTTCCACAGCAGGCTTTATCTCCACACCAAACACTTCTTGAGGAGTAATATCTAAGAGGAAAGTGATCCTGGGAAGCCCTTTGCTAATACTGCTTTACTGTAAAAAGAGAGTGAAAGACAATAATTTGGGAAATGTTCGCAAATATGCATTTTCAGTGGCATTAGGAGGGAGTGGGAATGGAAATTGACTCTAATTTCTCACCTTTTTGTAATGAAAACTAGTTGACTTGAAAACTAGGAGAAATCTCTTTCTCTCTTTTCCTCCCCCAATCCTCCATCCCAGGTGAGACCCTTATGGGGAGCCTTCTTATATTTCATTAAGCAAAGACACTGCTGACTAAAGCAGGCTGAAGTTTACTGGCATGATAATGTGGAAAGATCACGAAGTGGGAGGCAGAGATTCTTGTTTCTACCTTTATTTATATAAATTTACATATATAAATGCAATGGCCAGAGTAATCTTGGGCAAAGTGCTTCACAATTTGATACATGTTTCCTCATCTATAATATGAGGGTTAGACAATATGATCTTTTAGGTCACTTTTGCCACTATACTTCCTCAGTGCCATTACTTTGACTTGTGTCACAAAAACAGGTATCAGATGGCTGCCCTTGAGGAAAATAAAACATCTTCAGTCTTTTGTCCTTCCAGTGGACTTTCCAGTGATAAGTTAATATTTCAGACTTTTTTCTGAAGTAACATAAGGCAGTAAAAATCTTTTTATTCTCAATTAGATGATAATGAAATAAATATATATGATGGTAATTTTATACTTAAATAAACAATGGTTTTTCTTTAAATATTATTTCTGTATATTTCCTAAATATTTAAGTCCCACGATGACAGCAAAGGTAACCTAAGAATGTGGAATTCATGAAAGCACATGGCTCTTTCATCACAGGTTTAGTGTCATCTGTGAAAATCAGATGGCCGATATGAGTCCCATTTGCAGGTAAAGGATACTCCTGTCACATATTGCAGTGGTCTATGCTGTCCCAAATAACTGTTTCCACTTCATGTGGGTTCAATGTAAATTTCATTAATTTCCTCTGTGGGTTACTTGAGTAGAAACATTGGAAACACACACATGGTTATCAGAAACAAAAAGCCACCTTTAAATAAATTATGTGATTACAAGAGTAATTTTGAAGTGGGAGGCTAGGTGGAGAACTGGGGTAGGAAGGAATAAAGCAGCTCTCTTTAAAGTCACTTAGGAAAATATGATTGATTTACTCACCACATTTTTAGGAATATATGGAAAACAAACTGGTTTTCCTCTTACTGCTTTCCCAAACTAGCTATATTCATAAGGGTTGTGCTTTCCCTGAACAGTGGAAAAAAACTGTGAGAGGCACCAGAATGGTAGAAAAGTTCCGATGTCCTTCTTCACATTTGGGAATAATTCTTACATTACCTTTTACTGGTAGTTTCTATAGAGATCTGGAAGTCCAGATGACAAATCAGGCCCTTCAGCTTTGAAAGTATAATTTCATTCATTCATATACTTCAACAGCTATGTACTGGAAATTAAGGTAAAGAAAATAGACATGTTCCTACTCTCCTGGAGTTTACAATTTAGGAAGGAAGTTAGGCAGTAATTAAGCAAATGAAAAAATTCATTGTGATAGGCACTATAGAATTATGATGAACATTTTGGAGAACCCAATTTAAATTTGAAAAAGATGTCAGCCCCATTAATAATACATATTGAAGTCAAATGGCATTTTCACTGGATTGGATTGCATTCACAGAATGCAAGCATAATGGAGGCAATTTTGAATTGCATTTTTAGGTAAAAATACTTTCATTTGACAGGCTCAAGTTTGCACTGTCTAGTTGTGGTGAGCTGGGATTGTCTCAATTTCAGTTTGAAGCACATGAAGGTTATGTTCTTGTCCTTAGTGTTATCTCTGGAACAAGTCTACCTTCTTATTTGACTCAAGTAACAATTTTATATCATCACTGTCTCCTTTAGGGTGCATTGAGAAGTAGATCAAACCTAGCAGTGTCAGGTGGTGATAGGTCCTGAAAGGTGGATAATTGATGTAATTGACTTCAGAGTTTATAGATCACATTTCAAAGTTTTGAAATATTTTCACTTAGCTGATTTATCTTCATGTGATGCACATATATACCCTTTAAAAGCTCCAAGAGGAGTTGCAGTCAATGGGAGGGTGTCAGTCAGTGGTGTGCTAAGTTACAGCAGTGAAGATGAAAAGGCATTTCTGAGACACCCAGATTGCTGTGTAGCTGGTACTTGGGGCACAGCCGTGAATAAGACAAAATCACAGACTTTATTTGGGCATGGTTTCTAGTGGAGCACAAATAAAAATGAGCAAACTAACAAAAACAACATCAACATCAACAATTTTCCTTTATTGAAAGTACCATGTGTAACTCAAATGCTACCATTTTACCAGGATACTGACCATATTCTTCTACCTTCCCTTTATTCCTTTTCCCTGGTTCCTACCTATGGGTTTACCTATGGCCTATATGACCCATATGCTGAAGAGGCAACATTTTTATCTTCTGTGCATGCTTTTCTTTAGAAACATATTTATCTATCTCTCTCTGGGAAGCTTCACTTGCATCTTTCAGATACCTCAACTAAAACAACTAACCCCAACTGTACTAGATTTTTCTCCCAAATCTGCTCAGCTTCTGTTTAGACCCAATAGCCCCAGTATCTACCCAGTTACCCAAACCAGAAATGTGGTAGTTCTTATGACTCCTCTCTGTCCCATGCAAGAATATCTAATCAGTCACCTGGTTCCAGTCCCTAACATGTCTTAGATTGTTCCTTCCCTTCTATTCTTAGCTCTTATATGCATTTCTAGCATTATGTCAACAGTCTCCTAACTACAAAGACCACATGGCACTTATGCTCCTCCAGTTTATATTATCAAATAGATATAGAATGCAAAACTGATTATCTTTGCTTCTTAATGTCTGCAAAATAAAGTCCCAAGTGTTTGGTATTGTGTTGTCTACAAGACCCTCCATGATCTGACCTATCATTATCCTTTCCACCCCAACTTGATCCTTTTATGTCTCCCAATGAGGCATATTGAACACCCCCCACTTATCTGCCTAGTATATACCTACCTATCCGGTAAGATTGAGTTAAAACTTTTTCTTTTATTTTTTTTTAAGTTTTTTTTTTAATTAACATATAATGTATTATTAGTCCCAGGGGTACATGTCTGCAAATCATCAGGTTTACACATTTCACAGCACTCACCATAATGCATACCCTCCCCAATGTTCATAACCTGACCACCCTCTCCCTTCCCCCTCCCCCCAACAACCCTTAGTTTGTTTTGTGAGATTGAGTCTCTTGTGGTTTGTCTCCCTGCTGATCCCATCTTGTTTCATTTTTTCCTTTCCTACCCACCAAACTCCCCACATTGCCTCTCAAATTCCTCCTATAATATGATAATTGTCTCATATGATAATTGATATTATCATATGAGCTCATATGATATTTGAGCTCATATAATTGTCTTTCTCTGAGTGACTTATTTCACTCAGCATAATACCCTCTAATTCCATCCACGTCATTGCAAATGGCAAGATTTCATTTCTTTTGATAGCTTCATAGTATTCCATTGTATATATATTTATACACACCACATCTTCTATATCCATTCCTCTGTTGATGGGCATCCAGGTTCTTTCCATAGTTTGGCTATTGTGGACATTGCTGCTATAAACATTCAGTTGCACATGCCACTTCAGATCACTACATTTGTATCTTTATGGTAAATACCCAGTAGTGTGATTGCTGGGTCATAGGGTAGCTCTATTTTCAACTTTTTGAGGAACCTCCATGCTGTTTTCTAGAGTGGTTGCACCAGCTTGCAGTCCCACCAACAGTGTAGGAGGGTTCCCCTTTCTCCGCATCCTCGCCAGCATCTGTCATTTCCTGGCTTGTTAATTTTAGCCATTCTGACTGGTGTGAGGTGATATCTCATTGTAGTTTTGTCTTGTTTTTTAAATATTTTATTTATTTGACAGACAGAAATCACAAGTAGGCAGAGAGGCAGGCAGAAAGAGAGAGAGGAGGAGGCAGGTCCCTCCTGCGGGGAGCTTGATACCAGGACCCTGGAATCATGACCTGAGCTGAAGGCAGAAGCTTTTACATACTAAGTCACCCAGCCACCCCTCATTGTAGTTTTGATTTGTATTTCCCTGATGCTGAGTGATGTGGAGCACTTTTTCATGTGTCTGTTAGCCACCTGGATGTCTTCTTTGCAGAAATGTCTGTTCATGTCCTCTGCCCATTTCTTGATTGTATTATTTGTTCTTTGGGTGTTGAGTTTGCTAAGTTCTTTATAGATTTTGGATACTAGCCCTTTATCTGATATGTCGTTTGCAAATATCTTCTCCCATTCTGTCAGTTGCCTTTTGGTTTTGTTGACTGTTTCCTTTGTTGTGCAAAAACTTTTGATCTTGATGAAATCCTGATAGTTCATTTTTGCCCTTGCTTCCCTTGCCATTGGTGATGTTTCTAGGAAGAAGTTTCTGTGGCTGAGGTTGAAGAGGTTGCTGCCTGTGTTCACCTCAAGGATTTTGATGGATTCCTGTCTCACACTGAGGTGCTTCATCCATTTTGAGTCTATTTGTGTGTGTGGTATAAGGAAATGGTCCAGTTTCATTTTTCTGCATGTGGCTGTCTAATTTTCCCAGCACCATTTATTGAAAAGGCTGTCTTTTTTCCATTGGACATTCTTTCCTGCTTTGTCAAAGATTAGTTGACCATAGAATTGAGGGTCTATTTCTGGGCTCTCTATTCTCTTCCATTGATCTATGTGTCTGTTTTTGTGCCAGTACCATGCTGTCTTGATGATGACAGCTTTGTAATAGAGCTTGAAGTCTGCAATTGTGATGCCACCAACTTTGGCTTTCTTTTTCAACATTCCTCTGGCTATTCAAGGTCTTTTATGATTCCATATAAATTTTAGGATTATTTGTTCTATTTCTTTGAAAAAAATTGATGGGTTTTTAAAAAATAATTTATTTATTTATTTGACAGAGAGATCACAGATAGGCAGAGGCAGGCAGAGAGAGAAAGGAAGCAGGCTCCCTGCTGAGCAGAGTCTTATGTGGGGCTCGATCCCAGGACCCTAGGATCACGACCTTACCTGAAGGCAGGCTTTAACCCACTGAGCTATCCAGGTGCTCCAATGGTGTTTTGATAGGGATTGCATTAAATGTGTAGATTGCTTTAGGTGGCATAGACATTTTCACAATATTTGTTTTTCCAATCCATGAGCATGGAACATTTTTCCATTTGTTTGTGCCTTCCTCAATTTATTTCATGTGTACTTTAAACTTTTCTGAGTACAGATTCTTTGCCTCTTTGGTTAGGTTTATTCCTAGGTATCTTATGGTTTTGGGTGTTATTGTAAATGGGATTGGCTCCTTACTTTCTCTTTCTTCTGTCTTGTTGGTGGGTGTATAGAAATGCAACTGATTTCTGTGCATTGATTTTATATCCTGACACTTCACTGAATTCCTGTATAAGTTCTCAAGATTTGGAGTGGAGTCTTTTGGGTTTTCCACATAAAGTATCATATCATCTGCAAAGAGTGAGAATTAGACTTCTTCTTTGCTGATTTGGATGTCTTTAATTTCTTTTTGTTGTCTGATTGCTGAGGTTAGGACTTCTAGTACCTTGTTGAATAGCTGTGGTGATAATGGACATCAGTGCTGTGTTCCTGACCTTAGCAGAAAAGCTCTCAGTTTTTCTCCATTGAAAATGATATTTGCTGTGGGTTTTTCCTAGATGGCTTTGATGATATTGAGGTATGTACCTTCTGCCCTACACTTTGAAGAGTTGGAAAGTATGTTGTACTTTGTCAAATGCGTTTTCAGCATCTATTGAGAGTATCATATGGCTCTTCTTCTTTTATTAATGTATGTATCACATTGATTTGTCATGTTGAACCAACCTTGCAGCCCTCAAATAAATCTCACATCGTCAGGGTGAATAATCCTTTTAATGTACTGTTGGATCCTATTGGCTAGTATTTTGGTGAGAATTTCCACAACTGTGTTCATCAAGAATATTAGTCTGTAATTCTCTTTTTTGATGGGGTCTTTGTCTGGTTTTGGGATCAAGGTGATGCTGGCCTCATAAAATGAGTTTGGAAGTTTTCCTGCTATTTCTATTTTTTGGAACAGTTTCAGGAGAATAGGAATTCATTCTTCTTTAAGTGCTTGGTAGACTTTCCCTGGGAAGCCATCTGGCCCTGGGCTCTTGTTTGTTGGGAGATTTTTGTTGACTGCTTCAATCTCCTTACTGGTTATGGGTCTGTTCAGGTTTTCTATTTCTTCCTGGATCAGTTGTGGTAGTTTATAAGTCTCTAGGAATGCATCCATTTCTTCCAGATTGTCAAATTTGCTGGCATATAGTTGCTCATATGTTCTTGTAATTGTTTGTTTTTCTTTGGTGTTTCTTTTAAACCTTTTCTCATAGTTAAAAATTTTTTGGATCTGAATTCTCTGCCCAAATTGGACGTTTACATACTTCTATTAACCTTTGTGGTTTGTTCATGTCTGGCCTATTAGATTGTCTCTCCATAATAGACAAAGCATTTTTGAATCAATATAAAACTAGTTGCAGCAATCCTACAATGTGGCAAGCATTCAATTGTTATTTGTTAGTAAACATTAATGAAAGGAAACAACTTGACACTTCAGTTGGAATAGGGTAAGACACGGGTTTTGGTATCTCCTGTAGAAATCTTTTATTGTATCATCATCATATATGCCTCAGGTTCTTTGTGGGCACTAAATACATATCTAATATTTATTTATTTATTTAATAATATTTATTTAATAAATAAATATTAAATGTTAATTTATATATCAGACATAATATATTTATAAATATATATAATTTATATTTTTATTAAATATTAAGTAATATTTAATAAAATAAATAAAAATAAATCAGATTTTTTAGTGGAGACTGTAGTGGGGTAGTGTGGAGCAGCAGAAGACAACTTTCTTTTTGTAAACCTACTCTCTGGCTCTGAATTGTTTTCTCAGTGATGAAATCTCAGGTCATGTAACATTTCTGGTATTATGTCCACATTAGTGAAACTCCTTAACTCAAAACATAACTCTCACTCAGGTCTTCTTCTGGTTGGGAAGTCTAAAGATAGGTATATGAGCAACCAGTTTCTTTTCTCTTCTGCCCTTTCCCTTTCTTCTTACTAAAAATCTCCTTCTGGCCCTTCTGGAAGGGAGGGATTTAGAGAAAAGGAATCTCCCATATCCAGTTGGTGCATCTATAATAGGGTATTGAAACTTCAGGGAGAGGTGAGAGTTAATTTTTTTTCTTTCTTTTATTTTCTAATAAAATATGTCCTACTGGGAGTCTACATTCTCAAACTAGAGATTGAGAATCTCTAGTTTGGCTGGCAGCTTCCCATTTCTCTTCCTTCTTACAGCATTTGATGGTACTCAGATATTGGGTGGTTGGCCACTCTCAATAAGCCAACACGTGTAGGGTAATTTGCAAGATGGCTCATCTCACAACTACATGTGGCATATAGGAAACATACACCTCTGCCCCATTATTGGTGAGTGTGCCCTTTATTCAGTTGTCACAGACCCCTTCAGCCACATCTTATCCAAGTACCCTTTCCAGGAAGAGTCAAGTACCATCCTTGTGTTCCCCCAAATCTAAAGATCACAGGGTCAATTTCTCCAATTATTTCATTTGAAACATAACTCACTGAGTTTAAGATGAAGGAAAGCCTCCAGCTCTTTCTATGAAACCAGTATTACCCTGATATCAAAACCAGACAAAGATGTAACAAGAAAACTACAGACAGTATTTATCAACACGGATACAAATATTCTAAAAAAAAAACACTAGCAAACGAAATCCAGCAGCATATAAAAATGTTTGTGTACCATGGACAAGTAGGATTATCTCATGAATGCAAGGTTGGTTCAATCCATCAATGTAATAATATACCCTATTAGATGCAGAAGCATTTAATAAAAATCCAATATCCTTTTTTGATTAAAAAAAAAAAACACTTAATGGACTAGGAAAGGAAGAAATTTTCCTCAACCTGAAGCATCTATGACAAACTTACAGCTAAAATCACACTCAACAGAGAAAGATTGAATGCTTTTCTCCTAAAATCAAGGATAAGACAAAGATGTCTGTCCTTGCCACTTCTATTCAATATTATACCATAAATATTAGCTAGGCACTTAGGCAAGAACAAGCAAAAAGAATCCAGAGTGGAAAGGAAGAAATCAAACTTTTTCTATTCACAGACTCATGATGTTGTATGTACAAACTAGGAAGGAAGGAAGGAGAGGAGAAAGGAAGGCAGGAAGGGAGTAAGGAAGGGAGGGAGGGAGGTAGGGCAATGCAAGATCAATATACAAGAAGTATTTATATTTTATATACTAGCAATTAGCAATCCAAAAATGAAATTCAGAAAACAAATCTGTTTATAGTAGCATCAGAAATATCAACTTAGGAAAATATCTAACCAAAGTAAAAAACTTGTACACTGAAATCTACAGAACATCAATGAAAAAAATTAAGGACCCCCGGGGCGCCTGGGTGGCTCAGTGGGTTAAAGCCTCTGCTCGGGTCGTGATCCCAGGGTCCTGGGATCGAGCCCCACATCGGGCTCTCTGCTCAGCAGAGAGCCTGCTTCCTCCTCTCTCTCTGCCTGCCTCTCTGCCTACTTGGGATCTCTGTCTGTCAAATAAATAAATAAAATCTTAAAAAAAAAATTAAGCACCTGAACGAATGGAGAGATCCCAAGTACATGGATTGGAAACCTTTATATTGTTAAAAATAGCAATAGTCCCTATAAACACAACACAATCCCTATCAAAATTCCAGATGTGTGTTTTGTTGATTATAAAATTCATATGGCACTGCAAGGGACCTCAAGTAGACAAAATGATCTTGGAAAGGAATAAAGATGGGGGACTCCCACATCCCAAATTCAACATCTAGCTATATTAATTAAGCTATGATAATCAAGACAGTGTGGTACTGGCATAAGGATAGACATATTGATCAATAGAATAAAATTGCAATTCTGAAAATAAAGTCTAATATTTACAGGCAATTACTTCTCAATAATAGTGCCAGGACCATTCACAGGGGAACAAGTCTTTTCAACAACTGCACCTGGACAACTGGAGATCCATCGGCAAAAGAATGAAGCTGGACTTCTACAATGCACAATATGCAAAAATGGATCAAAGACCTAAAACTGTAAGGCACTTAAAAGAAAACAGGTATGATTGCAGTAGGTTTTTTTTTTCTTTTCAAATATGACACCAAAAGCACAAATATCTCTCTCTCTCTCTCTCTCTCTCTCTCTCTCACACACACACACACACACACACACACACAGAATTTGGACATCCCCCAAATTGAAAACTTTGGTGCTTCAAAGAGCATTATCCAAAAAGTGAAAATACTATCCAGAGAATGAGAGAAAATAATTGCAAGTAATTTCTCTGGTAAGGAACTTACATCCAGAATAAAGAATTCAGTAATAAAAAGAACCCAATTAAGAAATGGGCAAAGGGTATGAATAGACATTTCTCTAAAGATGAACAAATGGCCAAAAACTCACGAAAAGATGCTCAACCTTATTAGTCATTAGGGAAATGCAAATCAAAACCATGAACTACTTCACTCCCAAAAGGATGGCTAGAATAAAAATGTCAGTAATAAATGCTGGCCAGGATGCAGAGAAATTGGAACTCTCACAATGTTGATGGAAATGTCAAATAGTACAGCCACTTTGGGAAAGTTTGATAGTTCCTTGAACGGAGTAGGCATATGACCCAGCAATTTCACTCCTATGTACAAAACCAAGAGAAATAAAAACTTACAGCCACATAGAAACCTGTACACAAATGTTCACAGCAATAGTATTTATAATAGCCAACAAACAGAAGTAATGCAAACATCCATCAAACGAGTGAAAATATGGTATATCAATACAAAGAAATATTATTCAGCTGTAAAAAGAACTGAAGTACTGATACATGCTACAACATAGATGCACCTTGAAAACATTGTTCTAGGTGAAAAGTCAGATACAAAAGGCCACATATTGCACGATTCCATTGATATGAAATGTCCCAAATAAGGGACTCTATAGAGAGAAAAGATTAGTGATTACCAAGGACTTTGGTGTGTATTGTAGGGGAGCTTTGGGGATATTGTTGAGGGGAGAATAAACAGTCATTCCTAATAGGTACAGGATTTTTTTTTTTTTTACAGTCATAAAAATGCTCTGTATTTAATGGTGATGATTGCACAATTTTGTAAATATTCTAAAAGCCATTAATTGTACACTGCAAAAAGAGTGAATTTTGTTACATGGATTTTATCTTACACAAAAACGAGAGATATACCCCTCCCCACTTTGAGGTAGATGAGGGAGGGTCAACTCCTGCAAAAGCAATCCTATCTCCAACTTCTCAATGGACTCCTTTTAATTGGCAAATATTGAGAGAACCTATTGCAGTTTGTCTTGCACCAGGTTTTCTAGCATCTATATCTCAAATTCATTGAATCCTAATAATCAGCAATGAGGTGGGCTTGGATATGATAATCCAAGCTGAGGCAAGGGCAGGGCCCGGACTGAGACCTAGTCATCTGACACTGAAGGTGGCACCCTCAACACCTGTGTACCATTTACCAGACACATGCTTATTGTATTTTCTATGGTTTTCTAAAGACCAGAAGACAGCTAGGATAATTACTTCAGGTTCTGTTCAAATGAACCTAAGAATCCTGATTTGAGGATTGATTCATAGTAAGGCTTATGATGCATTCATTCATTGTGGTGCTTCATTTAGTACAAAAAGCAGTGTTTGGCAGAGGATTGTTCTTTGATAGATATGAAGGTATGGAACAGTGGGGTTGTATAAGATGCCTGCCCCTGTGGGAGAGGAGTGTGGTCACAGATATGTCTGCACAGAGGCTCCTGGTTGTGAGAGCACATCCAAAGGGTAGGGCTGGGGAAGTCACACAATCTTGCTCTCAAAGACATTTGTCCTTTTCATTCTTTCCCTCTGTCTTTCCATGGGTTGGAACAGTCATTGTTCCAGGGGAGCCACTTCCTCACAAAGCAAGTCCTTTAGCCACAAATATTTAAACATTAAAAAAAAAAAAAAAAAAAAAAAAACTTTTTGTGGGGCACAAGTGTGGGGAGATAAGAAGAGGTCATCTTTAGTGATAAAACAGGAAGCTTCATTGAACACCCTATTGCATGCTGGGCCTTTTTCAATCATTCAAGTGGTGACAAGCTGGTAGAAAGATTAAAAAAACACTATCTCTGCCATGAATCTGCTCACATCCTGGGTCACAGTTATGGGGCTGGGAGGAGAAAATCTCATGTACTCCTCGTTGTTTAAATAAGAAATGTGCCCCAATGAGCTGAACTACCATGTTAAGTATGGGTTGCTGTGAGGTCCCACAAGCACTTGGAAGTCCATTTTGATGGTCCATGAAGTTTTTATGGGTAAAGTGTTTTTAAATTTTCCTTTTGAAGGGAACTTGAGAAATATGAATTAAGCACAAATGAAGATGTTGTGCTTCAGGGAAAGTGCCTGTAACAGATGGCAAAATTGGAAAAGCACGTGGGACCCAGTTTATGGAGGGCCTTGTATGCCAAGCTTGAAGAATATTCAAACAGGAGCAAATTTTGAAGCAAAGGATATTTAAATTAGCAAAATTGTTTTAGCAAAATGAAAAAGATTGGAAAAGGTTACAGTCAGGGTGGTTATTTGGGAAGCTACTGAAAGCAACCAGGTGATTCAATGGACCAGAACCTGAAAGGAAGTATGATGAACTGGGGAGACTGGAGGGGAAAGGAATTGATAAAAGCTGTGAGAGCTGAGGGATGAGGGGTTTCAATGACTGGGTTGAAAGTGATCCTTTTAATTAATAGTAGGTAGAGATGCAAGATGAAGCAGTTCTGGTATTAGCTTTGAGGTACCAGAAAAATTATCCTGGGGATAGAGTCTGAGAAAAAAAATATAAATTTAAGATAAGAATCTTCAGGAGTGGTTGAGGTTGACTAGAAGAGAATTAGACAAGAACTTTGTAAGTAGAATTATACTATTCATCCAAGATCTGGATGATAAACATTCAACTGAAAAGGACCAGAGTAATAGCAAAATCAATTCCAAGGTGTTGGCAAGGTTAAACAGTTCATACAGGCAGTTGAAAAGGTTGTTTTGTTCAGGAAAGCATTTTCAGTGGCACAGAAATGGATTAGCAGCAATTCTCTAAATGTCTGCTAATGTCTCAGTGAGACATTTTCATCAAAATCTTGCAGTGTTTAACAAATGCCAACCTACTGGATTTGAACAGGGAAAGGGTTAAAGCCTTGGGACTTTCAAGTTGTTAACAGTCTTCCCCAGGAAATTCTTGATAGACTAGTAACAGAGAACACAAGAGGGAGCAAACAGAAGTTTGTTCTTTAATTCTTTGGTTAAAAAAATTAAAAAAAAAATTGTATGTATACATATGAGAGAGAGAGAAGGTAAGGGGATCAAGACTACAAATAAAGTAGCCTTAGGAAAACAATTCTTGAGAGACCATTATGAAATTCTAGAGGAAACCAAAACCAAAACCAAAACCAAACAAAAAAGCCAAAAAACCAAAATGGGGCCTGAAATCCCAGCCATTGTGTTCTTAGGGGAAAAGGGAGTGGTGTTACTAAGTCACAATGAATGAGTATCAGCAAGTTCAGTTTGAAGCCTCATTTTTAAGGTTTTGTTTGTTTTTTTGGATATTTCTCCCCCTACACAAGTATGCATCCCAAAATAAAGCTAGGGAAGTAGTTGTATTTTATCACACAATTAACCACAACTTTGAATAGTAGTATAGGGTGAGGAAATCCAACTCATTTACTGAAGCTGCCAGGCTCCAGAAAGTTTGATAGCAGGTTCTATTTTTATGTTGCATGTTTGAAATTTTCTAAAATAATAAAACTGTAAGATAAAGTTTCTACTTCATTTGGAAAACTAATTATTTTAGTTTATGGTTCATGTTATCCCCACAGTTTCCTGCAGACTGTTGGCTGATTCACAGATAAACAAAATATGTAAGTGTTCAGGCAAAAAAGTACTTTCATAAGAAATTTGGGTAGACAAATTAATTATAGTCAAAAGTTCTGTTTTCCTCTTCCATGAGATACTGTTCAATGGCATTCTACTAAACAGTATGGAACAGGAGGCAATGGTAAGAGAAGTGGTAACATGCCCAGGATAATTACTAAGCAAGTGAGAGCGGTTAGTATGGACAACCAATGACTTTTTCTCTTAAAATATTTTCAAGGGTAGGTTTATTTTGAACTGTTTGTTAAAAGTCTATTTGATGTGAATTCTATATCTGATAACCTATACTCAATTACCATTCACAAACTTCATACAGAAAGGTTAATACAATTATAGAACTTCAATACTGTGATAATAGAACTTGAGAACTGAAGAACACACATTTCTTCACGAATTTATTATATAAAATGCCCCCAGAGTATTTGATTTCTCTCCTTCTTTCATTATACACAAGCACATGGATGAGACGCTCTTTAAGATGACTATAGTATCATGAGAGTCCCTTGCATCAAGGTAGTGTACATACCTTAACAGTTCTAAAGGCTGGCCCAGAAAACAACAACAAAAAATGTTACCTTATCACAAGATGAAAGCACTGTTTTCGTTTTCCTCTAAATTATGATGAAAAATGTCACTGTTTTATTTAGCATTACGGTACACAACAGATCTGTCTCAATTACTAAAATAATTAAAATAATCCTGAAAGATATCCTTTCTCCCCTCCCGTGATTTGAAAAGCTGTATTTTTCCTGCCAATTTCAAACAAATCAGGTTGATCTAATCTGTCTGTTAAAACAATCATCAAAGAACAAGCTCAGCACATTAGCTGTATATAGCTTGTAGTAAAAGGATATATCCATATCTCTTAGTTAAAAATACATAATCCTTTTATTTATATTGTAATAAAAGAAATTAACATCACAGACACAGAAGACTAGAAAGGGGAAACTACTTACTTCTGTACGTCCAGTAATTTAAACCTATTTGTACTTTTCCACATGGAAGTAATATTTAACACTTACTTTCTGAAGTATAACTTAATCTTTGGGGATATACAATGTAAATAGGACTTAAGAGTAATAGTTCCATTCATTCCAGGTCTGCTTAACGTATGATTAAGTGAAACAAGGCACAATAGCCATCCTTTCTATTATGTTGCAACACTGATCATGTGCCTTGATAAAATGGCTGTAGACAAGATGATGGCAACATGAAGGGAAGACTTTGGATTGTCTATTTAAAATGCAGGTAATAAGTAATTAATAAAAAATTTAAGTGCACTTTCACATGCTTTGCGTTTATAATAAACAACAAACTTCCTAGCTTTCTTGCAACAGGCTTGACTACCATTTCTTTTGGCCAAATGCACTTTTCCCCAGTAAACTTAAAACAACAACAATAACAACAATAACAACAACAACAACAACAACAACAACAACAAGATAATCCCTGTCCTTTCATATACTAAGAAAGAGGATTGGCTACTGAAACAGTTCATTGCAAGACACATGAAGACGACATACTGTGGCATGAGTTGTTTTTAATTTGTTGTGCTGTTACTAAAGTAAAGTTCTGAGGGCTGCAGTTAAAACATTCCAAGTTCTCCCTTCCATCTTTATTGATTTCAAGATTTTGCACAGAAAACTCTTTGGGGACTAGAACAGCAGCAATTGCATCACACTGTTTTCAAAACTTCAAGTTTCAAAGCAAATTGTTTAAAAAAAGAAAAAAAAAAAAACACAGTTCCTGATTTGAGTTAGATACAGGGACGAAAATAGCACATAGTTGAAGGTTACACAGTCTACAAATGGTGGCAATATATTCCTTGGGAGAGTAGTTTTGTTGGTATATATTTTTTAAATACTCAAAAAGGCTCAACCTCAAGCAGTAATAAACACAAGCAAAAGTGATTTAACCCTTAAAATAAATATTCAGAAAAACCTCTCTGTACATACAAGTGAAAGAATAAGTAACACTTTCACGCAAAAAAAAAAATAAAATAAAATAAAATGAAATAATACTAATAATAAAGGATTTGTTCATATAAGTAGCTGAAATCTGCTGTTCCAGCCCACATATCCCCAATAAAGAAGGGAGGCACAGACATAAGGTGACTACTGTGGTTCACTATCTTACAGCCTTTTTGTACTGGGACATTATCACCACCAAATTCATCCCTCTTGTTATAATTATTAAAATTTAAAATTTTTCTTTTTCTTTTTTTCCATTCTTCTTCTTCTTCTTCTTTTTTTTTTTTTTTTTTACAGCATGCCAAATCCTTTGGCGTAAGTGATGGCCTTCAGCAATCTTTCTTTAAGTTTTTCTTTGCTTGAATATTCCGGCAGTAAAAGGACATTAAAGCAAGTATGAGATGTAGGTAACCTAAACAGAGAGAATAGGAAAAATAGGAAAATAAATCATGGAGAATATGCTCAGCACTAAAAAAACCCCTACTTTTAGATAGTATGAATAGTTGAGAAGGTTTGCAATGCAGGGTACCCATTAATGTAACTCATAAACTTTTTGTTTTTCCTACACAACTACCAAACATCAGTTTGTTTTTATCTTATTATTCAATCCTATTGATATGATGATGATGACTAATGATAACATATTTTATCCACTGAGTCATTATGACATAACACATATTGTTTAACTGTTAGATCTCATGTATCTTCTCAAAATGAAACTATCATTAACCCCACTACAGAGCTGACATTACTGAGAAGTTAATTTACTCCAGGATGAAGATAATACTCAAACCTGGCTTTTAAGATTTCAAAGTCTATGTTCTTTAATGCCAATTAGAAATATTCTTGGCAGCTATGAGCATATAAGTGACTTAATAACAAATATACGTAAAGTTACATTAAAGCCATTATGCATCAAATAATGTGGAATACTAATAGAAATGCTTCTATATATTTAAACCCTTAAATATGCTACTGTTCATGTAAGATCCTTACTCACAAAAACATTAACTTATACAATGAAGAAAGAACAAGATTATGAAACTTGATTCTAATGTTAAGATTATGAAACCTAGTGCTGAACAATTTTGAGACTCAATTTAACCATTCTTAAGTAGATTACATAATACCACTTTCAATTTTAAAAATTCTGAAAAACTGAATGAATCATATCACTTTGCAAAATTCAAAATCAAGTGAGCCCTTTAATGGCTTTGAACTAGGCCAGTGTTTTAAAAATTACTTCAAACAAAAGCAGCAAAATATTCTCTGAATTACCAGTTCATGTGATTTGGAGAGTTCCACATAAAACTTTTAAAAGTGCTCAGAAGCTCCCGGACAGTTCCCATGTCTGTGACATGGAATTTAAGGTTCTAGGTATACAGTCACAATTTAATAATTACCTTTCTGTGTCTGGGCCATTTTTGGCTATAATCATCTTTAATTTTCCTAGTCCACCCACAGGTGCTCGGTCTGTACCTGTTGTAAACTGCAAGAAAAGTCTTTTCTGCTCATCTGTAAATGAATGAACGATTTCCCAGAACTCCCTAATGAGAAAAGGTAGAATACTGATTTTAGTTTGGTCTTCATTTATAATTAGTACTAATGTAAGTTTATGACTTATTAAAACTGTATTATGGAGATAACCTGGAAGTTAGTATCAGAAACCCTAAACATTCATTCCTGGTGATCAAGGATCTACAAATTACTGATGCATATTTATCTTACGGAAACATTTAAAGGTGTAGTTCATGGCTACATTATCTAGAACAGTAATAACTGGTAAACTGAAGTGTCCTATAACAGGAAATAATTATGTAAACTATGGTATACTCATAAAATATTATCAGGAATAAGAGACAAAACCCAAAACTCAAATCCTGTAAATCAAAAATACGAGATTGGGGGGAGGGAGGTGATACCAATTAAGGATAAAAATAAAAACACATATATATACACACAGACACACATGTAGTAGTAGTAATACAAAGGCACAATTTCTTATTTAAACCAGAACACTTTTGATTTTGTGGGCTGTGGAAGTAGGGATGGGGATAATTCTGGTATTTCTGCTATATGCAATGATTTAGTCCCTGACATTCCTAAAATCTATGTGATAGAAGTCATGTTATTATAATGATGCTTGTTATAGTCACTCTAAAGACAAAATGAAGTTCATTAAGAGCAATCTTGGCATAAGTGTATGAATAATGAGGTATCCATAAATTTAACAATATGCACTAATTCTCAGCTCAAAAATTTCAGGAAAAAAATATATTTTAACATTTATTTGAAAAGCTCTTTCCAGAATCTTGGCAGAGAATGTCACACTTCCTACATGTGTAATTATAATTCTAGTTTTTTATATCCTTGTATTTCAGTATACAATTTCTATTACTAAAATGTGGGCATTTTTATTGGTATAATGCCAATACTTCTGACAGGGTTAGAAGCTTAATAGACTTCTTGGTTCTCCTTCAATGTCCTCCCACTTCTCTACCCTGATAGTCTAACACCCTCCTCAGTTCCTGCAAACCTCCCATTCACCTGGAGAACACAATAAAGAACTACATCATAACAACAGGAAATTAGACATTGGAACTTGCAGGTGCATTTTCAGGAAGAATTAGAATCATTCCACAGTCAGATCATTCCTATTGGGTGGCTGACAAGAAGAAAGTCTCCTATGGCCCAGAGCTCTCTGTCAGGGCAGAACAGCTAGCTCCCCTGCAAATGGGTAGTCATCGAGTCTTCTTATCAGAGCACTGTAGGAGTGCTCTGAAGCCTAACTGAACCACCCACACCTGAAAAGGCAGATAGAAGGGTACCCTGACCAGTCTGTCTACATTATTTATTTATTTGGTTCTCTCTAGAATTTAAAATTAGAATTTAAAATACTGGGGTTACTACCAGTTTAGACAATGAAAACACTTACTGAATGAAATTCTTCTCTTTCTATAAGTGCTATGTTCTGTATTAAAATTCTGAATTAGGAATGCAACTATTTAGAAAACTGAAAATGAAGGAAAAAACTTCTGCATTTCTCCCTAAGTGATAGGTTCATGGATCACATCCCATTCACATCTCCTAAAACCTATTGCAGATCAAAAAAGGAAATCTGATAAAAACACCCATAACCTAAGTTTAGATTAAAACTAAGAAAACAGAAGAGCAAACTCCCAAGTTACATGTAAGCTGGAAGTATGAACACCTGAGCCTAAACTATCACAGTCCTACAAGAGCAATACAGAAGACAGGGGTGTGCAGAATAGTATGGGTTAGACTTCACCCTGGGCAAACCCTCACCTCAAGAGTGAACTGCTAAAGAAAGGTAAGTGCAATGGGGTGGCTAAAAGGGCGGGCCCTGGAAAAGTACCAGGGTAGAAATGACAGGTAGAACCAAAACCACAGTGAGATACCACCTCACACCAGTCAGAATGGCTAAAATTAACAAGTCAGGAAACGACAGATGTTGGCAAGGAAGTGGAGAAAGGGGAACCCTCCTATACTGTTGGTGGGAATGCAAACTGGTGCAGCCAATATGGAGAACACTATGGAGGTTCCTCCTTATTGAGGTTCCTCAGTAAGTTGAAAATAGAGCTACCCTACAATTCCGCAATCGCATGATTGGGTATTTACCCTGAAGATACAAATGCACTGATCTGAAGGGGCACGTGCACCCGAATGTTTATAGCAGCAATGTCCATTGCCAAACTATGGAAAGAAACCAGATGTCCATCAACAGATGAATGGATAAAAAAGAAGTGGTGTGTATAAATATATATACAATGGAATACTATACAGTCATTTAAAAAAAAAAAACACCTGAAACCCTGCCATTTGCAACAACGTGGATGGAATTAGAGGGTATTATGCTAAACGAAATAGGTCAATCAGAGAAAGACAATTATCATATGATATCTCTGATATGAGTAATCTGAGAGGCAGGGTGGAGGGTTGTGGTGGGTAGGGAGGGGAAAAAATGAAAACTAAGATGGGACCAGGGAGGGAGATAAACTGTAACAGACTCTTAATCTCAGGAAATAAACTAAGGGTTGCTGGGGGTGAGGGAGTGAGGGACAGGGTGGCTGGGTTATGGACTTTGGGGAGGGTATGAGCTATGGTGAGTGCTGTGAATTGTGTTAAGACTGATGATGATTCACAGACCTGTACCCCTGAAGCAAATAATACATTATATGTTAATTTTTAAAAAAATGACAGATCAGCATGATGCCGGGAAGTGATGGGGAGTACCCTGGGAGGCAGAGGTGTCTCCTGAAAGTAGCTTCTGGCTATAATGGAATGGAAGCAGCTAATGAAAGATTCAGGCCTTAAACAAGATGGAGCTGAAGAATCAGAAGGTGCTAGACCGCATAGCCATATATTAAAGAAACTGTTGCTACCATAGTAACAAAAGAGGGACCCATTCAATCAAGAGACCACTTATGCCACCCAAATTTCTCCCCACTGTACCAGGAGATCTACTAATAGCAGGTCCAGGAAAACCTCAACCAATAGAAACAAAATGGGAGAAACAGAATTCCAAAATCCAAATAATTATGAAACAAGTTCAGCAAATAAATAAGCTAAATTGTCAAGCAGAAAAAAGTATACTTGAAAAATTGAGTCATGAAAAATGGAAAATCCCATATTCCAACATGAAGAGAAAATGCAATAGCAGATCAAAAAGAACACCATTAATCAGAAATACAAAACTCAGAAATGAACAAAAAAAATCTGAAAAAGAATGACAATACTCGAATATACTCAAGAAATATGCAAAATAAATTTGGAAACAGAAGGTTAACTTCTATGGTGACCAAAGGAATGACCAAAATTTTTAGTAGGGACATAGAGAACACAAAAGAACAAGAAAAAATGTATATATCTGGAACACATATCTATGGAATAATCCAGGTATGATTCGCTGTGACATTACTTCTCATAGCAAAATGCTGGAAATAAACACTATGTCCAGGAATATTAATAATCTATACTGCTTTCACACAGTAACAGTAGTCAGCCATACGAAAGAACGTTGTGCCCTAAACTGACTTTTAAAGACCCTATTCCCCAAGATTTTCTTCTAAAAATGGCTTATTTCAGGCCTAGAGTTAACTCCTAGAGTTAGCTCCAGGTGAGCTAAAAATTTCAAAATGTAAAATGAAGTGATGTTAGAAGCATACCAAGACTAAGCAGTATGAACATCCCTAAGAATAATGACTTTCAAACACGTTCAATATATAAAAATCTAAGAGTTCAAAACAGTATCCAGAAAGAGGCAAAAAACAAAATAAAAAACAAAACCAACTAAACTCCAAACCCAACTGTTACTACTCAAATTATTACAGTAACTCCTTACTCTTAAATATTTAATTACCTTTTATTGTGCCTTTTCAGTAAAACTGTTTTACACAGTAATCAAGTAACAACTACCGATGAGGAAAAAGAACACCAGGTATATATGTAGAATTAACAGAAGCAATTTTTTTCCCCCAAATTACCATTTTGCAAGCCCCAGGGAAACAATGGATTCAGATAAGGATACTAATAGATATGAAAATCAGAAGAAATACAGATTAAGAGGTTTGGGAAAGATGATGGTAGCAGTGACAGTTATTTTGTTTTTGCTTTTCTTTTTAATCTTCCTACTCTCTCCCGTAAAACCAGAGCTAATTGGATGGGAAAATGGAAGACCTATAGATAACACCTTCAAAACTAGGTGACAAGATATCCCCCCACAAATCCTTCCATGTAAATGAATAGAACACACACTGACAGCTGGAATACCTGGTTGGTATCCATGTCAGTGGGTGAGGATACAAAAGGAAGGCAACTGGGTTTCTTACAGCCCTGGGAGCAAGAGAACCTCAAAACCACCAATCCACTGGAAAGCGCAGGACAATTTGAGAGGACAGCTAAAAGAGAGTTACACAATTTGTAGGCAAATGCAGATCATGATACAGTACACAGCAGAAGCTCTGAGCCCTTAAAGCCCTTGAATTTCTTTCTGAAACTGAGGAGAAACTGCTGAAAATAAGGTCCAAATTCACCAAATCAAGAATAAAAAGGACAAGAAAAACTCAAAGAAATGTACTTTTCTTTTTTCTTAAATCATTTTGCAAAAATACAATGCACAGAGCTGAAGCATGAAAAATCTGCCCTGGCCTATCTCTCCCTCTTCCAAATATGAGAAAACTCATCTCACTTAAAAAGCACACCAGAAAAGATCACAAACACTAAGAGTTACTAGAGAGGAATGATAGGTGTATGTACACATAGGAATGATATCTCTATAGAGAATAAGAGTACATCGACATCTGCCAATAAAAACATGAAAATTGTAAACAAATTTCAAATGAAGCTAAAAATTTTTAAATAACAGTAGTAGAGGACAATAGTTAGCTGTCCTATGAAAGGACAACTAACTTAGAAAAAAATTTCCGACAAAATTTCAGAAAAATTTCAGAATTAATGAAAAAAGATTCTGGAAGGTATGACAGAACTAGGGAATAGCTGGAAATAAAAATAAGTCATGTCAAATTGAGGAAGCAAAAATTAATCTAGAGGAACCACAAGATAAATAAGCACAATGATAATATAACAGAAACAGAAGATTAAAAACTTAAATTAAATCAAGAAAAGAAGCCATGCCTGAGAGTCCTCTTCTCAACCCAGACACACAGTTGGCAGGGGATTTCTGCCACAAGAGGTGCTGGCCCGGGAAGTGATCCCCTTCTTGTGGAGCCTCAGAGTCCCTCCTAGTCCACAGACACTGAATGGCCGCAAGCACCAGCAAGGGGGATCCTGCTATAATACAATGGAGCCCAGGAAGAGCTTTCCAGCCCTATGGGCTTGATACATGTGCAACTCAGCCTGGGGAAGCTGTTAATTTCACCTCCCTAAAGCAACACGATCATGGACCACAGGGAGCCCTCATGGAATGAGATAAATAAAGCAGAGCAGAACAATGGCACAAAAGCTCTGAAAACTAAATCTGTCACTGGAACTACAACCCACAAAAAAGTATGCCAGCACCTGCATGCTACACTTGAATAGTATGAACAGGATGACTGCCTGCTAAAGTAAGAAAGTGTAAACAGGACCCAGATCTCCTAACAGACACAATGCCCAGGACACAATCCAAAACTACAATACGAAGGAAAGAAAATCAAGTGGTGTCAACACTGGGATGAGTAAAATGTTGGAACTGGGGTGCCCGGGTGGCTCAGCCAGTTAAGCATCTGCCTTCGGCTCAGTTCATGATCTCAGAGTCCTGGGATTAAGACCCCACATGGGGCTCTCTGCTCAGGCAGAGACTGCTTCTCCCTCTCCCTCTGTGCTCTCTCTCTCAAATAAACAAATAAAATCTTAAAAAAAAATAAGATGCTAGAATTATCTGACAAGGATTCTAATGCAGTCATCATAAAAATGATTCTACAATTTTAAGTTCTATTGTTTTCACAAATGAAATAGGAAATCCCAAGAAAGAAAGAGAAGTTATCATTTAAAAAAAAAAAAAAAAAAAAAGAGCCAAACATAAATTATGGACTTGAAAAACACAGGGTAAGAGAAAAATACTGGATGGGCTCAGTAATAGAGGATAGAAATATAGAGGATAAAAAACTGAACAAGGGAGAAAACTGGAAAACAAAACAAAACAAAAAAATCAAAAACAAACCAGAATCTCAGGTACCTGCGGAACAATGACAAATGACTAGACATTGGTACTAGAGCCACAGAAAGAAAGAAAAGAAAGAGAGTGGACTGAAAAAGTATTTGAAGAAAACTTTCATGTTGGGCAAAAAACACACCCACAAATTCAAGAAGCTGAACAAACCCCAAATGGCATAAACAAAACTACTCTTCAGGAACACAGGGAAAATAAAGATATCACCAGATAAAGGAAAACTAAAAGAATTTGTCATTACCAGACCTGTCTTTTTAAAGAATAACTAAAAGGAGTAATAAAAGATGGGACTCTTAAAGCCAATGGAAAAAAGAATGGAAATAGCAGAAACAGGTATATACGACAGACTGCCATTCTCATCAATTTTGTAAATCCTATGTGATGACTGATACAAAAATCACAACAGCATTAATATTCAAGACAATATTTAAAAGTGGGGAAAGAAATCAAAATGGGGGGGGGGGGGTGCCTGGGCAGCTCAGTTGGTTAAGCAACTGCCTTTGGCTCAGGTCATGTTCCAGAGTCCCAGGATCGAATCCTGCATCAGGCTACCTGCTCAGTGGGGAGTCTGTGCTCCCTCTGACCCTCTCCCCTCTCATGTTTGCTCACTCTCAAATAAATAAATAAAATCTGGGGCGCCTGGATGCTCAGTGGGCTAAAGCCTCTGCCTTCAGCTCAGGTCATAATTCCAGGGTCCTGGGATAGAGCCCCGCCATTGGGCTCTCTGCTCAGCGAGGAGCCTGCTTCCCCCCCTCTCTCTGTCTACTTATGATCTCTGTCAAATAAATACATAAAACCTTAAAAAATAAATAAAACCCTTAAAACACAAAAAAGAGAAAAAAAAAGAAATCTAAATGGAAGCAAGGTTTCCATACTTCACTGGAAGAGGTGTTGATCCACTCTCACATACGTACAGAACAACCAGGAAGAATACTATACTGAACAATACAACCCAAAAAACACTAAAAATAAATCAAAGTGTGTCCAAAAAAAAAAAAAAAATGTATGAGTAATTAACCCATGGAAGGCAAAAAGACAGAAACAAGCAATCATAAAGAGAGAAACAGAAAATATAAAGTGGTAGACATAAACCCTAACCTATCAATAATTACCTTAAATATGAACTGTCTAAATATATTAATTATAAGGCAGACTGACAAAGTGCATGATTAAAAAAAAAAAAGAAGAACCATTAACTGTTTCTAAAGTCATTTCAAATTCAGCAACAGATTGGTTGAAAGTAAAACAGAAAAAGATACCAGGCAAACATTAAAACAAAACAAAACAAGAATGGTATATTCATATTAGATTCAGAGCAAAGAAAATTAAAATCCTAAGGAGGGACCTTACATAATAATAAAAAGACATAATGACTCCAAATGGGTACGTACCAAAAAAAAAAAAAAAAAAAAAAAAAAAAAAGACAAAGAAAAAAAGGTAATACTAAATGACAGAGCCTCAAAATACATGAAGCAAAACCTGACAGAGGTAAAAGGAGGAGGAGATAAATATCAGGAGAGACCTACAGAAATATGCTCAGCTGATTTTTTACATATATGAAAAAGTAATTTATTAGAGGAAAGATAAAAGTAGTGTATCTAGACTATGCAAAGAACTCTCAAATTCAACAGTAAAAAACAATCAAGTGCACTCTTGCCATTTATCAGAGAAATGAAAACTTGTGTTTACCTAAAAAACCACACATGGTTATTCATAGCAATTTTATTCATAATAGCTCCAAACTAGAACAACCATGAAGTCTTTAATAGCCAAATAATTAAAAAGACTGATGAATCCATATCAAGGAATAAATACTACTCATCAATAAACAGAAACAAACTATTGATTTGTGGGAAAAAAAATGTGGGTAACTGTCAAAAAAGCCAATCCCAAAAGGTGACATATTATTATTATATGTGATTCACTTTATACAACATCCTTGAAATTACAAAATTAAAGAAATACAGGAAAGATGGATGGTTATCAGGGATAAGGGAATAGAGTGAGGTTAGGGATAGGGTAAAGGTATAGATATATAGGTGTGACTGCCTATAAAAGAGCAACAAGAGGAGGAATTCTTATAGTGATTGAATTTTTCTGTATCTTGACTGCATCCTACTTGTGATACTGTACTAATATTTTATAAAAATTTGCCACTGAGAGAAAAATGGTCATAACTGTATGCCAATCTATAATTATTTCCACAATAAAAAGTTTAATTTTAAAAAAGTGTTAAAGAAAATTAACAGATGAGTAGATTTTGGAGGAAAAAAATCAGCAGAGACAGAGAGGCACATCACATAATTATAAAGGATCAACTCACCAAAAAGACATACTGAGGCTCAAAGTGTATGTTCCAATCAAAACATTTTCAAAATAAAGTAAAAACTGATAGAGCTGAAAGGAGGAATGGACACATCCACCATTATGGAGGACTCAACACCCCTCTCTCTGAGCATCTCATAGAAATACAAATCAGTCATCTGCAAAGTCATCAACAACCAGAACCTAAATCAACATTTATAGAACATTCCACCCAACCTAAATCAACATTTATAGAACATTCCACCCACCAACACAGAATACACAAATTCAAAAGTATTAGAGGAGTCAGGAAGAGTTAAGTTCTCTGATTATAAAGAGTCAAACCAGAAATCGGTAACAGAGGAGGAAGATAGCCAAAAACCCTGGAAATTCAACAATATATTTTGTTTAAATTACAAAGAGAAAGTCTCAAATCTTAAAAAATACACACACATGAAAAAAATGAAAATGAAACACATAAAAATATGGGATATAGCTAAAGCAAGGATGAGAATAATATTTAAAGCACTAAATGGTTACATTAGGAAAAAGGAAAGGTCTCAAATCAATCAATTTCTATCCTCAGTAACCTAGACTCTTAAGAAGAGCAAATAAACCAAAGTAAGGAAGTAACCAATAAAAAGCAGAAATCAATGAAATTAATAACAGGAAAAGAACAGAGAAATAAAAAGCTGGATTTTCAATATAATCAGTAATTTCAACAAACCTCTCAAACAAGATTAACAAGTTTAAAAAAGGGAAAAAAACTCCACAAATTACCACTATGAGGAATAAAGAAGGGTATGATAGTTCAGATCTGCAGACATCAAACAGATAAAAATGGAATATTATGAACTCTGCACACATAAATTTGACTACCTTAATAAAGTGGATCAACTCCTTGAACAACACAAATTGCCACCGCTCACCAAATATGAAAGATAATTTTAATAATCTTATAAACACTGAAAAAGTTGAATTTGAAACTAATATCCTCCACAAAAAGTAAATTCTAGGCCTAGATGATTTCCTGGGAGAACTCCACGAAACAATTAAGAAATAATTTGTACCGGGGTGCCTGGGCAGCTCAGTGGTTTTAGCCTCTGCCTTCAACTCAGGTCATAATCTCAGGGTTCTAGGATCAAGCCCCACATCAGGCTCTCTGCTCAGCAGGGAGCCTGCTTCCCCCCCCCCCTTCTGCCTGCCTCTCTGCCTACTTGTGATCTGTCAAATAAATAAATAAAATCTTAAAAAAAAAAGAGAGGAAGAAATAATTAGTACCACTTTAACGTAAGCTCTCCTGGAAAACAGAACACTTCCTAATTCTTTATGAGGCCAGAATTAACCTTGATGTTAAAACCAGACCAAGACAACATTAAAAATAGACAGAAACTACAGACCAGTATCTTTCATCAACTCACAAAAATCATTAACCAATTACCAAGTCAAATTTGACAATGAACTAAATGGAAATGACTCAGATATGTAACACCGGTTCAATAATGGAAAATCCATTAATGCAATGTGCCATATCAAACAGAGGATAAAGAAAAATCATGTGGGGCGCCTGGGTGGCTCAGCGGGTTAAGCCCCTGCCTTCAGCTCAGGTCATGAACTCAGAGTCCTGGGATCGAGCCCCGCACCTGGCTCTCTGCTCAGCAGGGAGCCTGCTTCCTCCTCTCTCTCTGCCTGCCTCTCTGCCTGCTTGTGATCTCTCTCAAATAAATAAATAAAATCTTAAAAAAAAAAAAAAAAAAAAGAAAAAGAAAAATCATGCTTGTATCAATAGATGCAGAAAAAGCATCTGACAAAAACTAAAAGCCTATTCACAATAAAACTTAACAAACAAGGTATATAGGGGAACCTCCTTGAATCTGTAGAGAGAGCACTAACTACACTAATGTCAAGCTTAATAAAGATAAATGCTTTCTCCTAAATTCGGAAACAAGTCAAGGCTTTTGCTTTTACTACTCTTATTTAGCACAGTGGTAAAAGTTCTAGCCAGCATAAGGTAGGAAAAAAAAATAAATAAAAGGCATACAAATTTAAAAAGAAGCATAACTATCCTTATTTACAGAATACATGACTGTCTATACAGAAAACTCCAAGATGTCTCAAAAAACAAAACAAAACAAAAAAACCTTTTAAAGGGGGAGTTCAGTAAGGCCAAAAGATAAATGGTTCAACATATTATAAAACAAAACAAAACAAAACAAACATTTCTATATACTAACAACACGTGGAAACCAACATTAAAAATACAAGCCACTAAAATAAAATAAAAATACAATACCATTTACAATCACCACAAAGGATATCACATACTTAGGTATAAATCAAACAAAACATCTACAGAATCTATGTGCTGAAAATTACAATGCTGAAGAAAGGAATTTTAAAAAGACCTAAATAAATGGGGAGCTATACTGTATTCACAGATTGGAAAAATCAACATAATAAAAATGTTAATTCTCCCCAATTTGATCTTAGTGTAATTCCTATCAAAATTCTATCAAGATTTTCTGTAGGCATAGACAAAGTGAATACGAAATTTATATGTTAAAGCAAAGAGTAGCTAAAATATGGAAAAGGCAAGAAATCTTTCATTTAAAACAGGAATAAGCATTCTATCTGATGTTAATGCTTACCATTTACCTGTACTGACAGTGCAGTACTGGCAGAGGGATGGATAGGCACACACATGAAGGGAAGAACACAGGGATTTCAGAAAAAGATTCACACAAACATTATAAACTGATTTTTTACAAAGATGCAAAAATAATTCAGTAAAGAAGGACAGCCTTTTCAACAAATTATATGGCAACAAGTGGACATTCATAGGCAAAAAAGTGAATCTTGACTTGAATTTTATATATTATATAAAAATCATCTCAAAATAGACCAAGACTTCAATATAAAATGTAAAACTATAAAATTTTTAGGAAAAGAGAGAGAAGGGGGGGGGGGAGGGAGAGAGAGAATATGTATCTTCAGGACCTGAGGCTGGCTCAGAGTTTTATATCTGACTTTACCAAAAACATGATCCACAAAAGGAAAAATCAAAGCTCAACAAAATTAAAAATTTCTGCCATGCAAAAGATTCTGTTAAGATGGAAAGATTACCCACAAGAGTAGGAGAATGTATTTGCAAACTACCTACCTCAAAAAGGACTAGAATATATGAAGAACTCAAAGTTCAACAATTAAATAAAAAACAGTTCACCAAAAACAATATACCGATGGCAAGTAAGTACAAAAAAAGATACTCCTCATCACTGACATCAAGCGTAATTCAAATTACTACACAATAAGACATTACAACATACCTAGCAGAATGGATAAAGCTAACAATTTTGACACAACCAAATGCTAGCAATGATATGGAGAAACTGAATCACTCGTATATTCCCCAGGGAAATGTAAAATGGTGCAGCAACTCTGGAAAACAGTTCAGCAGTTTCTTAAAAAATTAAACATGTACTTATCATATGACCTAGGATTGCACTCCTGAGTGTTTGTACCAGAGAAATGAAAACAGGTTCTCACAAAAATCTCTGCTTAAATGTTTAGTAGCTTTATTTCTAACAGCCAAATACTGACAACATCCAAGTGTCCTTTAACAGCTGAAAGGTTAAACTGAATATGGTCCATCTATGTCACAAAATACTATGCAGCAAAAAAAGGAATGAGCTGTTGATACATGTCACAAAGTTGATGGATCTCAAGACAATCATGCTGGAGGAATATGAGCACACCTAAAAAAAGGAGAGCAAAAGGAACCCTTCTGGTGATGAAAGAGTTGTACACAATCATTATAATACTAGTTATGCAAATCTATGTAATGTGATGGAAATACACAGAAACACAAATACATAGAAATAAGTTCATGAAAAACTGATGAAATCTGACTATGGTCTATAGAGTGAACCAGTACCAATTTTCTGAATTTGATACTGTGCTACAGTAATGCAAAAATGTTACCATTGTGGGAAAGTGGATGGAGGGTACAGGGTACCAACCCGTACTTTATTATTTTTTTCTAAGATTTTATTTATTTGACAGAGGGAGAGAGGTGGTCAGGCACAGAGGGAGAGGGGGAAGCAGGCTCCCTGCCAAGCAGAGAGCCCAGTGTGGGGCTTGATCCCAGGACTCTGGGATCATGACCTGAGCCCAAGGCAAACACTTAACTGACTGAGCCACCTAGGTGCCCCTCCAACCTGTATTATAAAAGAAAAATCCAAAAAATCTATAGTTTTTTCAAAATAAAATTCTTAAAAAATCCCCAAAAACAAAATACCTTCCAACAAAGAAATGTCCAGGCCCAGATAGTGTCACTGGTGAATTTGAGCAAATATTTAAGAAAAAAAATACCAATCTTATACAAGTATGTCTGAGAATGAGGAACAGTACTCCTTTCAACTCATTACGTAAGGGTAGCAAAAACCTGATGTGTATTTAAAAAAAAAAAAAAAGGAAATTATAGGTCAATATTCCTCATGAATACAGACCAAAAAACCTTAACAAAATCTTAGTAAAATAAACAGAGGAACATATTTGTAAACTGAAAGGCCAAAGCTATGTTAGGCTTATCTAGAAATAAAAGGCTGATGCAGTACTGAAAAATAAAATGAAATTAATCGCATTAACTGTGAAGTGAAAATAATCAAATGTGAATTTGACCAAGCCTTTAAAACAGAAACTATCAACTAAAAAGAAACGTAGTCCCTGCCTCTCACCCAAAAACACTAATCCAAAAACACTAAGGAAGACCACTGAAAAAGATACTTCTAAGTCTCTCAGTAGTCAAATGAAATCAGGGAGAGCTTTATCAGCAATTGGAAAACATATACACAAAAACTTGCTTGAGAGTCAACATTTTCACACTTTATTTTTATTAATGCTAGACTTTTAAATGTTCACATTTTACATATAGTTACTTTTTGAATAATTCATTTTCATTAACCTTATTTGTGGTAAGTTGTACTAGAATTTTATTTTTAATATTAAAAACTAAAATATTTCTATTGGTATTTTATATTACACCAATGTTATACTACTAATTTTTAGCTGAAATGTATTACATAATTTCAAAGTTTTTTTTATTCATTTCACTTCAATGAATCCTGAATAATTTAAATGAAATAAATACCAAGATACCGATATTGCCAATTTTTTCCTCGTATTATAATAACTATTCCAAGTCTTCAACTTCCTACTAGTTGTAGATCCTATTTAATGAATTAATATTTTCATATATATGTTGACAAAATAAGTTTGAATTGAGACAACCTCCAGGAACCGAGGTTGCAAAAATATATTTGCATTTCTTCCACCTTATCCCACTAGGGGGCATCAAAAAAGCATCTTTGTTCCCTTTTACCAATCTCTACAAGGCAGGAAGAAACCTATGTCTTTTAAGTCTGAATTGTGTAGTACAGAAAAGGAGATAGTACAGTAGGAAGGGCATTTGAAAGCAGAAAAGATAGGGAATCTCTCCCTCTTGCTGAGAAAATCTGAGGCTCAGTTTCTTCAGGGGTAAAATACATATTAACATGTATGTTGGCATGTGATTGTAACGATTAAGTAAAGTAACATTTCACACAAAAAGTGTTTCATATAGGGTGGAGAATAACAGCTCACAAACACAGAATTCAAAAGAAAGGAGAAATATTCAGAGATGGTAGCTCTATTTTCTCATTTTCTAACCAGCAGTAAGCACATGTTAATCAGAATCACTAGGAGTATTAGATAATTTCTATCCCAAATGCAGAAGAAAACATATGACTTACATAAAACACTTCACTCGATAAATAAACCATACACTGGTGACTGTATTACAAATACATTTCTAATATTACAGATTGAGAATTCGTGAGTTTGCTTACTTGGTAAGTAATACCTAGAGAGATGAAATTCTAATGCATTAACTACACACCCCATTGACAAGTTAAATCTTTCTTTTAAGAATTAAGCACCTCACCTAATCAGAACAGAGTCCCTAGTATAGCCACCGTCATATTCCGTAGTTTCTTCTAGTGCTTGGAAATCTAGATTCTGAAAATTCAAGAAAATATGTCTTAATATATATACCATACCATTATAAACAATAAATCAATTGGATATTTTTGCAGACACTTTGCTTTCTTACCCGGCTTCCACATATAAGCAATTCAATTTCCTCTGGTCTGAATAAATACTTTAAGGGAGACTCATTGGTCACCATATGAAAACCTCTCCGAAAGGCTTTGAATTGTTTTTCTACTGATTTATTGAGAATGTAGTCAGAATAGAGATTGACAAATTCCTGCAGAAAACATTAACCACAAGAACTTCTTATAATATGCTATACAAATAAAACACAACAAGATACTGGGCTGCATATCCTTTTGTTTTTATTTTCCCGAAGAACAATAATCAAGAATATTTTTAAAGATTCAAACCTTACACATAACAAAGGAAAACACAGGTATAACTCAGAGATATTGTGGATCTGATTTCGGTCCACTGCAATGAAGTGAGTACTGCAATAAAGTAAGTCAAATGAATTTTTTGGCTTCCCAGTGCATATAAAAGTTATGATTATGTTATACTGTAGTTTATTAAATTTGAAATACAGAATACCTTAAAAAATGTACATTCCTTAATTTTAAAAATACATTGCAAAAAATGCTAAGCATCATTTGAGGTTTGAGTCATAATCACTGAGCACAGATCATAACAAATATAACAATGATGAAAAAGTTTGAAAAGTCTGAATTACCCAAGTGTGACACAGAGACTCAGAGTGAGCAAATGCTGTTTGAAAATGGTGCTGACAGACTTGCTCAAGACAGGGTTGCCATAAACCTTCTAATTTATGGGGGAAAAAAAAAAGAAACATCTGCAAAGTGCAATAAAGTACAATAAAACAAGGTATGCCTGCAACTTTAATAATTTCACAGCTCTCTGCAATAGCCAATACTGAACTATAAAAAGGCCATGTACATAAACTAAATATACATATAAGTTTCAATTTTGATATTATATTAAGCAAGACTGAATATAAAAGCTGGACCTCAATACAATTTTGAAATCCCTCAACCAGGTGTGCAAACACAGATAAATCGTATACATCTATTTATAAAAGCTAACAATGCAATGTACCTGATTTGAGCAAACCAGGAAGCCTCATGCTGTCTATGCTACAATATGAGAAGGGGCCTACTGTATCCAGTTCAGCAAAAATGCTGGTGTTTTACTTGATACATAAGCTACTGTATCAAATCATAAAAATAAATGCACTTTGTATCCTAACTTGGAGAATATTTTATCAAAAATTATGCTTTTATAAACAATTTTTTTAAGGCTTACTATTTATTATCTTAATTTTCCTGTCATGTTCTGGATTATTCCCAATTTCCGAATGGATACAAAAAACCTATCTGATTCAACACTTTTCACTAGCATATTTAAGTCACATATATATGTGTATAAACTGAAGATAATCATCACTTGTGGGGAGAGAAGGATCTTAATCATGATGTCCCTGTTCCCTCTCCCATGTGAAGTGTAGTATCAGAAACACACTATTTCTTGCTTTTTTTATAGCCATACTATTTCATTCACTATCTCCTACTCCTGTCCTCTCTCTTAGAAAGGGCTTTAGTGCCCAACTACAGGCTCTCATACCAGCTTATATTCAAGATTTAGGAAATGAGCTATTTCATTTACAGGAATTTGATTACTTGATTTCTTGAGTTTTTGTATGAAGTATTTGCTACTTCTTTAGAAATTACTGTTTAAAACTCTGTTAATAAAGAGACAAAGACAATAATGGTATTAAAACACTTATTACCTTCCTGTTTTCATTCGTAATTGGAATTTTATCACCATTTTCCTTTAGATCATACATCATGGGATTACCAAAGAGGTCTGTCTGAGATATCTGGAAAGTGATCATCATGTCATCTTCCACATTTCCTTCATATTCCAATAAATCTTTTAAACTCTGATATAGGACCTAACAACCAAAAATGAAAAATTAGGGTTACCACAGTACTATAAAATAATTTGTATCCTTCTTCTAGGGAAGAAAAAAATAAATAAATAAAAACAAAAAACCTGACAGTTAGAACTAAAGCATAGAAAAGCATCTTCTCTGTCGCCAAATGTTTACGATACAGAAAGACTGACAGACACTGATCTAATTCTCTGCTGAGAAAACCCGAGCATCAATTTAGCAATGGATTTTCACTGTACTCTATGAGAGAACCTCAGAGGTTTCTCACAGTGAGGGAGGGGGTAGGGACAGAAACAGATATACTAACTGTAGCCACCAAACCCCCTCTCCAGAGCAGCTCTGATTTCACCTGGAAATCTCATGTGGCTTCATTAAAAAACAAAAAACAATAAAGACCTAAAACCCCAAATCCTAAATGACATGTTAGAACAAAACTTGTTCCAACAGAATCAATCCTACAAAACTTGCCTGCTGACAGTTATATTTCCCCTTTGAGTTTTTAAGTGTTCATGGTACTTTAACAGATTAAAATGACTTTATCTCACTAGGTATAAATATTAATAAAAATGATTTCAAATGAAAACTAATTTTTTTACATAAATTAAACCTTAGTTTTGCTTTTAAATAAAATCTGAACATAAAATAAAAAATTACAGACTTACAGGGTGAGAATCTCCTAGGTCACGAAAAGTTCCTTTTTTCCCCATTAGCTTCCTGTAGACAACCATGGGAAAATGTACATCCAGTATACAGTTATTGTAAATAGCCAGACCCAGCACTATGCCAATCAGAGTGAACTGACCCTCAGTTTCAAAAGAGGATGGATTAAACCAAAATAATTTTGTAGATTCATCATATGTGAACATACCTATAAAAAATTATTTTAAAAAATACATTACTTTTATATTTTATTAAAGACCGATGAATACAAATATAAATATAAAATAATAACACAAACTTATATGTAGTAAGTGTACAAAGTTTTTTTCTCTATTACATTAACACTTGAGAGACCAAAGCTCATACATGATTGTTATAAATTGTGGCAAATGGTAGTATGTCATTTTAAGAAGCCATGGAAACAAAACAGTAAGAAATTCTGGCTGCATTTTCCAAGAAGGTAGGGAAAATGTTCCTTAAAGTTCTCTAATTGTTTACTAATAGATTATTAATTGTCTACTAATACAAACAATAACTTAATTTGTATTGATATTTTATCCACTGAATAGTTGAAAATAAATGTAAAACCAAAAGAAAAAAAAAGCTTTATTAAAACATATTTAATCTACATGTGCTGATTTCAAAATATAGTTTTGAATTTCATCCAAGAAAAGTTTTTGTTTTTTGAAAAGTGCAATGATCCCATGAGGTTTTTTTTTAGCACCTTTCAAACAAAGTCAGATGAAGCCACGTACATAAGCTTAAATAAGTTTGATGAACTTAGATTATATCCAAAACCCAAAGCTATTTAATATACACATTAATTGTGAGCCAATAAATAAAACAAAAGTAATTTGCATTCATAGTCTTATTTCAATTTTACATGGTCTTCATGATTCAAAACCCAAGCTTAGAAATCTTTTTGTTTTTTTTTTTTTTTTTTTTTTTTAAAGATTTTCTTTTTTTTTTTTTTTTTAAAGATTTTATTTATTTATTTGACAGAGAGAAATCACAAGTAGACGGAGAGGCAGGCAGAGAGAGAGAGAGAGGGAAGCAGGCTCCCTGCTGAGCAGAGAGCCCGATGCGGGACTCGATCCCAGGACCCCGAGATCATGACCTGAGCCGAAGGCAGCGGCTTAATCCACTGAGCCACCCAGGCGCCCTAGAAATCTTTTTGTATCATTCATTTTAAAAACTAGGAATGTTTGGTTTTACCTATGTGAATACCATTACTAAAGCAGAATTATCTTCTTCCCTTTAGACAGAGTATCTAAAGAGAAGGTTACATGGTATTTTATGAATTTATGACTTTTCTCACTTTGCTAAAATGTTTTTCAATTGCTACTGTGCAACTGAATGAAAATATCTTAAGAATTAGGTCTGAGGGGCGCCTGCATGGCTCAGTCCATTAAGAGACTGCCTTAGGCTCAGGTCATGATCCCAGAGTCCTGGGATCAAGCCCCACACTGGGTTCTCTGCTCGGCAGGGAGCTTGTTTTCCCCTCTCACACTCCCCTTGCTTGTACTTCCTTGCTCTCCGTTTCTCTGTCAAATAAAATCTTAAGAAATTAAAAAAAAAAAACAAAAAAAAAAAAACAAAACTTAGTTCTGAAAAAAGGGGCAATGTCCAAAAGCACAAACTTGAGAAATCAGTATGACATATAAATACATTCACTTATGAGATTTTTAAAAGCTTTAAAAGTATTTTTTTATTTTTATATTTAGTTTAAGTTCAATACAAAAGGAACTGTAAAATGTTCCCTGGATCATCAAAGTATAAAGTAAGCTAGGACATATTTTTAATGACATTAATATTCATGAAATAAAAGTGAAAATTATCCAATTCTCACCTGAATTTCAGTTTAGATCCAAACTTTTTTTATCAAGAACAGTAAAAAATAATTACAATTAATAAATAAATTTGATGAAATATCACAAATGTATGTCCTTGGTCTCAAGAGCAATAAACTACAAATGAATCAGAATATAAATTATAGAGGCCATTACTCTCATCTGTGTTATGAAAGATTATAATTTTAAGGTTCAAAGTGATTCCATCTTGGGCACATTTTTGCCAGTCCCTGGAAGAAATGCACCATAAAAAGTGGCTCTTCTAAAATATTCATTTCTTATAGTTTTAACTACTATCATTTCAATTACCTTACTATCAAGTGGAACTATTAAATATTATGTTTTTCTCTTGAAAGTATTTCTGCATATAATGTTAGTATGCTTTACAGCTGATGTTTAACAAGTCGAGACACAAAGGAACCCAGAGCTAAGGTTTACCAAACCTAAGAAGATCACTAATTTTCTTTCACAAAAAAGGCACGGTTTTAGGTGTCTTGATTTACTTTGAGCAAATTACGTGGAAATTACATAGGCTTCTGATTAATAAACGTTAGCTAAAGTAGTCTTAACTGTATATAAGTCATGAACTCAAATGTCTACTTCCACTTATATGTATGTATATATATTACCAACTAAGAACAGAAAAGTCAATTCAATTTACATACTGAGAATCAACAAGCTCAATTTTCAAAGCTTAATGGAAATGATATATGCATTATTCTATGTCACATTCTTCACAACTCTGACAGTACATTTAATGGAATTCTTTTCCTGTAACTGTCATGCATTGTTTTAAAAATAAGCAAACCTAGTAACCAAGTTAGTGGTTATATTACAGAACTACACAGTCCTATACTACACAGTTAAGAATACAATCCAAGATGCTGCACTCTTTTACCAGCTCTACTTTACCCATTTTTATCAGTAAAACTCAAATCCTTCACTTTCAGACTGACATATACAGATCAATTTTTCCCAAACTGTTCAATAAAAAACATTTCTGGGAGGCAAATGTGGGGTAGGAGAGTTCTGGAGTTTAAAGAGTTGGGAAAACAATGTAATATTTCGCCCCATGAAATCCTGTAGCAAATAAAACCTAATTAATTTGATACCCAGTCAGGGTTTCCAAACTTTGAGCATGATACACTTGTGAGACATTCTCAATATCCTTCAGACCACTGTTTAAAATTCTTATTTCAGAAATGCTGTGAGTTTGACAAATGTTTAGAATTAAAAGAGCAAGAAATCTTTCAGTTGTTCGAAAGTACCATTCTAAAGTGTTTTCAGTTTATTTAACTACGAGGTAATGTCCTGTAGTAAAGTATTTGGCTAAGTAATCTAAGTAAGAACTTGAGTAAATGAGTGATACAAATCAGTACCCCAAACCCACAAGTTCCGTCATTAACCGTGACTCTAGGAAATCCACATCAAAACCTATTACTGTTCTTTGTAACTGAGAATATTTATAAACCCTCGTAAATAAACCTTTAATTCAAAAGATACGACATAATGATCACATCACTGAAATATTTACCAATATCTGGATTGAAGATTTCCTCCACAACCAGCTGAAAAAATTCTTTGGAAACACCTCCCTCATCAACTCCTTGTTCTCCTTCAAATTCCACATACAACTGTTTCTTCAAGTCTGCAGGATTTTCCATAGCGATCATCTCTAGCTAATGAGTGAAAAGATAAAGTAAAAGAATATGACTGCCAGTTTAAGAATGAAAGCAAAATAAAAGTAAGGAGAAGCAAAAAATAAAAACCAGGAGTAGGGCTATGGAGCAAATAAAAAATACTGACTTTTGGTCCGTTTTAAATGGAAACAGGAAGCAAACTGGTAAAAAGCCAGTAAAGGCAAAGATTCAGTCTCACAGATATTAGAAAAAAATAGGACAGTAAAGAAACCAGCACAGATTTATAAAAGGTTACTTTCTAACTACGGATTTGTTATGAAATTAACATATACTAGAAAATTAAAAGTTTTGGTTTTTTTTGTTGTTGTTGTTACTTCTGTATAACAAACCTGAGTTGTAAGGTTAGGAAGTGAAAAGAAGTCTTGACAGCCAAATACATATGAGACTACTCAAACTAAATCATTTCAACAAAAACAATGGAGTATAAAAGTTTGGCTTCAAATCTGTTGACTAGTAGTTCTTTATGTTTAATAGAACAGAAACTAAGAAAACAATTTCAATTAAGAGAAAAAACACCCTGAATAAATAGGGAAACAATTTATGGTCTCTTATAGTACTTAGTATAAATTGCCACTTCTTAGTTGATCACAGCACATCTCATATACACTTTTTTTTGGAAGCAGATGAGACATACGCTTGCTCATATCCTTACTCCTCATTTCTTACTAACAAGATATCAAACCCTAGTATCTAGCATTTTTTAACTATAAAGCCTTACCAGATACTTCTTTGCATTTACAGAATAATATACATAGTAACTGATCTCAGTCATTAAGAAATTAATGTGAAAATCCATACTAGATTCTAATGTGAAATTATACTGCATTTTTTGTTTTTAATGTATCTGAGATTTACTGAGATTTACTAACAGCTTGCCTGACTGTTCACCCATCTTATTTGCTACGCTGACTTTAAATGCCATTTGGCTGTTAAAAATTTTTTAAATTTGCCAAAACAGAATATTTAATAAGGGTGTTCAAGTAACTGCAACTATTCCAACTAGAATTTTAAAAATGGTTTTGAGCAATTCAAACATCAACAAAGTAACTTTACTACAGTCCTAAAGTAATGACTTTAGGTAACAGCACTAGTTTGAACAGTCCAGCATGTCTATAAAAAATAAAATAAAATTTCCTAGTCATAAATGAAGCCAGTTGTCCTCAATCAATGTTTTTCAAACAGCCAATTGAGACTCCCTATTGAGTAGCCTAGTCCGTTCATTTAGCAGTATAAAACCAACAATTGGAGGAAAAACTCAGAACATACTCCACATACTAATGGCATCTACTGTTCTCTGAAACTTCTATTTCAATTATATGTAGAGACAGATATGCACGTGTACACCTAATGCTATGCAAAATATCTTACTTGGGACTCAGTCAAAAACATTTTAAGAACAAAGGCTGAAATGCTCTCTTAGATACCTTCAACTTTTGGATTCTGTAATTCTGTGAATTTTGGATCTTTAGCTTTAAGTAATGTGCTGCACAACAGAGATCTTTAATATTTACAAAATCATTTTTATGCAAAGTTATATTAGGATAACTTATTTTTGAGACAGCGTGTAGTGGAGACTGAGACAGAATACTCTGTACTAGTTCCAACTATCGCTTAACTTTTAAAATTTAAATTTTAGCAAGCGACTCAGGTAAGCCTCAGTTTCCTCATCTGCAAAGAAAAAAAAGGAATAGTACTCTTCATACTGAAAGATGTGAAGGCTTAATAAAAATATATAGCAAAGAGTTCTAGAATGGGCAATATTAAGGAAACATATCATGTTGCAACCTTTTAAAACAACTTTGATTTTTGAACAAAAAATTCACAAAATTTGGTGCTATAGCCTTGTCCCAAGTTTTGAAAATAACCTTGGGGAAAAATAGTTCCAGTTGGAAACCTGTTTCAAGCCAGAAAATAAAGAATGCTGAGAACTAAATTAGAATTATCAGCTCCAATGTGGTTTACCCATCACGCCAACATCCCATATTGCCATGGAACGCATTCCTAGTTTCCTTCTTCCAGTTCCCACCTGCCTAGGTGTTAAAGGAATATAAGTCAATGTTTATATATGCCCTTATAACACAAAGACAAACCTGCTTACATCAAAAGTATAATGCATTCCAAGGTGAAAAAAATTATCTGGTATTTAAATTATGCTTCCTATAGTTCTTCCTCAGTAACATTCATAAATGAGAGCAGACTCCATTATCAATGTGACTGTATCTTTTAAAGGATTTGATGTTGTTTCTACAGAATTCTGAGACCATGTGCTGCAGTCTTAGCTCCACCAGAGACACTTAATATGACACTGAAACAAATTTATCTTCATTCTTAATATTAAATATTACTATCTATCTCCACTGAGTGCCAAAATAATTCAACGTCATTTTCTATCATTGTAATTGTAAACATACAGCTTTATCTTTTTTAGTTTCGTCTTTGAAATGAGAACACTATTTTAAGAATAAATAAATACATGTGAAACAGATGAATTCCCTGTACAACAATGCCTTATAGCACTAGTTTTTGTTGCTATTGTTACTTTAACTTGTATGGAAAATGTTTTCAGGCTTGCCTGAAAACCGAACAAACCAGACATGACAGAAAAAATATTCCAGTAAAAATAACACAACAATATATAGCACTTACATACCAGGGGACTATTCTAAGCACTTCACATACACCAATTCACTTCACTTTCACAACCTTATGTGGCCAGTAATTTCAAGCTCATTTTACAGATGAAGACCCCAAAGTAATAAGAGATTCAATAACTTGCTTCCAGTATTAGTAAATGGTAGGACAGAGCTTGAATTCAGGCAGCAAGTTCTTAAATACTATGCCTTCCTGTTCTCTGCAATGACTACCAAGTAACTTATTTTCTTCCTTGTGCTTTTCTATATTTTTAAGCATTTTTTTAAAAATAAACATCTAAAATAGATTCAGGATGTTAAATGCAAATATGTTTTGAAATAATGTTTTGAAAAACAGGTGGCAAATGAACTCTGCAGGCAAAAATTTCCCATTATTATCTTATTAGATTATCATTATCAGGTATATATTAAGGGGTTCTGGAATACTTTTAATCATTTATGTATACATGGGTAGCCTACCTTTAAATAACAATTTTTACTTTTAATTGTAACATAAAATTTACCAGTTATCATTTTGACAAAGGCCATTATGAAGTAACACACTGCATGTATTTTATTTTTCTTAAAACAACCACTTCTGACCCATTGAATTGAACAATAAAGGTGTTATCACATTCTGTAATATATACATACCATTTAAAACAGAATTTGGAAAATCAAAAGCTGTCCTGAATGCAGCAGGATATGTGGAAACTTAAAAGACTATGTCAGTGAACATTTATTCTGACAAGGAGAATTTGTATGCATCTCTGAACGGAAATCACTTAGTATACAGACCTGTGTTTTTATATATAGAATTTCTTAAAGAAGGGTATATTAATTTAATATGAAGACTGGCAAAAGACAGATTTTGGAGGAAAAATAAACAAAAATAGACTGGACACAATGACATCTACCTCTTCCTTATAGGACTTCCTCTTCTTACTAAGACTCTTGATTTCATCAATTGTTGGACAAAATGATTTTCAAATTCTGAACTTTTAATTGGCCATGATGATGAAATCCTGGAGATCATTTTTTTAAAACTGATCTGGTATCAAAGCATTCCCAGAATACCTAGGTAGGATGACATCTTAATAATAAAAATATCATATTTGCCAGATTTACAAGAGTCAAAAGGAAAACCCCATCCTTTAAAATCTTACAGTATTCTGGGCTATTACTCATGATAAAGTCATCTTTATCCATAATTGAAAAAAAATACCTTAATGGTAAAGATATTTAAGTAGTAGTAGTAGTAGTCACATAAAACAGACCTCTCTAATACTTGAGAAAACCCAGGATCTCTAAGAATGGCAACTTCATTCAACTTAGTAGATTCTATGGTTAAACACTTTACCTTTAAGATACTGGCTACAATAACATCTTTAGATTATCCAAATATATTTAATTTTTTTCAATTCTCTAAAACAGATGAAGGAAAGTTTTTTATATCTTACGTATAAATATAAAGTTTAGATGTTTGGTAACAGTCATATCAAATAATCACATCTGCTTTTGAGACCAGGAACCCTGACTTCTACTTCCAATTCTACCATTAATTTCTGTAGGCCAGAATTTCTTTTTTCTCACATATAAAGCTAAGGAGTTTGACAAGTTTCATTGTTTTAGATTATTACAGGATCCCGAGAATCTAAGAAGATCTACTTAATTCTCTTAATCTCCTTTGAGAACATTAAATTACGCATGAAGTTCTTCATTTCATTTAGAATAAATTATAAGAAACAATAATGATCACTGCATTGAGCACAATACAGTGAATGTATAAGATACAATTAATCATACTCAGAGCAGCACAGGATAATCTTATTCTTAAAGCACTATCGGTCAATTATTAAATAAAAAAATCGAGTTTTATTTCAATAATAACCAAAAGTATTTGATGAGGAAAATGGTGGGGACTAGGACAGATAGCACTGTTAGAGGCCAGAAAAAAAATGATTTTTTTAGAAGGGATTGAGCAGAACCAATTGGTAGTGGGGTTATTTATTTGTGTCTATCACTTTGATCTGTTTTAGTCCCTATTCCGGACTCTCCTATAGAGTTCTCCATTTCAGCCATTCCTTTCAGTCTTTAGATCCCTACACAGAATTCTAGGATTCCCTGACTAATCTGAACCAAGTCATACACCAACGTCAATCCTTACTCTAAACCTGCTATTTTCATCATCCTCTCAAAGACTGCCAGTCTCCTAAATGTATAATTGTATATAAATATGGCCTCAATAAATACATATCTGTAAACCATACAAAGAGCCATCTTTCCCAAATACTGGTTTGCAGTATGGCTTTATCAGAGTATCTGGGGGCACTACTAGAAATATAATTCCTAGGCTCTATAATGAACTCCCAGTCTGAATCTCTAGATGGTAGAACCTTGGATTTTTTTTTTTTTGTTAAACAAATTTCCTGTTCAGATGTGAAGACAGTTTGGGGTATGTCATAGATGGCAATATTGTCTTCCATGATACTCCATCCTCTACTAACATAATCTCTTAAAATAAAAAATAATGAAAATAAATGTTCAGACCCTTTTCCTTTGGAAATGCTTTGTCTAAGAAAAATGACAACTTATCTACTTTTAAAGAATACACAAATAGATAAATGTTATTAGTAAAATATAGTAAAAGCCTTGTCATGGTTTGGATTGTTAATTCAAGTGAGCTCATAAGTATCACTGTATTATTTTCTAAGAAACAACAACAACATATAGTGAAAATAAGTCCAGGGAGAAATATTCCAATAATTTGAAGTGTGGTATAGTCCTTAAATGATTCTGAGACATCTACTTGTGAAAAGGCAACTTATATTTTACCATACTTCACGGATTCTAAAATTCATTTTTTCCCACATTTTAACATCTCTGAAATCAGGATATACCATAAAACTGGTAGCATCTCAAGACAACTGGCAGCATATTTTCCTACTACTGAAAGTGGTAAGAAAATAACCGTGTGTCCTACAATCAACAGTATCTAAGTTTCAATACACTAATTCTTCAGCTGTCATCAAAGACAACTCCTCTAGGGGCACCTGGGTGCAGCTGTCATCAAAAATAGTTCCTCAAGGGGCTCTTGGGTACAGCTGTCATCAAAGACAGTTCCCCTAGGGGTGCCTGGGTGGCAGAGCTGGTTATGGATCCAACTCTTAGTCTGGACTCAAGTTATGATCTCAAGCCCTGCATTGGGCTCTGCATGGATTCCACTTGAGTTTCTCTTTCCCTTCACCTCTGCCTGTCCCACTCACGCTCTCTCTCTCATAAATAAGTAAATCTTTAAAACAAACAAAAACCCAGTTCCTCTGAAAACTCCAGCTAGGAAATAATTGGCTAGTGTGGTTTGAATTACATAGTACATGAAAGTGAGAAACAGTTTTCTTTAAAAAAAAAAAAAAAAAAATCTGTAATTATTAACGGAAGGTACTACTCCTCCCTTTCCACAATGCCAGCCAGTCTTACGATTAGTAACTAAAAAATAAGACCTAACAGAAAACATACTCAAGTGTGTCATATATGTAGTCATTATTTTCTGGGCCTCATTTGTAGACAAATGAGTAGATGGAACTCCAAGGCTCCTTTTAGCTCTTAAAAGTCTACGATTCTGTAACCTTAATTATTCAAATATTAATACTGAGCTCAGCAAATTTCTCATTTCCTCTTCTCTTCCCAACCCCACTCTGTAGTTCAAATTAGCTGGTCATAAAAAGTAGTCAGTAAGTTTTTTTACTTTTGTTTTTGGTGTTTTTCTTTGTCAAATTGTTACAGAAGAGTAAGAATAATAAAAAAGCAAAGATCCTTGAGGAATAAGATGTTAAACATCCATCAGTACTTTTGAGAGTTCAGCTGAGAGGATGACCTAAAACTACTTTTTGTCATTAAAATACTATGACTTTATCATAATCACACCACTATGAATATTTTTTTAAAAATAGGAGTCTCAGGGCGCCTGGGTGGCTCAGTGTGTTAAAGCCTCTGCCTTCAGCTCAGGTCATGATCTCAGGATCTTGGGATCCAGCCCCGCATCAGGCTCTCTGCTCAGCAGGGAGACTGCTTTCCCCTCTCTCTGCCTGCCTCTCTGTCTACTTGTGATTTCTGTCAAATATTTAAAAAAAAAAAAGTCTTAATTTTACTAACTCACACGGCCTACTGTGATTTTTTTTTCCTAACATTTTCACATTGTTACTTAAAAAAAAAAAGAAAAAAGGAAAGAAGAGTAAAATTTGTTTAGTATGAGCATTTAGTATGAGCATTTAGCACTAAGAAGATTCTCAGTGGTCATAATTCATCTTTACATCTCTAATGATAAGCAAAGTGCCTCACACACAAGATTTCTGAAGCAAACTGCTTTTGTGGACTTGCAATATTCATGTACAGATATTATCTAGTGAATCCTGATTTAAAATTGGTCAAATTGTAATATTCAGGTTTGACAGAATTAAGAATTCACTTAAAAAAAAACAGTATAATTAAGAAGTTCAGAGTTCTACTCTTAAAACCCTCTTTTAAAAAAGACCTTATAAACCAAAATGACTGTTTCCTCAAAATTCTAGATGATAAAAGAAGTACATAACAAGTACTTAAACGTTTCTAAGTTCTTGGCCTTGCTTTACTAAGAGGGGGTGGTGGTGGGAAACGAGGCAGGGGAAGGAAAATAAGGTTGGGTAGATTTCTTAGCTGACGGCAGGTAAGGAAGGTAGACAATTCTTTTTATTTCTAACTCTGTGTTAATCTTATAAAGAGTAGTTTCATTGTTTTTTTTTAATTAGGCAAGGCATAGCTTTTACTGGAAATAGATGGAAGGATCCCAACCCAAGAAGCCAAACATAAAATGCATGGTCTTAGGATTTACAGTTCTGCTCTATCGAAATTCAAAGACAGACCTCAATGTACTTTCCACAAAACATCACTCAACGTCCTTATATGATATCCCATCATTCTGCCGACCTACATAAAAGTTGCTGGCTGCCTGATGATTATATTAGTTATTTATGTAGCTCAAAACTACAAGAGTAAAATAGAAAGCACACCAGAAAGCAAGTAATGATAATTTCTCCAAACAACTAATGCCTTTCTGCCTCTGTTGAAAAACTGCTTGAGTTGTCTAAGGCAGAATCTCTCAACACCAGAAATATATTTGGTGTTTTTAAAAACCAGTTAAAACAAACAGAAGAGGCACACAATCTCTGCAACTTTCAAATTTCTGAGATATCAAACAACTTTTTCCATTGGTTTACAGTTTTATGAATACTCAGATTTAGACAAATCCATCCTAAAACTAAAATATACTTTAAAATAAGTATCACTATTTCCTAGTTGTATCTTGCATTCTTATCTTTTATTAGTATGGAAGGTTAACTGTACCTTAATTTTACCTGACATCAAATTTTACTTTAAGTTGTTTAAAAACAAAACAAAACTAGTAATGATGGGTGTATGTAGTATCATAAATAAAACTCTGTTGGTAAAGGGGGTGGCCCCTGGCTGGTACAGCATGAGACTCTTCATCTTGGGGTTTTGACTTCTAACCCTATGTTGGGTGTAGAGATTACTTAAAAGTAAAACTTTTAAAACACACACACACACACACACACACACACACACAAATAACCTGTGATAAAGCACCCTAGGACAAATGAAAATTTTGGTACTTGATTGGCAATTGGTTTCTGTCTTCTGCCCAGGCCTGCATTCTTAAATGGGGGCACTAAAATTCTTACTTTTTGTGGAGGCAAGAAACTAACAAAAGGCAATCTGGAGAAATAGGAAGTTGGAAGGTTTGGAAGGTGGGTATTTGAGTTCCTAATATTCTCCCAGCTCAATCTCCCTGGATTGGGTTAATGATAAAAAGCACCATTAATTTCAAGATTCCTGGAGTTTCAGCCAACTCAAAGATACGTAAATGGTAAGAAAATATCACAATAAGGCAGTGCTATACGAGGCATTCTAAGTGATCCAGCAGGAACTCTTACTAGCAGCATGCACCAAACTACCCAGATCACTTCACCTTCACGATAACTCTAAATTTTACATCATGGAATTTCTGGATACCACTTATTATTTTATGGTATGATTTTATTGTTGCACTCTTCCCAGTTAAGATTTGACATTCATACGTATTACTGAGTATCTCCACATTCCCCTTGTTCCTGTGCTTTGGTCCTTTCCCAACATCCACTTGTCTTCTGAACAGAGAAGAAATTTTTGGAGTTATTTGTCAATATTTGGAAAATCTATTCATTTTCAAATAGAGAGTGATCATTATTCAAGACAACCAATACTTTGCGGGACACATTTATAAATTTGGACAGGAACAACAAAAGAATATTTACAACTTGTAATACAACAACATCCATATATTCCTATACCATATAATGCCATATTTTTTTCCAAACAGTCACTATCAAGTGAATGCACTGAACTGTATTACAATCTCCCCAATATTAGGTATTTATTCTAGTACTAATTTTTAAGCATAAGTCCAACTTACCCGGACAAGTGCATCATCTATGATATGGTCACGTCTGACTTTGAGTCTCAAATACGGATTCAACTGCTGTCCTTGAACTAAGCTGTAGAGAACAGTGATTCTTCGTTCACTGTACATGCGAATTCTATTGTCATAATATAATCCCAAATTCTTTGTGACAGCATTCAATATAAAGGGACATGTCATGAAAGAGAATTTGTTCTCTGTTTCTACTTTGAAAAAAGTATAATCTTTATCCATTTCTAGAACATCATTCAGTGGTTCATTAATAAACTCTTCAAAAGGGATAAGTGGTTTTCGACAATCCAGAGTTTTAACACCAAGTTCAGTTTCCAGGGGGTCCACTCGAGGACCTTTCTTGTTTCTTCTTTCCTCTCCCAAAAGCTCCTGAAGTGTCAATTCACTGGACTCAGGGATGGGCTCTTCATCATCTTCTTCATTATGATTTGTGTCCACTTCCCCACCCACTACATTTGCATAGTAAACCATTTTCAAGCACTTTGAAGCAGCAACAATAGCATCATCATCATTCACTAGATTTCGACTGTTAAATTCATTGCTTATGACTTTGTAAGTAATAAGTTGCTGAAATGTTTCCATCATTCTACGAATCTGGTCTGCACTGTATTTAGACCACAGTCTAACCAATTTTCCTTGGGCTGCGAGGGGTAGCTTACTCATTGCTTTGCAAAATAAAGGCAAAGCCATTTCCAGATATTCAGGACTGTGGAGATTTCTATTCTCCATTACAATAATGAATAAATTCAGATAATTAGGATCTCGAGAGTATACATTGTGATACGTCAAGTCACATTCCACATTAGGTGACAAATATACAAGTGCATTGAGAAAAGCAGTTTCTATTTTTTCATTAGAGAGTAATCTGGTGTAGACCCTTCTAATGGCCTCAATATCCACAGACACATCATCAGGGCCTAATTTTTGTAAGTTGTTATCGCCTTGTGAACTATCAGTTATCCTTGAAGAAGATGCTTCTGAATCTTCTTCCATAGCAGCAGCAGAACATGCAGCTTTTTCCTTTTCATCTTCATCCTTGTCTTCATCCTTTCCTTGAAGAGATTTCAGTTCTTCCTTGGTGTGTTGTTTGACTTTCCGAAAGCTCTGTACCAATGCCTCAGCACTAGAAAAAACTCTTCCAATAACACGGATTAAAGGGGAATAATCCTCTCTCTCTCTACATAATTCAAGAATTTCATATATCGTCTCTTCTGTTAGGTAAGTCACATCTAAAAAATTAGAGAAAAAAAGGAGAACATTTATTTTTATAAGTATGTTTAGTTTGTCTTAAGTTCTAGTGCAAAGTAAAACAGCCATTTTGTACTCAATACCATTTATGACTTACAACTCTTTTAAAACATTTCTAATACTTAGATTCAACAAACAAAACAGATTTACTTATTTTTGTCAGTGAACTACTACAATAGCCAACAACCTCACCCATTCTTTATACATTCTTTCAATAATATGTAGCTTTCAATGAGCTCAAACTCTTTCACAATCACAGTGGAAATTAACATGCAGCTTTAACATGTAAATATGAACCAAGACAATCATGTGTTGATTTGATTCATCACAATATACCTCTTACAACCTTATTTTAGAGCAGAAACACATTCTTCTGAGAGGTTTCTTTCTTATTTCACTCTTCCCAAAAGACTGAGGAAAAGTCAAGAAAGGTTCTTTGAGCATCCTCTTTGGGAAACAGCCCTTGTCTTACTTTTATGTATCTTAAAATCAAACTGGTTCCTTCTTAGTCTTTTCAATTTTTCCCAGGGTGGTCATTCCAAGGGTGATTGAGAAAAATTACTACACCATTTCTCATAAGATCTCAAGCTGACAAACAATGCCATCTGTAGCCAGGAATCAGGTTGGAAGAAACAGGAAATAGTGACAAGAGTAATAAAATATTGAGTGGTAGAAGGCAACTTAGAAGACAATAAGTGAAAACAGATTACTAGGTAGTCACCAAAATCTTTTTCCTCTCCTTTCTGGGCAGATTTGGATCATATCTCCCAGCTTTTCCAGGTTTTTGAGGTTAAGTGCTACTTTCAGGCCAAGGCTTTTCCTTCTGGCTAAATGAGATGATATTCCCAGGATGCTTGGGAAGCCATGTGCTAAAGATTTACAATGACACTACAGCAGCATTTCTGAATGATTATGTGATGTGGAACTTTGCCAACCTTGAATATCATGGCTATTAGAGGACCTAGAAATAAATTTCCACTTTGTTTAATAAGCTAGTGTTCTGGTATATACTTAATATTGCAGTCTAGTTGATCCTTACTAATACAGAAAGAAGCTTTTCACCTTTCCCCACCTTGCCGTTAAAGTCTTTAAAATACCAGCAGACTGTCTAAATTATGCTTAATCCTTCTTGGTACTTTTCTGGTGCTAAAAATTTTATAGGTAAGATGAGCTGTTTGGTTTTTTCACAGACTGCATTACCATCATTACCATTATATTTGCAGTCTGTATTACTCAAATCCAAGGGAATTTTATTATGTTTTTCTATCACATCCATGAAAACCACATGATCAAGAAACAACCCTTTGTAAGAGGCAAAAATGACAGGAGGCAATGAAAGGCTAGACCAAATATCAATTTATTACACATTTTCAGAGTTATACTAATGTTAACAAGTTGAAATTCCAATGAAATCACAGAAGAAACAAGAATGAAAAGAACATTTCAAGGATTTTTGAGATAAAAATCTCTGGAAGGAGGGACTACTACAGGGATGAAAGAGTCTGTAGCAGTTTGCTGGTATGCATTTTACTTCCCTCTCACATCTGTCTCTAAATAGTAGCTTAGACCTCCATTATCACTTTTTTAAGTACTTTTATATTTGCTCTTTTTATATTTGCCAGGGAATATCCTTTTAAACAAAAACCAGATAAACATATGGCTCCAATTCTCTTCACCAACAAAATATAAATCTATACATACATCCTCTTGAAAGGAATTAAGAGTTAAGTTTGGAAATTATGGAATGCATAAGCATTCCACTCCCAAAATGGAATGCCACTGAATGAAACACATTAGAACAAAAAAGGAAAACTCCATGTGTGTTCCCTCTTATGCTTTGCTTACTTACACACACAAAAAAGAATTTTAACATGCTGTTTTCTAAAACTCCAAGTTGTCATCTTTTATTCAAATGTTAATTTAATTTCATCAGTTTCATATGAACTCTCATAATATTTAACTCTTTCATAGAAAGCACTGAATACAGTGATTGAAGAGGAAAACCATATAAAACATTCCAACTCCAAGAGTAATAGAGCTCAATGCTTGGAGACATCATACAATTGACAACTCACAGATTCAATACCTCAAATGATAAACTCCCTGGTACTTACCATGAGTTTCAATTTAAAAAAGAAGGAAAAAACCCAACATTTTAAAAGTTGAAATTAGCTTAGCTCTGATGTACTCACTCTCATGATCTATTCTCAAAAGAAAAACAAACCAAAAAAAAACCCCACCTTTCATTTTCTCACTTATAATCTGAGATAAGCTAAATAATCACAAAATCTCACCTTACCAAAGATAAGAAATATACCTCAACAACACTATTTTTCTCTTATGACTTGCATAAATATCAGGCAACTGGGGATAAAATAAACTTTTTTAATACTCAAATAAGAACATAAATGATCACATTTCACATGAAAATATAGAAATAAAAACATTCTGGCCCTATAGTCAAACAACCTCATTAATAAATGAGGTTGTAAAAATATCCTTTAAACATCAGATAATTGAATTTCATTTTACATATCAACTGTAAAACCTATTCTAAAAGCTAAAGGAAGAATGAATGCTCTGAGCAAAGATAATTAACAACACTTTAAAGTTCCATGTTACTTATATGTACATGTGTGCTTTTTGTGATCCCTAAGGACTATCACACATATCTGCTATTTCTCAAAGTATTCAAATGTTGGTCGACAGCTAAGACTAACCAATTACTAAAAGGATATAAAACCATTAATGATCGACCAAAGGACATAATTTTCAACTGATATAAAGATGTCTACATTCAATGCTGGATAGTACCCCAAGAGTTCTGTGTCCTGTGTTATCCTAGTTTAGTTCACATAAATATAGCAACTTATATTTTATACTGAGATTATTTATAACTCCAAATTAGAATTATTAATCATTCAGTATCTAAAAGGTGATCTTATGAAACTCTGGTCTTCCTCTAACTCTCTAATGTACCTGGACAGACACTGTAGGCTGGAAACTCCAAATCTACTCACCCCTCTTCTCTGACATGCCATCATGTAACAGAAACTATAAAAACTAAACACTAGTATTGTAATCCTCATTTGCACCTGGGGGATGACATGTGGCACAGGTCTGCCAATTACCTAAGTGGAAGTCCACTGATGCACTTTTGAAGGTTTCTTTTCCTGTTAAATGGGGTCAAACATGATTAACTCATATTCTGAGTGTAACAGAATCTCCTAATTTTTTATTAATATATCAAATAAGCTAATAACATCTTCAAATTATTTAAGCATAAGCTATACATGTCTCTACAAATTATAAAATACTGTCCTTCAAATTAAAAAGTAAAAAGCAACGTTTACTAATATTTCCAAGACCATTTTCCATAAGGCAAGTACTATACAAGTCAATAAAAAACACCCATCAAATTGTGGAAGAAATCAAAATGGAGCACGCCAAATAGTCTCTGCATTTTGAATAAACTATTCAAATACATTATTTTACAGGAAAGAGAAAAAATGATATATTTTGTCTATTAATTTTATGGAGATTGCATTTGTAAAATGTAGTACACTATAATAAAAGCCTAAATATACCAAGGAAGTGGCAGGCCTGTCAACAAATACTTAAATGAAGCACAGGATAATTTTAGAGGCACAGAGGTAATTCAATCTTCATTGTGACAAACATGAGGACTCATATACATGTATTGTACAACATATAAAATTTCTCAATAAAATTTCTACCTCTTTTAATATTTGTTTCACAAAGACAAGATACATGCAAATGATCATTAAATGAACTATAAAAGTTCAACCACAAAAATAACAGTTTACCACACCATGAATCTGATCTTTGGCCCCTCCTGTCAACACCTGTAGTTTCTTTTATGGGCTTTAACTCTTTAAGAGTTAATCTTTAGATCTGTTCTATTACGATATGTAGATACACCTGCTTTTCAAAAAATCCCACTAGGCAACTTCACTTATAGTAAGAAAGTTAAAAAGCAAAAACACATTTAGTGTTTGTTTTACTGGAAGCCATTATAGAGGCAAAACATACTCAGAGGAGCAAGAGTAGCACTAACAATGCCCTTCCCCAGGAATTACACTCAGCATCTCAGCCTCAAGTCACCATAGCTTTGAACTGTGTCTGCGGGCGTCTGTGTCTATCTCAATTCATTTTTGTACATCCATTAGCAAGATGTGTCCTAAGGTATCAGAAAAACCTGAGAGAGGCTATTTTTTGGATAAGGGAACCTCAAAATATTTTCTGTATAAATTAATGATAATTGCTTCTTCGCTGTGTATGCCATTTTGGCTCATGAAAGTTTCATAGGACTGCTCTACTTTCAGAGGACATCTTCTGCTAAACATCAGTAATCTCTTTCCAAAAAGTGTAAAACTGCTAACCGGGAGCTTATTTCCCATTATTTTAACTGGAAAAAAATTGTAACACCTTCTTACAAGAAAATGAAAAACCCCCCATTTCCTAAAATGTAACCAAAGTAGAGTAAGTAACTATTATAAAGTAACTGTCTTGTTGGACATAAAACAGTTTCCTAAATCACCAAATCATAAACTTAATAACAAAAAGTTATTTTTCATGAATCACATGCTATATCTTAAGGGACAGCAACACTCTAGACCCAGACACCTTTTGTTGACATGTTGTTCAGAATACCTTCAAGTGATTCTGACATTCTACTAATTCCATATAAAATTTAACAATACTTTTAAAATATTAAACTGAAATTTTCAGACATAAATTAGTTTAAAAAACATTAGATACAAATATTCACAATGTTTATCAATAAAAAGAGATGTTCTACTGAGAAAATATTTAATGAAGAAACATTCCTATATGGGATATCTGTGTATTTTGTAATATATGTATGTTCCTGAAAATAATCTACAAACTTTTAGACTTAAAATTTTTATGCAAAAACAGAATTTGGGGCACACTAAACAATACATATGGAATTCTGTAAAGAGAACCAACAAATATAATTAACAATAAAAATGAAAGTACTAGTGTAGTTAATGCATTTTTAATTCCTAGTAGAAAAAAACTACAGTAAATAGGAAGTTAACAGAAAAAAGGGAGTAGGAAGATAGAATAGCATACTGGAATAAAGTATAAGGAACTGTTAAATTACACAGACTTGAGAAAAATAGGAAACAAAGACTCGGAATAACCACTCAATAAGCACCTATGATTAAGTACATAGCAAAAAGATGTGTCCATCCACCCTGTACTATAATCCCCTACTGCAGACTGCATTTAACTGCCCCAGCGCATTCTACATTTAGTAACTGTTACTCTGTGATGCACACTTGCTTGAGAAATGTGTATAATAGACTCGCTGCAACTTCCCTGTTACACATACTGACAACATTAACCTACTTATCTATAGTGTATGAGCTAAATCATGTAACAAGCACACCTTTTGAAGCTCTGTAGAGTTACCAAGTTATGAAAACACCTTTTACTGTGAGGTTAAAGTAAAAAATACAAGAAAATTCCATGTCACCAATTAAATTAATCCTGCATTTAAATCATGCTACTGAAAACTTCGGAGCTGTTCTTCAACTTATACACGTCTTCAACAAAAACCTTCCTCTTTTAAAAAATAATTACCTCTGGTAGGGCTGAGCCCTATCAAATTATTCAGAAATTCAATTACCTTGTTACTAACACTGATTAGTAACTGAGGAAAAGAAAGCTTGGATTTAAAGATTTAAAAAAATTTTTTTAAAAATTTTTAAAAAATGATCCTGAAATGCAGGATCATTTAGAAAATAAGGGCTTGGGGGAAGACTGCCACTGGTAGGTGGTGACAATTCTTTGCAGCATGAGTGTGCCAAATGCCTAGAAGAATCTGAGCAGGATATGGGAAGAATATTAGAAAGAAAATCTGAATTATTTCTCAACGGCTATAAAATTTTGCTTTGCCCTCAAGAAATGGAAAAGAATGCCAACACTTCTTTCTGTTTCTTTCACCTCACAGTTCTAGGTTTCCACAAGTCATTCCACATATTCAGTCCAGCTATTCGATAATTTAGTTAGATTTTGTGGTCTAGTTTAGGAGATTACCACTTAATATATTTTTCCTAGTGGAAAATGTTCAAAAACTTCCATTAACAAAGGAATCCATTAACAAAGGAACTTTTGGAATATAATCTGCTTTTAATTAGGGACCATTAACACTAAAATGTTCTTAAACTGTTACTTCAATTATTAGTTCTGCCCTTTATCGCAATAAGTAACAGAGTGGTAAATAAATACCACTGTACTATCATGTCCTAACGTCCACACAATTAGACAAAACAAAAATGTCACACATTTTATTTAAATCTCCAACCCAGGTTTCAGTCAAAAACTCTCAATTAAAAATAGAGCATCTTACCTCTAAAATCATCTCTTGCTCCTTGTCCTTCCTTCTTGTTCATTTTTATGTCAGAGCAGGAATTGTTAGGGGCACCTTTCGAGTTTTCAAGGTAAGCTGAGCTGGCTCCTTTCTTGGAGGGATGAGGATCACAGAGTTTTGCATTAATCTTATAAAGCTCGAGGGCTTTAATAGCTGCTGCATTGTTATCCATACGAAGAAAAGTTGGACAGGAAGCACAAAACTCATTCGTGCAGGCCTCATTTCCACAGCCCTCAGTTAACTGGTGGTAGTAGCGTTCTATTAGATGCTTTGCAGCTGCTCGCTTCCTGTAGCAAACATTCAAACAATAAGCACAGTGATTAAGATTAGTATAGCTCCCATGTAAAAAGCTCAAGGGACCTTAAAGCAAGGCAAGTTAGTCAAGCAATAAAGTAATAAATCTGCATATTAAGATGAAGTGAAGAACATGGAGATTCACAGTTTATATACAACTTTTAAGTAGTGAAATGTCTGATAAAATACTGCCTAAGATAACTTTTTTTTAAGCAGAAATTCTATAAACATTTTATTTATTCTTTTTAAGTAGCTTCAGAAAAAGAAAATAATCTAGGTCATCTATTCATATATATATGTATATGAATAGATGACCTAGATTATTTTCTTTTTCATATATATACACATATATATATACACACACACACACACACACACACTTTTTAATAAAAACTTTTACAAAATCTTCACACATAAAGACCCAGAGGTGGCCATGTTGTCTGTGACAGCTCTAATTCCAGCTGTCGAAGGCTTTTACCTGGGACTCCCCATAGCTGACAGCAGGGCAGCAAAGGCCCTCCTCTTGCCCATAAAGCCCAGCTCCCTGCCTGCCTCAAAAATGGTTTTATGTTCTGGGACTGTAGAAAATAGGTAGGAAATGCTTTGGGCTAGAATAGGAAGGACAGGGAGGACTACCTAACCTGCCATGTTTTATCCAAACTCTTCAGGCAAATCCAGACAGGAAGCCTAGCAAGATGAATGAAAACCAGGGACCAAACTGAGTTCTGGAGCTTCCCAGAGACATGGAGTCTGTGACCATGAGTTCCTGCACATGGTAGTAGGAAAAGTTTGGTGTTTGTGGAACACTCAAGGCAGGAACAAACAAGCCCTTAAAGATCCATCCCTCCATGGCAGGCACGCACTTCTACGCTAAAAGAGTCAGAAAGACTCTCTGTTCTGCTTCCTAACTCAGACCAACCCTCTTTTGACTCTAAAACAGTGTTAACTCGTCAGCCTATTTAAGACACAAATTTTCCTTCCTTCTGTGGAAGGAAGTCCTTGTTCAACATCTGTCCTATTATAAAAGGGCTGGGGTACGAGTAGGGTAGCAGGTTGGCATGGAGGGCCACATGACTCGGAAGAGCTGAGAGTGGAAAGGATTCCCTGGTTCTCTGGGGGGAATTCTGCAAAAGGTATTTTATTGACCATTTTTCAAAAGGGTGGGGGGAAAACGAATGGTCTTAACGATGGTAAAAAAGAGACCTGGCTTCTTTTTTGGGTTCTGAAATCCCAATGTTTTGTTCAGTATTAACAAAAGCCCTGAACAAACAGAGGATGCTGCTCGGGGCAGCAGGAAAAGAGGATGGATTTCATAGCCAACCAAGAGAATGGCAAACAGTGCCAATCAACTCAATTTGGGGGGATCTCTGTGTGGTGAGTATGAATGAGCAGGTGAGTGTGGTGGGAAGAACCTGGGGTTCGCTAGCTCCCAACAATCAATTCTAGCAGGTTCATCAAAATCATTGCTGAAATCAAATGTGCTTTTCTTTGGTTTAAAAAAAGGGAGAAATAAACTTGTTTGATGATATATGTGCTTCAGTTATTCAGTAGAACAAATGAAAGTCACAAGGTTTATGGCCAAGGCTTTTAGTAATTAATCATTTTAAAAAACTAACATTAAGAAAATGAGAGTCTAGTTAAAAGTATCAATCGAACTTCCCTTTATGTAATTACTATTTTGTTTTAATAGTTTGTAAATACTTTGATTTATAGTTAACATAGAACTTCTAACTGGAAACTTTTTTTTCCCTCCAATTATCTACCATGAGAGATATAAAAATAAACTTATAAATGAAATATCCAAAGCTGTGTTATACTACAAGAAAATGATTCTGAGCATATAAAGCTGAACCTAAAACATGTCACTGAACTTGCTCATTAATCCCACGTCATAGGAACATGGAATATTTTAAGTTCCCTTAGGGCAAAGTCTTGTTTCACTACTATACTGTGAACCTAAAATATGTAGATTCACGTTCTTAACTGGCTGTTCTAGCAGAGCTTGCAAAGATACTGAAGAGATTATTTCATCAAGCAAGAAGCCAAGCTACAATATCTATCTCTATGGTTTATTCAACTCTAAGATCTATGCTTCTATTGTCTGATAATGTGAGATTACCGTAACTTAAAAAAAGTAATCTACTGGATCCAAAGAAACATAATTCATAGCTATTCCTTTGGGTCTGAAATTCACATGCACGAGAATAAAAACTACAAAAAATTGAAACTATTAAAAAAAATTTACATGACTCTCTAAATGTTCCACAATTATCTTACTAACATGTAAGACTAAATGGCAAATGGCAATAGAGTTCACATCTTGTTAATTGTGAGCTGTATCCTGTTAATCATGAGAAACTGGACAAGGCGGCAAATAAGCAGTAGATAAGACTTTTGTCTCAAAAGTAGAACTCTGTCTCTAAACTATCAAGGTAAGTGACAAAGACTAGCACAATTAACCCTTGAACAATGTTGGCATCCAGAGGTGCAACCCTCTTGCACAGTCGAAATCTGCATATAACATTAGATTTCCCCTATAACTTAACTTCAAATACCCTACCACTGACCAGAAGCCTTACCAATAACATAAAAAGGCAATTAACACTTTCATATGTTATATGTAATATATACTATATTCTTACATTAAAGTGAGCTAGAGAAAAGAAAATATTTATAAAATCTTAAGGAAGACAAAATACATTTATAGTACTGTCCGGATTTATCAACATGTAAAGTGTGTGTGTGTGTGTGTGTGTGTGTGTGTATGAAATACATAATTGCGCGCGTGTGTGTGTGTGTATGAAATACATAATTGCGCGGGTATATATACATACCCACACAATTCAAACCTATGTTGTTCAAGGGTCAACTGTAATTTAAAAACACTCAATTCATTCTGATGCTTCTATTTTTCAAATGTTCCATGCCAACCCATGCATGCAAAGAGAGAGAGAGAGAAAAAAACCCTACAAAACACACTTAAAAACTGCATGGGCATCACCTATTTTATTACACGTACCTACAAACAATCCAATTTCTGAAAATTAAGGATTATTCCAGATATATCACCATGCAAAAGAGTAAAGTAACACCATGTAAAGAAAGAGAAATACAGAACCTAGAAGATTTATATATACCATATGTTGCTTATCATTTACTAAAGAATGGGAGATTAATAATACCATCTTCTCCAGAAATACAGTAGCTTTCCCTAAGAAAATGTAAATGGAATGTATTTCTACTATGTAGGAAAATTATGAACATATATCAAAATCTTAAAATTGTAATGTCTTAAAAAGTCTAAAAAAATATGGAAAAATGTATTAACATTTTGATTTGAATAGCCTCAAGACTTACTAAATTGTCCATATGACTTTAATGACTGATTATCAAAATTCAAAATACCAAATACTAGTTTGATATATATACAAATACATGACTTGAATAGCCTCAAAGCTTACTAAACTGTCTGTATGAGTTTTTAAATGATTAATTATTAAAATTCAAAATACCAAATACTAGTTATTTTCTTAATAAGAATATCAGGTTTTGTCCTAAGAAAAACCTTCCCAAAACCCAGTAATATTACCTAATGCTTCTGTGTGTAATCCATAAAGGAGTGTGAACAGCAAAAATAGGAACTAGACTGAGAAATTAGCAGATCTGAGTTACATGACAGCTCCTTCTGCCTCTAAAAATCTGTAAGATCCTAAACAAGTAATTCTCTGACCCTCGGTTTTCCTACCTTTCAGTTCTAAAGTTCAGGTTATTCTACATAAGAGATAGGCAAACACAGTACTAGTGATTGATGAGTGTCTGGTAACATACTATGCACTCTGGCATAGGTTATCTCATTTGAATCCCATGATGAGGATTACCTTCAGTTCACAGCCAAAGGAGACAGAACTGAAATAAAATCATGTACTCAAGATCACATGAAGGAAAATGCAGAATCAGGACAAGAACAGGAGTCAGGGTCTTTTGGCTCTGGAGTCTAAATCATTTCCACTACATTGTCTCACAGAAAGTGACTGGTTTCAAAATAATCCTTAAAAATAGCAGTACTAAAAACTCCTATAGAAAAAAAACCCCATAAATAATATGTACTTGAAAAAAAAAAAGCAAAACCCTGAAAAATAAAAAATTTGAATCTCATATTTATGCATATCCGCTACCTCATAAGTATACCAAATTTTTTAAGGAAAAAATACCACAATATTCTGTAAAGGTAATGTATCTGTAATTTCTTGAGAACCAATGTGCTATAGATGTTCCCACTCTGGAAAGGCTGTAAGCCCTAGCAGTTAAGAGCTTGCACTCTGAAGTCAGGCTCCCCAACTTCACATGTTGGCTCTGCCACTTATAATTATGTAACTGTAAATGAGTTACTTAACGTTTCTGTGTCTCAGATTCCTCATCATTAAAGTGATGGTATATATTAACAATTATCATGGGTGTGAGAGAATTAAATGAGTTAATGTATATAAAACAGTAAGAACACTGCCTGGCATCTAGTAAGCCCCACAATGAGTTCACTGCTACTACTGTTATGATTATTACTAAGATCTAAGTTTATGAATTGGCTATATAAACCATCATTGTGCTGATGCTCAGAGCAGTTATGTAACAAGTTATAAATCTAGTAAGAGATTTGAGGCCAGGCTTAACTCAAACCTGGGTTTTAATACCACTAAGGGGAGATTTAATACCAGACAGAAGAAAGCAGGCCCCTCTATTCAGTCCACTTCTCTGCCCAAGACCTAGAAACAGAAGCTACACAGGTGAGACAGGACTGAAAAGAGGCCATGCCAGAACTTCGTTATCAGCAGAATCAATCATATTAAACATTTTTTCTTATTTACTCAACCAATGACACCCTGAATTATCTCTGTACAATTCTGTATCCCCATCTAATTTAGAGCACATAGAAGGCCTCTATGTTGGTAATGTGTACATAAATGACATTTTTATAGATAAGTAAGTTGTACAGGGTTAATCCCTATAGAGTAGGAGTCACCAAATCTTAGCTTATGGGCCAAATCTAGCCTGCAGCTGGTTTTTACAGCCCCCAAGATAAAAATGGTTTTCATAATTTTAAATGGTTGACAAAATCAGAAAAAAATATTTTGTGATATGCAGAAATTATATGAAGATCAAATTTCAGTGAACAAAATTCTTATTAAAACATAACCAAGATCATTAATTTAATTATTGTCTATGGCGGTTTTCGCATTACAACAGCAGAGTTGAGTAGTTTGAAGAGACTGTATGGCTTGCAAATCCTAAAATAAATCCCACCTGGCCCTTTACAGAAAAAATTTCCCATCTCTTAATTTAGAGTCTGTGTTCTTTACTTTCTGTGACATTTCCATCTAAGCACATGGCCTGCTCACTTTCTCCTCTGCAAATCAATATAGCAAAATGTGTACTTTTCCCTACCTATGATTAAAGCAGAGAAAAAGAAAGAAAAAGGAGGACAAGAGAAAAAAAGAAAAAGAACAAAACAATACAGAAAAAAGGAAAGAAATGAAGAGACTCCTTCCCTAACCAGATCCCTTTAGGGACATCTTACTGCCACTAAATCAAAATTACAAGAGAAGAGGAGCTATGGCTTACTTTCATTTTTAGAAAGTTTGTATTTAAATTCCAGTTAGTTAACAAACAGTATATATTAGTTTCAGATGTACAATACAGTGATTCAACACTTCCACACAACACTCAGTGCTTGTGACAAGTACAGTCCTTAATTCCCATCACCTAATGAACTGATCTCCCCACTCATCTCCTCTCAATTTGTTCTCTATAGTTGTGCTATAGTTTGTTCTCTATAGTCTGTTTCTTGGTTTTTCACTCTTTTCCCCCTCATGTTTGTTGGTTTTGTTTCGTAAATTCCACCTATGAGTGAAACTATAGGGTATTTGTCTTTCTCTGACTTACTTCCCTTAGCATAACACTCTCGAGCTCCATTCATGGTGCTGCGAACGGCAAGATTTTATTCTGTTTTTATGGCTGAGTAACATTCTACTGTGTATATATACCACATCTTTATCCATCCATCAGTTATTGGACACTTGGGCTGTTCTCATAATATGGCTATTATAGATAATGCTACTATAAACACTGAAGTGCATGTATCCCTCTGAATTAGTGTTTTTGTATTCTTTGGGTAAATACCTAGCAGTGCAACTTAAACTACAAAAATCCTAGAGAAGAACATACACAGTAACCTCTTTGACATTGGCTACAGCAACTTCTTTCTAGATATGTCTCCTGAAGCAACGGAAACAAAAGCAAAAATGAACTACTGGACTTCATCAAGATAAAAAACAACTGCACAGAAAAGGAAATAACCAACAAAACTAAAAGGCAACCCACAGAATGGGAGAAGATATTTGCAAGTGACAGATGTGATAAAGGGTTAGTATGCAAAATATATAAAGAACTTAACACCCCCCCCAAAAAAATTATCCAATTTGAAAATGGGCAGAAGACATGAACAGATATTTTCCAAAGACATCCATATGGCCAACAGACAGATGAAAAGATGTTCAACATCACTCACCGCAGTACAAATCAAAACTACAATAAGGTATCACCTGTGTCAGAATGACTAAAATCAACACAAAGAACAAGTTGTTAGCAAGAATGTGGAGAAAGGGGAACCCCTCTTGCACTGCTGGTGGGAATGCAAACTGGCACAGCCACTGTGGAAAACAATATGGAGGTTCCTCAAAAAGTTAAAAATATGGCTTACTTTCTATAATTTCCTCACGTTTCATACTTTTCTTACTGAGTCAATAATGATGGGAGGGCAAGTGAGATCGTCCAGTGAGAAAGCTCTCAAAGTTAAAGTAGACAAGTGAAAATATACACTTAAAACAGACAACTTTCTATTTACTTATTTTATTTGTAAGGCTCAATTTGTTAGACAGTTCTACAAATAAAATTACATGTGGTAGGCCAAAGTTACTCTAGAAAAGTTGACAGAAATCTTTAAAAAATAGTTTCACCTGAGAGGGAAGGACACTGAGGTCAGCAATTTGAAATGCATTGGTGGGGGGGGGGGGGGATGGAATGATACACTGATAGACAAAAGGATATGTGATAATATATTATTAGTAAAATCTAGATAAGCTTATTGTGTCAATTGTAAAAATCTTTTAACTTTGCTGCATGTTTGTTCATTTTTCAAAATAAAATACAGGGAGAAAATACTGTCACCATACTATAACTTTTCAGAGCAGTCAAGAGCCAGAAGAAATCGTTTCAGCCACTGGTGGATGAAAAAGGAAAATCAACATGTTATCAATGGCACTAATACTGTGTTTTCTGACTTTAAATCTAATTTCTGAATCAATCCAGTATTCAACAAACAAAACAAAACAAAAAATGCCTACAATACTAATACAAATAAAAGTAAAAAGCTGGCAGTAACTATGCATAGCAACTTAATTTACCTTCATGGGAACAAATACTAGGAAAGTATGTTAAATATTCCTATACCAATGGCAAGCCATTGGGGTTAGAACCACTGAAATGGCTGCCAACAATGTAAAAGATGAAAGTTGTAAATAGATCTTAAACTTAACAGGTAGTCAGAAAATACGTAATGAATATAAGAATGAAGATGAAGCCACAAAAATTGCTATTGCCCTAAAGTGAAGATGTGTTAGTGAGCAATAAGCAAACAAGATTGAAATTAGAACATTAAAGAAATAGTAACTGTGACATGCATCATAAAAACTAATGCGGGGTGCCTGGGTGGCTCAGTGGGTTAAGCCTCTGCCTTCGGCTCAGGTCATGATCCCAGGGTTCCTGGATTGGGCTCTCTGTTCAGCAGGGAGCCTGCTTCCCCCCCTCTCTCTGCTTGTCTCTCTGCCTACTTGTGATTTCTGTCAAATAAATAAATAAAATCTTAAAAAAAAAAAAAGATAAGGTACAGAATAATTAAAAAGGCAAAGATTAAATTAAAAAAAGTCAGAGTGACTTTAATTGAATATGAAGTTAAATAAAGATGTGAGGAGATAAGAAAGAAGCTTATATAATGTCTACAAAGCTAACAACCACTTACCAAGTGGTTTCTCAAAGTAAGTTTATCTCTTTGCTCCTTCTGGGATGTTGCCTTTGTAAACATTCGTTTAACATAAAAATTTTGGAAGAGTGAACAATGGTATTCTAAATATACTACACCTCTTAGAAATGGATGACATAAGACATTTGTGAGACAGTTATGGTAGGTTTCAAGTTGGGTCTGTTAAAATGGAATTGCACAAAATATTAGATTATTTCAAGACTGAATCTATGATTGTGAAGTCATTATTACCACATCCAACCAATAAACCATTTACTAGAGAACAAAATATAATTTTCAGGGAAAAATTTTAATTATAAATCAGTATTTTTACTATAATGAACACTTTTAACATAATAATAATTCCTAAACATTACTAGACAAGGAAGGAAATTACCTCAACATAATAAATGCCATATATGATGAAAAGCTAAGATTACACCTAATGGTTTAAAACTGAAAGCTTTCCTTCTAAAATCAGAACTCTAGGCAGGGATGCCAGCTCTCACCAATTCTTTTTAAAACACTACTGTAAATCCTAGCCAGAGCAATCAGGCAAGAAAAACAAATAAAGGCATCCACCCTGGAAAGGAAGAAACAAAATATATGTATATGTATAAATATATGTAGAAAATCCTAAAGACCCCACACACACAAAAAAAAACTATTAGAACTAATAAGCCAAATTTAGTAAAACTGTAAGATACAAAGTCAACCGATGCAAAAACCAGCTGTGCTTCTCTAAATAATGAACAAAAGGGAATTTTAAAAATATTTTCATTTACAACAGCATCAAAGAGAATAAAATACTTTACTAATAAATTTAACCCAAGAGGTGGAAGATTTGTATTACAGTCCTCCTTATCCATTGGGGGATACATTCCAAGGCCCCTGATGAATGCCTGAAACCACAAGAGTGCCAAACCCTGTACATACTTACTTATGATAAAATTTAATTTATAAATTAGCCATGACTAACAGTAATAATAATGAAATAGAACAATTACAACAATATAATAAAAGTTACATGAATGTCGTCTCTCTTTCTCTCTCTACAAATATCTTATTATATTCACCCTTCTTCCTGTAATGATGTGAAAATGGTAAAATAACCTACACGACGAAATGAAGTGAGATGAATGACATAAGCATTGTGATATACTGTTAGGCTACTATTCTGATAATATTTTAAGAAGAATCATCTGCTTCCGGACCGCAGCTGACTATGGGTAACTGAAACCACAAATAAGGGGAGACTACTGTACGATAAGAGCTACAAAATACTGCTGAAAGAAACTAAAGACATAAATGTAAAGGATCCTATGTTCATGGACTGTAAAATGTCCATACTATCCAAAGCAATCTACATATTCAATTTAATTCCTTTGAAATCTCAACAGCATTTTTTAATAATAAAAAAATCTAAAATTCCTGGATATGGAATCTCAATGGAACCCAAAGAGCAAAAACAATCTTGAGACAATCTTGAGGTTAAAAAAAAAAAAAGCCAATTTCATACTTCTTGATTTCAAAACATCTTACAAAGCTACAGAAATCAATACAGAATGGTACTGGCATAAAGATAAGACACACAGACCAATGGAACACATCAGAGAAGCAAGAAATAAACCCTTACATAATATATAGTTAAATGAGCTTTATCACAGGTGCCAAGGCTATACAATGGGAAAAGGAGAGTCTCCCACAAATGGATATCCATATGCAAAAGAATAAAGTTGGACCCTTACATCTCATACTACATGGAAAAAAGAAAAAAAAAGTTAACTCAAAATGGATTAAAGACCTAAACATAAAACCTGACATTATAAAACTCCCAAAATAAACGCAGAGAAACAGCTTCATGATATTGGATTTAGCAATACATTCTTCAATATAACACCAAAAGCATACACAATAAAAGTAAAAAATAGACAAATAGGACTACAATGAACTTAACTTCTGTACAGCAAAGGCAATAACCAACAGAGTGAAAAAGGAACATACAGAATATCATCTATTCAATCTCCTGGGTCTGAACATTCTATGCCAGGAAGCAGAAGAACCAGAAGGCTAAAACTCAAAGATAAGGAAAAACAGACGGGATGAGAGAAAGTAAGAAAGAAAGCATAAAAAGACAACAACCAAAAATGGGCGTTTTAATTAACATTTAACAATAAACATTAGCATGCCCAAGGGAATAGGAAGGTGCAGCAAAGCAGAGGTCAAGATTTTTGAAGACAAAATGGTTGGGGAATTAAGATGCTAGAGAGTTCCAAGTTAAGCATATAAACAAAGACTTCAGTGATCTCTGGTTAGAGTATGAGTTCCTTAAAGGCTGTGAAGTGACTAGGAGGTCACCAAACAATAAAGACAGAGGAGATATACACATTGTAGCTTTAAAGGAGCAGGAATTTTCATGCTGAGAGAATAACAATAGTCCAGAAGCATCAGTGGAGAACAAGATAACAGTGTGTGGGAAACAAACAGGTCAAGGCTTGCTGCATCTATAACCTAGCCTCTCTTATCTAATGAAGCAGAAACCATTCTTGCTGAGTCACCACCTTTTTTTTTTTTTAAGATTTTATTTATTTATTTGACAAAGAGAGAGATCACAAGTAGGCAGAGAGTCAGGCAGAGAGAGGGGGGGAAGCAGGCTCCCCGCCGAGCAGAGAACCTGATGTGGGGCTCGATCCCAGGACCCCGAGATCATGACCTGAGCCAAAGGCAGTGGCTCAATCCACTGAGCCACCGAAGCGCCCCGAGTCATCACTTTTCACTCCTTATTTTGTTTAACCTTGCTGAGAAATGTAGACCTTCTGGAAACTTACTGTGTGCTTTCTGGACACCATTTCCTGATTTCCTCCTTTCTCTCTGGTTGTTCTTCAGATTTCCCTTTCTAATCTGGAAATGTTTATACTCTCCAGGGACCAGCCATGAGAGACTTTCTCTTTTAAATTCTCTCTGGGCTGTTTCATCTTCTTCCAAGGTAATACCTGGTGGCTTCCAAATGTCTCCTTCAGCATAGTTCAAACTCTGATTGAGAATCTAGTACTATTCCAGGTCCTCTGACTACCTTCATATGGGTGCTTTCTTCAAGAAACTTACTGTTTAAGGAGGTAAAAGCCAGATGACTTTAATAGCATAGGAAATACAGAGGTATGGCAATTTAAAGAAAGGCAACTTAGCCAAGGATGACTAGCAGCTGATGACACACAAAAAAACAGAATGTTTCTGGTAAGAAGGAAATGAGGGAGTAAGGCACAAGGGCCTGAGAACAGCTTATGATAACTTAGGTTCAACAGTATAAAAGTTCAAAAAGAGGACTCAAAAATATGAAATGGCAGGGAGGAGCCAGATTATGAGAATCTGTAAGAAATAAGGAATTCTGATTTTAGTCAGCAGGAGTAATCAATAAAGACGACTTTCTCCCCATAAAATGCACATGTACTCCATCTTGCAAAAAGTTTAGAAGATTCATATACCATTCATAAACCATTGAATACGAACACCTGCAATACAAGTCACAAAAGGATTTAAGCAAGTAAATGACTAAGTCAAATCTGCTTTTATGATTAACTACATTTTGTAAACTGGGACCAAAGCTGGCAAGAGTGGAAGCATACAATCTAGTTAGGTGATGACTACTGTAAAAGACCAGAGAAAGAAGTAGTAGCAGCAGGAATGGACAGAAGAAAACTACTGCAAGATAATATTTAAAAGATGTAGTTTGTAGGGCCAAAAAGTGTGGAAAGAGCTAAATGCCTAGGTTTCTGTTGTCGGTAACTGGGTAGAAGGTAGTACTACAACTGAAATAACTGAAATAACAAAAACCATGAACATTCATTAGCCTACGGTGAATGGTTTTTGTTATGTTTATCCTTTAATACTTATAATTATCCTAAGAGACTGGAGAAGCCAAAAAAGGACCCAGTAAATCAGAAAGTCCTGCTTTTAAATAAATTAGGGGTAATGGCATCCTTTTTCTTTTCATTGACCTCTTTTAGCTTTGAATCCCACTTATAGCTAGTAAGTTCTATATAATAAAAGTACACCATTTCCATTAATGTTTCCTAAAACCTTTTTAGGGACACATTAAGATATAATAAATAAAATGCATACTTCACATTGATTCTAAAAACCCTTTATTAGAGTATTTCAACAAAAATGGCCAGGTTTTGCTCATTCTACTTTCGGAGAAGACTCAGCCAGATGCAGTCCATCTACTCATCCATCTCTACCAGGAACAAGAAGCTCGATACGATACCCTCTATTTAAAAAAGAACGTATAAGGTTGCCCGGGTAACTCAGTTGGTTAAGCGTCTGGCTCTTTATCTCAGCTCAGGTCATGATCTCAGGGTTGTGAATCCAGCCTGCAGGCTCCACACTGGGTGTGAAGCCTGCTTAAGATTCTCTCCCTCTCCCCATCGCCCATCCTCAAAAAAAAAAAAAAAAAAAAAAAAAAAAAAAAAAAAAAAAAAGATAAAAGAGAATGTATATAAGCTTATATGATGCTTCATTTGGTAGAAAAGTAAACAGACTAGGACTCAGGTGATTTCTATGCCTGACATTTTTCACTACCTCCTAAATCTATCAGAAAACCCAGGACTTTTCAGTAGTGTCAAGGCCTTTCACTACCTGATCAAGGCTTTCTCTTCCAGCTACATTTTTTGGCACCCTTCCCCCATCTCCTAAATCTAAATTCCAGAGATACTGAACTTCTACAGTTCAAAGGATGTGTTCCTGCTGTCTTCATTGGCTCCAGGTCTCAAAAGTTTTCTTCTTGCCTAGAATACTATGATCTCTGTTTATACCAAGTTATTCTCAAAGACTCAGCTTAGATATAGTTTCCAAGATGATTACATATCCCTTCTCTGCTCCCACAGCAACCTGTACCTACTCTCAGCACACCTCATTATAACTGCCTATTATTTAAATGGTAAATTCTCTGAGACACGACCAAATAACTTCTTTACAGTTATATTTTCAGAACCTAGCAAATCATGAAACTTTAATAAAAATCCTTCAATTTCTCTTCTGATATTATCTCGATAACAGTGTCAATTAACCCTACCTTTTTATAGTATTTAAGCATAACGCCTCCCAGTTTCAGAATAAGGAACCCTTGTGCACTGTTGGTTGGAATGCAAACTGTGCAACCACTCATGGAAAACAGTATGGAGTTTCCTCAGAAAATTTAAAATAGGATTACCATATGATACAGTAATTCCACTACTGGGTATTTATCTATGAAAACATTAATTCAAAAATATATTTGCACGCTACATTTACTACAGCATTATTTACAATAGCCAGGATATGGAAGCAATCAACTGTCTATCAACAGATGAATGGATAAAGATGTGGAGTGTGTGTATCTATACATCTAGTATCTACACACACACACACAATGGAGTATCAAACATAAAAAAGAATGAAATCTTGCCATTTGCAACAACATGGATGGATCTAAAGGGTATAATGCTAAGTGCCATAAGTCAGTCAGAGAGAAACAAACATTGTACGATTTCACTCATATGCACAATTTAAGAAAACGAAACAAAGAAAGACAAACCAAGAAACAGACTCTTAACTACAGAGATCCAAACTGATGGTTACCAGAAGAGATGGTAACCAAGAAGCGGGGGAGAGAAGAAAACAGGTAAAGGGGATTATAAGCATATATTTACTGTGATGAGCACTAAATAATGCAAAGAACTACTGAATCACTATACTGCATCTGAAACTGGCCTAATACTGTATGTTAGTTATACTGGAATTTAAAACAAAGTGGAACAAAAGTAAGTATTTTTTTAAAAAACCTCCCAGTTTCATAAGTATATCAGAAGTATAAAAAAAATATACAAAGAACATGACATTAGAGTCTATGAAAGGATCATGAAAAAAGATCTCTATTCGATTCAAGAAATTTGTATCTTTTACTTCAGAATGTACTTCAAGATGTTATTTAATCCATAAACACTATTATACACACTAAGTATACCTCAAGTGGAAGTCATACAGAAATATTTTCCTCCCACTTCATACAGAAAATAAAAGCATCCAAGCTATATCTCAATTTCTGACTTCTCAGTTATACACAGAACAGCTAGGAAGCTGCTACTCTAATCTAGTAACAGGTAAAAAGCTGAACAGACTAAAAAATGAATAACTCTTCTTCTATTGAGAGAGACAAGAATACAGAACAGACTGCTGCTCCAAAGACTAGAGAGAAAGGCAAATACAGGGAGTCATGGCTTACTGAAGCAGAGAGCAGGAAATTGCCAGAGGAACCTGTGATGGGACAGGAAAACCTAAACTTCATGCACAAATTTCTGTAGGTTCAGCACAGAAAAGTCTTAATTGTTAAAAACTCTAGGGGGCCTAGTCCCAGCAAATCCCCCCAAATTTTGTGCTATTTACATCAAGAAGTTCGACCACATTCTCAGAGCAAATGTTGGAGAAAAATCCCCTCATGCTTCTAGCAGGGGAGTGAAAAAGGAACCATTAAGAGATAGATACACCAGAGCGCTTAAGGCTTGGCCTCAGAAGAAACTAGTTAACCCAAGCCTAATCTATCAGGTATTCTCAGACCCTAGCTGACCTATGTAAGAGAAACATCCAATTCTAGCCCACTCTAGTCATCCTGTCCCACTTAAGAGAGGAGGAAAAAAAAAAATGAGAAATATTTGTGAAGTTCACAATCCTGAGACACAGGCAGGCTCAGCAGAAGACTGAGACTGAAACAGGGCTATAGAATGCTTCCTTTCCCCTATATCTTACCACCATATTACTAAAGGCTTACTTATAGCAATTCTTTTTACCTGGGAAGTCATACCAGCTATCAAGAAAAACTATGAGGTGTAATTTTGCCTTCAGGCAAAAAAAAAAAAAACAAAAACAAAACACTGTCTGTAAAGATAGCAAGCATGAGAACTAAATATAGCAGAGATGTTGGAATTATCACACCAAAAACTTAAAACACCTGTGATTGATATGAAAGGGATCTAATAGATAAAGTAAACAGCATGAAAAAACAGCTGAACAATGTAAGCAAAGAAAAACCAAAGACCCAAACAAAAAAAGCCGGAGTTCTGTAACAACTGTAACAGAACACTGTAACAGAAATCTTTGATGAGCTTAATAACAAACTAGAAACTAAAGAAAGAAACTCTGAACTTGAAGATATATCAAAAGAAACTTCCACAACTGAAAATCAGGTGCTACTACACAAGTTCTATGGGTTGTTTACATATTTATTACTTATTTACACATAACCTGAGGTCAGAAAATTCTTCCTACATTTCTATAAGGGAATTAAAAAGGCAGAAATAAACATTTTGCATTAATTTAGTAATTTCACTTTCATATATTAAGTATTTATCCTATTGTAGACCAGGCATTCTCATTAGACTTCTACCCTAGAATTAAATGAACCAGACAACAAAGAAATCAATATGCAACAAGTCAAGTGACATTAAATCCCATGATGATAAATCTAACAGGGTAAGGCTAATAGAGAACACAGAACATGACCATTCTTCGATAAAGTTGGTCAACAAAGGCCTCTCTGATACAGCATCATTTAAGCAGAGCGCTCTGAGGCAACGAAAAGGAAGCCATGTGGATATCAGAGAAGGGTCACAAACAAACGGCACAAGTCTTAAGAACATGAAAGCATAAGGACAAGACATAAAGCCAGTACAAAGATGAGCAAAAGAAATGGAAAGGCCACACAAAAGCAAGGAAGCTCATACAAGGCCTTGCAGATCCTCAGATTTTACTCTAAGATGGGAAGCCCTTGCAAGGTTTTGAGCATATATAACATGGTCTAACTTTAGTTTTAAAAAGTTCATTGTGGGGACACCTGGGTGGCTCAGTTGGTTAAGAGGCTGCCTTCGGCTCAGGTCATGATCCCAGCGTCCTGGGATTGAGTCCCACATCAGGCTTCTTGCCAGCAGGGAGCCTGCTTCTCCCTCTGCCTCTGCCTGCCACTCTGTCTGCCTGTGCTCACTCTTTCTCTCTCTCTCTGACAAATAAATAAATAAAATATTAAAAAAAAAAAAAAAGTTCATTGTGAGGAGGACTACGTGGTACAGTCACTTACGCAACCAACTCTTGGTTTCTGCTCAGGTCATGATCACAGGGTTGTGGGATAAAGCCCTGTGTGAGGCTCCCATGCTCAGCATGGAGTCTGCTTCAGATTCTCTCTCCCTCTGCCTCTCCCACTCATGTCCTCTCTCTTTCTCTAGAATAAATAAATACATCTTTTAAAAAAATCACTCTGGCAGCTACATAGAAAATACAGTGAAAGGAGCAAGGATAGAAGGAGCAAGGATAGAAGCAGCAAGACTACTGCGAAACAACTGCATTCTTTTGACAAGAGCTGATGGCTTTAATAAGAGTGACAGAGTTGGAAATAGTATAAAAAGACAAGGGGTTGAATTATGGTATTTTCAAGGTGGAATCAACATGATCTGCTGATAATTTGAGTGAGACGAATAGAAATCAAGACGCTTCTAAGTTTTGGATAAACTGGAAGAAAAAAAAGAGTTGCTACCAACTAGGATGGCAAAATAACAAGACAAGTAGATTTGAGAGGATAAAAATGAAGACTATTTTGGACTTGATAAGTCTGAAAATCAGACATTCAATTATCGGATATATGAGTCTACAATTTAGAGGGTAAGTCGGAGTTGGATGTAAAAATATGAGAGCTGATAATGCTCTTACCTAGAGTCTGGGTCTTAGGTCATACCAACATTTATAGAAAACTAAGTATTTATTTAAACAGCCTTGACATATACTGAACCCTAAGTCAATTGATACTTCTACCCTTGTTCAATTTACTGTCTTCGTTATACACCGGAAAACAACCTAAGCATTAAATACAGGCATGGAGAGTAAATACCAAAGGATAAGAAATCTGAAGTTATTAGAAACTCCTTTGAAATCATTAAAAAAAATTAAAGAATCTAAATTAATATGTGCAAAAAGATGTCACTAATATAGAAGTTTAAACCAACTACAGAGAGAATATACACACAATAAAAAGATCTGGATTGGGGTGCCTGGGTGGCTCAGTGGGTTAAAGCCTCTGCTCTTGGCTCAGGTCATGATCCCAGAGTCCTGGGATCGGGCCCCACATTGGGCTCTCTGCCCAGCAGGGAGTCAGCTTCCCTTCTTCTCTCTCTGCCTGCCTCTCTGTCTTCTTGTGATCTCTGTCAAATACATAAAATCTTAAAAAAAAAAAAAGATCTGGATTATTGTGTTAGTTCTATTTCTAGGTTAGACTATAGAATGGCACGCAAATGTTGAAAATTTTTACTGTTTTTCTGCACCCTAGAGAATAGACAACACTAAGGATTTCTAAAAACAAATACATATAGTCTTTAATTTTATATAATTACCCTTTAAAATTCACCCAAGATGCTCCCTAGTTAAAACATGCCAAATGCAAACGTGTCTCCAAGTGCCCAAAATATCATACTTAATAAATATAAGATGTTGCCATTAATCAAAGATCATAACTAATTTATAGGTAAAACAAAGAATCCTTCATTATCTATTCTATAAATCAAGACTCACAAAATTATGGTAGAATAAACACTGACCTATTCACCTAGAAACTACTGCCTGGTATGGTTTCCACAGGTATAGGAATTTGAGAAATGGGGGCAGACATGAAGACTTAGAGCTATAATACAGAGATTATGTCTGGAACGTTACACACCATTATCAAGACCCTGTGGTAAGTCTAATTTCCTGCTATTCTACCTTAACATGGTCAAGTTTTTTGCTGAACTCAACCAGAACTTAATACCAGAGCTTCATCTGGAATCTTGTGACAATATCCTATCATGCCTCAGATTCTTGTCATCCTTGATTTTTACTACAAGTACCAAGCTTCACTACACTTTCCTATTCTTTACTACTGATTTGTCCCACCAATTTAACTCTACTAAGATCCTTAGAAAAACACTTATAATACAGGTTGTCCCTAATCTTCAACTGTTTTATATAATCCCCAACCTCTTAGCTTTCACTAAAGTCTGGATTACTCCAAAAGACACTGCTTATCTTGTTTCCCTTTTCTGTGAACTTTTTCATAGACAACTAAAACTAAGTCCACCATTCCTCTTCCTAATTCCTTGCATTTGAAACAATGTCCATCTAAACAAAATAAAAAATAACACAAACACAACTTACATTTCGAAAGTCATGTTATCTACCTAATACCTTTACCCTCTCTCCTGCTAAATTATACCTATTACACTAAAGGCTCCATTTTGCCCCCAGTTACATCACGGTCATGCTGCAATGTCTATGTTCATGATCTATCCCAACACTTGAGCTCCCCTCACGCCCAAAATACTTGACTTTCTTCAAAAAGTTTCACCTCCTCTCTATGTCAGCCAATCACTACCAAAGGAATATTGAACACCCAACCCTTGATCATCATCATCTACGTCGTTCTAAAAAATTCATTTGCACTGAACTATTTATTTGACTTATCTGGCTTTTTATAACTTAACCAATTATGGCCATCACCAATGACATAAATTCAACTACTTCAGTGTTAACAACCTACGCACATGCCATTAGTTGTTCTATCCTATCTGTTCTGCAAGACCCAACCTTGAAATACCATGCCTCTTTTCTGGCTATTAAAGAAAAGTCTTGAAATTCTGAGTATAAGTCTCCTAACTTCAAATGGCCACTCAGTAGCATATGAGAGTCAATATTACGTGGTCTTCTACTTCACTCATTTCCCCCAGACTCTTCCAAGTTTTCACAGGTTCCTCAAGTTCCCTAATCAAACTCTGTGTTCCACAAATACTATTAAAACATATTTCTTAAGAAGTTACATGGCCACAAAGTTACAATTGAAAAATAACTTCATTAGGATGGCAACTATCAAAAACAGATAATTAAAAGTACTGACAAGAATGTGGAAAAATAACCCTTGGTTGGAACATAAAATGGTGCAGTCACTATAGAAAACAGTATAGAAGTTCCTCAAAAAATTAAAAAAAGAATTACCACATGATCCAGCAATCCCACTTGTGGGTATATACCCAAAGAAATCAAAGCAGGGTCTCAAAGGGTACACCCATGTTCATGGGAGCATTATTCATGATTGCAAAAACATGAAAGTAACCCAAGTGTCCATCAATGGGTGAAAGGATAAACACAATGCCATACACACACACACACACACACACACACACACACACAGAGTATTATTTAGCAATAAAAAGGAAGAAAATTCTGACATGCAACAATGTGGGTGAACTTGAGGAAATTAGGCTAAGTGAAATAAGCCATCACAAAAAGACAGATAAAAATGATTCCAGGTACATGAGATAGAACGGTCAAAATCATAGGCCTAGGAAGTAGAATGATGGTTACCAGAGGACGGGGAGAAGGGCGTATTGGGAGTTATTGTTTCAAGGATATAGTGTCAGTATTACACAATGAAGAGTTGTTAGAGATGATGGTGGCAGTGGTTGCACAACAGTATGAACGTAAGAGAATTACACAGTTAAAAATAAAAAAAGTAAAGTTAAAAATAAACTTTGTTACATGTATTTTACTGAAAAAAAAAGTTTGGGGGAAAAAAAGGTTACACAGACACACAAATTTGAGAAATACTTCTTATAATCGCTTCCTGGAGATTCACAATGTGTAACAGCTCTTTAAAGTATATTTCCATTATTTTCAGTAAAGAAACCTGTTTAACTAGTTTCTAAACTTACTCAACAATTGAACCTCCTTTACAAGAAGTATCTAGTATCATCTCAGAGGAGACAAACAGTGGTGTAGCAGACCTAAACAAATTTACTGAGAAAATACTTCAGGTAAAAATGACCCTGTCTTCCCATTCTCACCTACAAACACAGTTAACATCACATATCCAACTTTACCTCCTTCTAGTTTAACAAGATGGGGTCTTTGCCCTTATTCAAGAGCAATCCCTATACCTATATTCTTCATTCTAACCCTTTCTACCTCAAACACTTTACTTCAATAATTATCACCTTCCCATTACTTTAAACTTCTTAAATTCTTATAACCAACTCTGAAGTCTTATCTATTTCACTTTCTAAATATTTGTCTTACAGCCAGAGAGAATGTTATCTTTAATTTCTATTAGGTCGGGCACCTGGGTGGCTCAGTGGGTTAAGCTGCTGCCTTCAGCTCAGGTCATGATCTCAGGGTCCTGGGATCGAGTCCTGCGTCAGGCTCTCTGCTAAGCAGGGAGTCTGCTTCTCTCTCTCTCTCTCTCTCTCTACCGGCCTCTCTGTCTACTTGTGATCTCTCTGTCAAATAAATAAATAAATAAATCTTTAAAAAAAATTTTCTATTAGGTCAAGTGTCTTTTTAAGGCTTTCACTGACTGAACTGCTAAAGCCCTGGTTACCCTACCACCACACACTTCTCTTCAATACTGTTTCTCTGCTGCCAAAACTATTAAAATTTTATGTCTAACAAGGTTTACTACCCTTTCCTTAGCAAATTCTTTATTGACTCCCAAATACCTATGAAATAGGCCTAGGTCTTCTACATAGCAGGCAAAGCTCTAGCCCTTCCATCAAGTCTTACCTTCCTCATTTTTGGGCCTTTCAGTTTATGATGCAAAAATCTTCAACTGCATACTGTTCCCTATGCTCATTATGCTGCTATATAACTTCACCCACACTTCTGCTTAGAATAACCCTGCCAATGGTTTCTGCTACCTAATTCCCAGTTACACTTCAAGATTTAATTTGGCCTACCCTGGTACCTACTCCACTACCACATGAATTAGGTTCCTACTGTGTACCTAGGTAACTAGTACTCCTTTATGTTCCTGTTGCATAATGGTATCCTTCTACCACAAGGACTAAAGATCTGCTTCTTTCAAACTGAGTAGACTATAAAATTCTGCGGGTTAGGAACTAATTATTACACATCTTTGTATCCACAACATATCACCAGCTGAATAAGGAGTGTTTAATAAATGATCGTTAACCTGAACTCCTTCCCCTATTTCCCCACAACTGCTAGGTAACCAGAAACACATTACAATCCAGGAGTCTACAACTATCTATCTAAAAGTCGAAATCTGGTGACACAGTACCAAAGTTGAGAGGTATTTATCTGGTAGGAAAAATAGTAACCTGAACTCCTTCCCCTCTCTATTTCCCTACAACTGCTAGGTAACCAAAAACACATTATAATCCAGGAGTCTACATCTATCTAAATGCAGAAATTTAGTGACATGGTACCAAAGTTTAGAGGTATTTATTTGGTAGGAAAAATAGGTACACTCTTCTCTCCCAATTTATTTTTTAATGTATTACTCTTTTATAACTAGAAATTATTTTCAAATAATTTAATACCTTTAAAGCAATCTAGGGTAACTCAGAAGACACCACAGCCACAATCAAGTTACACTTACATTCGGCTAGCTTCGATGTCGTCAGACTGAGGTTCTCCTGGTGATCTGTAAAATGCAATTGAGGAAAATTAAGCAAAATATTCCGTATTCCAAAAAGGGGCAGACATGTTTTATTAGTAGACAATTTTGAAAACAAGATTTAATCATTAACAGTTTCAAAAGTAACTAAAGATTTCAACAGAAGAAAAAAGTGATCAAATTAGATTGCCATTCAACACGTTTATTATAAAAGCTGGACTAATAAAAAAGTCAGTGCATTTTTTTAAGGAAAGGAAACTGTAAACACTACATTTAGATACCAACATACAAAGGAGTAAAATGTATAATGAATCATAATTATTCACAAAGTCAAATATTTATAATAAAAACATACAACTATGAAACTTTCTGCAGCCAACTATTAGTTATCCAAAATATTAAAAGTATTCACTGGTATTCATAGTCCCAAACGATACATAGGTCGGGGTCAGCAAACGATTTCCTGGGACAACACACTAAGGCCTGGGTCAGGCATCTATTTTTGTAGTATTATTAGAACAGAGTCACAACTCATTCATTTACATATATTATCTATGGCTGCTTTGATACTACAAGAGCAGAGTTGAGAAACTCCAACAGAGCTATATGTCCCACAAAGTCTAAAGTATTTATTTATTATCTGGCCCATTGAGAAAAAGTTTGCTAACTTCTGCTCTAAATAATTTAATCTAATAGGCCTAGTGAATTCTGAGACACTTTAAGTCAGATTTACCATTCTAATCATGATTATTTTAGTTCAACAATAAAATTAACCTTCCCTGAAAATATACTGGCAAGATGCACTACCTATCAAAAGTATACCAAGCTGGGGTATTAAAATTTTACTATGGATAACTGTAAACTGATTTCAATTATAAAAAGTTGCCAGTTGTCTTCTATTCTTTTTCAATATACTGTTACTAACTTGCATAGAAATATTCAAAATTCTAAGACATTAAAAAGTCTTATTTTCATTTGGGGGTATGAATGAATTTTGCCTATTCCTACCATGCAGTTAAAAAAATAAATTCCTCTTACCCTATTCAGTTTTATAAACAGCATCAGTCAATATATACTAAGTTAAATCAACATAGTATTGATTGCTAACTCAAATTCTCAGAAAATTTTTTTAGAGATCAAAAACTAAATTTTCCAAATGACATTACAACCTATCTGTAAATTTATCACTGACTTGAGATTTCAAATTGTGAATAACTTTAATAAAAGAATCTTAGAATCAGAGCCACCAGCAAAAAAAAAAAAAAAAAAAAAAAAAAAAAAAGGGAAGAAAAGAAAAAGGAAAGGAAACAAACTGTTTTCCACATTTCTTAGCTTTTAAAAATCTTACTTATTAGACTTTCAAAATTACCCTTCACTGCAGTTCACTCAGAGTCCAAGGACAAGAATGCAAAAAAAAAAAAAAAAAAAAAGGAAAAAGAAAGAAAAAGAAAAGAAAGGAAAAAAAAAAGGCAAGACTCCAGCAGCTCAAATATTTTGGTATTTTAGATCCTCTTTGAATTATCTTTACATTTTCAATTTTGCACAATTATATTAGAACTAAAAATTGGGGCATGCTGGAGGTGGCAGTGACTTGGCACTGACACAAATGCAAAAATTTCACTCCACCCTCTCCCCCAGGGAGCAAGCAAATCACCTTTGTGACACACCTGGTCTCCACCAGCCTTGTGGGTAAGTACCCCAAGATTGCTTCCAAACTTGTTTGTATGTCTCAGACAGAAGAGCTAAAAACTGATGATAACCCCATGTACCAGCTGACTCATTTTTGAAAGTGCGACCCTCCAGCATCAGATGTCATACTGTAAGGAGGCAGAGCAGGCTTGCAAAACAAAAAATAAACCTGCTGGCACTAAGGGAAGAGAGGCAGATTAGAAGCTTTCAAACACGCAGGCGGCAAAACTTTAAAAATTAAGAGGGAAAGAGAAAGAGAGAGGGAAAAAAATGAGGACACAATGACAGGAAAATTAAAATACTACTGCAAAAAGGTAAGACACAAGCAGAAGGAAAACAAATCGGAGTCTTAGAAGCACAATATGTAACTGCTACAAAGTTTTGAGAAATGGGACAGAAGTTAAATACATCATCAAATGGTAACTACACTGTTTTCCGATTTCTGTTCCCTAAACGAGAAAATATGTAAACATTAGATCAAACTGTCACCAAATTATAAAATAGTGGATTATCACTTAATATTAACATATACTCAAGAGAGCTACAAAAACCATTTATTTGTCAAACCAAGTGATTTAAACCAATTCAGTCTAACAGGAGAACAGAAGAGTAAGAATGGGATAAAAGAGTACTACCCTAAAACAGGTCTATCCTGGGTCTCATAAACATGGTTATTAGCCCAAGTTGTTTTCTACTCAAAACGCAAACTGTTTTTAATTAAAAGAAAAGTGAATATACAAAGAATTAACAGAAACACATTTCTTGCAGTAATAACAGTACATGTCTGAATAAATTTCTAGTCATTCTGCTTATATTTCTATAATACTATAAATAACTTACCAAAATATATCCTAAAGTTAGCATTCATTTCCAAAACTATGAAATCACCTAACATCTAGCATTTGTTTCCAAGCTTTACCCTGGCCACTAAAAAGTCTCATTACTGTCCAGTTTTGGGAAGTAAGGATCTAGTACATGCTCTAACTTTACCAAATTCAGAACATAATCGGGGGGGGGGGGGGGGGGGAACCAGAAAGTTACTGACTTAGGTTAGCCTAAAGTTTGTCAGACTAAGAAACGAGAAAAGAAATTTCAGAACAAATAATAAGTAACATTAGAAAATAAAAAATAAATCTTGGAAGTCTTGATTTAGATCACAGAAAAGTGATCACAAAATGCCTCCAAATCTAAATACTGCATGATGAGCCTGAACAGTCATATGGAGGCTCATTTCCAATAACTGGTGCAGCCTGTCTAGCCTATAAGCCACTCCTTAACCTCCACTGTTAACTCTTTAGGAAAGTAATTTATACCAGTTTTACTAAAGTTTCAAAATTCCTAGAGAAGCATTTTAGTTAAAACTCACACCACCTAAAATGCGCATTGAGAATTTTTTCATAGTGTTTATAATGTTCATAGTAACATGCTTACTAAAAAACTTGAAATCTTTAAGAAATACTTTCCTGTTTACTTATGCACATAGATTGGGGGCCGGGGAGAGGGGGGAGCATAAATTATTTTAGGAAAGATATTTAATGGAGAAGCACATTAAAACTTAGGTATTCACATCATTCCTGCCAACTATACATTCTCTTCATTTTTTATAGCATGTATTTTACTTTACAGTAACAGCCTTTTAAAGGCTGTAAAATAACATTCAAAATTACCTTTTACAAGCTGTGGCCATTCGGTGACATCAGGGTGATCACAGCTTTGAGTCACTGATTAAAAACAGGTTGTCACACCAGTCTAGCTGCTAACTTGATCTGAGCGTAGGTTTAATAACTCTAATAAATTAAACAAATCTTTAGTTAGAACACTTTAATATATAAATCCAATCCACTGTTCAAAAAATAATCTCCAAAGCTTCAAATTAAGTGTCAATGCAACATTCATCAGAAGAGTAATTATTATAGAAATGTTTTTAAGGACTATTTTCCAGCATTATTTTTTTCCCCTTAAAGGATTTCTTCTCTTGAGAAAATGTGGTGATAATCTCTTGTACTTTTATGGAGTGTTAACAGTTTACAAAGCACTTTGGTCAACAGTATCTTGCTTGAGTCTCCTGACAACTTTGGCTCTACCTAACTAGGGCAGATACTACAGTAAGAATTTAAGAAAACAAACAAAAAACAAATTAAGCAGACTTAGAGTGATTAATTGACTTGCCCAAGACTTTAGAATTAGTGCTGAAGTTAAGATTAAAACTCAGATCTACTGACTTCCTATCAACGGTTAGAATTTCTTGGTCTTACAATACAAGAGTTTCCATATGTTATATACATGTAATTGAGCAAAGAATCATAATGTGGATTGAGATCCCACTATTACGGCAATTGTTTAAATGAGACAGGGTTTTCCAGGTAGCCAAATGCTTAACAGATAATTACACACACACAGAGAGAGAGAGGGAGAGAGTCTAGTCCTACTTATTCTATATTTAAGTAAGGTAATCTAACATTAGCTCAAACCTCTTCGGTATTTCATGAAAATCTGTTCTATTCTTTCTCAGCCACAAATCCATTAGTACTTAATTTCATGAAAGAGATTGGCAAAATATAAAAATATGTCCTCCTCCCTCAGTCTAGGATCTTTTGATTCCCTTACCTGGCCTTAGCTGAACTTTGAGTGTCATGGTTCATCAGGCATCCTAATGTTATATATAGTTCTGGCAAAGATACACATCTGAAATATTCCAGTATGGAGAACTCGTTTTGTGCAGCTAGTTTTCCCCCTTAATTATTTCCCTACCAACTGTATATCCAGGCCAAATCTGAAAAGTGAACTAAGGAAAATGAGAAAATTAAGAGGGAGAAACAAATACCCTTGACAGTTAACACCTTCAAAGTGACAAGAGACAACTATAGAAGGTAGTTACCAGCATGGACCCAACTCAATATAAAATAGTAAGGTACCTGAGAATACCAAGAGAAGAGCTGAAATATCAGTGCTCAGGCCCAGACCTCTGCAGCAGCCTATACACTGGGGCTTCGAATTCAAATAAGGGTGAAGGCTGGCCTTAGTATATATAATTAACTTTAGGTGACTTCAATAAATGGGACTCCTAATCCTTGGAAGAAATAATACAATTTCCCTATCATAGCTACATGTCTCCCAATAAGAGCCTAGGACATTACTGAGGCGACATGAGGAAGAGGAAATGGCATTCCTGAAATGAACAACATTACCTCTTGGGTTCTCTCTCGTACGACTAAATGTGTATGTAGATTTAGAGGACTCAAAGAAGTCTAACTTTCTTATCAGTCATATAAAAATAATAAAGTTAAAATATCTCTTAACTAATCAACTGAAGTAAATTAATTCATTGAAAAGCGACATGTTTTTTTGAAAATTACTGAGTCAAGTTACCTCTACAAGTCTCCTTTTTTATGAGGTCTGGTGTTCAACAGAGCACAAACAAGCTTCAGAGCCAATCTGGATTCAAGTTCCTATTTGGTCACTTACTAGATGGCAACTCTTGGGCAAGTTTCTTAACCATTCTGAGCCTCATTTCATTTACAGGGAGAACTAAGACTGTAATAGTGTCTTTTTCAGAGGGCTGTCCTGAGGATGAACAAACGAACATATAAACCACTCACAACAGTGCCTGGCACATAGAGCTCAACAAATGGAAACTATTATTAATTCACATAGCCAAACCTGCCCCATCCAATCTCCTCATGTGTAAGATTTCACTTCTCACAACACACTAACCTTTTCTGATTTCTTTCAGAATCCCACTTATATCCCTTATGGTCTACCTGGTAGCACAGTGATTTAGTACCTAGCATAATGCTTTAAAAATGGCAAGTGCCCAAATATGCTGAAAATGTTTGCCATTATTCTAACTATGACATTAAGATATACATGCAATTTTGAATTCCAAAAAATAAAAACAGAAACATACCATATTTCGCCAAACTTCTGAAGAGCTGGTGAATTCTAATATCAGGTTCTTACAGATTTTTAACCTAAAATATAAAACACCTCACTCAATTCTTTTCACATAAACAACTGAGTAAACTCAAAAGAAAAATTTCCCAAAAATTCATTAAAAGGAAATTCATTTTGTTAGTATTTACGAATATCCAAAAACACAGGAACAGACAAGTGTCCCTAATGTTGTTGCTGGGATACAAGCAAGGGTGGTTAGACGGGCCCTGTTGCCTCAGTGCTCTCAGCTGACAGAGCCATGTTTCCCATATTCATCCACAGAGCTTAGAGCTTGCCATTTCTTTACTCTTCCCTCCTTCCAAAAGGGCTAAAAATGTATGAAAACTGTTTGACTGTATGCCTCTAATTCTTTCAGATACCTAAAACAATTTAGCTTTTAATTAAATTCTCTATGCTGAGCATCTGCTATGTTAGGTGCATTTTACAGGCACCTGTCCACTACCTCCTGGATTAGCAGTCTTGGGGCAGGTCCTTAAGTTTCTGAGTCTCAGGTGTCAGGTCCTTGTGAGTTTTAGACAAAATGTTTTCAAAGTATGTAAGACAATGCTTCCCCACACATAACAGGAGCTCAATACATGATAGCAATGACTATTTCTTAAATCAAAACTTAATGCACCAAAAACCAAATTCTGAGCTTGAAGCATGCACCCAAATAATTACTGTAAATTCTTAACTCATTTGTTTATGATCACAGCATTTCTCAGTGGACAAGAACTGCAATATTTTAATGCATTTCCTTTTACCATATATGAAAAAACCAACTCTCAAAGATTAAGAAACCCACCCAGTGCCCTACAGGTTGATGGCAGAAAATGCTCAGTATATATATATATATACTTACTTTAACTTGGTTAATTAGGGGGGGAAAAGTGTGTGTGTACACACACACACACACACACACACACACTTTTTCCCCCCTAATTAACCAAGTTTTAAGATCTTAGAGGACCAAGTTTCAATCTATCCAATAATAGAATCAGCTGGGAAAATCTGTAAAAAAGTGGATACTTGATCTCTACTTTCAAAGACTGTGATTCAATGCATAAACTGGGGGTACACGAATCTGCATTTTTAACATACACTGCAGGCAATACACAGATCTCAATTTGAGAAACCCTGCCTTAGAAGAATAGGAACACATAATCATAGGGAAATATACCAAATTTAGAATGATACCGGATAAGTAAGACAAGCTGTAAGAACCAGAAATCTTGGGTAGTCTCTCTGAAAATTTACCATGAGCACCCTAATACCAGACCTAGTGCCATTATTTTATTTGTATCTGAGTCCCTCTCCAATAGAGGGCTCAGTCTAACAATAATCAAAGAATAAGAAATAAAATCTAATAAGAAATGCCTTTATTGGTCTACATTCATCTGCCCTCTAACATTTTCATTATTCTTAAAATGATCCATTTTCCAACTCTCACTCGCCATATATATATATATATATACACACACACACACACACACACACACTTCTCTGTATTATTATTACTACATCTGGTAAGTGCTTCATCTCCTCTCCAATAGCTTATTTCCTTCACCTCCTTCTAAACCTAGGTCAAAACTTAATTTCACAGTCTATCTTCTCTATCACTTTTTTGTTGTGTTCCCTCAGTAGTTCCCTTCTCCTTTGCGCTGTGGTTATGTCTTAAATTTATAGGTAAAGCTAACCTGTTGAAACTCTTAAGTTTTCCACATTTATAAATTTCACAAATGACCAAAGGCTATTCTCATCTATTCTGGAGTTAGGCTAAATGTTTAATACTGCTTTCATATAGTATTCCCCACATAAACCCCTCAACTCCATTAACCCTTCTGAGTACCAGGTCCTTATTTTCTTTCCCTTAACTGCTAAAAGACCTGAAAAGGATTAGCTCAACCTCTGATATACAAAACCTTCCATCTACTGACATTTTTCTTATAGAAGTTAATCACTCCTCAGAGTATTCTAAACCCTGTGGCCCCTAATCCTACTTTATTTCTGTAGCTTTTCACATCACTAATAGTTCCTCACCTCCTCTCACTTCCGTAATACACTCTTTTACCTGTGACAGCAACTAGGTCTGTTGGTTCATCTTCCTAGCTCTAAGTCTTGGTCACTCAAGTTTCTTGCACTAAGTCCCTTTTCATCTGTGCAATTCCATCCACTTCTGTAGCACCTCTACACTTAGGATCCCTAACTCTGTATCTTTAAGCCTTTATCTCTTAAGTTATAAGCCTACTACTCTCAATTACCACATACACCTGATGCATCATTACCATCTAAAATCAAACTCAGTTATCTTCCAAAAGTCATACCACCTTAAATGTGCCTCATCTTGCTGTTCTTCTGGTTAGAGGCTGAAAAAAATTGGTTGCCACCATTCTTTATTTTCTCCCTCTCATTTTTGTTTAGCCTAACCACTATGCAGGTTGCTACCTGTTAACCTTCAAATTCTTATTCACTCATTCAAAAAATGTCTAGTAGCTGAAACGAATACAATTTCCTACATCAATTATATCACAATTAAAAAAATTATAATAGATTGAGTGCCAGTGAAGTGGATAAAAACACAGTTAAGACATCAAACATAGTCTCTTGTCCTCATATAATAAGCAAAATGGGCACAAATAAAAGCCACAGTAAATTACGCAATTGCAATGCATAATTTAGTGTTGTGAGGGAGAAACGGTAAGAATATGGTAAGTGTATATAGAGTTCTGACTTAATCCAGGAAAACAGGAAAGGCATTCTTCATGAAGTGACATATAAACTAAGCTCTGAGGCATGATCAAGATTTATCACACATATTAAGAAAAACCTGTGAGGTAATAATGGCTCTATCAGTCCATTTGCCCAAATTGGAAAATTTTGAGTCATGTTCTAAACAGAAGGCCCCTCTTTCTCAGTAAAACAAATTGCTCTCCCAGTGCTACCAATTCTATCTCAGAAATCCCCCATATTCCAACACTACCCCCAATTCTTCCTTTGTTGCCTTTTGGTTGCTCTCAGAATAAAACCTGATTTCCCAAACATTTCAGATCAAACTATACACAATTTGGCCAAAACTTGCCAGTCCAGACTCTGCATCATTCATTTTTATACTTTTAATGCTTGAGATGCTCACAGAGAGGAGAGTTTTCTCTTAGGTGACTTGCTTTATTTATATTTAGGTCATTTAACTAGTAAATAAAGGTTATGATTCAAACACAAGTTGTATGATTCTAAAGACCATGCTCATTCCATTGTACCATGCTTTTAATTTATAATCAAATTCTGTAAATTTTACCTTTGAAATATCTCCTGCTTCTTTTTATTTTCCTCCATGCATACCAAAAAAGTACAGACCCTCATTACTTCATCTGGTTTCCCATTTGCTTTTATCCCTTACTTCGTCTACTAGAATTATCTTCCTGACTTTGTTCATATCACTGTCAAGCTCAAAATAGTCTATGCTTCCTCAATGCCTACAGGATAAATTCCAAACTCCACATATCATATGAGGTCCTTGTCACTGATCTCTACCCACTCATATTTACTGCCCAATACATAACATTATTACAACGTACTTGATGATCTGGTCCCATCCCTGAATTACTGGTTATTACATGCTGGCCTCTGGAATTTCTGACTTCAGTTGTTTTGTTTCTTAGGTCACTTCACTCAGAAATACTTCCCTATCCCTTGCTAACTAAATTCCATCCCCCAACAATCTACCATACCCTATTAAAAACTCCATTCATTCTAAAGGCTGTATCTCACAGAGTTCTCAAAGCTCTTCTGTAAATAATCACAGTCTTTTGGATCTTATTATATGTTACTAATACAATACACATAAATTTCAATCCTATCATTTGTTATTTTCTACCTTGTATTATAGCTATCTGTATACATTTATCAGTGCTTCTAGTTATAACCTGGTTCATGGTATGGCTCATCTTACCCATATTTTTACTCTCCTAGTAATGGAGAGACTGTTCTCTTGACACCACAACTTCCCTCTACAAAATCAACAACAAAAAAGAATCAGGATCCTGACAAAAGATTGTGGGCTAGTTCCAAATGGAATTCATGTATAAACAAACAAGAGTATGATTTTCCCCCCAATTAACACAAATTTAATCCAATGCCAATTTAATCAAAAGTCTGAAGACCAAGCATACCACAATAACCAAGAAAGTTTCACTTTCTAATGGAGGAATAATGTCTCTTTTCCCCAAGAAACTTGTTCTGCCAGGGATTAAACCATGAAATATTAAATAATTAAAACCAGTACAACTCTCAAAAACCTGAGAGTATTTACTAAAACTAAATGCATGCATACTCTAAAACTGAAAACTTCCACTTCTAAGTATACATCAAACAGAAATGAGTACATATTTAGTGGAATGTTTAGAACAGCAATATTCTAAGTAGTCCCAAATCAAAACTAAGTATCTGCCCATCAACAGCAAAACGAATAAACTGTAGTGTAATCCTAAAACAGAATACTATTCAGCAACTATCATAAACTCAATGACTACAACCAACAATGTGGACGAATGTCATAAATATGTTAAGTGAGAGAAGCCAGACACAATTTAAAATGATGGATTCTAGTTATATAAAGCATAAAAACAGGAAAATCTAATCTATGCTATTCGAAGTCAGGATAGAGGTTCCTCTGGGAGACAGAGGTAATAACAAAGAGTATAAGGGGCTTCAGAGTTGCTGCTGCTGTTATTTCTTGATCTGACTGCTGGATAAACATGTGCTCAGTGTGTGAAAGTTTGACAAGCTCTGTGTACGTTTTACGTGCATTCTCATGTATACTTCAAACAAAGGTTTATTTTTAAAGGTAAGTTATGAGTATTAGATAAACAGGTTAAGTGGAACAGAAGGTAAGCCCAGAGAAAGATTGAGAAGTGTGTTAACAGTTACTTTTTGTCAAAAAAAAAAAAAAAAAAAAAAAAAAGACAACATATGAAACAGCTGTTTTCAGATCTGGTAACAGGAAATGCAGGACTGTGATCCATTAGTGAACGAACAGAAATAAAGTGGGCCCCCCAGTTTAGATTTCTGTCTGGAGGCACTTTCTAATCTGTAGCCAATGAAGGGAAAATCTAATCCGAGAACAACAGTATCACTAAAATGAAAACCAAGAACTCAAGAGTTCCAGAGGCTGAATGGTAGAATCTCTAGAACAGAATGAGAGGAGGGCAGCTATGCAGAAAAAAGGCTCCAGAAATCTGCCACTTGGCAGTCCTTTGATTCTGCTCCTAAGCTGTAAGGTAAAAGATTCCTTGAAGCTAGAAAAAGAGGAACAGTGAGTTCAATTCCCAGTGCTCATACAGGAGAATGCCTAAAATCCCCCTAACCAGAATGAAGACTGACACTGGGGATATTTTGTGGAGAAGGGCCATGACTTTATAGTAGCTACTTAAATAAAGACACCCTAATATAGCTTTGAGGGATCAAAGTGACCAGCAAGTTACTTAGTTGGTTGCCAAAACAAAGTTTAATACTCTAAAAAGAACAACAAAATCTAGTCGCTCAATAACAGACCATTATGTGCAGCATCCAATAAGAAATTACTAAATATGCAACAAGGAAATATGACGCAGAACCAAGAGAAAAACCAATCAATGGACCCTGAAATCAATGAACTGATGGTACCAGCACATGAGGGCTTTCAAATACTATTAAAAATATCCTCAAAAATTCAAAGACTATGTAAGAAACGGAAAATACAAATATAAATCAAATGGGAGTTTCAGAAATACAATGTATAATGACACTACAGGAAGAAAAAAAAGGAACAATGAAACAGAAAACAAAGCAATCTCAAGCACAGAGAGACAAAAAGACCAGAAAAAAATACGTTAATGACCTATGGACAAGATCAAATGATTTAACACACCCGTAACTGGACCGTGTAAGAGGAAGGTAAATGATTTAAAAAATACGTAGAAGAAATAATGGTTGACACTTATTCCAAATTTGATGAAACCATAAAACCTAAGTAGGATAATCACAAAGGAAACCAGTGATAAACAGAAAATCTCAAAAGGGGGCAGAAAGAAAAGACTTTAAGTACAGCAGAAGGAAGAGAAGTATGACCACAGACTTCTCATCAGAAACAAAGGCTAAAATGGGGCACCTGGATGCCTCAGTTAGTTAAGCATCAGACTCTTGGTTGACTCAAGTCACGATCTTGGGGTCAAGCGATCAAGCCCTGCACTGGGTTCTGTGCTTGGCGCAGAAGTCTGCTTGAGATTCATTCCCAGAACCTCCCTCTTCCTCGTCTTCTGTTCCTTCCCCTGCTTACGCTCATGCACACACTCTCTAAAATAAGTAAGATCTTTTAAAAATATATAAATAGAAAAGAAATGGCTGAAAGAAAAACAGATCTAGAATTGTATATCAAGTGAAAATACCCTCCAAAATATGAAGAGAAACACCTATACATCTACCAGAATGGCTACATCAAAATAACTAAGAGCCCTAAATGTTAGATAAGGACGTTAGGCAACTGGAAATCTCATCTATTGTTGGCAGGAGTGTAAAAACAAAACAAACCAATCTGGAGAAAAGATCTGGTCTACCCTATAACCCAAAAATCACATTCCCAGGCATTTATCCAAGAGAAAAGATACCATATATATCCACAAAGACTTTCAAATAATTGTTTACTTTAGCTTTATCCGTTAACAGCTGAAAACAGTAAAAGAATGACATTACAAACAACTTACACATGCAATAACATGGATGAATCTCAAAAATATTACGCTGAATCAAAGAAACCTCATACAAATTCTAGTCCAAGGTAAACTAATCTAGGATGAAAGTGATGAGAACAATGGTTGATTTGGAGAAGTGATGTGGGGACAGGAACTGACCAGGAATGGGTACAGGTTCTATAACTTAGGTTCTATAGGACTTAAGTGCTACAAAGGTGTACACATTTGTCAAAGCTCATAGAATGGTATATGTGGCAGATTTTACTTTCCAAAGATTGCTACCACAATATAATCACACATGCCTTTCTTACAAGATCAACACTGGCATTCTCCATCAGGTGGTGAGGTCTATATCCTTTTTCCTTTATATGAGGGGCCTCTAGGATTCTTTCAGTCAAGAGAGTATGGTGCTCTATGACTTAATGCTAGGTCATAAAAATGCCATTCAATGCCATATTGAGTAAGTCAGCCACTTGGCAAGTAAGCCAAGCAACCACATACATATAAAGGCAGTATTTAAGTGTTCTAGACCTCAACTCTAGCTGAAGTCCTAATAGCCAGCATCAATCTCCAGACTTGTAAGCCATACTTCAGATAATTCCAGCCTCCAACTATCAAGTTACATCAATTATCAAGCCACTCTGACGTGCTTGAAGCCAAGACAAACTACGCTTTCTAGTCTCTGCACAAAGCACAGGTTCATAAGCAAACTAAATTCTGATATTTAAGGGTGATTTGTTACACAGAAATAAATAACTAGAACAATATACTAAAGTCAGTTAAATTCAATAAACTAAACTTAGTTAATAATAAGTTACTAAGTTTCAGTTGACAATATACATGCTGAAGTTAAGGATGAGGAATACTAATAACTGCAAGTTACTTTGAAAAGCATCAAAAAATAAAACAAATAGATGGACAGATATGACACAAAGCAAAATGTTAACTGAGGAATTACATTCTATAATTATTTCACACCTTTGTGAATTTGAGTATTTTTCCTAATAAAACAGTAAAAGAGAAATAGAGGCATTTTCATGCAAATAAAACCTTAAAGTTTTTTGGCCAAAAGATCTGCACTTCAAAAATTTCTAGGGGCGCCTGGTGGCTCAGTCATTAAGCATTTGCCTTCTGCTCAGAGGATGATCTCAGGGTCCTGGGATCGAGCCCCTCATCCCCCATATCCCCTGCATCCCCCCTCCCCAAATTGGGCTCCCTGCTCTGAGGGAAGCCTGCTTCTCCCTCTCTCACTGCCCCCTGCTTATGTTCCCTCTCTCACTGTGTCTCTGTGGAATAAATGAGTAAAATCTTCAATAAAAAAATACATAAAGAAATCTATACAAAATCTACACAAAGGAAAACGAAAATGGTAAATACGAGCATAAATATAAAAAATGTTGGGGACGCCTGGGTGGCTCAGTTGGTTAAGCCGCTGCCTTCGGCTCAGGTCATGATCCCAGGGTCCTGGGATCAAGTCCCACATCGGGCTCCTTGCTAGGCAGGGAGCCTGCTTCTCTCGCTGCCTCTGCCTGCCACTCTGTCTGCTTGTATGTACTCTCTCTCTCTCTGACAAATAAATAATATCTTTAAAAAAAAATATGCCATGTAAAAAAAAAAAAAAAATGTTGATGATTTGGCTTAAAAACTTCGTTTAATAACTTGGTTTGATAATTTCTTGGTTTTTAAATGTCTTTACAAAACAATTAGCCATTTAAAAGAAATAATTACAAATAAGACTGTGGAATTTATACCTTATGTAGAAGTAAAATATAAGACTACAAATTTATACTGTATGAGAATTCTCACAATATACTCTTAGAGGTTTATTTCTGAAAGTAGACTGATATAAACCAAGGGATATTCTAAGTACTAGTACAACCACTAGGGGCAGAGGAAGAATAAGGTATAAGCTAATAGCAAAGATCAAACAAACTTCTATAAAAATGCTCAATCCAAAAGAAAACAGGAAAGGGGAGACAGAAGATAGATGGAACAAATAGAAGATGTATAGTAACTTGGTAATCTGAAACCCAACCATATAGTCAATTATAACAAATGCAAATTGACTGAACACTCAGAAAGCAAGAAATTATAAAAATCAACCCAAAAGATGCAACTATACATTGTCTAAAAGAAAGACATTATATACATAATGACAGATAGGTTTGAAAAGATGTAATATTCCAACATGAAGCATAATAAAGGAGTGGTGGTTATACTAATACCAGACAAAGTAGACTTTAGGACCAGGAACATTACCAGAGAACCAGAGAAATAACAATACAGAATCAATCCATCAGAGAGATCTAAGAGATCTAAACGTGACTGAACCTATTATCTACAGCTTTAAAATATATGAGGCAAAAATGGACAAAACCTGAAAGAAAAGATAGCAAGCTCACAATTACAGTTGAAGATTTCAATACTCCTCTCTTGGTAATTAATAAAATAATTAACCAAAAAAATCAGTAATGACACAGAAGAAATACATACATCTAATAAAAAGTTTGTATCCCGAAAAGAATGAGCAAAATATATGGATACTCAAAAAAGATATATACATGGCTAATAGCACATGAAAACTTCTCAGTATCATTCTTCATCAGGGAAATGTAACCATGATTTTTCACAACCTTTAGTATGAAAATTATTTTTTAAAAATAACAAAATAACAAGTGTTAGCAAAGATGTGGAACAACTGGAACCTTGTGATTGCTGGTAGGAATGTAAAATGGGTACAGCCATGCTACAGTTGTACCATGGGTACAACATGGTTATGTTGATTCACCCCTCCAAAATTACCAAATGACCCAGCAATACTATTTCTAGGTATATTTCCAAGAATTAAACATGCAAGAACTGAAAGCAAGGACTTGAAGAGATTATCTGTACACCCATGTTCACAGCAGCCTATTCATAATAGCTAAAAAGCAGCAGCAACCCAAGTGTTCAGTGAATGAATGGTTAAACAAATGTGATATTTTTACATACAATGAAATACTACTCAGCCTTAAAAAGGAGGGGCACCTGGACAACTCAGTCACTTGAGGATTAGACTCTTCATTTCCCTCAGGTCATGATCTCAGGGTTGTGAGATGGAGATCAAGCCCAGCTTTGGAGTCTGCTTCTCTCCTCTTCCTCTACCCCTCCCCCTGCTCATCTGTGGGTGTGAGTGCTCTCTCCTCACAAAAATTAATGAAGGAAGGAAGGAAAAAAGAAAATTCAGATATATGCTGTAACATGAGTGAACCTTGAAGGCTATCAGGTTAAGTGAAACAAACCAGAAGCAAAGGACAAATACTGTATGATTACACTTACATAAGTACCTGGCAGAGTCAAATTTTTAGAGACAGAAAGTAGAACAGTAGTCACTAGAGGCTGGAGGGAGGAGAAAGAGAACAGGGGCGGGAGAGTGTTACTATTTAAAAGGTACAAAATTTGAGTTTAGGACTATGAAAAAGTTCCAGAGATAAGAAAGAATGATGGCCATACAACATGAATGTACTTTATGCCACTGAACTGTACACTTAAAAAAAGTTAAAATGATGGGTTTTATATGTATTTTACTATAGTTAAAGAAAAAGAAATTGCAATGGGATACTACCATACACCCATCAAAATGTCTACAATGTCTATCAAATGCTGACAAGGATTTGAAAGATCTGGAACTTCCACACATTGCTGGTGGGAATGCAAAATTGTTTAACTATTTGGAAAAGAATGCCTTATATACTTGAACATAAATCTTTCATGTGATCCAGTAATTACATCTCAAGGTGTTTACCCTGGAAAGATGAAAATATGTTCAAATACACGTGCAAAGAGTACCTTTATTCACAATAGCCTAATCCCAGAAAAAAATCTAAATGTTCACCAAAAAATGAAAAGCAAACTATGGTACAGCCATACTGTAATTTAAAAAATAATAAACACAAAATGGAAGAAATCTCAAATTCAAGCTAAAGGAACAAAGCTAAAAGAAGAGTATTTAACTTTTTATATCAATCATAAGAGTATATAACTTATGATACCAATTCTAGAAGAGGCAAAACTAATAAGCAGATCATTGGTTGCCCAGGCCCAAAAGGGAGAAATGACTACAAAGGAACATTTTTTCAGAATAATTCAAATGTTCTACATCTTAATTGTGGTAATTGTTACAGTATATGCATCAAAACACATCAAACTGTACACTTAAAGAGGGGTATACTTTAGAGGATATAGGTTATACTTCAAAAACTTTATTAGTTTATGAAAACTTAATATATAAAAAGGTGGCACTTTGGGGCACCTGTGTGACTCAGTTGGTTAAGCATCCAACTCTTGGTTTCAGTTTAGGTCATGATCTCAGGGTCATGGGACTGAGCCCCAAGTCGGGCCGTGCATTCATCAGTCTGCTTGAGATTCTCTCTCCTTCTCTGACCCTCCCCTGCTCATGCACACATGTACTTCCTCTCTCTATAATAAATAATATTTGAATAAAATTAAAAGGTGGCATTTTAAAACAGGAAAATATCCCTCAAGTGGTCTAGAGAATTGGCTATCCAGGTGGGAAAAAAATAAAAGGTAGCTATTTGTATGCTGTATCTAAAAACATGCCAAATGCAATCTGGATCTAAACCTAAATCACACTATATGCAAAAATTAACTCAAAAACAGATGACAGACCTCAAAGTAGAATTAAAACTATAAAATTATTAGAAGAAAACGGGCATAAACCTTCATGACCTTAGATTATGCAATGGTTTCTTAAACACCACCACCAAAGGCAACAAAAGAAAAATACATAAATTGGACTTCACCAAAAATTAAAACCTGGCTGCTTCAAGGAAACAATCATGAAAGTGAAAAGACAACCCAATAGAATGGGGAGAACTATGTGGAAATCATCTCTCTGATAAGACTTATAACCAGAATGTATAAAGAATACATAAAACCGAATAAGAAAAAGACGACCCAATTAAAATACAGCAAAGGATTTGAGTAGACCTTCTCCAAGATGGCCAATCAGCACATAAGATGTAATCATCATTAACCATCAAGCAAATGCAAATCAAAACCACAAAGATATCTTAACACCCATATAAATTACTAAAATAAAGAGATAATCAACTTTGGCACAGAAGTAGAGCTATCAAAAACACATACATTGCTGAAAACTATAAAAGGGTGAAGCCACTTTGGAGGATCCTGGCAGTTCCTCAAAACGTTAAACACAGATAACTTACGATCCAGCAGTTTTACTCCCAGATATACCTGAGAGATGACTATATATGTCCATACAAAAGCTTGTATGTGAATGTTCACAGAAACATAATTCAAAATAAAAAAATGGAACAATCCAAATAGTTATCAACTGATGACTGAATAAACAGTGCACATATTAATAGTGTAATATTATTCAACCATAAAAAAATGCTATTATGTGCTACAAGTAAACCCTGAAATACAATACCATATAAAAGAAGTCATACACAAAAGAGCACATATTTTATGATTCCATGTATATGAAATATCTAGCAAATCCATATAGAAAGCAAGCAGATTAGTGGCTGTCAAAGGCTGGAGGACAAAAAAAATAGAGAATGACTACTAACAGGTACATGAAACAGGGATGAAAATGTTCTAAAATTAGCGGCAGTGAATACAAAAACCCAAATATACCAAATACAAATATACTAAAAATGAATCGCATGCTTTAAAAGGGTGAATTTTATGGTATGTGTATTACATCTCAATAAAGTGGGAACTATAAAAACTATATGCTTGTTTTTTGTTTTGTTTTTTTTAACTTCGCAAAAAAGGAAAAAAGCTGCATGTATCTGTAGTTACACAGATATACTTACTTTGTATTTGCCAGGCAATTTTCTGTTTTTCTACACCTACATTTAACAACTGTTATGTTTTAGAATTAAGAAAAAGCAAACTTTCATTTATTTTTGTACTTAAAAATACACAACTATATGTTTATTTCCTCACTCAAAAATAATTCTACATACCAATCAATATTTAAGAGGGGGACCAACCAGGAAATATAAGAGATTCTCTGGAAATATTAAAATATTAGAATTCTTGGTTTTATGATTTATGGGAATACTCTAGTAGTTAAAACTGAGACTGTGCTACAAATCTGGGTTATACACAATCAGTTACATATAGGAAAGTAACTCTAGGATCATTATCACTGAAAAGAAATGAACTCTCTGAAATGACAGTTGGCCTGCCCCTCCCTCTGGGTTCTGTGAACAGTTCAGAAATTAAATAAATTATGCTTATTTACCTACCTGAATAACTACGGAAAGTACACTCATGACTGGCCAATATTAAAATGCTATTTTCTCCCAATAAGGCAGCTTTACTTAAGTGTTTTATTACATGGCTTAGTGGCACTGAGAGTATCTTACCTAAGTGCAGATCAAGTATCATCTACAGAGATCCTTTAGAAATTCTAAATTACCAGATTTATTTCAATTTCCTGGCTTTAATGATAAACCACTCATTCTGGTCAACAACTCTATGATCTGAAAACAGAAGCAAATGTGCCACACAGTCCCAAGGACTGACTATTGTGAAATTTTCCCCTGGGTTCTTTTTGCACTATAGTTCAACTGAGTTCTATCTTATACAGTGCTTAACCTAAAATTAAACCTAGAATTATGCTAGCTTTCAGCCTGTGTTATACACACACAAAAGATGTATAGTAGAAGACACTAAAATAACTAAAGGTAGGTGGGTTTTCCTTGAAATAATCATAAACACATAATTTCAGGTTTACTATATTTTATCTGTGTATCAAATGTAGTATATAAACTCATAAAATTTGATTTAAGGATAACAAAAGACTGGCTTCTAATTTAACTTCAAAATCCTTTTAAGAAAATTTAGCACATATAATTTTAAGTCAACTAGACTGCCTCTTGTTAAAAGAAAACTGTTGCTCTGAACACTAGCCATATTTGAAGGACTTAATAAAAATTGAGGGCATTTAATTTTCTATGAATGTCTAGTAAAATATTTAATATAGCCTAATGATATTCTTTTGACCAGTTACTAACTGGAATAGTATTTCTGAATCAATCAGTACATGAACATTCATTCATTTACCTAGCACTCACAAATGCTTGAAATTGCACATTAAAAAAGAGAGAGGGTGCCTAGGTGGCTCAGTAAGGTGGAACATGAGACTCTTGATTTTGAGGTTGTGTGAGCCTCAATTGTTGGTTGCACAGATTACTTTTAAAAAATCTTTAATAAAAGAGACAGAGACAAATATTTACTTTTCATTAGAAAAGATTCGTAAAATACCTTTTACATATACTTCACTCAGGAAGTGAAATTATTTAATTGCAGTTGAAATTCCTTACTTACTCAGGAAAAGCAAGATTCATTAACACCATAATACAAAGAAGCACTAAAATCAATGAGTACAAAGAGATTCTCAGGGAGGCTTCCCTAAGTAATATTTCGGCTTATTTACCAATATTCCCTGAGGCCCGTGAATGGGTGAAATTTGTTGTCTAACTGTGCTCCAAACAAACTGAAACACACTGGCAAAGGGTCTGGCACAAAAGGTTAGACATCTCAAAAAACTGAAAAGGCCAGTACTGTTAGATGGTTCTGTTTAGCGAGGAGTATGGAGAAAGGTAAGGCTGAGGAAGTACAGAATCTAGATCATGTCAGACTTTGTAAACTAATAAAGGCTTCTGAGTTTTACTCTGAAAGCCAGAGAAGAATTTTAAATAGAAAATTACAAGGTCATAATTCTATTTTTATTTTTTTTTAAAGATTTTATTTATTTGAGAAAGAGAGATCACAAATAGGCAGAGAGGCAGGCACAGAGAGAGGGGGAAGCAGGCTCCCTGCTGAGCAGAGAGAGCCTGATGTGGGACTCAATCCCAAGACCCTGAGATCATGACCTGAGCTGAAGGCTGAGGCTTAACCCACTGAGCCACCCAGGTGCCCCAGAATTCTATTTTTAAAAGATCACTTGAAAAGACAGAATTGTTATTTGTTCACAGTAATCCAAAAGAATTATAAACTATTAGAAATGATGGAGTTCACCCAAATTGATGGATACAAAATCAATACCAGCAATAATCAAATGGAATAAAAAAGACGCTATTTACAATGCAAAAATTAACCAAATAACTAATAAATTCAATAACATATGCGTAAAAGACATTTATGAAGAAAACCACAAAATACTGAAGATTAAAATAAATAACAAGGTAATTCTCAATTTATATATTCAATGCAATTCCAAATAATATCCCCAAAGGAATGTGATAAACTGGTTTTAAATTATTATGAAAGAATAAAAGTCTAAGAACAAGACAGTTCTGAACATTAATAAAGGGGAGGCCTGTATTCCCAGATTTCAAAACTTAACTATTTAAAATAAAACAATGTAGTACTGGTGTAAAAAAAAAAAAAGACAAAAAAATTAAAAATATAAGAAAGAAATTAAAATCAAACCCAAGCACATAGCAGATGATACAGAGGACATGCAAAAAATAAAATAAAATAATGGGGGAAGAATTCAATACTTAATGTTGGGACAACTTGCTTATCATTAAAAAAAAAATCTGATTCCCAACTCCCTCCCACATGGACCTAAATGCAAAAAACAAAACAAAACAAAAAACCATAAACCTATTAGCAGACAATATAAAAGAGAATTTCTTGAACAAAAAATACAAATCATAAAGAAAAAGGTTCATGATTTCAACAACTGAAACTTGAGATTCTATATCCCAAAAGAGAATACCATAATAGGCAACCAGCAGTATTTTTTTCTTATTCTGATAACTTTCATGGCTGCACTATAAAATAAAAAGGTTGGAGGAGATGATGGTCTAGGTCCTTTACAACATAAATACTATATACTAATGTCTCATTCTTTATAAACAATAATTTACGAAACATTTAAAAGACGCCAGAAATAATAAAATTCATGTCCATTTACCCACCATTTACACCATTTAATGTAAATTAAAATGAGGTATATAAAAAAAGGTATCATTTCACATCCATTTCAACTTTGCAAAAATTTTAAAATAGGACAATTCCAAATGAGGGCGAGGATACTGGAAAGCAAAGTGCAAATATGAAGTATATATTGGCATGATGATTTTAAAGTTTTTTTTATTTCCCCCAATTTATTTATTCGTCAGAGAGAGACAGCACAGGCAGGCAGAGTGGTAGGCAAAGGGAGAGAAAGAAGCAGGCTCCCTACTGAGCAAGGAGCCAGATGTGGGACTCAATCCCAAAACCCTGGGATCATGACCTGAGCCCATGGCACTGGGTTAACCGACTGAGCCACCCAGGCATCCTGGCATAATGACTTTAAAGAAGAATTCAGAAATATTTACTAAGGTCAAAGTTATTCACAACCTATTCTCAGGCAATTCATTTTCATGAATCTTCTTAAACACCAATACCAAAAAATGTGTAAAAGCAATCATTTCAGCATTATTTATGACAACAAAAAAGAAATAACTAAAAATATCCATCAATAGTGAAATATATACATTTTATAAATGGAGTACCATATAGCAAATTGAATACACTTATTTCAAAAAAATGCTTTTTTTTAAAAAGGACTCTGATGAAAGATTATATACAATACAGTACCATTTTGTAAAAATTTGAAACACAAAACACTTGTCACTTATGGATACTTCTACAAGCATACAGTAAAATTATAAACAAGAATATGATGTATACTCAAGAACTCAAAGAATCAAAAGTGGCAGAATTTACAGTTCTGGATGGTGTATATTTGCTGTATTATTTATGGTATGTTTTAACTATCTTATAATTAAGATACATACATATATTCAAAAAGAAAAAAAATGAATATATAATACCTAAATTGAAAATTACCTTGGAGATCATCTAATCCAATCCACGTATTTTTTTTAAAGATTTTATTTATTTATTTGCCAGAGACAGAGGGAGAGAGAGCGAGCGAGCACAGGCAGACAAAGAGGCAGGCAGAGGGAGAAGCAGGCTCCCTGCCGAGCAAGAAGCCCGATGTGGGACTCGATCCGGATCATGACCCGAGCCGAAGGCAGCTGCTTAACCAACTGAGCCACCCAGGCATCCCTAATCTACGTACTTTTTAAAGAAAAGATATCAGAGTAAGAATATAAAATAAGTATTACTGTAGTCTTGACAGTTTTAAACATATGCTACTTGTCTAAAACAGCACCTACGGGAATTAAATCTTGATCACTTAAGAGAAACTTGTAGACCATAGTGATCAGCCTCAATTTCTCAAAATCTGATGTCAGCTAGAAATACGGAGAACACGAACACACCCTTCCTAGAAAAGCCTCATCAAATTCAGCACACAGAGAGGCAATGAAGTGGGGCTGTAGTACAGATGTCTTTAGCCCACTGTCCAGGCTGATCCCTAGTCCTGTATCTACTTAAAATCAGTTAAAAGTTCTGAAGCTTAGAGGATTTTGTTCCTGGTGATTCTTACTCATCAGCTCACAACAGACAGTCCTGAATGGAAAGCAGTTACATTCATCAAGCACTTACAAATACATAAAACTGCATGTGAAAAAAAAAAAAAAAAAAAAAATGAGACACACAGCAAGTGTTCTCACAGAATCTTCAATTCAGGAGGAAAGCAAGGATTTTATTTCAGTTGAGGTAACTTACCTATTTTCCAGCTGAGATCCAACTATTTTTAAGTTCATCCCTCTTTGCCTTTCATTTAGCCCAAAAGATAAGAGAGGAATTTTAGAGGGAATAAACTAACTCCCTAATGAGTTACTGACACCAAAAAACTTTACTTTTTCATTTTGAAAATAATTAGAAATAAAGTTCACTGGGCAATAATTAATGAAGTATACAATAATATGAAATGCAGGAATCTAGTTTTATGTGTTTAAAAGTCTAAAGTTAGCTTGGTTTTTCTAATACATTCTCCTAAAGTGTTCTCATTTCAACACTATATATAGACAACTTTTAAGCACTTCTATTCTGTCAAGCACAGTGTATCACTACCTTAGCTACCAAACTTTATCCATTTAATTTTCTATTTTGCCTCTCTATTCTTAAAACATTTTAATGTGTCCTAGTCCATTTCTGGCTGCTAAAAGAAAATACCACAGACTGGGCGGCTTATAAACAGAAACTTCTTTTTCAAATTCTTGGAATCTAGGAAGCCCAGTATTAAGGTGCTGGCAGATTCAGTGTCTGGCAAGAACCAGCCTCCTAGTTCACAGATAGCTGTCTTCTGGCTAAGTCCTCATATAGCAGAAGAGTCAAGGGAACTCTGCAATCTTTAATAAGGCACTAATATCATTCGTGAGGACTCTACCCTCATGATCTAATCACCTCAGGAAGGCCACAATTCCTAATACCATTACAATGGGTGTTACAATTCAATCATATGAATTCTGAAAGGACATAATCATTCCATATATAGCAATATGTCACAGACATAGCAAAATGTGTAAGAAATTGAGTATGAATGAAATAGCTGAAGTAATTAGAGAAACTTTTCATTCCATAGAAGCTCTAAATATAGAATATCTTAAACAGCATAGTTTTAATCACTAACATGCAATACGATACATTGTCAGCCCACTTCAGAAAACTAGAAAAGAAAAATTTTACCCAATTACTTTTTGTGTGAAATGGGATTTATCGATCAGTATACGTGTCATATACAATAGATGCTCAAAAAACATGTATTTTTCCCCCAAACAAAAACTTCATATTTAACAAAGGTAAATACTTAACATTCTTATGTATGGTACACTATGAGGTTATCAGTATTGGCACATACACACACACAGCAGCACAATAAATAGAATTCTTAAGAAAAAATACTAAACTAATTAATAAGCTGGAAATACCTGTATTTCTCCCTATGACCCATAAGCTTTATACAGAAAACATTGCTGGCATTTCATCTTTTCCCTTCCCAAGAGGATTATGCTTTACATCTGATAAGAGAAAGGAAGTATTTGTTGGCAGTATGAAGAAATTCCCACAGTGGTAGCTGCAGTGCTAGAAATGATCATCTCAGAAGAAAATAACACCAGTTTTAAAGATGGAGCTAAAGACGGTAAGGAAGTGACAAAATGTGACATTTGTCTATACTGAATTCTAGATACATGATTCTTACATTATTTTCTGTACTGAGTATATAATTTAGAGAGAAAATTCAGAACTTATTCTGCATTACGAAGAATATGAAAGTAAACAGATTAGGATAGTGGCTACAGCCACAAAAAGCAATTCTAAGACTACCTTCTCACATCCAAGAATAGAAATCTATTATAATAGAAGCTTGAAATGGATAAGGTATCACTTTTGATACAAAGAGAAAAATGTCATCACATTAAGAACAAAAAATTACAAGCCTGCACACCACAAAGAGACAGGTTAAAAAAAATTTCACGTTAGTCAAGGATCTACGCTTGACTAACCTCAACTAACCCCGAAGGGTACAGAAGGTCAATTTCTATAACACACTTAACTGTTTAAGAGTCACCACATTAAGCTCTATATTGGCCAGCCAAGAGTTTCATTTAAGGAATATTTTATCCTACTTAATCAAGTGTTCAGGGCTCAACTGCAATTTCCATGCTTTTTATTTGTGGCATAGATGTTAACTTAATAAAGTCTTACATAGGATTCTTTTCTATGATCCACATGGGCTATCTTAATAGATTCCAGAAGACTTCCTAGGATGGAACTTTTGGAATAATCTTATCCAATAAGAATCTATGTCTCTAAAACCTCTTTTACTTTCAGGTCAACCTTAGGATTCACCTTAATTCAAATTAACACAAGAGGTCAAAAGTAAAGCAAATTAGGGTGTCTAGGTGGCTCAGCAGGTTCAATGTCTGCCTTCACCTTAGGTCATGATCCTGGAGTCCTGGAATTGAGTCCTGTGCCAGGATCTCTCCTCAGTAAGGAGTCTGCTTCTCCCTCTGCATGACTCTCCCCTCTCTACTGCTTTCTCTCTCGCACTCTCTCAAATAAATAAAATCTTAAAAAAAAAAAAAAAAAGTAAAGCAAATTACAGAAGGTATTTTTTTGACTGAGGATTAGTAATACTGAATAGTGCATCAGTAATTATTAAGATCTTACTATTTATTTCAAAGGTAGTTAGCAAATTTAAAATAAACTCACATACTAAGTATTTCCCAAAATAATACTTCTAAAGTATGAAAGGGTTAAAAATGTTTATAGAGAAAAGCATGAAAATATACCAATGTTCCAATCACCAGCTTATTACTAACCAACTTGTTTTCTTGGGCAAGTCACTAAGTCACATATAAGATCACTTTATACAGTATTATTCTACTTTTTTGAGAATCATCACATCTGAAAAAACAATCCTTTGAAAGAGACAAAGCAAGTATCACCTTCATTTAACAGAGGTTAACAGAACAAAGGCTTTGAAAGGTTAATGACCTGCTCATGACCAGCTAGGAAGCTACATTGGAAGGATGAACCCATGCATCTTCTGACACCAAAGTTAGTGCTTCTTCCTCCACATCAGTGGTTCTTGGTGGCTTTTGTTCACTGAACCTGTTGAGACTCTGAAACTTAGAATTTATATATAATTTTAGGGAATTCACAGTCACGAAGCTTAGCATCAAACAGAAACAACTGTCAACCAAATCTTATTTGCAAACAGCAATATTTAAAAAAAAGGTATTAGCTTTATTTCATTCTCAGATTGGCCTTAAACTTACAAAGTTCATTTTGACTCATTATCCATAATGGTGTTACTTCATTTTGACTCATTATCCATAATGGTGTTACTTATTAATGATAACTTAAATCAAAGCACACTACAGGTAACATTTCTAAGGGTAAATAAAAATTAAAGTTGGCAAAGAAATTTATCATCTATTTATTAATTAGTTATTTCATTTAAGAAATTATATAGCATCTTTAAGTATTTTAAACATCTGTTCTGGACATAGGATATGTTTGTAGATTAATACCATTACTACTTACTGTAATTTTACTTGACTTCCTTTATTAGAAAAAAGCCCCACTTCCTGCACTGTTATGCTCAGAAAAGGCCCAATGATGGCATCTTGTGAAGTCTGCCTTCTAATAATAATGTAGAAAAGATTCAAATAGAAGCAAATTACTCCTCTCAACAGGTAGGACAGAACATGCACCACTGAATGCAGAGAGTCCTGAACTCTAGTCCAGAGACTCAGACTGCAGTTCTAGCTCTATCACCAGGTGACTTTCAGAAAATCATTTTAAAACTTTGCACTTCAATTTCTTCATGTATAAAATAAATGGAGTGACTGGCCTCAAGAATAGTCCTACTGAGGCTTGAAACTTTCTATAAACCTAGAACCAGAAGAAAGAATGATAAACACCAAAGAAAAATACCAAAGTACTTACAGGCAACTGACAAAGTAAATCAATTTCTTTTTCTTTCCTTCTTTCTTTTTTTTTTTTTTAAATACATAGCCATTCACACACAGACACACACACACAATGTGCCAGGTTTTGGATTACAGAGTAGGACCAAGGTAGAGATATAAACTATCTCACAAGGGGGCGCCTGGGTGGCTCAGGTCATGATCCCAGGGTCCTGGGATTGAGCCCCACATCGGGCTCTCTGCTCAGGGGGGAGCCTGCTTCCCCTCTCTCTCTCTGCGTACTTGTGATCTCTGTCAAATAAATAAATAAAAATCTTAACAGAAAAAGAAAAACTATCTCACATATGCCAAACAGTTGTATAAAGGAGTAAAAACAATATTCTTTAGACTAGAAGCTGCAGCTGCAAGTGTTGAGTCCAGAGAACTGCCCTAAGACTAGAAGAGCTCAGAATAATGAGGCTCCATTATGTGATAGGATTTCACAAAAAATGGTGCTACGTGGAGAAAGTCACTAGACTGTAAGCTTCCAAAAGATAGACATGATTCCTGACTTTGTAGCTCCTACATATAACCCAGCTCACAGTCATAGTAGGTACCCAATAAATGTTAGTTGACTACTGATAACTAATTCATCCATATGCTGGCAACACACTTTCTGGTAAACACTAGGAGACCCTCCCCTTAAAGAGTGAGTTCCCAGCTAGTGAGAATGAAACAATGTAAAGGATAACATGCTAGAGTCCACCCTATGTAAGATGCTTTGAGAACAACAACAAAAATAACAGAGAAGGAAGACTTCAAAGGATTAACTTATTAAGAGGCTATGTGTTCGACATTTTATAAACTATTCCTCAAAACAACTCTTAGTTTCACCATTCCCTTTTTACATATGACAAAACTGCAGCTCACCAAGACTAAGCAACTTGCCAAGATCAGACAACTAAGGTGAGCCCAGAATTAAAAGTACAGTGAACTGCACATACTGCAAGGTTTTTGAATTTCTCTTTACATCTACAGTGAGAGGAGAGTCAAAATCGGCCAAAACTCTGTTATCCTGAATTATCCTGAAAAGAGAAAACTTGTCTTCACTTGTAAAAATAAAAAAACTTTTTAGCAGCTCTATGTGCATTTAATGGAATGTCTCTATGTTTTGACCAATACAAGTTTGGGTCTAAGCAAAAATGTGCCACGTGGTAAGAACATAACCAATAACCATTTAAGAAAATAAACATTTATAAATATTTCAAGTGCTTGGGTTGAAAAATTAACATATGATCCACAGTTTTGGATTATCCCACTGACTGCTTATTTGAAACAGCAAATTATTTCTGATGGGGGGGGGTGCTTTTGTTTTTGTTTTGTTTTGTTTTTGGCAGGGATGGCAAAAGGATCATTTATAAAATGATCTGAAGTTTAAGAAATACAAATGATTAAAGGTTAAATACTCAAGACACTGTTAAGTACCCAATAAATCTTATTAAATGAACTTAACAAGTGGAATGAGAATATGTCTGCCTCACACTTCTAACAAATATACTTAAGAAGGTATTTTTTAAGCCAAGAAAAAAAATGCACAGTTTAAGAGGTAAAATAAAAACAGCTTATAAAACCTCTAAAGAGAAATCAGAACACCGTTATTGTATCTCTGTGTAAAGTTAAACTCCTCAGGAACTAGGCAATGTCCAGACAATAGTGTACATAATACTTAGCATACCAAGGCTAGTTAATAAATATTGATATAAGACTTAGTTTCCAGTTCTAATTTTGTATAAAGAGAGGGTCATTATTTCTTGAATCTGTTTCTTTTGTTGTCATTATTATCAGTTTCTTTAAAGAGCTTCTGGGTCATTCTTTGGGCTTATCAGGACCATCACTAATACATTATATTACATTTTATTTTATTCATTTTATTACAAATGTGATAACTCAGATTTATAAGATCTAATTCTAAAATTATTTCAACTATACATACCAGGACAAAAATTTTATTTTTATCTTCCTAAATTCTAAACTTTTGTACCTGGTTTACCCAGTAATCTAAGTAAGAATACTCATTAGTTAGAGATTATGAAATAAACACCTCTCATCCCTCTTGTCTAATTCACTCAAGATTTATTGCGTATCTACTGTGACTTTGACAGGTGACTTTTTAACAGTTATACTTCCAAACTTTAGGTCATTTCCATTTCAAGGCCCCTACCCTCCCCCGAAGAATATTCTGGAATAATTTCCTGCTTCTTTCAATATTACAGGCAGTGGAATTCTTCAAAATTATGGGTCATATCTATACCACCTCATGATTTATGAAGGATAAATCTAGACTGTAAATCCCATACTGCTATTCGTTTACATTTTCCAAAGTACCCTAGCACTTAATAAATATAATCCGAGACAGATTTGGTAACGCTTCTATTTTAGTATGCCAATTGGCCGTTTTTGAAAATTCAGAGACTAAATTATCTTTGAAGAATTCTAAGCTCAGTGTCTATGTTAAAATTATTCCTAACAATTTTATGGACTAAAGCATTTGCCACATTCAATTCTGACTTTACCAACAAAACCTCCACGCCATGACGAAGAAAGAGTCCTTTTCATTTTCTCAACTGAAAAGGGAAAAAAAAAAAAAAAAGCCAACTGTTTGCAGGTTTGCATTTCACAGTATCTCTGGCAAACCCGATACCTCACATTTAATGTGAAAATCCCGATAATCGATAATCTGTGAACATAACCCTTGGGCTTGATTTCCCACTTCATCCGCCCTCCCTCACCACCAGTCCACCTCCAAAGCACACATCTAAACATTTTTCACCAAAAGGGCCCAAACCTCGAAAAAAGAGCTCCCCTTGGAAAGAAAAGGGCAGCCCTACGCTGCCTGGGCCCCAGGCCTGCTCCGTGAGCTTCGCTCCAAGGAGGGCCAACTCTCGACGCCCTACACGCCCCGCCCCGGGCCCGCTGGCGTCCCCTTAGGCACAAAACCCTCCCTCCGGCCCTCAGCCAGGGCTGACAGTTACGGTAGCAGCAGCCGCTGCTTCCAGAGGCCTACTTCTGGCACCGACCCCTCCAAACCACGCGCCCCAAACACTCGCGGTGGCGCGTTTGGGAGCGTCCCTAGCTTAGCCAGAGCCAGCCCCGAAGGGTGGTTTGGGCAACAGAGAAAACGAAGGGAAATGCCGCCCACCCTCCCCGGCCCAGGCCCGGTCCTCCGCCACACTGACCTGTTGTCGCCCCCGCGCCTGGGCTGCGGCCCTCGCAGCAGCGGCTGCCTCACTGGTCGCGGTCGCCCTCGCTCGCCGCCTCCGCCCGCCACCGCCTCGTTCCCTTTCGCTGCCTCCACCGCCGGGGCTCATGCGGGACCCGCGCTTCCTTCTCCGGAGATTAAGGCCGGGAAAGGGGGCGCCGGGGCCGCAGAAAACCCCGCGCTCGTCGCCAGCCGCCGCCGCTTCTCCCCACTGGGGAGCTGCGGGGCCCTCTGAGCCGGAGCTACGCTGCGAGCTGCTCCGAGAGAGACCCCAAGGAGGAGCCGAGACAGGCGCAGCTGCCCGCGGCCGTAATCGTTGGGTTCGCAGAGATGAAGCGCAAGTCGGAGGCGGCAGCGGAAAGCGAGCGCCCAGGCTGGTAGATGGCTAAGTGGCAGCGGGGTGCGCGAGCGGGAGGAAGGTGGTGTGTCGAGGTTCTGGCGAAGGGGATTCAAGCTCTGTCGTCTCCTGCAGTCACCCCGAACCGAGCGCCACCATCTTGGGAAAAAACGCGGATCTCGCGGCCGCAGCGATAGCTGGGAGGACTGGCTGGGCGGGCCGAGTATCCCAGCAGGCAGCGCGCGCCGCCCGGTCCGGCGAGAGCTCTGGGCAGGACGCAGGGACGTGGGGCGGGGCCGGAGTGCGCGCAGGGGGGCGCAGCGTTATCCACGCCCTCTCTTGCCGGCTCCTCCCCCTTCCTGCTTGCCGTCGTCGGCAGCGCAGGGGCTGTTGGGAAGGGGAAGTGGCTCGCGGCTCCCTGGAGTCCAACCAGGGTTGGCCGCCATCTTGGGATCGAGAAGAGGGTCAGTGTTTCTCTTGAGCCACCGCTGTCTGTGGCCCTCTCTCCGAAAGAAGAGGGTACACACCGGAAGACCCCTGGGGCCTCCGGGAGTGTTGGAGAGCCCCCTGGTATAAGCAAGTCGACGAATGTGTTGGGACTTAAACGCGTCCGATTTTAGGGGGACGAATCAGCTCTAAAAATCCGCCGGGGGGCGGCGGTGGCTTTGATAGCTCCCTGCCCCGCTGCGAGGCTGCAGCCTCCGGATACCAGGCCTCTGACCCCCAACCCCTCTCCGCCCAGAGCTTCCTTTGTAAATACTGCAGAGGTACCCCGAAAGTGTGAGCCATCTTTCAGGGGACCCAAGGTCATTTGCTCAGGCCTCTCCAATACGGTGTCATTAGTTTACTAGGAGATGAAAGTCCGTCTCGCAGTTTTGACATTCGGTAGGTGATTGTTAAAGATAAGGGTTAACATCAGCTGGATGGATGCTAATTTTGACCCGTATGACAACTGAACCCATTTGGATGCTAATTTTGACCCGTATGACAACTGAACCCATTTGAAATCATGCATCTTCATGTTTAGTATCAAGGTCATCATTTTATTTAAAAAGTTTGATTTTTTTTTTTATGGCTCTGCGACACTTAACTGGCAAATATAGTGGAATCACTAACAATTCATAGTCTTAAGGGCTTGCAACTTTGCTAAGCCCTAAAATACTATATGAGATCCCGTTCATCTAGTATTAAATTTTTTTTTAATCAACAGTCTTACAAAGCGTTGTATTTAGCTGCCATTCTTAGAACATTATAAGTCAGGGATATATTTATGTATACTGCTTCCCAGTTATAAGCAACTGTAAAAAACTTAAAACTATAAAAAATAAGCGGAATTTAAATTGTCCCAGGACAATTAATGATAAATGACAGTATTAAATCGTGTCTGATTTTAACTTACTTCCTCTTTCTTTTTTTCATTTTCCCCCATTATAGATCCTCATTTGGAAATAATTTGTAGTTACATTTTATAGAAGAGGCTAGTTAAAATCGTAATCTTTTAAGGATTTTCTGTGCATATTATCAAAATAGGCAAATGAGAATGAAAATCTTCAAAGATTTTTATTAAAATGATCAAAGCAATATGTTACATCAGTGTCTAGCCTGTAAAGACACCTTTAACTATTCTCCTTAAGTAGAAATTGCTTGAATAAATGAAATTTTTTATAACCTGGTGCATCAAAATTCCCGAGTACCAAAAAATAAAATAAAATAAAAAGACTGAAGAGAAATAAGTCTGCTTTTTTTTTTTTTAAGTTTTATTTATTCATTTGACAGACAGACATCACAAGTAGGCAGAGAGGCAGGCAGAGAGAGAGAGAGGGAGAGAGGGAAGCAGGCCCCCTGCTGAGCCGAGAGCCAGATGTGGGGCTTGATGTGAGGCTCGATGTGGGGCGCCATCCTGGGAGGCTGAGAGCATGACCTGGGCTGAAGGCAGAGGCTACCCACTGAGCCACCCAGATGCCCCAATAAATCTGCTCTTAAATGTCAGAATGATTATTCTGGTCTTTACTAAAATCAAGAAGGATTGCAGTTTCTCCTCTGAATATGGAGAAATTACGCATAGGCTTTTTTAGTTCATTAATAGGTATTTTGTCTGACATTAGTGTCATGCCTGGTTCAAGACCACACTATGCTCTTTGTCTTACCCATTTTCAAATTTTGTGATATTTGCTCATAAAAATTACTAGCACATGGACTGGCATAAGATAAGTGCTCAGTAAATGTTAGGGCTTAGTAATAGTTATATTAGTATTATCAATACCATTGTTTAGCACTGCACACTTCATGAACTCCTCTACACCTCCACCATTAATTCCTACAGAGCTACCTAAATTTGTATTCACCCTGATCTCCTGTCTTACAGTATGAACCATCCTTCTTCCTACAGCTTTTTTTGGGGGGGAGGCGGGTGTAGGGGTACTGGCAGGTGAGGGGCAGAGACTCAGTCCCTTGGTCGTTCCCACTCTTGTTCATAAATTCTTGCTATGCTAACTCTGTCCCTTCTATTTAGAAGAGCTATCTGTACTTGGATTGTCATTTCTTTCTAAGTCCCTCTTCAACTACTGAAATTTAACATTTGTCCCCATTTTATTATATAGCTGTCTGTAATCGCATAAAGGCCAAATCTAAAAGTTGCTTCTCAATTTGCATTGTACCTGACCCTTTTGCAGGTTTCCACATTGGTAACTACTGCCTCCTGGAAATTGCTCCCTTGGTTCCATCATCTGCATTCTCTAGCCTCTTTCCCTATGTCTTGGGCCCTCTTCTTCAAGTCTTCTTTGCAGAATGTTCTTCCTCTCAATCCTCAGTTCTTTTTACCTACTGTATTATACAGTCTGTCCCAGTACTATATATATATATATATATATATATATATATATATATATATTCTATATAAATATATATATATTCTTCCTTTATCACTTATTTCAGTCAGGGATCAAGTCTGAATCTTGGACACTGCTCTCGCTCAGGACCAGACATATCTTCAAACTCTTTTTGGAAATTTGTACTGGATGTTCTACAGCACCTTAAAACTCAGCATGTTTAATATTGAACTCATTGGAGCGCCTGGGTGGCCCAGTGGTTTAAAGCCTCTGCCTTCGGCTCAGGTCATGATCCCAGGGTCCTGGGATCGAGCCCCACATTGGGCTCTCTGCTCAGCAGGGAGCCTGCTTCCTCCTCTCTCTCTCTGCCTGCCTCTCTGCCTACTTGTGATCTCTCTCTCTCTGTGTCAAATAAATAAATAAAAATCTTTAAAAAATTTAATACTGAACTCATTTGTTCCATTTTCCACCATTAACTGAGATGGGAATTATTTGGAGAACTGCAAGTTTTGGAAGAATGAGCAGTAATTGGGTTTTGCAAATGTTGAATTAGAGATGCCTATATCTCTGGAGTGGATATCTGTAGTAAAGATTGACTGCTAGTTGACCCCTAATATGCATTCTCCTCTTCATCCATGATAATGGAGTTATCTAGCTGGACATATGGTTGCCTATAGTAAAGTAAGTATGGCCACGTCAGTAAGGTTCTGGCCAGTGGGACATTAGCAAAAATGATGTAAGCAACTTCCAGATGATACTCTAAAATAAATGGGATGCCTCTTTTCCTTTGTTTCTTTCTGATGATCCGAGTGTAGAAAGGGTTGTGATCTATTTTGGAGGTACAACAAGGTGGGTTCTTGAAGACTTCATGAGTTGGAGCCTGTGTATCAGCTTGAGCTTTGGTGTGAGATGGCTAACTACTATAATCTGTGTGGTTATTCTAGACACCTTTTACCGAAGCTGACTATGTATCCTAATATCCAAGGGAAGAAATCAAAGAAGCACCAATTCAAAGGAATACATGCACCCCTATGTTTATTGCAGCATTATTTACAATAGCCAAATTATGGAAGCAGCAGCAATGTCCATGGATAAATGAATAGATAAAGAAGAGGTGATTATATATCTATAGGAATATTATTCAGTCATAAAATGAAATCATGCCACTTGCAATGACATGGATGAAGCTAGAAAGTATAATGCTAAGCAAAATAAGTCAGAGAAAGACAAATACTGTATGATTTCATGCATATGTGGAATTTAAAAAAACAAATGGGGGAAAGGGGACAAACCAAGAAACAGACTCAACTATAGAAAACAAACTGATGGTTACCAGATGGTAGGTTGGTGGGAAGTTGGGTGAAATAGATGATGGGTAGTAAGGAGGGAACATATGATGAGCACAGTGTGATTTATGGAATTGTTGAATCACTATATTGTACAACCGAAACTAATATATAACACTGTATGTTAACTTCACTGGAATTTAAAAAAACATTCGAGCAAAAAACCTGGAAGGGCTATCATGCTTTGACTTTGGTCATTTTGGTCTCTTTGTGCCTACAGTAAGCCCAGCAGGAGAGTAGGTGGAAAAGAGTTTCATTGACTACCAGCAGCTGCTGCTGCTAATCTGAACTGTTCTGAATAAAATAGTTTGAATGAAATCAATGAAGCCATCCTTAGAAATTTTGTCTCTGACAGGTACATCTTTTATTCTTTGAAATCATTCACATTGCACTTACATGTCTAATACTATTTTTAATATTTATTCTAACAGGAATTCTAACAAAATACTTTTTTAAGTCTAAGGAAATGCATTAGTTAAATAAAATTAACTATTAAAAATGGTGCAGAAAGGGGCGCCTGGGTGGCTCAGTGGTTAAGCCGCTGCCTTCGGCTCAGGTCATGATCTCAGGGTCCTGGGATCGAGTCCCGCATCGGGCTCTCTGCTCGGCAGGGAGCCTGCTTCCTCCTCTCTCTCTCTCTGTCTGCCTCTCTGCCTACTTGTGATTTCTCTCTGTCAAATAAATAAATAAAATCTTTAAAAAAAAAAAAATGGTGCAGAAATACCTGGATGGTTAGCCAGTTAAACATCTGCCTTTGGCCCAGGTCATGATTTCAGGGTCCTGGAACGAGTCCCACACAGGGCTCCTCACTGGGCTGGGAGCCTGCTTCTTCCTGGGAAGCCTGCTGTGTCTGCTGCTCTCCGTTCTTATGCTCTCTCTCTCTGACATAAATAAAATCTTTAAAAACAATTTATTAAAAATTAATTTAAAACAAAAATTGAAATAATTAATAGATTGAAAATTAATACATTTTTTCTTCAGAATATTTTGACAAAAGAAAACATCTGGCTAGGGAAGAATCAGGAGTGTAGTTTTCAATTGATAATATTTCTTTTTTTTTTATTCTTGCTTGACAGTAACAATACAAAATTATCAAATAGATAAAATTTACTGTTGGTCTCTTTGAAATTGCTTCAAGCAATTCTTAATCTAACGCTTACCTTTTTTGTTTGTTTTTAGTTTTGTTTTGTGACAGTAAATCATCATAATGATACAGAAAAGGGAAGGTTTTTAAAGATAAGAACGTAGATATTATTCATGACATAAAATGTTTTGTTTTTAGTTTGGTTAAGTATTATACCAATTGCATCTGTATTTTAGTACCTAACACAGACTTTCTGAAATGACAGATTATTTCCCCACAGATAACATTTGTGCACCCATTAAATGCTAGTTGTCTGAATAAATCTCATTAATTCTTACAATTTTGGGTATTGTGCATTTTACCAACTAGGAAATTAAGCCTAGAATAAGTAACTTGTCTATGTCCTACAGCTGAGTAGAGGTAGGATTTAATCCAGGGGTGTGTGTGTGTGTGTGTGTGTGTGTCTTGTTACTGCTTTCCCAGAAAATAAAGATATATTTTTATTTGAAATTCAAATATGTTTCATTGAAGTGCTTTTTAAATCAGCCATTCCTGACAGTATTACAGGTTTCCCCTGCTTTTCAAAAATAAAATGTTCCTATGAAATCTTTTATAAATTGGAACGACAAAAAGCAAAAAGCAAATACCATTAATTTACATGGAAAATTTTTTTAACATTCCCAGATCCAAAAAAATAACCTCTCTTAGGTTTTTCTGATATCCTAGGACACATCTTGATAATTGACACATACAATGAATGGAGATAAAACACATATTCATAGAGTTCAAAGCACTGGCAGCTTTGATGCTGCGATGCTGAGTGTAGTTCCTAAAGAAGAAGCTGGATGGTGACACTGTCACTGCTTTGGGTGTGTGCTGCTTCTATTATGGCTAGCTGCAAAACAAATACTGAACATAATTTTCACTTCTCACCTTTTTTTGTGAAAGCAAAAATCTTCAGATTTCTTTCAGTCAGTAAAAATAGGTATGTGCCAATGTGCGTCTTTCATAAAAGCCAAGTATTGTAATATGAGCTTTCAAAAGTGGGAGATACCGGTATACCAGAAAAGAATTCTCAACTTGTTACCCCACCAGAAACCTCCTTTTCCATACTGTTCAATTAAAAGCTCAGGTTCTGAGAACCTCAGCCAACCTGATCTGCCACCATTCCATTCCAGCATTCAATCTTATTTTGTGATGTTGGACCAGCTGCTCACCTTCTTTAAGCATCAGTTGCTTCATTTGTAAAGAGGATGATAATGAATAATGATTAAAGAGACCATACATTGCTAAGGACTTGACTGCGTACCTGGAAGATGATGAATGCTCAGTAAATATTAATGAATGAATGGGTGAGTAGATGAAATTGTCTTAATTTGGGATTCCCCAGAAGCAGATTTGAGATAGTTGAGCACAGGTATTTTCTTTGGGAGGTAATCCCCAAAACTTTGATAGGGAAGGAAGGAAGTTAGTTAGGGAAGGAGGACAACCAATAAAGTGTGCAGTATCACTCTCAAGTATCCACTGTGGGCAACTAGTGCTTACTTCTGCTGATGAATTCTGTGAGAAATTGTAGAATATTCACTTCAGTTATCCTGTCAGTAGAGAGAGGTAGCTGTTATTGAACACTGACCATCCCAGTGACTACTCACACTGCTGGCTTGCTGTGGTAGGGACATGGCAGTTCCAGTTGGTCAGGGAGTGCCCAAAGGAGGGGGGGAAGCAAATGTTGGCAATTGGAACTAGAACTGGCATGTACTACATTGATAAGACCCAGGTTGCCAATAGCATCTGCTACATGAATAAATGCACAAATAAACAAAGGGACAAATGAGCCAAATTTGATGAATTTGCCACATTGAGATGGCCCTCATCGTTGCAGGTTTAGAAGCCTATTAGAGTAGTCCACCAACCAAATTAACATTGTTGAAGCTGAAGACATGGAATTTTAAAATCAGAATGTCAGTTTATTGATTTAAATTGAGAAATAAGGAGGAAGGGCAAGATGGTGGAAAAGTAGGAGACCCTGTTTCAATTGGTCCCCTAGAGTGAACTAAATATCTACCAGAACATTCTGAAACCCCATGAAATCAGACTGAGATGTAAGACTATCCACTTCTGGATCTCTACAGCGGTAGAAGACACCAGTGGAGAGGTAAAGCAGAGTGAGAATGCTCAGACAGAGATCAGAAGATAAACAGAAGGGGAAGGGAGCCACTAGAAGCGACCCATTGGAAAGTAATACCCCATATGAAAGTGCCCTGTGATTGTGATGAGGGAGCAGGAGGCTGGCTGAGGACAAAGCAAAGGCTGGCACCTAGCACCCCCTCTCCACCCGCTCCCCTCCCCTTGGTAATATGTGTGGCATTCCTTAGGCACCCCTGACTGCCATAAATGATAAATAGTTAACTTGCAGAGATAACAATACTGCAAGACAGGAGTCTCCCTTGGCTTACAAATGTCCTAAATCTCACTAATAAAGACAATTGATAGTAGGATTATGACATCCCACCAAAAAGTCTCCCAACTATCTTGATGTTAATGGCTGGCCTAAAGACCACATTGATCAAGCCCCAAGGGCAAGGCCTCCAGTAGGCCTCCGACATCCTGGCACCTTGTAGGCCCTCTTTAGCATATGAAAACTCCATTGAAAGCTCCCTTTCCCTCACCTTCCCACAACAAAAGGTACATAACCTGCCATCCCTCACAACCCAGGGCAGCAGCTCTTCCTGCCCACAGGTCCTGTTCCCAAACCTCAGCCCACCGAACCTCACCTAGGTTCTAGAACTTCATCCATTGGGGACCAGTATTAATTTGGAGAATGGTTAAAAGCACTCAAAAAGAGAAAAAGATTTTAAGGGGCAGCAGGTGGAATCAGGTGGTCACAGGCACGGGCCTAAGCCCATGGTCCCAAAACGGTCACTGCCGGCAACAACCCATGACAGAGAGAGCCGGGCAGAACCTCCAGTCCATGGTCCCTGAGCCCATGGCTTTCCATTGCTTGCATCACTGCTTGGGCTGGGCACACTCCTGCCCGTGCGTGAGAGAGCCTAGTGTGGGCACAGTCACTGGGCCCCCAGCCTTCTGCAACCTGAGTGACCACGGGGTCTGAGAGCACCCAGCCCATGCCTGAGAGAACACAGAAATCCCTGACTCAGGTCAAGGTCCCAGGGCCCACAGCCTTCCACGACCTTTGCCTCCACCAGGTGTGAGCACACCCAGCATGGTCATGGACCCCAAACAGCACTCCCGGCCATGGCAGTCACCCCAGTTTGAGCTCACTGGGACCAAAACTGCTTGCAGTTTTAGTGGCACGCAGGTGCAGACACAAGTGGGAGCCTTGGGTGACCGCTGAGACAGTGGCTGGGGGTACACACTGCCTGTGGAGGTTGTGGTGTTCAGCAGAGTTTGCAGAGGGGGAGTCTGTATATTCTGGACCACCCAGAGGGGAGCAGACTGAGGCTTATCTCTGAAGTGGAGGTCTGTCTAGGTGCAGACAGTTGGCTTTCCACTAAACCTCCAAAAAGCTGTAAAAAGCTGCCAGAGAACAAAAACCACCAGAGAACAAAAGCCTTGAAAACCAGTTTCGACAGAGTCAAGCCCCTACATAGGGAGCAGGGTGACTCAGCCCAAGAAGGACAGACTGAAAAACAATAAGGCAGGCCCCTTCCCCAGAAGACAAGACAAAAGAACAAGAAGACAACCACCATAGGGTCCCCATAAAACTATAAAACCCCAACAGTAGAGGAAAACAATATATTAAGCTCCCAATATTGCCCCCAAACTTGTATATTTCATAGACATAACTTTTTTTTAATTACTTTGCATGATCCTTGTTTTTTTGTTTTTCTTTTTAATCTACTTACCAATACAACAAGAGGTTTAATACAACATATTGCATAATAACTTTTTAACTTGAACTTTTTTCATACATATACCTCTGGATTTTTCTTTCTTTTCTTTCTTTCTTTCTTTTTTGTAAAGATTTTATTTATTTGACACACAGAGATCACAAGTAGGCAGAGAGGCAGGCAGAGAGAGAGGAGGAAGCAGGCTCCCTGCTGAGCAGAAAGCCCAATGTGGTGCTCGATCCCAGGACCCTGGGATCATGACCTGAGCCAAAAGCAGAGGCTTTAACCCATTGAGCCACCCAGGGCCCCCCCCCCTTTTTTTTAATACGTATAGACATAAGCTTCAAGGTAATACTTTTTTCCCTGTTCGGTACTATCCCGATATATATATAAACCAGTTTTAATTTCCCTGTATCTCTGGAAAGTTGAGTCCTTTAACAAAGATAACAGGATTCACCCTGAAAAACCTAAATAACCTTCCTTGCCCACATTGAGGGTTTATAACCACCTTCCCATGATATTCATCTGTTGGTGTATTTTTGTATTTATTTTTGTATTTGCACTATATAAACCTTATATGTAGGGTTCATTTTGGCTGGTTTTTTTTTTTATTTTTCTCTTTTACCTTTGTCAGTCTTTTTGTTTGTTCACTTTTGTTTATATACCTTATAAATCTTAATTTTGGGAATCACTTTGGCTGGGTTTAATCTTTATTTCCCCTCTTTCTTTCTCTTTGGTGGTGACTTCCAATAATTTCAAAACATTCCAGGGTGAACCTTGCCTGGATCATGGTTTATATAGTCACATATATCAACCTCAACCTCAACCACCTCTCACCAAAATGAGGAGGAAGAGGAACACCCAACAGAGGAAAAATTCAGAGACTGCGCCCTTTGCCATAGAACTATTGGGTATGGACATAAACAATATGCCAGAAAGGGAATTCAAGCTAACAATTATCCAGGCAATGGCTAGGCTGGAGAAGACCATTAGTGACAACATAGAAACTCTAAGGGTGGAAGTGAGAGCTGATCTGACAGTACTAAAAAATGCTATCAGTGAGATCCAATCTAATCTAAATACTCTAACAGCTAGGGTAAGCGAGGCAGAAGATCGAATTAGTGATCTAGAAGATAATCTGATAGAGAAGAAGGATTGGGAGGAGGACTGGAACAAACAGCTTAGAAGCCATGAAAACAGAATTAGGGAAATAAATGATATCATGAAACATTCCAATGTCAGAATTATTGGGACCCCTGAGGGGTGGAGAAAGAAATAAGACTAGAAGATAGAGTTGAAAAATCCTGGATGAAAATCTCTTCAGTTTGGGGAATAGAACAAGTGTTCATGTCCTAGTGGCAGAGGGGATACCCCCAAGATCAACAAGGCTAGAAAGACATCTAGACACTTAATTGTGAAATTCACGAATCATAATTTTAGACAAGAGGTCTTAAGGGCAGTTAGGAGGAAGAGATTCCTCATGTACACAGGGAGGACCATCAGAATAATGTCATACCTGTCCACAGAAACCCGGCAAGCCAGAAAGGGCTGGCAAGACATATTCAAGGCACTAAATGAGAAAAACATGCAGCCAAGAATACTCTATCCAGCAAGGCTGACATTCAGAATGGATGGAGAGATAAAGAGCTTCCAAGACCGGCGAGGTTTAAAAGAGTGTGTGACCACCAAGCCAGCACTACAAAAAATATTAAGGGGGGTTCTACAAAAGAAGAAAGAACCCAAGAGTGACAGAGCAGAAATCTACAGAGACAATCTATAGAAACAAGGACTTCACAGGCAACATGGTGTCAATAAAAACGTCTCTTTCAATAATCACTCTCAATGTGAGTGGCCTAAATGCTCCCATAAAAAGGTACAGGGTTGCAGACTGGATAAAATGACAGGACCTGTCCATATGCTGTCTACAAGAGACCCATTTGGAACCTGAGATACATCCAGACTGAGGGCAAAGGGATGGAAGACGGTCTTTCATGCCAATGGACCTCAAAAGAAAGCTGGAGTAGTAATTCTCACATATGATAAATTAGATTTTAGGCTAAATACTGTAGTCAGAGATACAGAAGGACAGATACTACATCATTCTTAAAGGGTTTATCCACCAAGAAGATCTAACAATTGTAAATATTTGTGCCCCCAACATGGGAGCAGCCAAGTACACAAGCCAACTGTTAATCAAAATAAAGAGTCATATTGATGTGAATACATTAGTTGTAGGGAATCTTAACATGCCACTTTCAGTATTAGACAGATGATTAAAGGAGAAAATCAACAAAGAAACAAGAGCTTTGAACGACACATGGAACCAGATGGACCTCATGAATATATACAGAACATTCCACCCTAAAACAACAGAATACTCTTTCTCCTCAAGTGCACATGGAACTCTTACCAGAACAGACCACATACTGGGTCACAAATCAGGGCTCAACTGATAAAAGATTAAGATTCTTCCTCACATATTCTCAGACCATAATGCTTTGAAAGTGGAACTCAACCACAAGAAAAGGTTTGGAAGGAATTCAAACACTGTGAAACTAAAGACTATCCTGTTCAAGAATGTTTAGGTCACTTCAAAGTATAGGGATAGAGGGAATATTCCTCAACTTCATAAAAATCTATCTGTGAAAGACCCACAGCAAATATCATCCTCAATGGGAAAAAGCTGACCGCCTTCCCGTTGAGATCAGGAACACGACAAGGATGCCCACTCTCACCACTCTTGTTAGAAGTCCTAGAAACAGCAATAAACAACAAAAAGAAATAAAAGGTATTCAAATCAGCAGTAAAGAAGTCAATCTCTCTCTCCTCGCAGATGACATGATACTTCATATGGAAAACCCAAAAGACTCCACCCACAAACTGCTAAAACTCATACAGCAATTCAGTAATGGGGCAGGATACCAGTCAATGTACAAAAATCAGATGCTTTCTTATACACTAACAATGAAAATACAGAGAGGGAAATTAGAGAATCGATTCCATTTACTATAACACCAAAAACCATAAGATACCTGGGAATAAACCTAACCAAAGAGGTAAAGGATCTGTACTTAAGGAGCAACAGAACACTCGTGAAAGAAATTGAACAAGAAACAAAGAGATGGAAGACCATTCCATGCTTATGGATCAGAAAAATAAACATTGTTATAATGTCTAAACTCACTAGAGCAGTCTATACTTTCAGTGCCATTCCGATCAAAATTCCACCGACATTTTTCAGAGAGCTGGAGCAAACAATCCAAAAATACATATATAATCAGAAGAGACCATGAATTGCTAAGGAAATGTTGGAAAAACAAAACAAAACAAAACTGGGGGCATCATGTTGTCTGATTTCAAGCTTTTTTTTTTTTTTTTTTAATTTATTTGACAGAAAGACACAGTGAGAGAGAGAACACAAGGACGGGGAGTGGGAGAGGGAGAAGCAGGCTTCCCACTCAGCAGGGAGCTGGACATGGGGCTCAATCCCAGGACCCTGGAATCACGACCCAAGCTGAAGGCAGACGCTTAACAACTGAGCCACCCAGGTGCCCCTGATTTCAAACTCTACTACAAAGCTGTGATCACCAATACAGCATGGTACTGGCATAAAAACAGATACATAGACCAGTAGAACAGAGTAGAGAGCCCAGATATGGACCCTCAACTCTATGGTCAATTAATCTTCGACAAAGCAGGAAAAAATATACAGTAGAAAAAAGACAGTCTCTTCAATGAATGGTGCTGGGAAAATTGGACAGTTCTATGTAGAAGAATGAAACTCAACCATTCTCTTACACCATACACAAAGATAAACTTGAAATGGATAAAAGACCTCAATGTGAGGCAGAAATCCACCAAAATCCTAGAGGAGAGCATAGGCAGTAACCTCTTTGATATCGACCACAGCAACTTCTTTCAAGATATGTCTCCAAAAGCAAAAATGAACTTTGGGACTTCATCAAAATCAAAAGCTTCTGCACAGAAAAGGAAAAAGTCAACAAAACAGAGAGGCAACCCACGGAATGGAGAAGATATTTGCAAATGACAGGACAGACAAAAGGCTGATATCCAGGCTCAATAAAGAACTTCTCAAACTCCACACACACACAAAAAAAGATAATCATGTCAAAAAATGGAAAAAAGACATGAACAGACACTACTCCAATGAAGACATACAAATGGCTAGCAGACACATGAAAAAATGTTCATCATCACTAGCCATCAGGGAGTTTCAAATTAAAACCACATTATACCAGTTAGAATGGCTAAAATTAACAAGACAGAAAACAACATGTGTTGGATATGATATGGAGAAAGGGTAACCCTCTAACAGTGTTGGTGGGAATGCAAGTTGGTCCACCCACTTTGGAAAACATTATGGACATTCCTTAATAAATTAAAAATAGAACTTCACTAAGACCCTGCAATTGCACTACTGTGTATTTACACCAAAGATACAGATGTAGTGAAAAGAAGGACGCTCTATACTCCAATGTTCATAGCAGCAATGGCCACAGTCGCCAAACTGTGGAAAGAACCAAGATGCCCTTCAACGGACGAATGGATAAGGCAGATGTGGTCCATACACACTATTGAGTTTTAAGTCTCCATCAGAAATGATGAATACCCTTGGGACGCCTGGGTGGCTCAGTTGGTTAAGCAGCTGCCTTCGGCTCAGGTCATGATCCCAGAGTCCTGGGATCAAGTCCCACATCGGGCTCCTTGCTCGGCAGGGAGCCTGCTTCTCCCTCTGCCTCTGTCTGCCATTCTGTCTGCCTGTGCTCGCTTGCTCTCCCTTTCTCTCTCTGACAAATAAATAAAATCTTTAAAAAAAAAGAAATGATGAATACCCAACTTTTGTATCAACATGGACAGGACTGGAAGAGATTATGCTGAGTGAAATAAGTCAAGCAGAGAGAGTCAATTATCATATGGTTTCAGTTATTTGTGGAGCATAAGAAATAACACGGAGGACATGGGGAGATGGAGAGAAGAAGAAAGTTGGGGGAAATTGGTGGGGGAGATGAACCATGAGAGACTATGGACTCTGAAAAACAATCTGAGGGTTTTGAATAGGTGGGGGGTGAGAGGTTGGGTGACCCTTGTGGTGGGGATTATTGAGGGCACGTATTGCATGGAACACTGGGTGTGGTACCTAAACAATGAATTCTGGTACACTGAAAAGAAATTTTAAAAATAAAAAAATGGGGTGGGGGACAAGATGGCAGGGAAGTAGGAGGAGGCACCTTTTCAACCTGTACCCTAAAGTGAGCTGATTACCTACCAAAGAACTCTGATTACCCATGAAATCAGCCTGAGATCAGAATTATACACGTCTGGATCTCTACAAGGGCAGAAGACGCCAGTGGACAGGTAAGGCGGAGTGAGAACGGGGAACTGATATCAGAAGATAAACAAAAGGGGGAGGGAGCCACCAGAGGCGACCGGTTGGAAAGTAATACCCCCAATATGAGCGAGAGTGCCTTGTGTCTGGGGACCAGCATTAACTTGGAGACTGGTTGAAAGCACTCCAAAAGAGCAAAGGATCATGGCGGGGGGCGGGGGGGGGGGGAATTGTGGGAATCGGGGTGGCTAGGGACAGGGGCTTAAGTCCCTGGTCCCAGGACAGCCTCCCCTGGCGCTGAGCCAGAGAGAGTGCGGCGGAGAAGCCAGGTCTTGGTCCCTAAGTTGCCAGCGCACCTGAGAACACATGGGGTCCAGCTCCTGTGACAGGTTGGGAGACTCACCAAAGGACAGAACGTGCAAGCCCTGCTATACAGCCTGAGATGCACACGCCCCTCATCCTCCCCTGAGAGAGGTACACCAAGGCACAACCTGCGCTCTTTGACCAGCGCCATTGTTTCAGAGCCTAAGACGCACGCCCCAAACTCTCCCCTGAAAGAAGTGCGTGAACCCAGTCTGGTGCTTTCAGCCATGCGCCCCTTTCTCAGAGCCTGAAACACGTGCACAACCCACAGCCTCCCCTGAAAGGTGCGTGCAAGCTGGGCGCTCTTAGACCCAGAAAGACCAGGCACTCCCAGCCCGGGCCATTGGGAAAATCTCAGTGTGCGATGGCTGCTTGGAACCTCTCTGGCAGTCTGGAGCTGCCCAGACAGCCGCCGCCGTGGGTTTGAGTACAAGCAAAAGATCCTGCATCCCCAGGGACCGCGACTTGGAACCTGCTCTGCCAGTGGCCAAGGGGGAACTTATTTGGGCTCCGCAGCGAGACTGAGGCTTCTCTCTGAGAGGGAGGTCAGGGTGCAGTTTGCTTTCCTCTAAACCTACAAAAACCATCAAAAGCGGTCAAGGTGAGAGAAAAAAAAAGTGAACAAGCATAAAAAAACCACCAGAGAACAAAAGCCTGAAAAAAAAAACAGTTTCCTCAGAGCCCACCCCCTTGAGGGGGGCAGGAGGACTTAACTCAGGGAACATCATTGACTGAAAACCCACGTGGCAGGGCCCTCCCCCAGAAAACCAACCAAGAAAGAAAAAAAAAAGACTACAGGAGAACAACCATCACTACTTCATAGGACAACTTTTATTTTTAACTCGTTCCCACTATTCTGGTTCATTTTTTTAATATAGATAATTTTTTAACCTATTTACCATCACAGTGAGCTGTCCAGTACATCAAATTCGATAATAACCTTCTAACCTGAACTTTTGATACATACACCCGTGTTTTTCTTTTGAATTTCTATTTTTTGAATTTTTTCTTAATTTTACTTTAGTTTAGTCTAGTTTATTCCTTTTTATTTTTATTTTCTAATATTCATATAGAGTTAAACTTCAAAGTAATCCCCTTTCCCCAATCAATAGGTAAACCAATTTTTAATCCCCCTTTATCTTAGGAAAGATGAGTCCTTTAACAAAGATATCAAGATACATCCAGGAAGAATCAAAACCACCTTCCTCGCCCACACTGAGAATTTATAACCACTCTCCCATCTTTTTCTTCCATCACTGTTTCTGTGTTTTTGTGTCCTAATAGTATATAAATACTATCCTGGTAGCATATAAATCTTACACTTGGGGATCTTTTTGATGAGGCTCTTCCTTTATTTGCATATATATATTTTTTTCTCTTGTCATATACTTTGATCAGTCTTTGTCTTTGTCTGTTTTTGTTTGAATACTTCATAAATCTTACCTTGGGGCCCATTTGGGCTGAACCTTCTCTTTCATCTTCCCTTTCTTTCCTGTCTCTCTCTATATATCCTTTTTTTCCCCTTCTTTTCTTTTATCTCTCATATGGATGGAGAATCCTGATTGTTCAGAAGTGTTCCAGAGTCCACCTTGACTGCACCACGGTTGATATATCCAACTACACCCATTCATCTATCTCTCACCAAAATGACTAGGAGGAGGAATGCCCAACAGAAGAAAAATACAGAGGATGGACTTTCTGCAACAGAGCTAACAGCTATCAACATAGACAATATGTCGGAAAGAGAATTCAGGCTAACAATTATCCAGGCAATAGCTAGATTGGAGAAAGCCATGGAAGACCAAACGGAATTGATTAGGGCCGAGCTGAAAGCGACCTGACAGGATGTTCACAATGTTAGGGCAGAGCTAAAAGCTACCAGGGCTGAGGTTCACAATGCTCTCAATGAGTTCCAATCCAATCTAAATTCTCTCAAAGCTAGGGTAACTGAGACAGAAGATAGAATTAGGGGTCTGGAGGACAAACAGATAGAAAGAAAGGATCAGGAGGAACAAACAGCATAGAAACCACAAAAACAGAATCAGGGAAATAAATAATGCCATGAAACGTTCCAACGTCAGAAGTATTGGAATCCCTGAAGGGGAGGAGAAAGAAAGAAGTATAGAATATATAATGGAACAAGTTCTTCATGAAAATTTTCCCAATCTTGCGAATGGAACCAGCGTTCATGTACTAGAGACCGAACGGTCTCCACCCAAGATTATAGATTCCAGAAAAACATCAAGACACTTGATAGTCAAATTGAGGAATCATAATTGTAGGTATAATCTCTTGAAAGTCGCTAGGACAAAGAGGCTCCTTACTTACAGAGGAAAGCCCATCAGAATAATGTCAGACCTGTCCACAGAGACCTGGCAAGCCAGAAAGGGCTGGCAAGATATATTCAGGGCATTAAATGAGAAGACCATGCAGCCAAGAATACTTTATCCAGCAAGACTGACATTCAAAATGGATGGAGAGATAAAGAGTTTCCAAGACTGGCAAGGCTTAAAAGACTATGCAACCACCAAAACGACACTGCAGGAAATATTAAGGTGGGTTCTATAAAAGAGGAAAAATCCTAAGAATAGCATTGAACAGAAATAAAGGGACAATCTACAGAAAGACTTCAAAGGTAACACGATGTCAATAAAAACGTATCTATCAATAATCACTCTCAATGTGAATGGCCTAAATGCGCCCATAAAATGGCACAGGGTTGCAGATTGGATAAAACGAAAGGACCCATCCATATGTTGTCTACAAGAGACCCATTTTGAACCCAAAGATACACCCAACTGAAAGTGAAGGGATGGAGAAGCATCTATCATGCCAATGAGCCTCAAAAGAAGGCTGGGGTAGCGATTCTCATATCAGATAAATTAGATTTTAAACTAAAGACTGTAGTCAGAGATACAGAAGGACACTACATAATTTTTTTTTAAAAAGATTTTATTTATTTATTTGACAGAGAGAGATCACAAGTAGGCAGAGGCAGGCAGAGAAAGAGAGGAGGAAGCAGGCTCCCCACGAGCAGAAAGCCCGATGTGGGGCTCTATCCCAGGACCCCAGGATCATGACCTGAGCTGAAGGCAGAGGCTTCAATCCACTGAGCTACCCAGGCGCCCCGACACTACATAATTCTTAAAGGGACTATACACTAAGATGATCTAACAATTATAAATATCTATGTCCCCAGTATGGGAGCAGCCAATTACGTAAGAAAACTGTTAATCAAGATGAAGAGTCATATTGATATGAATACATTAATAGTAGGAGATCTTAACACACCTCTCTCAGAAATAGATCATTGAAGCAGAAAATGAATAAAGAAACAGGAACATTGAATGACACATTGAACCAGATGGACCTCATAGATATATACAGAACATTCCACCCTAAAACAAAAGAATACTCATTCTTCTCAAGTGCACGTGGAACCTTCTCAAGAATAGACCACATACTGGGTCACAAGTCAGGACTCAACCGGTACCAAAAGACTGAGATTATTCCCTGCATATTCTCAGATCACAATGCTTTGAAACTGGAGCCCAATCCCAAGGAAAAATTCCAAAGGAACTCAAACACCTAGAAGCTAAAGACCATGTTGCTTAAGAATGCTTGGATCAACCAGGAGATCAAAGAAGAACTGAAACAATTCATGGAAACCAATGAGAATGAAGACACTTCAGTCCAAAACCTATGGAATACAACAAAGGCAATCCTAAGGGGGTAATACATAACCATCCAAGCCTCTCTCAAAAAAAATTGAAAAATCCAAAACACACCAGCTGTCTCTACACCTTAAAGAACTGGAGAATCAACAACAAATCAAACCAACTCCACACATAAGAAGGGAAATCATCAAGATTAGAGCTGAGATCAATGAGGTAGAAACCAGAGATACAGTAGAACATATCAATGAAACTAGAAGCTGGTTTTTTGAAAGAATCAATAAGATCGATAAACCATTGGCCACACTAATCCAAAAGAAAAGAGAGAAAGCCCCAATTCATAAGATTGTGAATGAACCTCATCAGAAGTTATTATCAACAGTTATATGCCAATAAGCTAAGCAACCTAGATGAAATGGATGCATTCCTGGAAAACTATAAACTCCCAAAATTGAACCAGGAAGAAATTGACAACCTGAATAGACCAATATCTAGTAACAAGATTGAAGCAGTGATCAAAAACCTCCCAAAAAACAAGAGCCAGGACCTGGCGGATTCCCTGGGGAATTCTACCAACCTTTCAAAGAAGAAATAACACCTATTCTCCTGAAGCTGTTTCAAAAAATTGAAGCAGAAGGAAAACTTCCAGACTCTTTCTATGAAGCCAGCACTACCCTGATCCCCAAACCAGGTAAAGACCCTACCAAAACGAACTTCAAACCAACATCACTGATGAATATGGATGCTAAGATTCTCAACAAGATCCTAGCATACAGGATCCAAGAGCACATTAAAAAGATTATCCACCATGACCAGGTGGGATTCATTCCTGGGCTACAAGGATGGTTCAACATTCACAAATCAATCAATGTGATAGAACAAATTAATATGAGAAGAGAGAAGAACCACATGGTCCTCTCAATCAATGCAGAAAAAGCATTTGACAAAATCCAGCATACGTTCCGGATTCAAACGCTTCAAAGTATAGGGATAGAGGGAACATTCCTGAACTTCATCAAATCTATCTATGAAAGACCCACAGCAAATATCATCCTCAATGGGAAAAAGCTTGCAGCCCTCCTGTTGAGATCAGGAACACGACAAGGATGCCCACTCTCACCACTCTTGTTCAACATAGTATTAGAAGTCCTAGCACCAGCAATCAGATAACAAAGAGAAATAAAAGGTATCCAAATTGGCAATGAAGAAAGTCAAACTCTCTCTCTTCCCAGATGACATGATTCTTTATATGGAAAACCCAAAAGACTCCACCCCCAAACTACTAGAACTCATACAGCAATTCAGCAACGTGGCAGGATACAAAGTCAATGTGCAGAAATCAGTGGATTTCTTATACACTAACAATGAAAAGACAGAAAGGGAAATTAGAGAATCGATTCCATTTACTATAGCACCAAGAACCATAAGATACCTGGGAATAAACCTAACCAAAGAGGTAAAGGATCTGTATTCGAGGAACTACAGAACACTCATGAAAGAAATTGAAAAAGACACAAAAAGATGGAAGACCATTCCATGCTCTTGGATCAGTAGAATGAACATTGTTAAAATGTCTATACTGCCAAGAGCAATCTATACTTTTAATGCCATTCTGATCAAAATTCCACCAGTATTCTTCAAAGAGCTGGAGCAAATAATCCAAAAATTTGTATGGAATCAGAAGAGATCCCGAATTGCTAAGGAAATGTTGAAAAACAAAAATAAAACTGGGTGTATCACGCTACCTGATTTCAAGCTTTACTACGAAGCTTTACTACCAAGACAGCATGGTACTGGCATAAAAACCGACACATAGACCAGTGAAACAGAGTAGAGAGCCCAGATATGGACCCTCAACTCTATGGTCAAATAATCTTCGACAAAACAGGAAAAAGTACACAGTGGAAAAAAAGACAGTCTCTTCAATAAATGGTGCTGGGAAAACTGGACAGCTATATGTAGAAGAATGAAACTCGACCATTCTCTTACACCATACACAAAGATAAACTCAAAATGAATAAAAGACTTCAATGTGAGACAGGAATCCATCAGAATTCTAGAGGAGAACATAGGCAGTAATCTCTTCGATATCAGCCACAGCAACTTCTTTCAAGATATGTCTCCAAAGGCAAAGGAAACAAAAGTGAAAATAAACTTTTGGAACTTCATCAAAATCAAAAGCTTCTGCACAGCAAAGGAAATAGTCAAGAAAACAAAGAGGCAACCCACGGAATGGGAGAAGATATTTGCAAATGACAGTACAGACAAAAGGTTGATATCCAGGATCTATAAAGAACTCCTCAAACTCAACCCACATAAAACAGACAATCATATCAAAAAATGGGCAGAAGATATGAACAGACACTTCTCCAATGAAGACATATAAATGGCTATCAGACACATGAAAAAATGTTCATCATCACTAGCCATCAAGGAGAGTCAAATGAAAACCACATTGAGATATCACCTTACACCAGTTAGAATGGCCAAAATTAGCAAGACAGGAAACAACATGTTGTGGAGAGGATGTGGAGAAAGGGGAATCCTCTTACACTGTTGGTGGGAATGCAAGTTGGTGCAGCCTCTTTGGAGAACAGTGTGGAGATTCCTCAAGAAATTAAAAATAGAACTTCCCTATGACCCTGCAATCGCACTCCTGGGTATTTACCCCAAGGATACAGATGTAGTGAAAAGAAGGGCCATCTGTACCCCAATGTTTATAGCAGCAATGGCCACGGTTTCCAAACTGTGGAAAGAACCAAGATCCCCTTCAACGGATGAATGGATAAGGAAGATGTGGTCCATATACACTATGGAGTATTATGCCTCCATCAAAAAGGACGAACACCCATCTTTTGTAGCAACATGGACGGGACTGGAAGAGATTATGCTGAGTGAAATAAGTCAAGCAGAGAGAGTAAATTATCATATGGTTTCACTTATTTGTGGAACATAACAAACAGCATGGAGGACATGGGGAGTTAGAGAGAAGAAGGGAGTTTTGGGAAATTGGAAGGGGAGGTGAAACATGAGAGACTATGGACTCTGAAAAACAATCTGAGGATTTTGGAGGGGTGGGAAGTGGGAGGTTGGGGTGCCAGGTGGTGAGTATTATAGAGGGCATAGATTGCATGGAGCACTGGATGTGGTGCAAAAATAATGAATACTGTTATGCTGAAAATAAAATATAAATTAAAAAAATAAAAATAAAAAAATAAAAGCAAAAAAAAAAAATAATGTTTGTGTCATCCAGGAAATCAAGGAAGAACTTAAACAATTCATGGAAACCAGTGAGAATGAAGACACATTGGTCCAAAACCTATGGGATACAGCAAAGCCATCCAAGCCTCCCTCAAAAAATTTGAAAAATCCAGAATACACCAACTCTCTTTATACCTTAAGGAACTGGAAAATCAACAAGAAACTAAGCCAACCCCACGCACAGGAAGGGAAATAATTAAAATTAGAGATCAATGAATTAGAAACTACAGATAGAGTAGAACACATCAACAGAACTAGAAGTTGGTTTTTTGAAAGAATCAGTAATATTGATAAACCACTGGCCAAACCAATCCAAAAGAGGAGAGAAAGGACCAAATTTAAGAAAACAATGAGTGAAAGGGGAGCGATTATAACTAACACCAAGGAAAATTGTGGAAGATTCTTGATTTTTAGTAACTGATTTAATTTCTTTTCTGGTGATCAGTCTGTTCAAATTTTCTATTTCTTCCTGTTTCAGTTTTGGTAGTTTATATTTTTTTAGGAATGTATCCATTTCTTCCAGGCTCTCCAATTTGTTAGCATATAGTTTTTCATAATATTCTCTTAAAATTGTTTGTGTTTTGGGGTATTGATTATTATTTCTCCCCTCTTATTTGTGATTTGATTTATTTGTGTCCTTTCTCTTTTCTTTTTCAGACTTCTGACCAGAAGCTTATCAATTTTGTTAATTCTTTCAAAGAACCAGTTCCTGGTTTCATTGGTCTGTTATATTGTTAGATTTAGGTTCTATATCATTTATTTCTGAACCAATCTTTATTATTGCCCTTATGCTGACTTCAGGCTTCATTTGTTGTTCTGTCTCCAGCTCCTTTATGTGAAAGTTTAGGTTATTTGAGATTTTTCTATTTTCTTGAGATAGGCCTGTATTGCTATATATCTCCCTCTTAGGACCACTCGAGGAGTCCTGATTTATCCAGTCTGCAACCCTGTACCTTTTTATGGGAGCATTTAGGCCACTCACATTGAGAGTGATTATTGAAAGAGAAGTTTTTATTGACACCATGTTGCCTGTGAAGTCCTTGTTTCTATAGATTGTCTCTGTAGATTTCTGCTCTGTCACTCTTGGGTTCTTTCTTCTTTTGTAGAACCCCCCTTAATATTTTTTGTAGTGCTGGCTTGGTGGTCACACACTCTTTTAAACCTCGCCGGTCTTGGAAGCTCTTTATCTCTCCATCCATTCTGAATGTCAGCCTTGCTGGATAGAGTATTCTTGGCTGCATGTTTTTCTCATTTAGTGCCTTGAATATGTCTCGCCAGCCCTTTCTGGCTTGCCGGGTTTCTGTGGACAGGTATGACATTATTCTGATGGTCCTCCCTGTGTACATGAGGAATCTCTTCCTCCTAACTGCCCTTAAGACCTCTTGTCTAAAATTATGATTCGTGAATTTCACAATTAAGTGTCTAGATGTCTTTCTAGCCTTGTTGATCTTGGGGGTATCCCCTCTGCCACTAGGACATGAACACTTGTTCTATTCCCCAAACTGAAGAGATTTTCATCCAGGATTTTTCAACTCTATCTTCTAGTCTTATTTCTTTCTCCACCCCTCAGGGGTCCCAATAATTCTGACATTGGAATGTTTCATGATATCATTTATTTCCCTAATTCTGTTTTCATGGCTTCTAAGCTGTTTGTTCCAGTCCTCCTCCCAATCCTTCTTCTCTATCAGATTGTCTTCTAGATCACTAATTCGATCTTCTGCCTCGCTTACCCTAGCTGTTAGAGTATTTAGATTAGATTGGATCTCACTGATAGCATTTTTTAGTACTGTCAGATCAGCTCTCACTTCCACCCTTAGAGTTTCTATGTTGTCACTAATGGTCTTCTCCAGCCTAGCCATTGCCTGGATAATTGTTAGCTTGAATTCCCTTTCTGGCATATTGTTTATGTCCATACCCAATAGTTCTATGGCAAAGGGCGCAGTCTCTGAATTTTTCCTCTGTTGGGTGTTCCTCTTCCTCCTCATTTTGGTGAGAGGTGGTTGAGGTTGAGGTTGATATAGGCGACTATATCAACCATGATCCAGGCAAGGTACGTTTCATTTTATCTTTGTTTTTTCAGTAGTGGCTTTGGACCATCCTGGATTTTACTAGGGTCATTTTGCTTGGGTCGTGGTTGATATTTTGGCCTCTGCTCATTCACTCAACCATCCCTCGACAGAATGACTAGGAAGAAGAACTCTGAACAAAGAGTCCTCCGCCACAGAATGAATGGAAATGAATATAAGCAAGATGTCAGAGAAAGAATTCAGGATAGCAATCGTAAAGTCAATAGCTCGGCTTGAAAAAAGCTTTAGTGACAATATAGAATCTCTAAGGGCAGAAATGAGATCTATTCTGGCTGAACTTAAAAATGTCATGAATGAGGGGCACCTTGGTGGCTCAGTTGGTTGGGTGACTGCCTTCGGCTCAGGTCATGATCCTGGAGTGCTGGGATCAAGTCCTGCATTGGGATCCCAGCTCCATGGGGAGTCTGCCTCTCCCTCTGATCTTCTCCCCTCTCATACTCTCTCTCTCTCAAATAAATAAAGAAAATCTTTAAAGAAAAATGCCATGTATGAGATGCAGTCTAAACTGGATACTGAAATATTAGTTTCAGGTGTAGAATTTATTAATCTATCACTTACATACAACACTGGGTGCTCATCACAGCAAGTGCCCTCCTTAATATCCAACACCAATTTAATCCATCCCCCACCACTTATGTCCCCTCCAGTAACCATCAATTTGTTCTCTGTAGTTAAGAGTCTGTTTCTTGGTTTTCCTCTCCACCCTCCCCAACCACCCCTTCTGTGTTCTTCTGTTTTGTTTCTTAAATTCCACTTGTGAAGGGACTCATATGTTTTTTGTCTTTCTCTGACTTATTTTGCTTAGCATAATATTCTCTAGCTCCAACCATGTCTACCAAACATTTACAGAAGAGTTAATACTTATTCTTCTCAAAATTCTAAATAATAGAAAAGGAAGGAAAACTTTCAAATTCATTCTTTGAGGTCCATATCACCCTAATACCAAAACCAGATAAAGACATCACAATAAAAGAATCACAGGCCAAAGTCTCTGATGCAAATATCCTCAACGGAATGCTATAAGCAAATCCAATAATACATCAAAAAATAATACATGATTAAATGGGATTTATTCCTATGATGCAAGTGTGGTATAATATTCACAAATCCACCAACATGATATAATACAAATGGTAGAAAACATATGATAATTTCAATAAATGTAGAAGAAACATTTGATAAACTAAAATATCCATTTATGATAAAACTCTCAACAAGGTAGGTCTAGAGGAAATTTTTAATATAACAAATGTGTTACATAAAAACCTCACAGTGGGGGTGCCTGGGTGGTTCAGTCATTAAGCGTCTGCCTTTGGCTCTGGTCATGATCCCATGGTCCTGGTATTGAGCCCTGTATTGGACTCCCTGCTCATTGGGCAGCCTGCTTTTCCCTCTCCTACTCCCTCTGCTTGTATTCCCTTTCTCGCTGTGTTCCTATCAAATAAATAAAGTCTTTAAAAAAAAAATCCTCACAGTGAACATCTTACTCAATGGGGAAAACTAAGAGTTGTCTTCCTAAAGTCAGGAACAAGATTAGAATGCCAGCTCACTCCACTTTTATTCAACATAGTACAGGTGTGAGGTGATACTTCATTGTTGTTTATATTTTTATTTCTCTAATGTTGAGTGACGTTGACCAGCTTTTCATATGATGGATGGCCACCTGTATGTATTCTTTGTAACAATATCTATTCATGTTTCCCGCCCATTTTTAAATTGGATTATTGGTTTTTTGGTTGTTGAGTTTGGTAAGTTCTTTATACATTTTGGACACTAACTCTTTATCAGATATGTCATTTGCAAATATATTCTACTGTTCTGTAGGCTGTCTTGAAGTCTTGCTGTTTCCTTTGTTGTGCAAGAGCTTCTTATTTTGATAAAGTCCAAATGGTTTATTTTTGGTTTTGTTTCCCTTGCCTCAGGAGACATATCTAGTAAGAAATTGCTACAACAAATGTCAAAGAGGTTACTGCCTAAGTTCTCATTTAAGATTTTAATGGTTTTCCATCTCACATTTAGGTCCTTTATCCATTTTTAATTTATTTTTGTGTATGGTGTAAGAAAGTGGTCCAGTTCCACTCTTTTGAACATTGCTGTCCAATTATCCCAACATAATTTGTTGAAAAAACTCATTTTCCCATTGGATATTCTTTTCTGCTTTGTCAAAGATTAGTTTTACAGTTGCTTGTTTGTTGCTGGAATTTCTTTTTTTTTTTTTTTTTTAAGATTTTATTTATTTATTTGAGAGAGAGACAGTGAGAGAGAGCATGAGCGAGGAGAAGGTCAGAGAGCGAAGCAGACTCCCCATGGAGCTGGGAGCCCGATGTGGGACTCGATCCCGGGACTCCGGGACCATGACCTGAGCCAAAGGCAGTTGTCCAACCAACTGAGCCACCCAGGCGTCCCTGTTGCTGGAATTTCTGTTCTGTTCCACTGATCTATGTCTGTTTCTGTGCCCATAACATACTGTCTCAATCACTACAGCTTTGTAATATAAATTTGAGGTTTAGAATTGTGATACTTACAGCTTTGCTTTTCTTTTTCAAGATTCCTTTGGCAATTTGGGGTCTTTTATGGTTCCACACAAGTTTTAGCGTTTTTTATTCTAGCTCTGTGAAAAAATGCTATTGGTATTTTGATAAGGATTGCATTAAATGTGTAGCTTGCTTTGAGTAGTATAGATATTTTAACAATATTTGTTTTTTCAGCCCATGAGCATAGAATATTTCTCCATTTCTTTGAGTCATCTTAATTTCTTTCATCAGGGTTTTATAGTTTCTGAGTACAGATCATTTACGTTTTTGGTTAGGTTTATTCCTAGGGATCTTACGGTTTATAAATGGAATTGAATCCTTGAATTCTCTTTCTGTCTCTTCATCATTGGTGTATAGAAATGTAACAGGTTTCTGTACTTCATGTATCCTGCGACTTTACTGAATTGATGCATCAGTAATAACAATTTTTTTCTTTTCATGAAGTCTTTTCTGTTTTCTATATAGTGTATCATGTCATCTGAAAATAGTGAAAATATTACTTCTTCTTTGTTGATTTGGATGCCTTTTTTCCCTTTTTATTGCCTTATTGCTAAGACTGGGACTTCCAATACTATGCTAAATAATAGTGGTGAGACTGGACATCTTTGTCTTGTTCCTGATGAAAGAGGAAATGCTCTCAATTTTTCCCAAATGAGTATGATATTAGAGGTGTATTTTTCATATATGGTCTTTATTATGTTGAGATATGTTCCCTCTAAACCTACTTTGTTGATGGTTTTTATCCTGAATGGATGTTGTACTTTGTCAAATGCTTTTTCTCATCTATTGAAAAGATAATGAGGTTCTTATCTTTTCTTTTATTAATGTGGTGTATTACCTTGGTTGATTTGTGAATATTAAACCACCCCTGCATCCCAGGGGGGGAAAAATCCACTTGATTGTGGTGAACGATTCTTATAATGAGCTCTTGGATTTGGTTTGTTAGTATTTTGTTGAGAATTTTTGCATTCATGTTCCTCAGGGATATTGGTCTGTAGTTCTCTTTTTTAATGGAATCTTTGGTTTTAGAATGGCTTTATGGAATGAGCTTGGAAGCTTTCCTTCTATTTCTATTTTTTGGAATAATTTGAGTGGAATAGGTATTAACTCTTCTTTAAATGTTGGGTAGGACTCCCCTGGGAAGCTATCTGGCTGTGGACCTTGTTTTGGCATCGTTACCTTTTTTTTTTTTTTTTTTTAATTACTGGCTTTTTCCATGGTCTGTAAGTATGCTCAAATTATCGCCACTAGAAAGGGAATTCTCAATCTCTTTACTCTGTATTCTTTTATAGCTAAGGTCTCCTGAATAAATAAGCTCAAATTGGGTGACTATTTCTTCATTTTCATTCATTTTTCATTTTTCTGCAATCCAGTGTTTGTCCCCACCATCCCACATATACTCTTATTACCCTTAAAACAAGCAAGATCCAGGGACGCCTGGGTGGCTCAGTTGGTTAAGCAGCTGCCTTCCGCTCAGGTCATGATCCTGGCGTCCCGGGATCGAGTCCCACATCGGGCTCCTTGCTCAGCAGGGAGCCTGCTTCTCCCTCTGCCTCTGTCTGCCATTCTGTCTGCCTGTGCTCGCTCTCTCCCTCTCTCTCTCTGATAAATAAATAAAATCTTTAAAAAAGAAAAAAAAACAAGCAAGATCCAGCAACTAACCCAAACCCTAACCCTCTATTACAGCCTATATAAGCCTTTTTTATTCCACCACATCTCCTTACAGGCTCATTTGCTGTCCTGCACTCCTGGGCTTTCTTATAGTTTCTTGATATGCAGAATTCTTTGCTTCCTCAGGACCCCTGCACTGTTCCCATCTGGAACCTAATGCTCTCCCCTTGCTTCACCCCCATAGCTTGTCATGTGGATATCAGAGAGAGCCCTTCCCTCCCTACCTGATTTAAGGTAAAGCTCCTATTATTCTCTGTCTTATAATTCCCGTTCTTTTTCTTGAGTGTACATTGAAAAAAACTATATCTATCTATCTATATCTTTCTATCCATCTATTATATATCTATCTATCATCTATCTATTTATCTATCATCTATATCTATCTATCTATCCATCTATCTATCTATCATCTATCTATCTTGTCCCTCTCTATGAACTTTGAAGGATAGGAGCTGCATTAGTGTAGGTTATCACTATACCAAGACCAGTTCCTGGTATGTAGAAAACGTAAATGAATGAAGGTGTTTTGTCAGAGGTAACTAATAACCCCTTTTCTTCCAGGTTCTTCCAGGTTCTGTGCCTGGATGCATAAGTGAGCTAGCAGAAAATCTTTGACTCAGCATTCTGCACCTTCCCCACCCCCAGATGTTCTGAATTGTGTCAGGAAAAAAGTCATACACCTGGCAATTTTTGTAGCTGTGTCTGATCCCCATGCTAGAAAGGTCTTGGGGAGTTTTGTTTTTAACAATTTCACTCAGAAGAAAAACCTATGTCCAACTTCTTCCTCTGTACAGAAAGATGGTACTGCTGATTACTCTGTGATTATAAGATAATCTTAAAAAATGAACTTTTTGTTTTGTCTGTTTTTGAAGAATAAATGAACTCCAGGGAAAATTACAGTACCTACCAGATGCCATTTTCCTGTGTAGTGCTATGATTTCCAGGTTTCCTTTATAAATGAAGGTTTTAAGAGTTTGAAAGTTTTGCCCTTCAGTACTCTCTGCATGCCACCTTGGCTCCTGAGTGCAGTGTCTAATAGAGCTTCCTTTTTTTCTTTCTTTTCTTTCTTTTTTTTTTTTTTTTTCTGCATTTCACTTTCCTTCGGGGGGCTATAAATATGCTAACAATAAAATATTCAAGTGAGTTATAATGTATGCAATGTACATTGTTAGCTTTCCTAATAACTATTAGATGGTGGTAGGACTTAACTATTTTGAATGAACTTAAAAAGTCATTAAAAAAACGCTGGTGTCTGCCTAAATACCTTAAATGCTCACACACACACACACATATACACACATTGAAAACTTCAACAAATCATTATATGTGCCTTTCAAGGTGCTTTCTTAGCAGATGAGACACTCTTGACATTCTGATTGTGAATCTGGGCACTTCATTGTTTATTTTATTATTTAAGAATGTTTTGAAATGCAATGCAAAAGAAATAAAGGTAAAAAATATAATTATTCAAAAGAGGAAAGTGGTCACCATTGTTAAATAATAAGACTAGAGGGCACCTGGGTGGCTCGGTTGTTAAGCATCTGCTTCAGCTCAGGTCACGGCCAGGACCCTGGGATCAAGTCCCACACTGGACTCCCCACACAGCGGGAAGCCTGCTTCCCCCTCTCCTACTTTCCCTTCTTGTATTCCCTCTCTCACTGTGTCTCTCTCTGTCAAATAAATAAAATTTTTAGAAAAAAAAATAACAAAAGTAGGAAACCCATGAGAATCACTTGCTTAGAATTAGTTAAGGAGAATGGCCAGGTATGAAATAAACTAATGAATCATTGAATACTGCATCAAAAACTAATGATGTACTATGCTGTAGCTAAGTGAATATAATTAGAAAGAAAGAAAGAAAAAAAAAAAGAAAGAAAGTAGGTGTGACATCATGGCAAGAATATGTGCTTGCTTTGCAAATTGATATTAGTTTTCATTTCAATTTGCTACTTTTATGCTGTGGGACAATTTACACAATCTATTCCAATGTCAATTTTTTTGTTTACTTATGAGGAATAAAAATACATATTCTACTGGGTTACTAGTGAGATTAAAATGAAATACCCATCCCATAACAAAACAAATTAAATATTAAAAATAAATATAGCTTGCTATATGCTTACTTGTATGTGCTTTACGCACAAAATGCTGAACAGATGGAGGAGGTTACACAAGTCAATTGTTAGTATCTCTTTCCTACTACTTGCAATTTCCAGTGTTACTGTCAACTCAATCCAGGTCCTTTATATAGTTTATCTGAATTATTGGGGATATATTGATCCCAATTCTAAGACTCAATAGATGATCAGATGAGGACAAAGTGTCATTCATAAATACAGTGAGCATCTTTTATTCTGTGTTAGGCCTTGTGCCAGGTGCCTGAGCCAGTGTAATGAAGACCCAGTGCTACCTCAAGGACATGCAGAAAATGTTGTTCCAAAACTAGATTTAGTGATGGGAACCGAAAAAGATTCACAGAGAAGAGTGAGCTGGGAGGAAAGGTGGTGAGTTCTGACTTGGACACTAAGGGCTTGCATTTCCAAAGTGCTGTTTAGACAGTGACATCCAATTAACAAGCAGGAATAAGAGACTGGAACAAAGGTAGAGTCCGGAGTTTGAGATGGACTCCAGAGGCAGGCCTGAAGTAGGACTGAAGTTCTACTAGGTAATGTATCTGCCAAGAAAATTCACACAGAAAAGGGGAAGTTCCTGAGAACATAAGTTTAAAGAGGGCTCATTAATTTGGGGTGTGCAGTAAGAAATAAAATAGAGGAGTAACACATTGAGGCCAAAAAACAGCTTTGATGTAACAAGAGATGCTAGGGTCAGTTGTTCCCCAGAGCAAAGAAGATGAAGATTATCAGCAAGGGCTATGGAATCAAGGGATGTGAGGGATGGAGGCTGCAAGGGAGCCTGAACTGGGGGATGTGGGTGGTCACTGAAAAGGGAAAATGTAGAAGAAGGAGAGAGACTGATAATGCTGGATATCAACAGATGGTTTTCCAAATGGAGTTGACTGCAAAGGAAAGCAACAAGAGAAGAGGAAAGCTAAGAAGACATGAAATGAGATGGAAAGAAAAGAAAGTAGGGAAAGTTTTACAAAACTGGGAGGAGGGGGCGCCTGGGTGGCTCAGTGGATTAAGCCTCTGCCTTCAGCTCAGGTCATGATCTCGGGGTCCTGGGATTGAGCCCCACATCAGGCTCTCTGCTCAGAGAGACTGCTCCCCCCACCCTCTGCCTACTTGTGATCACTCTCTCTCTGTCAAATAAACAAATAAAATTAAATATATATATATATATTTAAAAACCTGGGAGGAGAGGTAATTTTATAAAAATGTAGGGGGGGCAGAGATGTCACTGGGGGCTTGAAGAAGGTGACACATACTTGGAGCCATCATTTTAGATAATGCATAATAAAGTGAAGAAGAGATTAACTGAAAAAGGCTGCTTACTGTGCAGTCCCTCTGAAGGCCGAATTATAGTTAGCATATGATTTGAGAATCAAAACAGCATAGTTTTTGTTTTCCTCCAGAAATTCTTGGACAAAAAAAGGGTGATAGGTTGGAAAAGCAGAAATTCTAAGGTTCCAAAAAAAAATTAATGATTTCAAGTGACTAACCATGGAGTCCAGCCTGGGTAGATGTGAAAGTGATGGCCAAAGGGGGGAGAAAAGCCAGAACACAGAAGGTTTTAAAGGCATGACACTCTGCATTGAGATGAATACTTCCATAACCTTGGCAGGAAAAAGTCCATTTCAAGAGCCAGTAATGTTCCCCCTTTCCCCTTCCTTGCTTTTGCCTTCCTCACAGGTGATGATTGATGTAGGAAGCAAAGGCAGAAGAAAAACTGTTAAATTCACTTACTCCCTAGAGCCCACTGACAAGTTTGAAACAGGCAGAGTGACATTCCTCTAGGGACTCAACTGCCTCCATCTTGACACTTTGCTAAGGGCAAAGGCCAATCCTAGCCGACCACACCCCCCCACCTCTGACCCTGTAAGTCTACTTTAACATATACAACTTCCTTTAGAAATTTCCTTTATCTTTCCCCCTCAAATACATGTTGACAATCATCCCCCAAGCCTGGCCCACTGATATACATCTGAAGGGTCTCATGACTAAGATTTTATTAGATGATAATAAGTGACATTTCCAAATAATAGCTAGCCCCCTCAAGGTCCCAGAAACCTTGCTTCCTAATTCCTTAGAGACTTACATTATCCCTAACCACCCCCTCCCAACTTGGAAGTATATAATGGGCCTCTCCTCATGACCCCAGTACAGCTCTTTCTGCTCACAGTCATGTCCCTGTGTTTTAATAAAATCGCCTTTTTGTGCCAAAGATGTCTGAAGAATTCTTTCTTAACTATCACCTTCAAACCCTAACATTCTTTGCTACATCAATGAAGAGTTTTAACCAGAGCTACCTGAGAAAAGCTCATATTTCTAGTAGTAGCTTCCCTGGGATGCCCAGGTCTCCCTTACCTTATGCAAATATCTGCACTGCAGGAGAAGATGTTGCACTAATTAAGGCCTTGGGAATGAATAACCCATATCCATAATGTCTCTTAATGTTAACAAACTATACAAATCATAAAGGTGATTAATAATACCAATACTCTGTTATGCCCCAATAATGGGTCCATGATTAAAGGAGCAAGACTGATTCAAAGCAAAGGTCAAGCAAAGCTTTATTTCGTGCCAAGCATCAAGAATCTAACCGAACGTTCAGGGACGCACCTCTTACAAGAGAGGGCGACCCTTCTCTGTTTCACAGACTAGCTTTTAAGGGCAAAGGCCATGCGGTCGGGCCTGGCTGCACACAGGTGGCCAATGAGATTGTAACACACACAGGAAACTCCACAGTAATGCTAGGTGAGCAATTGAGTTACAATTTACCCTAGTAGACATTTGAACCAGCCTATTACACCTTGATTGGGATTGGCACCCAAAAGGCTCCCAAAGGGGGGGGGGGCTCCCTACTCCTTGGTAGCTAGGGAGACAGCATGCAACCCCCTTCTGATCGGATGTCTTACCTGGCCTGACCCACCCTTGTGTCTGGGCTTTTGTTACCTGAAGCTGGTTTCTGGGACTTGTTTTTTTTTTTGTTTGTTTGTTTGTTTTTTCTGGGACTTGTTTTTAAGTGAATCCCCTGGGGGTAGGGAAGCAGGGACAGTTTAACTTCAATGAAAGCCTCTTGCTAAATAGGTCCTTACACTCTCCTGCAAGTAATACAATCTCACACTGTAGTTACATATACCAAGTCACTGGTTTAATCTTTTAGAGTCCTGGAAGATTTAAGTAGCCCAAGATGAAAGTTGTGCCTTTTTCATGTCCTAAAAGGCATATATATGCTTTATTGCCTACCTTTCGATATAGAAGGTTATGATTAATCACAGAAATGTGACTGGATGCACTGCCATTCCTTCTGTTGTTTCTTGCTGCCAGGAAAGAAAACAACAGCCCCTGAAAGACCTGTAAAAGTATCTCTGTTGCCATGTGAAGCATTGACTTTAAATCCCTGTTACTCAATCCTGCCTCCCTGCTGTCTTGGCTTTCCTTTTTCTGTTCTTTTTCTCTTGGCTTTCCAAATTTGGGCTTAGTCAGTGCTGTGGTGTTAACACTGAGGCTCATAATGAGCCAACTCATGCTGACTCAGAACCAAAGAGCCTTATCAGCACTCTACCTACAATCAAGGACAAAAGCAGGGGCCAAGATGCTTGAGCCAGAAATGTTTCCTGGAGTGCTTCTCTTTGTTCAAAATCTTGTAGATGCCTGAGGGGAGAAGACAGGGACAATGTAAGAGGAGATGAGCTTCTAAGAGGAAAATACTATTTCACTAGTAAGGAAAGATTGCAAGTTTTAATATGTGTGTGTGTGTACCTGTACTTTTTTTTTTCCAGGATTTTATTTATTTATTTGGGAGACAAAGAATAGGAGGAAGAGGGTCAGAAGGAAAAGTAGACTCCTTGCTGAGCAGGGAGCCCAATGTAAGACTCTATCCTGGGACTTCAGGATCATAACCCAAGCTGAAGGCGATCGCTTAACCAACTGAGTCATGAGGAGCCCTCATGCATTTATGTTTTAAAACAATTCTGAATATGTAAGTTATTTTTAATTGAAAAATTTACTGATATAATTATAGATTCACATGTAACTATAAGAAATAATCCAGAGAGATCCTGTATTTACTTTCCCAGTTTTTCCCAGTGGTAATATTTTGTGAACTTATAGTATAACAATGAGGATACTGACATTGATACAATGCATATTTTCCATTTCTCAGTTTTACTTATACTTATTTGTGTATGGACATGCATGTGTGTGTATTTAGTTATATACAATATGACCTTATTTTAGATTTGTGTGTTATCCACCACAGTCAGAATACTGAGAGTTTTATCATCCATTGAACCAGTGCACCCCTCCCCCCAATTTTGCTCTTTTATAACCATATCCACCTTCCCCCACTCCTATTTATATCCTTGCCCTTAAGCACTGGCAATTTTGTTTACCATTTCTAAACTGTTGTCATTTCAAAACTGTTATATAAAAGAAATCATATAGCACATAACATATATGATTTTTTTTCACTTAGCATAACTCTTCTGAGATCCATTGAAGCAATTGTGTATATCTGAAAGACCCGCGGATCCCCTTACCCAAGAATCCAACACTGCCACTGGATGCAATCAGCAAGAGGTTCTTTATTGTTACGCAGGCGCCTGCGGGTGGTCAGCGCGAGCCTGCGGGTGGTCAGCAGCTCCTGCTAGCTGAGCACACCCGGCTGGGGTGGTGCCGGGTTTTTATAGACAGGTACAAACAAGTTTTGGGTGGGGCGCAACTGATTGGTTGACAGTTAGAACTTTTGAAAAAGGCATACGTGAAGTTTGCTGATTGGCTTTGGGGACCCGCACGCGCGAAGAGAGAGGCGGGAAGGGGGAACAAGCTGATTGGTTCTGAGGGCCCGCGCGCGGGAGGAGAGAGGCAGGGAGGGGGGAGCAAGAAGGGGGAAGGTAGGAATGCCATCATGGTGTCTCTATTATTTCTATAAGCCAAGCGGTTACAGAAGGGCAAAAGAGCGATTAATAAGCAATTAATAACCTAATTAATAACCTGGTCTATACCTAAAAGCCAGTGGTTTACAGAAAAGCAAACAAGCGGTTAGTTATCCTATCTATCTTCTAGGGGAGGGGTCTTTCATATCCATGAATTGTTCCTTTTAATTGTTGAGTAGCATTTCATGATATGCATGAAACATTTGAACAATTTACACATTTAACTTACCTATATTGATATAACTGAAGTGAGTCTTTTGTAGACAACATTAAAAGTGTTATGTTTTTTCATCTAATGCACCAATATGTCTTTTTATTGCTATATTTAAACCATTTATATTGAAGGTAAATTATATGTTGACACTTAAGTCTGCTTTTTTATTAGTTTTCTGTTTATTTCCTCTGGTTCTTGTTATTTTATTTCTTTTTTTTTTAAGATTTTATTTATTTATTTCATAGACAGAGATCACAAGCAGGCAGAGAGGCAGGCAAAGAGAGAAAGAAGAAGCAGGCTCCCCGCCAAGCAGAGAGCCCGATGCGGGGCTTGATTCCAGGACCCTGGGATCATGACCTGAGTCGAAGGCAGGGTCTTTAACCCACGGAGCCACCCAGGCACCCCCTTTTGTTTCTATTTTTTTGCCTTCCTTGGGTTATTTGAACTACTTTTCGGATTCTACTTTGATTTATTTATAGCATTCTTGAGTAAATTTCTTTGCATAGTTATCTATCTATCTATCTATCTATTTATTTATTTCATGGTCTTTCTTGGTATTACAATATAAATATGTGACATTACAGTCTACCAATATTGACACTTTACTACTTTGTGTTAAGTGTAGAATTTCACTTCTACCTAGATCTCTTTACTTTCTCCTCTTTTAAATTTCATTGGCTTGAATACCAGATGGTATTAACAATTTTGTTCTAATCATCAAACATTTATGAAACCCATGAAAAGGATAGTCCATTGTATGTACCCACATTCCTGTTATTTCTATTGTCCCTTCTTTTCTGATGCTCCAAGATATCATCTCTTATCAATTGTTTTTCACTTGACAAATTACTTTTGGCAGTCCTTAACAGCACATTCGCTGACAAAAAATTATTTAATTGTTTTTCATCTGAAAATGTCTTTCTTTTTTTTCTTTTTTATTCCTTAAGAACAGTGTTCCCAATCATAATATTCATGGTTGATTTATTTTCCTTTCAATTCTTGAAAATGGTGTGTCAGTTTCTTCTGGTTCCCATGGTTTTAGATGAGAAATCTATTGACATTTGAACTGTTGGAGGCAGGCCCCTGGCCAGGGCCGCCTCCACCATTAAAAGATGGCGCCTGGCAAGTTGCCAAGAAAAGTTGCCTCGTGAGACTAAGCGGAATGCCCAAAGAGGAGGTAAACAGCATTGGTTGCTAGCAAAAGTTGTTCGTTTAGGTGCGCAGCCTGATTCGGTCCCTCCTGTACCCTGCTCGCTGATTGGTCATGTAAGCGTATATAAGTATGTAGACTTGGCGGAAATAGAGAGAAGATGCATCTGAACTGGGGCTTCTTGTTGTCCTTGTGCGTCGAGGGCAATATTGAACATTTTCCTCCTATAGGTAATGTATCATTTTTCTCTAGCTCCTTTCAGGAATTTTAAAATTTGTCTTTGGCACAGATTTCTTTTGGTTTGTGTGTGTCATCAAATTTGGGAAGTTTTTAGTTATTTCCTCTTCAAGTACTCATTGAACCCCATTCTCTTCTCTTTCTAGGGCTCCAAGGACAGAAATGTTGGATTTTTTTTTTTTCAGTCTTTTAGGTCTCTTAGTCTCTGTTTATTTTTTAAAGTCATTTCTCTCTGTTGTTTAGATCACCTGTCCAAACTGTGCAAATTATATCCTCAAATTTAGTGATTCTGTCCTCTGTCATTCTGTTATCACCATTATATTATTGAACCCAACCAGTGAGGTGTTTTTTTTTTTTTTAATTGCTATTGTATTTTTCAGTTCTTTAATTTCTAATTGAGTTTTTTGTAATTTATATTTCTTTGATGAGTTTTGTCATTGTAATTGTAATTTCTTTGATGAGATTTTGTAATTTGACTTTTTTTCTATTGTGTTAGGAGATTCCAAGTCTTATTTAAACTTTAATTTTAACAGGCAGTTACCCTGTTTAGGTTTAATAGATAAGTCCTGGCTTACTTTTTCCAGGCTGTGGTTTCAAATCGGTTTTATTTCAGAGCCTTGATTTAGGTCTTCTTGACTTATCTACTGGTGTTGGGGTTTCCACTCCCTTTTAGTTCTTCCTCAGGGAGTGGAACAGGTTTCCCCAGATTGAACTATTTAGTGTTTTAGGCAAGGAAGATAGTCTTAGGCCCATGGTGACAAAGAAGCTTCCTGGACTGGGCCACCTGTCATGGTGGCATTTTCCTGTGGTTCTGCCCACCCAAGTATGTCAGGGAATCTCAATATAGCGGGGTCTTTTGTTTGTATTTTCCCTAAACTGTAAACCTATGTAGGGAAAACCAAGACTAGCAGGCAGTAGTTGTGCAGCTGTCCTGTGAGAGGCACAGGATAAACTGTGTAAGAAGCCCTGTGTGGTGGGCTGGCTCTACTATTGTTCTCCAACACCCAGAGCCTGTTTGAAATTCAGCTTACCCATGTGACTCACCTGGCTAACAAAACACAAGCAGAAATGAGTGTCACCTACATGTGGAAGTATTGAGAGCCAGGAGGATTTTTGCTTCTTACTCCTTCCTCTGTTACAGTTACTGATGATGTTTCAGATGGTGGCTGTTTGATCAGCCCACATTCCAGGGTGGGAATGATGACAGCTCAGAGCAGAGTCCACATTGTTGTGAGTGATATAAATGAGCAGGATCCTTTGTGTGAATCATGAAGATTTGGGGTATTGTTTGTCACCATGGCATCACTTAGCCTACTCTGCAGTGAATTTTGCTTAAAGGAAAAATTGAGTGAAGGAAGAGGCAAATCCTGATAAACCTGGAGGGTACTAGAAATGCACAAAACCATATATATTTTTAAAATTACATAAATTAAGGACTTCGCTAATTCAGCTTGTGTTATTTAGTTAAATATAACAAATGGGGTTTTACTCTACAGAAATGAAAATCAGTAAATTTGGTTTGGCAGTATTTGTCTATATTAGACTACCTAAGTAGCCTATAAAAATATTTGCAATGTGCTTTCCAGTAGGAGAACAGGGAACTGTTTCAGAGAAATCTTTATTTCTGTCTCCACTTGGTGTGATCTGAAGATGCCCCCTACCCCACCAAATTTATTTGTTGAGCTCGAAAGCCCAATCTAATGGTATTAAGAACTGGGGCTCTTTGGAAGATGATTTGGTTACAAGGACTCTGCATATTATTTATGAGATTAATGTCCTTAAAAAAGAAGCCCCAAAGAGATCATTTACCTTCTACCATGTGAGAACATAGCAAGATGGCATCTGCAACCCCAAAGAGAACTCTCACCAGAAGCTGACTATGCTAGTACCCTAATCTTGGCCTTCCAACCTCCAAAACTGAGAAATTAATGTCTGGGGCTTATAAGACACCAGTCTCTGATATTTTATTATAGCAGCCTAAATAGACTAAGCCACCATCCCAGAAAAGACACCAGCCTTAAGGATTATTGAGTTCATGGCTTTATGCTTATCCCTCAATTTTTGCTATCTGTAGCATTTACATTTCTTTGTCAGTTTTCTGCACATTTCTGTCTCCGTTTAATAGCCTTCTGTTAAGACCTCCACAGGTCGGTAATAGAATGAGTTCATACTGTACCAGACCAAGTACAGCCTCCAGGTATGAACAAGATCATAGTTGGGGGAACTGGTTTCCATTTCGAAAGAAATCAGTTTTTTTCTGGGAAATCTTAAGAGACTCAAAGAACTTATATTATTGTCAGATGATGTTTATTAAATTAAAATGGCTTTGACACATTTTTCCAATGCTCCTAATGTAATTTGTACAGAGGAAAATTTTCCTGGTCTTTTTGAGATGATGAAATATTTCAGTCAAATTGTTAGAAAGATATCTGTACCTTTTTACAATATTGAATTGTGAAAGTGAAATCAATTTAAAATGACACATGTGCTTCTGAATTAGGAAACAACAAAACCCCTTTTCCCCTTATGCCCCTGGGCCAAACTCTGGTGTTATCCTTAAGCACCATTTTCTACTGAAGACACCTGGGACATCCAGCTCATTATTTTCCCCTCTTTCTATCTTTACAGCTGCTAACACCTACTATTTATTCTTGAGGTTTCTGTTTCCCCTAAGTCTAGTAATGGAATACGTTTCTTTTTCTGCATCTACTGGTCTTTTTCTGCTGCTCTGACCAGGCATATTGCAGACTTTTTTATTTTAAGAATTTTGTTTACCAGAGGTATAAATAAAGAGGAATAAAACAAAAATACAAAAACTTGGCAAGTAGCAACATATATATAGTCTCACAATGTTCCTATAGCTATTCTCTGGCTGGGAAAAAATGTAGATGGAAATGGCTGTGTCAGCCCCTTCACTTAAATCCCTGATTAGACTCCCTCCTTTAATCCTTAAGGAAAGTCTTAATTTCTTTCTCAGTTCACTTATTACTATCCAGGTGTTAATTTCCTTTGTGAGTGTTGAGGTTTTGAGAGTAAGTCCTATTTCTTTCCCATATTTAGATCTCTATGACCTAGCCCAGTGCCCAGGAAATATGAGCTGATGAACAAATGCTTATTAAGTATAATGCATTCTTTCTGTGGGTCCATTCTCTCAATAATTAACTGTAATTAAAAGCTTACAATTGGAATGGTAGAGTGAAGAGCTCCATAAATCCGCCTCTCCATACAAGCGATGAACACACTGGCAGAAACAATAAAAATCAACTTTAAAAGAACTCTTGGAGAACAGTTAAGATGGCAGAGGAGTAGGGGAACCCTAAGTTTGTCTTACCCTCAAATATAACTAGGTAGTTATCAAACCATTCTGAACACCTGAGAAATCAATTGTGGACATCTGAGAAAACAAATACTTCAAGTATACAAGTAGAATAGTGATCACTGTTTGGAAGGTAGGAGGTACAGAGATTTGATTCCAGTATTATAGAGCTGAGGATATTGTTGCCAGGAAGGAGCCTGCTTAAGGGCATCACCACAGAGCATTATAGGCAGAAGAACACAAATTTAGAACTTTATTTATTTTATTTACATATAATGTATTAATTGTTTCAGGGATACAGGTCTATGATTCATCACTCTTACACAGTTCACAGCTCTCACCATAGGACATACCCTTCCCAAAGTCCATCACCCAGCCACTCCATCCCTTCCACCCCCTCACCCTCCAACAACCCTTAATTTTTTTTTTCTGAGATTAAGAGTCTCCTATGGTTTGTCTCCCTCTCTGGCTTCATCTTGTCCCATTTTTTCCTCCCTTCCCCCATGATTCTCTCCGCTGTTTCTCAGTTCCACATATCAGTGAGAATGTATGATAATTATCTTTCTCTGATTGACTTATTTCACTTAGCATAATACCCTCTAGTTCAGCCATGTCATTCATTGCAAATGACAAGATTTCATTTTTGATGGCTGCATAATATTCCATTATATGTACATACCACTACTTCTTTAAACATTCATCTGTCCATGGGCATCTAGATTCTTTCCATAGGTTGGCTATTGTGGACATTGCTGCTATAAACATTGGGGTGCAGGTGCTCCTTTGGATCACTATATTTTTTTAATTTTTGTGGTAAATACCCAGTACTGCAATTGCTGAGTCATAGGGTAGGTTTATTTTCAACTTTTTGAGGAACCTCCACTTTTTTCCAGAATGGCTGAACCAGCTTGCATTCCCACCAACAGTGTAAGAGGGATCCCTTTCTCCACATCCTTGCCAACACCTGTCATTTCCTGACTTGTTAATTTTAGCCATTCTTACTGGTGTAATGTGGTATCTTGTTGTGGTTTTGATTTGTATTTCTCTGATGCCGAATGATATTAAGCACGTTTTCAGATGTCTGTTGGCCATTTGAATGTCTTCTTTGCAGAAATGTAATGTCTTCTGCCCATTCCTTGATTGGATTATTTGTTCTTTGGGTGTTGGGTTTGATAAATTCTTTATAAATTTTGGATATCAGATCAGATAATGATCTGATATGTCATTTGTGAATATCTTCTCCCATTCTGTCAGTTGTCTTTTGATTTTGTTGACTGTTTCCTTTGCTGTGCAAAAGCTTTTGATCTTATTGAAGTCCCAATAGTTCGTTTTTGCCCTTGCTTCCCCTGCCTTTGGGTGTGTCTAGGAAGAAGTTGCTGTGGCTGAGGTTGAAGAATTGTTGCCTGTGCTCTGCATAAGGATTTTGAAAGATTCCTGTCTCACATTGAGGTCTTTCAACCATTTTGAGTCTATTTTTTTGTTTGGTGTAAAGAAATGGTCCAGTTTCATTCTTCTGCATGGGGATGTCCAAATTTTCCCAACTCCATTTGTCAAAGAGACTGTCTTTTTTCCTTTGGACATTTTTTCCTGGTTTGTCAAAGATTAGTTGATCATAGAGTTGAGTGTCTATTTCTGGGCTTTCTATTCTCTTCCATTGATCTATGTGTCTGTTTTTGTGCCAGTACTATAATATTTTGATGATCACAACATTGTAGTAGCTTGGAGTCTGGAGTTGCGATGCCACCAGCTTTGGTTTACTTTTTCAACATTCCTCTGACTTTTTGGGGTGTTTTCTGTTTCCGTACAAATTTTAGGATTATTTCTTCCATTTATGTGAAAAAAAAAGTTGATGGTATTTTGATAGGGATTACATTAAGTATGTAGATTGCTCTAAGTAGCATAGACATTTTCACGATATTTGTTCTTATAATCCATGAACATGGAACTATTTTCTCTATCTCTTTGTGTCTTCCTCTATTTCTTTCATGAGTATTCTATAGCTTTCTGAGCACAGATTCTTTGCCTCTTTGGTTAGATTTATTCCTAGGTATCTTACGGTTTTGAGTGCAATTATAAATGAGATTGACTCCTTAATTTCTTTTTCTTCTGTTTTGCTGTTGGTGTATAGAAATGCAACTGATTTCTCTGAATTGATTTTATATCCTGACATTTTACTGAATTCCTATATGAGTTCTAGCAGTTTTGGAGTGGAGTCTTTTGGGTTTTGCACAGAAATTATCATATCTGCAAAAAGTGAGAATTTGACTTCTTCATTTTTTATTTGGATGCCTTTTATTTCTTCTTCTTGTCTGTTTGCTGAGGCTAGGACTTCTAGAACTATGTTGAATAGCAGTGGTGATAGTGGACAGCCCTGCCATGTTCTTGATCTTAGGGGAAAAGCTCTCAGGTATTCCTCATTGACAGGGATACTCCCTGTGGGTTTTTCATACATGGATATTGAGATATGTATCCTCTATCCATACACTGTGAAGAGTTTTGGTCAAGAAAGTATGCTATACTTTGTCAAATGCTTTTTCAGCATTTATTGAGAGTATCATGTGGTTCTTGTTCTTTCTTAATTTTATGAATGTATTGTATCACATTGACTTGCAGATGTTGAGCCAACCTTGCCTCCCAGGAATAAATCCCACTTGGTTGTGGTGAATCATCCTTTGAATACACTGTTGGATCCTCCTGGACACTATTTTGGTGAGAATTTTTGTATCCATGTTCATCAAGGTTATTGTTCTGTAATTCTCCTTTTTGGTGGGGTCTTTGTCTGGTTTTGGGATCAAGGTAGTAGCCTCATGGAACTAGTTTGGAAATTTTCCTTCCATTTATATTTTTTGGAACAGTTCAGAAAAATATAGGTATTAATTCTTCAAATGCTTAGTAGAATTCCCCTGGGAAGCCGTCTGGCCTTGGCTCCTGTTTGTTGGGAGATTTTTGATTACTGCTTCAATTTCCTTGCTGGCTATGGGTCTGTTCAGATTTTCTATTTCTTCCTGGGTCAGTTTTAATAGTTTATCTGTCTCTATGAATGCATCCATTTCTTCAGATTGTCAAATTTGCTGGAGTATAGTTACTTGTAATATGTTCTTACAATTATTTGTATTTCTTTGGTGTTAGTTGCGGTTTCTCCTCTTTCATTCATGATTTTATTAATTTGGGTCCTTTCTCTCTCTCTCTCTCTCTTTTTTAAAGATTTTATTTATTTATTTGACAGAGAGAGAGATCACAAATAGGCAGAGAGACAGACAGAGAGAGAGATGAGGAGAAGCAGGCTCCCTGCTGAGCAGAGAGCCCCATGCGGGACTTGATCCCAGGCCCCTGGGATCATGACCCGAGCCGAAGGTAGAGGCTTAACCCACTGAGCCACCCAGGCGCCCCACTCTCTCTCTTTTTTTGATAAGTCTGGCAAAGGCTTTATCAATCTTATTAATTCTTCCAAAAAACAGCTCCTGGTTTTGTTGATTATTTCTACTGTTCTTTTTGTTTCTATTTCATTGATTTATGCTCTGATCTTTATTATTTCTCTTCTTCTGGGTTTAGGCTTTATTTGATGTTCTTTCTCCATCTCCTTTGGGTGAAAGCTTAAGTTGTGTGTTTGAGACTTTTCTTGTTTCTTGAGAAATGTTTGTATTGCTATATACTTCCCTCTTAGGACCACCTTTGCTGTATCCCAAAGATTTGGAACAGTTGTGTTTTCATTTTCATTTGTTTCTATGAATTTTAAAAATTATTCTTTAATTTCCTGGTTGACCCATTCATTTATTAGTAGGATGTTCTTTAGCCTCCATGTATTTGACTTCTGTCCAACTTTCCACTTCTGATTGGTTTTGAGTTTCAAAGCATTGTGGTCTGAAAATATGAAGGAATGATCCCAAACTTTTGGTACCAGTTGAGACCTGATTTGTGACCCAGGATATGATCTATTCTGGAGAATGTTCTATGTGTACTAGAGATTAACATGTATTCTATTGCTTTGGGATGGTTGTTCAAATATATTCATGAAGTCCATCTGGTTGAGTGTGTCATTTAAAACTCTTATTCCCTTTCTCTTTTCTTAGATGATCTGGCCATTTCAGTAAGGGGAATGTTAAAGTCTCCTGCTATTACTGTATTTTTGTTGATGTGTTTCTTTGATTTTGATAATAATTGGCTTATATAATTGTCTGTCTCCATGTTAGGGATATAAATATTTATAATTGTTAGACCTTCTTTTTGGATAGACACTTTAAGTATGACATAGTGTCCTTCCTCATCTCTTATTACAGCCTTTGACTTAAAATCTAATTTGTCTGATATAAGGATTGCCACCGCAACTGTCTTTTGATGTCCAATAGCATGGTAAATGTTTTCCACCCCCTCACTTTAAATCTGGATGTGTCTTCAGGTCTAAAATAAGTCTCTTGCAGACAGCATATAGATGGGTCTTGTTTTTTATGCAATCTGATACACTGTGTCTTTTGATTGGGGCATTTAACCCATTTACATCCAGTGTAGCTATTGAAAGATATGAATTTAATGCCATTGTATTCCCTGTAAGGTGATAGTTATATTGTCTCTGTTCCTTTCTGGTCTATGTTACTTTTAGGCTCTCTCTTAGCTTAGAGGATCCCTTTCAATATTTCTTGTAGGGCTGGTTTGGTGATCACAAATTCTTTTAGTTTTTGTTTGTCCTGGAAGCTTTTTATCTCTCCTTCTGTTTTCAGTGACAACCTAGCTGAATATAGAATTCTCAGCTGCATAGTTTTCTCATTTAGTGCTCTGATTATATCATGCCAGTCCTTTCTGGTCTGCCAGGTCTCTGTGTATAGGTGTGCTGCCAATCTAATATTTCTACCATTGTATATTATAGACCTCTTGTCCCAAGTTGCTTTCAGGATTTTCTCTTTGTCTCTGAGATTTGCAAGTTTTACTCTTAGAGTAAAAAATGGGTTGTTGACCCATTTTTATTGATTTTATTGATTTTGAGGGAGTGTTCTCTGTAACTCCTGGATTTGGTTATCTGTTTCCATCCCCAAATTAGGGAAGTTCTCTGCTATAATTTGCTCCAATATACCTTCTGTTCCCTCTCTCTATCTTCTTCTTCTGGGATCCCAATTATTCTAATACTGTTTTGCTTTATGGTGTAACTTATTCTTCCAATTCTCCCCTCATGATCCAGTAGTTGTTAGTCTCTCTCTTTCTCAGCTTCTTTATTCTCCATCATTTGGAGAATTTATTCTCCATCTTCTATATCACTAACTCTCTCTTCCGCTTCATTTATCCCAGCAGTTAGAGCTTTCATTTTTTTTTTATTGCACCTCATTAATAGCCTTTTTGATTTTGACTTGGTTAGATTTTATTTCTCCAGAAAAGGATTCTTTAGTACCTTCTATGCTTTTTTCAAGCCCAGTTAGTATCTTTATAATCATCATTCTGAACATTAGTTCTGACATTTCACTAATGTCCATGTTGATTAAGTCCCTGGCAGTTGGTAGTGCCTCTTGTTCATTCGTTCTTTCTTTCTTTCTTTCTTTTTTTTTGTGGTGAGTTTTTCTGTTTTGTCATTTTGTCCAGAGGAGAACAGGTGAGTGAAAGAACAAATGCTAAAAATGTAACAACATCCCCAGTAAATTATACACTGAACAAATCAGAAGAGACCCAAAACTGGGGGATTGGGTAAGAATATGATAAGGCTGGTGACTAGAACAGAGCCACACACCAGATTTTGGGTGTATTTTAGTCTGTTAGAAGAAAGTAAAGAAAGAAAGTTATAAATATATTAAAATGAGGGTAAATACAGGGCGCCTGGGTGGCTCAGTGGGTTAAGCCACTGCCTTCGGCTCAGGTCATGATCTCAGGGTCCTGGGATCGAGTCCTGCATCAGGCTCTCTGCTTAGCAGGGAGCCTGCTTCCTCCTCTCTCTCTCTCTCTCTGCCTGCGTCTCTGCCTACTTGTGATCTCTCTCTGTCAAATAAATAAATAAAATCTTTAAAAATATTTAAAAAAAAATGAGGGTAAATACAATAAAGGGATTGAGTATGACTTAAAAATGAAAATTAAAAAAAAATTTTAAAAATTATTGATAAAATAAGTTGGTTAAAGAACAAAGAAGAAAAATTTTTTAAAAAAGAAAAAAGAAAGGAGAGAATGTGATCAGGCAGGTGAATGGAACAAAGCCGTACATGAGAGTTAGAGTATATTTTGGTCTATTATGAGAAACTGCATCCCAAAATTTTAAGGAAACAAAAACATATATATATATGTATGTGTATATATATACATACATACATACACACACACACACACACACACACACACACAAATAAGGTTAAGTACAGTGAAGGGATAGAATATTATGGCAAAAATGAAAATTAAAAAGACTTCTAAAAAGGAATTGATAAGATAAGAAGTTGGTTGAAAAAGGAAAGAAGAGGGCGCCTGGGTGGCTCAGTGGGTTAAGCCGCTGCCTTCGGCTCAGGTCATGATCTCAGGGTCCTGGGATCGAGTCCCACATCAGGCTCTGTGCTCAGCAGGGAGCCTGCTTCCTCCTCTCTCTCTCTGCCTGCCTCTCTGCCTACTTGTGATCTCTCTCTGTCGAATAAATAAATAAATAAAAAATCTTAAAAAAAAAAGAAAAAGGAAAGAAGAAAATAAAAAAAAAAGAAATAGACAAAGAAAAAAATAAAAGAAAAATTTAAAAATCAACTTCAAAAGACTAAAGAACCATGAGGGGAAAAGCCATGAATTCTATGTGTTGTATTGACCTAGCACAGAACTTTTGCATTTCTCATTGATTGGTAAACTTGGTCTTGGATGGATGTTCTTGCTGATCTTCTGGAGGCTGGGCTTGTTGCAGTGATTCTCAAATGTCTTTTCCCCAGGCAGAATTGCACCACCTTCCGTCAGCGGCCAGGTTAAGTAATATCTCCTGTTTCCTCTCAGTAGCTTTTGTTCCCTGAAGGCTTTCCATATAACTTTAGAGGATGAGAATGAAAATGGCAATCTCCCAATCTCTGGCCCTCGAAGAGCCCGAGAGCTCAGTGCCCCAAACCTTAGTGAGCTCTCCCAGAGAAAAGCATTCAATCACTACTGTCTCCCTGGTCTCTGCCCGCACTCTGCTCACCTGGCCTGTGACTGAGTATTTCTGTCTCTGGCACATGACCCCGCTTGGAGTCTCCAAATGCAGCAGATTCCTGCAGCATGCTTCCATGCCACTCCTCCTGGAGGAAGAAGGATAATCTTCCTGGGTCTGCTGCTTTTTTGATCCCCTCTCAAAAATCAGTGGTCCCGCTGTGCCATGGATCACGGTTATGACAATCCCAAACTGAGAGCCCATTCCTTGGTTCACTCCTTGCAGCCAACTTCCTTACTCTGCTACCTGGGAGCTCTGTCACACTCCAGCACTCTGTCTTTCGGTGACCCTGAGGGTCCTGAGACCACACCATCCTAATGAGGGTTTCACCCCATGCTTAGCCACTGGAGCAACATCCCTCACTGGAGCAGAATTCTAAATATTCCAATTTTGTGCTCTGCTGCTCTATCACTTGCTGGTAGCCAGCAGACGGAGGCTCCCTCCCCCTGTGGTCTATCTTCCCATATGTCACCTCAGATTCACTTCTCCACACATTCTACTTTACAGAAAGAGGTCAGTTTTTTGTTCATAGAGTTGCTGTTATTCTTTTCTTCGATCTCCTGTTGAGTTCATAGGTATTCAGAATGGTTTGATAACTGTCCAGCTGAATTCCTGGAACCAGATGAAACAGGTTTCCTACTCCTCTGACATCTTGCTAGCCATCTCCCACAATTAGAACTTTTAGAATTCTGGTACAGTGGGAGACATGCCTGGCTTAAAGGTGGGGCATAATGGGACATGCCTGGCAAAGTGGGGCACAATCTTTGGTGTGACACCATGATCTGAGAGTCCCATGGGTTATAAGAAGAATGGGTGGCTCCTAACTGCAGCAGGGTTCCCACACATGGAAGTGTGAAACTTGGCTTAGAACAAAGAGTCTATGTGCTGGCTTTCTGCTCTGTTTTGACACAAATTGTCAACTCCTGTGCAATCATATGACTGCTTTCCTGGGACCGATCCAACTAAAGGTGGAAGTAGAGTGAAACCTTCCCCAAGAGGAAGAGCAAGGGTCTTTGCCATGGGAATCCCTAAAATTTGGAGTTTTGAAACTTAGCTGTGTGCCTGGTCTAAAAAGGCACAGAAAAAGGCAGGATGAACATAGAGTTCTGACATAAACTGGAGAGACAAGAGTGTTTGATTGCTTTTCTGTGAGGTCTCACTGAAGAGTGGGGGGAAAGAATTCTCAACTCTGGGGCTAGAGAGAGGGCACTTCCCTATTCATCTCACCCATCAGTGATGAAATCCTTCAGGGAGCAAAATAACATCCTTAATGGAGTCCAGAGCCTCTTAGACCAAGCCCTGCCTCCCTGCATACTAGAGGCTTTCCATTAGGGCAGGTCTTCCTAAGAATGAGTGCAACAAGCTCCTCCCGCAGAAGACCAGCACAAACAAATTGCTCACACCAAGTTTACTGATCATAGAGAACTGCAAAGTTTCATCTCTAGGGGAAAATAATATCTAACATCCTTTATACTTTTATTTTCCATGTTTTTATTATTGTCTTTCAGTAATTTTCTTCTTTTTGAAGTTCTTTTAAAATTTTTGCCTTTATATATAGTTTTTGTGTATTTTATTTGTTTCTTTCCTTTGTGTGTATGTGTGTGTGTGTGTATATATATATATATGTTTGTGTGTGTGTGTGTGTGTGTGTGTATGTATTCTTGCTTTCTTATTTTGTGATCTAGTTTCTTTTAACAAGCAGACCAAAACACACCCAGGATCTATTTTTTGTTTGTTTTTGCAGTTGGTGTTATAGTTGCCTTGTTGTTTCCTTCTTTTTTATCTCTTCCTTTCCTTTCTGGACAAGATGGCAAGAAGGAGAAATTCACCCCAACAGAAATAACAAGAGTTACTACTTGTAGTCAGGGATTTAATCAATACTAATATAAGTAAGATATCTCAAATAGAATTTAAAACAATTATAAGGATATTAGCTGGGCTTGAAAAAAGCATAGAAGACACTAAAGAATCCCTTACTATAGAGATAAAAGAAATAAAAGCTAGTCATGTTGAAATTAAAAATGCTGCAACCAGGAGCACCTGGGTGGCTCAGTGGGCTAAAGCTTCTGCCTTTGGCTCAGGTCATGATCCCAGGGTCCTGGGATCGAGCCCCACATCAGGCTCTCTTCTCGGCATGGAGCCTTCTTCCCTTCCTTCCTCTCTGCTTGCCTTTCTACCTACTTGTGATCTCTGTCTGTCAAATAAATAAATAAAATCTTTTAAAAAATGCTGCAACCAAGATGAGGCCCAAGTGGAGGTTATAAAAAAGGGATGAGCAAAGCATAGGAATGAATCAGTGATGTAGAAGATAAAATTATGGAAAATAAAGAAGTTGAAAAGAAAGGGAAAGATAAATAGAAAAGTAGACTTAGGGAACTCAGCAATTCCCTGAAGTGGGATATCCCCATTATAGGAGTCCCAGAAGAAGAATGTGGAAAGGGACAAAAGGATTACTTTGAATAAATTACAGCTGAGAATTTCCCTAATCTGGGGAAGGAAATAGGCATTCAACACAAGGGACACAGAAAACACCCATCAAAATCAACACAAATAGGTCAACACTACAACATATTATAGTGAAATTTGAAAATTACAATAATAAAGAGAAAATTCTGAAAACAGTTTAGGATAAGAAGACCTTAACATACAAAAATATACATATCAGGCTGGCATTATATCTCTCCACACAGACCTGGCAGGCCAGAAAGGATATACGCAACATGCTAGATGGGAAAAATATGCATCCAAGAATACTTTATCCAGCAAAGCTGTAATTCAGAATAGAAGGAGAGAAAGAAGTTACAAGACAAACAAAAACTAAAGGAATTTATAAACATTAAAGCACACTGCCAGAAATATTCAAGGGGATCAATTGAGCAGAGACAACAAAGTAAGAGCAAGAGGGCACAGAGGCAATCTACAGGAAGTGTAACTTTGCATTTAATACAATGGCACCAAATTCGTATCTTTCAATAATTACTCCAAATGTAAATAGGCTAAAGGTTCCAATCAAAAGACCTAGGGTATCAGAATGAGTAAAAAACAAGATCTGTCAATATGCTCCTTACAAGAGATTTATTTTAGATCCAAAGTCACCTCCAGATTGAAGGTGCAAGAAAGGAGAATCATCTACCATACTGATGGATATCAAAACAAAGCTGGAGTACCCATCCTTACATCAGACAAATTAGATTTTAAACCAAAAACTGCAATAAGAGATGAAGAAAGACACTATATTATAATACAGGGATCGATCCAACAGGAAGATTTAGTAATTGTCAATATTTGTGCCTGTACCTTGGGAACACACAAATATATAACTTAATTAACAACAAGCTTAAAGAAACCCATTGATAATAATACAATAATAATAGGGGACCTTAACACCCTATTCAGCAACAGACAAATAATCTAGCCGAAGATCAACAAGGGAAAAGAAGCTTTGTATGCCAGCCTTGACCAGATGGATTTAACAGATATATCAAGAGCATTTCATCCTAAAGCAGTGGAATACATAATTTTTAAAATTAAATTCAACACATCATTAGTTTCAGATGTAGTGTTAAATAATTCATCAGTTGCCTGTAACACCCACCGCTCATCACATCATGTGCCCTCCTTAATCCCCATTAACCAATTACTCCATTCCCCCCCTCTCAATTTCCCTACAGCAACTCTCAGTTTGTTTCCTGTAGTTTAGAGTATCTCATGGTTTTTCTCCTTCTCTGATGACTTCCCTTTCAGTTATACCTCCTTTCCCTATGATCCTCTGAACTATTTCTTATATTCCATATACAAAACCATATGATAATTGTGTTTCTCTGATTGACTTATTTCCTTCAAGTTCAAGCCATGTCAATGTAAATGGTAAGATTTCATCCTTTCTGATGGCTAAGTAATATTCCTGTGTGTATGTATGGCACATCTTCTTTATTGATTCATCAATTGATGGACATCTCAGCTCTTTACACAGTTTGGTTATTGTGGACATTGCTGGTATGAATATTGCAATCACCACAATCTGTATCACTACAAATTGACCCTTCAGGTCACTACATTTGTATCTTGGTGGTCAATATTTGTAGTGCATTGTTGGATCATAAGATAGTTCTATTTTTAACTTCCAGAGAAACTACCGTAGTGTTTTCCAGAGTGGCTGTATCAGCTTGCATTCCCACCAACAGTGTGAGCAGGTTCCCCTATCTCCACATCCTCACCAACATTTATTGTTTCCTGTCCTGTTATATTTAGCCATTCTGACTAGTGTAAGGTGGTGTCTCATTGTGGGTTTTGATTTGTATTTATCTGATGACAAGTAATGTGGAGTACTTTTTCATGTGTCCATTGGCCATTTGTATGTCTTCTTTAGAGAAATGTCTGTCCATGTCTTCTTACCATTTCTTGATTAGATTATTTGTTTTTTGGGTGTTGAGTTTGAGAAGTTCTTTATAGACATTGGACACTAGCCCTTTATCTGTAATGCCATTTGTAAATATCTTCTCCCATTCTATGGGTTGCCTTTTAGTTTTGTTGACTGTTTCCTTTGTTGTTTAGAAACTTTTAAGTCTTTTTTTAACTTTCATTTTTACATTTACATTTTATAGTTATATTCTTCATTACTAGCTTCCATTCACTGTATTGAATTTTCTTTTGTGTATACGTAAGTTTTACTTTCTTTACAATTTTAAGATTTAGTGTTTCTAACAAGTAGAGCAAAATACAAACAGGACCAAGTGGATCAACCATTATTTGTTCACCTGGTGGATTATATTCTTTCCTTCCTCCACCTTTTATTTTCTTTTTTCTTTTATCTTTCAATTTCTGACCTCTTCAGATTTCCCTACTATGTATTTCACTTGGGTTGTGGCTGATAATTGTGATTTTGTTCTCCCATTCATCCATTCTTTTCTGGGGAAAATGACAGGAGGGAGGAATTCACAACAAAGGAAAGAACCAGAGATAATACTGTCAGCCAAAGATCTAACTGATATGGATATAAATAAAATGTCAGAGCTGGAATTCATGATAATGATTATAAAGTTACTGGCTGGGCTTGAAAGAAAAAAACATTAAAAATGCTAGAGAATCTCTTAATACAGAAATAAAATCTAATCAGGCCAAAATTTAAAATATTTTAACTGATATTAAGTCTAAACTGGTTTCTGTAATAGCTAGGGTAAATGAGGCAGAAAAGAGAATCAGTGATGTAGAAGACAAGATGATGGAAAGAAAGGGACCTGAGGAAAAGAGAGGAAAAACTACAAATGGAACAAGAAGGGAGGCTTTGGGAAAGCAGCAATACCATAAAGTAAAACCATATTAGAATTATTGCAGTTCCAAAGGAAGAAAAAGGGGACAGAAGGTGTATTTGAGCAAATCATATTTGAGAACATTCCTAATCTGGGGAAGTAAATGAGCATTCAAGTCCAAGACATAGAAGGAATGGTCCCCAAAATCAATAAAAATAGACCAACCCTAATGTATAATAGTGAAGCATGCAAATTCAGAGGTAAAGAGAAAATCCTGAAAGCAGCTCAAGGCAAGAATTTCTTAACCTACAATGGTAGATAATAGACTGGCATCAGAGCTATCCACAGAGACCTGGCAGGCCAGAAAGGCCTGGCATGATACATATTAAGCAGGATAAATGAGAAAAAAAAAAAAACATGCAGCCAAGAATACTTTGTTCAGCAAGGCTATCATTCAGAATGGAAGGAGAGATAAAACACTTCCCGGACAAACAGGAAACTAACCAACCCTGTAAAAAATACTAAAGAGGAAAGAAAGACAATCTACAGAAAGAAGGACTTTACAGGTACTACAATGGCACTAAATCCAATCTGTCAATAGTCATTCTGAAGGGAAATAGGCTAAGTGAGCCAATCAAAAGACACAGGGTTTCAGATTAGATTAAAAAAAATAAATAAAAAAGCAAGACCCATCCATAAGCTGTTTATAAGAGACACATTCTGAACATAAAGACACCTCCAGTTTGAAAATGAAGGGATGGAGGACCATTTATCCTGCCAGTGGATGAAAACTGAAGTATCTATCCTCACATCAGACAAATTGGATTTTAAACCAAAGACTGTCTTTGTACGAATGGGTCAACCAGGAAATTAAAGAAGAACTAAAAAAATTCATGGAAACAAATGAAAATGAAAACACAACTGTTCTAAACCTTTGGGATACAGCAAAGTTAGTCCTATGAGGGAAGTTCATAGCACTATAAGCCTTTCTCAAAATTAGAAAAGTCTCCAACATGCAAGCTAATCTACACTTAAAGGAGAAAAAGCAGCCGGAGAAAAAACAGCTAATAAAGCTTAAAGCAAACAGAAGAAGAGAAATAATAAAGATTAGAGCAGAAATCAATGATGTAGAAATCAGAACAGTAGAACAGATAAATGAAACAGAAGCTGGATCTTTGAAAGAATTAATAAGATCAATAAACCCCTAGCCAGACTTATCAAAAAGAAAAGAGAAAGGATCCAAATTAATAAAATCGTGAATGAAAGAGGAGAAATCATGACCAATATTGAGGAAATGTAAACAATCTTAAAAACTTATTATGACCAACAATATGCTAACAAATTAGGCAACCTGGAAGAAATAGATAAATTCCTAGAAACATACGAAGTACCAAAACTGAAACAGGAAAAATAGAAAATCTGAATAGAACAATAACCAGTAACAAAATTGAAGCAGTAATAAAACATCTCCCAACAAATAAGAGCCAGGGCAGGATTGCTTCCCAGGGGAAATCTAACAAACATGTAAAGAAGAATTAATATCTTTTTTTCTTAAATTGTTCCAAAAAATGGAAATGGAATGAAAACTTCCAAACTCATTCTATGAAGCCATCATCACCTTGATCCCAAAACTAAACAAACACCCCACTAAAAGGGAGAATTACAGACCAATACCCTGATGAACATATGTGCAAAATTTCTCACCAAAATACTAGCTAATAGTATCCTACAGTACATTAAAAGGATGATTCACCACAACCAAGTGATATTTATTCCTAGGCTGTAAGTATGGTTCAATATCTGCAAATCAATCAGTGTGGTATACCACATTAATAAAAGAAAGGATGAGAACAGATGGTCATCTCAATAGATGCAGAAAAAAAATTTTTGATAAAATACAACATCCTTTCTTGATAAAAACCCTCCATATGTAGGGACGGAGGGAGTATACCTCAACATCATAAAGGTTACATATGAAAGATCCATAACTAATATCATCATCAAGGGGAAAAACAGAGGTTTTCCTCTAAGGTCAGGAAAGACCAGGTATATCCGTCTCACCTTTTATTCAACATAGTACTGGAAGTCCTAACTTCAACAATCAGACAGCCGAAAGAAATAAAAGACATACAAATGGGTAAAGAAGAAGTCAAATTTTTACAATTCTCAGATACCATGATACTTTATTTAAAAAACCTAAAAAACTCTACCAAAAATTTGCTGAAACTGACACAGGAATTCAGCAAATTCACAAGATACCAACACACAAAAGTCTTTTGCATTTCTAAACACGAACAAAGAAGCAGCAGAAAGAGAAATCAAAGAATCAGTCCCACTTACAATTGCACCAAAAACCATAAGATACCTAGAAATAAACCTAACAAAAGAGTTAAAAGATCTGTATTATGAAAACTACAGAACACGTATGAAAGAAATTAAGGAAGACAAGAAAAAGAGAAACATTCCATGCTCATAGATTGAAAAAACAAATATTGTTAAAATGCTCATGTACTCAAAGCAATCCATACATTCAACGCAATTCATATCAACATACATCAACATTTTTCACAGAGCAGGAGCAAACAATTCTAAAATATGTAAGGAACTAGAAAGACCCCAAATAGCCAGGGAAATATTGAAAAAGAAAACCAAAGCTGGAGGTATCACAATTCTGGATTTCAAGCTGTATTACCAAGAGTTTATTGTCCAGACAGTATGGTACTGGCATAAACAGACACATAGATCAAAACAGAACAGAAAACCCAGAAATGGACCCTCAAATCTGTAGTCGACTAATCTTCAACAGAGCAGAAAAGAATATCCAATGAAAAAAGACTGTTCAACAAATGATTTGGGAAAATTTGACAGCCACATGAAGAAGAATAAAGCCTGATACCTTTCTTTTCTTTCCTTTTTTTAAAATGATTTTTATTTATTTAATTTATTTATTTCAGAAAGAGCATACACAAGCTGGGGGTATGGGCAGAGGGAGAAGCTGACTCCCTGTTGAGTAGGGAGCCTAATATGGGGTTTGATCCCAGGACCCTGGGAACATGACCTGAGCTGAAGGCAGATGCTTAACTGACTGGGCCACCCAGACACCTGAAATTGGAACACTTTCTTACACCATACACAAAACTAAACTCAAAATGGGTGGAAGACCTAAATATGGGACAGGAATCCATCAAAATCCTACAGGAGGGCATAGGCAGCAATCTCTCTGACCTCATTCACAGCGATTTCTTGCTAGGCACATCTCCAAAGGCAAGAGAAACAAAAGCAAAAATGAATCATTGGGGGCTTAATCAAGAAAAAATTCTTCTGCAAAGCAAAGGAAACAATCAACAAAACAAAAAGCAACCTATCGAGTGGGAAAAGATATTCATAAATGACATATCAGATAAAGGGCTACTATCCAAAATCTATAAAGATCTTATCAAATCAACAACTGGAAACAAACAAACAAATTCAGTCAGGAAATGGGCAGAGGATGTGAGCAGATATTTCTCCAAAGAAGGCATACACATGGCTAACAGACACATGAAAAATGCTCAACATCCTTTGTCATCATAGAAATACAAATCAAAACCACAATGAGAACCCACCTCACACTTGTTAGAATAGCTATAATTAACAACATGGGAAGTAAAAGATGTTGGCAAGGATACAGAGAAGGGGAAACCCTTTTATATTGTTTGTAGGAATGAAAGCTGGTGAAGCTACTCCAGAAAACAGTACAGAAGTTTCTGAAAATTTAAAAAATAGAACTATCCTATGACCTAGCAATTGAGCTGCTAGGCATTTATCTAAGAGACACAAAAGTAGTTATTCAAAAGAGCACATATACCCTAATGTTTATAGCAATAATGTCCACAATAGTCAAAATATGGCAAGGGCCCAGATATCCATTAACAGATGAATGGGTTCCCACCAACAGTGTAGGAGGGTTCCTCTTTCTCCACATCCTCGTCAGCATCTGTCATTTCCTGACTTGTTGATTTTAGCCGTTCTGACTGGTGTGAGGTGATATCTCATTGTGGTTTTGATTTGTATTTCCCTGATGCCGAATGATATGGAGCACTTTTTCATGTGTCTGTTGGCCATCTGGATGTCTTCTTTGCAGAAATGTCTGTTCATGTCCTCTGCCCATTTCCTGATTGGATTATTTGTTCTTTGGGTGTTGAGTTTGCTAAGTTCTTTATGGATTCTGGACACTAGTCCTTTATCTGATATGTCGATTGCAAATATCTTCTCCCATTCTGTCAGTTGTTTTTTGATTTTGTTAACTGTTTTCTTTGCTGTGCAAAAGCTTTTGATCTTGATGAAATCGCAATAGTTCATTTTTGCCCTTGCTTCCCTTGCCTTTGGCGATGTTCCTAGGAAGATGTTGCTGCGGCTGAGGTCGAAGAGGTTGCTGCCTGTGTTCTCCTCAAGGATTTGGATGGATTCCTTTCTCACATTGAGGTCCTTCGTCCATTTTGAGTCTATTTTTGTGTGTGGTGTAAGGAAATGGTCCAATTTCATTTTTCTGCATGTGGCTGTCCAATTTTCCCAACACCATTTATTGAAGAGGCTGTCTTTTTTCCATTGGACATTCTTTCCTGCTTTGTCGACACTGTTGGTGGGAATGCAGGCTGGTGCAACCACTCTAGAAAACAGCATGGAGGTTCCTCAAAATGTTGAAAATAGAACTGCCCTATGACCCCGCAATTGCACTACTGGGTATTTATCCTAAAGATACAAACGTAGTGATCCAAAGGGGCACGTGCACCCGAATGTTTATAGCAGCAAGGTCCACAATAGCCAAACTATGGAAAGAACCTAGATGTCCATCAACAGATGAATGGATCAAGAAGATGTGGTATTTATACACAATGGAATACTATGCAGCCATCAAAAGAAATGAAATCTTGCCATTTGCGACAACATGGATGGAACTAGAGCACATGATGCTTAGCGAAATAAGTCAAGCAGAGAAAGACAACTATCATATGATATAGTGTCCTTCCTCAACTCACTTATAAAGTGAGTGTCCCCCTCACTTTAAATCTGGTGGTGTCTTCGGGCTTAAAATGAGTTTCTTGGCGGCAACATATAGATGGGTTTTGTTTTTTATCCATTCTGATACCCTGTGTCTTTTGACAGGGGCATTTAGCCCATTAACATTCAGGGTAACTATTGAGAGATATGAATTTAGGGCCATTGTACTGCCTGTAAGGTGACTGTTACTGTATATGGTCTCTGTTCCTTTCTGATCTACCACTTGTAGGCTCTCTCTTTGCTTAGAGGACCCCTTTCAATATTTCCTGTAGAGCTGGTTTGGTGTTTGCAAATTCTTTCAGTTTTTGTTTGTCCTGGAAGCTTTTAATCTCTCCTTCTATTTTCAATGATAGTCTAGCTGGATATAGTATTCTTGGCTGCATGTTTTTCTTGTTTAGTGCTCTGAAAATATCATGCAAGCTCTTTCTGGCCTGCCAGGTCTCTGTGGATAAGTCAGCTGCCAATCTAATATTTTTACATTGTATGTTACAGACTTCTTTTCCTGGGCTGCTTTCAGGATTTTCTCTTTGTCACTAAGACTTGTGAATTTTACTATTAGGTGACGGGGTGTGGGCCCATTCTTACTGATTTTGAGGGGCGTTCTTTGAACCTCCTGAATTTTGATGCTCGTTCCCTTTGCCATATTGGGGGAATTCTCCCCAATAATTCTCTCCAGTATACCTTCTGCTCCCCTCTCTCTCTCTTCTTCTTCTGGAATCCCAAATATTCTAATGTTGTTTCGTCTTATGGTGTCACTTATCTCTCGAATTCTCCCCTCGTGGTCCAGTAGCTGTTTGTCCCTCTTTTGCTCAGCTTCTTTATTCTCTGTCATTTGGTCTTCTATATCACTAATTCTTTCTTCTGCCTCATTTATCCTAGCAGTGAGAGCCTCCATTTTAGATTGCACCTCATTAATAGCTTTTTTTATTTCAACTTGGTTAGATTTTAGTTCTTTTATTTCTCCAGAAAAGGCTTTTATATCTCCCGAGAGGGTTTCTCTAATATCTTCCATGCCTTTTTCAAGCCCGGCTAGAACCTTGAGAATTGTCATTCTGAACTCTAAATCTGACATATTACCAATGTCTGTATTGATTAAGTCCCTAGCCTTCAGTACTGCCTCTTGTTCTTTTTTTTGTGGTGAATTTTTCCATCTTGTCATTTTGTCCAGATAAGGGTATATGAAGGAGCAAATACAATACTAAAAGGGTGGCAACAACCCCAGGAAAATATGCTTTAACCAAATCAGAAGAGATCCCAAATCGTGAGGGGGGAGAAAGGGGATAAAAAGAGGTTCAAAAAGGAAGAAAGAAAAAAAAAGAGAAAAAAAAAAGAAAAGAATTTAAAAAAAAGAAAATGAATAAAGAAAAGTATAAAAACGAAAAAATATATATATTAGATAAACTAGTTAAAAAACGTTAAAAAAGAAAAGGGTAAAAATTAAAAAAAAAATTTACCCAAAGGCGAGAAAAAAGAAAAAAAAAGAAAAAGAAAAAAATTAAATTAACTGCAAGACTAAAAAAAAAAAATCACAGGGAGAAAGCCATGAGTTCCGTGCTTTGCTTTTCTCCTCCTCTGGAATTCTGCTGCTCTCCTTGGTATTGAAACCGCACTCCTTGGTAGGTGAACTTGGTCTTGGCTGGATTTCTTGTTGATCTTCTGGGGGAGGGGCCTGGTGTAGTGATTCTCAAGTGTCTTTGCCCCAGGCGGAATTGTACCGCCCTTACCAGGGGCCGGGCAGAGTAATCCGCTCAGGTTTGCTTTCAGGAGCTTTTGTTCCCTGAGCGCTTTCTGTAGAGTTCCGTAGGGAATACAAATGGCAGTCTCCTGGTCTCCAGCCCGGAGGAGCTTAGAGCCCATGGCCCCACTCCTCAGTGCGCCCTTAGAGAACAGCGCCCAGTTACTCCTGTCTGCCTGACCTCTGGCCGCGCTCCGAGCTCACCGAGCCTGTGGCAGGTTCAAGGTAACACCGAGCTGTGAGCTCACTGTCAGCTCTGTCTCTGTAGCCGGATTTCCCGTTCTAATACCCGCAAGCTCTGTGACACTCAGACACCCCCGATCCTTCTGTGACCCTGTGGGACCTGAGGCCACACTGACCCCGCGTGGGCTTCGCCCCGGTTTAGCCTCTGGAGCGATGTCCCTCAGTGGAACAGACTTTTAAAAGTCCTGATTTTGTGCTCCGTTGCTCCGCCTCTTGCCGGGAGCCAGCCCCTCCCCCTGGGGTCTATCTTCCTGTCGCTTTGGATTCACGTCTCTGCCAATCCTACCTTTCAGAAAGTGGTTGTTTTTCTGTTTCCAGAATTGCTGTTCTTCTTCTCTTCGATCTGCCGATGGATTTTCAGGTGTTTGCAATCTTTAGATAAGCTATCTAGCTGATCTCCAGCTAGCTGATGTAGTCTCAGCCTGCTACTTCTCCGCCATCTTGACTCCAAGAAGCGACTCTTAATCTCCCAAAACAAACTGAGGGTTGCTGGGGGGAGGTGGGTTGAGAGAAGGGGGGTGGGGTTATGGACATTGCGGAGGGTATGTGCTTTGGTGAGTGCTGTGACGTGTGTAAACCTGGCAATTCACAGACCTGTACCCCTGGGGATAAAAATATATGTTTATAAAAAATAAAAAATTAAAAAAAAATAAATTACCAAAAAAATTAAAAAAATAAATTAAAATTTAAAAAAACAGATGAATGGGTAAAGGAGGTGATGGATATATACATATACAATGTGTATATATATACACATTGTACATATACAATGGTATATTATGGAACATTATACAGCTATCAATAGAACTAATTCTTGCCATTTGTAATGACATGAAAGAAACTAGAGGGTTTTATGCTAAGCAAAATAAGTCAGTTTGAGAATGAAACATGATTTCACTCATATGTAGAACCTAAGAAAAATAAACATGTGAACATAGGGGAAGGGATGGAAAGATAAAAAACTGAGAGGGAGGCAAGTAAGAGACTTCTAACTATAGGGAACAAACTGAGGGTTGCTGGAGGGGAGGTAGGAGGAAGATGTGGTAATTGGGTGATGTACATTAAGAAAGGCACTAGATTTAATGAGCACTGGGTGTTATATGCAACTGACAAATCATGAAATTCCTTCCCTGAAACTAATAATATACTATATACAATATACTATACTGTATAATATACTGTACTATATACTATATAAAATAATATACTATTAACTAAATTGAATTTAAAATTTTAAAAATGAATAAATATATAAATAAATCAAAGATAAAAGAATCTTTGACATTAACTGAAGTCTCTCATTAATTTAATGGGGCTTATTCAGGAAAGACTAATGAAAATTAATAAGAACAGCAGAGTTTGTGGCATTACAATTTGATCTGCTCCTATCTTCCTCCATGAAGCTGGATAGTAAGTTTGAAAATCAGTAGCCTTACAACCACAGTAGCTACCAAAACCAGTAGCCTTGTGGCCACTGGAGGAAGACAACCAAATGGGAGCTTCTTTCAAAGGAAGTCTTTCAGGCTAAAATTAAGGGACACTTGATAATAACTTGAACCCACATAAGTTTGTAACACATCTTCTCCTATCTGATTTAAAAGACAACTCCATAAAGCAATACTTGTAAAATTGTGTTGATGAGTTTATAAAGTGCAAATATATAATTTTTATGATAATAATGCACAAAATAAAGGAGAATGGAGCTATAACAGAGGAATACTTTGGCATACTCTTTAAATTATGTTGGTCTCAATTTGAATGAAAAGGTGTTAAGTTACCAGGTTATTAACCACTCAGAAATAACTGAAAAATACACAGTGAAAGGAACAACAATAAATTAAAATGATATTGTAGAAAAATGTGTATTAATATAAAAGAAAGTAATAATGAAAGAGTATAGAAAAAGACCCATAAAACACATAGAAAACAAAAAAGCAAAATGACAGACATAAACTTTACCATATTTGTAACTACCTTACATGTAAATGAATGAAATATTCCCCAAGCAAAAGACAGAGTTTGCTGGAGGAAACATGAAACATAATCTAACTCTACTTTGTTTACAAGAGATACACTTTAGATTAACAAAAGCCTAACATATTGAAAATAAAAACATGGAAAAAGAATGCAAGCAATAATCAAAATAGAACTGGCCAGCATAAGACAATATATACCAGCACAAGACAAAAGAGACCTTAAAACAAAACGTTACTAAAGACAAAGATATTTTACCAACAAAGCAGCAATCTGTCAAGAAGGCAACAATAATAACTATATATGCAAATATTACAAACTGCAATAACAAAACTTGAAAATGGATGAAGCAAAATTTCCAGAACAGAAGAAACAGACAGTTCAACAACAACAGTTAGAGATTTCTTTGAAAGTCTCCATTTTCAATAATGAATTGTATGATGTGGTTGGAGCCAGAGTGTGTTATGCTAAAAGATATAGGTCAGTCAAATAAAGACAAATATCATATGATTTCAATCATATGTGGACTATAGGAAACAAAACATAAATATACAGGAAGAAAAAAAGAGAGAGGGAAGCCAACTGTGAGACTCTTAACAATAGAGAAGAAACTGAGGGTTGTGGAGACAGGTGGGTCGGTAATGGGCTAAATGGGTGATTGATATTAAGGAGCCACTTGTTATGGTGATTGTTATATGTAAGTGATGAATCACTAAATTCTACTCCTGAAACCATTATCACACTAAATGTTAACTAACTAGAATTTAAATAAGAGTTTAGGAGGAAAATGGCCTGATGTCAATTTCAATGTGTGTGAGAAATAGGCTTTCCCACACCAAAAAATGAATTCTCTGACACCAGCTGGATGTCCTATAGTTCAACTCGCCTCTGACATCCACCCAGAAAAATCATGGATTATATCCCGTAGGTTAGGGGCTCAGTCCCAAAGATTGGTCCCTACTCTCACTTTAGACACCAGTTGCAAGCCCAGGTTATGAACTACATTTCTGACTGACCAGCTTTAAATTGGAGGTTCCAATGATTCATCCCTGTTTCCACCCACTTGGTTTGGGTTAATCTGCTAGAGGGGCTCCCAAAATTCAGAGAAACATTTTATTCACTAGATTACTTATTTACTACAAAAGGATTAAACACCACAAATCAACAGTCAGCTGAAGAGATAAATGGGGTGAGGTTCTAAACAAAGAGGTTCTGTCCCTGTGGAGTTTGGCCTCATATGGTCATACATGGAAATATTCTGCTTCTCTAATTTGGAAGCTCCCTGAAATCCCTCCTTTTGGATTTTTATAAGGGTTTCATTACGTAGGCATGATTCATAAAACCATTGACTGTTGGTGATTATTCAATCTCCAGTCCATCTCTCCTTCTTGGAGATCAGTAGGTGGTTGTTCTGGCAAGCAGCACCTTCTTTACATGGGGTCCAAAATCACCTCATTAATGTAACAAAAGACACCTTTATTGCTTTTATCGCTTGGGAAATTCCAAGAATTTTAGAAGTTCTATGCCAGAAACAGCATGGAAACCATATGTTTATATATATATACATATGTATGTATATATATATATATACATACATACATATATATATGTATGTATATATATAATGAATATATATATATATATATTCATTCTTATTATAAATCACAATATCACACTCAGTCAACAGGTACTTCTTGAGCATCTAATATGTGCCAGTTGTGTCTGAAGGCTATGGAATGGAAAATAAGTTAATTGTTCTTTAAGCCCCTTGACCAAAGGACCTCACCATCTGCTCAGGAATAGAATATCACTAGGAAGCTTTTAGTTAACATGACAATATTACATATTGCTATAGTCAAATGGAGGCTAAGATGATAACTAATGAGTTTATAATTATTTAACACAGCTATTATTTAATGTGAAAAGTTTTGCTGTTCATGTTCCACATGAACTGGAAAACCTTAAGACTTTATTTATAAGGGAAAGTATGGGGGCAGCTCCTCACAAAGATGCTTAGAATGTGCCCATGCTTGCCTTAAGGCTCTACCATCATCATTTTGAAATTCTTAATAGTTTTGAGCAAGGATCCTTGCATTTTTATTTTGCTCTGGGCCCCATAATTTAGGTACTCTCTTCTCCTGGGAAGAGAGATTTGATTTGGAAATCATAATTGCTACCACGTACTGTGTGTTCATTAATGCCTTGAAGGATCTTAGATGCTTAAATATCTCCTCTAACCCTGAAATCAATCAATTTGTGAGAAAGGCAATGACCCAAACTCATTTCTTTTCTTTTTGATCCATTCTTTTCAGTTTTTTTAAAGATTATTTTTATTTTTTTTAACATTTTAAAAAATTGAAATTCAATTAACATATAATGTATTACTGGTTTCCGAGGTAGAAGTCTGGGATTCATCAGTCTTATATAATATCCAGTGCTCATTACATCACATGCCCTCCTTAATATCCATCACCGAGTTACCCCATCCCTCCACCTCCCTCCTCTTCAGCAACCCTCAATTTGTTTCCTATGATTTTTATATCAACTCTTTAAATGCATGAATTATACTTTGAGATATTTTTTAAAATTTTTGAGGGAATAAAACAGCCCACCTCTGAATAGTTTGCTCTAGAGAGTCTCAAACATTCTCAGTTCACTGGGACTTAATGTCCCAGTGATTTTTCCCTAAGCCAAAAGAAATACTTAATATTTCTATTTATGAAATAGTTTCAAACACATTAATAAGTATTTATGTCCTAACAACTTAGTACCTGAAGAATAATATGTACAAATTGAAAGAAAAAATAAAAGTTTAATTTTATTCTTAACCACAATTTCTTATGAATGGTATGTGGATGTACCTGTTGGGTACTAACAGCATCTAAAACATTAAAATTAGATGAGACATGCTACTTTTCTTCCAAAACTATCAGAACAACAAACCAAAAGCAATGTGACATCATGGAAGATAATGTGATCTAATGCCAAAGTTAACTTAATCTGAGCTAGCAGTTCTCTGGATGTCCTACACATGTAATTATGCTTCCCTCAAAAATTTAAAATATCCAGGAGGGCTCATGAGTTCCTTGAGTTACCCACCCCAGGTTACAGTTTGTTTATGCAAAGCAATACCTCCTTGCTGGGGAACAAGCATAGGTAGTCTTTTATCCTCTGCATGATGATATTAGATATACAGAAAATCATGGAAAGAAAGAAAAAAGGGGGAATGAAAATTGAATGAAAAAGAAAACTCCAGAAATGTATTTTTATGCAGTAACACACGCAAAAAGATTATTTTACTAGATATTCCATATCATAATACAGTTGCAATTGCAATAAATTTCATTATCTTCTTGACTTTTCTATAACTTAAATAATAAAGTATAATCCCAAATGAAGAGACAGAGTCACTGCTTTCCAAAATAAATGTTTTCTCAGTGTGAAAACTGAAAATTTATTACAAATGTAATAAATTCCAAAAATTAGGTAGTGCTTAAACAATTATTAGCAGCCAAGAGTTTCCTTTTATTTTTCCTTCAAGTAAGCTGGCATATGGAAAACAAACTATATTCAACCACTCACTTAAGTCTAGTTAAAGTCAAAAGACAAGAGGAATACTGTTCTTTAATCCTAATAAAAACAAAACACAAAAGCAACTGTTATTTATAATTTGTAGTTAGTAACATGTTATTAGTGGGTTGTTAGTTGATTTTATCTAGTAGTAGCTAGGTAGGTATTTTTGTTTTAATGCCATGTTGCTTCAAGAAGGATGAATGGGTAACTTGATTTTGATGAGAACAAAAAGATTGTACATTTCATTTTACTTGTTCTTTTTATGTTCGAACTTTGGACTTCAATGTTTATTTAAAAATCATATGTTGCTGCTGCCATCTGTTGGATGGTATGTGAGACCTACTCAGTCAGAAGGACCTTTTAAACATCCAAGTATCTGTCCTTTCCTTCTTTTAACTTTACAGCATGCCTCCAAAAGGTAAGATTCTTCCTTTACTCCTTTACTTTGACGTGAGGTATGGTTGTTGGCTCCCAGCCCCAAAACCCAATTTATCTGGGGAACATCTTCTATTGTGGTGAGGCACTTTCTTTTCAGGAGTTTAATTTCTTTCTATTAAAGAAAGAGGGTGAGATTTTTATCTTTTCATGACTTAAAAAAGTGAGGCAAGCTTGTTGGGGAGGAAAGACATGTCTGTGTCTGAGTATGTTTAGGAACAAGCATATTTTTAGTATGGGGTGGTAGAATCTACACTTGACTAAAGAGCAAGGGAAATCAGTCAAAATTCTGTTGCTAGACTGTCATGCATTTTTGAAACCAGTGATTTTACTTGTCTTGCTGCAGTTTCCTCAGTTGCAAGATGAGATAGTTGGACTAGAACTAAGAAAAGCGTATGAGCTCAGGATCCATGTGGTTTTCTCTCTCTAAAGAGTCATATTCAAGGACTAGCAGTCATAGTAGCTAATACGAATATCAAAAGAAATACCAGTCTGAATTTCTTGAAAAGCATGAAAAAGGTGCTAATTTACCAGTCTATGGGAAATCCATCTTGTCACAGAGCCCCTTTGTCCTCCTCAATTCTTATTTTTCTATTTTCTACGTGCTCTAATTATCAGTCCAACTCCCTCATTACTCCTCCCCATGCTGGTTCTCTGAGATGTGAGTATTTTCTCTCTCCTCCTGTCCCCACTCTTGTTTAACCTCTTGCTTCCAGTTTTCCATATCTCTCTGCATTTTTCTCTGATTCTGCATTTCAAATTTCCAAGGACCAGTCTTGGAGAAATGGCCTCTTCTCTGGGGTGTGGGAAGTCAAAGAAGCTAAACCAAGTGAAACATACTTCATATTGGTCTGGGGAGGCAGGAGAGGCAGGAAACATATAGAGGCAGGAACCAAGCACCCACCCAGCAAGAACCTTGCATGATATAACTACAGTACCTGTAGCTGAATTAACTGATTAGAATGCACAATTGGATTTATTGCCCTTTAGTTAGAGGTTTTTAAAGATAGAAGTTATCTAATTCCTATTTTAATTCTTGCTAAAGAAAGAAAGATTGGGATCATTATTGAGCTCAGTTCTATTTACTTTCCTGAAATTTGATGTCTACAAAACCTGGAGTTTATTTACCTTTTCCTTCTCTCTTCCCTTCACGACATTCATTTACACCAGATTGGGGAGGAAGTGCATCCTTTTTGGTTTCTTCTCTGAGGATGAAGTCTTGGTTGAGCTTTCAGTAAACAGCCAGAATGGGGTCTGGGAGTGGGGCTGTATTTCTTCTAGTGTGAGGGGAGTAATCATGAAGTAGTTCTCAAAACCTACCCTGAGGGGCATCTGGGTGCCTCAGTGGGTTAAAGCCTCTTTTTTCAGCTCAGGTCATGATCCCAAGGTCCTGGGATTGAGCCCTGCATCTGGCTCTCTGCTCAGTGGGGAGCCTGCTTCTCCCTCTCTCTCTCTCTCTCTGCCTACCTCTCTGCCTACTTGTGATCTCCATCTGTCAAATAAATAAATAAAATTTTAAAAACGAAACAAAACAAACAAACAGACAAACAGACAAAAAAATCCTACCCTGAGCTAGGCCTGCTCTCTTGGCCCTTGCTGCCATTCATCTCTCTGACCTACCTACTTTCCTAGTAGTGCTGAGGTTTGCTGTGGTGGAAGGGAATGCTGCCAGCCTGCACAGATAGTTTCTCCTTATAAAAGGTTTGGGGGATTTCCTAGACTTGTCTCTTACGAGTTCTGTCAATGAGGTTTCAGAGGACCCCAGGCACTTGGGGTGGAAGGGAGTGGCCTGCAGTGTGACCAGTCTGAGGCCCACCATGAAGAAGGCCTGCAGAAGAAAGATCCCATTTGTTATGATGGAGAGTAACAGCCAGTTATACATTTGGTGATGGTGATTCATTTGCTCAGTAGAGGTTTGGGAGGATTACAGTTTGAATTTGAAAAAGTCATTTCTATATCGGGCAATGAAGTGACTCTGAGCAATCAGCATGTACTATATGGAGTTTTGTCATCTTTGGTAATATGACCAATGTTACTGTATTGAGAAAAATGTAAAATGGAACTGTCATAGTAAAAAAAGAAATTATTCAAACAAAACTCCATGCTAGGGGTGTCTGGGTGGTTCACTCAGTTAAGCATCTGCTTTTGGCTCTAGTCATGATCCTGGGGTCCTGGGATGGAGCCCCACATCCAGCTCTCTGTTCAGTGGGGAGACTGTTTCTCCCTCTCCCTCTGCTGCTCCCCCTGCTTGTGCTTGCGTGCTCTCTCTCTGTCTCTCTCTCTCTCTCACTGTCAAATGAATAAATAAATAAATAAATCTTTAAAAAAAACCCTCCATGCTAATAGCATTATGATATAATGGAGTTCTATCACCACCAATATCTTGCCTTAAATGTACAAGCTGTATATATATTTGTATGTATGTGTGTGTATATACACACACACATACACACACACACACACACACACACACACATTTTTCTAAATCTTCTGGCTTTAAAGCTTGCTTTAAAGGACATAATGAAGTAATGAACAATACCATATTCCCAGCTGCCAGAGCCAATGTGTATCTCCAAACAGTGGCTGGGTGAGGAGGCTAAATGCTTTGCGGATACCCCCAAATGTCAACATTGTCCTCTCCAGCTTTGCTTGAGGAAGTGGATGAACATTTGTTTAATGATTTGGCAGTGTACAAAATGAGCTTGTCTGCAGCCCAGTACATCCACTCAAAAGTCATTTTATCTCTGCTGGCACTGGAGGATCCCTGTCACTCATGGTCACTAGGCAGAGAACTCACTGCCAGTATAAATGTTTACCAGGTCCTTCCCTTAGGATGGAGAGCTGAAGTTCCCAACTCTCAGTTCAGAAGGGCATGGCATAGCTCTTTTGCTTCTAGTATCTTTTGTACTGGAGGAACCATTGTTGCAGACTGGTCTGTGGAGGTAATCACCTCCCTTAGCTCTTAAATAGTAGGTGAACATGGGGGCAGTCCTGCACATTAAAGCCTAAGGCTCTGGTACAGTTTCTGGAGGCTGTGCTGCCCTTGAATGATGTCCTTGCCAGCAAAGCTGCATAGCCTGCAGGATGAGAGGCTGTTGGCATGTGCTGACTGGGTGGACCTGATTCCTGGTTATTGTGGGAATGCAGAGTTGCTTCTCCACCCATGGAGCTATGCTGTGATGAGAACCTTGGCAGGAGATGAGGGGCGATCTCAAGTATTCAGGCACTCCAATGCCTTTAAAACACTATTATGGGATGGAATGTAACATTACATAATATAACATGATATGTTAATATGGGCAAAGGGAAGTAGGGTTTTAAGGGACTAAATGGGGACTTTGACTTGAAATCTCTGGATTTCTCTTATACTTTATTTTCTTTATTGAGGTATAATTGACATATGGCATACTAGTTTCAGATGTATGACATAATGACTCAACATTTGTATATTGCAGACTAAGTCTAGTTAACATTTATCACCATACAACTTATAAATATACGGTATTATTCTCTATAGTCATTATGCTGTGCATTACTTTCCCAGGACTTCTTTATTTGATAATTAGAAATTCATACCTTTCGACCCCCTTTACCATTTCACCGACTCCCCATCTTTACCTCTGGCCAATACCTAATTCTCTGTATCTAAGAAATTGTTTTTGTTTTTATTTTAGATTCCCCATGTGAGGTTCTTTGGTATTTGTCTTCCTCTGTTAGACTTATTTCACTCAACATAATGCCCTCAAAATGTATCTATGTCATCATAAATGGAAAAATTTTATTCTTTTCTGTGACTGAATAATATTCCAGTGTGTGACGTGTGTGTGTGCATATCCATTTTCTTTATCCATTCATCTGTCAATGGACACTTAGATTGTTTCCCTATTGTGGCTATTGTGAATAATGCTGTAGCAAACATGGAGATGCAGAATATATATCTATATAGATATATATATATACACACAGATTTTATATATTATATATTATAATATATACATTTTTTTTCTTCAAATTAGTGTTTTTGTTGCTAAGTGGAATTGCAGGATCATATGGTATTTGTATATTTTTAGGAGACTTCATACTGTTTTCCATAATGGCTACACCAATTTATATTCCTACCAACAGTGCACAAGGATTTCCTTTTCTCCATATCCTTGTGAACACTTGTTATTTCTTATTTTTTATAATGTATGGCACACACATATACACACCAATATTCCTAAACTCCAAATTAAAAAATGTTCTCTCATTTTTCCTGATCAGTTAGGGATCTTATCTGTTACTCCACTGAATATTACTTCTTTAATTTAGAACTAAAATTTAATGACTTCTATGTTAAAGAGAAACAGAGGACCAGTGTTATTTCTTATTTTTATAATAGCCATTCTAATGGTATGAAGTGATATCTCATTTTAGTTTTGATTCAGATTTCCCTGACATTACTGATGTTGAGCATCTTTTCATGTACCTGTTGGCCATCTGTATGCCATTTTTCTTTAGAAAAATGTCTATTCAAATCTTCTGCCATTTTTAGATTATTTAGGGGTTTTTGTCTTTTTGTTTTGTTTTGGATTTGGTTTTTTTGTTTTGTTTTGTTTTGTTTTTGCTATTGAGTTGTGGGCATTCTTTGTCTATTTCGGATATTAGTCCCTTTTCAGGTATATGATTAGCAAGTATTTTTTCCCATTCAGTAGGTTGACTTTTCATTTTGTTGATGGTTTCCTTTGCTGTGTAAAAGCTTTTTAGTTTGATATAGTCCCACTTATTTATTTTGGCTTTTGTTGCCTTTTTTTTGGGTATCAAATCCAAAATTCATCTGCAAGACTCATGTCAAGGAGTTACCTTCTATGTTTTACTCTAGAAGTTTTATGATTTCAGGTCTTAAATTCATGTCTTCAATCCATTTTGAGTTAACTTTTGTGTGTGAAAATAAGATAGTAGTCCAGTTTCATTTTTTGTCTGTGGCTGTCTAGTTTCCCCAACATTTTTGAAGAGACTGTTCTTTCCCCCACTGTATATTATTGGCTACTTTGTCATAAATTAATTGCCCATATATGTATGGGCTTATTTCTTGGCTCTCTATTCTGTTTACGGAATTCTCTTAGATTTCACCTCATTTTTAAAAAACTGCAATTAATTGGGCTTTTGTATTAAAATTGCCTTTACGTTGACTTTGAGTTTATCAGAAGATAAATCAGAGTTTATCTTCCTACTTTGATAAGGCTTAGTGACCACTAGTAAGCTTCTGTCTTTCACCAGAAAGACCGAAGCTGCGACATGAATGATAGCTGATGCATGAGTGGTGATAACTGCCAGTCACAGAGTCCTTCTGGACTGTGCTGAGAGTATCATATGAGTTACCACATTTACTCCCCAGTGCAACCCATGGCACAGGGACTTTCATTCCTGCTTTCAAAAAGGAAATTGAAACTTGAAGGAGGATCACATGGCAGAACCATGCTTGGAAACCTTACCTCTAAGCAGCCTGAGGTGAACTCTGAAAACGGTTCACTATTCACATAACCCAGAAAACCCTACAAAAAAATCAAGAGGCTCAAATCTTCATGTTTACCTTTTTTGTTGTTTTTTAAAATTATGTTCAGTTAGCCAACAAAGAATATGTCATTAGTTTTTTATGTTATGTATTTTATTTTTATGCATTAGCTTTTTTTTTTTTATTTTTTTATAATTTTTTTTTATTTTTTATAAACATATATTTTTATCCCCAGGGGTACAGGTCTGTGAATCACCAGGTTTACACATATGAGGAAGTGGTGATGCAACATGGAGGCTTAAGTGGGTAGAAGAAGAATAAATGAAACAAGATGGGATTGGGAGGGAGAGAAACCATAAGTGACTCTTAATCTCACAAAACAAACTGAGGGTTGCCGAGGGGAGGGGGTTTGGGAGAAGGGGTTGGGACTGTGAAATTTATGCATTAGCTTTTTAACTTGTATTTTTCACACCTATATTTTTTATAGATGTATGCTTTATTATAGTCCTTTTTTCACTATTCAATTTTACCTTTGCATATATATGTTTTACTTATAATTTTAGGACATAATGTCCTCTAACACACAGAACAAAATACACCCAGGAACAACAGAAACAGCGTTTTGTCCACACTTCATGTTCACTTTAAGACCACACATGAAAGCACCCAGGCCATCGGGGTATACATATCCTATAAGCCACTAAGTATCTAAAAGATATCACTTTGTAGAAGCAATGTGTGCCATTCCATTGCTACAATGGTGGAGTTGGTAGGTGTGCCCAGGCCAAACAATGGGACTGGACACGAGATTGGTGGCCCAAGAAGAGTGCTGCATTTTTACTGCCCATGCTTCAAAATGCAGAGACAAATGTTGAACTTAAGGGTTTAGATATAGATTCTTTGGTCATTGAGCACATCCAGGTGAACAAATCCCCCCCAAAATGTGGCATAGAACTTACAGGGCTCATTGTTGGATTACCCATACATGAGCTCTCCCTGCCCCACATCGAGATGATCCTTACTGAAAAATAGCAGACTGTTCCTAAACCAGAAGATGAGGTTGCGCAGAAGAAACAGATATCCCAGGAGAAACTGAAGAAAGGAAACTTATGGCCCTGGAGTAAATTCTGCACAGAATAAATGCAGAAAGAAAGAAAAAAAAAAGAGAAAGAAAAGAGAAAAGAAACAAAGAAACAAAGAAAGAAAGAAAGAAAGAAAGAAAGAAAGAAAGAAAGAAGAGAGAAAAAGAAAGATGTTTGTATTCAGGAATCTTGTCCTCAAAACCTTGACTTAATGATGGAAAGCTTTGATTCTTTCCAGGGGCTCCAGCAAATACCTTGTTGTAGTGGATTTCCCTCTAATTTGGGTGAGAGCTCTTACTTTATGGTGCCAAATCAGTGAGTCCCTACTCTCATGAAAATTATAAACTTGTAAGTCTAAAGGTAAAGGTATAGCATTTATCTAAAATATTAACTATTAAGTGCTTTGTGCTATTCCAGAAACAATATTGCCCTATTATACCATCATAACTAGTCTCTTCTATTTGTATGTCTACAAATCTAATGTATTTTCTTGTATTCTGAGAAATAACAGCCAGGTACTTTTCTTTTCAATTTATCCATTATCCACCTATCTATTTATCCATACATATATTCATATAATTATCTACCCATGTAACAGTTGTTGACTTTGACTTAGTGTGAGGTATCTTTTGTAAAGATTGGGAGTCATACAAAGATATTAACAAACAAGTAAAGCTTCTTTCCCCAAGTACCCAGAATCTAGTTGGGAGAGACTCTCTATCTAGATTTAGAGCTGTAACATACAGGAGAATGAGGCAAGTCCTATGGAAGAGAAAGAATTTGTAAATGAATGTGCTCTCCCTAGGAGCCACAGAAGTCTTGATGAATGGGGAGGATTTTGGAAGGGGAGATTGGCTGGTGGAGAGGACATTCCAGAGGAACAAATGGGTAGGTGTGGGATGTTCAGACTTGTGGGACCCGGGAATGTTAATTGTGGAGGGAAGGGGAGGAGAGCTGGAGCAAGGTTGAAGAGGCAGGCTAGGGCCAAGCCATAGAGGGCTTGAGCACCAGGATAGGTGGCTTAGGCTGAATTCAGTAGGAGTGGGGTTCATGAAGGCTTTTACAACAGGGGAACTCTATGACACAGGTTTAGTAGGAAAAGCATGCTGCCTAGTCCTGGCTAGAATCCTGGCTCTTTTTAAGTAGTGCTCATTGTTAAGTTCTCAGAGCCTGAGTTACTACATCTGTAATCTGATAGAAATGATACCTACCTTGTGTCTTGTTTGGAGGATCCAGTGAGATCATGTGTGTGAAGTGTCCACTGGAGATCCTGAGGCACTTGGGCAAGGTGGCATTCTGATGAGGTTTGGAGAATGGTGCTTCGAGAATCTTATTGTAGAGGTGGATGGTGGAGGCTGGCAGCCTCGTTAAGATAACTACAGTGGTCTTGTCAGGCATCTGGGGCTTGAAGGGAATGTCAGCAAGAATGGAATAAAAGCAGGAACAGACCTGAGAGAAAAGGAAGAATGGATGGAACCAGAAGCTGATGGGAGGTATGATTGTAGGGTGAGGGGGCTTTGGAAGCAAGTGTGACCAAAAGGGATTCTAGGGCCACTTTCCCAGCAGCACCCAGCCCAGGAATGTAGGCACCGTGACTCTAGAACAGTCCTTCCTGTTGAATTTAGGAGACAACTTTGAATTTAGGAGACAACTTGTTTCTCTCAAGCCAGAGCAAATTCTGAGAGTTCCTATTTTCACACAAGATTCTGATGCTGATGCCAAATTTTCAGCTTCAGGTAGCAAAGGATTTTCAGTTGTCCTTAGGGTTGAAACAACATAGTGCTATTTGGCTTCCTCCATGCAGCAAAGTTGGCCAAAAAAACTGTCTTTTGTTTTGATTTGAATAGAAAGCACACTGCTGTGTGGTTCTTGACATTTACTTTACCCTGGCAGCAGAACTTTATCTTGGAATGCAGTGGTGGTGGGTTGAAAAGATAGTCCTCACAGGCATATTTTCCACATTTGTACCTTAGTCATCAGTTTCAAATACTTTTATCTCTGATGGCATCATTTACAACCATGCTCAAAAAATGTAATTAAGGAACAAAAATAACTCATGATTACTGAACCATAATGAGATAGATGCTTATAAGCACTTTCTCTAGGAAAACCAAGTGGGCATCTACCACATGAAAAATGTATGACAGAGGAAGATAATTAAAAGTTGAAATTAGGCTAATGTATCTGACAAAAGAAAAAATTTTTAAATTAAACTGTTAAATTATTTAATTATTGACTCATTGTCTTAATTAAATTGTATGATGTTCCAGAATAACACTTTATGGGCATCAGGTATGAGCTTCTATTTTGGGGTTTCTCATGTGGCCTGTGGGTGTCCTTGTGAAGAGAAGGCCTTAATGAGAAGACTCAGATATTTGTGCTTCTTTTTCTTTTTAACTTTTTATTTAAATTCCAGTTAATTAACATACAGTGTAATATTAGTTTCAGATTTACAATATAGTGATTCAACACTTCCATACAGCACCCAGCTCATCATGACAAGTGCTCTCCTTAATCTCCATGACCTATTTCACCCATCCCGCTTCCAACCTCTCATCTGCTTACTATCAGTTTATTCTTTATAGTTAAGGGTCTGATTCTTGGTTTGCCTTTCCCTAAGCCTGTGCTCTTTGTTTTGTTTCTTTAATCCCACATATGAGTGAACTCATAGGGTATTTTTCTTTCACTGACTGACTCACTTTACTTACCATAATACTCTCTCACTCCATCCATGTCATTGCAAATGGTAAGATGTCATTTTAAATTTTTTTTAGTTTTTATTTAAATTCCAGTTAGTTAACACACACTGTAATATCAGTTTCTAGTGAAAATTTGGTGATTCCACACTTCCATACAACACCAAGTGCTCATCAAAACAAGTCCCCTCCTAATCGCCATCACCTATTTAACCTAGAGTTAAGAGTCTGCCATTTGAAAATATCTTCTCTCATTCCATAGGCTGCCTTTTAGTTTTGTTGATTATTTTCTTCACTGTGCAGAGCTTTTTATTTTGATGTAGTCCCAATAGTTTTTTTGTTGTTGTTGTTATTGTTGTTGTTGTTGTTGTTATTTTTTCCCTCGCCTCAGGAGATATATCTAGTAAACAGTTAAAATGACTGAGGTCAAAGGGGCTACTGCTTATATTCTACTCTAGGATTTTAATAGTTTCATGTCTCCCATTTAGGACTTTAATCCATTTTGAATTTATTCTTGTGTATGGTATAAGAAAATGGTCCAGTTTCATTGTGCATGTTGCTGCCCAGTTTTCCCTACACCATCTGTTGATGAGACTGTCATTTTCCCATTATATATTCTTTCTTGCTTTGCCTAAGATTAATTGGCCATATCACTGTGGGTCATTTCTGGGTTCTTTATTCTGTTCTATTGGTCTATGTGATATTTTGTGCCAGTACCATACTGTTTTAATCACTACGGGTTTGTAATATAACTTCTAGTACAGAATTGTGATGCTTCCAGCTTTGCTTTTTTTGGGGGGGATTGCTTTGGCTATTTGGGGTCTTTTGTAGTTCTGTATACATTTTAGGGTTGTTTGCTCAACTCTGAAAAATGGTGGTATTTTGATAAGGAATGCATTAAATGTGTAGATTCCTTTGGGACACATGGACATTTTAACGTTTGTCCTTCCAATCCATGGAGCATGGATGGAATCTTTCCATTTTTTCTGCTGTCTTCAATTTCTTCCATGAGTGTTTTGTAGTTTCAGAGTACAGGTCTTTCACCTCTCTTGTTAGATTTATTCCTAGGGTTCTTATGGTTTATGGTGCAATTGTAAATGGAATTGATTCCTTAATTTCTCTTTCTGCTGCTTCATTATTGTTATATAGAAATGCAACAGATTTCTGTACATTGATTTTGTATCGAGAATTTACTGAATTTGTGTATCAGTAAGAGCAATTTTTGGGTGGTGTCTTTTGGGTTTTCTATATAGAATATCATGTCATCTGCAAATAGTGAAAGTTTTACTTATTTCTTGCTGATTAAGATGCCTTTTATTTTTTTTGTTGTTGTTGTCTTATTGCCAATGTGAGGACTTCCCATATTATGCTAAATAACCTTGGTGATAGTGGAAATCTCTTTCTTCTTCTAGACCAAAGCTCTGTTTTTCCCCATTAAGGACGATATTAGCTGTAGGTTTTCCATATATGGCCTTTATTATGTTGAGGTATGTTCTCTCTAAACCTACTTTATTGAAAGTTTTTTTTTTTAATCATGAATGGATATTGTACTTTGTCAAATTCATTTTTTTTGCATCTATTAAGAAGATCATGTGGTTCTTATCTTTTCTTTTTTAATGTGGTGTATCATGTTGACTAATTTGCAAATAGTGAACCACCCTTGCAGCCTGGGAATAAGTCCCACTTGATCATGGTGAAAGATTGTTTTAATGTACTGTTGGATTTGATTTGCTAGTACTTTGTCAAGAATTTTGCATCCATATTCATCAGGGATATTGGCCTGTAGTTGTCTTTGTGGAATCTTTGTCTGGTTTTGGTGTCATAGATTGAATTTGGAAATTTTTCTTCCATTTCTATTTTTTTGAATAATTTGAGAAGAATAAGTATTAGCTTTTCTTTAAATGCTTGGTAGAGTGCTCGCTTCAGCAGCACATATACTAAATGCTTGGTAGAATTTGATTACAGATTCAATTTTTTTGTCATTTATCAGTCTGTTCAAGGTTTCTATTTCTTTCTGTTTCACTTTTGTTAGTTTATATATTTCTAGCAATTTATCCATTTCTTCCAGGTGGTCCAATTTGTTGGCATATAGTTTTTCATAATATTCTCTTATATTTGTATTTCTGTGGTATTGGTTGTTATTTCTCCTTTCTCATTTATGATTTTATTTATTTGGGTCCTTTCTCTTTTCTTTTGGTAAGTCTAGCTTGGCGTTTATCAATTTCATTTTTTCTTTCAAAGAACTATCTCCTGGTTTCATTGATATGTTCTATTGGTTTTTTGGTTTCTATATCATTTATTTCTGTTTTAATGTTTATTATTTCCTTGCTTTTCCTAGTTTTAGGTTTTGTTCACTGTTCTTTTTCTAATTCCTTCAGGTGGATGGTTGATAGTTTGAGGGGTTTTTTTGCTTCTTAAGATAAGCTCCTATTACTATGTACCCTCTTGGGAGTGCTTTTGCTACATCCCAAAGGTTTTGGAACATCATGCTTTCATTTTCATTTGTTTCCAAGTATTTTTTTTTTAATTCTTCTTTGATTTCCTGGTTAACCCATTCATTTTTTAGTAGGATGTCCCTTAACCTCCATGTATTTGTGGTTTCTTCAAGTTTTTCTTGTGGCTGACTTCAAGTTCCATACATAGCATTATGATAAGAAAAGATGCATTGGTATGATCTCAATATTTTTGTATTTTTTTTAGGTCTGATTTGTGACCTAATATGTGATCTGCTCTAGAGGATGTCTCATGTGCACTTGAAAAGAATATGTATTCAGCTGTTTTAGGGTAGAATGTTCCGAATATGTCTGCTAAGTCCATTTGGTGCAGTGTGTCATTCAAAACCATTATTTCCTTACTGACTTTCTGCTTAGATGATCTTTATATTGAGGTAAGTAGAATGTTAAAATCCCATACTGTTATTACATTATTATCAATGAGTTCCTTTATGTTTGTTATTAATTGTTTTATATATTTGGGTGCTCTCATCTTAGGTGCATAAATATTTATAGTTGTTAGATTATCTTGTTGGCTTGTCCCTTTATTATAATATAGTCCCCTTCTTCATCACTTGTTACAGTCTTCATTTTAAAGTCTAGTTTGTCTTATACAAGTATTACTACTCTAATTTTCTTTTAATGTTGATAGATGGTTCTGTATCTCTTCATTTTCAATCTGCATGTCTTTAGGTTGAAAATGAGTCTATTGTAGGCAGCATGTAGATGGGTCCTTTTTTTTTTTTTTTTTTTTTTTAATCCACTCTAACACCCTACATATTTTGACTGGAAAATTCGGTCCATTTGTATTCAGAGTAGTTATTGATAGATATGTATTTAGTGCCATTGTTACTTGGTTTTTTGTTTCTGAAGATTTCCTCTGATCCTTCCTTGTCTTTGTCACTTTTGTTTTTTCTTTCCAAAGAATCCCCTTTAATATTTAATATTTTTTGCAGGATTGGTTTAGTGGCTGAGAACTCTTTTGGTTTTTGTTTATTTGGGAAACTCTTTAACTCTTACTCTGTTCTGAGAAATCTGTTGCTTCTTAGAAATGCAAATACCTTTTGCTGCATTTCTAGACCTCTTGTAAATATTATTGTATTTTCACCAGCAGATGTCACTATTTACACATAAAATGAAAACCACCCCCAAGCATTTTTTTTTTTTTTCTTTTTCTTATTCTGAAACAAGACAACCTTACTCACATTTTTTGCATAAAACCTTATAATGTTGTTATTCTTGTTCTGGAAAATAAAGACATTGTTTATCCCTTTAAAGAAAAACTTTATATATATATATGTGTGTGTGTGTGTGTGTGTGTGTGTGTGTGTGTGTGTGTGTGGAGTGACTGGCTTACAAAAGACACACATTTCTTCTTTTTTTTATTTGACACACACATTTCAAATATTAAGTTGTACTGTAAAACTCCACTTAAATTTTTTTTTTTTTTAAGATTTTACTTGTCTATTTGAGAGAGAGAGTGCAGAATGAGAGAGAGCAAGCATGAACATGAGGAAGGGCAGAGGGAGAGGAAGAAACCGTCTCTCTGTTGAGCAGGCCACCCCCCCCCCTGCCCCATGTGGCACTCAAGCCCAGGACCCTGAGATCATGACCAGAGCTGAAGGCAGACTCTTAAACAACTGAGCTACCCAGGTGTCCCCCAAAATCTTTGTTGAACACTTATTCTTTGCCTGAAACCAGCTTATGTGACAGAGTCTTCCTAAAACAACTGAAAGGCTGGTCCTTAAGAATCTTAAAACCTCTTTTGGAGAGATAAGACTTAAAAAACAAAACAGCGTAAGACCTCAGTTAACTACTAAAACTAAAAGTCATTGTCACATTGTTTCAGGGAGATGGGAGATCAGTGAGGACTGGAGTAGATGGAAACCTTTAAAGGAAGGAAGCTCCAAGACAAAGAAGGTAAATTCATTTGTTTGGCAATGGAATGGTACTATGGAGCTTTTTGCTAAGAAAGTAAAAAAGAATTATTTTTGGAGGGTCCACTTGATGGAGTTGTGAAAATGTGGAGGGGGGTGGCATTACAGAATCTGAGAGTGAGAACAAAAACTCTCATAGTGGTAACTAGAAGTAAGACTAGTATCCAAAGGGCATAAGAGAAACAATAGGCCATCAGGCCACCTCACTGACAGGTACACTTACTATTATTGCTTCTTGTCTTCTCAGTCCAAAATCAGGATAAAGGGGTCAACACATGGTCAGACAACAAAATAGAAGATTTGAGTTCAGAATTGTTTCCAGAAACTCTTGAACATATGGCCACTATAAGAAATACAGAGAATAGAGTAACTTGAATCTTTTGATCTTGGGTGACTGGTAAGTGATGGCATTGCTGCTGATAGAAATGGAAAACCTGGGAGTGGAAGTGGGCTTAGATGGAAAGATGTCAAGTTTAGTGTGATCCATGCTGCTGAACCTGATGTGGGCCAGGATGGCAGAGATCTGGAGGTATCAAGGGCAAGAGGAGGGAATTTGGACTCCAGTCAGGCAGAGCACAAGACTGCATTAGCAACCATTGACCTTGGAGTGAAAACAACAATAATGACTAGAGAAAGAGGAGGTATCAGATCTCAACAAATGCCCATAGTTAGAAGGTGATATCAGAAAAGAGGAGAAGAATCAGAAAAGAGACAGAGAATTAGGGTGTGAAGAAGAAAGAAAAGAAAACCAGAAGGGAAGGGAGGATTTCAGGAAAGAAGGGATGCTAGCACTGATAATGACCTCAGGGAGGTCAAGGAGCCAGATACCACCCCTGGGTTATTAAATTTGATAAGATCTTACTCTATCTGAGAAACTTTGACCTTACTCAAAGTGGATTATAACTGGCCACCAGCTTCCCAGGTATAAATGCTCAATAGTACTTAAGTATTGCAAAGCATCTGCATTTACTAACAGTTTTAAGATTCCTTTCACCCTGAGTTCTTTTGAATATTCTTAAAGTGCTCTGAAGTTAAAGATGTCAACGTTGTTGTCATACCTTTAACACTGGCTGACTAAACATTAGTCCTACTTGCAGGCTCTAGCAAGAACAGTAGCAGCTAATATTTCAGAGGACTTTAGTGGATGACAGCTTGGGTTTTTACCCTGGGTTCAGTTGCTGTTTCTTCTGCTTGCTAGCTGACAATGGGAACTTAATACTGGTAGGTGCTCGTACAATGAAGATTCTGTGACAAGATGGTGCCAGGAGCCAAAACTACTTCAGAGAGACAAGCATATCTGTTGAATTTGGTGTCCAATATAGAGAGAGAGGGGAAAAAAAAACTGTAAAGAAGATCTTAATTACTAGATTCTAAGTTAAACTTGATTACAAAAATCAAATGAGGTATAGCTCATGAAAGTACCTTGGGGGTGACTATGTGACTCATATTTGTTAAGCATCCCACTCTTGATCTCTTCTCAGGTTTTGATCTCAGGGTTGTTGAGCTCAAGCCCCACTTGGGGATGCAGCCTACTAAAAAACAAACAAACAAACAAACAAAAACTGATGTAGTTTTGGAATATAGTGAGTTTGCTGGGATGAGGTCCAGAGCCAACAACCAAGAAAGAATTCTTGAGATGTCTTTGGTGCAAAAAGTTGATTTTATTAAAGCATGGGGACAGGACCCATGGACACAAAGAACTGCAGCACCAAGGTTATGAGGGGTGGCTGATTATATAGTTGGGAGTTGGGGGAAGTAAAGGAAAAGGGAAGTTTTCAAAAGGATTTTCATGGGTTGAAGAAGACTCACTGGGTACCAGAGTCCTTGCCATTGTCAAGGTAAGGTTATTTTTCCTTCTAGCAAGGCATTAACATTAACAATTGGGAACTTCCTGGAGGAACACTACACTCTGCCCCCTTCAAGTATCTGTCAGTGGGTGGTAGGTTGTAAGGACATTTAAGTGTATCTACATTTCCTTCTGGAAGCTAGGTTATTAATAGGAATGCTTTGTTCTTGTGGATTGTTAAGACTTTTGTAAACTGAGGGAGATTCATGTCTTGCAGGATTGTGATCTCTGTAAGTTAAAATTTTTTTTTTTCCTTTCCTTAGCTTTAGGACAGTGGGGAATGCCTGAGGAATGTCACATATATCCCATCTGGGGAGGGAATGTTGTGGGGTGTCAGCTTCTGCTTTGTCCTCAGTTTGCCTTCTGTTCCCTCATCAAAACCACAACTCCTTTTTGGGGAGCTTTGTGGCTCAGTGTGGAGTCTGCTTGTCCCTTTCCCTCTGCTCCTATCCCACTTGTATGTGTATTCTCTTTCTTTCCAAAATAAATAAGTAAATAAAAATCTTTAAAAATAAAGTACCTTGCACCCTGCTTTGCACTCTATTAAAGAAGGCACTGTAATTTAACAACATAAAATGAGAGCTCCAAAAATATTCCAGGTATGAATTAGGACCTTCTAAATAAATATATGAAATCCATGACAGCATCTGTGACATGACATCATGTTGTAGGAAAAATTACACACTGTGAGTCAGGAAGGATTTACTTGCCTTTTGATCATGATGGTGATGATAATGGTGACTATGATAATTGTTGGGTCGGTGGGCTCTGGGAGTGCAGGAGGAACAATAGAAATGACCAGGCAGCTCCGGAGGCTCCCGGAGTGCAGGAAGACCCCCGCGGGGTCTCGCAGCAGTCTTCCAGCCTAGCCCCCCTCCTTAACCCTTGGCTCTCCCGCCAAAAGGATGTATGCCCAGGTCACAGCTCCAGAGGTAACCCGATGTAACCCGATACCTATACAGGAAACAGATAAAAGACCCCCCCCCCCCCCCCCCCCCCCCCCCGCCAACTCACTTGCAGCAGGACTTCCCCAACTCTGCTTTCCAGAGTCGTGGAACCTCGCCCAAGTGTGCCCACCTCCTCCCGGTGCAACTTTCTTGGCTCCCCTTCTCCTGAGCCCTGAAACGTCACCGGAGAGTGCCTTTAATAAATCTTGCCTTGCACTTGTCGTGTTTATCTTGCCTATAAAACCTTACAATAATCATTTCCCAATTGCTTTATTTATCAAATGCCCACCAGTCTCTCTGTGCCAAAAGCTGCCCTGGTTTGGGTTGCATGGGTACATGATGTATCAATACTTCTGGTACATGGAGCATTATCCATTAGGCTCATCCCACTTCTCACAGCCCTGAGTCAGAGATCCAGTTGCTTCTGAGGATCTTTCAAAAAATACTTTGTTTATTTGAGAGAGAGACAGTGAGAGAGAATGTGAGAGGAGAGAAGGTCAGAGGGAGAAGCAGATTCCCCATGGAGCTGGGAGCCTGACGCAGGACTCGATCCATGGACTCTGGGATCATGATCTGAGTCAAAGGCAGTTGCTTAACCAACTGAGTGACCCAGGTGCCCTCTTCTGAGGATTTTTTTTTAACACCCCCATCACTCCCAGATACTTGTTGCATGGAACTTGCCTTATAGAAGATATTGGGCAAGCCAATTCTCTTGCAGTTCAGAACTAGAGGACCTTGTGATACACAGTATAGGAAATGTTACATTCAGGGAAGTGTTATCCACATACTTGGCTCTAGTCCTTGCTACTACTAATATAAAGAAGTAACATTTATTGATTTTTACATACATTAGTATATAAATACCATGCTATAGTACTAGAGGATGGACATGATTTCCCCCTGATTAGAAACAAGAAAACACTAAGGCTAAGAAAAGTTAAGCAAAGTGACTAAAGTCACATACTAGACAGAACCAGGACCTGAAGGCAGGATAGTCTGTCACTGAAGACCTTGTACTTAAGCCCTTCTCTACACCAAGAGTATAGGAACACTTCATATTCATAACGGGGCTCTGGATCATTATTCAGGTTTGCTGATTTTTACCAAGGTTCTAGAATCCTTTCCCCTGTCCCCTACCACCACCTATTTACAATAACTTTACTGAAGAAAGGCATCCATTTGCATTGCCGAATGGAAGTCACAAAGTGAGTACTCAAAAAGATACTTGTTGGGGGAATAAAAAAGAGAGATTTGTTGAATGAATGTATGCCTGTATATGTTCTGTAGGTCATCAAAGATCCTTTACCCATTTGAAAGCCAACAAGTGAGGTTCAGGTGATTCTCGATGTGCAGACAAAACACTGAGCCTCAGAGAATATCACTTTGAAGGCTCACACTCTTCGTTGAATTGCAGTAACCAAGTTTCACATCTTTAGGAGCCAGTTCACTGTATTAAATTACATGCATAAATAAAGAATATTTAAGAAAATGTGGTATGTTCTTAAGCTCAGTTTCCCTCTAACCCCTTACCCTTGTTACATTTGTATCATGAAAATTCATAACCAGAAGCCTTCAGCCTACAGCCCTTTGCCCACTTGAGGGTTTCACCATTACTACCTGGAACCCCTAAATAACCCTCTGCCAATCAGTTGCCTATCACACTTCCTCCCTCTTTTGCATCTCTAGGAAAGCAACTTTTTATCTAATGTGGAAAGCCTTGTTCTTGATAGAGTTCACTTTCTGAATCTTAAGGAAGGAGTCTTTTTCTTTTTAAGAGTTCCTTTTCTGAGGCGCCCTCACATATGTCTTTACCTATTTGAAAGTAAACAACATTCTACCCATAGACAGCCAGAGGAAAGCCCATAAGCTGATCCTATCTCAGAGGAACAAGGCTCAGCAAGTGATCAGAGAGGATTTCAAGTGGATTGATGGCAATACCTGTCCCTGTGGTTACTAGACCCTGCCTGTTGGGAAGAGATTGTTACTCTTCTGTCTTGTGGCACTTCGTGCTTTGCTGATATTTAAATCAATGTCATCTAACACCTACAGAATACAAAGATGATGTCAGCTCTCCCCACAAAATGTTTCATAATTCTCTAGTTAAATCTCCAGGTTTTTATTCCAAGCAGCTCTAGGACGATAAGACCCTCTAATATAATACATTTGATATAATAATTGTTCACTAAGCTTTAGGTATATTTCCTATCTTGGAAGAAACATTCTTTTCTTTCAATAAAGACATGAGGGTGAGCAGTTCCCTCTTCCCCTCTACTCAGAAAGTAAGGAACAGCCTATTTGCCGTAGATCTCAGTTTCCATGTTCTTATCACAGGATGACAATCTCATATCTGTGGGTTCTTGTGACCACTGATGATGGAGCACTTAGTAATGATGATTGAGAATTTTGGCCTTCAAGTCAGACAGAAATGTTTTGAAATCCTGGCTCAAATTCTGCATTTTCCACTCACTCACGCTCCACACCTAAAAAACTCCTAAATAGATCTGTGCGTTAGTTTGCTTAACTGCAGAATGGAGAAAATGGCACCTACGTCTTGTGGTAGAGCAAAAAATGTCAAGCACAGTGGGATTTCACAGTTAGTATTCATACATGTTAGCACCAATTTTGTGGTTTTCCCATTGGGTAGGTATAGGAAGAGGCCTGGTGTCATTAATACCAGAGTGCAAATGACAGATTTCAGAGTAAAAGTCTTCAGTTGGTGAAACTGATGAAAATACATTTTAAATATTTGGCCAGAGATAAGAAATTTATGGCCATGAATGCTGCATCTCTGATAGTTTAATGTATGAGTGTGTCACAAGAGACAGCATTTGTTTTGTTTAAAACCTCATGTACTCAATTTGCATTCAGAGAAATGTTGTGGAATCATCCAGACCGATGACTACTAACAAGAAATTGGGATGCCAGCAAGGCCAATCTTTTTGTGAGAATGTTGGGCTATTAATCATAAAAAAAGCAAAAACAAGACACTTTTGTTATAGCAAACTGTTGCTAAGCAGATAATAAAGACCCCTTTCAGAGCTTGTATTTTCTTTCTTTCTTTCTTTTTTTTTCTAAGAAAAGTACTTGGCTTGTACAATGGTTTTTCAGATGAAATAAAAAGCTCCACAAGCTCAAGAGCCCTTAGTGTTTGTGGTTTTTAGACCAATATCCTTGGCATCAGTCAGTCCCTGCAGGATGGAGGGCAAGATGTGGAATAACCCTGTAAAGAGAGGACAGGACATGGCTGGATCACTTTAATAACTGACTGGGTGCATGAAGTACATTTAGTTTGGAAGTGAGCTTGTTGCCCCAGGAAAGCCCAGGTGAGCTATTATGCCTTCCTCTGATGGCTTCTGACAAGTCCCAGGTCACCCTCTCCTGTGCTGAAAAGGACCAATGGCCATCACTTAGATCTCCCTTTCCTATCCCCTATAGAGGTGGATGTTGCTTCCTCTAGGAAGTTGTGTGGGGATACTGGTTCATGAATGTCCGCTTTTGCTCAATCCCTGCTAGAAAAATAACAAAGCTCTTCAAAATCTAGGAGCTGAGCTTTTGTAGTTTCTAGATAGAGCAAGTACTTAAATATTTGTGGGATTCATGAATGACTTCATGCATGCATTTGGACCTCCAGCAAATAGCAGATGTTGTATGCAGGAAAACCAACACCAAAAAATATCCACATCCTAGTCCCTGAAACCTGTCCATGTTACTGTTATTTAGAAACAGACTCCTTGGAGATGATTGAGTGAAGGTTCTTGAGATGGGAGATTATCCTGGATCATCAGGTGGCCCCTAAATGCAATTGCATGTGTTCTTATAATAAGGAAGCAGAGGGAAATTCACAGACAGAAGAGAAGCTGGTGTGAAAATGAAGCCAGAGACGGGAGTAATTCTGTCTTAAGCCAAGGATTGCTGACAGCCACCAGGAACCGGAGGACATTCTCCTGCAGAGCCTCTGAAAGGGGCTTGACTTGCCAACACCTTGATTTTGACCCAGTGTGACCAATATAGTACTTCTGGCCTCCAGAACTGTGAAGAATGACTTTCTGTGGCCATAAGCTGTCATTTGTTAAAGCAGCCTCAGGCAATGAATACCAAAGACGGCTAATATCTTCCCAACAACCAAACTTCACCTTTGTCTCAAAATGTCAGAATAAGTACCATGAGATGCCTGTTGCCCACACAGATGTTACAGGGGACAATAAATACATCTATGTACATCTTGCTCACTGAGAAGAAAATCTTTAAAAATAATCGTTAAAATTATTATAAAAATGAAACAAATTTATAGCAGAAAAAGAAGGCAAATATTATGGTAGATATAAAAAATTAAAAGTAAATGTGCCCTTTAACTCCCACAGGTTAGTCCTCTGGTATGTGTATGTGTTCTTTGAATTTCTATGACTAGAAGTATATTTACACCTCCCCATTTTGATACCAACCAGGCCATTCTTTCACACCATCCAGTTCCTTTTTGTTCATTTAAAAATGTATCTTGTAAGATCTTACCATGTGTGTGTATGGATATTTCCTCATTATTTTTCAACAACTGTGAAAACATTTCATTGCATAGATATATCGTAATTTATATAACTAGTTCAAAATGGTAAATTACGGAGGTAACCAAATATACTTTGTTTTGACAGCAACAAGATGACTTTAAATTGGATTTATAGGAGAAGAGAATATTTTTCTTTCCCCAAATCATGGCAAACTATTGTGATTGTCCTCAAAAGGAGCATGGTTGTTGAAGAGGTTTGGGTTCTGCAGAGTAACTCCGTGATTAGGAGAGAAGTCTGGGATCCCTCAAGTGCTTTCTCTTATTGTTCTTAAACTCTGAAACGCCTTGAAAAAAAAAATAGCAGCAGTTTGTTCATTCATTCCTTCTTTCAGCCGATGTGTTTCAGAGCTCTGCCAGCATTCTGCAGGTAATAAAGATGAAAAACATGAAGCATCCTGCCTCCAAGTAGCTTGCTGTCAATGAATAGTAGGATAATTACTAACATAGATTGACGCTTGACTTTAAGCAGGCACTGTTCTAAAATACTCTACATTCATTACTTTATTCAATTCTCCTGTTGTTGTTATCCTATGTTTTGGAGGAGAAATCAGGGGCAGAGAGAGAAGTTAAGTCTCTTATTCAAGGTCTCAGTGCCAGTAAGGGGACAAACCAGGGTGTTAATCAGGACAAGCAGAAGCCTGAGCCCATCCACACTCTGATCTAGTAAAGGCAACTACTCTGGCATCTGTTGCTGCGTTACAAATTACCCCAAAACTCCGTGGTTAAAAATAACAATAGTCATTTATTTGTTTGGTATCCTGCAATTTGGGGAGTGCTTGGTGAGGACAGCTCATCTTTGCTCTTTGTTATGTCTATTAGGGCTGGAATATGCAATATGGATTTTTAACTCAGGTGTCTGATGCCTCAGCTGGGTGTTTGGAATATAGGGGCTGGCCAGGTATCTCCATGTGGCTTTTCCACATGACTAGCTTGGACTTCCTTACAGTATGATGGTATCAGCCTAGCTGGACTGTTTATATAGTAGCTGGCTTTTCCCAGAGCATAAAAGTAAAAGCTGCCATTCCTTCTTAACTCCAGGACTTGGTAAGTGAGGAACTTCACTTCTACTGCTTTCATAGGTCAAAGCAATCACAAGACCAGGTAAGATTCAAGAGGTGAGGCAAAGAAAAATCCTGTCTCCAACTGAGAGTGTCAAAGTCACATTGTAGAACAACATATGATATAGGAGATATTGTGGAAATTGTTGGAAATACTCCAGACCAGTTGATTAGCTATACATAAACAGCTATCATATGAGAAGAAGGAAATAAATGTTGCAAAAGGGTTAAAGTTTAAGAGATTAACAGATTACTTACAGTTTGCAGAATTGAAGACAGAAATTGATGGAGGGTGCATTTAAATTTGCTTGGTGGGGAAGTAGCATTAGACATGTGCATATGAGAAAAAGGAGGTTCCAGGATTACAGTGTGAGCAAAGGCCAGAGGTAAGGGTGGAGTGTGTGTGTGTGTTTAGAAGAAGAAGGTTGAAGGACTGTGGAGTGGTTTATTTTTAACCAAAATATCAAATATGGAACTGATCAAACCGGATTTCTTTGGCACCAGGAAAACAGGCACATGTTGGCTCCAGGTATTGCAATACGGTGGTGGTGAAGACTGCGCTTCTCTCCCCGAACCCTATGGGGCATTGAAAATAGCTTTCTCTTCTAGGGCTGTTGTCAGGCAGAGGTACAATTCTGAGCTCCTGGGCACTGGAGCTCATTGCCCTTGGCCCCAAGATGAGCACTGAGGGGGCTCCTGTCCAGGAGTCAGCTGAGTCCCCTCCCAAGCCCTCTCTTGAACCCCCTTCTGGTGCTGCACCTGTGGGGCGGGTGCAGCTGTGATGGTACCACTGGAGTAATTATGGGAAGAAAATGCTAATGAGCAGATGCCTGTGATTAACTTGCTTTTTCTGTTGCCTGTCAAGCCCAGGCAGCACTTGTTGGAAAAGATAATTAAATCAGAATCAGATGGCTGCAGTAAATATTTTATTTGAAGCTCTACACCACAATAGAGGAAGTTGACCTTGAAATCCAGCTGTAAATTCCCACCTTTGTCTCAAGCCTGGGCCCAACTCGGAGTGTGAGTTGGAGTCTGCTCAAATGAGCTTCTAGTTAAACAATCAAGGGCTCAGTGGTACATGTCATGCATACTAGCTTATTAATGCTAGAGTATTAGGATAATACTTATTGGCTCCCTTAAAAGTGGACAAATCTTGACTTGGGAAGTGTGGAATCCAGAGCAAATAGGCAGCCCAGCCTCCCCCATGCCTCTGTTTGCTCAGGTTTGGCTCTGAGGGGCTAATGACTCCACTCCCTCCATCACAGAGGTTATCCCCATGTCATCAAGAGTTTCTACCTCTCTGGTACACATTTCTCACTTGCTCTATCTAGCAAGCAGAGGTCTTGATGGTAACTTGGGTGGTAAGTGCCCATGAAAAATCCTGCCAGATTCCTTTTCCTCATGTGATGCATTCTCCATTGTACATCTTATCAAATGGGAAACTGGAAATTGCTTGGGAGACAAGTGGGTATTTCTTTTGGGTCTAGAACAGTAGTTTTATTTAAGGACTTTCTAAGAGGAAAAGATTTGTAAAAAGAAACCATCATGCCCTACCACACCTTGTCCCTGTCCTTGCAATATCTGTTCTCCCCTCATGCCTGGGATATAGGGAGGGACAGGAACTTGTCTAGTACCCTGTTTGTTAGCAATGGGGAAAAGATATTCAGAAAGTGAAGCACAGCACAAAGAAGCCCACCTATCAGACAGAACAAGGACGTGGCAGTCTCCACTTCATATTGTGGGAGCTTCTTGTCCTCTATATATTTAAGAGTCAGACAGCTTTACCTGGAGAAGTTACACAGCCTCTGTGATCAATCCAACTTGCTGCCAAGCATCCCAAATGTTACAAATCTCTGCTCATGGGGAGAGACCTAACGTTTCACTTCCCTGCACAGACCCTCTGATGTCTTTATGTATCTGAAACATTTTATTGGAGAAATGGGGTGCACTCTTTCAAAGACATCTCTTCAGGATCATTTTTCAAATGGTCTTTTTTTAGTTTCCAATGTATGACTCACAATACACCTCCCCTCTCCTCAACCGTACTCCCATCCAAGTGCCCAAGGACCATCAGACCATTCTCTGTTGTCCTCACAGATGAAGTAAAGCCTCTCACTTGGTGGCCCCTGCCTTTGTCTCTTGCATTTCTTCCTGAAAACCATACATTTCTTGTTTGTTTTCAAAATTCTGAGATGGTGGTGTTTTTATCTCAAGAAATCTTAGTTCATTCTCTCTCCACAGAGGAAATCATCTTTAAAAACAAACTGATGCAAAACCCCTTGGGAGCGTGAGTATGCTGAGGAGATAAGGGAAATCTCGCAGCAGCCAGAGGGCCAGAATTTCCTTTGGGTAAAATATGGGAGCTGTGATCAGTGGAGACCAGACTGGCTGACCTGGGGCTACATCCACCTAACAACTGCCTGTGGTGTGGGGTGGAGGAGACTTCAAGGGCAGGGCCTGTAGGAGGTTGAATTCAGCATGAGGAAGACATCTTGGATACAGCATTTAGTTATGATTAGGGAAGATGTTCAGAGTTACCTGCTGGAGAGTAAGGGGGTCCCACTAAATGTCAAATGAGAAAAATTACCATCCCTCTAGTATTTTTTAATTTTTTGAATATTTTATAAGGTGAGCAAAGACCCTGGCTAATGAGCATTCCCTCCTTAACTAAATTTAGTCAGGTTTCTCTGAGACCTTTTTTCCAAAAGTTCTCATCCTTGACCCGAACTTGACTTGCCTCGCCCAATTTTGTCAAGAAATTCTGCTAAATCAGTTAAGTGAGAACCCCTCATCCCTTGATGTTCAGTCATTTCTCATCCCCCTCTTCTTAATATACAAACAAGTTCCCCTGAATAATTTCCCATCCACTCTCCTACCCTGTTCTTGGCTGTAAATCCCCACTAGTCTCTTTTGTATTCAGAGTTGAATTCAAGCTCTTTTCCCAATTGCAAATAGTCTTAAATTAGTCTTCCTTGATGTTTTAACAAGTGTCAAAATAATTTCTCTTTAATGTGGTCTACTGCCTAATATTTCAGAATCCCATTAATGTAATTCTTTTCCTTATTCATTTGAATTTATGTATTATTTTCCTTCTGTTTCACACTGTTGTTTACCTTCAGCAGGTATAATTTAAACCCATGCTACAGTGAATGCAGGTATATTTGATAAGATCCTAACAAGGGAGATCACTGTATGCCTGTGGTAGTCAGTCCAGCCTGCTGTAATAAGACTTAATTTTTTTAAGTTATTAAAAGTTTTTATTTTTATTTATTTGATAGAGAGAGGGAGAGAAAGCACAAGCACAAGCAAGGGGAGGGGCAGAGGGAAAAGCAGACTCCCCACTGAGCAAGGAGCCCAACACAAGACTCAATCTCAGGACCCTGGGATCACAACTGGAGCTGAAGGCAGATGCTTAATGGAGTGAGCCACACAGGCACCCTAGACTGCATGGTTTAAACAGCATAAATTTATTTCTCATAGTTCTGAATGCTGAGAAGTCAAAAATAAAAGACCTGACAGACTCAGTTTCTGGTGAGGACCCATTTCCTGTTTGCAAATAATATCTTTCTCATTGTATCCTCACATGGAAGAAGAGGAGAAAGTGTGAGGAAGCTCTCCTGTTTCTTATAAGGATACTACTCCCCTGATTAGATACGAGGCTTTGCCCTCATTACTTAATTACTCCCCAGAGGCCCACCTCATAATATCATCATATTGGGGGTTAGAATTTCAACATATGAATTTGTGGGGGGCAGGAGGACACACAAACATTCAGTTCATAACAGTGCTTTTCTTGTCCATCTCGGAGGCATCCAACTATATGTAACACAACTGGAATATTTTTCTGGATTGATATCTCTTTTTCTGAGCATGGCACACTCTTCAATATAAAGAGCACTGTGTAATCCCTTAACATTACTAGGACAGAATGGATAGTAATGTGATATTACTACCTATCTACTTTCTGAATTAGGAAGCATTTAAAAGTTAGCTGGACTGGCATTTAAAAGCTAGCTGGACTCTGTCATTTTGGGAACTTTTTCTTGTGAAATTCAGTGACACAATCGGAGTCCATGCCTCACATTAAATTTATCAGCATCTTGTACTTTGTAAGATGTGGCAAGTTTTTGGATAAGATATTGGGATACATTTCTTTGACTTGGAAGAACTCATTTAATTTAATCTTAGAGATTGTAACTAATAGATTTTACTCAGTTTACCAGTTAATGGGTGAAATATTATTCACTACAGACAAGAACCCTGTCCCAGGTATGTTATTTACAAGGTAGTGGCTGAACTTTGAATCACAAGTAGGAAAAATCACACACACACACACAAAAAAATGTTTTCCTAATCTTCAATGATGAAATCAGCTGACATTGTGAAAAATTATAGGTGGTACATACAGCATTCTCCTAACACGGGTCCCTGAATTTAGGCTTGGAAGGAGACCTACTATGAGGCTCATAATGCCCAGCAGCCCCTATTACTGTTTTATGGTAGATTTAGCCCCAGCTTTCCAAAGACAGTTCAGGTTTATACTATTGTGCTAGAATAATTATTGATAGTGCCCTTTTAACTCTCAAAAATATCCTGTATTGACTGATTTTAGACCATGGAGTCACCCTAAATAGAGTATGTTGATGAAGGTGTGATTTACTTCAATATATAAAGTCTTCCTCATGAGGATTTAGGAATCTGTTCTCATTTTCTTAGTTCTCAAGACCAAGAATGTTTCTACCACTTCTTAATTACAATTTCATTATTATTTTAGGGAAAAGAATATTCATGTAACTTGTCAAATTTCTATTTTTGCATTGAGTTTATGAGAAATTCCAGCCCATTTCTAATAATTATTCAGGTCACCCTACATGTATTTTTATATCACCTCACTACATTTGCTCCAAATTCTTGCTTTTATGTATGTAGCATTTTTTTTTTTGTAATTTGTAAGATTCCTTTGAATAAACATTGAAATAAGGCAATTACAAAATAATTAAAATGGCTGGAAACAGTGCTCTTTGTAGCATTCTGGAAACCCTAAGTTATTTGCTCTTAAAGGCTGCCACATTTACAATTCTTAAAAGAAAAATCACATTGTTTCTTGTTTTTTAAGGCCAACAGTGGACCTCTGAGCCCAGAAAGATGGGGTATACATACTCTTTCCTTTATTTCTCCCACTGACTACAGATAAAATCCCTGGACATTATATATGAAGCATACATAAGAGACTCTAAAAGGTGGTAAGAATAAGATAGACATGATAGTGAGACAGGGAACAACATGGTGATAAATTCCTAGGGTTTCTTTTTCCTCACATATCTCAGAAGTATAGGGAAAGAAGTCAGCAACCTGAAAATGCCAGAGGCTGTACACAACCCCCAACCCCTGCAAAAAAAAAAAAAAAAAAAAGTCTGCTTTCTCTGAAGAGAGGCATTCTAGCAAGACAGAAAACTTCCAGGTAGTAATTGCTCCACTACAGACTAATGCCATGGAAAAACTGTGCCCTATTCCTAACCTTTCCAACAGAGGCCTAGCAGACAGCGTAAACTTCAAATCATTCCAAGGTTGTAATGAGACACTCAAACATCTGCACTATGGTGGTGTTAGTAAAGATAGGGAATGGAGTAAGGGTAGGGAATGGAGACTTTCATTCCCTATAGGTGATAGTGAGCACCCCTCCAAAGCATCAGTGGAAAACCCATGAGAAGTAGTAGTGAGTCACTTCTACACTCCCAGGCAAGGATATGTAGAAGGAAGCCAATTAGGAGCTTAGATTCCTATCCTTATTCAGCAGTAACTAGAAGTCATCCCCTCCTTTGTTGTCAAAAGAGGGCAAGTGGTCACTCAAACTTCTACCAATCCGTGGTATCTACTATATCTTTTCCTGCTAACTTTCTAGTTTGGTTGCTTATGGTTGGAAAACACACTCTGTATGATTGCATATTTTAAAAATTAGTTGAGGTTTCTTTTATCTCACGGGATATCATCTATCTCGGTGTATGTTCTGTGAACACTAGAAAATAATATGAATTCTCCATTGTTAGGTGGAGTGGTCTATAAAAGTCTGTTATATCCTGTTTGTTGATGATGACTTTCCATTTAGTAGTTTTATTAACTGCTAAAAGAGGAGTGTTTGATTTCTCTAAATATGAGTGTAGAATTTTCTATTTATTCTCTCATTTCTATCACTTGTTCCTTTTTATATTTTGCAGCTCTGTTATTTGTGTTAGGCTCGCTCTGTCTTCATGGTGGATTGAAACTTTTATTGTCAAATAAAGTCCTTCTCTGTCCTTAGCAATTTTCCTTATTCTCAAGTCTACTTTGTCTGACATTAACATAGCATTCTTGATTTTCTTTGAATAACATTTCATGATATATATTATTCAATCCTTTTACTTTCAATCTTTTTTTATATCAGTATATATTTGAAATGAGTTTCTTAAAGACAACATAGCTTTTTTTCTTTTAATCCACTCTCTACCTTTGAATTGGTATATTTAGATCACTAACATTTATCTCTGCTTTGGAACTGGTATCCTTAGATCACTTATATTTAATATAATTACTAATATGTTAAGCATAAATCTGCCATTTTATTTTTTTTTATATTTTACTATTTTTAAATGTTCTAATAAATTTAATTGAAATATAATTGACATATACAGTTACATTAATTTCACATATACAGCATAGTGATTAAACAATTCTATATACTATATTGTGTTCAACAATCCTTTCCATTTGTTCTCTCTCCTTTCCATTTCTTTGTTTACTTTTTTGTCTTTCTGTGAATTACTTCCTTTTTTAAAAAAGATTTTATTTATTTATTTGACAGAGAGAAACACAGCGAGAGAGTGAGCACAAGCAGGGTGAGTGGGAGAGGGAGAAGCAGGTCTCCCACAGAGCAGGAAGCCCACCGCAGGGCCCAATCCCAGGACCCTGGGGTGGTGACCTGAGTGGAAGGCAGACGCTCAATGACTGAGCTACATGGGTACCCCCATTTTTTTTAGAATTTTATTCTTATTTTTCTATGTTTTGGAATGAATTTCTTTCTATAATTTTAAATGGTTGCTCTAGTAGCTATACATAACATAGTCATTAATGTTGACATTTTATCAATTTGCATGAAATGTAGAGACCTCTGTTCCTTCACATTCCTATATCCTCTCCATTTGTAGTATACACACATAATTAATAACTAACTACATCAGTGTTATAATTGATTTTTGCTTCAACTATCAAACATAATTTAGAATAAAAACAATACGAAGAAAGTCTATTGTATTTGCTCATATTTTTGGCTATTGTGTTCTTTCTTCATTGTTCCCCTTGTTTTAACCATTATTTTAGGGTAGCTCTGCTGGCAACAAATTGTCTTAGTTTTCTTCATCTGGGAATGTTATTTCCTTTTTATTCATGAGGGATTTTTTTCACTGGGTATAGGATTTTAGGTTGACGGGTCTTTCCTTTCAGCATTTTAAAATGTTGTGACAGTAACTTCTGGTCTTCTTGACTTTTAATGAGAAATCTGCTGTCATTTGAATTACTTTTTCCTATAGTCATTTCTCTGTAATGATTTTTAAATATTTTTTTCTATTATTTTGTTTTTGATTCTATGTGTCTTGTGTGATTTGGGGTTAATTATTCTGAGGATTCTCTTAGCTTTTTGAATCTGTAGATTATATTCTTTTCTAGGTTTTGGAAGTTTTCAGCCCTTATTTTTTAATTTACTTTTTCAATCCTGCCCTGTATTTTCTCTCTTTTGGGATTCTAATGGCACAAATGTTAGATCTTTAAGTACCTGAGGGCCCTGATATTCTGTTTTGTATTTTTGTTTTTTGGTTTCTTTGGTGTGTTTTTTGTTTGTTTGTTTTTTTTTTGTTGTTGTTGTTTGTTTTGTTTTGTTTTTCCTATTTTCTTTCTTTTTGTCCTATTGGGAAATAATTCTATTTTGTTTCAAGCCATTGATTCTTTCCTCTCTCCACTCTTTTCTGTTGTTGAGCTGATCCATTGAGTGTTTTATTTCATTCATGGTATTTTTTTCTGTTCCAATTTTTTATATGGTTTTTCTTTACAGTTCTGTTTCTTCACTCAGATTTCCATTGTTCATTTTGTTTTATTCTTTCATTTTCTTTAGATTATTCATAATGACCTTTTGAAATATTTTCATTGTAACTGCTTTAAAATATTTGTCAGATAATTCTAACATGTCTTTATTGTTATCTTGGTATTGGCATTTATTTATTTTCTTCTCAATCCATTTGAAATCTTTCTGGTTTGCAGTCTGATGAATGATTTTCAATTGGAACTTGAATATTTTGGTTATTATAAGACTTTACATCTTATTTAAATCTCTCTTTTAGATGAGAGAGATGAACCATGAGAGACTGAAAAACAAACAGAGGGTTTTGGAAGGGAGGGGGGTAGTGGGTTGGATGAGCCTGGTGATGGGAATTAAGGAGGGCACATATTGCATGCTGCACTGGGTGTGGTACATAAACAATGAATCTTGGAACACTGAAAAAATAAAATAAAATTTAAGGTTAAAAAAAAAAAAAAGGAGTCTGTGGCATGAGATATTCAAAGTGCTAAAAGGAAAAAATCATCAACCAGACTATTCATTCCAACAGTCTACACTTAAGAATAGAAGGAGATCCCAGACAAAAACTAAAGTTCATGACCACTAAACCAACACTGTAAGAAATTTTAAGGGGAACCTTTTGAAGAAAAAAAGACCAAAAGCAACAAAGACTAGAAAGGATCAGAGAACATCAGCAAAACACCAACTCTACATGTAACACAAAGGTGCTAAATTCACATCTTTCAATAATTTCTCTGAATTTAAATGGACTAAATGCTCCAATCAAAAGACAGCATATCAGAATGGATTAAAAAATAATATCCATCTTTATGCTGCCTGTAAAAGACTCATTTTAGATCTAAAGAAACCTGCAGATCAAAAGTGAGGAGGTGGAGAACCATCTGTCATACTAATGGACATCAAAAGAAAGCCAGAGTAGCCATACTTATAGCAGACAGAATAGATTTTAAAACAAAGACCATGACGAGAGTTGAAGAAGAACATTATATCATAATTAAGAGGTCTATCCATGAAGAAGATCTAACAATTTTAAGTATTTATGCCCCCAACTTGGAAGCACCCAAATATATAAATTGATTAATAACAGACATAAGAAATTCACTGATAATAATGCAATATTAGGGGATTTTAATATCCCACTTACAGCAATGAACAGATCATCTAAGCAGAATATCAAGGAAACAATGGCTTTGAATGACACACTGGATCAAAAGGACTTAACTGATATATTTAGGACTTTTCATCCTAAAGCAGCAGAATGCACATTCTTTTCAAGTGCATAAGGAACATTCTCCAGAATAGATCACTACTGGGTCACAATTCAGGACTCAACCAGTACAAAAAGACCAAGATCACACCATGCATATTTCAGGCCACAATGTTATTAAACTTGAAGTCAACTACAAGAGAACATTTGGAAAGACCACAGATACATAGTGGTTAAAGAACATCCTACTAAAGAATGAATGGATTAACCAGGAAATTAAAAAAAAAGCACATGGAAGCAAGTGAAATGAAAACATGACAATACAAAATCTTTGTGATGCAGCAAAGGCAGTCCTAAGAAGGAAGTATATTGCAATACAGGCCTACTTCAAGAAGCAAGAAAAGTCTCAAATATACAACCTAATCTTACACCTAAAGGAAGTAGAAAAGGAACTAGAAAAGGAACATCAAATAAAGCCTAAGGCCAGCATAAGAAGGAAATAATAAAGATTAGTACAGAAATAAATGATATAGAAAAAACAACAAAATAGAATAGAAAGGGAGATGAAAGCTTTCTCAGAAAAACAGAAACTCAATGAGTTCATGACCACTAAATCAGCCCTACCAAAAATATTAGAAGGGAATCTTTGAGTGGAAAGGGAAGACTGTAAGTGGGAGAATGAAACCAACTACTTTAATAAAAAAAAAAAATCAGTCAAGGGATTCATGAAATAAAAGGATGTAAAATATGATGCCATGTACCAAAAACATAGGAGGGAGAAGAAAAAAGAATGGATTCATACTTAAGAAACCACCAACTTAATATAGACTGCTATATGCAGATATAATGTAGAAACGTAATGGTAATCACAAATCAAAGACCAGTAATAGATAAGCAAAAAATAAAGGAAATGTAGACATATCACTATAAAAAATCAGGAAACCATGAAAAAGAGCAAGAGGAAAAAAGGATCAGAGAAAAACCACAAAATCAATCACAACACAAGTAGCAAATTGTCAATAAATACATACCTATTGATAATTACTTTCAATGTAAATGTACTAAGTACTCCAATCTAAAGATATAGGGTGACAGAATGGATGAAAAACAAGATCCACCTATATGCTGCCAACGAGACGCTCATTTTAGCTCTAAAGATACCTGCAGATAGAAAGTGAGAGAATGGAGAAACATTTATCTTGCAAATGGATGTCAAAAAACAGCCAGTGGGGGCAATACATATATCAGACAAAATAGACCACTTTTTAAAAGATTTACTTATTTATCTGAGAGAGAGAGAGAGCAGGGGGGGACAGAGAGGCAGAGGGAGAGAGAGAATCTCAAACAGAATCCTTCCTGAGCATGGAGCTGAGCATGGAGCCTGATGCAGGACTGAATCTCATGACCCTGAGATGAAATCAAGTGTTGGAAGCTTAACTGCATGAGCCACCCAGGCACCCCAAAAATAGACCTTTAAACAAAAACTGTAGAAAGAGACAAAGGTCACTGTATAATAATAAAGGGGACAATCCAACCAGAAAATATAACAACTGCAAATATTTATACACCCAACATGAAATTACACGGAAAAAAATGACAATGAAAACACAATAATCTGAAATCCTTGGGGTGCAGGAAGAACAGTTATAAGAGGGAAGATTACAGCAATAAAGGCCCACCACAATATGCAAAAAAAAAAAAAAAACCCTCAAACAACATGACTTTTTGTCTGAAAGAGCAACAACAACAACAACAAACAACACCTAAATCCAGCAGAAGGAAAGGATTAATGAAGATTAGAGCAGAAACAATTACATAGAAACTAAAGAAACAATAGAACAGATCAATGAAACAAGGACCTGGTTCTTTGAAAGACAATACAAAACATTAAAATTAATTAACTTCTAGCCCAACTTATCAATCAAAAAGAGAAAGGACTCAAACAATATCTCAAATGAGAAGGAAAAACAATAAGCAATACCACAAAAATATAATTTTAATGGAATATTATGAAAAACTGCATGCCAACAAATTGTACAACCTGGAAGAAATGGTTAAATTACTAAAAACATATAGCTTACCACAACTGAAGTAGGAAGAAATAGAAAATTTGAACAGATCAATCAGTAATATGGAAATTGAATCAGTAATCCAAAATCTCCCAACAAACAAAAGTCCAGGACCAGAAAACTTCATGGGAGGAATTCTTTTTTTTTTTTTTTTTAAAGATTTTATTTATTTATTTGACAGAGAGAGATCACAAGTAGGCAGAGAGGCAGGCAGAGAGAGAGAGAGGAGGAAGCAGACTCCCCGCTGAGCAAAGAGCCTGATGCGGGACTCGATCCCAGGACCCTGAGATCATGACCTGAGCTGAAGGCAGCGGTTTAACCCACTGAGCCACCCAGGCGCCCCATGGGAGGAATTCTATCAAATGGGAAAAGAAGAGTTAATTCCTATTCTTCTCAAACTATTCCAAAAAATAAACGAGGATAGAAAACTTCTAAATTCACTCAATGAGAGAAATATCACCCTGATACCAAAATCAAATATAGATATCACAAAAAGAGAGGCCAATATTCCTGATTAACTTAGATACAAAATTCTCAACAAAAAACTAGCAAACAGAATCCAAAAAAATTTTTTAAAATTATTCAGAATGATCAAGTGGGATCTATTCCTTGGTTGGAAGGGTAGTTCAATATTCTTAAATCAATGTAATACATCACATTAATTAGTGAAAGGATAAAAAAATATGATTCTCTCAAATGCAGAAAAAACATTTGACAAAGTACAACATCCATTCATGATAAAAGGCCTCGATACAGTAGGTTTAGAGGGAACATACCTTAATATAATTAAGGCAATATTTGAAAAACCCGTAGAGATCATCAAACTCAATGGGAGAAAACTGAGGGCTTTCTTCCAAAGGTCAGGAACAAGACAAGGATGTTGACTCTCCTCAATTTTATTCAACATAGTACTAGAAGTCTTAGAGACAGCAAATAGATGGTAATAAGGAATAAAATACATTCAAATTGGTGGGGAAGAAGTAAAACTTTCCCTAGTTGTAGATGACATGATACTGTATATAGAAAATCTGAAAGATTCCACCACAAATTAGGAACAGCATGAGGTTGTCCTTTCCATATTCAAGATAATTCAGAACTTCTGGCCAGCACAATAAGGCAAGGAAATGAAATAAAAGGCTTACAGTTTAGAAGGGAAGAAATGAGACCATTCTGGGTCTACATAACAAAACCCAGGAAGTCTATGAAAATCTCCTAGAAGTAAAGAAGCAAATTCATCAAGGTCACAGAATATAAGATCAGTGTGCCAAAGTAAATTGTATTTTTAAATATTAGCAATGAAAACATGGACAATACCATTTATAATCACTTTTTAAATTTAAATTCAATTAATTAACATATAATATATTATTAGTTTCAGAGGTAGAGTTCAGTGACCCATCAGTCTTGTGTAATATCCAGTGTTCCTTACATCACATGCCCTCCTTACTGTCCATCACCCAGTTACCCAATGCTTGCCCCCTGCCAAGCAACCCACTGCTTGTTTCCTAAGATTAACAGTCTCTTACGATTTGTCTAGCTGTCTGATTTTGTCTTGTTTTATATTTCTCTCCTTTCCCCCACGATCCTCTGTTTTATTTCTTAAATTCTATATATGGGTGAAATCATTTAATTCTTTCTCTGATTGAATTATTTCCCTAACATAATAACCTCTAGTTCCATCCACATCATTGCAAATGTCAAGATTTCAGTTTTTGATGGCTGAGTAGTATTCCATTGTGTATATAATACATATTCTTTATCCACTTATCTACCAATGGACATCTGGGCTCTTTCAATATTTTGGCTATTGTGAACATTGCTGCTATAAACATTCGGGTGCAGGTGTCCCTTCAGATCACTACATTTGTATCTTTCAGGTAAATACTTAGTAGTGCAATTACTGAGTCATGGAGAAGCTCCATTTTCAACTTTTTGGGGAACCTTCAAAAACCTCAAGCTTGTACTCCTACCAACTGTTTAAGAGAGTTCCCCTTTCACTGCATTCTCACCAACATCTTTCATTTCCTGACTTGCGAATTTTAGCGATTCTGATTGGTATGAGGTGTTATCTCACTGTGGTTTTAATTTGTATTTCCCTCATGCCAAGTGATGTGGAGCATTTTTTTCATGTGTCTGTAGGCCACTTATACGCCTTCTTTGGGAAAATGTCTGTTCATGTCTCCTGCCCATTTCTTGATTGGGTTATTCATTCTTTGGGTGTTGGGTTTGATAAGTTCTTTTTTTTTTTTTTTTTTTTTAAAGATTTTATTTATTTATTTGACAGAGAGAAATCACAAGTAGGTAGAGAGGCAGGCAGAGAGAGAGAGGAGGAAGCAGGCTCCCTGCCGAGCAGAGAGCCCGATGCGGGACTCGATCCCAGGACCCCGAGATCATGACCCGAGCCGAAGGCAGCGGCTTAACCACTGAGCCACCCAGGCGCCCCTGGTTTGATAAGTTCTTTATAGATTTTGGATACTAGCCCTTTATCTGATATATCATTTGCAAATATCTTCTGTTTAGTAGGTTGTCTTTTAGTTTTGTTGACTTATCTTGATGAAGTCCCAATAGTTCATATTTGCCTTGTATTTCTTTTGCCTTTGGAGAGGTGTCTAGCAAGAAGTTGTTGCAAGTGAGGACACTGAGGTTGTTGCCTGTGTTCTTCTCTAGGATTTTGATGGATTCCTCTCTCATATTTAGGTCTTTCAACCATTTTGAGTCTATTTTTGCATATGGTGTAAGAAAATCATCCAGTTTCATTCTTCTGCATGTGGTTGTCCAGTTTTCCCAACACCATTTGTTGAAGAGAATGTCTTTTTTCCATTGGATATTCTTTCCTGCTTTTTCAAAATTTAGTTGACCCTAAGTTGAGTTCTATTTCTTGGTTCTCCATCCTGTCCCCTTGATCTATGTGTCTGTGCTAATATTATACTGTCTTGATAATGACAGTTTTGTAATGTACCATGAAGTCTGGGATTATGATAGCACCACCTTCAGGTTTTTTTGTTTTTTTTGTTTGTTTGTTTGTTTGTTTTTGGTTTGTTTTTTTCCTTATATAATTTTATTTATTTATTTAATTTAATTTCTTTTCAGTGTAACAGAATTCATTGTTTATGCACCACAACCAGTGCTCTATGCAATACCTGACCTCCATAATACCCATCACCAGGCTCCCCCAACCTCCCACCCATCACCCCTTCAAAGCTCTCAGATTGTTTTTCAGACATTCCTTTGGCTAGGTGGGTTCCTTTCTGGTTCCATACAAATTTTAGGATTACTTGTTCTAGCTCTGTGAAAACAGTTGATGGTATTTTTTTAAAAAGATTTTATTTATTTATCTGATGGAGAAAGATAGCAAGAGAGGAACCCAAGCAAGTGGAGTGTGAGAGGAAGAAACAGGCTTCCCACTGAGCAGGGAGCCTGATGTGGGGCTTGATCCCAGGACCCTGGAATCATGGCCTGAGCCAAAATCAGATGCTTAACCAACTGAGCCACCCAGGTACCCTTGATGGTATTTTCATAGGGATTGCATTGAATGTATAGATTGTATTAGGTAACATAGACATTTTAAAAACATTCGTCCTTCTAATCCATGTGCTTGGAATATTTCTTTGGGTCTTCTTCAATTTCTTTCATGAGTGATATATATATATCTTTCATGAGTAACATATATATATGTATGTATATATATCACTCATGAAAGATATATATGACATATATATGACATATATATGTATATATATCACTCATGAAATATATATATATCACTCATGAAAGTTTTGTTTTGTTTTGTTTTTAGTACATATCCTTTGCCTCTTTGCCCAATTTTATCCCTAGATATCATATGGTTTTTGGTGCAATTTTAAATGAGATTGACTCCTTAATGTCTCTTTCTTCTGTCTCTTTATTAATATATAGAAATACAATTGATTTATGTGAATGGATTCTATATCCTGCCACTTGGCTGAAATCCTATATGAATTCTAGCAATTTTAGGGTCTAATATTTTGTGTTTTCCACATAAATTGTCATGTCACCTGTGAAGAGTGAGAGTTTGACTTCTCTGCTAATTCAGATGTCTTTTACTCTTTTTTGTTGTCTGACTGCTGAGGCTAGGACTTCTAGTACTATGTTGAACAATGGTGAGTGTGGGCATCTTTGTTGTGTTCTTGACTTTAGGGAAAAAGCTCTCTGTTTTTCCCCATTAAGAATTATATTTGCTGTAGGCTTTTCGTTGATGGCTTTTATGATAGTGTAGTATATTCCCTCTATCCTTACACTGTGCAGTTTTAATCAAAAAAGGATGTTGTACTTTGCCAAGTGCTTTTTCTTCACCAATTGAAAGGGTCATATTGTTCTTTTCTTTACTTTTATTAATGTAGTGTATTACCTTGATTGACTTGAGAATATCAAATTACCCTACAGCATAGGAATGAATCCCACTTGGTCATGCTGAATAATCCCTTTAATGTACCATTGGGTCCTCCTGGCTAGTACCTTAGTGAAAATTTTGGCACCCATGTTCATCGGGGATATTGGTATTTAACTCTCTTTGGTGGGGTCTTTGTCTGGTTTTGGGATTATGGTAATACTGAACTCATAGAACTAGTTTGGAAGTTTTCCTTCTGTTTCTAATCTTTGAAATTACTTCAAAAGAATAGGTGTTAATTCTGCTTTAAGTGTTTTGTAGAATTCCCGTGGGAAGTCATCTGGCCCTGGACTCTTGTTTATGAAGAGATTTTTGGTTACTGCTTCAACTTCCTTGCTGCTTATAGGTCTGTTCAGATTTTCTATTTCTTCCTGTCTTAGTTTGGTAGTTTATATGTTTCTAGTAAATGCATCCATTTCTTCTAGATTGCCTAATTTGTTGGCCTATAGTTGCTCATAATATGTTCTTATAACTGTTTGTATTTCTTTGGTATTGGTTGTGATCCCTCTTTCATTCATGGTTTTATTAATGTGGGCCCTTTCTCTTTTCTTTTTGATAAGTCTGGCCTGGGGCTTATTGACCGTACTTATTCTTTCAAAGAACCATACCCTAGTTTCATTGATCTGTTCTACTGTTCTTTGGTTTCTATTTCATTCATTTCTGCTCTAATATTTATAAATTCTCTTCTCCTGCTGGGTGTGGCTTTATTTGCTGTTTTTTCTACAACTCCTTTAGGTGTAAGATTAGGTTATGTATTTGAGACCTTTCTTGTTTCTTGAGAAAGTCTTGTATTGCTATATACTTCCCTCTTAGTACTGCCTTTATTTCATCCCAAAGGTTTTGAACAGTTGTGTTTTCATTTTCATTTGTTTCCATTACTTTTTAAAATTCTCCTTTAATTTCCTGGTTGACCATTAATTCCTTAGTAAGATGATCTTTAACCTCCACATCTTTGAATCCTTTCCAAATTTTCTTTTGTGATTGAGTTCAAATTTCAAAGCATTGTGGTCTGAAAATATGCAGGGAATGATCCCAGTCTTTTGGTTCTCGTTGAGACCTGATTTGTGACACAGTATGTGATCTATTCTGTAGAATATTCCATATTCTACTTCTCACTTGAGAAGAATGTGTATTCTGTTGCTTTAGGATGGAATGCTTTGAATATATCTGTGAGGTCCATCTGGTCCAGTATGTCATTCATAGCCCTTGTTCCCTTGTTGATCTACTTAGATGATCCATCCATTACACTGAGTAGGGTGTTAACATCTCTTACTATTATTGTATTATTATCCATGTGTTTCTTTAATTTTGTTTTTAATTAGTTTATATAGTTGGTTGCTCCTATTTTATGGGCATATATATTTACAATTGTTATATCTTGTTGGGCAGACGCTTTGTCACAGGTGGGTGAGCTCAGGGCGTGGACAGAGACCAAGGAGATAAGAGTGATTGACTGCTTTTTCCTGAGGGCACACTGAGGAGTGGTGGCCACAAGCTTCCCACTCTGATTGATTCAAGATTGGTAGGACCCCATTTTCATTTTCATCTTCTAAGACTGTGTGGAAAGTCTTTAGGGAACAAAACCCACATACAGCAATCTGGAGCCACTTACACTTAACCTGGTCCCCTATCAAAGGTGATGCAGTCATGCCCAGGGCAAAGAAACCTGAAAATCAGCACAAAATGGCCCTCTCTCACAAGAGCAGCAAGAACAGCTGGCGAAGACCAACTTTACCAATCACACAGAAGTGAAAAACTCCAGCATTAAGGGAAAATAGTATAAGAATTCATGGTTTTCTTCCACATGATTCTTTAGTCTTTCAATTTTAACTTTTTTCTTTTTCCTTCTCAACAAATTTCTTATTTTATCAACTATTTTAAGTCTTTTTTAAATTTGCATTTTAATAATTACATTCTATCCTTTCACTGTATTTAGTGTTATTTTTGTATATATATGCTTTTTTTTTTCTTTACAATTTTGGGATATAGTTTCTTCTAAGAAACAGACCTAAATATACTCAAGATTTGGTGTATTGCTCTTTTCTGTTCATCTGTCTGTTTGTTTATATTCTTTCTCTTTTTTTGGCTTTTAATTCTCATTTTTTAAAAAATATTTTTTTATTTATTTACAGACAGAGATCACAAGTAGGCAGAGAGGCAGGCAGAGTGAGAGGGGGAAGCAGGCTCGCCACTGAGCAGAGAGCCTGATGTGGGGCTCAATCCCAGGACCCTGAGATCATGACCTGAGCTGAAGGCCAAGGCTTTAAACCAGTGAGCCACCCAGGTGCCCCTATATTCAACTCTTATGACAAAGCTGCAAAAGCAGTTTGATAGAGGAAATATTGTATTTTCAATAAATGGTTGGAGAAATTGAACATCTATGAGAAATAATTAGACTTTAAAAACTAAGTCTCACAGGCTTCTTAAAAAAAAAAACCCTCAAAATTGAAAATAGACTTAAATATAAGACATAAGTGTATAATATCGTTGGGAAAAAAATAAGGAGGAGTAGTGGAGTTGTAGTACTAGGCAATGAGTTCTTAGACTTGACATCATAAGCAGGATACCAAAAGAATAAATTCATAAACTGAATTTCATCAAATTTAATATTTTTCTCTGTGAAAGACCTTTTTAAGAGACAAAATAACAAACAAGAGACAGAAAAAAATACTTTCAAGGCACATATCTGACAAAAGACTGACATCTAAAATATATAAAGAATTTAACAGAATCAAAAACATTTTAAACAAAGAATATTCAGAATGCAAATAGTGGATAAAAAGATGTTGAACATTATTAGCCATTAGGGAAATGCACTTTATTACATATATTACACTTATCAGAGTAGACTTTTTAAAAAAGTAAAATGCCAAATGCTGGTGAGGATGCACAGATGAAAGACACTGGGTCCCTCACACATTGTTGGTGGCTATATAAAATAGTGCATCCACTAAGGAAAACACCTTGGCCGTTCTTTTAATATCTTTTTTTTTTTTTTAAAGATTTTATTTATTTATTTGACAGAGAGAAATCACAAGTAGATGGAGAGGCAGGCAGAGAGAGAGAGAGAGGGAGGCAGGCTCCCTGCTGAGCAGAGAGCCCGATGCGGGACTCAATCTCAGGACCCCGAGATCATGACCTGAGCCGAAGGCAGCGGCTTAACCCACTGAGCCACCCAGGCGCCCCATTGGCCGTTCTTTTAAAACTAAACATCCAACTACCATACGGCTCAGAAATTACACTCTTAAGTGCCTATCCAGGCTTTATATTTATATAAAAATCTATAAATAAATGTTTATAGCAGCTTTATTTGCTCTACTAAAAATTTTAAAGCAACTTGTATCGATTAGCAAATAGTTAAAATGTGGTACATCCATGAAATAGAATTCTACTCAGCAGTAAGAAAGAACAAATTATAGATAAACCAAAGAATCTGGATAAATCTCCAGAGAATTTTTCTGAGGAAAAAAACAAAGCCAGTTTTCCAAAGATACATACTGTAGGATTCTATGTATGTGACATTCTTAAAATGAAAAACTATAGAAATGGACATGATTAATGGTTGCCAGGGATTAAGAAGGGAGAAGAGGTGGGAGGAATTAGTTACTATAAAAGGTCAACATGGAGAATTCTTGTGGTAATGGAAATATTCTATATCTTTACTGTATCTATGTCAATATCCTGGCTCTAATATTCTACTAAAGGTTTGAGAAGCCAACAACATTTTTCATTCCCTCAAGCAATGCACCAAGAGCTCTGCTTTCTCCATGCACACTGTTACTTTTTTTTTTAATTGAAGTATAGTTGACACACAATGTTTCATTAGTTTCAGATGTACAACATACTAATTTGATAAGTCCTTATCTATGCTCACCATAAGTCTAGCTACCATATGTCACCATATAACTCTATTACAATACCATTGTATATATCTCTTATACTGTACCTTTTTCTGTTTTTGTTTTGTTTTGGATGATAGTATCCTAATGGGAGTGAAGTGTTTGTATGACAGTTTGGCCAGATGCTACCATTGAGGGACTATGGAGAAAAGGCACACAGTATCTCTTTGTATTATTTCTTATAACTGCCTGTGAATTTACAATTACCTTAAGATTACTTTAGAAGTTTAATTTAAAAAATGTTCTAACTGCCAAAATTAGACAAAGATGAAAAATGTGAAGAAAAAAATTAAAAGGACTCATAATCACACCACTAAAACGAGACAACTTTTGGTACTTAAGGCAAGGACATTGGAGATGAAAGTCTTAAGGTGCAGTTCTTTGGCCCATGATTTCTTAGCATTGTTAGCCTCTGTTTACTTATCTATAAAGTATGAATTATATTATTATCAGGAACTGTAAGGGGTCAAAAATTTTTACCTTATCTGCAAGCTAACAAATTAGTTGGTCAGTTTCATGACAGGAACACTCATGATTTCCAGGTCAGAGGCAAAAACTTTATTACTCACAGCAGCAGCAATTCCTGAATATCAGCTGTATCATCAGCTCCAGTTCTCTGAGCCTCACTGTCCACAGGACAACACAGAGAAATGGAGATAATCCCTCCACATTCAGTACTTTGAGTTACAGTAGAGGAGTTCAGAAAATTCACATCTTTCCTATAAGGCTAGCTTGATCTTTGACCTAGAGAAAAAAATCTTTATGATATTGGATGATAAACCTAATTATTCTATCTCTGTCTTCCAAGGCTGCTTGAAATATAAGTGCTCTTGGAAGGATAGATCCAAACAAAGAGAGTCAGTCTCTCTGCTTGCAAATCATGCAGATACCTGAAAGGGTCTGTGACAAAAGGATGAGACTGATACAAAGCGAAAGTTAAGCGGGGCTTTATTTCGCGCCAAGCATCGAGAATCAAACTGACCGGCCAGGGCTGTCTCTTGCAAAGAGCCGACCCCTCCCAGTCTAACAGACTAACTTTTATAGAGTAAAGGCCATGTGGTTGAGCCTGGACACACACAGGTGGCCAACTGAATTACAATTCACCCCATGATAGTCAATTAATTCAGCCTATGACCTTGGCTGGAATCGGCGCCTTTGTCTGGCACCTGATAGGCGGGGCTCACATTCCTTGGCGGGTAATACATGTGCTTTCCCTTGATTGGACATTCCCACCTGGCCTGGCTCATCTTTGGTGGGGAGGGAGGTAATACTTGTGCTTCTACTGATTGGACGTTTCCACCTGGCCAGACATGTCCTTGTATGTGGGCTCTGTTATCAGGGGCTGGTCAGTCATATTTCACCAGTTCTGTTTCTAAGTGCTTTTCTCTTGGGGGGAAGGGGCAGGTTCAATCTAAGTTTACTGCATAAACAACAAAATGGCTCGCTCTGGCTAAGTAGGCCCTTAAAATACCCAAAAGATATATGGGGAATCGTCTGCCAACTATTATATAATTCAAAATGTTTTTTTGATAAATGTTTTATATAATTCAAAAATGTTTTGTTATTTGTTTGGAAAATGAAAAGGTAAAAGCTTTGCAGGTACAAGCTTACCACAGTGCCTGAAACGTGGTGAGTGCTGAATCAAAGTACCAATTTTAAAAAGCATTTGACAATAACATCATTCTCCAACAGTCAGCTGATCATGCCCTATTTCTTCTCACCTATACTTTCCATCAAATTTCCATAATCTTAGACCTATATCCAAAATACCAATGTTTTCAACTAATTTTTTGTCCTTTGTCTCATTCACCAAGGAATCAAAAATTTCTAGGAAATAGCTATAAAGGATACTAGGAAGCTCTGTGCTGCCTGATTCATTTCCCAGGATAAAGCTGATTCTAGCAGCTTTTCAGATTGCAAAAGCTTAAATTCCATATACTTGAGCCAGTAGTAGCTCTAAAAATTCTCTGTTCCTGAGTGGCTTCTTAGTTTATTCTTGGCATTGATTTTACTTTAGAAGTATAGATTTAAGTATTTCTAAAAACAGAATGAATAAAGAGATGGGACACACTAATGAGAATTCAAAGGGGGCTTGGTGGGAAATGGGTTTGAAACAGAGATTTATCTTCTATTTCTTTGCATGTTAGTGTTTAATAGTGGCCAGGGGACAATAAAAGAAAGACTGGAAGATGTTACTAAAACTTTGACTTGTGAAAAGCTTTTCTCTAATACTTTCAGTTTTTTCAATTCTGCACAAGCAGAGGTATATGACACTGAACAGAAAAAAAATACTAAAAATTTATCAAAATCTGTTTATTTTTATTTTTGAAGACTTTATTTATTTGACACAGAGAGACGGAGAGAGAGCACAAGTGGGTGGAATGTGAGTTGAAGACAGCTGCTTAAACCACTGAGCCACCCAAGCACTGCAGTTTTCTTTTTAAAATCTCAGTTCTTAGAAAAGTCTAGTGAAGATTTATTTTAAAACTTCATCTCCAGGGGCACCTGGGTGGCTCAGTGGGTTAAAGCCTCTGCCTTTGGCTCGGGTCATGATCCCAGGGTCCTGGGATCGAGCCCCACATCAGGCTCTCTGCTCAGCTGGGAGCCTGCTTCCCTCTCTCTCTCTGCCTGCCTCTCTGTCTGCTTGTGATCTCCGTCTGTCAAATAAAATAATAATAATAATTTTAAAAAATTTAAAAGCAAACAAACAAACAAACAAACTTTATCTCCAAATAAACCATTTCTGATATTCTTTGTAATACCTCCAACTTAAGGTCCAGGAGGAAGAGAGGTAAAAATAATCTTCTAAAGACTGTAACAAAACAAAGCACTAGTTTCTCATCTACTTTTTCTGCAAATTGGCACCACATTCATGCTTCTATTAACTCTACAGAGACAATATTTTCAGTGATTATATTTTTCTTGTAACAGAGTTGAGATATAGAAGGTATATCTGTTTTCTCAGAATAAAGACATTTTATAGACCATCTCCACTAGTTATTAGTTTTAAAGAAACTTTTAAAAGGCCTTCTACTGAACTGTATAGATACCAAAACAGAAGCTTCTATAGAAGGAATAGAAGCCACCTTAGTCTATACATTTTAGGAGCTTGTACTCTCACTAAGAGTAAAAGAAACATGTAGAATACAGATAGGCAGACCAGGTAAACTGCTAAGAAGACAAAGGAGGGATGCAGGCAAGGGGATCTCATACAAACTACCAGAAGTGAAAAGAGTGGCTACCAAGGAAAATTAACAACAACAACAACAAAAAATCAACTCCAAAACATTTCCTAGTAAAATTATCAAATTGCAAATATAAAGATAAAATCCTTAATATCTACTGGAGAAAAGAACAAATAATTTTAAAAAGCAAAATAATTAAACTGGCAACAAAGTTTTCAAGGCCAACATACAAAACTGGGCAATAAAAGGGCAATATTTTTAAAAAGCTTAGTGAAAGTGTGAGTCATGGGGGTTCTTTATATCCCTCTTTCTGTCTCCATTAACTAATTGGAATACTACTTTTTTTTTTTTTAATTCGTGTGTGTGTGTGGGGGGGGGGGTTTCCTCTCTATCATCATCCTTACCAGCATCTATTGTTTCCTCTATTGATTTTATCCATTCTGACAGGTGTGAGGTGATACTTCATTATAGTTTTGATTTGTATTTCCCTGATGATGAGTGATGTTGAACTTTTTCTGTGTCTGATAGTCATCTGTATGTCTTCTTTGGAAAAATGGATATTGTTTACCTGAACTTTATAGAACACTAGTCAAGGAATTTAATTGGCTAAACAAACCCAATTTTGACAATTTCTTTTCTGGTATAAGGGACTGGATTATTTTTATTTTGAAAAAACACAAAAAGATGGCTACTTCAAAAATCCTTCGTCCTTAATCAGTTGACAATTTAAATATTTCTAATTTTAATAATACTTACTACTTTATTTTTTTCTAATTACCACTCAAATTTAGGTATTGCTAAATTTAGCATAACTGGTGTGTTGGCTTGTGTTTGTTTTAGATGCTTGATAACACTAAAACCTTGACTATGGTTTAATATTTATGTTTAAAACAATTTATTTTAAATTGAAGTATAATTGATATATAATATTCTATTAGTTTCATGCATAGAACATAGTGATCTGACATTTATATGCACTATCAAATGCTTTTCATGATAAATTTAGTTGCCATCTGTTACCATGACTCGCTGACTTATAGTTTTTTTTTAAATTTATTTTTTATTTATTTTCAGCATAACAGTATTCATTATTTTTGCACCACACCCAGTGCTCCATGCAATCCGTGCCCTCTATAATACCCACCACCTGGTACCCCTACCTCCCACCCCCGCCCCTTCAAAACCCTCAGATTGTTTTTCAGAGTCCATAGTCTCTCATGGTTCACCTTCCCTTCCAATTTCCCACAACTCCCTTCTCCTCTCTATCTCCCCATGTCCTCCACGCTTTTTATGCTCCACAAATAAGTGAAACCATTATGATAATTGACTCTCTCTGCTTGACTTATTTCACTCAGCATAATCTCTTCCAGTCCCGTCCATGTTGATACAAAAATTGGGTATTCGTCCTGATGGAGGCATAATACTCCATAGTGCATATGGACCACATCTTCCTTATCCATTCATCTATTGAAGGGCATCTTGGTTCTTTCCACAGTTTGGAAACCGTGGCCATTGCTGCTATAAACATTGGGGTACAGATGGCCCTTCTTTTCACTACATCTGTATCTTTGGGGTAAACACCCAGTAGTGCAATGGCAGGGTCATAGGGAAGTTCTATTTTTAATTTCTTGAGGAATCTCCACATTGTTCTCGAAAGAGACTGCACCAACTTGCATTCCCACCAACAGTATAAGAGGGTTCCCCTTTCTCCATATCCCCTCCAACACCTGTTGTTTCCTGTCTTGTTAATTTTGGCCATTCTAACTGGTGTAAGGTGATATCTCAATGTGGTTTTAATTTGAATCTCCCTGAGGGCTAGTGATGAACATTTTTTTCATGTGTCTTATAGCCATTTGTATGTCTTCATTGGAGAAGTGTCTGTCCGTATCTTCTGCCCATTTTTTGATATGATTGTCTGTTTTATGTGTGTTGAGTTTGAGGAGCTCTTTATAGATCCTGGATATCAACCTTTTGTCTGTACTGTCATTTGCAAATATCTTCTCCCATTCCGTGGGTTGCCTCTTTGTTTTGTTGACTGTTTCCTTGGCTGTGCAGAAGCTTTTGATTTTGATGAAGTCCCAAAAGTTTATTATCACTTTTGTTTCCTTTGCCTTTGGAGACATATCTTGAAAGAAGTTGCTGTGGCTGATATCGAAGAGATTACTGCCTATGTTCTCCTCTAGGACTCTGATGGATTCCTGTCTCACATTGAGGTCTTTTATCCATTTTGAGTTTATCTTTGTGTACGGTGTAAGAGAATGGTCAAGTTTCATTCTTCTACATATAGCTGTCCAGTTTTCCCAACACCATTTATTGAAGAGACTGTCTTTTTTCCACTGTATATTTTTTCCTGTTTTGTAGAAGATTATTTGCCCATAGAGTTGAGGGTCCATATCTGGGCTCTCTACTCTGTTCCACTGGTCTATTTTTTTTTATTAAAAATTTTATTTATTTATTTGACAGAGAGAGATCACAAGCAGGCAGAGAGGCAGGCAGAGAGAAAGAGGAGGAAGCAGGCTCCTCGCCGAGCAGAGAGCCCGATGCGGGACTCAATCCCAGGACCCTGAGATCATGACCTGAGCCGAAGGCAGCAGCTTAACCCACTGAGCCACCCAGGCGCCCCCACTGGTCTATTTTTATGCCAGTACCATGCTGTCTTGGTGATCACAGCTTTGTAGTAAAGCTTGAAATCAGGTAGTGTGATTCCCCCAGTTTTATTTTTGTTTTTCAACATTTCTTTAGCAATTCAGGGTCTATTCTGATTTCATACAAATTTTTGTATTATTTGCTGTAGCTCTTTGAAAAATACCAGTGGAATTTTGATTGGAATGGCATTAAAAGTATAGATTGCTCTGGCAGTATAGACATTTTAACAATGTTCATTCTTCTGATCCAAGAGCATAGAATGGTCTTCCATCTTTTTGTGTCTTCTTCAATTTCTTTCATGAGTGTTCTGTTGTTCCTTGAATACAGATCCTTTACCTTTTTGGTTGGGTTTATTCCCAGGTATCTTATGGTTCTTGGTGCTATAGTAAATGGAATTGATTCTCTAATTTCCCTTTCTGTCTTTTCATTGTTAGTGTATAAGAAAGCCACTGATTTCTGTACTTTGAGTTTGTATTCTGCCATGTTGCTGAATTGCTGTATGAGTTCTAGTAGTTTGGGGGTGGAGTCTTTTGGGTTTTCTATATAAAGAATCATGTCATCTGCGAAGAGAGAGAGTTTGACTTCTTCATTGCCAATTTGGATATCTTTTATTTCTCTTTGTTGTATGATTACTGTTGCTAGGACTTCTAATACTATGTTGAACAAGAGTGGTGAGAGTGGGCATCCTTGTCGTGTTGCTGATCTCAATGGGAAGGCTGCCAGCTTTTTCCCATTGTGGATGATATTTGCTGTGGGTCTTTCAGAGATAGATTTTATGAAGTTCAGGAATGTTCCCTCTATCCCTATTGGAATACTACTTTGAAAAAAGCTGTCTCTTCTCCTCCATCTATTTATTTAATAATTTATATATCAGCATACACTCATGACTATTTTATTTTGTTTTATGGGTTAAACAATATTATTATTTATTTTTTTGTTTAAATTGTTTCAACTGTGGTGATCAGAGACTCCTTCAGGTTCGATCTTGGGTTTTTAAATTTCCAAATAGAAATTTGGAAATAGAAATAGAAATTTCTATCTGTTTTTGTTAGTAAGTTTTAGTTTTATTGTATTACTATCAGAGTGGATTGGTTGAAATATTCCTGCATAAAAGTTACTAATGTCTTCTTTTTGTTACTTAATTCATAGAGTAAACTCTTCATGAGTCCATGCTGATATAAATACACAAACGAATCAATGGGAGAAAAGAAGCAACTCTTCCTCACTATAGAATTTTAATTAGTTAATGTAGAGAAAAAGAGGGAGGTAGGGAATAATTGTTAGATAAACACCACAGAATTAAATGTTAGAGACAAGATCCACCAATGAATGCTAAAATTAACACAAAAATTTGGGAAGAGACTGAGAAATTTTATAATCTCAACATATCTCCCTCAAAATACCTACTAATTACAAAATCAAAGATAGTAATATTACACTGGAAAACTCTAGCAGACACCAACTTAACCAAGTAATCAATGCAAATGATAAAAAACTGAGCAATTGTTACAGACTATACTAATGTTAAGTAAAATAACAAGTACAATAAGAGGTCTTGAATTAAAAAAATTTAAATAATATAACATTACACAAAAAGATGCTTAAAATTATTAGCTACTAGAAAGTGAAAATCAAAACCACAATAATATACCATTAAACATATATTAGAATGGCTAACATAAAACTTATTGACAATACCAAGAGCTGAGAAGGACATGGAGCAACAGAAATCCACTGGTGGGAGTGCAAAATGGTATAGTCACTCTGGAAAGCAGTGTGGAAATTTCTCAAAAAGTTAAACACATACAAACACCAAGAATGAACCCTAATGTAACTATGGACTTGGGGTAATACACAAGCTAACTTTACACCTAAAGGACCTGGAGAAAGAACAACAAATAAAACCTTAACCAAACAGGAGAAGAGAAATAATAAATATTAGAGCAGAGATCAATGTAGAAACCAGAAAAAGAGTAGAACATATCAATGAACCTAGAAACCAATTCTTCAAAAGAATTAATAAGATCAATAAACCTCTGGCCAGACTTAACCAAAAGAAAAGAGTAAGGATCCAAATTAATAAAATCATGAATGAAAGGGGAGAGATCACAAGTAACACCAAGGAAATAGAAACAATTATTAGAAATGATTTCCAGCAACAATATGCGAAAAAATTAAGTGACCTAGAAGAAATGAATGCCTGGAAGCTTATAAATTACCAAGTCTGAAATAGGAAGAAACAGACAATCAGAACAGACCCATTACCAGTAACAAAATTGAAGTAGTAATCAAAAACCTCCCAAAAAACAGAGTCCAGGGCCAGATAGCTCCCCAGGGGAATTCTACCAAACATTTAAAGAAGAAATCACATTTATTCTACTGAAGTTGTTGCAAAAAATAGAAATATAAGGAAAACTTTCAAACTTGTTCTATGAGGCCAGCATTATCCTGAACCTAAAACCAGGCAAAGACCCCATCAAAAAAGAGAATTACAGACCAATTTCTTTGATGAACATGGATCTCAAAATTCTCACCAAGATACTAGCCAATAGGATCCAACAGTACATTAAAAAGTTTATTCACCACGACTGTCAGATTTATTTCTGGGATGTAAGAATGGTTCAGCACTCCCAAATCTATCAACATGATAGAGCACATTAATAAAGGAAAAGACAAGAACCATATAATCCTCTAAATTGATAGAGAAAAAGCATTTGACAAAATATAATATCCTTTCCTGATTGAAACTCTTTGTAGAGTAGGGATAGAGGGACATACCTCAATAACATAAAAATCATCTATGAAAAGCCCACAGCGAATATCATTCTCAATGGGAAAAAGCTGAGAGCTTTTCCCTTAGGGTTAGAAACATGACAGTGATGCCCACTTTCACCACTATTGTTCAACAAAGTGCTAGAAGTCCTAGCATCAGCAATCAGGCAACAAAAAGAAATAAAAAGTGTCCAGTTGGTAAAGAAGATTTCAAACTCTCTCTCTTTCCAGATGACATGATACTTTATGTGGAAAACCCAAAAGACTCCACCCCCAAATTACTAGAACTCATAGAGTAATTCAGTAATGTGGTAGAATACAAAAAGGCAAGGAAATCAGTTGCTTTTCTATGCACTAACAATATAACCATAGAAAGAAAAATTAAGGAATTGATTCCATTTGCAATAGCACCAAAACCCAGAAGATACCAGGAATAAACCCAACAAAAGAAGTAAAGGATTTATACTCTAGAAACCTCAGAACACTTATGAAAGAAATTGAGGAAGACACAAAAAGATGGGAAAGCATTCCATGCTCACAGATCGGAAGAATAAACTGTTAAAATATCTATCCTGCCCAGAGCAATCTACACTTTCAATGTCATCCCTATTAAAATCCATTGGCATTTTTCAAGGAGCTGGAACAAACAATCTTAAAATTTGTGTGGAACCAGAAAAGACCCTAAAACACCAAGGGAATGTGGAAAAAGAAAAACAAAACTGAGGGCATCACAATGCCTGACTTCAAGCTGTGATCACCAAGACAGAATTGTATTGGCACAGAAACAGACACATAGACCAATAGAAAAGAATAAAGAGCCCAGAAATGGACCCTCAACTCTATGGTCAATTAATCTTTGACAAATCAGGAAAAAATATACAGTTGAAAAAAGACAGTCTCTTCAATAAGTGGTGCTGGAAAAATTAGACAGCTACAGACTGAAGAATAAACCTGGACCATTCTCTTACACCATACACAAAGATAAACTCTAAATGGATGAAAGACTTCAACATGAGACAGGAATCCATCAAAATACTAGAGGAGAAGACAGGCAGTAACCTCTTTGACACTGACCATGACAACTTCTTTCAAGACACATCTCCAAAGGCAAGGGAAAAAAATGCAAAAATGAACTTTTAGGACTTCATCAAGTTAAAAAGTTTCTACACAGCAGAGGAAACAGGCAACAAAACTAAGAGGTAACGTGTAATGTGAGAAGATATTTGTAAATGACATTATAGAAAAAGGGCTGGTATCCAAGATCCATAAAAAACTTCTCAAACTCAACACTTAAAAAATAAATAATCCACTTAAAAAAAAATGAGATGAAGACATGAACAGACATTTCTCCAAAGGAGACATATAAACGGCTAGCAGAACACAAAAAAATGCTCAACATCATACAAATCAAAACCACAGTGAGATACTACCTTACACCATTTAGAATGGCAAAAATTAACAAAACAGGAAACAACAAATGTTGCTGAGAATGTAGAGAAAGGGGAACCCTCTCACACTATTGGGAATGCAAGTTGGTACAGCCACTTTGGAAAACAGTATGGATGTTCCTCAAGATGTTCAAAATAGAGCTACCCTACAACCAAGCAATTACACTGCTAAGTATTTACCCAAAGGATACAGATGTATTGGAAAAAGGGGCATATGTACCCCAATGTTCTTAGCAGCAATGTCCACAATAGCCAAACTGTGGAAGGAGTGGGGATGGTCTTCAACAGATGAATGGATAAAGATGATGTGGTACATATATACAGTGGAATATTACTCAGCCATCAGAAAGGATGAATATTCACCATTTGCATTGACATGGATGGAACTGGAGGGGATTATGCTAAGTGAAATAAGACAAAGAGAGAAAGACAATTATCATACGGTTTCATTCATCTGTGAAACATAAAGAATAGCAAGGGGTACATAGGGAAAGGGAGAGAAAACTGAAGGGGGAGAAGTCAAAGAGGGAGATGAACCATGAGAGACTATGGACTCTAGGAAACAAAATGAGGGATTCAGAGGGGAGAGGGTCATTGGAGGGGATAACCAGGTGATGGGTATTGAGGAGGGCAGGTGTAACGAGCAGTGGATGTTACACAAAACTAATCAATCATTGAATATTGCATCAATGTTCAATGAATGTTCAATTGAATGTTCAATTCATCAAACATTAAACATCAAAAACTAATGATGTACTATACAGTGGCTAACTCATCATAATAAAAAAAAAAAACTATGGACTTGAAGTGATAAGAACATATAAATACAAGTTTAACATTATATTCATAATATAATAATAATATTGATCATGGGGGAAGCTGTCCATGTGTGAAATCAGGGGGAGATGGGAAATCTCTCTACTTTCTGCTTAATTTTGCTATGAGCCTAATACTGTGCTAAAAATAAAGTCTAATATTTTTTTAAGTTAAATATACACTTATAAGATGATCCAAACTGTTCCACTTCTAGGTATTTATTTTAGAGAAATGAAAAGTTATGTCCACAGGAAATCTTACTTGTGAATATTTATAACATTTGTGGTACATTCACACAATGAGATATTACTCACCAATAAAAAGAAATGAACTACTGATAATAACATGAAATAATTTTAAAAATGCATTATCCTAAGTGAAAGATGTAGTTTTGAAATGTTGTTAACTGTATTATCTTATTCATATAGTGTTATGGAAGAAAAATAGATAACTAGAGACTAGATCAGTGGTTTCCTGGGGTTAGAAGTGAGGTGATGGCATAAAAGCATAAGGATAATAGCAGGAGAGTCAGAATTTTTCTGTATTCTGTCTATAATCATTATAAGAATCATAACTGGAAACCTAAATCTCCTACCCCCCCAACCCATCTTGCCTACCCCACTGCTCTCCTTCCACTCTGGCAACACTCAATTTGTTCTCTGTATTTGTAGGTTTGATTCTGCTTTTTGTTTCTTCATTCATTTTTTTTTTTTTTTAGAAGATTCCACTTTGAGTAAAATCATATAGTATTTTTCTTTATATTAGCATCCTCTTATCCATTTTTCTATTGATGGACACTTAGGTTGCTTCTATATCTTTCTTGGCTATTATATTCAATTGGTTTTGCCTTTTGAAGTGGGATTACTACAGGCCACTAGTATAGAGTATGTAAAACATATGTATACCATGTATTAAGATGAAAAGACTGCCTTCAACTCTGGTAGCTACATGGAAAAATGATACAGGAGTTTATTAAGTGGTTCTAGCTGTGGCAGCAATATGGCAAAGAAAATGAAAAAAGTCAAGGGAAATTAAAAAAAAACTCTTTGCATCCTCACCTTTTATATATTAAATCATTTTGTTCATTTAAATTAACTTTGTCTTTATTTTTTTAAGTGCTGATTTTACAAAAAATAGGGTAGCTATCCATTTCTAATTAAAGCATTAGATAAAATTGTATTGTAGCTCGGTATGTGTATGACTGGGTGTGAAGAATTAGTATAATAACTTAACCCATATGCAGCTACCCTGATGGATCTGTAATATGAAAGATGTCATCTTTCATACAACAATGCCCAGGATGCAAGTTTTTTCTGCCAAGGGCTAAAGGCCAATGCCTACCAATTGGCCCATAAGGTTGGAAATGCTTTGATGAATTCTTGCTCAGCATGTTCTTCCATTGAGTAGCAACTTTTTCTTTATTTTAAAATATATAATACTTCATATTGCAACAGTTTTTTATTCAAAATGGATTTCTAGGAGCCTGAACATCATATGAGTTTTGTGACCCTCACTAACAAAAAGAATAGACAATCACAAATATAAAAATAGGTATAAAAGAGAATATTTATAATAAGAAAATAAATATTAGGAAAATTAAAAGTTTTAAGAAGCTGAAAAATATCACAAAATTTAGTAAATATATTTTCATTAACTTCCTGTCATACATGTATCACACTTGTGTCCTGCATTTTTTGACCCTGTGCCCTTTGATTACAATTTTGTAATGCCATTTGTATAGAGAGATTAGAGAAGTAATTCAGTTTTCCTTCTGATTGATTTACATTTTAATTATTATTGATAGCTGGGATGCATAAAACAAGCAATTCCGTATATATAGATGTACCCCATTTCCAGTGTTGATTCAAAGAAGATTCTAAATATAGGAATTCTGATCAATACTCTTCTGTGTAACCCCCAAAAAGAAAAAAAAAACCCACATCTGATTTATTCAAGTGTGTTTCTGAGGAGAGACAATGCCTTTTGACTTGTCTACGATAACTGACTCTTACATTTACTATTCTCATGATTTAGTCTGAACATTTCACTGTTCACACATTTCTGTTGTTGGAAACAGTGAAGCATATTTATGTCATGATATGTCCTCTCCCCATACCCAGAACAGCTTTATTTTAGCAACTAAAATGTCCAGTCCCATGTAGGAATCAACTTTGTGAACATAGGTTAAAGCTCATATTTGCTTGAGTCTTGGAAGTCTGCAGCATTGGCCGGGGGCATCTACTTTTTTGCAAACTTCATTTCTGTTCCATTCAGGGTGGTGCCTGGGGCAAATGGAAAAGGCTTTACTGTATTTATTATTTTTGGTGTCGAGCCATCTGGGTGATTAGATTGCCTGCTGACTCTCTCATGGAGAGTCTGTGGATTATTATTTTGCGAATTCTTAGAGCATCTTATAATGCAGGATTTGTTTCCACAAGCCAGCCACTTTCAATTCTTTGTCCTCTAGGCTTCTTAGCTACCTCTTCACCCTCATCTTCTACATCATTTTACCCCCACCCCCATGGTCTTCTTTGGTGAAGTGTCCTTCAAGTGACTTCAGGTTGATTTAACTAGTCCTGGGGAAATGTGCACATTGGAACAGTAGAGCTGCTTCCCCAGTGAAATGTCATTCTTTCCATGGCCTCTGGCTTTTGAAGGCACAGCCTCCCTCTTAGTAACTCCTCTCACTCTCAGACTCCAGAAGGCACATGTTATGTGCTCTCCTTGAAGCCCCTCTCACTTGGCATAAGATAAGAGGGATAAAATCCCTTTCCTCAGTGATGGGATAGAAACATCTCAGCATTCTTACAAGAATGCACTCTTTCCTTTTAGTTGCATTCATTCATAGCCTGGAGAAGGGTCAGGAATTTCTCTTGGCAGGACTGATTTTAAAATCACTCAGTAAATTCAGCATTGTTGCCTTAGCACCTTGATCTAGGTTATAGGGGCATTTGTGATCTACTCTATATTCTTCACTGAAACTAAGAAGAAAACTATTTTAGTTTAATATTATATTATAAAAATATGTGTATCTTGATGTGGGAAACACAGGTAAAAGAAAAATTAAATTTTTTTACTACTTAGAGCCCACTGACAAGTCCTTGAAACAAATAGTGACATTCCTCTAGGAACTCAGCTGACTTGATGTTAATACTTTGCTAAGAGCAAAAGACAATCTTAGCTTAACATTATCCCACTCACCCACTCACCCAGGATCCTGTAAGTCTTTTTTTAACATATAAAAAATCTTTGGAAACTTCTTTTACCTCTAGCCCCCAAGATATATGTTGGCAATCATCTCCTAAGCATATGGCCTACTGATATACATCTGAAAAGTCTCATGACTAAGGTTTTATTAAACAGTAATAAATGACTTTCTTAACAATAGCTAGCCCCTTCAAGGTGTGGGAAACCTTGCTTCCAAAATTCCTTAGAGACTTATGCTATCCCTAACCTCCTCCCAACTTGAACGTATATAATCAGCCACTCCTCCTGACACCAGTAGAACTATTTCTGCCCACAGGTCCTGTTCCTGTGCTTTAATAAAATCACAAGACATCTCAAGAATTCTTTCTTGGCTGTTGGCTCAAAACCCTAACATTTTTTCTACATCAGTGATGGTGAATGTGGTGGTTCTGGTGGTGGAGATGTTGGTAAAAGTGGGAGTATTTGAAGTATTGGTTGTGTTAGAGATAGGACAAGTGGTGGAGATGGAAGTGGTGGTAGTGGTGGGGGTAGTGGAGGTGATGGAAGTGGAGGTAATAGTGTTGGTGGAGGTGAAGGTGGTGGTGATTGTAGAGGTGGAGGTGGAAGTGAAGTGGTGATGAAGGTGAAGGTAAATGTGATGGGGGTGGTAGTACAGTTAGAGGTCAGTGGTGTTGAAGAGAAAAAATTACTCCCATCTTTTGAGACCAGACCCAGGAAGGTAGGCCTCAAAAGATGGGAAGTTACTAACAATAAGCTAGAGATAACCAGAAGCCCTGCTGGGAGCAAGAGATAACCAGCCATTTCTGCTTCTGCAAACCCTCATCCCCTCCAGTTTAATCCCACTTACCAGCAGTCAGCATAGCCCTTGAAACCTGACCCTCTTCACTCCCCCATAAAAAGCTTTATAATTCCACTGCCTTATCCCCAGAATTTTGAACATGAGCTCTTCTGGGTCCTCTGATGTAAAATAAACCTGAGTTCTCCTACTTCTCTGAGTGTTGCTTGGTTTCTCACCAGTCTGATTATTTTCTGCAACAATGTTGGTGTTGGTGGAGGTGAAACTTGTGAGGCTGTGGCAGAGTAGACACAAAGCAACCCTAAAGGAATCCTCTATGCTCTATGGTGCAGACTTCACAGAACATAATCTCCAGTGAGGATGAGTTCACAGTAAAGCAATTACGAAGCATAGTAAGAAATGAATTTTGTAAACAAGAGTCAGCAGACAGCACAAATGGAAAATTTGCATCCAAAGTATGAGATTTAAGATATAAAAGAAATCTTAGAAGGGAAAAAATTGAAATGATGGGAAGAGAAAATTTGAAATAAATATATGTCTTTGTTCAAACACACTAAGTCCCAAGCAAAATAAAGACAAATTCATGCCTAAATATGTTAGAGTAGGTTTTCTGAACTTCAAAAGCAAAAATTAGAGAAAAATCATAAAAGCCACTGAGATAATTGACAGACTTGGGAAGAAGAAACAAGAGGCAGCTAGTGCTCTACCAAGGACTATGGCTCCTCTGTCAACAACTAGAGATTCAAGGAAAAAAATGGAAACATACTTTAAAAGTGTTGAGAGGAAATGACTACTGAGAACAGGCAAGGTTTTCAGGCAATATTTTCAGAGATTCTTGAAGTATAAGTAATAGTTAAAAATCTGCACTTGAAGGAAAGAATAAATAAAGCTTGAACTTTAGCAAAATGGAAATTAATCCAAAAGGGGAAGAGTAGGACACTGAAAACAATGACAAATAAAAACTCCATACATCTTGGCAAATCCAAATGAGTATTAATTATAAATGATAACATTAAAAGCTGAACTCAGTAAATTTTTAAAAGGCAATAGAATGAAATATTGGAAAACAACAAATATAGAAGATGACAAGAATTTACACTGAAGAGAGTCTGAGAGTCCTGTATTCTATGGTCAGAATAGAGATATCTATTAACTTTCAACTATGTTAAATAATCATGTTAAACAGTTAAGAGTAATCTCTCAAAGAGTAAAAAGAGGATGCATTGTTATGCCCCAATAATGGGTCCGTAATTAAAGGAGTGAGACTGATACAAAGCGAAGGTCAAGCAAAGCTTTATTTTGCACCAAGCATCAAGAATCTAACCAATTGTTTGGGGCCGCACCTCTTACAAGAGAGGGCGACCCTTCTTTGTTTCACAGTGTAGCATTTAAGAGCAAAGGCCATGCGGTTGGGCCTGGCCACACACAGGTGGCCAATGAGATTGTAATACACAGAGGAAACTCCATAGTGATGCTAGGTGACCAATTGAGTTACAATTTACCCTAGTAGACATTTGAACCAGCCTATTACACCTTGATTGGGATTGGCGCCCAAAAGGCTTCCAAAGGACGGGGCCCATACTCCTTGGTAACCAAGGAAACAGTATGCATCCCCCCACTGATCAGATGTCTTCACCTGGCCTGACCCACCTTTGTATCTGGACATTGTTACCTGAAGCTGGTTTCTGGGACTTGTTTTTAAGTGAATCGCCTGGGGGAAGGGAAGCAGGGACAGTTTAACTTTAATGAAAGTCTCTTGCTAAATAGGTCCTTACAGCATAACTTCCAAAACAGTTGCAATAAAATGGGAACAAAGAAAACTTATCAGTAAAAAAGAAAGCTGGAAAGAAGATGGGCAAGAAAGCAAAGAAAATGCTGGTGATTTAAACACATAAGTGAGATGGTAGAAATCACTCCAGGTGACCTGTGACAAGGAAAGGTGTAAAATGGGGCAGGTCTCTTCTAGAGCATTTGGTTTAGCCCCAGCTCAGTTTGACAGGGTGGTCTGGGAACTTCAGAGGAAGAGGCAGGAAATTGGAAGGAATGGCCTAGCTCACACAGAAATGATATCTGCCTGTGCTGGGTTTGAATCCTGTGTCCACTCAATACAACCATTCTTTCTTTTGACGTTTTGTCCATATTTCCAAACCAGTGCATTGTTCTTAATTGTCTCTGTGTATCTCTGGTTTGTTGCTGGATCCATAGTCAGCTTAGACTCATGGAAAAATCAAGCAGGTGTGACCTGAGAAAGCGTGGTACATGTTTCCCATTTTTCTGAGGGAACAAACCACATACAATATAAATTAACTGTCTGTTCTCTGCTCATCCATTCTCCAGGTATTGCTGTTAGGGTGGGGGTGGGGGGTTGCACCACCCTGAAGCTTCAAAAATAAATATATGCCTTCTGGCTAAATGTGGAAAAAATGCAAAAGATGATAGAGTCTTTGGTGGCTGTGAAAGAGATTCCTTTCTGGTCACATTTTCAGGTGGCTATAGCTTTTTAAATAGTCTTCTTAAAACACACGAACTTTATAACCTATATATGGCACAACCAGTTCTTCTTTTAGGAAGCTATTTGAAATCTATTTCATTCAAAGATAAATCTTTTGTTTCTTCCCTGGGCCCATTTTATCCTATTTATTTGTTTCCTTCCTTTGAAAACAGAGTCAAAGAGAAAGCAGGAATAAGCACTTCTCCTGACCCTCTTTTCTTGCATTGCAAAAGATCATTCCTGCCAGCTTGAAGTAAGAAGAAAAGAAACACTAAGTCCTTCAGTAGAAATACAGAAGGCTCTTAGGGAGAACCCAGAGCTGAATTTAAAGAGACAGTCTTGACAAACCACTATAGGTTCTGAGTGATCAGCCAAAGTTACTCAAGAGCACATAGTATTTGAAGTATTTGGTATTTGTGCACTGGAGGGGATTCTAAATGTCAGCCCCTCTTCAACATTTCCACATGGGCCCCGCTGGTCTTCTCCATGCTTCTGCCAGACAGCAGGACTCAACCATTTGCTTTTTCCTTGTAAATAATCCATTGGGCTTCTCCTTTATAAATTTTGCCTCCTTCCTTCTTTCCTTCCTTCCCTCTTTTCTTCCTTCTTTCTTCCTCAATTTTATTTCATTATGGTAAGGGCTTACCATGTGATCTTCCCTCTGTAAGGGCCTATTTAGCCAGAGCGGCTCCATCCCGGTTGAACAGCCATTTTGTTGTTTATGCAGTAAAACTTAAACTGACCCCCACCCTCCCCCGAACTTACTTGAAAGCGAGTCTGGGAAACTAGTCCCAGGTAACAAAGCCCAAATACAAGGGCGGGTCAGGCCAGGTGGAGACATCCAATCAGTGGGGCCAATCAGTGGGATGTGCATACTGTCTCCCTAGCTACGAAGGAGTGTGGGCCTTGCCTTTTGGGAGTCAATTCTGACCAAGGTGTTAGGCTAGTTCAAATATCTATTATAGGGTAAATTATAATTCAATTGGTCACTTCTGTGTGACCTAGCATGACTATGCAGTTTTCTCTGTGTGTTACAATCTCATTGGCCACCTGTGTGTGGCCAGACTCAACCACATGGCCTTTGCCCTTTAAAAGTTAATTGGTAAGGCAGAGAGGGGTCACCCTCTTTCTAAGAGGCGGCCCCAACTGGTTAGTTTGATTCTCAATGCTTGGCAAGAAATAAAGCTTTACTTGCCCTTTGCTTTGTATCAGTCTCGTTCCTTTGATTACAAACCCATCACCTCTTAACACATTTTAAGTTGTAAAATATGGTATTGATATCTATAGGCACAATTTCGTACAGCATATCTCTAGAGCTTATTCATTTTGCTTGACTGAAACTTTATGTCTGCTGATTAGGAACTCTCTGTTTCCTCTCCCCTCAAGCCCTGGCATCCAACATTCAACTCTTTGCTTCTGTGAATTTGACTATTTTAGTTACTTCAGTTAAATGGAATCATAAAGTGTCTGTCTTTTTGTGAGACTTACTTTTGTAGGCTTACATTACTTAGCATGTTTTCCAGGTTTTTTCATTTTGGATATTGCAGAATTTCCTTCTTTTTGAAGGCTGGATAATATTCCATTGTATGTATATAACATATTTTCTTATTTCATTCATCTGTTGGAGATTTAGATTGTTTCCACACCAAGGCTGTGTGAATAGTGTTGCAATGAATACGAGAGTGCAGAGATCTTTTCAAAATCCAATAAAAACCAGAGCAAGTGTTCCTCAAAAAATTAAAAATAGAACCACCATATAATCTGGCAATTGCACTTGTGAATATTTATCCTCTTCTTTTTTTGCATAATGCTCATTTTAAAAACATCATTCCTTTTTTCCGTCAGAAATGCCATATATATTTTTGTTCAGTTTAATATCATGGCCACTTTTTTTCAGCTTTTATTATGTGTCTACTGCAACTGAGAGGATACCTTTGATGTGGGGAGCAAATGTTGTGCCCATATTTTGAGACCCCCCAAAGACGACCACCAGAGTCCAGAGTCCAAGCCAAACAGCAAGGGTTGTTTATTAGGAGTTTGAACCCCGACTTCCACACACTCGTTGCCGGTGACGCTAAGAGGTCCCGAGCTCAGGATCACAACACTGTTTATACACTAATTTGGGGGAGGCAGGAACTTAGCATACATCATAGTATCTTGTAACAAATCACCACATACCGCGGGAAAATCAAAAAGGAACTCTATAATATGACTGGCGTGCTACAGAGCGGGAAAAGGCTGGGAACGGATTATTGGTTAGGGCAAAGGGCTCTTCTAACAAAGGGTCATTCTTCAAACTGCTGAGTTGGCACCACTAGGGGATGTGTCACCTCAGGTTTGACCGGGGTCTTCCTGTCAAGCCGCGGGGCACCAGATGGTTGTTTTTAAATTTTTTTTTCAATTTATTTATTTTCAGAAAAACAGTATTCATTATTTTTTCACCACACCCAGTGCTCCATGCAATCCCCGCCCTCTATAATAGCCACCACCTGGTACCCCAATCTCCCACACCCCCGCCACTTCAAACCCCTGAGATTGTTTTTCAGAGTCCATAGTTTCTCATGATTCACCTCCGCTTCCAATTTACCCCAACTCCCTTCTCCTCTCTAACACCCCTTGTCCTCCATGATATTTGTTATGCTCCACAAATAAGTGAAACCATATGATAATTGACTCTCTCTGCTTGACTTATTTCACTCAGCATAATCTCTTCCAGTCCCGTCCAAGTTGCTACAAAAGTTGGGTATTCATTCTTTCTGATGGAGGCATAATACTCCATAGTGTATATGGACCACGTCTTTCTTATCCATTCGTCCGTTGAAGGGCATCTTGGTTCTTTCCAATAGTTTGGCGACTGTGGCCATTGGTGCTATAAACATTGGGGTACAGATGGCCCTTCTTTTCACGACATCTGTATCTTTGGGGTAAATACCCAGGACTGCAATGGCAGGGTCATAGGGAAGTTCAATTTTTAATTTCTTGAGGAATCTCCATACTGTTCTCCAAAGAGGCTGCACCAACTTGCATTCCCACCAACAGTGGAAGAGGGTTCCCCTTTCTTCACATCCTCTCCAACACATGTTGTTTCCTGTCTTGCTAATTTTGGCCATTCTAACTTGTGTAAGGTGATATCTCAATGTGGTTTTAATTTGAATCTCCCTGAGGGCTAGTGATGATGAACATTTTTTCATGTGTGTGATAGCCATTTGTATGTCTTGATTGGAGAAGTGTCTGTTCATATATTCTTCCCATTTTTTGATATGTTTGCCTGTTTCGTGTGCGTTGAGTTTGAGGAGTTCATTATAGATCCTGGATATCAACCTTTTGTCTGTACTGTCATTTGCAAATATCTTCTCCCATTCCGTGGGTTGCCTCTTTGTTTTCTTGACTGTTTCCTTGGCTGTGCAGAAGCTTTTGATTTTGATAAAGTCCCAAAAGTTTATCTTTGTTTTTGTTTCCTTTGCCTTTGGAGACATATCTTGAAAGAAGTTGCTTGGCTGATATCGAAGAGATTACTGCCTATGTTCTCCTCTAGGATTCTGAAGGATTCCTGTCTCACGTTGAGGTCACCAGATGGTTGTTATCTCTCGGCCCAGAGCCGGATTGTGGAGGGGTCTGGGAGTGATGAGGGAGCACAGGGCTGGCTGAAGACAAAGCAAAAGCAGGCGCCTTGCACCCCCCTCTCCATTCTCTCCCCCTCTGTCATATGTGTAGAATCCCTCAGGCAGCCCTGACTGCCATGAACAATAAGCAAATAGTTAATTTGCAGAGCTCACAATCCTGCTAGACAGGAGTCTCCCTTGGCTTGCAAATGTCCTAAATCTCACTAACAAAGACGATTGATAGCAGGATTGTGACATCCCACCAAAAAGTCTCTCAATTATCTTAATGTTAATGGCTGGTCTGAAGACAACATTGATCAAGCCACAAGGGCAAGGCCTGCAAGGGCAAGGCCTCAGGTAGGCCTCTGATATCCTGGCACCTTGTAGGCCCTCTTTAGCATGTGAAAACTCCCCTTGAAACCTCCCTTCTCTTCACCTTCCCCCAACCGCAAGGTATATAACTTGCCTACCCTCACAACCCGGGGCAGCAGCTCTTCCTGCCCACGGGTCCTGTCCCCGTGTTTTAATAAACCACCATTTTGCACCAGAGATGTCTCAAGAATTCTTTCTTGGTCATCGGCTCTGGACCTCAGCCCACCGAACCTCACCTAGGTTCTAGAACTTCATCAGTAGCACCCTTTGCTGTTTAATTCTAGGGCTTGAAAATATCTTGTTTGGGTTTTGGTGGTAAGACATCTGCTTTTCTTTGTGTCTGGGTGGCTCAGTTGGTTAAGCATCTGCCATCACCTCAGGTTATGAGTCCCAGGATCCAGCCCCAAATGGGGATCTCTGTTAGTTGTGGAGTTTGCTTCTCCCTCTGCCTCTCACCCCACTCATGCTCTTTCTTGCTCTGCTCTCTCTCTAATAAGTGCAATCTTAAAAAAAAAATTTGCTTATCATCTGCTTATCTTGGCATAGCCTGATCTTTTTTCTACTCAACGGGAATTGGGGACAGTATCACCTGGGATCTACATAAAGAAAAATGTGCTTTTCTTGCCAGCAATGGAGTTGGCATGCTTTCTTTAAGGCACTCTACCCTAAAAGAAAAAAAAAAAAGTCCTCTTTAATAAATACTGCATGCTGGGGCTACACAGTAGGGTGCAAAAGGGACAAGTAGACTCAAGTCAACAGACATGCTTTGTAATGCACAGCCAACTTTGTAAATATGTTGACACCATTTTCTGCAGGGGAATGAAGACAAGAGAAGTTTTCACAGTCCTCTTCGGAGGTGCTTCCTGCTCCCCTCTCTATCTAATGGCCTGGCATTGTTTTTCGTTGACTGTTGTAGCTAATGGCATTATTGCCTTAGGGAAATTAGGGGCATAATGCAGAGGATGGGGAACTAATTGGCCAATATGTAAGCAAAATGCCTAGGGCCAGCTCCTTCCTGAGAGCAGGAAGCAAGACCACAAATCAAAAGAAAAAATTTCAGAAATCTTGAGATCCTTTTAAAAATAAAGACTAAGGGAAATAGTGGTAGCTCAATGGGCAGCAGCTCACTTTATATGTGGGGGATTTCTTTCATAGAGGCAGATTCATTTGAGATTAGATCACTTCAAGATTTAAAATGCAGGCTCAGTTGGTGCAGTGTGAACTGGCCAGACCCTGCATTCTTCCCCAGCTACCAGGCATGTTGAGACTGATGAAGATCTAGAACCTAGGTGAGGTTCGGTGGGCTAAGGTCTGGAGCTGGTGACCAAGAAAGAATTCTTGAGACATCTTTGGTGCAAAATAGTGGTTTATTAAAGCACAGGGACAGGACTTGTGGGCAGGAAGAGCTGCTGCCCCGGGTTGTGAAGGTAGGCATGTTATATACCTGGCGGTTGGGGGAAGGTGAGGGGAAGGGATGGGAGGTTTCAACAGAGTTTTCACATGTTAAGGAGGGCCTACAAGGTGCCAGGGGGAGGCCTTGCCCTTATGGCTTGATCAATGTCATCTTTAGGTCAGGCATTAACATCAAGATAGTTGGGAGATTCTTGGTGGGGTATTATGATCCTGCTATCATTTACATTCCCTTCTACCTCAGCCTCCTCCAGTTTATGGTGGGGAGGGAGACATTAGGGCTTCAGGAACTGAGAGTTATTTGCCTCTGGAAATTTGTGCTATTGATAAGGTAACCTCCCTGTTTAGGTCTCTAGGACATCTGTAGAGCAAGGGAGATTCCTGTTCTGCAGGATTGCGATCCCTGCAAGTTACCTATTTATCGTTTTATGGCAGTCAGGGGTGTCTGAGGAATGCTACACATATTACGGAGGGGAGTGGGTGAAGAGGGGGTGCAAGGCGCCAGCTTTTGCTTTGTCCTCAGCCAGCCTCCTGCTCCCTCATCAAGACGACATCTTGAAGGTGATGTGGAAATGTTAGTGTTCAGAGACAACAGCCATAAAGAATTCTTGAGACATTTTCAATGCAAAAGGTGGGTTTTTAAAAACACAGGGACAGGACCTGTGTGTAGAAAGAGCTGCACCGGCATTATGAGGAGCAATTGATTATATATTTGGAGTTTAGGGAGGTAAAGACAAAGGGAAATTTCCAAAAATTTTTCACATATTAAAGAAGACCCTCAGGGCTCTGAAGGCCTAGCTATAGTCAAGATAAGGTTGCTTTTCCCTCTAGCAAAGCATTCATATTAAGACAGTGGGGAAAATAAAATAAAATTTTTTTTAAAATTTCAAAGACAGTTGGGAGTTTCTGGAAGAATGTCATACTTTGCCTGTCTCAAGCACTTGCCAATAGGCTGCAGGTTATAAGGAAATTTAATTTTATATACATTTCTTTTGCCTTTGTGAGATGCCTAAATTATAACCATTACCGCTATTTCTGCTTCTGTACCTTCACTTGCTAACCCATGAGGAGATGGAAAAATACCAGCAGACTTTCTATAGACACTCTGTAACCACACATCGCCCTCCCAGAATTGAACCTGACAGAATGGCTGCTCCTGATGAAGTTCTAGAACCTAGGTGATGTTCGGTGGGCTGAGGTCCGGAGCCGATGACCAAGAAAGAATTCTTGAGACATCTTTGGTGCAAAATGGTGGTTTATTAAAGCACAGGGACAAGACCCGTGGGCAGGAAGAGCTGCTGCCCCAGGTTGTGACAGATGGCAGGTTATGTACCCTGCGGTTGGGGGAAGGTGAAGAGAAGGGAGGTTTCAGTGGAGTTTTCATATGCTAAAGAGGGCCTACAAGGTGCCCAGAAGACCAATGTTGTCTTTTAGCCATCCATTAACATCAAGATAGTTGGGAGATTCCTGTCTTGCAGGATTGTGATCTCTGCAAGTTAACTATTTATTTCTTGTTTATGGCAGTCAGGGATGCCTGAGGAATGTTACACATATTACCGAGGGGGAATGGATAGAGAGGGAGTGCAAGGTGCCAGCTTTTGCTTTGTCCTCAGCCAGCCCCCTGCTCCCTCATCAGTAGTGGCCGATTAAATTACAATTTACCCTATAGTAGTTATTTGAACTAGCCTATCACTCTGGTCAGAATTGGCGCCCAAAAGGCAGGGTCCACATTCTTGGGTGGTTAGGGAGGTATTTTCCTGATTGGATGTCTCCACCTGGCTTGACTCATCTTGTATTCTGGGCTTTGTTACCTCCCCCTGACCTGATACATCCTGGTAAATGGGCTCTGTTATCAGGGGCTGGTTAGTCATATTTTTCTGGTTTCCCAGACTTGTTTCCTCAGTGGGGGGTGGGGGGGGGACAGTGTCAATCTAAGTTTACTGCATAAACAACAAAATGGCTCACTCTGGTTAAGCAGGCTCTTACAGTTAACAATAGACCAAGTGTGATTATTTTGTGGAAGTATGTGAGACCATTCAGTGCAACCCCAAGATATTTGGAAAATACTTGATTACAAATGAAAAGACCTCTCCCACCCTCTTTAATCTTCTATAGTATAATTTTTTTAATAAATTCCTGGAGCAGTATGCTAGACTTTTATCATTACCAATGTATCTAATGCTTAAATCTGATTTTTTAAAAATATATTTTGAGTTTACCTCAATGGCACAAATTAACTGTGGCATAACATTTCCTAGTTCCTTTTTCCCATATGGCTTCCTCTGGTTAATAAGAATGCTCTCTTTTGAATCTTCCCTTCTCCATAGAGTGTGCATGAATGAGGTAATTTTTTACATAGCATGGTTTTCAGAAATCAGTATGGTAGCTGAGACCAAACACATAACCCTTGTTATTAGAAGAGACATCATTTGTTGGTAAATTGAAGCCTAAGTGCAGATTGCCTGCCCTTTGAATCCTCCCCCCAACCCAAAAGACTCCAAATTTGGATTTGCGATGGGAAGTTTATGTGTCTGTGCCAGATGCTGTGCTGGAAATTTCATCAACTTTACTTCTTGTGGATGGTAGTCATTTAAAAACTAAAAGACAAAGCTCTAAGTCTTCTTAAAAAGTAGTTATTTGGTAGAGGCTCTAGAGTGAGGTATCTATGTACTTCTTGTTTTGTGTTAAGTTTGAGCTTCTTACATTAATTTGAATTATGGGGAAAACTTTGCCTTCCTGAGTTATCTGTGTGAGTGGGACTTGTGATGAGGGAGCAAAAGACTAGCTGAGGACAAAACAGAACCTGGCACACTAACCCAGCCCCCAATGTGATATGTGTGACATTCCTCAAGCACTCCTGGCTGCCCTAAAAGAAGAACAAATGGTTAACTGATAGGAATCACAGTCCTGCAGAAGAGGAGTCTCCCTCAGTTTACAAATGTCCTAGTGATTTAAAAAGAAGAAACTATCTTATCAATAGTCTAACATCCAGAGACCAGTAACTCAGTTCCTGAAACTCCAACATCACCCTCCCCTCCATAAAACTGAAGAAGGCTGAGGAAGAAGGAAATGTAAATAAAGTTGAATTTCTTCTAAACCTTAAGTTCATTGACAAGGATGTGTGATAGGAGGAATGTAATATTCCTCCAGGAAACTCCCAACTGTCTTCATGTTAGTGCATCATTAGAGGGAAAAAGGGCTTTGGCTTGACAATAACCAGGCCTCCAGTATCCTGAGAATCTTCATTAGCATATGACAGTCCTTCTGGACACCCCCTTTGTTCTCACCTCCCCAACTCCTGAGTATATAACCAGCCAATCCTCAAGACCCCAGTGCAGCAGCTCTTTCTGCCCATGGGTCCTGTCCTGCACCACCATTTTGCACCAAATATGTCTAAAAAATTCTTTCTTGGTCGTCGGATCCAGACCCCACCCCACTGAACCTCACCTATATTCCAAAACCACATCACTTGGGCAGTGAAACTATTTTATTGTGAGAATGGGTCTGAGTATTTTGCCTTTTTTCCTCATTAAGTAGTGGTGTGTGTGTATGTGTTTCTGTGTGTGTGTGTTGTGCTGGTAGCACACTAAGAAAAGCACACACATAAATAAATGCATAATTCAGGAGATATCTTTTGTACAAGGATCACTATATCATGATCATCTAGATCCAGAAATAGAATGCTTCACAACTCTTCAAACTCCCTTCCTCTGATGTCTCTCTTTATGCAAGGAGACTGTTTTCTATTGCTGTTGTAAAAAGTTGTTACCAATATACTGACTTAACACAAATTTATTATCTAACAGTTTTGGAAGTCAGAAGTTCTAAAGTGAAGATGTTGGCAGATCTGCATTCTTTTTTGAAGGTCTGAGGAGATAATCCATTTTCTTGCCTTTCCCACCTTCTAGAGGTCACCCACAGTCCTGGGATCACTGACCCTTCTTCATCTTCAAAGCCATTGTAATGGGCAATTTAGTCTTTCTCACATGACATCACTCTGACCCTGCTTGCTTAGTTACATCTCTGAATCTGACTCTTGCTCCTTTCACTTTTAAGGACACTTGTAATTACATTGGGCCCTCCGAATATTTCAGGAAAATCTCTTAATCTCAAAATGCTTAACTTTAATTACATCTGCAAGGTCACTTTTGTTACATTTATATAATCACAGGTTTTGGGACATTAAGGTGTGGACATCTTTGGTTAGCTATGACTCTGCCAATAACGTTAATAGTCTTTACTTCTTACATTATGGTTTGTATTTCCTGAAATTATACTGTATGTACTTTTTGTGTCTGAATTCCCACCCTCAACATTATGTGAAATTATGTTGTTGCATATAATTCTAGCTTGTTTATTCCTTACTATAATCTTCTATTGTGTAAATACACCTCAAGTTATGTATATAATCTACGTGGATGAATATTTGGATTGTTCCCACTTTTGGCCCTTTACATATGCAGCCACTTCCTGTGTCTTGGTGTACTTTGGAATAACATTACTGGATAAGAGAACTGATGTGAACAAATATCCTGGTTTTCCTAGAACAATCCCTGTTTATCTCTGCTGTCTTGGCATCCTATCTGGTTAGAGTCTTTGTTTGTTCTCCAAAATATGGTCACCCTAGTCATATTGAATGCTTGTTTCCAACTCCAGTAATGACCCAAGATTATTTCTAAGCTGATGGTAATTTATGTTTGGCATCTTCACCAACATTTGTTGTTGATCATCTTTTTCATTAGTTTGCATTTTGCTGATTACTAATAAGGTTGAGAATCTTTTCATAGATTTATTGCCCATTTAGAAATACTTTGAGGGGCACCTGGGTTGCTCAGTGGTTTAAGCCTCTACCTTTGGCTCAGGTCATGATCTCAGGGTCCTGGGATCAAGCCCCAAATCGGGCTCTCTGCTCAGCAGGGAGCCTCCTTCCCTCTTCCTCTCTCTCTGCCTGCCTCTCTGCCTACTTGTGATCTCTGTCAAATAAATAAATAAATAATCTAAAAAAAAAAAAAAAAGACTCCATTGTCCATGCGGTCCTGAGTCCAGAATGGTAACATGAGCATTTGAGAGATGTACAACGTTGGGATAAATTTAGACTCTTGTGCATAGATCAATTTAGAGAGGACTTACATTTTTCAACAGTATTGTATTTTTCAACATAAGATTGTTTTGAAATAAAGAACATGTCAATAATATCTAAAATGCTATAATTCTAAGTCACTAAAAGAGACTCTGGTTTTACATATAGACCCATGGAATTCAATATTGATATTAGTATGTATAATATGACCATAGCCACTTTATTTCATCTGGTGTGAATTAACCTGAACTATGTGACAAAACCCCAAAGTCTTCTCACTGGTACTTTGTCTGAAGCTTTGCCACCTTATCTAGAGTTTTTAACTTCTTTTAATTAGTAGAAAATATAAAGGAGGTGAATTTTTGGCTGCCTTGGGGTGGATTTTAAGATATAGATTCTAAAACCTGTGGCAAAACAAGGAAGTTTCCAGTTTTCTAATGGGTGATATTTCAAGTAGTTTGTGACTTGATACGGTTTTTCCAATGGATAATTGTTGTCTGTGGGGGTTCAGAATCCTGAAAGACCCCAAAGCCCAAAAGATATGTGTTTTGATCCCCATTTTATACATAATCAGATAAAAGTAGAGAAAGACTAAATGAGTTGCTCTGGCTCACACAACTAACAATTAATAATGTTGGTATATAAAGCTGGGACGTTTGGGTCAAGATCTGCTACCTTGAACTGTCTACATTGTCTTTAAAATTTTTCTTAAACAAATTAGGATTCATTTTTCTCAACAAACAAGGAATCTGGAAGCAGGCAGCTCCTGGCTATATCTTTTCCTTTCTCTTTGTATGCCACAAGGTCAAGGTCACATGGTCACAAGATAGCAACCATACTCTGCATCTCAGCTGCATGATAGGTAAAACAGAGTAGGGGAAAGAAGGGCACCTGCAAAGTCTGCTCTGTGAGGAATGCTTTTCCCCAGACTAAGTCCAACAGAAGAACATGTCCCTCTACACAAAAAGTTGACCTTCTCTAGTACTAGTGAATGAAGGAAACCATAGTGAGAGGTAGTGCTAGATGAGTCAGTCCACAGAGTCAATCTCAGCTTCCAAGACTTATGCCAGGGCTCCAAAAGGACACCATAATAGAACATCACATCAGAACAGGCTATAGTTTACTAGACCACTGAAAACTCCCATTTCCCTTCAATTCTTCTAAAAATTTCCTAGGGCCTCTTATTATAAATGAAAAGTTTCAAGTTTCATCATCTTATTTCTTGATCTTTATTGAAATTAAACTTTTAATTTGACCATCAGAAATTTGCATTAGAAAAAAGAGCAGGTGATTCTGATACTCTGAAAGCAGAGAAATTCTCTTGTGTCTCTCTAATTTCCCAGAAAATCAGCACAACAGAGTTCTAGACAGAAGAAGGAATCAGTAAACATTTATTGATTTGAATTAAATTTCTATAAAAATCAGACAAAAGTTATATATTTGATATTGACATTGGATACAAATAGGTAATAGAAAGCATAAAAACACCTATATAAAATAATAAATCAAATGAAAATCAATTACTTGAGCATCTAAATTTATCTGAAGATTAAAGTTTTCACAAAGTATAAAATCCCTTTATATTGGTCATTAGCACAGGACCTCCCCACCATTTCCCCACCTCCCATTTGTCCTTTAATCAAAAGTTTGGTCTCAAGTGTAGCTCTGACCCAGCAGACAGCACTCATTCAAAGAATGAATCTTCTTTCCTTTGTAGAGAAGCAGCATAAAGATGCAGGATGAGAATGGGTCTCCTCATATGAGATTTTCAATATACTTTTCACGTCAACTTATAGAGCACCAGCATAATTTAAATCTCATGTTCACTGATGACAGAGAGTAGTAGTCTTAGGTGATAAAGTCAGGGTGATATCTCAAAGTCCTGAGTTTTTGCAAGAAGTGGATGAATAGTAGGATAGCAATGATTTTAAACCAACCATGAGTCCATGATAAAGAGTTGATTAATTTCAAAAAAAGAAGAAGTAAGAAAGAGAAAAGAGAAAAATATAAATGTGGGTTAGAATTGAAGACCCCTGACTTATTTTTCTCCTTTCATCACTAATTGTACAAAATTTAGGCAGATCATTCCATCTCCCAATGCCCAGCTGAACTAGAAATAAGAGAGCTTTTTTCTGAATTTACCCTAAGGGGAGTAAATTCTGCTCTGAATGACTTGAAGGAAATGGTATTGTTTTTAACTTTTTTTTTTTTTAACAGATCCCTGCCTTAGTTTTGTGGTCTTCTAGTTTAGCCAGATTCTCAGCTCTGTTCTTTACCAGCAGACAACATTGTTTTATCAAAAGTGGCCTATTTCCAAGATCTGGGCCATGAGCCAAGGTTTGGTAAAATGTAAGAGAACAGCCTCATTTGTCCTCTCTGTTTCATTTGGGTCAGGCAGTAAGTGGCATCTAAGGCAAAGAAGACACATTTATACACCACATTGCTAGTCTTACAAATAGAATCGACAAGAGATCCTTGTAAGAGTGGGTTAGCATAAGTATAGCCATCTTAGCTTGGGCAGCCATCTCAGGCCCAAGGGCTGAACTTTCCCATACTTTACTTTATTTCCAGAGACCCCCCACCCTGCTTTAGTAATAGGAATACCTAACCCTGTAAACACTTCCAGGAAAAACAACTATACCTAACTCTGTAAACACTTCCAAGAAAGTACCTAACCCTGTAACCAGCCTGGCAACAGCTAATCAGCCTACTGCAGAAAAGTCTGACTCCCCCCCATTCCCCCCCCCAAGCCTCTTGTAATGATCCATAAAAACCTCTGCCTTAACTAGCCTCAGGGTACAAGTCCCTACTCTGCTGTATCAGGTATACTTGGGCCCAAGCTTAAGCTTGTCAAATAAACCTTGCTTTGTGACTTGCATTATCGAGAGTGTTCTCTGTCTAATTGAGGGGTGGTTGACTCTATACCCTAACACCCTAGTCTGCCCAGGAGCCAATGGGGGCATTCCCATTACCCCAGTTACCCATTACCCATTTGTCTCCCCCTAAGTCTGCTCCCTGACTTTACATTCTCTTCCCAACCTCTTGTCAGGCTTCAACTTCTCATCTTTCAAGACAGTGTCTATCCTGTTTCCACCTTCCTCTCCTTTTCACATTAATCTCTCAGTTCAGTACCCACTCTCTTCTTCTGTCTCTGCTCTTTTCCTTTCTCTCCTTATTCATTCCTGGATTTTCCATTCTTTTCATTTTCTTTTTGATCTTTCCTTGTGTCTGTGCCTTACAACTGCTGGTATTATTTGCATGCCTAAAGGAAATGCAGAATCTCTGAAAAGGCAAAGACCTATAGAATTAGTTAAATCAGGCCCTACCTGGCATACTCAAATGAAATTACATTTTTCCATTTTTTTGAAAGAAATTTTAAGATAACGTCTAATGTGGGCCTGGACTCAAGTGGTCCTGCTGTTCTTCTAGAGAAAATTAACTTTTAAACAATTTAACTAGTTTATTAAATCATTTAAATGATAAATATTGTAACTCTGTCAGGTGGAAAGAGAGAGGAACCAATGGAAGGACAAAGTTGGGTAAAAATAATAATGGACAGTTACCATGAAAAATGTTTTTAAGTCAGTGAATAAAATATTAGCACTATGCTTTAAAATTAAAACAAAAACCAAATTTAAAGAGGAGGTTGAGGGGATAGGTGAGCCTGGTGGTGGATATTAAGGAGGGCATGTATTGTATGGAGCACTGGGTGTTATACATAAACAAGGAATCTTGGAAACTGATGATATATTACATGGTGACTAACATAACACAATAAAAAATTAATAAATAGAAAGATATATGCACCCCTATGTTTACTGTAACATTACTTACAATGGCCAGAAAATGAAAGCAACCCAAATGTCATCAATAGATGAATGGATGAAAAAGATGCATTAACAACATAAATCAAGACAGAGAAAGATAAATAACCATATGATTTCACTTATATGTGGAATCTAAAAAACATAACAAATAAAAAAAAAGAGAATTAAGTACAAAGAACAAACTGGTGGTTGCTGGGAATGAAGTGGGTGGAATTGATAAAAGGGATTATGAGATACAAACATTGGGTTATGGCATAGATAAGTCCTGGACATATATAGTCATATAGTCAATATAGACATATATAGGACATATAGTCGATCATATTGTAATAATGTATGGTGACAGATGGTGAGTATATATACTGTGGTGAGTACTGAGTAATGTATAGAATTGTTGAATCAACATATTGTATAATAAAGACTAATTTAACATTGTGTGTTAATTATACTTCAATTAAAACTATATAAATCACGAAAAAATTAAATGTTGATTTATTTCAAGTTTCTTGTGACAAACACATGGAAAATAGATCAGAAGTAGGAATTTTAAAGCATTTCAAGACAAATCCTTACAGAACCCAGGAGAACAGACATCAAAATAGAAAGAAAAATTAAGATGAGAACCTAAGGAATTTACATCAGCAGAAAGGAATTAAAAGTGAGAAAAAAAAGGAGACTAGAATGTCCTTAATTTACAATATTTTAATGAAAGGCTTGGTCCTAACAGCAATGTTTTTATTGCTCTGTGACTTTATAAACCAACATAATGAATGTGCTTCTGATGAAGTTCTAGAACCTAGGTGAGGTTTGGTGGGCTGAGGTCCGGAGCCGATGACCAAGAAAGAATTCTTGAGACATCTTTGGTGCAAAATGGTGGTTTATTAAAGCACGGGGACAGGACCCGTGGGCAGGAAGAGCTGCTGCCCCGGGTTGTGAGGGATGGCAGGTTATGTACCCTGCTGTTGGGGGAAGGTGAGGGGAAGGAAGGTTTCAGTGGAGTTTTCATGTGCTAAAGAGGGCCTACAAGGTGCCAGGATGTTCCAGGCCTGCTGGAGGCCTTGCCCTTGCTGCTGGATCAATGTTGTCTTTAGACCAGCCATTAACATTTAAGATAGTTGGGAGACTTTTTGGTGGGGTGTCACAATTCTGCTATCAATCGTCTTTGTTAGTGAGATTTAGGACATTTGTAAGCCAAGGGAGACTCCTGTCTAGCAGGATTGTGAGCTCTGCAAGTTAACTATTTGCTTATTGTTCATGGCAGTCAGGGCTGCCTGAGGGATGCTACACTTATGGAGGGGAAAGGGTGAAGAGGGGGTGCAAGGTGCCAGCTCCTGCTTTGTCCTCAGCCAGCCTCCTGCTCCCTCATCACTTCCACTGACACACTTGGCTCAGCTTTGACAAAATAATTGAAATAACAAAAGGAAATAACAAAAATGTCTTCATGTTCTTTGGTAATCCCCCCTTGCTTCTTCTAACCATAATTTCCTCCATCCCCAGCAGGCTTTGTCAGGCCCCTCAGAAAATCTTAATCTTAATCTCCAGTATGAGAGAGAAGGGAAGAAGAGGCAGAGGAAGAATAGAATAAAAACCAAAAGAGGTACCAAGCATTTCGCTGGATTATTTGCATGTTGTCTCATTTAATTAATCCTCAGCTCAAACCCATGAACTAACTATTTTATATGTGGCATTATTGTGGTATAACTGATATTAAACTGCACAGATTTAAATTGTACAATTTGATGAGGTTGGTAAAATAATAACCCCAGTCAAGATAATGAATATCCATTACCTACAAAAATGTCCTCATGTTCCTCAGTAATTCCCTTTTGCCTTTTCTGGCAACAATTTCTCCCATACCTAGGCAACCTTATCTTTTTTATGTAACTATGAATTAGCTTGTAATTTTTTAGAATTTCACATGAATGGAATCATACAAGACATATTTTTTTAAGTCTAGCTTTTAAATCCATGTAATTATCTTGAGATTTATCCACGTTGTTTCATGCATCATTAGTTCATTCATTTTTACTGCTGAGTAATATTTTGTTGTATGGTTGCACCTCTGGATGGATATTTGGATTATTTCCAGTTTAGGGCTATGAGTGTCCATATACAAAGTCTCTTTGGGAGCATATGCTTTCATTTCTCTTGAGTAAATACCTTGGAGTTGCATTTCTGGGTCCTATGTTTAGTGCATACTTAAGTTTTTAAGAAACAGCCAAGTGTTTTTCGGAGTGTTTTTTTTTTTTTTTTTTCATTCTAATGAGAAATGTATGGAGAATTCTAATTGTTTCACATCCTTGCCCACTCTTGCTGATCAGATTGCCATTTTTGCTATTCTAGTGATGTGTATTAGCATCTCTCTGGTCTTTATTGGCTTTTCCTGAATGACTTGATTGTTAAGCATCTTTTCATGTGCTTGATGGCCATTTGTATGTCTCCTCTGGTGAAGTGTTTACTCAAATATTTTGCTCATTTTAATTAAGCTGTCTTATTAACTTGTAAGTGTTCTTTATATATTTAAATAAAAAGGGCTTTTTGTTAGGTATAGGTTTTGCAAAGACTTGGATGATGTTTTCATTTTTTGTAACTGTGTCTTCAAAGAGCAAAACTGTTTTTCATGTTGAATAAGTCCAACTTATTAATTTTTTTCTTTAATAGTTTAGACTTTTGTATTATATCTAATAAATCTTCTCCAAATCCCACTAAGATATTCTCTTAGTTTTTCTTCAAATATATAACACTTTGAGTCCTTAATTTAGATCTAAGATCCATTTTAAGTTAATTTTATATGTGGTATAGGTCCACCAAGGTTCACTTTTTATTTTGATGTCCATTTATTCCAGCATTATTTATTGAAATATTTTTTTATTATTTTTGAATCTTTTGGGAAAACTTTGAATATTTTGATTTTTTAAAAATATTTTGAATTTTGAATATTTTGAATTACCTTGGCATCTTTGATGAATCACTCTCAATTGATGACTTCCATTGCTGGAACTGAGGAAATAGATGTACATTTCTGTATTTATCTTGCTAAGTACAGCTTAAAAATCTGGAAATGTGACATGGTGGTGAGTTTCTTGGATTTTATTTTTGCCTCATATATCCCAGACTAGAAAATTGAGAAGCTGGCTACCTGGAAACACTGGTAGGCAAAGAAAAACAACAACAAAAAAAGCCCAAGAAAAGTTTTATTTCTAACCAAAGGATTAAGAAGGGAACAGACTTTAAATTAATAAGCATTTTACTCCAGCCACACACTCCTCCAAAAATAAATAAAAAATGACACCCCCACCCCTATCCTCAGCAGCAAATATGGGATAAAGAATCTAGACTTCCCTACTGGCATTCCAACTCTTCTTCTCCCAACAGAGTGGAGTCAGTGATAACCAAATAGGCAGCCTACTCCCCACGTCCCCTCATAGTGTCAGTGGAAGCTATGTAAGGAGCTTCAACTTCCACTTTCATTTATCTGTTGTTATAAGATGTTATAAGATGTTATAAGTTATAACTCTTCCACTCCTTACTGGAATGCTGTTAGAAACAACCTAGATAAGAGAACTTTCACCACTGTTCAGTGGTATTAAGGCCACCACCCACACATGGTTTCAGTAGAAGCCACATAATGAGCAGTAACAAAATATTCCACACTCTCTTAGTTAGGGATATATTAGTGGAGGCCTGTTGGAGATTTGGCCCTTGTACAAATACCTCACAGTCAATGGAGACCAAGTAGTAAACCTGAATTTTACCTACATCTGACAGTAATGATGCAGTGCTCATTCTTTTCCTGCTGAAATTGTGTCAAAGGAAGCTTGTTAAAATAGAGTTTAAATAAGGTCCGAAGTTTCATAACATAATAATATACTTAAGAGTCAATTTAAAAAATAACCACTCATCATACCAAGAACCAGGAAGATTCCCAATATCAGAATAAAGAGGAGAGAGGAAAGAATCCATAAACTTGATGACAGAACAAGAAAAACTACCCAATCTGAGCAACATAGAGAAAATATTATTTATTTCTTTTCTCCAGTTACTAGTCTGGGATATATGAGTCATTTTATTTTAAAAATAAATAAATAAAAAGAGACTCAGAGACATGTGAGGCTAGAGGAAGGAAAAAAATGTCATCAGAGTCCCAAGACAATAAGGCGTGTGGCAATAAAAAGTTATTGGAAGAATTATGAGTTGAAAATTTTCTAAATGGCAAAAATCATACAATTATGGATTCATAAAACTGAGAGAGTCCCAAACAAGAAAACCCCCCCAAAATCACACCAACTTACATAGTCAAACAATAGAAACTGCAAAATCAGAAAAAAATAACCTTGAAAGGGGCTGAGGAAAAAGCAATTTAAAGGACATGGGATTTCATTTTAGAAACCATGAAATTCAGGTGGAATGACACATTTTTCCAGTACTTTAAGAAAAGAATTTTAAGCCCAGAATTCTATATCCAGTGAAAATTTTCTTCTGGAATGGAGGGAGATCATTCTCATATAAATGAAAATTAAGAAATCTTGTTGGCAGACCCAACTAAAAGAACGGTTAAAGAAAGTTCTTGAAATGGAAGAGAAATGATAAAAGAAGGATTATAGAAAATTGAGCAAGAATGAGTAACAGTGGAAAGAGTGAAATTATAGGTAAATACAATGGAATTTCCTCTTCTTCTTGAGTTTTATAAATTATGTTTGATGATTGAGGCAAAAAATTGTAACAATATCTAATGTACTTCTTAATATATTAGGAGAAATATTTAATATAAACATGCTACAAGTTGGGAGGATAAAGTAACAAAAGGAGGGAAGATTTCTACACTTCATGTGAATTGGTAAAGTGCTGATACATACATACCACAATCAGGTATGTTTATATAATGTAATACCTAGAACAACCATTTAAAAAACTATACAAACAGGCATACTCTGAAAAAAATTGTAAATAAACCAAATTGTACTCTAAAAAAGTGTTCAAGATATTCAAAGGATAGGAAGAAGAACACAGAGAAATTAAAAACAGAAAGAACAAACAGAAAAGAAAAATTTTAATGACAGACATAAGCCTTAACATATTAAAAAATATATCAAACGTAATGATCTAACCACCAATTCCAAGACAAAGATTGGCAAACTGGATTAAAAAGCACAATTCCAATTTATACTGTTTACAGAAAATTCCTGTCATATATAATTTTTCAGGTAAATTGAAAGTGAAAGGAAGAAAAAAATGTCCATTGATGTAAACATTAATTAAAATAAAACAGAATTGACTATATTAACCAGATATAACTAGATAAAGTAGACATCAGAATAAGAACAACAATAATGAAAAAATACCGAGGACAGAGAGGACACTACATAACAATAAAATGACAAGTCCAATAACAAGATATAGAAATCCTAAATATGCAATCCACTAAACAACAGAGTTACAAAATATGTGAGGCAAAAAGTGGTAAAATTGAAAGAAGTAGCCAAATCCACACTTACATTTGGAAACTTCAAAGTAATTCCCTCAATGATTGTTAGAAAACTAGACAGAAAACCATAAAAAATATAGAACTCAACAAACCATTAACCAACAGGATCTAATCAACATTTATAGAAACTTCCACCCAATAACAGAACAATCAGATTTCTTAAAGCTCCTTGGAAACATATACCAAGATAAACTGTACTTAGTGTGAGCAAACAAGCCTCAGCCATCTCTGGTCACAACAGAACAAAACTATAAATTAATAAAAGAGAGATAACAGGAAAATCTCAAAACAGCAAAACAGAATATTACACTCCTCAATATTTCATTGGTTAAAAAGAAATTTTCAAGGGAAATTTAAAAATACATTAAACTGAATAAGAATTACAATAAAACACATCAAAATTTGTGAAGCACAACAATGCAGCAGGAGAGAAATGTATAGCACTAAATGCTTAGAGAAGAGAAAAAACTGAAATAATCTATGCTCCCATCTCTAGAAATCAGAAAAAGAACAAAATAAACTCAAAACAAGCAGAAGAAGGAATTAATAAAGACAAAAGTAGAAATCAATAAAATAAAAGCAGGAAAACAATAGAGAAAATCAATAAAACAAAAAGCTGGTCTTCTGAAAAAGATCAATAAAATTTGCTATCATTTACCAAGATTGAGGTAATAGAAGAGAGGATCCAAATTATCAATATCAGGAATGAAACAAGGGATACCACTACAAACCATGCAGATATTAAAAGAGCTGTAAAGAAATACTGGAAACTATGCTACATTTTTACAATTTATGTGGAAAAACCATCTGAAATTACCACAACCCACCTAAAATGAAATAGATCATTTAAATAGCCTTGTTACTTTTAAGGAAGATACATTCATAATTTTAAACTTCCTCTAAATGGAGTCTCTAAATCCAGATAGTTTCACTGGAGACCAATACTTAATGAAGAAATAATACCAATTATAAACAATATCTTTCAGAAAAATCTATCAACTCAAACTATAAAGCCTGTATTATCTTGCCAGCAAAAGTGGTCATAGTAAAACAGACAAACAAACATACAAACAAAATCTACAGACCAATATCCCACATGAATATAGATACTTTCTTTTTTTTAAGCAAATGTAGGGCATCCTGGGTGTCTCAGTCTGTTAAGCATCCAACTCTTTTTTTTTTTTTTTTAAGATGTTATTTATTAACAGAGAGAGAGAAAGAGAGAGAGAGAGATCACAAGTAGCTAGAGCAGCAGGCAGAGAGGCGGGGAAGCAGGCTCCCTACTGAGCAGAGAGCCCTATGTGGGACTCGATCCCAGGACCCTGAGATCATGACCTGAGTTCATGAAGGCAGAGGCTTAACCCACTGAGACACCCAGGCACCCCAAGCATCCAGCACTTGATCTCAGCTCAGGGCATGATCTTGGAGTCCTGGCATCGAACCCCATATTGGGCTCTCTGCTCAGTGGAGAGCCTGCTTCTCCTAGAGCTCTCTCTCTCTCATTTTCTCTTTCTCTATCTCTTTCAAATAAATAAATAAAATCTTTTTAAAAATTAGCAAATGTAGTTCAGCAACATTTTAAAAGGATTATACACCATGATGGAGAGGGATTTATTCCAGTTATGAAAAGGTGGATTAATTGAAAATTGCCCTAGTAATAGACTAGTGAAGAAAAATCACATGATCATATCAATTGGTACAGAAAAGGCATTTGATAAAATTCAGCACCATTTTTTGTTTTTGTTTCGGTTTTAAGTAGGCTCCACACCCAGTATTGAGCCCAATGGAGGGCTCAAACTCATAACCCCAAGATCAAGACCTGAGCTGAGATCGAGTTGGATGCTCAACTGGTGAGCCAACCAGGTGCCCCTTGAGTTTTTTACATTTTTTTTTTTTTTTTAAGAAGAGTTGTCACAAAACGTTTGGGGTATACAACAAAGTGATTTAACAACCTTGTAAGTTATGCTATGTTGTTCACCACAAGTGTAGTTACCACTTGTCATCATTCAACACTATTATAATACCTTTGACTATATTCCCTATGATATACATTTCATCTCCATAACGAAGTGTACCTCCCACTCCCCTTTACCCATTTTGCTCATCCTCTCCCTCCTCTGGCAACCATCAGTTTGTTTGTTTGGATCTACTTCTGCTTTTTGTTTGTTTTGTCCTGTTTTGTTTTTTAGATTCTACACATAAGTGAAATCATATAGCATTTGTCATTATTTGATTTATTTCATAGAAGTTTCATAATTTCATAAATATCCACAAAATGTTAGAACCAGATTTGATTGATATGCCTGGACCAGGGTGTGGACTTCCTACTATCTGTTAATCTATTCTTTTTACATTAAATAAAAATAAATTATTTATGAAAAAATACTCTTCATTGATACAAACTCTTAGAAGTAGAAGAATTTAGAGGAAGTTCCTTAACTTGTTAAAAATTATCTCTAAAAATTTACAACTAATATCATATATAATGTTAAATACTGAATGTTTTTTCTAAAATTTAGAACAAGGCAAAGATTTTCACTCTTACTACTATTTTCAACACAGTACTGGAAGTCCTAGCAGGAACAATAAGGCAAGAATTAAAGACAAAAACCATACACATAAGAATGGGAGAGATAAAACTGTCCTATTTGCAGAAGATATTGTCTACATAGTAAATCTCAAAAAATATACTGAAAACTCATAGAACTAATAAATAAGATTAACAAAATTGTAGAATACCAGTATATAGTATTTCTATATACTAACAATGAACACATGAAAACTAAAATTAAAAATACAATAAATACAATTAACAATCATTCAAGATAAAAAGAGAGAAATATATTTTTAAATCTAACAAAACATATACAGGCTGAAAACTACAAAATGCTGATAAAAGAAATTTAAAAAATCCAAGTACATAGAGGGCTATTCCATATTTATGGCTTTAAGGTACAACACTGTAAAAATATCAATTCTCCCCTCATTGATATGCAAATTTAATTGAATTTCTATGAAATACCTTCAAGATTTTTGTACACATAAACAAGATTATTCTAAATTTTTTATTGAAAGGTAAATGAAAATCAGAGCAAAAAATAATTTTGGGAAAAAAGAATAAAGTGGGAAGATCACTATCACATTTCAAGACTTTCTACATGGTTATCAGGATGGTACTGGCAGTGAGATGTACATATAGATCAATGAAATAGATTGGAGAACCCAGAAGCAGCCCCACACAAGTATGGCCACCTGACTTTTGACAAAGGTGAAAAAAGTAATTTGATAGGAAAAGTATGATCTTTTCAGCAAATGATGCTGTTGGTAATTGGATATTCACAGGCAAAAATATGAAACTTGACCTACAACTTACACTATTAAAAAAACTCAGAGAGAGTCATAGATGTCAATGAAGAACATACAAATATAAATCTTTGAGAAGATAGTATAAGACAAAAGCTTCAGAACCTAAGGCCTAGTGAAAATTTTTTAGACATTACACCTTCAAAAAAATCCATAAAATAAATAAGTTGATGAATAGAACACTAAAATTAAAAACTTTTGATCTGAGCAAGACCCTGTTAAACAGATGAAAAGATAAAATAAAAACTGGAGAAAGTATTTGCAAATCATATATCTGACAAAGGAGTCATATCTAGAATATATGAAATTCAACATTAAAAGGCAAAAATAATTTTGGAAAAGTGCAAAAGATCTGAAGAAACATTTCACTGGAAAAAAGTATACAGATATATGCAGCTGGAAAATAAGCACATGAAAAGACAGCTGACATAATTAGCTAAGGGGGAAGTGCATATTAAGATCACAATAAGATTACTACTTACTTATTAGAACAGCTAAAATGAAAAATAATAATACCAAATCCTGAAGGGCTGGCAGAAAAACTATTTCTCATACATTGCTGGTGGGAAGGTACAATGGCACAGTTACTATGAAAAAATTTTGACAGTTTCTTTTAAAATTAAATACACACTTAGGGCACCTGGGTGGCTCCGTCAGTTAAGCATCTGACTTCAGGTCATGATCTCAGAGTCCTGGGATGGAGTCTCACATCAGGCTTCTTGCTCAGCAGGGAGTCTGCTTTATCCTCTGCAACCACCTCTCTCTCTCAAATGAATAAATAAAATCTTAAAAAAATTTATTTTTAATATACACTTACCATACAAACTTCAGTTTTATCCCAGAAATTTGGAAAACTATTTTTGTCACAAAAAATATGTACTTGATTGTTCATAGCAGCATTATTCCTAATAGTCCAAAATTGGAGACAATCAAAATATTCCTTATAGGTGAATAGCTCAACAAATTGAGTTTCTCCATACCATGCAATACTACTTAAGAATAAATAGAATGAATAGATGATACATATTTTTGCTGTAATTGATACCCTTTAGTTCATTATCTGAATGTCAATAATTAAATTAAAATCACTTAAAAATTTAACATGACATTTAGAATTCCATAATATTGGTGTCTTCAATCTTTTGCATAATTTTATGACTTTATAATAAAATTTTGCTTATTTCTATGTTTTCAGCTTCACTGAGGTATAATTGACAAAATTATAAGGTATTTAAAGTGTACATTATGATGACTTGATCTATTTATATACATTGTAAAAGGACTCCTCTTATCTAATTTATTAACACATCCATCACTATATATGTATCACTCAGAATAATGTCCATGAGATACAATTAATATTATGATTGTGATATAGTTGATATATTAAACCATGAATGGAAGTCATTTTAAATAGATCTTGGAAAAGAAAATGAAGATCATTTAAAATTTTGTATTTTGGAGTACCTATGTAAAATGCTTGGCTAGATCTTGGAGTTAAAAGAGGTTTTGGTGATGTTCCCTGGGGATGGGAGGCAACGATTAATGTAGGTGACCAGGTGAGGCATGAACAAAAGCAGTGTTCTTGTCGTACACTTTTGACTTCTACATATGGAAATTTTCTTTTTGATTTTTATGATTTCAATGAGAAATCCACTGTCACTTAAAAAGTTTCTCCCCTAAAAGTAATGTGTTGTTACTCTGGATGCTTTGAAGACTTTTATTTGCCTTTAGTTTTTAGAAGTTTATGTTGTGTTCTGGGCAAGGAATTCTTTGGATTTATCTTACTTGGACTTGGTTCAGCTTCTTGAATCTGTAGGTATGGTTGGCTGACAAATGACCCTCCTCCAAAAGATATCCATGTCAAATGCTTGGAGCCTGTGAACATCATTACTTTATTCAGAAAAGGGGTCTTTGAAGATGTGATTAAGTTAAAAGTCTTGAGAGGAAGAGTAATAATACTCAGGCGGTCCTTAAATCCTTATAGAATCTCTATAAGGTATCCTAGAGTGAAAAGAGGAGATGATAGACACACAGGGAACACACAGAGAGGAGAAGGCAATGTGGCCTTGGAGGCACAGACTGGAATGATGCAGGCACAAGCTAAGGAACTTTGACTGCTTCCAGAAGCTGGAAGGAACAAAGAATGCATTCTCTCCTAAAGCCTCTGCAGCACACCACCATTTTAATTTGATACTAAGTTTGGACTCCTGGCCTCCAGTGCTGTGAAAGAACAAATTTCTTTTGTTTTAAGCCACCACGTTGGTGGTGATTTTTTAGAGTACCACAAGGAAGCTAATATAGTAGATTTATATCTTTTCCCAAATTTGAGAACTTTCCAGATATTGTTTCTTTAAATAAATATTTTTCAGTCCTCCCCACTCTTCTGGGACTTCATTAATTTGAATGTTAGCTTTTTTATTACTATCTCAGAATTTCCTGAATCTGTTCTTTTTTGTTGTTGTTGTTGTTTTGTTACCCAGTCTCCTTTTTTTCTTTTCTTCAGATTATTTTTTAAAATTTTTAAATTTTTTCAGTGTTCCAAGATTCGCTGTTTATGCACCACACCTAGTACTCCATGCAGTATGTGCCCTCCTTAGATTGTTTTAATTCTTCTGATCTGTCCTCCAGCTCATTGATTTATCCCCTGTCATCTGCACTCTACTATTAAGCTTATCCAGTTAGTTTTCATTTCAGTTATATTTTTCAGTTCTGTAACTGGCATCAGGTTCTATTTTAGCTTTATTACTTTTCTGTAATTTTCTTTCTTTTTTTTTTTCAATTTGTTGGAAGAGAATTAGTAATTGCTTGTTGAAACACCTTTATAACTCCTGCCTTAGAATCCTTGTCAGATATTTGATTCAGATATTGAGGTTGGTGTCTATGATTGCCTATGATTGCCTTTTCTCATTCAAGTTGTGGTTTTTTCCAGTTCCTGGGATTGATGCATTATCTTTAGTTGTATCCTGGCCTTTGGCTCTATTATGAGACTCTGGATCATATTACATCATTTTTTAAAAAAATGATATCCTCCCATCGGGGTGTAGCATAAGGACCTGGCAGGTTTGTGCATTCATCTTTTCCACTAAGCCTTGCCAATACTATACCTTGAAGGTGGAAAATGCTGAATCCCCTGCTTCCTTACAGAGGGGTGGGTGAAAATTCAGCTTTCCCTTCTACTGTTGACTCCTTCTAGGTGAAAATTGAATATTAACTAATCCTACCCCATTGCCTCCAAGTTTGGGGGATGTAAGTTTAGCTCCCAGCTGTATCATGCTGAAGCCAGGGAGGGGATATAGAGGGCCAACTAACACTATGAGGATGGAGACTTAACATGTTCTGATAAGACCATGATAGCAGTGGGCAGTTGGTGTCCCCCTATGGTTCTGGCAAGGGATGGGTAATGAGCTTACCACTTGACCCATAAAAAGGCCGTTGCTTGTTCCATGGTATAGGGGGTGGATGGAAAATCAACTCCCCACTAGGTCACTGAAACTGAGTAAAGTCTATTTTTTTCCCTTGGCATTTAGCTGGATCAAAAGTTTCCTGTCCTTAGTTCAGCCTTCCTGGCCCCTGGCTTAGAGGGCCAGCATCCCTCAGAGCCTTATGTTTCTGTGCCTGAAGCACACTATGGGAAGTCTCTGCAGCCCCACTGGGGTTACTGGAGGCAACATCACAAATAAAATTCTGGGTACTTAGGCAGCCTGCCCTTTTCATCTTACCTAACAGTTCTCTGAGGTCCATTTGCTGGGTTATATTCAGGGATTTTGTAAGAAGGCCTGAGAAGAATGAGGTTGCTCTGTACTGGCAAGACCGAAAGTAATCATGTGCTGATATTTCCGTAATACTTTATTGGGAAGAGGGTCCTATAAAAACTTGAAAGTTTTTCTAAAATCCCCCCCGGAGATAAAATTCTCAATCTCTGATATTTCAACTGGGTTGGAAACAAATCCCTTTCTGCACTCATTGCATCACAGGGCTATTAGTCTTTATGCCACTACCTCAGACAGGGGAACAATGCATGATTTAATTAAAACATCTAGCTTCACATTTTGACCTGCCTGCTTACCTGCAAGTGACTTTAGACATGTTATTAAACGTTTTTTGCTTCAGTCTACTTATCTGTAAAAAAGGATAATGATAGTTGTAGAAAATGACTGACAGAGAGTAAATACTATAGTTCAACTACTATTATTATTATTTACTGGCCTCTTTGCAAATTTTACATCCATGGATACTCTCCTTCTTTGGAATTCTTTTAATACCCTTCTATTTGGCTGGTCTTTGCTTATTCCCTAAACCTCATAGCTGAAAATCATTATTCTGCTTGTACTCTGACTTTTTTCTATATAAATTAGCATGTGTCCTAAGCCGAGAAAGATCAGGTACAGAAAAGCTATGGGATTAGGGACACATTTCTGTGTGTCAGGAGCACGAAATTCTCTGGGACTACATGGGAGAGGGATTTTGACAATGGATCACCACCTTCTTCCACCTGACTGTTTCTATACATACTAACAGGGAACTTCATGAAGACATTTGATATAAACAAATAAGTTTTGTATCTTTATAATAAGTCTTGGTTCAAATAATATTCTCCCAACGACCTCCAAAAATGTCTTTCAACTTTCTTGTCCACTCAGCAAAATCCATTGTTCTGGAAGTAAGCAGCTGAGTGGGAATTAATCCTTTCCCACAAACCTTCATGAATGACTGCTTAATAAGTGCTTGTAGAAGGAATATGTGTTGGGAAGGCTGGGGACTCCTTCCATCTGTTCTGTCATGGTGATTTACAAGAGGCTTTAAGCTCAGAGGATTTACTTAGTTATTGGGTTTTGTTTTGTTTGTTTGTTTGTTTTACAGAAATAAAGAAAGAGAGAGAGAATTTTAAGCAGGCTCCACTCCCAGCATAGAGCCTGATATGGGATCATGACCTGAACCAAAATCAAGAGTTAGACACTTAACCGACTGAGTCACCTAGTCATGCCAGTTATTTTAAAGGTATTAAAAGTGAACAATTCAGGGGCACCTGGGTGGCTCAGTTGGTTGGACGACTGCCTTCGGCTCAGGTTATGATCCTGGAGTCCCGGAATTGAGTCCTGCATTGGGCTCCCAGCTCCATGGGGAGTCTGCTTCTCCCTCTGACCTTCTCCTCGCTCATGCTCTCTCTCACTGTCTCTCTCTCAAATAAATAAATAAAATCTTTAAAAAAAAAAAAGTGAAAAGTTCACATAATTCTTTCATATACTTATTATAGGAGCCAAGACTTGCCGAAGGATTATTATTCTTAAACCAATTTTCATTCTAATGTTTTCGATTATGGGAAAAACAGTAGTTCAGACACTTTTTAAAGCAAAATATCTCTCTGTGTATTATTGAAAAAAAATGAGAAGAAAATCTCCAAAGCAAGCATGTTCAAGTCTTGGGCGATTTTGTATCAGTATAAACAAAATATGCAGCAGGGTATTTCAGATAGTCCATTTTCCATATATTGGATGAAAGCCTAGAATATACCTAGCAAGTTACATTGTTCTTTTGGCATTGGGATACCACCATGTGAATTCAGTTGTCAGCTTTTTGAAAAATTGTCACTGTCAGAACAGCCAGTTCAGATATGTAAGGAAGTCATTACTGGAAAATTCTAGGTAGGACTGAGGTTATGGGGAAGGCCAAACCCAGGCTTCCTGGCTTGCACTCATATTGATGGTCTTATCCTGTTGTCCTTGTCAGACCTCTTACAATAATTATAAATAACCCATGCTTGCCTCACTGTATCACTGAATGAAAATTGGGAAAAGGCCAAAGGTAGAAAGAATTTAACCCAGAGCAGGAACTCATTGTCAACATGCCTTTTTTGGGTGAGGTATGCCTCCCAAAAGGACCTGTCTTCCTAAAACTAGGGAGAAGACAGCTGACATTGCCTTCACCTGGACATCTCAGCAGAACCACAGTTACCTGATGAACATAGCTTGAAACAAACACTTAACTTTTCTTGTTAAATGGAACTTTAACTTTTCTAGTTTTCCCCTGCAGCTGATAAAATAAAACATCTGTATACAGATGTTTTCTGCTACTGCGGTGACTCTCAGTGCGCATTCTGGAGAATTCCACAGCATGGCAGGCCCATTTCACCAGCTGCACCCTGGGTAGTCTCACAAGGACCCACCCTGAGCTTAATGCTCTGTTGTCACTATCTTGAAATCATTAGTAATTTTTGATCAATGCATCTCCTATTTCATTTTGCACTGGGCCTCACAAATTATGTAGCCAGACTTGAACAGATGCCTTACACTATCTGTTTTTCATCCATCAATGTCTGTATCTCATTAATAGAAATACTGTTCATGTGTTCCCAGCACTCACTTCTCCAGATAATATTGATCTTCTGGTCAGTTTTTCCTTTTATTCCTTAAAAAGAGTAATAAAGAATAGAAATGGGGCTGGTTTACCATTTTATCTCCAAATTCTGGCCAGAGTCTTTCAAACACACCGGTTTCAATAAATAGCTGAATGTGTGAATAAGTGTCTTTAGTATTTTTATCCGAAACTCTTACCCAGGCTGGATTCCATAATTGAACACACACACACACACACACACACACACTTTCCTCTAGCTCCTTAGATCTATTGGTTGGAAATAAAAATCTCACTTGTTAGCAATACAATGTAAAACTTTCATAGACCAGGTAGATCTATTCCCCAAAGAATCACTGGCTAGATGAAGCAAAATGGTAGCAAATTCACAAAATATTTCCAAGTGACTTTAGAGTATAGTATACAACTTAGTTTTATTTGCCTAATTATATTTGACTTGCATTGTTAAGAAACTTGAGTTTCCATAGCAGACCAAGTTCCAAAAGGTGATGTGTTGAGGACCAAAGGTTGCCCTGAAGCAGATTTGGGTCTGCTGATCTGAATTATGGAAGCATACCCTGTAGAGAGTGGAGTGGGGGAGCCCCAGGGAGGTAGGGAGTGCTGTTCCCACCATATCAAGTGTCTGAAGAACACCTATGGGTGGGTCTAAGTGAGCCCACTTGTAAGAGTGAAGTTGGTAGAGCCATGGAAAAATGGGGCCCCTTGCCTGGGAGAGAAAGACCCCCGGTGTGGAACCTTTGTGTAAATGCCTGGCTCTGCTCCTGGCCTGGCTCCCAGTGCCTGGAAGGGCTGGAGGATGCAGGCACCATGCAGCTGCCAGTCCAGGATCATGGACCCAGCAACCATCAAGGAGGGGTACAAGACAGTTCATTCTAGGTCCTCTGGTGCATAGCTAGTAGGGCTTTCCCTCTTTGTTTCTGGGCTTTTTGTTGAGGAACAGGCTTTTTCAGTTAACTAATTGAGCCCTGTATTCTGGATTTTACAAAACCAACTGGTTGTTCCTTTGAGAAGACCCTGGGTTTATGCATCTTGAAATTTTTCTGGAAAGACTACTACCAGTAGACAAAAACAGCCACCATCTGACTTCTGAGAAGTACAAACAATTTAAGCATACAGAAGGCTCCCCAGAAGGGCAATGGAATTTAAAGGTTAAGGTAACTGGATTCAGAGTAAAAAGAACAAAGCCAGAAATGATGCCCTTTCCCCTCTTTTAGAGGGCACATGGCAGTGGGGTGGAAGAGTAACTATCATTTAGGAGGGCATCCCCGGATGTGCTGGGATTTTGTGTAATTTCTGGAAGAGGGGCTTTCTGAGAGATACCTCCTTCCCCATAGCTGAGACAGCAGTGTGTGTGTGTGTGTGTGTGTGTGTGTGTGTGTGTGTGTATGTGAAAGAGAGAGATGCAATTACAGCTGGAGTGGAGGATTCTAGCTACCAAAATCTATGGCTCTAATAGCATTTTCACATGAATGATTCCAAACTGAGAGAACAGATATAAAAATGGAAAATGACCAGAACATATAAAAAATTAGAACTTGGACCTACAACCTGCAGTAACCTAACTAACTACTCCCCTTATCTACAATAACAGTCCAGGAAGCCAGCTTGCTATCAGTTAGGATTTCAGAAAGCCAGATTGTCATCTTTAGTCACTATCACAATCTAGGAAGCTAGACAATTTCTGTAGAAATCAGCTAAGATTGCCCAAGACATATTTAATAACTGTCAGCTTCCCTAATTTTTACTCCTTCCAATTTAAACCAACCAAAGAAAACAAAATATGCACCGGCAAGCAATCACATAGGACATTCCACTTCTAGGCAGCTCACCTCCAGTATCTCCATGTCGACAACCTGACATCAGAACATACCTGAAGTTATCCCTGTTTTCCACTCTAAACCTTTCCCACTTTACTTCCTGCCTTTGAGTCTCTGCACAATTCAAGGGATGGTGGTTGACTCCCTAGCTCAAGTGAACTCTGAATAGCCTTTGCTTTTCTCATTTGGTCAGGCTTATTTATTTCCACAAAGCCCGTCAATGGAAGGTTAGCCATCATCTGGTATTCTAGCCCACCCCCCATGAAGTCAATCCTTATGCACCTCCATCATGCTTATAGATGACTGGAGGGCTCTTATCTCAGCCCTAGATGTGCAACCAGGAAGGATGGTCTCCCAATATACTATTGCTTAGAAAGCTTGGGTCTGTTTTCTGGTTTTATTTGGCATAATCTGTGAGTTCGTAGAGTGTGAAACCATGTATTTCCTTTATTGTTTTATCATAAGGGACACAATTCTGATAAGGATGCAAAAGGCAATTAAAATGTTACTTGTCTGCCAACATTTATTTAGAGCTTTCTGCTGAAAGTCAAGCACAGAAGGAATACAATAATGAATGACATTGTTCCATCTCACCTCTACATTTAGAGCATTCAGAGTCTTGGGGGGCTACAGACATGTAAACAAATGTTATATCACCACCTCCAGCTCTCCCAGCCCTGTGGACAGACGGTATGAGGATGTCTGCAGGGAGTCACTGAAGGCTTCTCTATGGAGCAAAGTTTGTGTGAGATCTCAGAGGACATGGAGGAATTTGCCAGATGGAGAAAGAAGAGTAGGCCATTAGGAATAAAATTTGGCATTCACAAAACCAGTGTCTTTTTCAATTTGTTTTGCCTTTAAGTGAGATTACAATTAAATACTCCGAACCTGATAGTTTAGGGAGATGGGAAAGACTTGTGGCTTAAGGCAGCCCATGACAGAGGACCTTTTCCTTCCAGGACAGACCCTCTTCTGAAGACATCGGATGGAAAGGCAGTAGTAGGCTCAGCGATTCTTGGGGATTTGAATGCTGCTCTACATGGAGAAGTTTAAGAGTGGAAAAATCAACAATGGGCTACCTAGGCTTTCCCTAATGTGAGTTTCAGATAGAGCAGAGAAGGGAGAAATTTGAAAGACTGAAGAAGCAGAGTTGCAGGGTCTGAAGGAGGGAGACATAGAAGCAAGTGGTGATGGCATGCTTGCAGAGATCTACCACCTAGCTCCCCTGAGAATCCCTCAAACACTATTCCATATTGTGTCATGAGCAGCCCTTTCTGGCTTTTTGTTTCTTGGGCTGTGCAACCATGGGTTGCCTCCTGAATTCTTTTATTATATTGGAACCTCCCAATTTCTCCAGGCAAATCAGCTCTTAGTCTGGGAAATTGTAAAAGCCTTGGACAAGTGGAACAACTTGGTATGAGTATTAAAAGATTGCCAGGAACCCATACAGAAGGTACTGGATAACTAGGAAAGGGTTGTGATTCCCTCAAAGATATTTATGCCCCATGGCCCTTAGCTGCCGGAATCAGAAGCACTACCTCATGCCTTTAAAGGATTGCCCTTGGACTAAATCTAATTTTTAAAAATGTATTCATTTAAGAATTTGTTTGATAAATATTTTATCTATTTTTAAATCAATCCAGCAAATATTTATTGAGCACCCACTGTGTGCATAATATTGTGTGCTAAGCCTTGGTATACCAATGAGACACTTGTTCTATTATAATTCAGATTCGTGATCTATGAATTAAATAAGACATCCTCTATTATCATTCAGATTAGTGATTTTCAATAGCAGCTGGGGGAGGAGATAGTGTGCAAATCATGTATGAGGTCTTTCTACTGCCTCTCTCTACCAGGTGGGACTTTCTGCTATTGACTATGGGAATATATCATGTTCTTCGAGCAGACTGGAGCAGAGAAAGAATCGAGAACCAATAATTTAGGTGCCAAGGCCAAATAAATAACATATATATCAGGAACCACAGGACAAGTAATGTCCTGTGATATGTTACAAGAACGTTGGGGCAGTGCTTCTCAAAATTGCTTCTCGAAATAAAAAAACAAGTTTTCCAAGGACTGCTGCTATATGAGTGGGCTCAAAGATCTAGGCAAGGACCATGTGAATCATGGGGATGAAGAATTGTGTGGAGACATCATTTCTTGCCCATGGAGTTCAAGGACAGCTTAATGAAGGAGGTGGAATGAGCAGGTCCCAAAGGGAGGCAGCTTGGAGAGAGCCCTGGATTCAGAAATGGGGTAGAGTCTGACTTGTCCAGGACTAGTCAGTGTTCCTCTTACTGTTACCGTGCCCTCCTCAACTGTAAATGAAGAGCTTGAAGAGGTGATGCTAAGGCCCCTTCTAGCTCCATAAGCCTATGATTCTAAGTCTGGGTCCTGGAATTGCTGGCTGCCCTCCTATGAACCCATCCCTCTCTCCTATTGCCACCAATGCTCCCCTGAATCAATAGGGTGCTAGCTGTCTTCCTTCTGTCATGACTAAGTCCAGTATCCACTGTGGAGTCAAACTTCCTCCACTCCTCACTTCTTTTCCTTGGTCATGATCAGCAGTTGTGGATTTCTATTCTTCCCTGTCCTCTCCTTATGGTCTGGACAGGCTGGTGGAAAACCAGTCCTACTTTGGAGAAAAAAAAAAATCAAAATTCGAATGGCAGAGGATTTTAGAATAGAGTATCTTCCAACCTAGCCATCACTGGCACCATTTCCCTGGATTATTTCAGATTTCCTTCCAACTGGAAGTGTGTGCTGCCAAAGGCTGCTATGTTCTGTTTTGCATTTACAAGAAGGACACCAGGAACATGATGATGCTGCTGTCTTAGGAGGGACTACATAAGCACTTGGAAACTGCCCAGCTTGTAGAAAAGGCTTTGTCTAATTGCGGCATTGCACGTCTAAACAAGAATGTGCTTCTATGGCATAGGAACATAGAGATCGATGGTCTTGCCACCATATTAGTGACATATATGGGACTAAGGTACACACAGCATGCTGTAGTGTATACAATGTGCGTTTGTATATGTGTTGAGATCCAGCTTGACCGCCAATTGTCAGAATTTGGCATGAGCAGGTGTCTGAATCGTGATCTTTTCACTGTCACCTGACCTGAAGATAACTGTTTATATTTCTTTTTTATTTAAAAAAAAAATCCTCAAAGCAATAGTTCCAGGAGTCAATCTTTGCACAGTGAGGTTTTCACTGATCTCTATCAGAACAGGGGAAGTAGGATAATGAATTTTTAGCTAACAAAAACCTGATCCATTTGAAATATCTTTTTTACTTTTTTCTGTTAAGATATCCTTTCTCTAATCAAATTATGGCAATGATAAATGGTATTTTTAAATTTTAAATTCTTATTGGCAAAATAAAAGATCTCTCCCTTTTAATTTGCTGTTTTATGAAAGTCTGGAAGTCAATAATCTGACAGGTAAAATTCCATTTTGGGTAATGTATTTGGTTTTATATTATGTGGTTATTGAGGCCAGGGAAGTCCTGATAATGTTGTATCAGCATGAAAAGGCAGCTTTTTTGTAGAGACCCACCAATGTAGTACACCAGACCTTCCTTCATCCAAACTTATTTTGTTGTCGGCAAGATACTGTTTAATTTCATGTTTGCATGTATATAATTTTCTTCTACATCAGCCTGCCACCCACTTCCCCTCATATATACTCATGTCTGAAACTAAACACATATTCAGTGGCTGGAAAGATTGTAAGATATATAGAAGAATAATGACAGACTAGGATCTATTGGCACAGATACATTCCCAAGAGCAAGGCCAGAGACAGGGAAGTGAGAGGGAGGGAACTGCATCTCCTTCTACCAGAGAAAGACCTAAGAAATTTATATGAAAGCCGCAGAGTGTGGCCATGAAGCAGTTCTAAGAACATGGGGGTACCACCAGCACCTAGCATACCGGGCTTTGTTTAGATGAGTCCCAGGGGCTCAGAGAGGCCCCACCCTCACTGAACAGAAGTCTGTGAAAGGAAATTGAGTTTCCATACACCAGATAGGAAGAAGGTTTGCCCTGGGTACTGGAGAAATAGTGGCATTGAGCACTTTCGTCCTGCAAGGGTTTTAGGGTTTTTCAGATTTGGGTTTCTGAGACTAGTCCTTTTTTTTTTTTTTCCCCAAGATTTTATTTATTTATTTGAGAGAGAGAGAGTGAGAGTGACAGAGATAGCAAGAGAGCGCTCAAGCCAGGAGGAGAGAAAGAATCATGCTCCCATTGAGAAAGGAGCCCAATATGGGGCTGGATCCCAGAACCCTGGGATCATGACCCATGTTGAAGGCAGACTCTTAAGCAACTGAGCCACCAAGGTGCCCTCTGAGACTAGTTCTTTTAGGTACCAAAGAAGTCAAGGGGAAGTTAGGACTGTAGTCTGGCCAGCCCAATGTGTGCAGAACTCAGAAAACGATAGTGATCCTGATAAGCAGGTCCTGTAAAGAAATGAATACTATATTTGCTGTCCCTAAGAAGCCAAACACCTTGAAAAGAGGGGGGCTTTTTAGCTTGTGGGTTGGTATAAGGATGTAAGAATACAGCTTGTAGGCAATGGATGACCTTTAGTTTCCCCTGGATAGCTTCTGGTGTCAGGACATAAAATGGTTGAAGGGAAACAACATATTTTCAATTTTCCAAAATAATACCATTGAGGAAAATAAGCATTTCATTTGGTGAACCTTGACATGATATTTATTTTAATTAATTAAATTAAACATAAAACATTACCATTTTAGTGGATAGTAAATTTTATTGCATTTTAGATTCTGTTTCAATGCTGTCCTTAGAGTTTGGTTAATCTAGGATACTAATCCTTCATACTTGTAAGAAGTCTTACATTAGAATAAGCCATATATTCATCATAAGCCATCAACTAATTTTTCAGAGGGCCTGCCTCACCTTTTTTGCACAGCCCTGGACAAATCTCCCTGCCACTCAGAGCGCGTTCTCTGGCTATACATTTAGGCTAATAGTACTCACCAAATGACTTTATTTTGATGATTGGATGAAACAATATATCTGGGAATTCTTTATATGTTAAAAATATTAAAACATGGGAATGCAAAGTAGAACAATAACTTTGAAAGACAGTTTGACAATTGTTTACAAAATTAAACATACTCTCACTGTGTAATTCATGAATCCTGCTCTTTGGTATTTACCTAAAGGAGTGAAAAGCATACGTCCATACGAAAACCCACACATAAATGTTTATAGCATCTTTACTCATAATTTGCCAAAATTTGGAAGCGACCCAAGATAACTCTCAGTGAATGAATGATAAATAAACTGTGGTACATATAACACACATGGTACATCTGGACAATGAGTAATATTTGGCACTAAGAAGAAATGAGCTATCAAGTCATGAAAGGACAATGGGGGAAACTTAAATGCATATTGCTAGTGAAAGAGGCCGATCTAAACTGGCTACATACTGTATGGTTCCAACTATATGACTTTCTAGAAAAGGCAATACTATGGAGATAAAAAGATCAATGGCTGCCAAGGGTTGGGGGGAAAGAGAATGAATAGGCAGAGCACAAAGGATTTTTAGGTTAGTGAAACTACTCTGTATGAAACTGTAATAGTAGACATATGCCATTATATATTTTCCCAAAACCATAAAATGTACAATACCAATAATGAACCCTGTTATAAATTATGGACTATGGGTGATAATAATATGTCAATTTTTTTTTCTCTAGGTCCAATAACAGTTTTTATTCCCTTGGAACAAAGATCTGTGGTAAAGAAACTTCAGAAGGGAAACATAAACATGAACAACAAAATGATACTAGGGTGTTGTGGCAGGTGGCTGGCACACTTCACAGTGGACCTGGTCATGCCTTGGGTTCTCAGATCAACATCTGCCCCATCCCCAAGTGCCCATATAGGTGGAGGGTGGAGGCAGTGAGGACGAAATCTTCCTGACTCTATGCAAGGGAGATGAATGTACCAGTCTCTTCTGAGGTCTCTCAGGGACATCAAACCCTCACCTCAAGAATAGAGGTAGACGGGTAAGAATGAGAGGGACCTGGGCATCACCGATAATTAGAAAGTAGTCACAGACCCTTTGTGGCTGACAGAATCTATGCTTAAAATAATACCACAAGAGAAGCAACAGTTGGCTAAGACAGCTTTGTGTTTTATGGTAAACATGTAGGTTCATGCCTTAGAGATTAGTAAATAAATCTCTTTCTTGTATATCCCAGGTGTTTTTCAAACTGCTGCTTTTAAGCTAAATCTCTTCAGGGTTATTTGTTATGCTGGCTTTTTAAGAACAGCAACTCAGTTTCCTGTCATCTTCTGCCTCTCCCAGAGCTAAATCGACTGATTTTTAAATTATCTGGAGTTAAACCCTGCTGATTGTATAAAATTATGAAGTTAAGTCCCACTTGATTTCAAAGCCAATTATGAGGATTTATCTTCCCAGTGCTTGTCCACTGTACATGGGGTACTTAGTACGGGATCCGATTATGTCACTTCTGTAAGTTTGTGTGTTCCCTCTCATTTGCTGGGCGGGTTTGTTCCCAAACATATCCTTCCCCCTCCTCAGCTTTTTGACATGGACTCCTCTGTATGATTAACTGTGAAAAGTCTGTTCTGCCAGTCTTTGGGTCATTTTCATAGTTACTTGCACTGATGTGGCTGTTTTCTCTGTGTCTGTGGGATAAGGTGAGCTTAGAATCCTTCTACTTCTTAACCTCCCTGGTGGTCTAGTGATTAGGATTCGGCGCTCTCTCTCTCCTTCTACTTCTTCATCTTCCTCTCTCTCTTTAGTTTGTCAACTTTTGCTTCATATTTCAAAACTTTGATAGTAAGGGCATATAAATTCATGATAATGACTTCCTGTTAAATTGACCCATTTACCATTATGAAATATCACCATTTTTCTCTCTATATATCTTACCTTAAACTTTACTTTGATTAACATTAATTTCACTATGCCAGATTTCTTTTAACTCATACATCTTTTACTTTAATCTTATCTGTAATATTTAATCTTTTTTTTTAAAAGATTTTATTTATTTATTTGACAGAGAGAAATCACAAGTAGATGGAGAAGCAGGCAGAGAGAGAGGAAGGGAAGCAGGCTCCCTGCTGAGCAGAGAGCCCCATGTGGGACTCGATCCCAAGACCCTGAGATCATGACCTGAGCCAAAGGCAGCAGCTTAACCCACTGAGCCACCCAAGTGCTCCTGTAATATTTAATCTTATCTGTAAATATTATAAATATTATAAGCAGCATATAATTGTTTTTTTGCAAAAAATTCTAACTCAATTTGTTAAATCCATTCATATGTAACATAGTTATTACTTATATGTTCATCATTTTGCTATGTATTTCCTGTTGGTCTTGACGTTTATTTTCTTTTTCTTCCTTTCCTGTCTTCCATTGTATTAATTATTTTTAAAACATTCTGTTTTATCTCTTCTATTAGCATTTTGTTATAAATTTCAGTATCAGACTTATGGTAGTTACATTAAAAACTACAATATGCATTTTTAACATTATATAGTCCTATAACTTAGTCTTTTAACATTTCTTGAATGATATAACAAATGCAAAATAATTTAACACCACTCACCATCCTTTCCTTTTTTGCTGCTGTTCTCAGATACTTTAGTTGAACATAAATTAAAAACTTCACAAAAATACTTATTATTGCTTTTAAACACAATAGTCTTTTATATGTATATTTATCCTTTCCAGTGCTTTTTATTTCTTAAACTTCTACATTTCATCTGAGATCACTTTCTTTCAGCATGAAGAATTTCTTTTAGTACTTCCTAAAGCCCGGGTCAGCTGGAGATGAATTTGCATAGCCTTTCATTATAAGTGAGATCTCTTTTGAGTCTCTATTTTTCAAGAATATTTACCCTGGGTATGAAATTCTAGGTTGATAGTTTTTATTTTTTCTTATAACACTTTAAAGATGATTTCTAATGTCTTTTACTTCCATTGTTTATTGTTTTAACAATGATGCCTCTTTTTTTCTCTTTTTAAGATGTTCTCTTTGATGTTTTGAGGTGTTTTTAGATGTTGTTTTCTGCATGTTTTACTAGGAATATGTGCAAACATGTGTGGTCATGTGTTTTGTATTAATCTTACCTGGGATCCTTTGTGATTCTTAAATTCATGAGTTGTATTTCATCACATTTGGAAAATTCTCAGCCAATGTGTTTTCTAATTTTACTTCTGTTTTATTCTATTTCCTCTTTTCTGGTTAATCCATTTTAGACCTTGTGATTGTGCCCTACATCTTCCTTTCTGTTTGTCTTGCTCCTTGTTTTTATCTTTTTCCCTTTGGAGTTTGGGTATTTTTATTAATATATCTTTGTATTTATTAATGTCTTTTGCCATGTGTGTTATACTGTTAAGGCTATTTAATGAGTTCTTAATTTCAGAGACTATTTTGGCATCCTGGAATGTCCATTTAACTTTTTGAAGATTCTAATTCTCTTTTATAATATATCTTTTCACCAATCTCCTATCTTTTCTTCTATTTTTATTGAGGTATAATTGACATATAATATTATTTAGTTTCAGGAGTATAACATAGTGTTTCAATATTTGTATACATTGCAAAATGATCATGACAATAAGCCTACTTAACATCCATTACTATACATAATTAAAAATTTTTATTTCTTGTGATGAGAACATTTAAGATTTATTCTTAGATTTAAATATATGTCCATTGTGTAATTATTTAATTATATTAAATATAATCACCATACTATACATTACATCCCCATGACTTATTTATTTTATAACTAGAAGTTTGTACCTTTTGACTCTTTTCACACATTTTACCAAACTCACACAACCTCACTGGGATCTTCCCCCTTAGAACTGTTCTTGCTGCATCCTGTAAGTTTTAGTATGTTGAATTTCAATTTTCATTTGTCTCACAGTATCCTTTTATTTCTTTTCTTCACTGGCCCATTAGTTGTTCGGTGTTTAATCTCCACATATTTGTGAACTTTCCAGTTTTCTTCTTATAACAGATATTTAGTTTCTTACCATTTTTGTTAGAGATGTTATGATTTTAACCTTAAATTTGTTAAGATTTCTTTTGTGGCCCAATGTATGGTTTATCCTGGAGGATGTTCAATGTGCACTTAAGAAGATTGTGTATTTTATTGCTTTTGGGCAAAATGTTTTTAATGTATCTGTTAGTCCATTTGGTTTAACGTGTCATTTCAGGCTGATGTTTCCTTATTGGTTTTCTGTCTGGATAATCATTCCATTGATGTAAGAAGGGTATTAAAGTCTTCTACTATTATTGTATTTCTGTCTATTTCTCCCTTTATATCTGTTAATATTTGCTTTTTATTTAGGTTCTCCTGTATTGGGTGAATAAATATTTATAAATGTGATATTTTCTTGTCAGATTGATACTTTTGTCATTATATAATGCCTTTCTTTTTCTCTTATTACAATACTTGTTTAAAAGTATATTTTATCTGATATATGTATAGTTACTCCAACTTTTTATTGATTGCCATTTGTGTGGAATATCTATTTTTATCCCATCACCTCCACTCTGGATGTGTCTTCAGATCTGAAGTGTCTTCAGAACATATATTCGTCTTGTTTTTATCCATTCAGTCTCTCTAAGTCTTTTGATTAGATAATTTAGTTGATTTAAATTTAAGTAATTATTGGGCTGCCTGGGTGGCTCAGTCAATTAAGTGTCTGCCTTCAGCTCAGGTCATTATCCTGGGATCCTGGGATCGAGCCCCACATCTGGCTCTCTGCTCCTCCAAGATCTTGCTCTTCCCTTTCCTTCTGCCTGCCGTTCCCCCTGCTCATGATCTCTCAGTCAAATAAATAAATAAAATATTTTGAAATAAATAAATTTAAATATTGTTAGATATTCATTTACTGCTATTTTTGGTTGTTTTCTGTCTGTTTTGTAGTTTCTCTGTTTCTTTTTCTCTTGCTCTCTCTTTTGTGTTTAGATGGATGGCTTTTTTAAATGGTGTACTTAGATTGCTCTTTTATTATCTTTTGTGTATCTCCTATAGCTTTTTGCTTTGTGGTTATCATAAACCTACTTATAGCAACTTCTATATATAACAGCCTATGTTAATTTGATAAATTTAAGTTTGAACACATTAGAAAGCTCTGCATTTTTACTCTCACTGTTCCATATTTTGTATTTTTGTTGTAATATTTTACATCTTTTTTACTTTGTGTATCCCTTAATTAATTATTCTAGTTACAGGTTTTGTTTTTTTTTTTTTACCACTTTTGTCTATTAACCTTCATGCTAGATCTATAAGTAATTAATCTACTACCTTTACTATACATTTCATATTTTCATTACTTTCAATAGTTCATTAGTTTTCACTAATTCCTGCTCTTCTTTTTTTAAGCTTAAAGAAGTCCCTTTAACATTTTAAAAAACCAGTTAGGGGCACCTGGGTGGCTCAGTTGGTTAAGCAACTGCCTTCAGCTCAGGTCATGATCCCGGAGTCCTGGGATGGAGTCCTGCATCAGGCTCCCAGCTCCACAGGGAGTCTGCTTCTCGCTCTGACCTTCTCCTCACTCATGCTCTCTCTCACTGTCTCTCTCTCAAATAAATAAATAAAATATCTAAAAAATAAATAAATAAAATAAAAATAAAAAACCATTTAGCCAAAATCAACCTCTAACTTTTGCTTGCTCAGAAAACTTTTTATATAACCTTCAATTCTGAATGATAACTTTGCCAGGTAGACTATTGTTGGTTAGTGTTTTTCCCACTCCTTTATGACTGCAAAGTTTATGTTGAAGTATTTACTGATAGTCTTATGGGAGTTCCCTTTTTCCCTTTTCCTGCTCTGATGGGGTTAGATCCATTGTCCCATTTTTAAGTTCACTGATCTTTTTTTCTGTTTTGTCCAGTCTGCTGTTGAACCCCTCTAATATTTTGATTCAGTGATTGCATTCTTCAACTCTGTGACTTCTATCTGGTACTTTCTTATATTTTCTCTTTGTTGAAGTTCTCACTGTGTTTACCCATTCTCTTGAGTTTGGTGAGCATGTATATGAATATTACTTTAAACTCTTTACATATAAATTACTTATCTGTTTCATGAAGGTTTTTCTTCTTGCGGCTTTATCTTGTTCTTTCCTATTTCTTCATTTTTCTTGACTCTGTGTTGATTTCTACACATTAGATGACATAACCACTTCTCCCAATCTTTAAGGGTTGGCCTTGTGTAGGAAATGATACTGATCCTTTAACCTGGTCTTTGCTCTTGATTGTCTCTCAAATCTTTATAATTGTCCAAGCAGCCTAATTTATTTTTAATATCTTTCAGTAGTTGAGGGTGTGTCAAGACCAGTCAGTGTCCAAAAAGAGAGGGTCCCAGTCACTACCTAGATTCAGGGTGATCAGAAGACAGACTCTCAGACAATAGATTTTAAAAATAAAAATATGTAAGTCCTGTGGACCACAAACGTAAGCCCCACAGCACCAGGCTTTCTAAAATTGTTCCCTGCCTGGGTGGCAGTCACAGAAGCAAAACTCCAGATGAGTGTATAAGCTTCACTTTTGGAGATACTGAGGAGCTTCAGTGAGGCAGAAACAGAGCACAAAAATGGCAACCCTTGACCTACATTCCCTGAGATATCTCATAGTCCCTAGATCTATGCTAAATCTGAAACCTGCCCCCAAACCTTCAGAAAAAGCAAGTAGGCCTCTTCCCGGAAAGTTTGGGAATTGTTTCAGTATGTTGTCTTTGCAGTGCCCTAAGGATGGTAGCCTGCCAAGAACTGTCTCTCCAATTGTTACAGTCCCATAGAACCCAGGAAAACAATTCCTCGTGGCCACCAGAGTCAGGCAATCCAAGGGCAAACCCTGGGTGGTAGCCACAAAAACTGGAGCATCAGACATAAAAACTGGGGCACCAGACACATTTAAGAGCTCCCTTCTGGGGGTGCCTCTGTGGCTAAGTCGGTTAAATGTCTGCCTCCAGCTCAGACCATGATTCCAGAGTGCTGGGATCAAGCCCCACATTGGGCTCCCTGCTCAGTGGGAAGCCTGCTTCTCCCACTCCCTGATGCTCTGCCTACTTGTGCTCTCAATCTCTCTGTCAAGTAGAAAAAATCATTAAAAAAAGAAAGAAAGAAAGAAAGAAAGAGGCTCCCTTCTGAGAGATAGTGACACTTTGGAGTGCAGCAGAAAGAGTGCAAAGATAGTGCCTGTCCTCTAAGGTTTCAAAAAAAGTTTACAGGCAGCCCTTAGATGAGTGTTAATTACACTCCTGTGCAACCTCTGAGCATAGCCCCTCTGGCCACCGGAGCCAGGCAATGTGGGAATGTTTCCTGGCAGTATACACAAAAATCCGAGCACCAGAAAAGTGTATAAATTCCTTTCTCAAAGACACTGACAAGCTGGAATGAGGCAGAGGAAGAGTGTAAGGTTTGTATCTATTGGCCTCCATTCCAGAGTTCCTTCCATATGCACCTATAGGTATGTCAAACCAGAAGCATGCCTCTCAAGCCAAAGTCCCTGGACATGCAACTTGGCTTCTTTCTCAGAAAGAGTGGGATGTATTTCATTCAGCTAATTGTACAGTGTTCCAGGAGCAGCAGTCTGCCAAAAGCTGTCCCTGATTATTACAATCCCATGGGACCTAGAAACACAAGCTCTCCTGATTTTCAGAGCTAGATGATCAAGAGATGTCCCCAGGGTGGCAGCCACAAAAATTGGGTGACAGGATATAAATTCTGGGGTGTCAGACATCTCTAGAAATTCCCCACCAGGAGACATTAGTGCCCTGATGTGTGGCCCAGGAACACCGTAAAGATGGTACTCACTGGCTGGAGTGAGGCAAAGGTGGAGTGCAAAGATGGCATCCAACAAAAATAGGAAAAAAAGAGGGGAAAAGAAAGCATGAGTGGCACTTAGCAAGGCCAAGAGAGAGCAGGAATATGGTGCAAATGAATCTCCATACCTAAAGAGTATCCCAGTAAGCACCTGCCCCTGAAACCAATATTTTGAAATTAGAAATGAGTCTCTTTTACATAAAGTCTTGACACTTTTCAAAGGGCTGTTTCTCCTCTGTGCTGCACACGGGCATTTTATTTTATTTTTTTGTAGGTTTCATACCCAGTGTGGAGACCAATGTGGGGCTTGAACTCATGATCCTGAGATCCAGATCTGAGCTGAGATCAAGAGTTGGACACTTAACTGACTGAGCACCTCAAGCATCCTGACACATGGTGCTTTTAAGAGTAATCTCTCAGTTCTTTTAAGAGTAATCTCTCAGTTCACCACAGCCCCAGATTTCTCATGGGTGTGAGTCTCATTGTTATTCAAAGACATGTTTTAGAGACTTGTTTCTTAGATGCTGGTCTTAATACATGGGGGGCTTTATGTGGGTCTTTACAGAGGGGATGGACTTTATGGCAAGATTGTAACTCAATCTTTTTTTGCCTGCTTTGATGTTACCCTGCCATTTGCCTGATATGAAGGGACTGTTCCACCGGTTTTTAGTTTCTTTTCAGAAGAGATTGTTCCATATATAGTTGTAGATTTGATGTGTCTGTGAGAGGAAGAAGGTAGGATCTTCCTACATCACCATTTTGAACTGGAACCTTCTATGTAAAAAATATATATATCATATATGAATGGGTTTTTTCTGTTAAGACCTGGTATGAATGTGTCTCTTCATTGACCAGTTATTTCTTGATATATTGATCCAGTTTTTGGTTTGGTTAGGTTGATATATTTCAGTATTGTTTTTGTCTTGGAATGTAGTCATTATTCCTGGGACACACTTAAGCATGGCCATTCTGAAATTCCCACTTAATGCACAATATTTTCACTGAGGTACCTCAACTCTGACTGAATTGGGACTACTGTATCTCTCCATCATTGTAGGATCTTTGAAATCTCTGCCTTGCTTTCTTTTTTCCCCAATAACTGTTCTCCAACAGCTCTCCTAGAGTTTCACTCTGCACCAGGGCAACTTCAGATTAGAATAAGGACACAAATGTATCCTGTCTCAGATCTTTGGGTAGTCTTTCTCTGACATTCCTTTCTCTTTAATATCTTCTCTATCATCCCAGCTGCCCCACAAGCTCAAAGTTTTGATTTCTATTTTTACCACTCACTGAGACTGCTAGTATCTTCTTGAGTTCTATTTTTCTGTGCCTTTATTGGAAAATGCATTCTGAATACAACAGGTGAATATAAGCTCAATTGCATGTTCCTCTTCTTTCAAAGATTGTAGTTTTGCATTGGCTGATGTCATCAAATGTCCAAATGTTCTATGTATTTCTTCCAGCTTTTATAGTTATTTAAAATGGGAGAATATTGGGGTACCTGGGTGGCTCAGGTCGTGATTTCAGGATCCTGGGACTGAGCCCCACATCAGGCTCTCTGCTCAGTTTGGAGTCTGCTTCTCCTTTTCACTCTCTCTGTATGCCCTCTGTCTCTCACTGAAATAATAAATAAAATGTTAAAATAAATAAGTAAAATATAATAGGAGAATGTTGATATTTATGAATATATTACCAAAAAATTTATAAGAATTAAAAACCATATAGTGTATATTTTCTGACCACAATGGAAACAAACTAAGAGTCAGTAACAGAGAAATAATGTGGTAATCTCCAAACACTTGAAAACTAAATAGTGTACCATGGGTCTAAATGGAAGTCTTAAGGAGAATCAAAATAATTGATCTGGAAGTCCTCACTCCCTCCTTAAGCAAGAAAAAAAAAATGGACAAAACTGAAAACCAATGAATTATCCTGAACTTAGTAGAGAATTAAGGTCACAGGGCAAAGCACCACCCTCAAATATAGAGATAGATGAATATAGGGAATCATATCTGAGATCAGCATACCTGTAACAGATGCTGCTGGAGCCACAAACTAATAGAAAAACTTAGTGGTAGTTTTGGTAAATTGTTGAAAACTGAGTATGACTCTTGTGAGAGTTAAGAAGTTCCTAGGGCACCTGGGTAGCTCAGTCTTTAAGTCTGCCTTTGGCTCAGGTCATGATCCTAGGGTCCTGGGATCGAGACCCATGTTGGACTCCCTGCTCAGTGGATGGAGCTCCCTTCTTCCTCTCCCATTTTCCCTGCTTGTGTTCCCTCTTTCACTGTATCTCTCCTTCTGTTAAATAAATATGTAAAATCTTAAAAAAAAAAAAAAAAAGTTCCTAAGGCTACAGCTTGGGTTTTTACCTCCAGGAACCCTCCCAGCTCTGCACTGTTGAAGAGCCAAGGAAAATCCCCTTATGTCTCTGTCAGAAAGAGGGGAAAATAACTATTTTGAAACATGCCTAGAATATTCTCCAAAATAAATGCCTACTGTCTCTGGGGAAAGTCATTACCAGAGCTTTATCCTATCTGGGGGGAAAAGGCAAATAACCAGATCCAGCCTCCCTGTGTCACTTAAAGGAGGAGAAAAGGAAAGAAACAATTCAAAAAGTCATAAGCCTGGGACAGACTTACTAAAGCAGATTTTTTTTTAATTTCTTAAAAAAAAAAAACATATATTATTTGTTTCAGGGGTACAAGTCTGATTCGTGTCTTACACAACACCCAGCACTTACCACAGCAGATACTCTCCCCAATGTCCATCATCCAGCCACCCCATCCCTCGATCTCCCCTCCAGCAGCCCTGAGTTTGTTTTTTAAGATTAATAGTCTCTTATGGTTTGTCTCCCTCTCTGGTCTTGTCTTGTTTCATTTTTTCCTCTCTTACCATATAATCCTCTGCCTTATTTCTTAAAGTCTGCATATCAGTGAGATCATATGATAATTGTCTATCTCTGGTTGACTTATTTTGCTTAGCGTAATACTCTCTAGTTCCATCCACATAGTGACAAATGGCAAGATTCCATTTTTTTTTACAGCTGCACAATATTCCATTGTGTGTATATATATATATATATATATATATATATATATGGCACAAACACTGCCCAGCTTCTATGCAAATCAACATAAAACCTCACTCTTTTTTTTTTTAAAGATTTTATTTATTTGATAGAGAGAAATCACAAGTAGACGGAGAGGCAGACAGAGAGAGAGAGGGGAAGCAGGCTCCCTGCTGAGCAGAGAGCCCGATGCGGGACTCGACCCCAGGACCCTGAGATCATGACCTGAGCCGAAGGCAGCGGCTTAACCCACTGAGCCACCCAGGTGCCCCATAAAACCTCACTCTTAATGCTTATGTACTTCAGTTACTATTTCCTAACATCACATGTCTGGATTTTAATAAAAAATTGCAAGACATATTAATAATAAGAAAGAATAGTTTGAAGTGTCAAAGCAAGCATCAAAACAAGACTATGACATAGATATTAGGATTATCAGAAGAGGAATTTAAAATAACTATGATAAATATGTTAAGGGAAAGGTAGAAATAGAAAGAACAGGTGAGTAACATAAGCAGAATAATAGAAATTCTGATCCATTAGAAATAAAAAATGCTGTGACAGAAATGAAGAATTGCACTTGGATCAATAGAGTAGACACAGCTGAAGAAAGAATTGGTGAGCTTGAAGATATGTCAACAGATTTGCAAAATCTGTTGTTTTTTACAAACAAAGCAAAAAAGAAACACAACAGAGGAGACTAGATGGCGGGGAATTAGGAGGAGGTGCCATTTCAACCTGTACCCTAAAGTGAGCTGATTACCTACCAAAGAACTCTGATCACCCATGAAATCTGACTGAGATTAGAATTATACACTTCTGGATCTCTATGGGGTCAGAAGATGCCAGTGAGTAGGTAAAGTGGAGTGGGAACATCAGACTGGTATGGGAAGATAAACAAAAGGGGGAGGGAGCCACCGGAAGTGACCTATTGGAAAGTAATACCCCAATAAGAGAGTGTCCTGCAAGTAGGGACCAGCATTAACTTGGAAAGCACTCAAAAAAAGCAAAGTATCATGGGGGGAAACTGTGGGAATTGGGGCGGTTAGGGACAGGGGCTTAAGTCCCCGGACCCAGGGCAGCCACCACTGGTGCTGAGCCAGATAGAGTGCGGTGAAGAAACCAGGTTTTGGTCCCTTAGCTGCGAGCACACCTGAGAGTCCCTGAGTGGCAGCTCCCCTGAGGGGTGAGGGTCTCACCAGTGGGCAGAACCACAGCCTTTTGCATTCTCCACGGGCGGGGTGTGCTGTGCTATTGGAGTCTGAGTCGAGCCCCACACCTTCCCCTGAGAGAGGTGTGTGCATGCTCCAGCCAGCAGAACTGCAGCCTTTTGCACTTTCCCTGCATGCAGGCCACGCAACCAGAGTCTGAGTCGCACCCCATACTCTCCCTTGAGAGAGGTGCGTGCAGGCGCCAGCCCGGTCTGACAATTCACTGTGATGGAAAGTTTGAGCACTCTCAGCCCTGTCCAGTGGGAAAATCACAGTGTGCTATCACTTCTTGGGACCTCTCTGGAAGTCTGGAGTTGCCCAGACAGCCGCCACTGTCGTGGTCTTGGGTACAAGCAGGAGTTCCTGTGTCCCCAGGGATCATGATTGGGAACGTGCTCTGCCAGCAACCAAGGGGGAATTTATGTGCTCTGCAGCACCCCGAGGGGAACATACTGAGGTTTCTCTCTGAGAGGGAGGTCAGGGTACAGTTTGCTTTCCTCTAAACCTCCAAAAACCATCAAAAGCTGTCAAGGCCAGAGAAAACAAACAGACAAACAAACAAAAAAACCTCTAGTTTTCCTCCAGGAAAACTGGTTTCCTCAGAGCCCATCCCCTTGATTGGGGTGGGAGGACTTAACTCAGGGAGCACTGCATGAAAACCCACGTGGCAGGACCCTCTCCCCCAGAAAGCCAACCAAAAAAAAAAAAAAAAGACAAGAGAACAACCACGACTACTTCATAGATACAACTTTTATCTTTAATTTGTTCCCACTATCCTGGTTCATTTTTTTTAATAGATAATTTTTTAATCTATTTACTATCACAGTGAGTTGTCCAGTACGTCAAATTCCATTTATTATGGAATAATAACTTGAACTTTTTGATACATATACCTGTGTTTTTCTTTTGCTTTTCCATTTTTTACTTTTTTAAAATTTTATTTTAGTTCAGTTTAGCTTATTCATTTTAAAATTTGTTTGAATATTCATATAGAGTTAAACTTCAAGGCAATCCCCTTTCCCCAATCAATGCTACCCCTATAAGTAAACCAATTTTTAATTCTCCTTTATCTTAGGAAAGCTGAGCCATTTAACAAAGATATCAAGATACATCGAGGAAGAATCAAAACAATCTTCCACACCCACACTGAGAATTTATAGCCACTCTCCCATCCTTTTCTTCTGCCAGTGTTTCTATGTATTTGTGTTTGTCTTGGTAGTATATAAATCTTATACCTGGGGTTCTTTTTTTTTTTTTTTTTTTGCTTTTCTATATATATATTTTTTCTCTTGTCATTGACTTTTATCAGTCTTTTTGCTTATCTGTTTTTGTTTGTATACTTCATAAATCTTACCTTGGGACCCATTTGGGCTGGGACTTCTCTTTTATTTTACCTTTCTCTCTCTCTCTCTTTTTCCCTTTTTTTTCTTTCTTTTTTTCATTCATTTGGTTGGGGACTATTGATTGCTCAGAAGTGTTCCAGAGTGCATCTTGCCTGCACTACAGTCGATACATTTAGCTACATCCATTCAGCCATCCCTCACCAAAATGACTAGGAGGAGGAATGCCCAAAAAAAGAAAAATTCAGAGGATGGGCCTTTTGCGACAGAGCTAATGGCTATCAACATAGACAATATGTTGGAAAGGGAATTCAGGCTAACAATTATCCAGGCAATAGCTAGGTTGGAGAAAGCCATGGATGACCAAATGGAATTGATTAGAGCAGAACTGAAAGTCAACAGGGGTGATGTTCACAATGTTCTCAATGAGTTCCAATCTAATCTAAATTCTCTAAAAGCTAGGGTAACTGAGACAGAAGATAGAATTAGTGATTTGGAGGACAAAGAGATAGAGAGAAAGGGTCAAGAGGAAGCCTGGAACAAACAGCTTAGAAGCCACAAAAATGGAATTAGGGAAATGAATGATGCCATGAAAGATTCCAATGTCAGAATTATTGGAATACCTGAGGGGGAGGATAAAGAAAGAAGTCTAGAAGATATAGTGGAACAAATTCTCCATGAAAATTTTCCCAATCTCGTGAATGGAACCAGTGTTCATGTACTAGAGGCAGAAAGGTTTCCCCTCAAGATTATAGAATCTAGAAAGACCTCAAGACTCCTGATAGTAAGATGAGGAATCATAATTATAGACAGGATCTCTTGAAAGCAGCTAGGACACAGAAGCTCCTTATGTACAGAGGAAAGCCCATCAGAATAACGTCAGACCTGTCCACAGAAACCTGACAAGCCAGAAATGGCAGGCAAGATGTATTTAGGGCACTAAATGAGAAGAACATGCAGCCAAGAATACTTTATCCAGCAAGACTGACATTCAAAATGGATGGAGAGATAAAGTTTCCAAGAACAGCAAGGCTTAAGAGTATGCGACCACTAAGCTGACATTGTAGGAAATATTAAGGGGGGGTTCTATAAAAGAGGAAAAATCCCAAGAATATCACTGAACATAAATATATGGAGACAATCTACAGAAAGACTTCAAAGGTAACACGATGTCAATAAAAATGTATCTATCAATAATCACTCTCAATGTGAATGGCCTAAATGCACCCATAAAATAACACAGGGTTGCAGATTGGATAAAATAACAGGACCCAACCATATGTTGTCTATAAGGGACCCATTTTGAACCTAAGGATACACCCAGACTGAAAGTGAAGGGATGGAGAAGCATCTTTCATGCCAATGGGCCTCAAAAGAAGGCTGGGGTAGTGGTTCTCATATCAGATAAATTGGATTTTAAACTAAAGACTGTAGTCAGAGATATAGAAGGACACTAAATAATTCTTAAAGGGAATATTCTTAAAGGCAAGAAAATCTAACAATTGTAAATATCTATGTCCCCAATATGGGAGCAGCCAATTACATAAGAAAACTATTAATCAAGATAAAGAGTCATATTGATATGAATACATTAACAGTAGGTGATCTTAACATGCCTCTCTCAGCAATAGACAGATTATCCAAGCAGAAAATCAATAAAAAAACAAGAGCATTGAATGATACACTGGACCAGATGGACCTCATAGATATATACAGAACATTCCATCCTAAAACAACAGAATACTCTTTCTTCTCATGTGCACATGGAACCTTATCCAGAATAGACCACATTCTGGGTCACAAAACGGGGCTCAACTGATACCAAAAGATTGAGATTATTCCCTGCATATTCTCAGATCACAATACTTCGAAACTGGAGCTCAATCCCAAGGAAAAGTTCGGAAGGAACTCAAACACCTGGAAGCTAAAGACCACCTTGCTTAAGAATGCTTGGATCAACCAGGAGATCAAAGAACTGAAACAATTCATGGAAACCAATGAGAATGAAGACACTTCAGTCCAAAACCTATGGGATACAGCAAAGACAGTCCTAACGGGGAAATACATAGCCATCCAAGCCTCCCTCAAAAAAATTGAAAAATCCAGAACACACCAGCTGTCTCTACACCTTAAAGAACTGGAGAATCAACAATAAATTAAGCCACCTCCACACACAAGAAGGGAAATATTCAAGATTAGAGCAGAGCTCAATGAGATAGTAACTAGAGATACAGTAGAATGTATCAATGAAACTAGAAGCTGTTTTTTTGAAAGAATCAATAAGATCAATAAACCATTGGCCACACTAATCCAAAAGAAAAGAGAGAAAGCCCAAATTAATAAAATTATGAATGAAAAGGGAGAGATCACAACTAACACCAAGGAAATAGAAACAATCATCAGAAGTTATTATCAACAGTTATATGCCAATAAGCTAAGCAACCTAGATGAAATGGATACATTCCTGGAAAACAATAAACTCCCAAAATTGAACCAGGAAAAAATTGACAACCTGAATAGACTGATATCTAGTAATGATATTGAAGCAGTGATCAAAAACCTCCCAAAAAACAAGAGCCCAGGACCTGACGGATTCCTTGGGGAATTCTACTAACCTTTCAAAGAAGAAATAACACTTATTCTCCTGAAGCTGTTTCAAAAAATTGAAGCAGAAGGAAAACTTCCAGACTCTTTCTATGAATCCAGCATTACCCTGATGCCCAAACCAGGCAAAGACCCCACCAAAAGGAGAATTGCAGATCAATATCACTGATGAAGATGGATACTAAGATTCTCAACAAGATCCTAGCAAACAGGATCCAACAGCACATTATAAAGATTAGCCACCATGACCAGGTGGGATTCATCCCTGGGTTACAAGGATGGTTCAACATTCACAAATCAATCAATGTGATAGAACAAATCAATAAGAGAAGAGAGAAGAACCACATGGTCCTCTCAATTGATGCAGAAAAAAAATTTGACAAAATTCAACATCTATTCCTGATTAAAACGCTTCAAAGTATAGGGATAGAGGGAAAATTCCTGAACTTCATAAAATCTATCTATGAAAAATCCACAGCAAATATCCTCAATGGGAAAAAACTCTTAGCCTTCCCGTTGAAATCAGGATTATGACAAGGATGCCCACTCTCACCACTCTTGTTCAACATTGTATTAAAAGTCCTAGCAACAGCAATCAGACAACAAAGGGAAATAAAAGGTATCCAAATTGGCAATCAGGAACTCTAACTCTCTCTCTTCGCAAATGACATGATACTTTATATGGAAAACCCAAAAGACTCCACCTCCAAATTACTAGAACTCATACAGCAATTCAGTAATGTGGCAGGATACAAAATCAATGTACAGAAATCAGTGGCTTTCTTATACACTAACAATGAAAAGACAGAAAGGGAAAGTAGAGAATCGATTCCATTTACTATAGCACCAAGAACCCTAAGATACCTGGGAATAAACCTAACTAAAGAGGTAAATGATCTGTACTGTAAGAACTACAGAACATTCATGAAAGAAATTGAACAGGACACCCAGGAGTGCTGCACCACCTGGCAGGTGGACAGCTCAGATGTATACAGTGTGAAGTCAGGGATCTGAATGAAACCAGGGAAACAAGGGAGGAAACAGTTTGTTCTTCTGTGAGGGCTTCCTGAGACCTGGTGGCATGAGCTCCCCACTCCCAGTCAACAGAGCAAGGTGACACCACTTTCATTCCCCCATCAGTGCAGAGACTTCAGGGAGCAAAACAGCACCACCTAATGGAGGCCAGAGCTGCTTGCAGCAAGCCTGCCTCACTGGGCCCTACAGGTGTGTCTCCACCAAGGTGTGTCAGCCATTAGGCTGATATTAATCAGTGCAACAGGCACTCCCTCAGAAGACCAGCACAAACCCTTTGCAAACACCAAGTCTCCTATTCACAGAATAATGCAGAGCTTCACTTCTGGGGGGAAATAGAATCCGGCTCCCTTTTTATCTTGATTTATTATTATTATTATTATTAGTTATTTTAATTTTAACTTTATATTTAATTTTATTTTCTTATTTTTCTTTTAAAAAATTTATTGGATCTAGCTTCAATATGCAGACAAAAACACACCTAAGATCTATAGTTTTTCTCCGCCTCCTTCCCCTGGGCAAAATGACAATGAAGGAATTCAACAGACAAGAAAGAGCAGGGGTGCGCCTAGGTGGCTCAGTAGTAAAGGCTCCACCTTTGGCTCAGGTCATGATTCCATGGTCCTGGGTTTGAGCCCCCACATCAGGCTTCCTGCTCAACAGAGAGACTGCTTTTCTTTCTCCCTCTGCCTGCCACTCTGCTTACATGTGCTCTCTCTATCTCTCTGTCAAGTAAATAAAAATATCTTTAAAAAATTAAAAAAAATAAATAAATGAACATGAAGTAATGGTCAGGGACTAAATGGATACAGACTTAAGTAAGATGCCTGAACTAGAACTTAAAACAAGAATTATGAGTATACTAGCTGAGCTTGAGAAAAGCATAGAAGACACTAAAGAATCCCTTACTACAGAGAGAAAAGAAGTAAAATCTAGTCAGGCTGAAATTTAAAAGTCTATAACCAAGATGCATCATGAATGGATGGCATGATGATGAGGCTAGATGAAGCAGAGGAATGAATCAGTGATATAAAAAATACAACTATGGAAAATAATGAAGTTGAAAAGAAGAGGGAAATAAACATATTGAATCATTAGTGTAGACTTAGGGAACTCAACAACTCCTTAAAGTATAAATAACATTCATATCATAGAAGTTCCAAAAGATGAGAGAAAGATAAAGGTGGCAGAAGGTTTATTAGAATAAACTATAGCTGAAAACTTCCCTCATCTGGGGAAGAAAACAGACATCAAAATCCAAGAAGCAAAGAGAACTCCCTTGAAATTCAAAAAAGGCCAGCCATCATCAAGACATGTTACCATAAAATTCACAAAATACACAGACAATGAAAAAATCCTGAATGCAGCAAGGGAAAAAGAGTCCTTAAACTACAAGAAAAGATAGATCAGGTTCACAGCAGATCTGTCCAAAGAAACTTGACATTCCAGAAGACAGTGGTAGTATTATTCAAATTATAAGGGAAAAATATGTAGCTAACAATACTTAATCCAGCAAGCCTGTCATTTGGAACAGAAGGAGAGATAAAGAGATTCCAGACAAACAAAAACTAAGTGAATTTGTAACCACTAAACCAACCCTGCAAGAAATATTAACAGGGACTCTTGGGGGTGGTGGAAAGAACGAAAAGCAACAGAAATTAGAAAGGAACAGAGAGCATCACCAGCAATACCTACTTTACAGGTAACACAATGGCATTAAATTCATATTTATCAATAATCACACTGAATGTTAATGGGCCAAATGCTCCAGTGAAAATACATAGGGTAGAGGGGTATTTAAAAAACAAGACCCATCTATGCTCATGCTGCTTACAAGTAACTCATTGTATACCAAAAGGCATCTGTACTTGAAACTGAGGGGATGGAGAATCATCTATTCTGTTAATGGATATCAAAAGAAAGCTGGATTATTCATAATTATATCAGACAAACTAGACTTTAAACCAAAGATTGTAATAAGAGATGAGGAAGGTTATTATATCGTACTTAAGGGGTCTATCCAAGAAGAAGATCTAACAATTATAAATATTTATGTCCCCAACATGGAAGCAAATACATACATCAATTAATTTAAAAAATAAAGAAACTATTTGATAAAAATACAATAATAGTAGGGGACTTTAGCATGCAGAAGAATGAAATTGGACAATTTTCTTACACCATGCACAAAAATTAATTCAAAATGGATGAAAGACCTAAATGTGAGACAGAAAACCATCAAGATCCTAGAGGAGAACATTCTCTTTGACCTTGGAAACCCTTTTATTAGACATTTCTCCAAGGGAAACAGCAAAAATGAGCGATTGGGATTTTGTCCAGATAACAAGCTTCTCCACAGTGAAGGAAACAATCAATAAGAGTATCAAATTAGCCTAGGGAAGACTATAAAAATTAGCAAATTAAAATTAGGCAAATCAAAATTAGCCTAGGGAAGATGGGAGAAGGTATTTGTACGTGACATATCTGATAAAGGGTTAACATCCAGAATAAAGAACTTATGGAACCCTGCACCAAAAAAATAAGTAATCCAGTTAAGAAATAGGAAGAAAACTCCAGGGGACACTTTTTCAAATACATTGATATGGCTAACAGACAGATTAAAATATGCTCAATATCATCATTGTTAGGAAAATTCGAATCAAAATTATAATGAGACACCACATCATGTCTGTCAGAATGGCAAAAATTAACAACACAGGAAACAACAGAAGTTGGTGGTGCAGAGAAAAGGGAACCTTCTTACATTGTTGGTGAGAATGTTGTCTGGTGCAGCCTCTGGAAAACAGCATAGAGATTCCTCAAACAGTTAAAAAGAGAAGCAACTGATGAACCAGCAATTGCATTAGTAGATATTTACCCAAAAGATACAAAAATACAGATTCAAAGTCATACTTGCACCTGATGTTTATAACAGCATATAACAATAGCCAAACTATGGAAAGAACCCAAATGGCCATTGACTGATGAATAGATAAAGAAGATTTGGGGGAGATTATATATATATATATATATATATATATATATATATATATATATCTCCATGTATATTCATATATCCATAAATCCATATCCATATATATTCATATATATGAATATATATATGTATATATATAGGAATATTGGAATATTACTCAGCCATCAGAAAGAATGAAATCTTGCCATTTGCCACAATGTGGGAGGAGCTAGAGTGTATTATGCTAAGTGAAATAAGTCAGACAGAGAAAGATAATACCATATGATTTCACTCATATGTGGAATTTAAGAAACAAAACAGAAGAACATATGGGAGCAGGGAAAAGAGAGAGAGAAAAACAAACCAGAGACTCTAAATAATAGAGAACAAACTGAAGGTTGATGGAGGGAGGTGGTTGGGAAGTGGGCTAAAATGGGTGATAGGTATTGGGGGGGCGCTTGTTATGATAAAGACTTGTATGTCAGTGATGAACTGCTGAATTCTACTCCTGAAATCAATATTGTACTGTATGTTAACTAACTAGAATTCAAATAAAAGTTTGAAAGAGAGAGAGAGAGAGAGACCTTTCTTGCTTAAAAGAAAATAGAAAGATATTACAATTAAATAGAGTGTCTGAATGTCTATTGAATCTTAGATTTTTAAAAGAAAGTACAGTATGATCGGGCTCTCTGCTCAGTAGGGAGCCTGCTTCCTCCTCTCTCTCTGCCTGCCTCTCTGTCTACCTGTGATCTCTGTCAAATAAATAAATAAAAATCTTTTTAAAAAATAAATAAAAGAAAGTACAATATGTACTTTGGGGCCAATTAAACATATTTGAATGTGAACTAGATATTAGATGTTATTATGAAATGACTGTATTTCTTAGGTTTGATAATGGCACTGTGATTATATAAAAGAATATCTTTATTTTTAGAAGGAGCATAATGAAGTATTTAAGGGCAAAGAATGTGTCTACTTTATCTGACAGGATAATCAGTCAAAAACAGGTGAAAAAAGGTTTATCAAAAGTAGTAAAGACTAATAAATTGTTTATTGTTTCTATTCTTTCAACTTTTCTTTGTAGCAGAATTTTTCAAATAAAATGTAAAAATGCAATAATAATGCACCATTATAAACTAGCAATAAAAAAGTACAAATGTGTTTCTATATATGAAGTGACAAGTGATTTCACTACACTAATGAACTAAGAGGGAAAAGTAATTTCAACATTGTTTTATACATTTCAGTGTATAAGTCCTGTACCTTATTAAGTCTATCAATTAGTTTATACTATTTTGATGCTATTGTAAATGGAATAATTTTCTTAAATTCCTTTTCAGATCATCACCACTAGTTTATAAGAATACAACAGATATATTGTGACTTTTATGTTCTGAAAATTTGTTTTATTTGTTAATTAGCTTTAATGTTTTTTGAGGGATGATTTTTTTGTATATGTAATGTCATGATATCTGTGTATAGTTTTACTTTTGCCTTTCCAATGGTGATAATTTTGTTCTAAAATCATTTTTTTAGGTGATTCTTTCTTTTCTAATTTCTCTGACTAGAACTTCCACTACCATATTGGATTCAAGTGGTGAAAATGGGCATTCTTGTCTTGCTCCTAACATTAGGGGAATAACTGTTAGCGTTTACCACTGAGTATATTAGTCACAGGCTTTCCCTATATAGCCTCTGTTACACTAAGGAAGTTCCCTTCTATTCCTTGCTTATTAAATGTTTTCAGCACAAAAAAGTGGTGGATTTTGTGGGGACAAAAGGATTCATATGTTGAAAATTACAAAATATTTATGAAAGAAATCAAAGATCTATATAATTGGAGATATATTTTGTGTTCATGGATTAGAAGATTCAGTAGTAAAAATATCTTCTTTCCAAATTGATAAATATATTAAATGTGATTCCTTTCAAAACCTCAACATGATTGTATAGATAGTTATTTTAAAATGTATATGTGAAGGCAAAGGAACTAAACAATTCTGAAAAGGAAGAATAAAGTGAAAGAAGTCACTCTTTCCAATATTAAGGCCTAGTATATAGTTACACTAATCAAGACAGTGTGGTATTGCAAAGGGATAGACACATAGATTATTGGAACAGAAAGGAGAACACAAAACAGTCCCTCACAAGTATAGCAACTCGTCTTTGACAAAGATAAGACAATTCAGAGGAGGAAGGACATCTTTACAACAAGTGTCCCTGTAACAACTGGATATTTATAGACAAAAAATGAACTTTGACCTCAACTTGATATGTTATACAATAATTAATTCAAAAAGGATAATAGATTTAGTGTAAATTGCAAAACAATAAAACTTTAATAAAATAACATGGGAAAAAATCTTTGACACCTGGGGCTAAGTGAAAAGTTCTTATATATCACCTCAAAGTACAATCCATAAAAGAATAATTTTTTAAAAAATTTTTATTTAAATTGAACTTATTCTAACATGTAGTATGTAATTAGTTTCCAAGGTAGAGTTTAGTGATTCATCAGTTGCATATAACACACAGTATTCACTACAAAAATTGCCCTCCTTAATGCCCATCACCTAATTACCTCATTCCCCCAACCACTTCCCTGCCAGCAACCCTCAGTTTCTTTCCTATAGTTAAGAGTCTCTTATGGTTTGCCCTGTTTTTATATTATTTTATTTTTCCTTCCCTTCTCCTATGTTCATGTTTTGTTTCTCAGATTCCACATATAAGTTAAATCATGTGGTATTTTTCTTTCTCTGATTAACTTATTTCTCTTAGCATAATACAAAAGGGTAATTTGATAAATTGGACTTCCTCAAATTTAAGGCCCTTTGGTCTACAAAAGACTCTGACAAGAGATGAAAACTACAGACTGAGAGAAAAATGTATATCTTACAAAGGAATCATATCTAACATACAAAACAATTTTCAAAGGCCAACATTTTTATTTATTTATTTTTAAAGATTTTATTTATTTGATAGCAAGAGCAGGGGAGGAGGGGCAGAGTGAGAAGCAGACTCTGCAATGAACAGGAAGCCCGATATGAAGCTCAGTGTGAGGCTCTATCCCAGGACCCTGAGATCATGACCAAAGCCAAAGGCAGATGCTTAAGTGACTGAGCCACCCAGGTGTCCCAAAGCTCAACATTTAAAATAAATAAATAAATAAACAATCCAGATTAAGGAAGATGATGGCAGAGTAGGACCCTAGGCTAGTCTCATTCCATGAACACCCCATGATAGATAACTACTAAATCATTCTAAATGCCCCAGAAATTGACCAGAAAACCAGCAGAACAATCTCACAACTGAAGGTAGAGAAGAGGCCACACTGAAGAAAGGAAGTGTGAAGACACACCTTGGGAGAGGAATGGACTGTGGCTTCAGTAATAGAGAGGGAGCCATGGTCATGAAGAAGGGTGATTAGCACCCAAGACAGCCCACAGGAAGAGGACAAATCCCAATAGCAATTGGCTTGGAAAGAAAGAGGGACCAAATCTCATTAGGGCTTGCAACCAGCAGGACTTAAAGCTTGGTGTTTTCGAGGTCAGTGGCTTGGCTCAAATACAGCCCAGCATTGGCAAGTCTCCTTGTTCCAGTGTGGTGAGTCCCTTCCCCCAGTAGACCAGCCCCAAATCTGCTAACACTGCATCTCCTGACCTGGGAGTTTGGAAGAGCCTTGATAACTGGCAGGAATGTCAACAGGTCTCATTTCATAAGCAGACCAGGGCACACCTAGTAAAAACTTGCCACATTCAGGCAAGGGACCAACCACTGCATAAAATAGGCAAAGAGAGCAGTTTCATATGACTGGCCTGAAAGATAAAGTGGCCAGGACACAAAAGCAGAGAACATGAATCCCACATTAAAGACATTCCCTTAGGAGTCTCTGGGTGGCTCAGTGAGTTAAGCCTCTGCTTTCGGCTCAGATCATGATCCCAGGGTCCTAGGATCGAGCCCTGCATCAGACTCTGCTCAGTGGGAAGCCTGCTTCCTTCTCTCTCTGTTCCTGATTCTCTGCCTACTTGAGATCTCTGTCTGTCAAATAAAATCTTAAAAAAAAAAAAGACATTCCCTCAAGGGCTAGTCCTTGGGTGATAGGGGACACTATATAGTATGGCCCTACAGGAGTGTTTTTTTGTTTTTTCCCCATAAGGCTATTACCCTCAAGAACAAAAGACAGAGCAGACTTTTCTAGCATAGAGAAACAGGCAAAGAGACATAGACAACATGAGAAAAAAAGAAAGATTTATCCAAATGAAAGAACAGGACAAGGTCATACCTAGATATAACTGACATGACTGATGAAATATTTAGAGCAACGATCATAAGGATACTCACTGTACCAAGATGTATTAGTTAAAATGGAAAAATACAGCAATAAAATATTTTTAAAGGATCAAGACAAAAGAAGACAGTTATCAACCCTCTGTTTCCTGAGATCACGAGTCTCTTATGATTTTTCTCCCTCTCTGCTTTCACCTTGTTTCATTTTTCCCTCCCTTCCTCTATGACCCTCTGTCTTGTTTCTCAAATTCCTCTTATCAGTGAGATTATATGATAATTTACTTTCTCTGATTGACTTACTTCACTTAGTATAATACCCTCCAATTCCATCCACATCATTGCAAATGGCAAGATTTCATTGTTGTTGTTGTTTGATGGCAGCATAATATTCCAGTGTGTGTGTGTGTGTGTGTGTGTGTGTGTGTGTGTGTGTGTATCACATCTTCTTTATCCATTCTTCTGTTGATGGACATCTAGGCTCCTTCCAAAGTTTGACTATTGTGGACATTGCTGCTATAAACATTGAGATACAGATGCTCCTTTGGATCACTACATTTGTATCTTTGTTGTAAATACCCAGTAGTGCAATTGGTGGGTCATAGAGTAGCTCTCTTTTCAACTTTTTGAGGAACATCTGTACTGTTTTCTGAGTGGCTATACTAGCTTGCACTCCCACCAGCAATGTAGGAGGGTTCCACTTTCACCACATCCTCACCAACACCTGTGATTTCCTGATTTGTAAATTTAGCCACTCTGACTGGTGTAAGGTGTTATCCCACTGTGGTTTTGATTTGAGTTTCCCTGATGCTGAGTGATGCTGAGCATTTCTACATGTGTCTATTGGCCATTTGGATGTCTTCTTTGCAGAAATGTCTGTTCATGTATTCTGCCCTTTTCTTGATTGGATTGTTTGTTCTTTGGGTGTTGAGTTTGATAAGTTCTTTATAAATTGGATACTAACCCTTTATCTGATATGCCATATGCAAATATGTTCTCCCATTCCATCGGGTGTCTTTTGGTTTTGTTGACTTTTGATCTTGATGAAGTCTAGTAGTGCATTTTTGCCCTTGCTTCCCTTGCCTTTGACAATGTTACTAGGAAGAAGTTGCTGTGGCTGAAGCAAAGAGATAGCTGCCTCTGATCTCCTCAAGGATTTTGATGGATTCCTTTCTCACATTGAGGTCTTTCATCCATTTTTTAGTCTGTTTTTGTGTGTGGTGTAAGAAAATGGTCCAGTTTCATTCTTCTGCATGGGGATGTCCAATTTTCCCAACACCATTTGTTAAAGAGACTGCCTTTTTTTCGTTGGACATTCTTTCCTGCTTTGTTGAAGATTAGTTGATCATGTAGTTGAGGGTCCTTTTCTGAGCTCTCTATTCTGTTCCATTGATTTATGTGCCTGATTTTGTGTCACCACCTTACTGTCTTGATGATTACAGCTTTGTAAGAGAGCTTAAAGTCTGGAATTGTGATGTTCCCAGGTTTGGCTTTCTTTTTCAATATTCCTCTGGCTATTCAGGGTCTTTTTTGTTCCATATAAATTTTAGCATTATTTTTCCCATTTTTGTGAAAAATGTTGATGGCATTTTGATAGGGACTGCATTAAATGTGTAGATTTCTCTAGGTAGCATAGACATTTTCACAATACTTGTTCTTCCAATCCACAAGCATAGAACTTTTTTTTTCCATTTCTTTTTGTCTTCCTCAATTTCTTTGATGAGTACTTTATCATTTTCTGAGCACAGATTCTTTACCTCTTTGGTTAGATTTATTCCTAGGTATCTTATGGTTTTGGGTGCAATTGTATATGGGATCAACTCCTTAGTTTCTCTTTCTTCTTTCTTCTCAACGTATAGAAATGCAACTGATATTTGTGCATTGATTTTTATATCCTGAGAGTTTACTGAGTTCCTGTATGAATGCTAGCAGTTTTGGGGTGGAGTCTTATGGGTTTTCCACATAAAATATCATATTATGTAAAGAGTTAGAGTTTGATTTCATCTTTGCTGATTTGGATGCCTTTTATTTTTCATTTTCTGATTGCTGAGGCTAGGACTTCTGATACTATGTTGAATAGCAATAGTGATAGTGGACATCCCTGCCATGTTCCTGACCTTAGGAGAAAAGCTCTCAATTTTTCCCCATAGAGAGTGATATTCTTTGTGGGTTTTTCATAAATGGCTTTTATGATATTGAGGTATCTATCCTCTATCCCTACACTATGAAGAGTTTTAATCAAGGGAAGATGCTGTATTTTGTGAAATGCTTTTTCTCCATCTATTGAGAGTATCATATGGTTCTTGTTCTTTCTTTTAATAATGTACTTATCACATTGATTGATTTGTGGATATTGGACCAATATCCACAAATTCCTTGCATCCCAGGAATAAATCCCACTTGGTCATGGTGAATCATCTTTTAAATGTACTGTTAGATCCTATTGGCTAGTATTTTGGTGATAATTTTTACATCCATCTTCATCAGGGATATTAGTCTGTAATTCTCCCTTTTGATAGGGTTTTTGTCTGGTTTGGGGCTCAAGGTAATACTGATCTCATAAATTGAGTTTGGAAGTTTTCCTTCCATTTGTTTTTTTAGAACAGTTTTGGGAAAATAGGTATTAATTCTTTAAGTGTTTGGTAGAATTCCCCTGGGAAGCCATCTGGCCCTGATTTCTTGTTTATTGGAAGTTTTTTGATTACTGCCTCAACTCCCTTATTGGTAATGGGTCTGTTCAGGTTTTCTATTTCTTCCTGGTCCAGTTCTGGTAATTTATATGTTTCTAGCAATGTATCCATTTCTTACAGATTGTCTAATTTGCTGCATATAGTTGCTTATAAAATGTTCTTACAATTGTTTGTATTTCTTTGGTGTTGGTTGTGATCTCTCCTCTTGCATTGATGATTTTCTCTTTTGATTTTTAATATGTCTGGTTAGGTGTTTGTCCTTTCTCTTTTGTTTTTAATAAGTCTGGTTAGGTGTTTATCAATCTTATTGGTTCTTTCAATAAACCAGCTCCTACTTTCATTGATCTGTTGTACTATTCTTTTGGTTTCTATGTCATTGATTTCTGCTCTGATCTTTATTATTTCTCTTCTCCTGCTGGGTTTAGGCTTTATTTGCTGTTCTTTCTCCAGCTCCTTTAGGTGTAGGGCTAGGTTGTGTATTTGAGACCTTTCTTGTTTCTTGAGAAAGGTTTGTTTTGCTATATACTTTCCTCTTAGGACCATACTTGCTGCATCCCAAAGATTTTGAACAGTTGTGTTTTCATTTTCATTTGTTTCCATTATTTTTAAAAACTCTTCTTTAATTTCCTGGTTGATTGATTCATTCTTTAGTAGGATGCTCTTTAGCCTCCATGTATTTGAGTTCTTTCCAACTTTCCTCCTGTGGTTGAGGTCTAGTTTCAAAGAATTGTGGTCTGAAAATATGCAGGAGTGATCTCAGTCTTTTGGTTCAGGTTGATGCCTGATTTGTGACCCAGGATGATCTATTCAGGAGAATATTCTATGTGCACTAGAGAAGAATGGGTATTTTGTTGCTTTGGATTGGAATGTTCTGAATATATCTGTGACGTACAGCTGGTCCAGTGTGTCATTTAAAGTTCTTATTTTCTTATTGATCTTTCACTTAGATGATCTATCCATTTCAGTGAGGGGGGGTTGTTAAAGCCCCTTACTGTTATTATATTATTGTCAATGTGTTTCTTTGATTTTGCTATTAATTGGTTTATATAATTAGCTGCTCCCATGTTAGGGGCACAGATATTTAAAGTTGTTAGATCTTCTGGTAGGACAGACCTTTTAAGTATGATACAGTGTCCTTCCTCATCTCTTATTATAGTTCTTCATTTAAAATCTAATTTACCTGATATAAGGATTACCACCCCAACTTTCTTTTGATGTTCATCAACATGGTAAATTTTTTTCCACCCCCCCTCCCCACTTTAAATCTGGAGGTGTCTTTGGGTCCAAAATCTATCTTTTGCAGACAGCATATCAATGGGTCTTATTTTTTTATCCATTCTGATACTCTGTCTTTTTTGACAGGGCATTTAGCCCATTTACATTCAGGGTAACTATTGAAGGATATTGAAGGATGAATTTAGTGCCATTGTCTTGTCTGTAAGGTGACTGTTACTGTATATTGTCTCCCTTCCTTTTCTGGTCTATAGTACTTTTAGGCTCTCTCTTTGCTTAGAGGACCCCTTTCAATATTTCCTGTGGGGCTAGTTTGGTGTTTGCAACTCTTTTAGTTTTTGTTTGCCATGGAAGCTTTTTATCTCTCTTTATATTTTCAATAACAGCTTGCCTGGATATATTATTCTTGACTACATATTTTCTTCCCATTTAGTGCTCTGAATATATCATCTCAGTCCTTTCTGGCCTGCTGGGTCTCTGTAGATATGTATTCTGCCAATCTAATATTTCTACCATTGTATGTTACAGATCTCTTGTCCTGAGCTGCTTTCAAGATTTTCTTTGTCTCTGAGACTTGTATATTTTACTATTAGATGAGGAGATGTTGACCTATTTTTATTGATTTTGAGGAGGGTTGTCTGTGCATCCTGGATTTGGATGTCTGTTTCCTTCCCCAAATTAGGAAAGTTCTCTAAGTTGTTCCAATGTACCTTCTGCCCTTCTCTTTATTTCTTCTTCTGGGATCCCAATTAAACTAATATCGTTTTGCTTTATGGTGTCATTTATATCTCAAATTCTCCCTTTGTGATCTAATAGTTGCTTGTCTCTCTTTTTCTCAGCTTCTTTATTCTCTATCATTGGGTCTTCTATATCACTAACTCTCTCTTCTGCCTCATTTATTCTAGAGTAAGAGCTTCCATTTTTTATTACACATCATTAATAACCTTTTTGATTTTACCTGATTAGATTTTAATTCTTCAGAAAGGGATTCTCTAGCATTTTCTATACTTTTTTCTAAGCCCAGCTAATATCTTTATAATCATCATTCTGAACTCTAGTTCTGACATCTTACTAATGGCCATATTTATTAGGTCCCTAACAGTAGGTACTGCTTTTTTTTTTTTTTTTTTAGGTGAGTTTTTCTGTTTTGTCATTTTGTCCAGAGAAGAATAGATGAATGAGAGAACAAATTGCTAAAAGGGTAACAATGACCACAGAAAATATATACATTAAACAAATGAGAAGAGACCCAAAACTAAAGGGAATAGAAAAAAAATAAAGGAATATGATCAGGCTGGTGACTAGAACTGAGCCACACACTAGATTTTGGGTGTAGTTTTGTCTGTCAGAAGAAAGAGCCTCCCAAAATTTTAAAGAAAGGAAAACACACACACACACACACACACACACACACACAGGAATAAGGGTAAATATGATGAAGAGATGGAATATGTTTGTAAAGATGAAAATTTTAAAATATTTTTTAAAAAGAATTGATAATAAGAAAGTAGTTGAAACACACACAAAAAAAGGAGAGAATGTGATCAACCAGGAGACCAACACAAAGCCATACACTAGATTTAGGGCATATTTTGGTCTGTTAGAAGAAACTGTATCCCAAAGTCTTAAAGAAGGAAAAACTTAAATATATACAAAATAAGGCTAAATAAAGTGAAGGGATAGAATATGAGTGTAAAAGTGAAGTTTAAAAAGATTTTTGAAAAGGAGTTGAAAAGATAAGATGTTGGTTAAAATAGCAAAGAAGAAAAATTAAAATAAAATAGAAAAAGAAAAAATAATAATAACTTAGTGATACTAAAGAATCGTAGAGAAAAGACCATGAATGCTATGTGCTGTATTCCCCTAGTGCTGGAATTTTGCAGTTCTGATTGATCAGTAAACTTGTTCTTGGCTGGATGTTCTTGCTGATATTCTAGGGGAGGAGCCAGTTGCAGTGATTCTCGAAGGTCTTTGCCTGTGGTGAAACTACTCTGCCCTTGCCAGGGGCCAGGCTAAGCAATCTGCTCAGGTTTGCTCTTGGTAGCTTTTGTCCCTAGAAACTTTATGTATGGTTTTGAAGGATGAGGAAAATAGTGACCTCCCAAACTCTGGACCTGGAGGAGCTGAGACCCTCAGGGCCCAATCCTCACAGAGCCCTCAGAGAAAACCAATCAATCACTCCTGTGTCCCTGGTCTCCATCCACACTCCATGCTTACCCAGACTGTGACCAAGCTTTTTTATCTTTGGCATGCAACCCTGTTTGGAGTTTTCAAATTCAGCAGATTTCTGTAGCGTGCTCCCGTGTGACTCTTCTCAGTGGACAAAGGGAGGTCTCTCTGGATATGCCACTTTTAGGGCCCCTGCTCAAAGAGTAGTGGCCCAACTGTGCCATGAATCAGTTTATGCCAACCTTGAGCTGACAGCCCACTCCTTGGCTCCAACTTTGCTGTCAGTGTCCCCACTCTAATACCTGAGAGCTCTGCCACACTCAGACACCCTAAGTCTTTCTGTGACTCTGAGGGTCCTGAGATCACACTGTCCCAGTGAGGGTTCCACAACTAGCTTAGCCACTAGAGTGATTTCCCTCAGCAGAGAAGACTCCTAAAAGTTCTGATTTTGTGCCCCATTGCTCTATCATTTGCCAGTACCTTGCTGCTGGAGGATCCCTTCCCCCCACAGTCTATCTTCCCAAATATGGCCTCAGATTCACTTCTCCACATGTCCTACCTCCCAGAAAGTAGTTGCTTTTCTGTTCATAGAATTGCTGGTATTATTTTCTTTGATTTCTTGCTGCATTTGTGGGTGTTCAGAATGATTTGGTAACTATCTAGCTGAATTCCTGAGGTGAGATGAAATTTAGGTCTCCTACTCCTCCATCATCTTTCTCCTCCCCTTGAGATAAGCTCACTTTAAAAGATGTTTTCTAGGGCGCCTGGGTGGCTCAGTGGGTTAGGCCGCTGCCTTCGGCTTGGGTCGTGATCACAGGGTCCTGGGATTGAGTCCCGCATCGGGCTCTCTGCTCAGCAGGGAGCCTGCTTCCTCCTCTCTCTCTGCCTGCCTCTCTGCCTACTTGTGTTCTGTCAAATAAATTAAAAAAAAAATCTTAAAAAAAAAAAAGATGTTTTCTAGTCTTGAATTTTATGACATTGGGTGCTTAATTTGGAGTATACTGGCTACTGAGAACAAAATTTGGCTTGAAGAGAGGAATGGTTGAAGACATTATGAAATGGGAGAATCAGCATTTTAAAACTGTAAACAACAACAACAACAAAAACACTCTCTTTGCCTGTTATTTGTAAAAGCTCTTTGGAAAGGTCTTTTATGAAGGCCAGCTTTTCTTTCTTTTTTTTTTTTTTTTCTTGTAGATTTTTATTCTTTATTATTAATTTTTTTAAAATTTTTATTTATTTTTTAAATTTCTTTTCAGTGTAACAGAATTCATTGTTTATGCACCACACCTAGTGCTCCATGCAATGCGTGCCCTCCATAATACCCACCACTAGGCTCACCAAACCTCCCACCCCCTGCCCCTCCAAAACCCTCAGATTGTTTTTCAGAGTCCATAGTCTCTCATGGTTCACCTCCCCTTCCAGTTTCCCCCAACTCACTTCTCTTCTCCATCTCCCCATGTCCTCCATGTTATTCCTTATGTTCCACAAATAAGTGAAATCATATGATAATTGACTCTCTCTGCTTGACTTATTTCACTCAGCATAATCTCTTCCAGTCCCGTCCATGTTGATACAAAAGTTGGGTATTCATTCTTTCTGATGGAGGCATAATACTCCATAGTATATATGGACCACATTTTCCTTATCCATTCATCTGTCGAAGGGCATCTGGTTCTTTCAACAGTTTGGCAACCATGGCCATTGCTGCTATGAACATTGGGGTAAAGATGACCCTTGTTTACACTACGTCTGTATCTTTGGGGTAAATACCCAGTAGTGCAATGGCAGGGTCATAGGGAAGTTCTATTTTTAATTTCTTGAGGAATCTCCACACTGTTCTCCAAAGTGGCTGCACCAACTTGCATTCCAACCAACAGTGTAAGAGGGTTCCCCTTTCTCCATATCCTCTCCAACACACGTTGTTTTCTGTCTTGTTAATTTTGGCCATTCTAACTGGTGTAAGGTGGTATCTCAACGTGGTTTTGATTTGAATCTCCCTGTCTGCTAGACATTTATATGTCTTCATTGGAGAAGTGTCTGTTCATGTCTTCTGCCCACTTTTTGACATGATTATCTGTTTTGTGTGTGCTGAGTTTGAGGAGTTCAAAAGCCAGCTTTTTAAATGTAATTTACTTACCTAGGTAGCTAGGTACCTTAGGGTTAAAATATTTATGTAACTTTCCAAAACTATTTTTTGTCTGTGTAAAGAAGACATAGGAATCTTAATCAAACCTGGAAATATAAACTTGAGGGTACAAAAAAAATCAACTTATTAAATCCCACAAAATTCCCAAGGGGACTTTGGGAAATTTATAAATTTAATTTATAAACTAATTGGGGAGAGAACTCAGATATTTATAATAGTCTATCTGCCAAATCATATAAATGGTATTTCTCTATTTATTTAAACCATTTTTTTAAAAAGATTTTATTTATTTATTTATTTGAGAGAGAGAGAGAGTATGAATAGATGGGGTGGGGGGGAGAGAAGGAAGAACAGGGAACCTGATGTGGGGTTCCATCATTGGATGTGGGTTACCTGGGGGAGTGATGTCAGCCTGGATGAGATGGCTCTGTGGATGGAGCAGTCACCAGAGGGTTGAAGCCTAGTGGAAGATTGCCAGTAGCCCCCACCCCAGAGCTGGGCAGTGAGCCCATCATCAAAGGTATTCTGAGCAGTACATTTCAGTGCACAACAGGGGTGATTGACTTAGCTCTAGAATGAGTCACCTCTATCACACAGAAGAGATATGTATTAAAATAGCATCCCCTGAAACATCTGGATTGAAAATGCAGTACTGTCTTTATTTTCCATAACCTCAAAGTGCTGCATAGCATGGACCCACTCCTACCAGAGTAAAAGCAATCAGGGACTCTTTGTGGAGGAAATTACCTCTCTCAAGTCAAACACTTTAGAGTGCTGTTAATAACTTTCTTCTTATGAAGGGACTGAGGGGGAAGGCTGGGTGGCTCTGTGGGTTAAGCCTCTGCCTTTGGCTCAGGTCATAATCTCAGAGTCCTGGGATCAAGCCCTGCATTGGGCTCTCTGCTTGGCAGGGAGCCTGTTTCTCCCCTCCCCCCTTTCTCTGCCTGCCTCTCTGCCTACTTGTGATCTCTCTCTGTCAAATAAATACATAAAATCTTTTTTCTTTTTTTTTTAATTTGGGGGGACTAGAAACATTTGGCTTGAAAGTTCAACAGTTTGAGTTCACTGGAAATCAGGGCACACACAGGGATACACTTGCTATTGCAAAGTGGTTCTGCTCTAATAATTATACACAAGTTCTAATATCCTACTCTAGGACTATATTAATCCACAGTCTTAGAAGGTAATGGCTATGCTACAGTTAGGTGGAAAACCAAAACACAAGAACAACAATGATGATAGTTTTCAAGGAATATTGAAAGTGTGAGTATAGGCCTGGATGGAAATCCTGGTTGGCCGGGGCAAGTTTCTTTAACTCTCTGACCCTTTCAGTCTATTTCCCCACTCTATCTACGGTGAGATCACATGTATTTAAAGTACAGACTGCCTGATATCCAGTGAGAGCCAACATTTGATAAGCAGAGCCAACATTTGATAAGCAGTAGCTAAATTACCATGACTATATACTCTGATATGGTAAAATATTTAAATATGTATGCATAGAAAAGCAGTTAACAGTGGTTATTGCTGGATGGATAGATTATGGATGACTTCTTTTTCATAAGTTGTTTTGTATAATTTTTCTTAGAATAAAGAAAAAATTTTTGTACATTTATTGGTACATTTGTATTCAGAAAGAGAAATAATTTAAGAAAATAAAATTAATACATGATTTAAAAATCACACTATTTTCTATAGTGGACAAAGTTAACAAAATAATCAATTTTGTGGCATGACTGCTTTGTCTCAGAAGGGAAAGGACATTCAAGAAGGAAAATTTTACTGTGAAATTCTGGAAAGGCTAGACTAGTTGACTTCCTTCTAGAACAGTGTTTAACAAAGATGTAGGAGATGCATTAACAGAATTTTGGTCCCAAATCAAGTTATCAGGTAAACACATACTTTTTCCATAATGTATATATAAATTCCAGCACCCAGTTACTTCTTCCTTATTAAAGACTCAATTAATAATTATTCAAAGGAAGGTATCCCTTACCTATCACAGAAGACATCTCTGGTACTGTCACTGAGGAGTTCTTCTGGTCACCTCATATGCTCTAAGCTGTCCTCTGAAGCTCTACACAAGAGGAGGTGATGGGTATTCAGATGGAACCACTTCGTTGTATTGGGAATGCCCTGTGAGTCTATAGTAATGGGGATCTTGAAGTCCCATTTCCCAAAACTTTAATAAACTTGTATTCGAGACCACTGCTCTACCATGTACAAGAAACTTGACAAATGATGTTCTGTAGCTTGGAAGATACAAGTATACTCTAACTCAAAATGAAGCTCCCCTCAAGCATCCTCTGACCTTCTGTTATCCCAACCTCCCTCCATGGGCAATCCATAATCATCATCACTTCACCTTTCCTACTTTTTTTCTTTGTAAAATCCATGTGTATTTTTCTTTCTTCCAATTTTCCTTTTTTAATTATTTTTTAATTTAACAAAGGTAAAACATTCCTTGTGCAAAAAGTGAACTGGTATAAAAAATGCATAAAATTAAAGTTAACAATTCGACACTACTGTGTTGTACCCACCCACCTCTGGAGACCTCACATCTCTGCTTAGTAAATTAAACAAGCATGAGCATAATAGGCATGAGCCTTCGACACATGCCGCAGCTGCAAAATAGTACTTGGGTAATCCAAAGCCACTATAGTCACGGCTCAGGTAATTCCCAGAGTCATTGTCTCCTTGGGTTGGAAGACAGCAGCCCTTCACATCACTGGACATGTGGCTGAGGATGCAGAAGTAGCTGCCTGAACCAGAGTCTCTGATGGGTTGTGATGAGCTAGAATGAAACCACAGAGGATAAATTTCCATTGTTGTGATCCTCAGTGACATGAGGTGGACAAAATAAAGGCTACTTCTGACAAAACCAAATTTAATTTGCCTCCACCAAGATACATCCATCTTTTTACCCCAAACTGAGGTCAGCTGTTTTCAGTTGCAGGTTGAGTCCCATGCTCAACCCCTGAGCCACACTGAACCTGAAGTTGAAGGCAATATGCCCATTTATCCCACACCTAGCACAGACCCTCTAGCTGGCAGGTCCATCTTCCAATAGCCCTAAGTTCTGCTTCCTTATGTCTGAGCTGCTATTCCAGATTTCCTTCTCCAGCCCAAGATCCAAGGCTTCTTTAGAGTTGTACTCTCCTTCTTCTGGTCTGGACTCTTTTCAGAAATCAGAGCCCTTTCCTAAAACCCAAGACAGTTGCAGGGACAAAATTCAAGACAACATTCAAGTCAAGAGGAACATTTCTCTGTAATACAAATTGCATAAAAGCAAATACTTCATAACTCAAGCCTGTGCAGATGGAGTTAAGAAGAGACTTCTGAGAGTCACAGCCACCCCCTCCCCATACAAACTGAAAAGCAAGGACATGATCTTACTTGCCTTTGAGGCATAGATCCTCATCTCTTATCCAGAGTATATAAGCAACAGAAATAAATGCACTTGGTAACAGATTACTCAGTCTTTGCTCTCAGGTCATCTCTGTTTCTTTCCAATCACTGCTATGTTTCTGTTGGCCTGCTCCAGATATCAAACCAAATGGTTGTGCCCATGAATGTGCTGTCTAAGCATCTATCTAGTCACTCCTCATCAATTGCCAAAAACAGTAAATCTACTACTTATTTGTCTAGCAGCTCAATAAACCAGAGGTATTTATGGAGGCCTCAAGTCTCAGTGAAACACATTCTTTTTTTTTTTTTTTTTTTTTTTAGATTTTTTATTTATTTATCAGAGAGAGAGAGGACGAGAGCAAGCACAGGCAGACAGAATGGCAGGCAGAGGCAGAGGGAGAAGCAGGCTCCCTGCCGAGCAAGGAGCCCGATGCGGGACTCGATCCCAGGACGCTGGGATCATGACCTGAGCCGAAGGCAGCTGCTTAACCAACTGAGCCACCCAGGCGTCCCTGAAACACATTCTTATTAGGATAAGAACATGTAGAGAGTAAGTGAGTGAGGGGTGCCAGGTAGGGGCTAGTGATGGGAGGCATTAGGAAAGTCTTTTCAGAACTGGATGGAGATGGCAGAATGAGCCTTGGAGGATGACCAGGTTGTAAGGAACAAAAGTCAAGTCAGAAGAAATCAAGATGAAAAAAGGAAGAATGCTGAGTGGGTCCACACAGAAAACTGACTTCTCCCAAGTTCTGTCCAGAGGCATCTGTGTGTCATAAAGCCATGGTTTTATTCATCTTCGATCTTTTAAGCACCTGGCAAATAGATCACAAGAACATTTGTTGGGTTCAATTCTAAGCCAATTAAAAGTGGTGAAAACCTTTTTTTGCAAGGTAATCAGTAAAGCAGATGACAAAAGGTGAACATCTGGAAATGAGGGCACTGCTGAATGGTGCATTTTGCTGAGAATTCAAATGCAAATCAAGACTCTGGAGACCTTCTGCCATACATACTCCATAGTGAGCTACAAGTCAACACTTTTGTTCCTAAAGACTCTCAACCCCTGTCTCAAGACTTCACATTTTCCTCATTTATACTTTGTGCACTATGAGCAAGTAGCTTTTTATTTTAATGATTTTATTTATTTATTTGACAGAGAGAGACAGAGCAAGAGAGAGAACACCGGCAGGGAGAGTGGGAGAGGGAGAAGCAGGCTCCCTTCTGAGCAGGGAGCTTGAGGTGGGGCTCGATGTGGACGTGAGCCAAAAGCAGAGGCTTTAATGACTGAGCCACCCAGGCATCCCTGAGCAACTAGCTTCTTGTTTCTCAGTACATGTCCTTGCTCTTGCAGGCCCAGTGTAGTTCACATCAAGACTGTAACTGACAGAATTCTACAAGAACATGTACCTAGAACCAGGTTCAGGAAACACCCAGGTATGAAAAGAAAAATTTCCACTTTTTTGCAGCACCTTCTGAACAGATATTCAAACCCAACACTATCTTCCACAACTGTTTCCAACTATGAACTGTGAACTCCCACCCAGCAAAAACAGTTGCTTGAACGCTGTACTAAGAGACTTAACCAGTCTTCAGTCTGGCCTCTACCTGCACTGGGACATGTCATGTCCAAGATAACACAATGTTTGAGGTGAGGGGAGCAAAAGAAAAAATAAATGATCATATGAGAAAAAAAGAGAGAGGAAAACCAAGAAACAAACTCTTAACATAGAGGACAAACTGATGAGTACCATAAAGGAGATGTGTATGGAGATGGGTGAAATAGGTAATGGGGATTAAGAAGTGCACTTATTCTGATGAGCACAGGGTAGTATATGGAAGTGTCGAGTCACTATATTGTACACCTGAAACTAACATTCACTGTATGTTAACTAACTGGAATTTAAGTAAGAAATTTTTAAAAAAGAAAAGAAAATGCAGTGCTCCTAAACCACAAAAATGTACCTTGTTTCAACGCACATTGCCAAACCTTTTAAAGCAATTCTCCACTTACCTCTTTTTTTCAATTATCCATTTCCTCATAACTCCCCAAACCCAGTATCCTTTTTGGTTCCTTTATTTTTCACTTCCCATAGCCCTTTTTTTCTTCCTTCTCTGCTTTCTTTTAAAAACTCTAGTCCCCTTTAGGTCCTGGTTAACACTGAGCTCAGTTTATGTTGGAGTCTCTCTCCACCATGGCAGTAGACTGAACAAAATATATCTTACTGCTTTTAACAAGCTTCCCATTCTGGGTTGTTATTATTATTATTATTATTTTTGACACGCTCAGCCAAAGCTGGGGGGCCAAACCCTCCCTCGTACTAACGAAAGATGCTTCCTGACCAGTGACCATGGGACTTGGTATAACTTATCAGTTAATTCACAGTGACAGCCTCAACCCTCTGTTAGCATAACCATGATAAAACCACTTTTTTTGGAACAGAAACATTCCTGATACTTTTCTTTCAGAGCCACAGATCAGCTGACTCCCTCACTGGTATGGAAGCTCTCACCTGCCAAGCAAACAACCCTAGCTCTTACTAGCTGACTCTTGTGGCTCCCAGTGTCTTCCATCTGTGCAGGGAAGCATCAATGGTGGGTTAGGAGGCAGTCATTCAGATCTGGTTGTCAGATCACAACCAAGCTTGTGATCAACCAAGGTCTACACTGAACTGCAAACCACACTGCTCAGAGCTATCACTGATTTAGCTCTGTGTGCCCTGCACTGTGGAGTATTCATAAATCATTTATTTTTATTTGATTCTCTCCAACAAACCCATTTTACCAATGAGGAAACCAAAGAGTCAGGGCATGGACAAGACAAGCTTATGTGTTTTTTTCTCCAAACACGTGACATTGTCTAATGAACCACTAAGTCAGGGTAGTAAATATTTGACTTAAGAGAGACACCCAAGATCAAAGCAAAAGGTAGGGAAAACTTGAAGAATGAGGCCCTTGGGTCCTAGAGACCAGTGGTCACTGGGTTAGCAAGACAGAATAGAAAGGTTGTCTGACCAAACAGCTGGAGAGAGGGTCCACTACTGACATGTGGCCCAGAATGGAGAGAAGGCAGATGAAGAAAAGACAGAACCTTCAGAAGCTGAAAATAGCTGTAGGTTGGACCTGGGGCAGTCTGAAACTGGAGAAAACCCTTGGGGTCCAAATATGGAAGCATCTTCTTCACATATGAGTGCAGGGCAGAGCTCATGGAGGTTGATGGTGCCAGAGAGTGAACTGGCCATGGCCAAGGCACCTCTGGAAAGAAGAGAAGGCAGACACTGGAAAGACTGATATGTCTGGTATCCACTTCCATAGGTCTTCACTCAGGCACTAGTGGCTTGGCTTTGCTTCAAGCTAGGTGTACTAGAGAAAGAACCACCCCAGGCACTAGGTGGTCAGGGTAGTCTGGCCAAGGTCTTTGCAACCTAAGGAAATCACTTTTTTCTTAACTCATAAAAAATATTTTCCCCTAGCTTTTAAATAATCTATAATAATATTTTAATTTTTTAAAATTAAGTACATATACATATAATCTATGTAGGTATAATATATATAACACATATATAATACATATGTAATACAAATTATATATAAAGTACATATAATGTACATAAAAATACATATATAATACATATAATACATGTAAAATTTACCATCTGAACCATCTTTTAGTATATACTTCAGTGGCATTAAGTACATTTATGTTATTGTGCAACCATCACAACCACCCATCTCCAGAATTGTTTTTATTGTCTCAAACTGAAACTATCCAATTAAACACTAACACCCCATTACTCCCTCCCACTGAGTCCCTGGCAACCTCCACTCTACTTTTCATCTCTATGAGTTTAATTACTCTAGGTACCTCATAGAAGTAGTATGTCTTTTGGCCACTCCTTATTTCACTTAGCATAATGTCCTCAATACTCAACCATATTGTAACAAGTGTCAGAATTTCATTAGTTCATAAGGCTAAACAATATTCCATTGTATGTGTATACCATATTTTGTTAACCATTCATGTGTTAGTTGACACCTAGATTGCTTCCTCCTTTTGGGTATTGTGAATAATGCTACTGTGAACATGGGAGTACAAAGATCTCTTCAAGTTCCTGTTTTCAATTCTTTCAGGTATTTACCCAGAAGTGAAATTGTTCGTGTAAAGTCTTGCAGGTGAGGTAAACACAACACCATGTGAGGTAGATTCAAGGCAAGATTTATTAAAGACACTCTCCAGTGAAGTTTCAGGGCTCAGGAGAAGGGAAGCCAGGAAACATGCTGGGAGGAGGTGGGCACCCTTGGGCGAGGTTCCGTGACTCCAGAGAGGGAAGTTAGGGAAGTCGTACTGATGAAGTCCCAGAACCTAAGTCAGGTTCGGTGGGGTGAGGTTCGGAGCTGACGACTAAAGAAAGAATTCTTAAGACATCTTTGGTGCAAAATGGTGGTTTATTAAAGCACGGGGACAGGACCCGTGGGCAGGAAGAGCTGCTGCACTGGGTTGTGAGGAGTGGCTGGTTATATACACAGGAGTTGGGTAGGTGAGGACAAAGGGGTGTCCAGAAGGGCTATTGGGGCAAAGAATACTATCAGGATATTGAAGGCTTAGTTGCTATCAAGTAAAGACAATTGGAAGTCTGGTGGAATGTTACATTCCTGCTATCAAGCATCTTTGTTAATGAGATTTAGGTTTAGAAGAAATTTAAATTTATTTACTTTTCCTTCTACTTCCACCTCCTTCGGTTTTTTTATGGAGGGGAGGGTGACATTAGGCTTGAGGAACTGAGTTCTGTGTCTTTGGAAATTGGGCTATTGATAAGGTAACTTCTTTGTTGTAATCTCAAGGACATTTGCAAACCAAGGGAGACTCCTGTCTTGCAGGATTGTGATCTCAGCAAGTTAACTATTTATCATTTTATGGCAGTCAGGGGTGCCTGAGGAATGCTACACATATGGCGGGGAGCGGATGAAGGGGGGGGTGCAAGGCGCCAGCTTTTGCTTTGTCCTCAGCCAGCCTCCTGCTCCCTCATCAGTACTGGGAGGGAGTTGGTGAGGGCCTTTATTCAGGCCAAGGCAGGGCATGGGCTCACATCCATACATGGTAAGGTGTTTGGTGATCGGAGGGTATGGGGGGGGGGGTCCTGATACTTTTGTTTCCTGCATAGGTAATGGGTTACCTATGGAGACGTGACCTGGGCAAACATCCTTTTGGTGGGACAGTCAAGGGTTAAGGAAGGGGGGGAGGGGAAGGCTGGAAGATGGCGGCCCGGCGGTCATTTCTATTGTTCCTCCTGCATTCCCCAGCTGCCAACCCAACATTCTGACCTTTTTGGTTTAATAGGGGCCATGATTCAGATCTGGCTACTTCCTGCTGGCAAATGGGCATTGTTATAGGGTCCTTCGGAAATGGTAGGTGGGTATGGGGACGCAGGAGGAGTTGGTTGACAGTGACCCTGGAAACCTCACTGATGCGATCCTGAATGAAGCGAAGAGCACAGGGGGCAATTAGTGCTAATAGGCAGAGGAGAATAAGGGGACTTAGGATCAGAAGGAGCCAGGTCATTAAGGGGGAAAGCTACCATTGAGAGGGGTTTATTTCAGGGCGATGCTGGCCATGAAGGGAGTCTTGGATTTTTGCCAGGACATCAATATTGGTTTTGACTATACTGGATTCATTGATATAATTGCAGCATTTTTCATTGAGGAATAAGTAGTTTCCTCCCTTGTCTGCGGTGAGCAGTTCCAGGCTCATCGGTTCTGTAGGGCTACCTGGACCACTAAGGTAATCTGTTGTTGTAGGGATGACAAGGACTTGGCTGAGGCCTCCAAGGCTGTTCAGAGCTGTTCGGATAAATCTTGGGTAGCATCTATGGAGTGAGCTAGGTCCCCGGTGTTCAGTCTGGTGGCCACTAAGGAAGACGCTAAAAGGCCCCAATAACTAGGGGAAGAAACTCAGCCCTTTTCTGTTGCGGGAGGGGGTAGAGAAGACAGCCATTTCCTCTAGGGCTGGCACCTTCCGGGCTGGCAATCTGTGGTGACCAGCTGACTAGACCGTGTGGTTTCCCCATGGGTGCAAGTTTCCACTCAGAAGAAGTGCCACCTGAATCCAGGGTCACCAGAGGGGCAGCTATAGGGAGTAGAAGGAGGAGGGTGAGGAGAAGTGGTGTGGGAAATCCGCAACCGTGTGAGCCCCAGGGTTTGGGAAGTCCAGCCATCCTGTGGTGGGGCTGATTTTAGATTGGAGATGTATACCCACAGGTGGTGTCTTAGCAGTTTTGCCACTGTGGGAGTTGTGAGAATAACAGTATGGGGGCCGGTCCACCTGGGCTGTAAGGACTTTTGGTGAAGTTCTCTTAAGAGAACTTGGTCCCCAGGATTTAGGGCTTGGGGGAGGTCTCCGCCCAGGCTGCCGGGGGTGGGGATGGTTGCATCTGCCTGAGCCCTTAGGAGGGCTCGTGTGAAGGTCAGATATGGCAGATAAGATAGGAGGGGTGGAGGAGAGGCAGGCAGGTTGTTGATTGAGTAGGAAGGGCCTGTCATACGAGAGCTCAAAGGGGCTGAGTCCTGATGGGCCGAGGAAAGGCCCTAGGTGGCTGAGTGCTAGTGGGAGAAGAGTTGGCCAAGAGAGGTGGGTTTCAAGAGTGAGTTTGGTAAGTTGTTCCTTGAGGAACAACATTGGCCCTCTCAACCTTACCCGAGGATTAGGGGTGATAGGGGATATGGAGTTTCCAGGTGATGTTGAGGCTCCCAGAGATCTGTTGTGTGATGCTGGAGATGAAGGCTGGTCTGTTGTCTGATTGTAGGGTTCAAGGGAGTCCAAACCTTAGGATGATGTGCTCAATGAGAACTGCGGTGACCATGTCTGCTGTTTCCCTAGTGGTGGGGAATGCCTTGATCCAGCCTGTGAAGGTGTCCACGAGAGTTAGTAGGTATCTGAAGGTTTTGTGTCAAGGCATATAAGTGAATCGAGTTGCCAGTTCTCACCTGGCTGATGCCTGTGGAGCTGGTGGGTGGGTCCGGTCTGCGGAGGCCACCCTGGACATTGACCGCAGAACAGGTTCTGCAGGCCTGGTGTACCTCCTTAATGGTCTTTTGGAGGAGGGGGTGGTGAAAGAGAGGTTGGAGAAATTGGCATAGGGCCTTTGGACCAATGAGGAGAGACTGGTGGATGTCAGTAATGAGGGTGTGGATTAGGCTGTTCAGGAGGGCAATTTTGTCCTGGACATAATACCATCCCTTCTCACCCAACCTGCCACCTAATGTTTTGAGGGCTTGAGTATCTTCATCAGTGTATGAGGGACTGTGGGGAGTGTTGAGAAACAGGAGAGGGGCTGGAGAGGAGTTTAAGGCCATCTGTTGGGCAATAGAGTCGGCCTTGTTGTTCCCTAAAGAGATGGGGTCCTTGGAGGCCTGATGGTCATGGCAGTAGATGACAGCCACCTCGGTAGGGTAATTGAGAGCCTCGAGGAGTTTGGCAATGAGAGGTGCTGACTATGGGGTTCCCTTTGTCGTGAGAAATCCCCTTTCTTGCCAGAGGACAGAGTGGGTATGGGTAATAAGGAAAGCATATTTGGAGTCAGTATAAATAGTGACCCATTGGCCCTCAGATAAGTGAAGGGCCCTGGTGAGAGCCAGGAGTTCTGCCTTTTGAGAAGTAGTCCCAATGGGAAGGGGGATCTCTTCTATGACAGTATCCAGGGTGACCACTGCATAGACTGTGCGTTGCCATCTATCTGGTGCTATGAAGGAGCTCCCATCCATGAACAGAGTATGATTGGGGTCAGGCTGCGGCCGGTCCTAAAGTCCTGGATGGGAGGGAGAGAGTTCTTCCAGGAGCTGAGAGCAGGAGTGGGAAGGAGTGGGGGAAGACGAAGGTGTTGGCAAGAGAGTGGTGGGATTTAGGTGAGGGGATACAGAGTGTGACCTGGGGGGTTTCTATGAACAGCAGGTGGTAGAGTTGGAGATGGGAAAGAGTGAGTTGTGCCAAGGATTTGTGGCTAAGTCCCTCAGTTGATGGGGGTGAGGCACTGTCCTAAGGTAAGTTTGAGGGACTCTTTTGTAAGAGAAGCAACTGCCACTAGGGCCCTGAGGCAGGGATGCCATCACTGGGTGGTGACATCTAGTTGCTTGGAGAGTTAATGGGGATAAGGAGATGATGGACTTAAGTCCTCCCTGGTGGGTTGCTACTTTAGATCTGGAAATGTCCCATACTTGTGGGTCTACAGAGGGGAGACAGACCGGGATAGAGGATGAGTCAGAGTGGAGTAGAAGGAGAATGAGGTGAGCTGAAGCCGAGGGAGAGGGAGAGAGACTAATGGTGGCCTGAAGTTTGTGGAAGATGTCCCTGCCTAAGGTGAACAGGGCAGGAAGGGATGATGAGGAAGGAGTGTGAGAAGGGGAACCGATCCAGGCTGCACGTAAGGGGTGGGTTGGCCTTTGGAGTGGAGGAAGTACCATCAATTCCCATAACTGCAACTGGGGAGGGACGAGTAGGACCTGAGCAGGAAGGCAGGACAGAATAGGTAGCCCCATGTCCAACAGAAAGGAAATGGACTTACCCACTACCTGGAGAGTGTGACGACCCTGGGCTTGGCATGGGTGAGAGGGTTGTCTGAATCTGGGCTCCATCAGTCATTCTTCAATCTGAGAAGTTGGAAGGCAGGACTTACCATCTCAGGGTCTCCCCCACGTGGAGGTGCTGGGAATCCCTTGAGGCTGGGGCAGTCCAATTTCCAGTGGCCCCTCATGCGGCATTGAGGGCACGGCCTAGTAGGCACTTTTGGATTGGGGCATTGACAGGCCCAGTATCCCTTGGCTCCACACTTAAAACGGGCCCCCAGAGGGAAATGGTTAGGTGCTCCCTTCTGTTGACCCCCAGAACCTGCTAGCCTCAGGGCTGCTGCCAGGGCTTGGGTTTGCAGTTGGACCTTCTGTTGGGAGTCTGGCTTGGAGCTTAAGTTCTGCTGCCTCCTCTTGGGAGTTAAAGACTTTAAATGCCATTTCATCAGATCAGAAATGGGAGTTTGAGGGCCCTCCTCCGTTTTCTTTAATTTTTTTCTGAATGTCGGCAACTGACTGAGAAATAAAATGGGTAGTTAAAACAGTAACCCCTGCTGGAGAGGCCAGGTCTAGGTGAGTGTATTGAGTCAGCACCTTAGTAAGTAGGTTAAGAAACATGGCCAGGTTTTCATTGGGTTCTGAATGGTTTCCCTTCACAAACCTTCTACAACTTTAAAGCATGGGGACAGGACCCTTGGGTAGGAAGAGATGCTGCCCTGATATTCCGAGGAGTGGCTGGTTATATACACAGGAGTTGAGTAGGTGAGGACAAAGGGAATGTTCAGAAGGGCTGTCACAGTAAAGAAGACTGTCAGGATACCGAAGGCATGGTTAGTGTCAAGCCAAGTCTGTTTTTCCCTCTAATGAGGCATTAACATGAAGACAATTGGGAGTTTCCTGGTGGAATGTCACATTTCTCCTATCAAACATCCTTGTCAGTGAGTTTTAGGTTTAGAAGAAATTTAACTTTATTTACATTTCCTTCCCCTCAGCCTCCTTCAGTTTTATGGAGGGGAGGGCGATGTTAGAGCTTGAGGAAATGAGTTGCTTGTCTCTGGAAGTTGGGCTATCCATAAGATGGCTTCTTTGTTGTAAATCAGTAGGACATTTGCAAACCAGAGGGGCTCCTGTCTTGCAGGACTGTGATCTCTGCAACTTAATCATTTGTTTTTCTTTTAGGGCAGCCAGGGGTGCCTGAGGAATGCCACACGTTACCGAGGTGGGGGGTAGAGAGAGGGTGTAAGGTGCCAGCTTCTGCTTTGTCCCCAGCCAGCCTTCTGCTCCCTCAATTTAACCTTCAGTAAACTTTGATTGAAGTTTCCTGTTGACTGCTGATAACTTTGTCAGGAGTTGGGATAGGAGTGGGGAGGAGGAGGGGTAGACGAGGGTTCAGAAATCCTGAACATAAGGGAACTTGGCCCATCTGCCTTGGTGTCTGCTGAGGTTATTTATGTCCATGAGAATCTGATAATTAAACGTGCCTTCTGGAGGCCACTGGGACTGATTGTCAAATCGGTATTGTGGTCAAGCGACAGTACAGTAACGTCATTTTCACAGGTCCTGCTTCAGTTCCAGAGATTTAAGATTGGCCAACAGGCCGAAAACACCCTAGGGATGTTTTAGGATCCAATTTGGATTGGAAGGTCCCCATGATTCGTTGCCGGGCAACACGAGGGCTGGAGGAAGAAAGGTGTCCCCTCCTCCACCACTGGGTTGCAGAAAAACTGTGTCAAAAGCCGTAGAGGTTAGGATGTCTCCCAGCCTCTTGGAGTCATGGAAGTCACCTGGTGACCGGCAGGGTTCTCCCTGACATGGCCGCTATTAGGGCAGGGCTTTCTAAAGGGAGGTGTGGAATCGGGGAAAAATCACCACGGCTTCAGAAGTGGCATTGGGAAAGACAGGTCCAGGTCTGGCTAGGGAGATGAGAGAGCCTCCCCATCAGGGTGGGGGCTCAATCTTCTCCCAGGTTTCGGACACCAAATATAAAGTTTTGCAGGTGGGGTAAACCCAGGAGAGGTAGGCGCAAGGCAAGATTTATTAAAGGCACTCTCTGGCAAAGTTTTAGGGCTCAGGAGAAGGGGAGCTGGGAAAGTCATGCTGGGAGGAGGTGGGCACCCTCTGGCGAGATTCCATGACTCCGGAGAGGGGAGTCAGGGAAGTTGCACTAGAAGGGAGTCGGGGGTGGGGGTCTTTTATCTGGCCAAGGCAGGGCAAGGGCTCACATCCATACATGGTAAGGTATTTGGTGATTGAAAGGTATGGGGGGTAGTCCTGATACTTCTGTTTCCTGCATAGGTATCGGGTTAGACCTGGGCATACATCCTTTTGGCGGGAGAGTCAAGGGTTAAGGAAGGTGAGGGGGCTGGAAGATGGTGGCCCCGGCGGTCATTTCTATTGTTCCTCCTGCATTCCTGGGCTGCTGACCCAACAGTTGGATCATATAATAAATCTATTTTTAACTTTTGAGAAAATTTATGCTGTTTTGCACAGACAGTGCCCATTTTACATTCCCACAAGCTGCACAAGGGTTCCAATTTTTCCACATCTTTGCTTATGCTTATTTTTTTAAATAATTGCTATCTTAAGAGGTATAAATTTAAATCCCTAAATTAAGAAAAGTAGGGATGTTTCTATGCTTAGGGCCAAAGAACTCAGACATCAAAGTGTGGGGTGAATATAGCTATCCCTTTCCCAGTACAACAGGAATAGCCGTTCATGCTTCTTAGACACACACTTGCTCATGCATGTTTGACTTCCTGTCCCTGTCTGAAAAGCCTATGAGGCTACAACCCTTGTCATTTTGATCTTCAGATATCTAGGTCTTAGTAAAAAGCCTGTCACATAGCAGGGAACACTGGCAGTGGTGTGTTTCTAGAGCTCTTGATCTTAGACATGCTTTTCCCACCCACTACCTCTGAATCAACAATGTCTCCAAGTCCTTTCCAATCATACACTGGCTTTCCACACAGAGCAGAAAAACCCTTTATCTTCTCTTGCTACATTTCCTCATGATATTGGCTGTAGACTACTGGATGAGCCATTTCTCATTCTTGGTAATCAGCTCCACATCTGTTCTAACTCCCACATGGACACATAAATCCCCCTTTAAGGTGGAATGTTTCCAAAGTCCTACAGGAAGGTTAGTGAAAGGCAGAACCATGTGATAAGAAAATAAAACCTGGCATGGAATAATGAACATTGGAGAATGCAGAAAGTACATCTTAGCAGTGACAGAGAAAGATTATGTTTCACCATGCACATGGATAGTGGGTATTAGTCTGGGATTTGGGGGATGATTTCCAAATCAAGGTTAAAGAGCTTCAGGGAAATGCCTTGCATAGAGTACCAGCTCAAATTGTATTTTCTTTCCACTTGAGATAATCCTTACATATGGGATATTTAAATCCTCTCATTTCTTCAAGGAAGAAACTGGTTCTGCTCCCAGCAAGGCCCTTGTCTTGGGGTTGGAGTGCAGAGGAGCAGGCCAGAGGGGTTGCAGCTGATTTGGGGAATCTCCACCTGATACAAAGGGAAAGAGCATGTTTGGAGGAGGGGAAGTGCAAAACCATGCATGAAGGCCAAGTTCTGAAATCTAAGGTGAGTTTAGGACAATAGACACATATAACCCAGAAGGAGACATCTAAAACAGGTATAAAGCTAAGAGCCTGGAGGATAGAATGAGGCAAAAGCAAGCAAACCAGTGTGTGTAGAGGGTTGGGGAGAATAATGGGAAGGAGGCAGGGAGCTACTAAATAGTATATTGAAACATTTGCTAATGTTCTAAGTCCAGTTGAGTTGGCCAGAGCATGGTGTGTGTGTGTGTGTGTGTGTGTGTGTATGTGTGTGTGTGTGTGTATGTGTATGTGTATGTGTATGTGTATGTGTATGTGTGTGCATGTGCATTTGTGTATGCAATTCAAGAAGTATGGAGGCTGGCTGAATTAAAGAGCTAGGGTTTTAGGGTCTGTCATACTTTAGGACAATTTAAGACATTTCATCCTAAGACAACTCACAGATTATGACGGCCAGACTACCTACCTCTTTACGTGCCTCCTTCTCATAATTAGAAAGTTATATGCACAAATATGATATTTAATTGTGATAGCCACTTTCCAAGACACTATCCCACCTGCACAAGGATTCTTGGCTTCCAGCATACAGGCCCTTGTATAGTCTCTTACCCTGAATCAGGGCTAGTCTGCATGACCCATAAAATATGGCAGAAATTACTGTATGTGATGACCAAGGCTATTTAATAAAAGGGATTATGGCTTCCACCTCAGTCTCTAGAATTACTTTCTCTGGAGAAGCCAGCACTATGTTAAGAAGACACTTAAGAGGGCCTGTGAAGGGGTTTTGAGGAAGGGATATGAGATCTTTTGTCAATAGTGAGCACCTTCAGCCACGTGAGTGGTCTGCTTGGAAATGGACCTTCTACCCCCAATCAAACCTTCTAATGACTCCAGCCTTGGCCCACACCTGATGGCAGCCTCCTGAGAGAGCCTGAGACAGAAACACTCAGCCAGACCAGCCCCACATTCCTGAACCACAGACACTGTGAGATAATAAATGTTTATTGCTATTTTAAGCCACCAAATTTGAGGTAATTTGTTATGAAGCAATAGATAAGTAATACTGTATTATAGGAACATGAATAAAAGAAGGATCTTTGAGAAAATTTGTATTTCCCAGAATGTTTTTCAAAAATTATATATATATATATATATATATATATATATATATATATATGTATGTATATATATATGCATAGTTTCAGATAAGTAATGAAAAAATGCAATTGCATTAATGCTAATGATTTCAGGTGATTTATAAAATTTTGCCAACCCAAAAGAAAAAAATGTGTACCAAGCAAGGTGACCCTTGAATATGGATTTCATATTAATATTCCCACCTATTTTCTTGTCCCCTGACAATCCTCAGTGAAGCTTCATCAAAAGGTAGTCACCACATGCAAGATTAATGGACCCACTTTACAAGGGCAAGAGAGAAAAGCACAGTGTGACACTCCTTAAAGAAAGACAAATTGCCCAGAAATTAACCAAATGAGTATTTTCTTTGAGAGGTTAGCTCTTACTATAATTCTTGCTTGCTTTCTGTGATCTTTAGCATTTGAGTCCAGGATGGAGTCTTTTCAAGACTACATTTTTAAAAGACATACTCATTCCAAACAATGAGACCAAGTTGCTCTGTCTTTTGTGATGGCTTCTTTCTCCACTTGTCTATCCATTTGGAAATAATTTTTAAAACAACCCTAGTGGCTTCCCTGAAGCTGTCCATCACATAGTTCAGAGAAAGCATGGGCAATTGGGTAGTGTTAACCTAGCTCTGTCCTAAGTCCCCAGGGAAGTTGCCGACTGCTATGACAAGGAAGTGACAGGAATGACTCATTGTAAATCTTTCCTGGAGGCTCCCACCAGCAGAGGATTAGAACTTCTCCTATATCAGAAAAGTATTTTAATCTGTTCACAAAAGATAGTGAAGAAAGAACTTATCTGAAGAAAAGATGCCCTAGATCTTTCCTGAAAAGTTAATCTGTATCTTTATGGTTGGAAGTGTTAGTGCATCAGTGGGGCAGTAATGACACCAGGGACTCATCAGTGTGAACCAGATTGGGAGAGACAACAACACTGGCATCCAGTAGGAGTCCAGAGAAGGGGTTCTTGTGACATTGGGGATGTTTCTTGGGGACTTTCAGGAACGCTTTGAGACTGGATGAGGGTAGAGCCAGAAAAATGTGACTCCATAGCTGTTAATACCACATAGAGAATCCCACAGAGTGGCATTCTGCTTGATGCCTACCTCAAAGCTTTAACATTTAGGGTGTTTGTTCTATAAGGGAGGCTCAAAAGATGAGAATCAAATTGTTAGAAATAGGCTTGGCTTCCTGAGTCAATATTGAAAGTCTGGAGTGAAATCTGCTCAGTTAAAATGTGTTCCCTTGGGGCACCTGAGTGATTCAGTGGGTTAAACCTCTGCCTTCGGCTCAGGTCATGATCTCAGGGTCCTGGAATCAAGCCCCATATCAGGCTCTCTGCTCAGCGGGGAGCCTGCTTCCCCATCTCTCTCTCTCTCTCTGCCTGCCTCTCTGCCTACTTGCGATCTCTTTCTCTGTCAAATAAATTAATAAAATCTTAAAAAAAAAAAAATGTGTTCCCTTTGCTCTTCAGGGAGAGTTCCAGGACAGCATTGCTGTCATTTTGTATCTGGTAAGCAGGACCACCAGGGACAACCGGCAACTTCCTTCAATAAGAATTAGAATGAAGAGGTGCAGTGTGCTGTTGGTACTCACTCTTCTGATTCCAGATATGAAGGTTGCACCTTGTACCTTTGCCTTGGGAATGACTTGAACTTTGGCCATTCAGCAATTCCCTGCTGGTGGGGAGGGCCATCTTGGGTTTAAGGAAAAAAGGTCAAAACTCTTCCTATCATATTTGGTAATGCCATCTCCCTCTGTGTCATGTGATCAAGTTAGGAAGTCACTGTAATTTACAAAAGAATTATGACAAGAGGTGAAATGCTCTCAGTAGCCTGTGTGCATCATGGCATGATAGGTCCTTGTTTGAGACAGGCTACCATCTTCCCTTTGTCTGCATGCCTTGAGGTTCATGACCTCGTGAAGCTAACAAAATCCCCCCAAGTTGTCTATAAAAGAAATTTCAAAGGTTAAAGAAATGACAAAAGGATATTTATTTTAGGATATCCTGACACTAGTAAAAAAAATATTTTGACTTGATTTTAATATTTCTAAAACTTGTAATTTTATATTTTCCTTAAGAATATCAACAAACGTTCAAAAAGCATTTCAGTTTCCTGGCCTGTTTGAGCTACAGTAAGCTCCAGAGTGGGCTGATAAGATGCACATCACAGCTCTCTATTGGCTTATCAATAACTTATCCGATCAGAGCAAAACCACAAAGGAGACATCCCTACCAGGAGCCCCTAAACAGCAGTGCCCAGTACAAAAAGAGGTGTTCTCAATGAATTCCATGTGAAAGGCGCTGAATCAAGCATTTGTTTTCAAGTAGTATTTTTCTGCAGTGATCCAAGGGAGATTTTGGGGGGAAGGGGAAGTCAGAGGAAGGAAGGCAGCCAGAAAGAAGGGGTATAATCAAGTAAGTGACCCATGGGGACAGCTGGAGCTCAATCCCACTGAGCTCTACTCTTAGTGGAGAAGTTGCCTCAAAGTTATTTCAGCCCTCAAAGGATAAGGAAGAATTTTTAATTATTAGCATACATCTTAATGTTCATCTTAATATTATAGAGTGCAAATAGCAGTTTTAAATGCAAATATCAGAATTTGACTCACACACAGAATCATCAAAATTTTGCAGTTCTTATTTGGCAGTTTACAATGCATCTCTCTCTCTCTTACCAGAATGGTGACTGCACTGCACAGAACTAACCCACCCGGTCATATTTCACTTCTCCATAGGTGCCCGTTCTACCAGTGCTATCTATATTTGACTTACTAATGAGTAAGGAAGGACTGAAAGAGAAGTGATGTGAGTTTCTCAGCTTTCCCTTTCTTTCTGTCTCTTCATTTTCAGCGTAAGTGTTTGGTTAATATAGACAATTAACAAGAGTAAGAAAGAATTCCTTGATTGTTCCCAAATCTTTCCGCCTTTGAAGCAAGTTCTGGTGTGATCGCAAAGTGTAGCCCTTGAGGCTATCTGTTCCCCTTTACTCAAACATTGATGTGACACATTTATCCTGTACTTGCTTGTTCCCCTGATATCTTGAGTTTCTAAATTTTGTACTTGTGGGGCATCAAGAATATTCTATGGAAATGAGGAGGAAAGGAACAATGGTGGGGAATACGCACATTGTATGATTATCCTCTGCTCACACACATTCTCCAGGGCCCCATCAGCCTTCACTTGCAACACTAGTCCAAAGATAGAATTACTAAGAATTTCAAGGTGTTGACAGCAGATCATTAAGCCAGGTGTGAGGCTCTTCTCAATGTGAAGCCCCATGTAACTGGGAGAACACACCCCTGGGCCTGGGTCTGGCTGGGACATGTATGCACCAAAGCCCCATTCTTTGTGGGTGGACAGCTGTTTCCATCATGTGTTCAGACCAGTCCAGGTGGGAAAACTGAGTGGAAGACTCAGACAGAGATACAGGTATTCACAGCCTTTGTTGTGTAGAAGTGTGTGCTGGAGTAGATGGAGGGCATTGATCTCTTTCCTCAGATACCTCTGAGATTTTCCCAGGACTTCAGGATTTGCAGAGAGCATTTGCCACTAGGAATTTTTTTTTTTTTTTTTTTTTTTTGTCAATCCCATCAAAGTGAAGGGCAAATAAATTTCCCTTACCAACTGGCTCCTTGCCACATATTTTTGTTTCATTGCCTGTTGTGTACATTCAGGACTGTCACTGTCTGATAGGGTATTTGTGAGGTGCTTGCAGCCCTTGATAGGGCTGAAGAGAGATAGGGGGCAACCTCTTTGTGGAGGGAGCACAGGAGCAAAGGAGCAGATGAAGCCCAGAGAGAACAGAGCTTGTTGAGTTCCCAGACCTACTCAGCTTAGCTGGAAAGCAAAATCTATAAAGGGAGGAGCAGAGAGGACTGGAAAGTTTTCTCGGCTCTAATTCTAAGTACTAGAAAGGCTTTGGTGAATTGGGCTGATGAAAGAAGAACATAAATATGTCTATTACCTTTTGGGTAAGCAATTTGGCAATGTGTATTTAGAGTTTTAATATGATATTTATACCTCCTGCCTTGAAATTATACTCTCAAAATTTTATTTTTATACACATTTATTGAAATATCATTTACTATAGGAAAAATTATAAATAGTTGAATAATAGAAAAATCTTCCAAATTTCCAGCTGAAGGAATGCTGTACCGCTAAAAGGAAATTATGCTTTAGAATAATAATTACAAACCTGGCAAAGAGTTCAAAATTAGTGACTGCATGTCCCCAGTTCCCCATTACAGTCCTCATCTCTGCCCATTGTCCTGGGATAATCACTGATGATGTGCCTTTTCATTATACAGAGTTCCTGGTCACTCTATTCATAACACAATAATGGAACAGAGCTGCCTGTGACACCCTAGGTGCTATATAAGCTGGGGTGGGATGGTGCATGTTTAACAATTCCCTCTCCAGGAAACCACTCTGATTTGTAGCATATGCCAATATACACGGTTATTGAGATTAGTACAGCCACCCCTTCCAAGCCATCCAAGCAGACTCAGCACACCCCTTGGTAAATAAAACACTAGTGGGTAAAGACTCCACAAAGACAAGTGTAGTGGTTTTTGCATGGTGGGGAGTTTTCTTTACTTCTTTGTGTTGAGTGGTGGGAGTCTGATACCCACTGGGCCACCATCTCTGAAGAGAGTGACCCTTGCATTTGAAGTGGGCAGGAGGGGTTCTGCTGCCTTTATAGAAGAGTATCCTTAAGTGTTCTGGCCTCTCCAGCTGCCCAGCAGGTGCTCCTTCCCCACTTTGAGCTCCACCCTCAGGGCAGGAAGACCAGTTCTGATCTCAACCATTTTTCCAGTCTTCCAAACTGGACAGAATAAGGAAAGGAAACAGCCAGGCACCCAAACTCAGTAGAAGGTTGTTTTATAGTATCCATGTGAAGAAATGAGGGACAAACAGGAACAACTGGCAAGCAACTTGTAGAAAAGAGGAAAGCTGTGGGAAGCATGGGCATTCTTGTTCCCTGTGACGGTTAGATGGAAAGTGCAGGAAAAGCCTGCCTTTCTGAAACACTTCACAGTCCAGAATTTTCAAGGACTATAACCACATTGTTAATGCAGATTAAGAGGAACCCACTGCTAGCTAGTGGAGATCCTGTGAAGAGAACAATCCTTTGTCCACCTTTGTCAGTAATCCTCTTTATCCATGGTGCCAGGCCCTATTAGATCCTATCTCTGAGCCAGTAAAAAATTGCATTTCCATCAGGGTCCCATGAATAGGGCATGTCTGAATGAGGGATTCTTTTTTTTTTTTTTTTTTTTTTTTTTTTTTTTTGCTGGAGGAGGGGGTGGGATTGGCAGAATTAACTGAGGCTTTATTTGGGAAAAAACACTCAAATTGGCTTTTAGTTGGGCCATAGATAAGAAGGGTACCCAGGGCAATAGACTCCCCCCAGGGGTAGGCTGAGGACTGGGACTGAGTCTTAGGTGGATCTCCTGTTTGAAACATTCCCCTGCACAGCTCCTTCCCCCAAAGCTCTATAGCAGCCATAAGAGCAGGGAGGCTGGGAGGGACCACGGTGGTTGTTCACTTGTACAGGACAACAGATGACTGGAACACCAGCTTCGTATCACAGGTCTCGATGTTCTTCACCACCATAGCCTTGGAGGAGCTGCTATGGCTGAAGGAACCAGCAGGGCCAAAGCTAGACTTGGAGGTGCACAGGCCATAGTTGAGGCCAGGGTTTGTGAGCCCCTGAGGGGCCCAGCTCAGCCCACCTGGGAAGACGCTGATGGTCTTAGTATGGATACTCATGTTCTGCATCCCAGACTCCAACCAGCTCTCCTCACCTCCCAGCAGCTTGTGGTAGGTGGCAATCACAATTTCCAGAACCAGCTTGACGTTCACGAGTTCCTGGTATTCACACAGGTGCTGGGCCATGTCCTGCTTGGCTCACTGCAGGGCAGCCTCCAGCTCAGCCACCTTAGCACTGGCATCCTTAATGGCCAGCTCCTCATGGTGCTTGGCATCAGCAATGGCAGCCTCTAGGCTGGCCCTCTGGTTTCTGAGGGCCTCAATCTCAGCCTGGTGTCAGCTGCTTCTCTGGTTCATCTTGGAAATCTTCGTCTCTACTGAGGTCATCCCTGTGTTTCCCAGCCAGTGTCTGCAGCTCCTCATACTTGATATGGTACATGGTCTTGGCTGCACCCCGGGTATGGTTGGCAATGTCTTCATATTGGGCATTGGCTTCAGCGATCATGCCATCTATGTCCAGGGAGCAGGTCTTGTCCATGGATAGCACCACTGATGTGTTGGAGATCTAGGACTGTAGCTCACGATCTCCTCTTCATACAGCTGCCTTAAGAAGCTGATCTCGTCAGTCAGCCCATCCAGGTGGGAGACTAGTTCTACCTTGTTCATGTAAGCTTCATCCACACCCTTCTTTATGAGGACAAAATCATTCTCAGTGTCTGCAGGCTCTTTGATCTCCTCCTATTTATTCTTGAAGTCCTCCACCAGCCCCTGCATGTTGCCAAGCTCTACCTCCAGCTTCTCTGGGCCCAGGGTGTCCAGTTGCCACCAGAGGTTGTTGATGTAGCTCTTGAACATGTCGTTGTTGCTATGAGTAGTTTTCTGATGCTGTAGAAGGCTCCACTTGGTCTCCAGAATTTTATTCTGCTACTCCAGGTGCCTCATTTTGTTGATGAAGGAGGCAAATTTGATGTTGATGGTCTTGATCTCCTGGGTGTGCACAGCTTGGATGTTGATTCCATGCTCTGATCTTGGGCGTTCATCCTCCAGAACTGTGAGAAATAAGTTTCTGCTCTGTGACATTTTGTTATGGCAGCCCAAACAGACTAAGACATGTCCATCCATTCATTCATGAACTATTTAAGCACCTATTATGATTTAGGCACTATTCTGGATACCTAGCCAGGATACCAGTAAAGAGCAACAACAAGCCACCCTGGGTGGCTCAGTGGGTTAAAGCCTCTGCTTTTGGCTCAGGTCGTGATCCCAGGGTCCTGGGATCGAGCCCTCTGCTCCTTGGGGAGCCTGCTTCCTCCTCTCTCTCTGCCTGCCTCTCTGCCTAATTGTGATCTCTGTCAAATAAATAAATAAAATCTTAAAAAAAAAAAAAAGAACAACAATAAGAAGTAAAATACCTGCCTTCAAGAATCTATTTCTTATGGGGAGAAGACAGACAGTAAATGATGTACTATATTGAAGGCGGTAGGAACTTTTTCCCCAAAATGTTTTTTATAGCTTAATTTTTTAAAACATGGATACAATGAAGATATATGCATTGCATTTGGTTGTTACATCTTCTTAGTCATGTTCAGTTATGACATTTGAAGAGACCAGGACAATTGCCTCATCAAATGCCCACATTCTGGAATTGTAATGTGATCTCATTTGTGACACACGACATCATTTGACTTGGTCCTGTCCCCTGTGTATTTCCTGAAAACTAGAAATTAAAATAAAAGGTTCAGTTAGATTTAATGTAAATATTCCCATCAGGAATACTTTAACTTGACACAAGTATTTCCCAAGCTTTCAAACTATACCGAATTTGGTTTAATAGCTACAGGAATACTATGTTGCAACTCCAGTTTTTTTTTTTTTTTTCCTTATTCCTCCATTTTGGGTGTTAACAGTATAAGTTACTTCACTAAGCAACTTATTAATGTCCACACAGTTAATCATGCTGGATTCAAAGGTTGATTTTGAACCAGAATAACCCAGGATCTTCAGTTTAGCAGTTGGGTTCCTTGAGTTTTCTTTAACAATAAATCCTGGACAAAAGAGTTTTCAAAGATCTCTCCCTTTTACTTTCTTTCCACATTGATACCTTCTGAGGTTACTTGAAGAAGCAAAATCAAAGTCAGTACAAACCTCACCCTTGTGGTGTTGTAATAAAAACTACAGACACCTGAAAATTAATTTCCTCCAAATTATGGACTCTGAAAAACAACCTGAGGATTTTGAAGGGGCGGGGGGTGGGAGGTTGGGGGAACCAAGTGGTGGGTATTGGGGAGGGCACATATTGCATGGAGCACTGAGTGTGGTGCAAAAACAATGAATACTGTTACGCTGAAAAGAAATAAAAAAAAAATTTAAAAAAAAGAAAATAAATAAAATAAATAAATACAAGGGTATTTCAGGAATGGCACATTGAACTGGTTTATAACAGCAAAACAATACAATGCCTCTTCAAAATGACACAGATATGCTTCATGCTTGTATATAAATGCAAGAATATGGACAAATGTAATACAGAGTGATTGCAAGCAGCCCCTCAAAATTTCCTTCCATATATATCCCTTTCCCTTCCAGAGTGAAATCTTGTACTGTAGGTAAAGCAGGGTTTAATACGTATGACTCCAAATTAATCATAACTTTTATTGTGGTATGATATACATAACATAGAATTTATAACTGTAACCATTTTTAAATGTAGAGTTGAACGAAATTGAATGTATTCACATTGTTGTGCTCCATCACAACCATATATCTTCAGAACTCTTTTCACCTTGCAAAATTGAAACTCTGTACCCATTGAACAACTCCCCATTCCCTCCTCCCCTCAATCCTCAGCAATCACCATTCTACTTTCTGTTTCTATGATTTCAGTTCCTCTGAAACTGAAAGATTTGTATCTTATACAAATGGAATTATATGATATTTATATTTTTGTGTTTTGCTTTTTCACTCAGCCTAATGTTCTCAAGGTTCATCCACATTCAGCATGTATTAGAATTCCTTTATTTATTTATTTATTTGACAGACAATGATCACAAGTAGGCAGAGAGGCAGGCAGAGAGAGAGAGAGAGGAGGAAGCAGGCTCCCTGCTGAGCAGAGAGCCCGATGCAGGGCTCAATCCCAGGATGCTGGGATCATGACCTGAGCCAAAGGCAGAGGCTAAAGCCTTTAACCTACTACACCACCCAGGCATACCCAGAATTCCCTTCTTTTTTTCAAGGCTGAATACTATTCCATGTATGTACATTCCATATTTTATTATTTAATTCATCTGTGGATGGACATTTGCATTGTTTCCACTGTCAGCTATTGCAAATAATGCTGCTATGAATATGGTGTACAAATATCTGTTTGAGTCCTGCTTTCAATTCTTCCACTCAAATGTAGAATTGCTGGGTCATAAGGTAATTCTATTTTGGGGTTTATTTGTTTGTTTAGGATAATCATAACATTTATGTATGGTAACTATAAAGTATGGTAAAACTTCTGGACATAATAATAAAGAAATCTCAATGTCAATTTGCACTTTCAGTTAAGGTCTTTTTCTTCACCTTTATCTTCAAGTAAACAGAACCTATGAAGCAGAAACTTGTTCTCAGTTTCCAAGACCATCATCTCAGTGAACCTATGCATAATCCTCTTTAGGACTCATATAAACACTTCCAAAGTGGGCTAATCTGCAGAGAATAATCCAGGCAAATGGACAGAGAATTATAAGAACTAGTATAACGGATGACAAAAGCATTAACCAAAGATGCAAGGTACGGCTTTCAATAAGGTACAAATTCCAGAGAGATTTTATTAATAGGAAGAAAGAAGGCAAATTTTAGACACTGGCTTAGGTATGCAGACTCAGGCTGGATTTGATGAAGTAGAATGTAGGTCTGTATGTTGCACTGGCCATGTTTTTAAAATCAAAACATGTCAGAAACTGGCCTTGCCTTTTTTTTTTTTTTACAGTTTTCTTATTTTTCCAATTGTTTTTTCAGTTTTTATGACTTCCAAAAGTCAGACCAGAAGTCTTAGGAGAGGTTGACCTTTGACATTGGTGATAAAGTGATTTTTAAGGAGAAAACTGGAGGAGGGAAGGAAGAAGAAGAAGAAGAAGAAGAGAGAGGGGAGGAGGAGAAATGGAGGAGAGAACCAGTAGCTAATGAGTAAATGGGTAACTGTAGAGACCTGATGCCAGTAGATGATTTGAAAGTTGTAGTTGAATAAGGAAGCAGGAAGGTAGGGCACAATCAGCCAATGCTCCCAGTGTCTGGGGGAGACCCTGAAGCTGAAGGACAGCATAGGAAAAGCCAATGGCCTGTATCTGCCAATAATACACAAATTATTCGCTCTGGAAACTAAATCTACCCAGAGACACAGGGATCCCTGAGCTCAGGACCTCATCTGAAAATCTGGAATTCTGGGACATTCTCCAGACAGAGATCCTAGAAATGCTTCTTGGAACTATTCCTCCAAATAGCATCCTGCCAAAGCATGGGTTCATGACTGACAGCAGGAATCTTCCAGCCAAAGGGGGTCTGCAACAGAAATCACCCCACATGGAGAAAATTTTCCTCCTGAGGCAAGATTAGATAACAAACACCAATATTGCCTTCTTCTGCTGTTTTAATTTATATTCTATTGTCCTCCATGTAGACAACTGCTGATCTCATGCAGAGGAGTTGCTGAACACCACCCCTTCTGTCATATGGAATCATCAACAGATAGCCAGATGGGTCCCTGCATCTTTTCAACAAAATTAGGCATGCTTTTGCCTTAGTGCGCCCACTATTCTGGATCCCTGGCTGCCCATGTTCCCATTCGATCTTGCTACCCATCATAGCATGGAAGTTCAAGTCCAGAATGTGAGGCAGCTTGTCTGCTGCCTGGACCCAAGGTGCTGAGAGAGCAAGTAGGGATAGATGGTACAGAGGAACCATTCAAGGCATAATGGTAGTTCTCTTCTCATTGTGCTTCTTCCCCTACTGAGTAACTACTTCTGACCACAACTTTCAGGTCTTCTGGAAAGCACCTTGTCTACACTGTGGGACTCATGCCTCTCCCCCATAAATGAACTGGCCAAAAGCTTTTCTGCAGAGGTTTTCTGTCTGATTACTTAAATCTAGCATCTCCCATAGAGGGCTTTAATGTAGAAAATGAGGCACACGGTTAGGTAAATGATAATTGCATTCTAGTCTGATTTAAATTGTCTTTGATGTTATCTCAGTGGCCACAGAGGCCACAATTCTGGAAATGTAGCACTAGGCACCTTATCAAGCTCAGGCTTAGAGACCTTTGGTTTGTTCATTAATTTGTTCTTTCTTTCATGAATCAGATAATTTCTCACTGTTTTCTGACACATCACATCTCTATAAGAGAGATGATAGCCAGACACTGGGAGTCTAAACTGCTTCTGCAGTCTCTCCCTCAATTTAGGATAATGAGATTTAAGTGTTTTGGAAGGGTGACTTTAAAAAGATCTGCAGGGTGCCTGGGTGGCTCAGTGGGTTAAGCCTCTGCCTTCAGCTCAGGTCATGATCTCAGGGTTCTGGGGTCAAGTCCCATACCGCTCTCTGCTCAGCGGGGAGCCTGCTTCCTCCTCTCTCTCTCTCTGCTTGCCTCTCTGCCTGCTTGTGATCTCTCTCTGTCAAATAAATAAAATCTTTAAAAAAATAAAAAATAAATAAAAAGATCTGCAATACTTCCCTACAAATCATGGTCCATTAACCTATAACCGCTTTTCAAATGTTCCAAGACACATAAGAAGCTTTATCTCTCAAGGTGCTTAGGCTTCTGCTATTGCAAAGAATATTTTATTTGCAAAGGGGAAAATGCTAATGTGATTTTTTTTTTTTTGGTTCAGTATCCATAAGTTAAAACTGACACTGATAGCCCAAATAAGCTTGAATGTTTCTTTTTATTTTTTTCCCAACTGTGAAAGAAATAAATGGTTCCAGTAATGACAGACTATAATTCAGACCAACCTTTGCTCTGAGAAAAACTAAAATATTTGAATGGTGTTAAAATATACCATCTTAAAAGCATCCAAGAGCTATCAAGAGAATGAATAATCATCAGACCACACCTTGAAAAAAGACAAGAACATGGAAGGTAAGCTAAAATCTCAGAACTAATTTTGCCCTGAGGGTTTCCACTGTAAACAAAGAAATAGCAGGAAAACTGATGTTAGAGTAGAAGAAATCCAAGTGAAATGTCCAGGTTTCCTGAAATGAGGCTGCAGACCAACTACATCCACATGAAACTAAAACCATCAGGGTGACGAAACAGACAGAAACTAGCCCATGCCTAGACTTGCCTAGACTGGCTTTGAGTTACCTGTGTAACTTGGATTTTGAGCTTGGATTTAAGGAGACAAACTGAGTGGTATAACCAGATGCAAAAATGATGCTCCATCTAGAAACTCTAGTGCTATGCTTCTAGTAAAAGGAATAGTACTAGGGAGTGAGCTCCACTAGAAGGCATTGGATAACTACCTATTACAATATCATGTATATTTTACTCTTTTCACTCAGTGCACATTGTTGGGTACTGAAACAATAGTTTCCCCAAAATGCAAGGTCTTCACCCTAGGAGGACTGACAATTGCAAAAAATCAACATGAAAACAGTGCATTTCAAGTAATAAGAAGAAGTGCTATAAGAATGTGCAGGCGGGAGAGGCAAATGTGCAGGTGGCAGTTACCAGCAGGGATGTGGAATTTATTCACAATGAGTGTTGCAGAATGAATAGGAATTCGCTAGGTGAATAATAGGGGTAGGCACCTTCCCAGCACAAAGTTGCTGATATGTGAAACAGATCAATATTTCCACAGGTAGTCAGCTGTCTGTGTGATTGGAGTCAAGGGCATTCCATAGAGCCAGACAAAAGAAGGAAAAGAAGGTTTGGGTATGCAGATGGAAAATTCAGTATGGATTGGAACACATACATTTGAATACTTATGTTCTTTTCATGTATTTGGGAATTTTTGCTATGGAGCAAACAATCATACTTTTTAACTGAGATATTTTAAAAGCATAGGTCTAATCCATTTGGAATTTATTTTGTGTGTTAGAAGGTAGGCATCAAATGGCTCATCAGACTTTTCAGTAGCGTTTATTGCATTGTCCTAGCTTTCTTCCTGAGGAGCAAAGGCAAGACTGTCATTTATCCTGTGACCATGGTTCTGCAGCCTGCAGGGTGTTGCTCATATGGTCAGTGGACTGTGAAATGAGACACTATTGTGCACATATAAAAATGGTGAAAATAAAAGAGGTTGACTATACAAGTGTGAGCAGATGTGTAGGGAAACTGGAATACTTCTACACCAATGGTGGGAATGTAACAGAGTACTGCCACCTTGAAAAGCTATCTGGCAGTTTCTTAAAAAGTTAAACATACACCTACCACACGACCCAGACATTCCAAGAGAAAAAAACAGGAAATGTCCACAGCAGTACATTTGTAATAGCCCCAGTCTTGAAATATTCCTAATGTCCATCAAGAGGTGAGTGGATAAACACACTATTTTATCTATACAATATACTACTACTTAGCAATAAACAAGAATGAATTTTATCTTTGATTTATTTTTTAAGTTTTTATTTAAATTCCAGTTAGTTAACATACAGTTTAATATTAGTTTAAGTTGTATAATTTAGTGATTCAACACTTATATACATCACAAGTACCCTCCATAATCCCCATCACCTATTTAATTCAACCCCCCTCTAACCTCTAACCTCCCCTCTGGTAACCATCAGTTTGTTCTTTATAGTTAAGAGTCTTTTTTCCACTATGATTGTTTCTTCTCTTAAATTCCATAATGAGTGAAATCACATGGTATTTGTCTTTTTCTCATTTCACTTAGTATAATATTTTCTAGCTCAACCGACATTTTTGCAAATGACATGATTTAATTCTTTTATATATTCCACTTCTTTATCTCTTCACCCGTTGATGAACATTTGGGTTCTTTCCACAATTTGGCTATTGTTGATAATGCTGCTATAAACATTCAGGTGCTTGTATCACTTCCAATTTGTATTTTTCTGTTATTTGTGTAAATACCTAGTAGTGCTATTTGTGGATCATAGGGTAGTCCTATTTTTAACTTTTTGAGGAAACTCCATACTGTTTTCCAGAGAGACTACACTGTGTTTGAATTCCTGCCAACACTGTAAATGGGTTCCCCTTTCTCCACATCTTTGCCAACACCTGTTATTTCCCATGCTGTTAATTTTAGCGATTCTGACAAGTGTGAGGTGATAACTCTTTGTAGTTTTGATTTGTATTGACTTGTTGTTGAGTGATGTTGAAGACCTTTTCATGTGGCTATTGGCCCTCTCTATGTCTTCTTTGAAAAAACGTTTATTCCTGTCTTCTGACCATTTTTTAATTGAATTATTTGGTTTTTTTGGGTGTTTGGTTTTATAAGTTGTTTGTATATTTTGCCTACTAACCCTTTATCAGATACATCATTTCCAAGTATCTTCTCCCATTCTGTAAGTTGCCTTTTAGTTTTGTCGATTATTTCCTTTGCTGTGCAGAAGCTGTTTATTTGATGAAGTCCCAATAGTTTGTTTTTGGTTCTGTTTCCCTTGCATTGAGAGACATATCTGGGAAGAAGTTGCTATGGCCAATGTCGAAGAGGTTACTGCTTGTGTTCTCTAGGATTTTGAGTTTCCTGTCTCACTTTTAGGTCTTTCATCCATTTTGAATTTATTTTTGTGTATGATGTAAGAAAGTGGTCCTGTTTCATCCTTTTGCATACTGCTATTATTGAACATCGTAGTGGAAGTCCTAGCCACAGCTACCAGAAAACAAAAAGAAATAGAAGGCATCCAGATAATCAAGGAAGAAGTCAAACTTTCAGTATTTGCAGATGACATGATACTCTATTTAGAACAGCAGAAAGACGGAAGGGAGACAAGATGGCCGGGGAAATAGGAGGAGGCGCCGTTATAACCTGTACCCTAAAGTGAGCTGATTACCTACCAAAGAATTCTAATCACCCATGAAATCAGCCTGAGATTAGAATTATACACATCTGGATCTCTACAGGGGGAGAAGACGCCAGTGGACAGGTAAAGTGGTGTGGGAACGTCAGACTGATATCGGAAGATAAACAAAAGGGGGAGGGAGCCACCAGAGGTGACTGATTGGAAAGTAATATCCCTAATACGAGAGTGCCCTGCAATGGGGACCAGCATTAACTTGGAGACTGGTTGAAAGTACTCAGAAAGAGCAAAGGATTGTGGTGGGGGAAACCATGGGAATCGGGGCGGCTAGGGACAGAGGCTTAAGTCCCCAGACCCAGGACAGCCTCCCCTGGAGCTGAGCCAGAGAGATTGTGGCGCAGAAATCAGGTCTTGGTCCCTGAGCTGCCAGCATGCCCGAGAACGCGTGTGGTCTGGCTCCTGTGAGGGGCTGGGAGCCTAGCCAGATGGCAGAATGCCGAGCTGTGCTATAGAGCCTGAAACACACCCTGCCCCTCACCCTGCTCTGAGAGAGGTCCACGAAGGCCCAGCCCCGCTCTCTTAGACCCGTGCCATTGTTTCAGAGCCTGAGAGGATTGCGGGCCCCAAACCCTCCCCTGAGAGAGGTGCGCAAAGGCCCAGCCTGGTGATCTCAGACCTGTTCCCTGCTACCAGAGCCTGAGACACATGCGCGCACTATCAACATCCTCCCCTGAGAGAGGTATGTGCAAGCCTGGCGCTCTTAACCCAGAAAGACCATGCACTCCCAGCCGGGGCCAGTGGGAAAATTTGTGTGTGCTCGCTGCTTGGAACCTCTCTGGCAGTCTGGAGCTGCCCAGACAAATGCCACTGCTGTGGTTTTGGGTACAAACAGAAGATCCTGCATCCCCAGGGACCGCCACTCAGAACCTGCTCTGCCAGCGGCCAAGGGGGAATTTATATAGGCTCTGCAGCACCCACAGGGGACCAGGCTGAGGCTTCTCTCTGAGAGGGAGGTCAGGGTGCAGTTTGCTTTCCTCTAAACCTATAAAAACCATCAAAAACGGTCAAGGCAAGAGGAAAAAAAAAAAGTGAACAAACATAAAAACCTCCAGAGAACAAAGCGTGAAGAAAACTGGTTTACTCAGAGCCCACCCCCTTGAGGGGGGTAGGAGGACTTAACTCAGGGAACATCATTGACTGAAAACCCACGTGGCAGGCCCCTCCCCCAGAAAACCAACCAGGAAAGAAAAAGAGAAAAAAAAAGACTACAAGAGAACAACCACCACTACTTCATAGGACAACTTTTATTTTTAACTTGTTCCCACTATTCTGGTTCATTTTTTTATACAGATAATTTTTTAACCTATTTACCATCACAGTGAGATGTCCAGTACATCAAATTCCGTAATAACCTTCTAAGCTGAACTTTTTGATACATACACCTGTGTTTTTCTTTTGCATTTCTATTTTTTATTTTTTTTCTAAATTTTAGTTTAGTTTAGTTTATTCCTTTTTTATTTTTATTTTCTAATATTCATATAGAGTTAAACTTCAAGGTATTCCCCTTTCCCCAATCAATGCTACCCCATAGGTAAACCAATTTTTAATCCCCCTTTATCTAGGAAAGTTAAGTCCTTTAAAAAAGATATCAAGATACATCCTTCATCGCCCACACTGAGAATTTATAACCACTCTCCCATCTTTTTCTTCCACCAGTGTTTTTGTGTTTGTCCTGATAGTATATAAATCTTATACTTGGGGTTCTTTTTGATGAGGTTCTTCCTTTATTTGCATATATATATATTTTTTTCTCTTGTTATATACTTTTATAAGTCTTTTTTGTTTTTGTTTTTGTTTGTATACTTCATCAGTCTTACCTTGGGACCCATGTGGGCTGAACCTTCTCTTTTATCTTCACTTTTTTCCCTCTCTCTCTCTCTCTCTTTCTTTTTTTTTTTTTTCCTCTCATTTAAGTGGGGAAACCTGATTGCTCAGAAGCATTCCAGGGTGCACCTTGACTGCACCACGGTTGATACATCCAGCTACATCCATTCAGTCATCTCTCACCAAAATGACTAGGAGGAGGAGTGCCCAACAGAAGAAAAATACAGAGGATGGGCCTTCTGCAACAGAGCTAATGGCTATCAACATAGACAATATGTCGGAAAGGGAATTCAGGCTAACAATTATCCAGGCAATGGCTAGGTTGAAGAAAGCCATGATGACCAAACAGAATAGATTAGGACAGAACTGAAAGCGACCAGGGATGATGTTCACAATGTTAGGGCAGAGCTGAAACCTACCAGGGATGAGGTTCACAATGCTCTCAATGAGTTCCAATCTAACCTAAATTCTCTAAAAGCTAGGGTAACTGAGACAGAAGATAGAATTAGTGATCTGGAGGACAAACAAATAGAGAGAAAGGATCAGGAGGAAGCCTGGAACAAACAGCTTAGAAGCCACAAAAACAGAATCAGGGAAGCAAATGATGCCATGAAACATTCCAACGACAGAATTATTGGAATCCCTGAGGGGGAGGAGAAAGAAAGAAGTCTAGAAGATATAGTGGAACAAGTTCTTCATGAAAATTTTCCCAATCTCACAAATGGAACCAGTGTTCATGTACTAGAAGCTGAAAATTTTCCACCCAAGATTAAAGATTCAAAAAAAAAAAAAAACATCAAGGCAGCTCGTAGTCAAATTGAGGAATCATAATTGTAGATATAATCTCTTGAAAGCCGCTAGGACAAAGAGGCTACTTTCTTACAGAGGAAAGCCCATCAGAATAATGTCAGACCTGTCCACAGAGACCTGGCAAGCCAGAAAGGGCTGGCAAGATATATTCAGGGCACTAAATGAGAAGAACATGCAGCCAAGAATACATGATCCAGCAAGACTGACATTCAACTATGGTTGATGTACAAGTGGTTACTGCCTATGTTTTGTTCTAGGATTTTTATGGTTTCATGTCTCACATTTAGGTTTGTAATCCATTTTGAATTTGTTTCCCCTTATGGTGTAAGACAGTAGTCCAGTTTCATTTTTTTTCTGTTGTCCAGTTTTCCCAACAGAATTTGTTGAAGAGACTGTCTTTTTTTTGCCCCGTTAGATATTCTTTCCTGCTTTCTCAAATATTAACTGACCCTATAGTTGTGGGTTCATTTCTGGGTTTTCTGTTCTGTTCTACTGATATATGTGTCTGTTTTTGTCCTGGGACCATACCATTTTGATTACTACAGCTTTGTAATATAATTTAAAATCTGAAATTGTGATGCCTCCAGCTTTGCTTTTCTTCTTCAAGATTGTTTCAGCTATTTGGGGTCTTTTGTAGTTCCATAAGAGTTTTAGAATTGCTTGTTTTAGTTCTGTGAAACTGCTGTTGGTATTCTGGTAGGGATTGCATTAAATATGTAGACTGCTTTGGGCAGTATAGATACTTTGACAATATTTGTTCTTGCATTCCATGATCATGGAATGTCTTCTCATTTCTTTGTGCCATTTTCAATTTCTTTACTTAGAGGTTCATAGTTTTCAGAGTATAGGTCTCTCACCTTTTTTGGTTGGGTTTATTCCTAGATATCTATTGCTTTTGGTGCAATTGTAAATGGGATTGTTTTCTTAATTACTCTTTCTGCTGTTTCATTGTTAGTGTATAGAAATGCAACAGATCTTTTTACATTGATTTTGTATTCTGTGAGCTTACTGAATTTTTGTATCAGTTCTAGCACTGTTTTGGTATAGTCTTTTAGGTTTTCTATGTACAATATCATGTCACCAGCAAATACTGAAACTTCTTATCAATGTAGATGTCTTTTCTTTTTGTTGTCTGATTGCTCTATTTAGTACTATGTATAAAATAAAAGTGATGAGAGTGAAAATTGTTGTCTTGTTCCCATAGAGGAAAAACTCCCAGTTTTTCCCCATTGAAGATTATGTTAGCCATGGGTTTTTCATATAAGGCCTTGTTACATGGAGGTATGTTCCATCTATACCTACTTTCTTTTATTTTTTTTTATCATGAATGGACTTACTTTGTCAAATCCTTTTTCTCCATCTATTGAAATGATTGTATGTTTGTTATCCTTTGTTATTGATGTGATGTATCACATTGATTCATTTGAAAATATTAAACCATGCTTGCAGCCCAAGAATAAATTCCCTTGATCAGGGTGAATTTTTTTTTTAATGTGTTGTCGAATTTGATTTGCTACTATTTTGTTGAAGATTTTTGTATCGATGTTCATCAGATATATCAACCTGTAGCTCTCTTTTTTTGTGGTGTCTTTGGTTTTGAGGTATCAGAGTAATATTGGCCTTATAGAATGAATTTGGAAGTTTTTCTTCCTTTTTACATTTTTGGAATAGTTTTAGAAGAGTTTCAATGTTTGGTAGAACACAACTGCAAAATCATCTGGTTCTGGAATTTTGTTTTTTGGGAGTTGTTTGGTTACTGATTCAATTTCTTTGCTGGTTATCAGTCTATTCAAGTTTTCTATTTTTTCTTGTTTTGGTTTTGGTAATTTATATGTCTCTAGGAATTTATTCATTTCTTCCAGGTCGTCCAATTTATTGACATACATTTTTCATAATATTTTCCTATAATTGTTTGTATTTCTGTGGTGTTAGTTTTTATTTGTCCTCTCTCATTTGTGAATTTATTTATTTGGTTCCTTCCTCTTCCCTTTTTGATAAGTCTGCCTGGGGGTTTATCAATTTTGTTAATTTTTTCGAAGAACCAACTCCAGGTTTCATTGCTCTGTTGTATTGGGTCTTTTACTTTCTATATCATTTATTTCTGCTCTTATCTTTATTCTTTCCCTTGTGTTGATTTTAGGATTTGTATGCTGTTTTTTTTTTTTTTTTTTTTTTTTTTTTTTCGTCCCCAGCTCCTTTATGTGTAAGGTTAGGTTCTTTGAGATTTTTCTTCCTTCTTGAGGTATGTCTGTGTTGCTATAATCTTCCCTCTTAAAAGCACTTTTGCTGTAGCCCTATGGTTTTGGACTATTACATTTTCATTTTCATTTGTTCCCATATACCTTTTGATTTCTTTCATTTCCCAGTTAACCCATTCATTGTTTAGTAGCAAGTTATTTAACTTCCATGTATTGTGGTCTTTCTAGATTTTTTCTTCTGGTTGATTTCTAGTTTCATAGTGCTGTTGTCAAAAAAGATACATGGTATGAGTTTGATCTTCTTGAATAGGTTAAGGCTTGTTTTGTGATCCAATATGTGATCTATTCTGGAGAATATGCACTTGAAAAGACTGTATATTCTGCTGTTTTAAAATGAAATGTTCTGCATATATCTGTTAAATCCATCTTTTCCAATGTGTCATTCAAAGCCATTGTTTCCTTTTTGATTTTCTGCTTAGGTGATCTGGCCATTGATGTAAATGGAGTGTTAATGTTCCCTACTAATGTTGTATTAGTATCAATTAGTTCTTTATGTTTGTTATTAACTGGTTTAATATTTGTGTGCTCCATGTTGGATGCACAAATATTTACAGTTATTATATCTTCTTGTTAGATTGTCCCCTTTATTATTATTAGTGTACTTCTTTGTCTTTTGTTATAATCTTTGCTTTAAAGTCTATTTTTTCCAATATATGTATTGCTACTCCAGTTTTCTTTTGACAACCATTAGCGTGATAAATGTTTCACCATCTCCTCACTTTTAATCTGCAGTGTCTTTAGGTCTAAAAAGAGTGTCTTGTAGGCGGAGTGGAGGTCTTGTTTTTTTGTCCATTCTGACATTTTATATCTTTTGACGGGAGTCTACACTTAGTCTATATCTTTTGATTCAAGCATTTAGTCCATTTATATTCAGAGTAATTATTGATAGTTGTGAATTTATTGCCATTTTATTGCTTATTTTGTGTTTGTTTGTGAAGATCTTCTCTGATCCTTTCATCTTTCTCTTGTGATTTGTTGGGTTTCTTTAGTGATATATTTAGTCATATTAGATTTCTTATTCTTTGTATATTTATTGGTGTGATTTATGGTTACCAATAGCTCTGTACATAACATGTTCTGCATATAATGGTCTATATTAAGTTGTTAGTCATTTGAGTAAGCTCATTATTTTCTCTTCTCCTCCCCACATTTTAGGTATTTGTTTTTATATTTTACATCCCTCTATTTTGTGAATTCCTTAACTGGTTTTTTAATATATTCATTTTTACTGCTTTTGTTTCCTACCATTATACACACTTCTGGTCTTTCCTTTCCATGCCAAGAGTCCCCTTTAATATTTCTTGCAAGGCTGGTTTAGTATTTATAAACTCCTTTAGTTTTTGTTTGTCTGGGATACTCTTTATCTCTCCTTAATTATTCTATGCTGAATGATAACCTTGCTGGATAGACTACTCTTGGCTGCAGAATTTTCCCATTCAGCACTTAAAATATATCCACCCACTCCCTTCTGATTTGGAACATTTTTGTTGAAAAGAAACCCCCTGTTAACCTTATGAGGCTTTGAATTCCCTTATATGTTTCTGCTTTCTTTTGTCTTGCTGTTTAAAAATTTTTTTATCACTAATTTAATTATATTGTCTTGGTGTGGATCTGTTTTTGTTCATCTTGTTGGGGTTCTCTGTGCCTCTTGGATCTGATTATCTGTTTCATTCCCCAGTTTAGGGATGTCTTCAACTATTATTTCTTCAAATCAATTTTCTGCTCTCTTTCCTCTCTTTTTCTTTTTGGAAATCCTATAATATGCATCTTATTACATTTCGTGGAGTCACTGAATTTCCAAATTCCCTTTGTGTATAATTCTTTTTTCTTGCCCCCCCCCCTTTTTAGCTTGATTACTTTCCATTACTCTGTCTTCTAGGTAATTAATTTGTTCCTCTGCTTCTTCCCGCCTGCTGTTCATTCCATCAAGCATTTTTTCTCACTTCACTTATTGAGCCATTTATCTTTGCTATGTTATTCCTTATCTCTGTTTTGTGTCTCAGTCTTGTCTTCCACTCTTTCTCAACTCTCATGAGTATCCTTATAATCATTACTTTAAATTCTCTGTTGGGGGTGCCTGGATGGCTCAATCGGTTGAGTGTCTGACTCTTTTTTTCTTTAAAGATTTTATTTATTTATTTATTTGACAGAGAGAGAGAAAAAACACCAGGGAACCAGAAGAGGGAGAAGCAGGCTTTCTGCTGAGCAAGGAGCAGGACACGGAGCTTGATTCCAGGATGCTGGAATAATGACCTGAGCTAAAGGCTTAACAACTGAGCCACCCAGGCACCCTGAGAGTTGAACTCTTTATTTTTGGCTAGGTCATGACCTCATGGGTTGTGGAACTGAAACTCCAAGTAGGTCTTGTGTTCAGTGGGGAGTTTGTTTGAAGATTCTCTCTCTCTGCCCTTCCTCCTCTCATGCACTCTCTCTGTCATATAAATAAATAAATCTTTAAAAAAATAAGAAAAATAAATCCTCTATCGAAAATATTACTTACATCTGCTTTGCTTATATTTCTGACCATGGCCTTGTCCTGTTCTTTCATTTGGGATGAATTTCTCTGTCTTCTAATTTTGTCTAAGTCTCTGTACCTGTTTCTCTGTGTTAGAAAAGTCAGCTGTGTGTGTTAGAAAAGTCTGCTATGTCTTCTGTTCTTGAAAGTAATGGACTTATAAAGAAGAGTCTAGCAGTGCTCTTCTGTGTAATGCCCCCTATTGCCCAGGGACTGGTGCTCCAGAGAGTATCTCCTATGTGTGTTGTTTGTTCTCTGCTATTTTGTCCTGGCTATTAAAATTCTCTTTTTATTGCTACCCTTCACCATTTTATTTTTAATTTTTTAAAAAGATTTTATTTGTTTATTTGTCAGAGAGAGAAAAAGAGAGAAAGAGAGAACAAGCACGGGCAGTGGCAGGCAGAGAGAGAAGCATACTCTTTGCTGAGCAGGGAACATGATGCAGGACTCAATTCCAGGACCCTGGGATCATAACCTGTGCTTAAGGCAGACACTTAACCAACTGAGTCACCCAGGCATCCCACTGTTCACCATTTTAATTATTATATGTCTTAGTGTGGACCTTCATGGGTTAATTTTGTTGGAGGCTCTCTGTTCTTGTTGGTAATGGATGTCTATTTTCTTTCCAAGGTCAAGGAAGTTTTCATGTATTATTTTTTCATGTAATTTCTGCCACCCTATCACTCTCTTCTCTTTCTAGGATCTCTATCATGTGAATATTATTATGCTGGATGATGTCTCTGCTGAGTAATTGACAGACCTTTCCCAGGACTTCTCTTTACTGGCACTGTCCTCGTGGTGGCCTCCTTGATGAGGGTGCAAGAATTGTGGGAACAGGGACAAGATAAACTCCTATGAGTTGGTCCAGCTTCCCATGGATAATTGTGAATAGGACACTTCACACCAGTGGTTGACAATGGATTCATTTTATCAATTTTTCCTTTATCAACATCCTGATTCCTTAACTCAGCACAGTGTCAGTTTGGACAAATGTCATTTACTCCTGCAATTAACACTTCCCAAAAAAACTGCTGAGCTAGTTAACTACCAGCCTTTTCTACTTGAATACTTTTTAAAATTAATGTTACTGTCACAAATGGAAGCTAATGCATTCAAATAATTAAAAAAGTCCTTGTAGCACTAAAATTACCCCATGTACCAGCAGTAGGATGTGCACACCACTTTGGGAAATGGTAACAGGCAAGGGTATCTCTCTGAGATTTTAAAGCCTTTATAAAGAGCCCTTATGAGTGAAAAGAAAAAAAAATCATGGATTCCCCTAGACTGTGATTGTTCTTTTTTTTTAATTTCTTTGCAGTGTAACAGTATTCATTGTTTTTGCACCACACCCAGTGCTCCATGTAATACATGCCCTCTCTAATACCCACCACCTGGTTCCCCCAACCTCCACCCCCCAACTTCAAAACCCTCAGGTTGTTTTTCAGAGTCCATAGTCTCTCATTTTCACTCCTCTTCCAATTTCCCTCAACTTCCTTCTCCTCTCCATCTCCCCATGTCCTCCTTGTTATTTGTTATACTCCACAAATAAGTGAAACCATATGATAATTGACTCACTTTGCTTGACTTATTTCACTCAGCATAATCTCTTCCATCCATGTTGATACAAAAGTTGTGTATTCATCCTTTCTGAAGGAGGAATAATACTCCATCGTGTACATGGACCACATCTTCCTTATCCATTCGTCCATTGAAGGGCATCTTGGTTCTTTCTTGGCGACCGTGGCCATTGCTGCTATGAACATGGGGTACAGATGACCCTTCTTTTCACTCCATCTGTATCTTTAGGGTAAACACCCAGTAGTGCAAGTGCAGGGTCAGAGGGAAGTTCTATTTTTAATTTCTTGAGGAATCTCCACACTATTCTCCAAAGTGGCTGCACCAACTTGCATTCCCACCAACAGTGTAAGAGGGTTCCCCTGTCTCCACATCCTCTCCAACACATGTTATTTCCTGTCTTGCTAATTTTGGCCATTCTAACTGGTGTAAGGTGCTATCTAAATGTGCTTTTAATTTGAATCTCCCTGATGGCTAGTGATGAACATTTTTTCATGTGTCTGATAGCCATTTGTATGTCTTCATTGGAGAAGTGTCTGTCCATATCTTCTGCCCATTTTTTGATATGATTGTCTGTTTTGTGTGTGTTGAGTTTGAGGAGTTCTTTATAGATCCTAGATATCAACCTTTTGTCTGTACTGTCATTTGCAAATATCTTCTCCCATTTCGTGGGTTGCCTCTTTGTTTTGTTGACTGTTTCCTTTGCTGTGCAGAAGCTTTTGATCTTGACGAAGTCCCAAAAGTTGATGTTTGCATGTTTCCTTTGCCTTTGCGACATATCTTGAAAGAAGTTGCTGTGGCTGATATCGAAGAGGTTACAGCTTATATTCTCCTCTAGGATTCTGATGGATTCCTGTCTCACACTGAGGTCTTTTATCCATTTTGAAATTATCTTTCTGTACGGTGTAAGAGAATGGTCGAGTTTCATTCTTCTACATATAGCTGCCCAGTTTTCCCAGCACCATTTATTGAAGAGACTGTCTTTTTTCCACTGTATATTTTTTCCTGCTGTGTTGAAGATTATTTGACCATAGAGTTGAGGGTCCATATCTGGGCTCTCTACTCTGTTCCACTGGTCTATGTGTCTGTTTATATGCCAGTACCATGCTGTCTTGGTGATGACAGCTTTGTAGTAAAGCTTGAAATCAGCTAACGTGATGCCCCCAGTTTTATTTTTGTTTTTCAACATTTCCTTAGCAATTCAGGGTCTCTTCTGATTCCAAATTCATTGCCAATTTTAGGATTATTTGCTCCAGCTCTTTGAAAAATGCCGGTGGAATTATGATCAGAATGTCATTAAAAGTATAGATTGCTCTAGGCAGTATAGACATTTTAACAATGTTTATTCTTCCAATCGAAGAGCATGGAATGGTCTTCCATCTTTTTGTGTCTTCTTCAATTTCTTTCATGAGTGTTCTGTAGTTCCTCGAATACAGATCCTTTACCTCTTTGGTTAGGTTTATTCCCAGGTATCTTATGGTTCTTGGTGCTATAGTAAATGGAATCGGTTCTCTAGTTTCCCTTTCTGTCTTTTCATTGTTAGTGTATAAGAAAGCCACTGATTTCTGCACATTGACTTTGTATTCTGCCACGTTGCTGAATTGCTGTATGAGTTCTAGTAGTTTGGGGGTGGAGTCTTCTGGGTTTTCCATATAAAGAATCATGTCATCTGCCAAGAGAGAGAGTTGGACTTCTTCATTGCCAATTTGGATATCTTTTAGTTCTCTTTGTTGTCTGATTGCTGTTGCTAGGACTTCTGATACTATGTGGAACAACAGTGGTGAAAGTGGGCATCCTTGTCATGTTCCTGATCTCAGTGGAAGGTTACAAGCTTTTTCCCATTGTGGATGATATTTGCTGTGGGTCTTTCATAGATAGATTTTATGAAGTTCAGGAATGTTCCCGCTATCCCTATACTTTGAAGCGTTTTATTCAGGAACGGATACTGGATTTTGTCAAATGCTTTTTCTGCATTGATTGAGAGGACCATGTGGTTCTTCTCTCTTCTCTTATTGATTTGTTCTATCACATTGATTGATTTGCGAATGTTGAGCCATCCTTGTAGCCCAGGGATGAATCCCACCTGGTCATGGTGGCTAATCTTTTTTTTTTTTTTTTTTTTTTTTTAAGATTTTATTTATTTGTCAGAGAGAGAGAGAGAGCACAGGCAGAGTGGCAGGCAGAGTCAGAGAGAGGGGCAGGCTCCCTGCGGGGCAAGGAGCCCGATGTGGGACTCGATCCCAGGACGCTGGGATCATGACCTGAGCCGAAGGCAGCTGCTCAACCAACTGAGCCACTCAGGCATCCCATAATCTTTTTAATGTGCTGTTGGATCCTGTTTGCTAGGATCTTGTTGAGAATCTTAGCATCCATATTCATCAGTGATATTGGTCTGAAATTCTCCTTTTTGGTAGGGTCTTTGTCTGGTTTGGGGATCAGGGTAATGCTGGATTCATAGGAAGAGTCTGGAAGTTTTCCTTCTGCTTCAATTTTTTGAAACAGCTTTAGGAGAATAGGTGTTATTTCTTCTTTGAAAGGTTGGTAGAATTCCCCAAGGAATCCGTCAGGTCCTGGGCTCTTGTTTTTTGGGAGGTTTTTGATCACTGCTTTAATCTCGTTATGAGATATCGGTCTATTCAGGTTGTCAATTTCTTCCTGGTTCAATTTTGGTAGTTTATGGTTTTCCAGGAATGCATCCATTTCATCTAGGTTGCTTAGCTTATTGGCATATAACTGTTGATAATAACTTCTGATGATTGTTCCTATATCCTTGGTGTTAGTTGTGATCTCTCCATTTTCATTCATAATTTTATTAATTTGGGCTTTCTCTCTTTTGGATTGTGTGGCCAGTGGTTTATCGATCTTACTGATTCTTTCAAAAAACCACCTTCTAGTTTCACTGATACGTTCTACTGTATCTCTGGTTTCTACCTCATTGATCTCTGCTCAAATTTTGATGAATTCCCTTCTTATGTGTGGAGTTGGTTTCATTTGTTGTTGATTCTCCGTTTCTTTAAGGTGTAGAGACAGCTGCTGTGTTCTGGATTTTTCAATTTTGGGGGGGGAGGAGACTTGGATGTCTATGTATTTCCCCCTTAGGACCGCCTTTGCTGTATCCCATAGGTTATGGACCGAAGTGTCTTCATTCTCACTGGTTTCCATGAATTAAGTTCTTCTTTGATCTCCTGGTTGATCCAAGCATTCTTAAGCAAGGTGGTCTTTAGGTTCCAGGTGTTTGAGTTCCTTCTGAACTTTTCCTTGGGATTGAGCTCCAGTTTCAAAGAATCGTGATCTGAGAATATGCAGGGAATGATCTCAGTCTTTTGGTATCGGTTGAGTCCTGATTTGTGACCCAATATGTGATCTATTCTGGAGAAGGTTCCATGCACTTGAGACGAATGAGTATTCTGTTGTTTTAGGGTGAAATGTTCTGTATATATCTATGAGGTCCATCTGGTCCAAGGTGTCATTCAATGCTCTCATTTCTTTATTGATTTTCTGCTTTGATGATCTGTTTCTGAGAGAGGTGTGTTAAGATCTCCTACTATTAATGTATTTATATCAATATGACTCTTTATCTCGATTAACAGTTTTCCTATGTAATTGGCTGCTCCCATATTGGGGACATAGATATTTACAATTGTTAGATCATCTTGGTGGATAGTCCCTTTAAGAATTATGTAGTTGTCCTTCTGTATCTCTGAGTACAATCTTTAGTTTAAAATCTAATTCATCTGATATTAGAATTGCTACCCCGGCCTTCTTTTGAGGCCCATTGGCATGAAAGATGCTTCTCCATCCCTTCACTTTCAGTCTGGGTGTATCTTTAGGTTCAAATGGGTCTCTTGTAGACAACATATGGATGGATCCTGTCATTTTATCCAATCTGCAACCCTGTGCCATTTTATGGGCTCATTTAGGCCATTCACATTGAGAGTGATTATTGATAGATATGTTTTTATTGACATTGAGTTACCTTTGAAGTATTTCTTTCTGTAGATTGTCTCTATATTTCTATTCAATGCTATTCTTAGGATTTTTCCTCTTTTATAGAACCCCCCTTAATATTTCCTGCAATGTCGGCTTGGTGGTTGCATAGTCTTTTAAGCCTTGCTGGTCTTGGAAACTCTTTATCTCTCCATCCATTTTGAATGTCAGTCTTGCTGGATAAAGTATGCTTGGCTGCATGTTCTTCTCATTTAGTGCCCTGAATATATCTTGCCAGTCATTTCTGGTTTTCCAGGTCTCTGTGGACAGGTCTGACGTTATTCTGATGGGCTTTCCTCTGTATGTAAGGAGCTTCTGTGTCCTAGCTGCTTTCAAGAGGGTCTGCCTACAATTATAATTCTTCATTCTTACTATTAGGTGTCTCGAGGTGTCTCTTACTATTAGGTGTCTCGAGGTGTTTCAAGAATCTATAATCTTGGGGGGGAGCCATTCTGCCTCTAGTACATGAACGTTGGTTCCATTTGTGAGATTGGGAAAATTTTCATGAAGAACTTGTTCCACTATATCTTCTACACTTCTTTCTTTCTCCTCCCCTTCAGCAATTCCAATAATTCTGACGTTGGAACGTTTCATGGCATCATTTGCTTCCCTGATTCTGTTTTTGTGGCTTTGTGGCTTCTAAGCTGTTTGTTCCAGTCTTCCTCCTGATTCTTTCTATCTGTTTGTCCTCCAGATCACTAATTCTATATTCTGTTTCAGTTACCCTAGCTTTTAGAGAATTTAGATTAGATTGGAACTCATTAAGAGCATTGTGAACCTCATCCCTGTTGGCTTTCATTTCTGCCCTAATCAATTCCGTTTGATCATCCATGGCTTTCTCCAACCTAGCTATTGCCTGGATAATTGTTAGCCTGAATTCCTTTTCTGACATATTGTCTATGTAGATAGCCATTAGCTCTGTTTCAGAAGGCCCATCCTCTGTATTTTTCTTCTGTTGGGCATTCCTCCTCCTAGTCATTTTGGTGAGAGATGACTGAATGGATGTAGTGGATGTATCGACCGTGGTGCAGTCAAGGTGCACCCTGGAATGCTTCTGAGCAATCAGGATTCCCCATCCAAATGAGAGAAAAAAGAAAAGAAAAAGAAAGAAAGAAAGAGAGAGAGAGAGGAAAAAAAGGGAAAATAAAAGAGAAGGCTCAGCCCAAATGGTAAGATTGATGAAGTATACAAAGAAAACCAGACAAACAAAAAGATTGATAAATGTATATGACAAGAGAAAATATATATATATATATATGCAAAAAAGTAAGAACCTCGTCAAAAAGAGCCCCAAGTATAAGGTTTATATACTATTAGGACAAACACAAATAGACAGAAACACTGGCGGAAGAAAAAGATGGCAGAGTGTTTATAAATTCTCAGTGTGTGAGAGGAAGGTTATTTTGATTCTTCCAGGATGTATCTTGATATCTTTGTTAAAGGACTCAACTTTCCTAAGATAAAGGGAGATTAAAAATTGGTTTAACTATAGGGGTAGCATTGATTGGGGAAAGGGGATTACCTTGAAGTTTAACTCTATATGAATATTAGAAAATAAAAATGAAAAAAGAATAAATTAGACTGAACTAAAATTTAAATAAAATTAAAAAAAATAATAAAGCAAAAGAAAAACATGGGTATATGTATCAAAAAGTTCAGGTTAAAAGGTTATTATGGAATTGGATGTACTGGACATCTCACTGTGATGGTAAATAGGTTAAAAAATTATCTATATAAAAAAATGAACCAGAATAGTGGGAACGAGTTAAAAATAAAAGTTGTATCTATGAAGTAGTGGTGGTTGTTCTCTTTTCATCTTTCTCCCCAACACCAGTTGGTTTTCTGGGGGAGGGGTCTGCCACGTGGGTTTTCAGTCAATGATGTTCCCTGAGTTAATTCCTCCCACCCCCTCAGGGGGGTGGGCTCTGAGGAAACCAGTTTTTCAGGGTTTTGTTCTCTGGAGGTTTTTATATTTGTTCATTTGTTTTCTCTTGCCTTGACAGCTTTTGATGGTTTTTGTAGGTTTAGAGGAAAGCAACTGCACCCTGATCTCCGTCTCAGAGAGAAGCCTCAGTCTGCTCCCCTGTGGGTCCTGCAGAGCACATAAGTTCCCCCTCGGCTGTTTGCAGAGCAAGTTCTGAGTCGCAGTTCCTGGGGACGCAGGATTTCTTGCTTGTACCCAAAACCATGGCAGTGGCGGCTGTCTCGGCAGCTCCAGACTGCCAGAGAGGTTCCAAGCAGTGATCGCACATTGATATTTCCCTGCTGGCCCGGGCTGGGAGTACCTGGTCTTTCCAGGTCCAAAAGAACTGGGCTGGCGCCTGCACACACCTCTCCCAGGGGAGGATTTGGGGTGTGCTCGTCTCAGGCTCTGATAGCATGGTGTGGCATTCTGCCATCTGGTGAGGCTTCCAGCTCCTTAGGGGAGCTGGACCCCACGAGTTCTCAGGCGTGCTGGCAGCTCAGAGACCAAGACCTGGTTTCTCCACCGCACTCTCTCTAGTTCAGCACCGGGGTAGCTGTCCTGGGTCTGGGGACTTAAGCCCCTGTCCTTGCCACCCCGATTCCCACAATTTCCCACCACAATCCTTTGCTCTTTTTGAGTGCTTTCAACCAGTCTCCAAGTTAATGTTAGTCCCCAGATGCAAGGCACTCTCGTATTGGGGTATTACTGTCCAATCAGTCACCTCTGGTGGCTCCCTCCCCCTTTTGTTTATCTTCCGTTATCAGTCAAAAATTCCCACTCCACTTTACCTGCCCACTGGCGTCTTCTGCCCCTGTAGAGATCCAGACATGTATAATTCTGACCTCAGGCTGATATCATGGGGGATCGGAGTTCTTTGGTAGGTAATCAGCTCACTTTAGGGTACAGGTTGAAACAGCACCTCCTCCTACTTCCCTGCCATCTTGTCTCCTTGTGATAGTTCTTCAAGTACCTGCCATTTGAGAGTACATGTTATGACCAAGCTACTATTAATTCAGAATGAAATGGCACTGTACTAGTGATAACAGCTATGGATGAAAACCATCCATGATTTCAGGCTGAGATCAGAGTTGCCATCTCTTCCATATACTGAGGGCCTCGTGTACTAACTAACATGATGTCCCTTTGAAACTCTGTAGCTTTCTGGGATCTTCAGCTCATACTTTCTTCCCTGATTTGGAGGAAAGGGTCAAGCCTCTTTCTCATTATGTGGATGTAAGCATTTTTGTCTTCTAGCTGATCTGAGGTGCCCACCTATGAAATGTGGATAAGAATCCCTGCTTACTTCTTATCTCACAGATATTGTTAATGTGAGTATAAAATTAAATATTGTTATGGAAAGAAAAAGAAAGTCTTAAGTTGAAAATGATAAGTATAATCCTTCTTATAAAATATCAGAAGAAAACTAGGACTCTGTGGAGAGGAAAGAAAGAAAAAATATAAGTGGGGCAAGAACAGAATTGCAACAATGATAGAGACACTGACCACAAGGGTCCTCTGTGATATGCAGCCTTTGACTCAGATGAGACTTGATGGCTAAACCTGCTGTTTCATTTATAGTCACAGGGCAAGTAGCATGATGAGTAAAGAGGCAATATGATTGGGCATGACTTAGAGAAAACCCAGCAGCTTTGTCCTTGGGGCCTTAGCCATGCACTAAAGGGTGGAGCATGGAGACAGGTGGCTTATATCCAGGTCTGTCTTTGGTTCAAGGCTATATATTGGGTCCCTTTTTATCCTTTATGAAAACTCACCAGGACTGGCTGCACCACACTTGGTGGGAGGGAGGAGGAAAAAAAAGGTCAGAGACCTGGAGGAGAGGGAAGAGAGCCCTACTTACCAGAAGGTGGAAGCTGGGATGGGAGGGGGCTCTTTCACTCTTCTTCTCAGCTCCCAAGAACAAAAAAAGCCACCAGGACATCACCTTCTCTTTGTGTCTCCTGTTCCATTTAAATTGTGCACTCTTTGGAAGGCTGAATTCTGTTTGCTTGAGCTTTCATAAAAGCCCTTCTTGCACTGTGAGCATTAAATAACTGTGGGTGAGCAATTCTTGGTATTATACAAACTGGGATCAAAGATGACTTTATAATAATAGGAAGAGACAATCAGGACCTTATAAATAGCTTATCAGGCTGTAGTGAGCTTATTTTAACTTTCAAACCCCCTTGAGCTTTTCTGGTCTATAATAGTGACAATGTAACAGTGTCCAGGTCCAGCTCCAATACAACAAACCCAATATCCTTTCTTGATATTTCTTAAAGTTTTAGTTCACAAGATCAAAGAGTAAAACCATAACTTCCTAACTTTCCATATTGAGATAAAACTCCTTTTAGAAAAATTCTAAACTAGGCCAATAGCGAAACCCTGATGAGAATGGAGGCTCTGTTGGGAAAATGCAGAAAGCAGCACATTTGCTATCCTGATGTCATCGTCACCGGCAAGTATTTCTTGAGCTTCTGCTCCACAAACAGTGCGTGCATTGGGCAGGGGGCAGGGGAATGAATTATGAGTTTTGCAGTTCAGGAGGAAGACAGGCATTCCCACAACCGTGCAATGAGTAAACAGAGCAGTGGACTGGGGAGTCACATTAGTACCCTTGATATGTATTATAGGCTTTCCATTTTGGGTCAGCCAGAAAGTCAGCAGGGGATTTTTAAAAGCCACAACCCATTTCCTTAAATGTACATTTTATTTTATTTTATTTTTAAGATTTTATTTATTCATTTGGCAGAGAGAGACACAGCGAGAGAGGGAATACAAGCAAGGGGAATGGGAGAGGGAGAAGCAGGGTTCCAGCTGAGCAGGGAGATTTATGTGGGGCTCAGTCCTGGGACCCTGGGATCATGACGTGAGCTGAAGGTAGACTCTTAACGACTGAGCCACCCAGGTGCCCTAAATGTACATTTTATTTTTTATTCTTTATATTTTTAAAGATCTTATTTATTTATTTGACAGACAGATCACAAGTAGGCAGAGAGGGAGGCAGAGAGAGAGAGAGGAGGAAGCAGGCTCCCTGCCGAGCAGAGAGCCCAATGCAGGGCTCAATCCCAGGACCTCAAAATCATGACATGAGCTGAAGGCAGAGACTTTAACCCTCTAAGCCACCCAGGCATCCCTAAATGTACATTTTAGATGCCAAACTGGGAAGGATGGGAGATTAGGGGCAGGACTGCCCAGGGAAGAAACTTTAAGGGAGCAACACTGCACCTTGAAAAGGGCAGGAGTCTGATTGCTCAGAATTCTGGATCCTCCCTTATTTTCTTCATGGCCGATAGACCTTTGTGACTTTGCATTCAGGCTTCCTGTGTGTTGTCCAGGAATGCTGACTTTAGGAAAGAGGGTTGCATGGATTTTTTTTGTTTGTTTCTATAGTAAGAGTCTGACAGATATTTATCTTTTATATTTATGCTGAGTGCAACAGGTGCCCCTTGAGTTGCTACAGAAGTTAAATGGCTGCTGTTTTCAGAATCTCTCCACCATTGGATAAGACTCTTAAGACCCAGGAGTCACTTTTTCAAAGTCAAGTTCTGGGACTTCCCATGAAGCAGACTCCTAGACCCCACTGTGTATTCTTGCCAGCTCTGTTCCAGGGCTCAACACCCATAGAGCAGAGCCTAAGGAGAACTTGTAATTTGCTGACAGACATGGAAGGTCCATGGGAGGGTCTCATCCTTTGTTCTCTTTCTTTGCCAGCTTGTGTCAATTGGGGAAACTGAGTTGCTTTCTATATAAGCTGTGAGCCCTTCAATGGAAGAAGACCCTTTAATTAGAACCCTCGGAATCCCTTCATAAAGGACCCCAATTCTGCAGTCTACTATGGGGTTAGGGTATGGTCTCTGGAGATCTGGGGCATCATCTTTGCATTCTTCCAAGAGTCCCATTTACCATCTGGCTGGCCACAGATATCCTCAAGAAGTGTATGTGGATTAGATGACACCTGATTTCTTAAGACAGTAATCTGGGTGGTTTGTGGTATGTTTGTGTAAATGTGGGTGTGGTTGAGCACATGTGAGAGTGTGGTTGTGTGTGAGTATAAGATGGGGCATGGTTGAGACAGTGGTTGTACCAAAATGTATTTTTATTTTTCTTTTTTGAGCTATCCAGAAATCCTGAATTCTCCTCCCAAGTTGAATGCAGTGAAATCTTCCTCAGTAAGCCTGACATCATAGAATGCACCCATGAAGAGGTGAGGAGGGATCCCAAGGCTAGTAACTTTATTTCCAGCACATCTTTCTTGGCCTGTGACTCCCCCACCGTGACACTGTATGTTCTCCTATGTTTGACTCAGAGCAGTAAGATGGCCTGGGGAGGCTGACACCTGCCTGGGTGAGAAAGAATTCAGTAATGAAATCTTTCCATTCTTCAGCACTGCAGGCTCAGTCACAGTCCCTGGCTATCAGGCTTGCTGAACAGAGGGAGTCTGGGATCACAGCACAGAGAATTCTGTGGAAAATGAATCAACTGTGGAATTCCCACATATTTTACTATGGATGATGTGCCAGCTGGCATAAATCTGACACTGAGCCGGGGCAGGCACTGTTCTAAGAGCTTCACAGACATTTATTCCTTGGTCTTCTGGATGATGTTTTCAAATTAGTTATTTTTTCTTTCAGTCCTTTTGAGATATAATTGACATGTAACACTGTATACATGTAAGGTCTATAGCATAATGACTTGACTTACATAGATTGTGAAGTCAGTGCTATTTTAAGCCCCATTTTATAGATGAGGAATCTGAGGTTCAGAGGAGTTCACTAACTGGTTCAGAGTTGCAGGGCTGGGAATGACCCTGGACAGACCAACACCTGAGGCTCCATGGCTATATTCAGTACAGATGAATCACAGAACTGCTTTTCTCAGAGTTTGGTGCCAGAGGGACATACTGTAGCCTCGTGTAAGCACCAACTTGAATGGAATATTGCCCTCTTACCAGTGCAGCTGTGTGGGTGTCCAGGACAGCCCTGGATGCTGCTGACTCAAAAGAGCAGCCCCTAAGAAAACACAAAAGAAGAAGAGTGCATTTATATGTAAAACCAAGGGCATTTCCTGGTCTTCTTCTGGCAATTAGGGTTGCAGAGAAGTTATACTGCCTAAAACACAAATATTCTCATTTCCGTGAGTCTAGAGTCAGGAAGGCCTTCCCTCAACTTAATGTTCTCAAGTATATGCACATGATGTGTATGTCAGGTTATTTGGGGGCTATTCAGTATTCAGGGAATAAACATTTTTGCCACCGGTATTCTTCAAAGAGCTGGAGCAAATAATGCTAAAATTTGTATGGAATCAGAAGAGACCCCGAATTGCTAAGGAAATGTTGAAAAACAAAAATAAAACTGGGGGCATCACATTACCTGATTTCAAGCTTTACTACAAAGCTGTCATCACCAAGACAGCATGGTACTGGCATATAAACAGACACATAGACCAGTGGAACAGAGTAGAGAGCCCAGATATGGACCCTCAACTCTATGGTCAAATAATCTTCGACAAAACAGGAAAAAATATACAGTGGAAAAAAGACAGTCTCTTCAATAAATGGTGCTGGGAAAACTGGGCAGCTATATGTAGAAGAATGAAACTCGACCATTCTCTTACACCGTACACAAAGATAAACTCAAAATGGATAAAAGACCTCAGTGTGAGACAGGAATCCATCAGAATCCTAGAGGAGAACATAGGCAGTAATCTCTTCGATATCATCCACAGCAACTTCTTTCAAGATATGTCTCCAAAGGCAAAGGAAACAAAAACGAAGATGAACTTTTGGGATTTCATCAAAATCAAAAGCTTCTGCACAGCAAAGGAAACAGTCAAGAAAACAAAGAGGCAACCCACGAAATGGGAGAAGATATTTGCAAATGACAGTACAGACAGAAGGTTGATATCCAGGATCTATAATGCACTCCTCAAACTCAACACACACAAAACAGACAATCATATCAAAAAATGGGCAGAAGATATGGACAGACACTTCTCCAATGAAGACATACAAATGGCTATCAGACACATGAAAAAATGTTCATCATCACTAGCCATCAGGGAGATTCAAATTAAAACTACATTGAGATATCACCTTACACCAGTTAGAATGGCCAAAATTAGCAAGACAGGAAACAACATGTGTTGGAGAAGATGTGGAGAAAGGGGAACCCTCTTATACTGTTGGTGGGAATGCAAGTTGGTGCAGCCACTTTGAGGAAGTGTGGAGATTCCTCAAGAAATTAAAAATAGAACTTCCCTATGACCCTGTCATTGCACTCCTGGGTATTTACCCCAAAGATACAGATGTAGTGAAAAGAAGGGCCATCTGTACCCCAATGTTTATAGCAGCAATGGCCACGGTCGCCAAACTGTGGAAAGAACCAAGATGGCCTTCAACGGATGAATGGATAAGGAAGATGTGGTCCATATACACTATGGAGTATTATGCTTCCATCAGAAAGGACAAATACCCAACATTTGTAGCAGCATGGACGGAACTGGAAGAGATTATGCTGAGTGAAATAAGTCAAGCAGAGAGAGTCAATTATCATATGGTTTCACTTATTTGTGGAGCATAACAAAAAGCATGGAGGACATGGGGAGTTAGAGAGAAGGGGGTGGGGTAAATTGGAAGGGGAGGTGAATCATGAGAGACTATGGACTCTGAAAAACAATCTGAGGGGTTTGAAGTGGCGGGGGGTGGGAGGTCGGGGTACCAGGTGGTGGGTATTATAGAGGGCACGGATTGCATGGAGCACTGGGTGTGGTGAAAAAATGATGATACTGTTATCCTGAAAATAAATAAATAAAAAAATTTTTATCAGCTATGGAGAACTAGAAATGTACCCCTGCAAAAAAGTGAAACCACTTGGAAGTATAGGCTTCCAGTGATGCAATAAATAATCTACAGGAATAAAAAGTACAGCACAGGGAATGTAGTCTTTGGCATTGTAATAGCATTGTATGGGAACAAATTGTAGCTACACTTGTGGTGAGGATACCAAAACTCATGGAATCACTATGTTGTACAATGTTATGTATATAACATTCCATAACTTACAGGATCACTATGTTGTACAATGTTATGTATGTAACATTGTGTTTCAACTATATTTCAATTAAAAATGAAAGGGAAACTATTGCTAGAGAATTTCAGTAAGCTGAAACCTTCTAGTGTGGAGGAATCAGAAAGTTCTCACTGCAGCCACAATCTGTCGAATAATAAAGACCAAACAAATTTCCTCTTAAACAAGTGAACAAGTGTGGAAAAACAAGTATGGAAAATGGGTGATTTGTCTTGGTCTTGAAGAGTCAACTCTTTTTTTTCTTTTGCTGAAGTAGAGTAAGAAAGACTGCTGCATCCATCCAAGGGAAACTTTACTCAGTGTCAAAGTATACTCTTTCACGAATATTGTTATGTCAGGAAAATAACTGAACACTTCAAGTTAGTATGTATGCCAAAATGCTGTTGGTGGGCCTCTCACCCATTCTTAGTTTTAGGTGTTTTTTTTTTTTTTTTCCTTCTGAGTGTGCTCCAATACCATGAAAAACATTCCATAATGTCACCTGCTTATTAACTCCTTCACTCAAGAAAAGCCAGGTGCATAGTGAATAGCAAATATGTCCCATTCTCAGAAAGTTTTCCATTGTCTTAACTTAGGAAGGAGTTAATTTATGCCAGTGTTCAGCTGAGTGACAGATTACATGATTGAGACAATAAAACTATAGGAATTCAATGGAAAAAAATTAATGAATTTGGGCTTGAAAAGTAGAGATGGGGTGAAAAAAGATGAAGGACAGGAAATAATCTCAATAAAGTCCTGTGGGGGCACAAATGGGGTTCATTTCAGAGTGAGTGAGATGCTTCAATCAGTGTAGACCAGGAGCCAACATGTTAAATTAGGACTCAATAAATATCTGTATTGAAACTCTCCATCTTCAAAGACAGCTGCTCAGGGCGTCATGTAAGAAATGGACTATTTCTTAACTGTGCACATCTCATCTGTGGTGATTAATTTTATGTCTTGACTTGGCTGGGCCACAGTGCCCAGCTATTTGGTCAAATGTCAGTCTTGATATTGCTCAGAAGGTTTTTTTTTTTTTTTTTTTAATGAAATTAACATTTAAATCAGTAGATTTTGAAAACAGACCATGATTCTCAATGTGGGCTTTATCCCATTCACTGAAGGCCATAAGAGAAAAAAGACTGGACCTCCTAAGGAAGAGGGGCTTCTGTCTCCAGAGTGCCTTTGGATTTGAGCTGCAATGTCAACTGTTCCCTGGGTCTCCAGCCTGTTAGCCAATCCTGCAGATTTTGGACTTGCCAACACCCACACTCATGTGAGCCAGTTCCTCAGTGATGGATATTAAGGAGGGCACAGACTACATGGAGCACTGGGTGTTATACACAAATAATGAATCTTAACACTACATCAAAAACTAATGTTGTACTGTATGCTGAGTAACATAACATAATAATAAAAAAATTTTTTTAAGGGTGAAAAAAAGTCCCTCCCTCCTTCTCTTTACTCTTTCTCTCATTCTTCCTCTATCCTGTTGGTTCTGTTTCTCTGGAAAACCCTGCTTCTCTGGAAAAATGGCCCTAGGTTCAAATGTCAGCATTGTCATGTTTCCACATGTGTTCAGCAGGCAGAACATGTGGGCAGAGCATGTACTAACACTGTGAAGTATTTGTATATTTCATATAAAATAATAAAACGTAGGGACGCCTGTGTGGCTCAGTCCATTAAGTGTCTGCCTTTGGCTTAAGTCGTGATCCCAGGATCCTAGGATTGAGCCCTGCATTGCCCTGGGCTTCCTGCTCAGTTCAGAGTCTGCTTTCCCCCTCGCTCTGTCCCTGTCCAACCCCCCCGCTGTCCCCACTCATCTGCTCTTTCTTGCTTTCTGTCTCTCTCAAATAAATAAATAAATAAAATATTTTAAAAAGTAATCATAATAAACATGGGCTAAATCAGACATAATACATTTGGTTATCTTTTAATTCACATAAGTAGTACTTGACCCCAAAACCTCAAGACAATATATGGGAGAAATTTTAAATTTGAGAAAATTTGATCTACTAACTTTAGTTTTTTTCTGATTAATTTGAAAAAGATAAATAATATGACCTCATTTTCCTGAAGACATTTTAATCTCATTCACAGAAATCAGGTTTTGTTGAAAGCAAAGACTTGGGAGTACTGAATTAGGATAGGGATTCTCAAATTCACAGGGTTCCACTTAAGGTCTGCAAGGCACCTAGGCAGACAGGTGTTTTTATGTTCCCAGGTGACTGTGATGGGCAATCAGAATTGAGAATCCTTAGTTTCCAGGACAGCATCTGACCTTACCTGGTGTGGAAGCCTTTTACACAGAGCACTTCCCAGGACATCCTACAAGACGGATCAGCAGCTAGGACAGGGAAAGAACTAGGCTTTGGAAAGAACCACTCTCCTTCCTCTGAGGGGAGAAAGGAGAAACAGTTGCCTCAGAGGAGTAGCACATAGCCCTGCTGGGGCCAGGCATGGGCAGAAGAGTAACTCACACTACACACCTGTGTGGGAGGTGTGCACAGAGGAAGAACAAAGAGAGCAGGGCCTCAGGACTTCCAGGTCCCAGCAGCAATGTCCATGTTGGCATGGATTGGGACAGAGTCCTTAGGGATAGGTAATGATTAACTATCTTTGTCACTCAATAAGTACTTTCTCTTTGAGGATTTATTTTTTAATATATACTCTGGAATATATTCTGAAATTGTTAAAGAACAGTTATGATATCTAGTGATTTTTTAAAGTAACTGTGAGTTTAATAAACTTTAAAAAATGCTCGTAAGGCCTTATTCCATGTGGTTCTCAGGAATTCAATCTTGAGTACAGAATCATTGCTCTATCCTATATACCTAAACTTCTGCCACAGCCCAGAATGAACTCTTCAACCACAGTCAACAGCAGTGGTATTTTGCCCTAGAGGCACCTGGGGGAAGCACGATAAACTGGATTTGTGGGCAAGTAGAAACCCTGAAGAATGGTGCTTCAGCAATACAACAAATCCCCCAGAGCAAATAAACACTTTCAAACTCTGATAAATTGTGAGCACAGCTTTTTCCTTGATACCTGCAAAAACAGTTTATTAATCATATTGTTTCCACTTTAATAATTTCTCTGACTATTGGTGGTGAGTTTATGCCATTAGACAACTGATATGTCACACCAGAGTCTGGGGTCTGATATTTGACTGATGGGGGATAGAGTTCAAATTAGATGGGTAAGTAGAGAGATAGAGAGGGGATGGTTGGATGGATGGATAGATGAATGCACACACACACACACACACACACACACAAACTCACATACACACACACACACACATATATGTAAGAAGAAAGAGGGATATATAGATTGATAGGTAGGTAGATAGATGAATTGATAGATAGCAGTTGTATGACCCACAAAGCACTTCATCATATGATTTCATTTAATCCTTACAATAATCCCCTTGAACGGGTATAGTCATATTTATTCCTTTTATAGATTTGTAGATGAGAATAATGACATCAGTGTTAACTTGTACAAAATCACACCTCTTGGGACACCTGGGTGGCTCAGTGGGTTAAGCATCTGCCTTCGGCTCAGGTCATGATCCCAGGGTCCTGGAGTCAAGTCCTGTGTTAGGGCTCCCTGCTCGGTGGAGAGCCTGCTCTCCCCCCCCCCCGCCCCCCGCCTGCCTCTCTGCCTACTTGTGATCTCTGTCTGGCAAATAAATAAATAAAACTTAAAAAAAAAAAAAAAGATCACACCTCTGGCAAAAAACAAAGCAAGGACTCAGACAAAGGACTTGTTCTTTCTGTAGTACTCTCAGGAAGGGAGTCCATGTCTTAAAACATACCTCTCCATCTTTTCTCAGGTGATGTCATCTACCAGTGAACTACACAGTCCACTATCAGCAGTGAGGTTTTCAATGAAACGTGACTGTGAGAGATCATATGTCTGCTAATACTCACACCAAAGAATTCGTGACTCAAGTGAAGATGTTTCCTATGGATGGTTGACAAAGGGAGAATGAGAGTAGACAGAGCCCCAGACTTCCAAGGATGCCTGCACAGTTGAAAGGGGGAGAGTCTTCTGGACCAGACGGGAGGGAAGACCCAACCAACTAAAAATTGGAACTGGGAGCATTGCCTTATTCTTGATTCACATGTTCATCTGCACCAGGCCAGGTAGAAATACAGAGGAGGTGTTTATCGAGCCCTTTTTTCCCCTTCCTATCCTAATGCAAGTCCTAGAGAAAGCAGAGCTGGAAACAAGATCAAAGTTCTATGATTAAATGGGAAGTTCAAGTCCGGGGCAGTGAGGATGAGGAAAATGGATGGTAAGGCAAGAGAAGATCCCATGTGATGTTCATACTTTTCCATGAAGACACTGTACTTCTTAGCAGCCTCCTTTATTTGGCCTGTGGACCTTCTCCCAAAGGATTGTGAGATGGACCCTCACTGTAGAGCAGGCTTTTGGAGAATTGTACTGAACTCCATCACTCTGCAATTTCCATTGGTCAAATCTCAACCCACAGGGACCTAACTTCCCATCACTGATATGTCTGTCACCCAGTCCTCTAAATCTGCATTTGTACTCCTTGCATCCAGGGCTGAGTGGTCCTGAGCAAGAGAGAGAAAAGGAAGGTGATGAGAACCTCTGAGCCAGAATCCAAGAGTGGATCTCAACCAATTGTAGCTGTAGGTTTTATTCCTTTGAAATTTCTATGTGCTTCCTACACTAGGAAAAAAAAAAAAAAAAAAAGCATGTGGATTTCACGGGCACTAATCTCCATAATCTTTAGTAGGGATTTACTGATTTATTTAACATTTTAATTCACCAACTTTGAGCACTCAGGAGAAGTTTTGCCCATCATCTGCAGCAGAAAATTGATGTCACATAGGTTCCTTCTTCCCTTTGGAATTCTGTCTAGTTTCTAAAGTTTCTTCTAGTTTCTAGGAGTTTCTCTTAGATCCTTCCATCTCTGCATATTCGAGATTCAGAATAAAAAATGCATCTCTTTTTCTATATCTCAAAAGTGATCTCTAATATGTATTTTTTAATTGACCTGGTATTTGCCTCCCTTATTTTTCATTTTCACTTTCCCATGACATAGTAAAACCCACATGGCTTTCTTGAAATGCATATTTGTGAAGGTTTGTGTATTGCACAGTCTTCTACTTCTCCTTGTATAGCTCAAATCCAGTTAATGAGGTCTGGCCCACAAACTCTCCATGAGTGGGCTCTGTACTGCACTGGCCTGGCTTCCTACCTGCCACCAATAATCACCTCCTCTGCAGCTCAGCCTCCTTGTCCCTGCCTAGACTGCAGGTCACCACCCTGACACACCTCATGCTTCCTGATACATGTTCTGTCTGCCTCTGCATTCTCTCCCCACCATCCCTTCTTGTCCTGGGGAAATTCTCACCCAATTCTAAGTCACCCCAGGCTACCAGGTACACTGAGCAGACTCTAGCTTTGGAGGTTCATGAACTGGCTTCAAGTCCAGGGCCCATCAATGTATGTTCCATATTAGAACCTAAACTCCCTGTAATCTAGTTCCCTTGTCATGTAGGAATCATAATGTCATCCCCATTGCATAGGAGACAATTTTTCATATATATGTGCACATCTTAAATCACTTTTGTTCTGGACTATCTTCCCAAAGATGTTTGTATAGCAAACAGCTTTGCGAGCTAGAGATAGTGTCTCCCTCTGTGGCAGAAGGTAGATTTGTTTCCTGACCAAGATATTAAAGATATTGTTGCAATTTGAACAAGTCTGTTAACAACCACCTTGTAGGATTGGGGGTTCCTGAGCTTAGGGCTCCTCAGCTATGACACAGACCTAATGTATGTATGCAGCATCCATCTAGGCCCATCTCTGCATCACTCCCATGGAACTTTGAGGGCAAGGGGGAACAGATACCAATGAGTAATGAAGTAGTGAAGGACTCTCTTCCTGGATTGCAGATGGCTGCCTTCTTGCTATCTCCTCGTATGTCTCTGACCTAGAAGTCTTGTATCTTTTTCCTGTTTCCATGAAGAGCAGCAGGCTAATTAATTAGCTTGCAAAGAGGGTAAACTCTCAGACACTTCAGGATTCTTGATTCCTTTCCTCTGGCTGAGGGGAGATTTTCCTACTTCCAGACAATGTGATAGAATGTGCAGGAGTTCCTTCCTGGCCGTCCTCCTAACTTAAAGACACACATGCTTCTGTTGCAGCATCAGTCATAGCCAGCTCTATATCCAGGCAGAGCTCTTGGTTCATGGAGCTATGAAGTAACTTTTCATGCAATAAATTATTATGCCTTAAGATTGCTCTGCTATTAAAATCTACTGCTGCCTTGTGTCTTCTCTTGCCATCATTTCTTTTCTGTTAAAAATAAAATGTTTAGGGGCACCTGGGTGGCTCAGTGGGTTAAACTGCTGCCTTCGGCTCAGGTCATGATCTCGGGGTCCCGGGATCGAGTCCCGCATCGGGCTCTTTGCTCAGCAGGGAGCGGGCTTCCTCCTCTCTCTCTCTGCCTGCCTCTCTGCCTACTTGTGATCTCTGTCTGTCAAATAAATAAATAAAATCTTTAAAAAAAAAATAAAAATAAAATGTTTAAAAAGTGTATAAGCATGTGTGGATTCCTCATTTGTTTTGAAATGTAGCCTCTGTTTTGGTAAGGGCCAAAAGCTGACACAAGGTTCTTCTCCAGGCTTAATTCAACTTATTCACTTGGGATGGGGTTGGGAGGTTATAAACCTTTCAAAATTAAGTGAAAGTTGTGTGCATTTGTCTATTTTCCTAGGAATAAGGATTATTACCTTTATTGGAATCATAAAGTTATCTGTACTAAAGCCCCTGAGTTGAATACAATATATTTTAGCCATAACAAATAGGGCTTTGTTGCACTTCCCTAGAGGCGGTGCTGAGAGTAAGCCAGATGGTGCATCCTCCAGGCTTCATCATGGGGAAACCATGAAATGAACACACAAATAAAGAAACCTGACCACTTAAGGGAGCCAGCAAGAGAGAGGACCAAATAAGACCTCCCAGACCGGAGCAATTTCCAGTGAAGATGGGATATGGGAACTCTACAAAAATAGCTATTTTTTTTTCTAAAAACAAAATATTTTAGGGGCTCCTGGGTGGCTCAGTTGGTCAAACATCTGAATCTTGGTCTCAGCTCAGGTCATGTTATCATGGTCAGGTGATTGAGCCCCCACCTTGGGCTCAGTGCCGAGCACAGAGTCTGCTTCAGATTCTCTCACTCTCCTGCTTTCTCTCTCAAATAAATAATAAAAAAAAAACTTCTAAAAAATCTTTTTAAGATGTTAAGAATTCTTCTAATGTATGTTTAAAATGGAAGATAATATGGTATCTTCTATTACTATAACTAATGTTTTAGTCAGCTTAGTCTATCATCAAAAAATACCATACTTGGAGTGGCTTAAACAAGACATTTACTTTCCGTTTTAGAGGCTGAAAGTCCAGGATCAAAGTCAGCATAGTAGGTTCCTGGTAAGGACTCTCTTCCTGGATTGCAGATGGCTGCCTTCTTGCTGTGTTCTCACATGTCAATTGATGATGGAGCAAAAAGAAGAGTAAGCTCTTTTGTGTTTCATCTTTTAAGGAGGCTAACCCCACTCATGAGGGCTCCACAAAATTATTTCCAAAGGTCCCACTTCCAAATCCATTCCATTAGGGGTTGGGGCTTCAAAATATGGATAGGGTGGGGCACAATTCAGCCCATGGCAACTAGAAAAGCTGAATTTCACATACACTGCTTCCTAGCAAATGCCAATGCTACATATGCCTTTGAGAAATGCCTGCACTTGTGACCCAGGATAGGTGTACTCGAACACTTGCAGCAGCACTGTGACCCACAGCCCCTAACTGCCAAGACCCAAAAGTCTAGCAGTAGTAGAATGGGTAGATGTAATGAGGTGCATTGACATAAGGGGCACTGCCCTTTAAGAGGTGAAAATAGACAAAGCACATCTGTATGCATGAGCACAGAAGAATTTCACCAACAACATCAGGTGGAAAGAATTGCCTGCAGAAGGGTGCACAATAAGATCTGGGTTATACAGAGCTCAAAAATGGGCAAAACTGAATATGACATTGCCTGGGAATATGCATATGTCAGGCATGGCTACCAAGAAAGTCAAGGGAACAAGTAGCCCATTTCAGAGTATTTGTTGGGGTTGGGGGTGGGGGATTGTCAGAAGAGGACACTGGGTCCAGGGGTCAATAGTATCAGTCATGTTCTCTGTCTTAAGCATGAATTATAGGGACACAGCAGTTTATTTCATCATTATTTAAAAAAAAAAAAACCTATGTATATAACGATATATGTATTGTCTTAGTCCATTTGGACTTTCGTAACAAAGTGCCACAGACTGGGTCGCTTATAAACAACAGAAATTTATTTCTTACAATTCTGGAGGCTAGAAGTCTAAGATCAGGATGCAAACATGGTCAGGCTCTGGTGAAAACCCTTTTCCAGCTGCAGACTACTAACTTTTCACTGTGTTCCTCACATGGTAGAAGAGACAAGGGAGCTCTGTGAGGTCTTTTTGATAAGAACACTAACCCCATCCACTAGGGTCCACCCTGTGATCTAATCACTTTCCAAAAGCGCTATCTCCCAATATCATATTGGAGGTTGAAATTTCAACATTTCAGACCATAGCATACATGTATTACATATATCTCGCCGATACCATACATAACATATATGTATATGTCATAACAGTCTTTTGTATGCAGAAGTCAAATTACTTCGGGGGGCACTTACCCTGAAGGTCATCATTTATTTCTGCCCAGCTGCCAGTAGCATGAGCAGCAGCAGGGGTATCTTAGCTCACACACCCTGGCCTTTGACCCAGGTGAAGTCCTGAAAAGCCGGTGGTCACCATACACCCTCAGGAGAGACACCCATAAGAGCTACTCTGGTCCCACAGCCTAGGCTCAGCACAAAAGGTATGGATCAAGCTCCTGTCTACAGAAGCACCTAGCACTATGCATGTCATTGTTAGTAGCACCCTTGGGCCTGCTGTAGCAGTCTGAGGACTGCACAGGAAGTTACCAAAACTTGATATGTTGGTATATCAGGAGATAGTCATGAATGAGCTTAAGCCCTATGTTCTGTGTTCTGCCATCAAATCTTTCCATGTGATTTTGATTTATAATTACTGAAGCGTCAACATGCAGTATATCTATATGCTCGTAGACAGACTCAAGGTCATCATTGTCCATATCATTGGCAATTCCACCTGGCATCAATACATGCTTTTCTAGTTCATATCTGGCATTCTCAGGAAGTAGATTCAGTGACATGTAGACTCCTAAGTAAAGCCAGTTCTTGAAGAAGAGTTTCCTTTTGTTTTTGACAATATTCAGTCGTTCAGAGGGTGGAATCCCTCATCATATGCCTCTGAAATGTCCAAGATTGCTCTTGAGTAGGGCTCTGTGGAACCATGGGCAATACAAGGTTATGGTATGTACAGTTTAGAGAAATATTAGAGGTGACAGATGTCACTCAGAATACAAATGCAGAATATAAACATAAATTTCAGAGGTTAAGAAACAGGACTGCTCAGATTCTGCCAGTAGATTTCTGCAGTTATATGGGATCAATGTTCTGTGGGAGCATTTCAGGTACCTTCAATTTATATACACTTTTCCAGGCTTTTTGACCCGTCAGTTTTCCAGGCATTCATCATGGTGTAGCTTTATGGGATTTTTGGGGGGAGTCTTCTTCTTTTTTTCCTTTTTCTTCTACCCGCTTTTTTTTTCTTTTTTTTTAAAGTAAACCAGGAGTTAAAGTCTTGTGTCTAGACCTGATTCTGTTATTTGCAAAGCCATGTGACTTCAAGCAAGACACTTAACTTCTTTGAACTTCATCTTTCTTCTGTAAAATCAAGGCACTGGTTTACATAATCTTAATGCTCTTTGTTTTAAATCAATGATTCTATAATAAATGTGGGTGTCTGTCTTGCTGTAAATGCCAGTATGTCATGAATACATACCTCATCTAAGAATCTGAGTGCCAACTGAATTTAGTAAGTCAGGGAAGATGAGTTAAATGGCACTCCATGCCAATGTGAAAATTTTCAGGAATTTAACTGGGCTAAGGCATTGATAATATCACCCATGTCCACTCCATTTCTTGAGTAAAAGCTCTAGGTTATGCCTCACACAATATTTAATCAAAGATGGATCATAGACCTAAAAATAAAAGCCAAAATGATAATGCTTAAGAAGTAACTAGAACCTGATATGAGGAAGTGGTGATGCAACATGGGGGCTTAAGTGGGTAGGAGAAGAATAAATGAAACAAGATGGGATTGGGAGGGAGACAAACCATAAGTGACTCTTAATCTCACAAAACAAACTGAGGGTTGCTGGGGGGAGGGGGTTAGGGAGAAGGGGGTGGGATTATGGACATTGGGGAGGGTATGTGCTTTGGTGAGTGCTGTGAAGTGTGTAAACCTGGTGATTCACAGACCTGTACCCCTGGGGATAAAAATATATGTTTATAAAAAATAAAAAATTTATAAAAAAAAAAAAAAAGAAGTAACTAGAAGACTACTTGTAATGTGGGGTAGGAAATAAATCTTGGACAGCACACATAGAGTACTAACTATGAAAGAAAAAAATTGATAAATTCAAGTTCAAAATTTTAAAATGATCTCATCAAAAGAAAATATTTTAAAAATAGAAAGATAAGACACAAACTGAGATAAAATATTTACAAGACATATATTTGACAAAGAACTTATGTCCAGAATATATAATTTTTACAGCTCAATAATAGACAAAGAACCCAATTTATTTTTTTTGAAAATTGAAAGACTTGAATAAACAGCATAAAAAATAGACTAAAAACCAACCAATGAACATATAAGTAAGTAGCCAATATCACTTATCAGTAAAATGTCAATGGAACCACAATGAAATATCACTTCACACACATTAGAATGGCTAAAACTGAAAATACTTATATCTCTAAAAGTTGAAAGGATTTGGGTCATCCTGAAAACATACTCCTGGTAGGAGTGTGAAATGGTGCAACCACTTTGGAAAACAGTTCAGCTGTTTCTTAAAAAGCATTTTCACTTCCAGGGTCTTGATCCAAAAGAAATAAAAATATGCATTCACAGTCAGAGTTGGATGTAAATATTTATAGCAATGTTATTGTATAATAACCTTAAACTGGAAAATCCTAAATGTTTATCAGTGGGAGAAAATCAATAAACACATTGTGACACAGTTATGTAATTGAATACAAATCAACAATAAAAATGGAATTATTGATACACATTAACCACATGGGTGAGTCCAAAATATTTATGTTGATGCACCCCAATGATCATAGCAGCAATGTCCCCAATAGCTAAAATGTAGAAGGAATTGTCCTTCAATGGATGAATGGATGAAGAAGATGTGGTTGATATATATGATGGAATATTATTCAGCCATCAAAAAGGGTTAATATCTACCATTAACATCAGCATAGATGGAACTGGAGGGTACTATTCTAAGTGAAATAAGTCAGTCAGAGAAACACAATTATCATATAGTTTCACTCATATGTGGAACCTAAGGAAGAGTGCAGAGAACAATACACGTAGGGGAAAAAACTGAATGGGAAGAATCAGAGAGGGAGACCAACCACATGAAACTCTTGACTCCGGGAAACAAACTGAGGGTTGTTGGAAGAGAGGTGGGTGGGAGGATGGGGACTGGGTGATGAGCATTAAAGAGGGCACATGAAAAAACCAGTACTAGGTGTTATACTCAACCAATGAATCATTTAACATTATATCAAAAATTATTGGGGAATTTGGAAGGGGAGATGAACCATGAGAGACTATGGACTCTGAAAAACAATCTGAGGGTTTTAAAGGGGTGGGGGGTGGGAGGTCAGGGTACCAGGTGGTAGGTATTATAGAGGGCACGGATTGCATGGAGCACTGGGTGTGGTGCAAAAATAATGAATACTGTTATGCTGAAAATAAAAATAAATTAAAAAAAAAGAAAAAAACTAATGATGTACCATACCTTGGCTAATTGAATTTAAATGAATAAATAAATAAATTTAAAAAATTACATTGAAAGGAAGCTAGACATTAAATAGTACATAGGCTATTATTCTAGAGTTCAAGAACAGATGAAACTAATCTATAGTAACAGAAATCAGATCAGTAATATGGGCATAGAGTAGAATTGAAATGGACAAGCCAGACATTTTTTTAAATTTATTTTTTATTTATTTTCGGAATAACAGTATTCATTATTTTTGCACCACACCCAGTGCTCCATGCAATCTGTGCCCTCTCTAATACCCACCACCTGGTACCCCAACCTCCCACCCAACCGCCAATTCAAACCCCTCAGATTGTTTTTTAGAGTCCATAGTCTCTCATGGTTCACCTCCCCTTCCAATTTCCCCCAACTCCCTTCTCCTCTCTAACTCCCCATGTCCTCCATGTTGTTATGCTCCACAAATAAGTGAAACCATAGGATAATTGACTCTCTGCTTGACTGATTTCACTCAGCAAGCCAGAACATTTTGTGCTGATGGAAATGTTCTCCATCTTGATTAGAGTGGTTACATGGTATATTTAAAAATATATATCATTATATAAATGATATGTAAAAATTATGAACTATGCATTTAAAATCTATGTATTTCATTGTATGAAAATTATATATTATTAAAAATAAAAGTTGGGGGTGACAGTTTAGCTCTTCCCTGATTCCATGGACAAAAACAGGACTTGAGTGTCTGCTCCAGGGCCATCAGTGAGACTGGGGGTAAAACCTTCAGTAGTTTAGCTAGGGAAGGCAGCCACAGGCAAAGATGTTATAGAAAGAGCATCCCATCAAACTTTTCTTCTGCTGTCAGAACCAAGTCAGGTGAGTGAGCCAATTTTCACCCTGGGTGAAACTTTACAGTGACTTCTTCAACCCAGAAATAGATTCCCATTTAGAAGCCAGAACCCAGCAATTACAGCTCAGCTCCCAGGAGCAGAGGAAGCATTAGAGCAGATGAAGTGCAAGCTCTAAAGTCAGGCTGCCCTGGCTCCCACTCTGAGGCTCAGCTGTTTTGGGTACTGCCTCCTTACCATCCCATTCTTTACCAAACAGTGGTAAAGAGCCCTCACCTCTAAGATCTGGTGTAGGATTGCGGGTACCTAGGTAAAATGCCCCACAGGTTTGGAGTTCAGGGCAATATAGCTTTTGTTAGTACTAGGCAGTGCTTTTTGCAATTTTCCCTCAATTTTCTACTGTGTGGTCTTTGTCAGCATCATCTTCTCTTCCTCCTCTCACTCACTTTCTTCTCCCTCTTTCTTCTTTCATTGTAGCTCCCAGAGGTATTCAGCACACCATTTTAATAAAACAAATAGATGGTGCTGTACTTGGATTTGGTTCTAAAAGTTGAAGAGTGAAAAAGACGATCGCCCTCGACCCGCAAGGACGACAAGAAGCCTGGTTCAGATGCATCTTCTCTCTCTTTATTTCCGCAAGTCTACACACTTACATATGCTTACATGACCAATCAGCAAGCAGGGTACAGGAGGGAGCGAATCAGGCTGTGCACCTAAACCAACAACTTTGCTAGCAACCAATGCTGTTTACTTCCTCTTTGGGCATTCCGCTTAGTCTCACGAGGCAATCCTAACCTGGCAACTAGCCAGGCGCCATCTTTTAATGGCGGAGGCCGCCCTGGCCAGGGGCCTGCCTCCGACATCTCCCCCTTTTTTCTTTTATGGCAGGGATAGTGCCTGTCTTAGGTGGTCAGTGGCGGGGAATATCCTTACCCGTCATCAGACGGCAGATATCAATGATCTGCGTCCTGTCTTAGGTTGGTATATTTCCCCCACCAATCTTACCCATCATTGACTACTGATCCAGCATACTTAGCCACACTTGGGGGGATGTTCCAGCCTCGATGGCTAACAAGGCCTGCACCATGGCTTGCTGTTGTCTATGTTGCTGTCGCCTCCAAATTTGCAGTTTCCTTACTAGCAGAATCAAGCCCACTACGAGGATTGTCATCAGACCAATTATGCTAGCCCATTGTTTCGTAAAGGTTAACACATCTTGCAATGTTTTGATTATCTCTGGGAGGGTTGCAAGCTCAACTCTGGTGTTATTTATCTTTGTTATGCCTAGCAGCAGGTGCTGAGTCTACAAGACACATTAACTGTTGTCTCAAAGGTGAGCTTATCTTTAGGGGACCTGAAGGTGTCCCCTATTCCCCCTTTTTGTTTATAAAGCGCATTTTTTATTGTAAGATGCGCACGCTCCATAACACCCTGTCCTTGTGGATTATAGGGTATTCCATGTATCAAGTGAATGTCAGGTTGTTGTAGGAAGGCTTTAAAGGGTTGTGAGGTGTAGCCTGGACCATTATCTGTCTTTAATTGGTGTGGCTTTCCCCATGCCACAAAAGCCTGTAGGCAATGGGCGATAACATCTCTGGATTTTTCCCCCGTATGCACTGAGGCGAAAATTATTCCAGAGCAGGTATCTACCGAGACATGAACATATCTTAACTTTCCAAATTCTGAAACATGTGTGACATCCATTTGCCATATATTATTAGGTAACAAACCCTTAGGATTAACCCCCAAGGACGGTGCAGGTAGTAAGATCACGCAATTTCTGCAGGAGACTACTATGTCCCGTGCCTGTGCTTTTGTTATGTTAAATTTGAGGCAAAGAGTTAAAGCATTCACATGGAACAGCTTGTGATAATGTCTCTCCTGTTGTACCGGGTTCTCAATGGCAAAGACAAATTCTCCTCTGGTTAAGGAGTCTGCTAACCGATTACCTTTTATCAGGGGGTCTCGTAAGGTTATATGAGCTCATATGTGGCCAATATAAAATGGAGCCTTCCTGTCCCAAACTAATGTTTGGATTTCTTGTAATGCCTTAGAGATAGTAGACCTGGCATTAATAGAACCCACATTTTCAATGATAGAGACAGCTTGCACCACATATCTACTATCTGATAAAAGGTTGAAGGGTTCTTAATGAAAACATTTGAAATGCTTTTATCACTGTGAGCAGCTCGGTTTCTTGGGGAGAGGAGCTTTGAAATAGAAAGGTCCAACTCTCTTCTTTGGTAAGTATAGCTCCTACAGGTGTCCTGGCTTCTTGCAGTAATAGCAAACTCCAGGAGTACCCCTATGTTTATATTGTTGAGCTCCCTGTAATCCTTGTAAACCTTGAGTGATAGCTGCAGCCATAACCTGCCCTTGAATAACACTGTCATTGATATCCCTGCAAACTTTAATATATGTACTCAAGTCTTTGCTTTTCCAAGGTCTGATGGCTTCTTTACACCATTATTAGCCCGCTCATAAGCCAGTTGTTTTATCAATGGCATGGCTGTCTCTACCTCCCAAATATTCGACCAGCTCTTTGCATCAGCCTCGCTACAAAATCAGCATATGCTTCATTTGATCCTTGTATTACCTTAGACAGCTGACCCTGTAAATCCCCACTGCCTTGAATTGTCTTCCATGCTTTAGTGGCCGCCGCGGCTATTTGCAGATACACCGCAGGGTTGTATTGTATTTGGGCCTGCTTTCCCATGTACGGTCCTATTCCCATTAACATTTCTAGGTCCCACTGAGGATTTCCAGCCGCTGTATTATGGCGGGCAGTGTCCTGTGAGTATTCTTGCCAGGCTGTTTTCCATACTAGATATTGCCCTCCTGACAAGGTTGCGCGGGCTAGGTTACCCCAGTCTTCAGGAACTAAGTTCATTCCCGCTATGGTCTCCAACAAAGATACCGTAAAGGCTGCCTGAGGGTCATACTGCATGACTGCTTCCTTTAATTGCTTAACTAGTTTAAAATCAAGAGGCTGATGATACCGCCGGTTGTTTTGGTCCTCTAAAACCGGAAAGGCAGAGGCCAGGTCATGATCTCTCCAGCTTGAAACCCTGCCACTACCACATGTGGTGCAGCAGCTACAAGCTCCTTGGCACGCCATAGGATTATACGGCGAAGGGGCACTAGGCGTCGCTGGAGTCGACAGTTTCAACTGTTCAAACTTGGAGTGCATTTTACGGTCTCTTCCCCTGACATTTCTTCTTCCTCTTCACTAGAACTACCCACCTCTGAGGCACCAGAAGACCGCTCCTCTTTCACTTCCTCCAATGCCTCTGCTCCCTCTTGTAGAGCTGATTCACATTTGGGTTTAGGTCCCACCAGGCATCCCCGGACTGAGGTCCATATTGCCAGGGTCCCGAGTGGCAAAGGCGTTTTATTGTCCTGTTTCTTCAAATCCTCCCCTAAGTGGTCCCATTGAGGTATGTTTAGCAAGCCTTCATCTAGAAACCATGGAGCCGCCTTTTCCACTGTATTCAAAAAGGCCCGAGCAGTTTTTGCTTTTAGTGGAGTTCCATTGGCTTTCAGCAGGTCTTCTAAAGACCCTTCCAACTGCACTTTCAGATCCCATTATGAACACACAAACAACAGACACGGACATTAAAGAATTGCCGCTAAATTCCAGCTCTAAGGCCACCCCGCTTCTTATTGTGGACTTGTACAAGTTAATCCCGGCTCTAAGGCTGCCCCACTTCTTACTGCGGACTTGTACAAGATTCCCACCACTTTGGTATATGTGCTGCCGAAGCGAGCACAAGATTCCCACCACTTTGATCATGGTCCCGTCCCCGCTTACCTGCAGTTTCGATAAGAAAATCCCGGCTCTATGGCTGCCCCGCTTCTTGTTGTGGTCTTGTACAAGTTTCCCACCACCTTTGTTGTGGTTTTACCCCGCTTACCTGAGGACTTCTCCCTTGCAAGGTTTTTCTATTTTTACTCCCAGCTTTACCGCAGAATTCCCACCTTTGAACGTGGCCTTTACTCCCCGCTTTACCATGGAATTCCCACTTTTGAATGTGGCTAATGTCCCCGCTTACCTGCGGACCTTTACTCCCCGTGTTCCTGTGGGTTACCTTGCAAGATTCCTTTATTTAGTTCCCGGGTGCCGGCGCCATTTATCGCCCTCGCCCCGCAAGGACGACAAGACACCCCAGTTCGGATGCATCTTCTCTCTATTTCCGCAAGTCTACACACTTATATATGCTTACATGACCAATCAGTGAGCAGGGTACAGGAGGGAGCGAATCAGGCTGTGCACCTAAACCAACAACTTTGCTAGCAACCAATGCTGTTTACTTCCTCTTTGGGCATTCCGCTTAGTCTCACGAGGCAATCCTAACCTGGCAACTAGCCAGGCGCCATCTTTTAATGGCGGAGGCCGCCCTGGCCAGGGGCCTGCCTCCGACAAGACTTTGTACAAGACAGAGCAGTTAGGAGGATAAAGAAAGAAGGACTTATATTTAACTTTCACAGACATTTCTCTTCCTAGTCATTAAATGCAATTCAGAAAATGTGAACGATATAACTAACTCTACATTAGGCACTGAGCTATCTCCTGGGAAACAAAAAGGAATAAAATATATTCCACTTCCTCTTAGAAATGACAGGTTTTTGTGTCACAATAGCTTTGAAAGTTTCTAGAATGGGCTTGGTGAAGAAAATTATATGTACATTATGTTCCCCTCCCCCCACACACAATAGATCCTTTATATAAACCTAGGTTTTTATACGTTTAATTTGTTTAAAAGTAGAAACAATCCACTTGATGAAGTCATAAATTGTTGATTTCTGGACATAATTTAGTTGGTGATGAGCAAAATTGGATGGAATAAAAACTTGAAAGAAGTCTTTGAAATAGCGCTTACTAGGAAGATTTTGTGCACTTGGCAAGTTCTTGGTGTACTGATGGTGAAGAGATATTGAACTTGGGGAAGTTACATCTGAGAGGAGGCCACAGTCAAGAAATACTTCATACAATTGAATGCAACACAATACAAAATAAAAAGTACTATATGATGTGTTCACAAGGAGCTATGGGAGCATGAGGAAGGCCACATTTGTTCACAGGAACCTCAAGGGAATCTCAAGGGAAGATGAGATGTGAAGGATGAAAGGCATTTTGCCAGAGGAAAAGAGTATGAGATTAACATGCATTCCAGAAAGTGCAAATAAGAGTGAGGGATGTGAATTAGTTACTGACAAAGATTCTCTCAACCAAACTTGAGCCAGGCAACTCAACTCTCTTTCAACAAGGCCCCATCCTTGAAATGTCTGTAAGAACCCAATTTTTCAATGAGTCAGTTTAGTTGGAATCTTGTGCCCTCAATATCTGATATCTGATCATCCTCAATGTCTGACCAAATTCCTCATCCCCTACCACCCCCCAGGTGATGTCTGATCACTCTGGCCTGCCTTCAGAAAGAATCATGTGAGGTCAACTCAGCCAAAATCTCATCTTACCCATGATGTTTCCTCTTAGGAACTTCCACACAATGGCTCCCCCCACCTAGCTTCCTTAGCTATAGATGTCCACTTGCTAATGCTGCATTTGAAACTGAGCCTGGTTCTAGAATGAGGTCTCATTTCCCCTACTGCAATTTTATTCCTGAGCAAAATTGGCTTTTACTCCTTTAGTTTCTGTCCAGCTCTGGTGTTTCTTTGACATGGTCTGTCAGACAAGCTAGGCTATGTCAAGTAACAAATAATACTAAGATTTCAAGAGCTCAAAACAACAAGGTTTATATATTACTTATGATAATGTCTATTTTTACTGATAGCAGGTTCTGCAGCATGGTGTCTCTCTCTCTCATGGTTTCAGGTTGACACAAACCTAATCTTTAGTATTGTGGTCACCATCCCTAGGGAGAAGAACATAATGACTCACATATTCTTCTTAAAGACTTCTTTTCATAGATGACTCATGTCCCTTTTACTCACACTTCATTATCCAAAGCAGTCACATGGTCATACCTATCTTCGAAGGAGTAGGGTTATGTAGTGGCACTATATAGTCAGTAGGAGAAATCCTGAAGTTTACTGACCCTTTAAATATGTTGAATGTAGCAGGGATGACTCAAAACCAATGAAGGTGAAATTATGAGGAGCCTAGTCAGCCACAGTTAAAAGTTTGGACTCTGAACTATGGAATGCCTCTTCTAAGCAGGAAAGAGACACAAGGCATTTTGGGCATCAGAAAAACAATTCTGAAGATGGTGTGGAGAAGGCCTTTGTGACAGCAGACATGGAAAGAAACTACTGCATCAATTGTGGTATTCAGCAGAAATGGAGAAGTGATATGAATTTGAGAAGTATTTCTAAGGTAAAATCAATGGAATTTGGTGAATAACTTGCTCTGTGTGGTAAGAAAGAGAGAGAGGACTCTAGGATAGTGTGGAGTTTAAGGTGGAAATTGAAGTGGTCAATTTCATGACTGAGATCAACAGTAGAGCAGAGCTGAGCAGTTTTGGAGGATAGGAGCACAATCTGAGAAATTTGGGGTTCAAAATGTCTGAGAGCATCCAGGATACCATATCCCTCCTGACATCATATCCAGATCAAGCAACAGGATAGTTACCTACCTTACAAGTGTGCCAAAGTGTTATCAGTAGATGAGAAGCCCCAGCTGGAGGGTACAGAAAGATAGAAAATTCAGGAAGGAAGCTGGAGAGAGGGGGAGACATAGTGGGAGTTCAGGGGCAGGGATTTGCCAGGATGTTGAAGGGAATAAGACATCTAAGAAGTAGGGTTCAGCCAACCCTGGCAAATGCTCATAGTCAGGTAAGCTGATCCTGAAAAGGAGACATATGTTTGGATAATTAGAAATTATTCGGGATATTGATGAGAGCAATTTCAGTGTGGAGATGGGGTCAGACATGGCCAAAGTTCAAAGAACTTGTATAAGTTCTTTTCTCTATTCAGAAATTTTTTTTCTTCTCATTCTCCAAAATCAGCTCAAGGAGAAACTTCCTCGAAATTTTTCCTTAGTGTTCTTCTTTCCAAGATACTTTCTTCCATCCCCTTTCCCTCAGCTAGTTTCTCTTGGGTTCTGGATACATCATCTGTACTATGTACTTTCACACTACTCTGGAACCATTTCTTTATGTGGTTCCTGTATGGTCCATTTACTTTTTCCTCTGGTTTCTATGCTGGGCCATAAATAGGCGGTGCGTTGTATTCATCTTTGCAAACTTTGTGTCCCATAGGATAATTTTAGAAATTTAACATAGTGAAGAGAAAAAGGCAACCATCACTTTGTTCTCTATAGTTAAGAGTCTGTTCCTTGGCTTGTCTCTCTCTCCCTTTTTTTTTTTTTCTTTGCTCATTTGTTCTGTTTCTTAAATTCTACATACAAATGAGATCATATGGTCTTTGTCTTTCTCTGACTGACTAATTTCACTTAGCATTATAGTCTCTAGCTCTATCCATACTGTTGTAAATGGCAAGATTTTATTCTTTTTTTATGGCTTAAATACACACACACACACACACACACACACACACACACACACCCCTCCACATCTTCTTTATCCATTCATCTATCTGTCGATGGACAACTGGGCCACCTCCATAGTTTGGCTATCATAAATAATGCTGCAATAAAATGGGGGTGTATGTATCCCTTTGAATTAGTGTTTTTGAATTGGGTAAATATCCAGTAGTGCGATTACTGAATCATAGGGTAGTTCTATTTTTAATTCTTTGAGGAAATTCCACACTGTTTTTAACAATGGTTTCACACAGTTTGCATTCCTAACAACAATGTAGGAGTGTTTCTTTTTCTCCACATCCTTGCCAACACTTACTTTTTCTTGTATTTTTTTATTTTAGTCATTTCTGACACTTGTGAGGTGATATCTCATTGTGATTTGATTTGTATTTCCCTACAATGAGTGATGTTGAGTATAATTTTTTTTTTTCAGAGATGGAGGAGGGAAGAGCAGAGAGAGTGGGAGAGAGAGAATCTTAAACAGTCTCCATGCCCAGAGCAGAGCCCCACATGGGGTTCGAGCTCACAACCATGAGATTATGACATGAGCCAAAATCAAAAGTCAGATGCTTAACTGACTGAGCCACCTAGGCATCCCAAGCTTCTTTTCATGTGTCTTTTGGTCATCAGTATGTCTTTGGAGAAATGTCTGCTCATGTCTTCTGCCCATTTTTTAATCAGATTATTATTTATTTTTGGTATTGAATAGTTTATATATTTTGGAGACTAATCTTTATTGGACATGGCATTTGCAAATATCTTCTCCCATTCCATAGGTTGCCTTTTAGTTTTGTTGATTGTTTCCTTTGCTGTGCAGAAACTTTTTATTTTGGTATAGTCCCAATAGCTTATTTTTGCTTTTATTTCCTTGCCTCAGGAGACATAACTAGAAAAATGTTGCTACAACTGATGTCAGAAAAATAACTGCCTGTGTTTTCTTCAAGGGTTTTTATGGTTTCTGGTCTCACAGTTAGGTCTTTCATGCATTTTAAGTTTATTTTTGTGTATGGAGAAAGAAAGTGGTTACCAGAGGGGAGGTGGGTGAGGGGATGGGTGACCTAGGTGATAAGGATTAAAGAATGCACTTATCCCAAACTATGGAAAGAGCCCAGATGTCCATTGACAGAAATGGATAAGGAAAGTATGGTGTGTATACACACACACACACACACACATACACACACAATTGAATATTACCCAGCCATCCAAAAGGATGAAATCTTATCATTTACATATATGTGAATGGAACTTGAGGGTATTATGCTGAGTGAAGTAAGTCAATCAAAGAAAGACAATAATCATATGGTTTCACTCATATGTGGAATATAAGAAACAGCTCAGAGGATCATAGGAGAATGGAGGGAAAATGAATGGGAAGATATCAGAGAGTGAGATAAACCATAAAAGACTTTTAACTATAGGAAACAAACTGAGGGTTGCTGGAGGAGAGGTGGGTAGGGGCACTGGGTGGTGGGCATTAAAAAGGACACATGATGTGATGAGCATGGGGTGTTATATGCAACTGATGAATTACTGAACTTTACATCTGAAACTAATGATATACTATATGCTGGCTAATTGAATTTATATTTAAAATTTTTTTTAAAAGTACACTTATCATGATGAAAAAAAATAGTATAAAGTAGTTAATTCATTGATGATCAGGGAAAGATTATCAATTCTCATGATTAGGCTTTGAATTCCAGACCAGTACCATCAATGAATGGACTTTTGTTGTACAGATTAATAAAGTGATTAAGGCATAAAAAGTAAATAACAGTGATACAATTCATTAGTAACCAATATGCTGCAATTTAACATAACAGTATAAAAAACAAAAACACAGAATAAAAGAAGCACAAAATAAATGGTCATTGTACTGACCATGGAATAAATGTTTGAGCTAGTTATTGAAAGACAGGCATGACTAGGGTCTGGGAGGGCCTGAGGCTGGATTTCTTCCTTTCCTTTGTTTACAGATTGTGAGAGAAAGTCTACGGTATAAGCTATGTATGTCTGAAAATATAGGATTAAATTTCAGGACAGCAGTTAATTTCAGGAATACAAAATAATTTAGGTTCTGACATACAAGAAAAGTATGGCAAAGGGAAGCATTAGGGAAGTTAGTATTTGAAGTTCAAGCAGGCAGTTAGTGTGTCTGGGCCATCTGTCCAGTAAGGATATTCTAATCTTGGACTGTGATTCAGGTGCAGGTATCCATTAAAAGGAAAATGTAGCTGAGTTTTGTACCTAGCAGGTCATGAACAGGGACACACCACATGTTTGTCCATCAGAATTACCTGGCAGAACTTTAAAATATCTAGATGGCTAGAACCCATCGTCAGATCGATTAAGTCGTAATTTAATTAATTGTTCCGAGGGGACTTTGAACATTAGTTTTTTCTTTGTTTTTGTGCTGTCAGTTGTTCGTTTGTATTTTGGTTTGTTTGGTTTTGTGGTTTAAGTTCCAGGATCACAAACCAGGATTGTGAGTATTCCTTTACAGTGCATATAGAATACCTGGAAATTTTGTGTAAATGCATATTTTGATTCAGTAAGCTTAAGGTAGGGCCAGAGATTCTGCATTTATACCAAGCTCCTAGGTGCTGCTGGCTCACACACCACAATTTGGGTCATAAGGTTCTACCTTTCTGATGCTAACACTTAGACACAGGGCAAGAAAGTCCCCTTATAAGGACTAGAGAAGTAATTCTGATGAGTTCATATTTCAGAATTAGGGTAAGAGTGGAATGGGACACAGCTTAGCCTTAGTCTATCCAGCCTTAGTCTATCTGTCCTAGGGAAAGTTTTAAATTCAAGCTTCACATTAGTGTTTTGACTCATTTCTCATAGTCTCCATAAACAGTAGTATCTTATCAAGCTTTATGTTTTGAAGTCTGTATTATGATTTGGTAATTTCTTTGCAAACTATACATACTTTCTTGAATATGCTAATATTCCATTTCTCAGCACCCTCATGCTTTGTACCACAAGAACATAATTTGTTTTCTATTTCTTTAAAAAAAAGTACTTGAACATTATATGACAAGATTTTACTACCATTTGTATTGGAAGTATGAATTTTTAAGTCACTTATTAATGGTAGCTACCAGATCCATTTTTTAAAAGATTTTATTTATTTATTTGACAGGAATCACAAGTAGACAGAGAGGCAGGCAGAGAGAGAGGGAAGCAGACTCCCTGCTGATGTGGGGCTTGATCTCAGGACCCTGAGACCATGACCTGAGCCGAAGGCAGAGGCATTAACCCACTGAGCCACCCAGGCGCCCCTACCAGATTCATTTTAAAAGATTCATTCCATTCATCTTTTTTTTTTTAATCGCAAGATAAGAAAATTAATCACCATGAATATGTGATAAAATAAATGATTTATAGAGAAGTGTAATAATAAAAATCAAAGACCAAATCATCAAAAAAAAAATAAAATTTGTCTTTTTGGGCATTGCTGCAATGTTTTTAAGGAATCCACTAGGGTCATAACATCCTCATAAAATGTACCTTATCATTACAATGCTCATAGACACTTTCAGTACACTACAGTGAGCAATGCATTCTAAATTCTGGTATTTGAATGAACATTCATTGTAATATGTCACCTAAGAGTTATAGTAGGCATAGTTGAAAACCACACCAACAGTTTTTGTCCACCTACTTGCTCAGTAGGGTTAATTGAGCAAAAGAGTAATCTATTAACTCTCTTGTGTTGCAAGTCTGTTTACATGAATTTCTTTAATATTTTTTGCACATAAAAAAAGAAAGAGAGGCATCTGGGTGGCGCAGTTGGTTAATCGTCTGCCTTCTGCTCAAGTCATGATGCCAGGGATCTGGGATCAAGTCCTGCATCAGGCTCTCTGCCCAGTAGAGGGTCTGCATCTTCCCTTACTTGTACTCATGCTCTCTCTTAAAAAAAAAAAAATCTTCAAAAAGAGAGAAAGAGAGCTAGAAAGAGGCAAGAAGAGCTTGAGGGGGATCCACCACATTTGTAAATGGAGAGAATGGAAGAACACATTTACAGGCAGAAGACAAGGAGTCAATAAAGAGAAGTTTAACATAAAAAGAAAAGAAAATTAAGATACTAGACACAGGATGGTGTATTAGTCCAGGAAAAATGATTTCAGTTACAAAGGAGGAAGGACACACTCGTCAGGGACAGAATAGGAGACAAAAAAGGGCTTATTACTTGTTTATTTTTATTTATTTGTTTTTGTAGGCAGCAAAACAAGGTTTATTGAACAATAACAAAGTGATAGTACAAAGCTCCCAAGGAATGAGGGGACCTCAGAGGGTTGTCCTCCACTTCTATTTAAAGATGGCAGGCTAGCACGTGTTTATTTCAGCTCCCTCCTGAACCCCAGTCAGGTTATAGTGGAAGAATAAAAATGTATAGACCCATAAGGACAAGGAGAAAAGGGGAAGGTTTAGTGACTTATCAGCATGATTAATGAATGTTCAGAGGAAAGGAAGCTAGCCAGGAACCAGAAACAAGAGGGAACTTCCAGGGAAAAATGTAAGGAGCAGAGTATCCCAGCAGGGTCCTGAGAGTCTGGGGTGTCAGGGTCCTCAGAAGACTGAGAGAGGTGCACTGATTACATGAGGCACATTATCTCCATCCCTCAACAATGGATCCTGGAGGCTGTGGGTCCTGGGAAAGTGAGGGAGGGTCAAGGAACAGGTGTAAAACTAGGGAAGGAGATAGACGGAAATGCCCACAGCAGATGGAGAAAGCCTTGTTCCTCTTACCCCACATAGCTCTATCTACATGCACCACCCCAGGCCACCCCTTCTTTTCTGTAGAAACTTGACAGCCCTGACTAAACACTTCTAGATTCTCTAATTTGGGAATCCCCACTGAAATAATTGATTCCCCAGCCTAGGAGGAAACTTGATACCAGTCCTTTACTTCTAAATGAGTACAAAAAATCATCAAATATTTGAGAAATTTTCTAACATGAAAACTAGAGCTCAAAGCAAATGGAGAAAAACACAATATCCTCAAAGACACAGTCCACCTATGAAAAAATTATGGGATGTCACAAAAAGTAAGAATCAAGAACAAGAAAGTGCTTTTGGAAATAAAAAGTATGATACAAATAAAAAACTCAATAAATAGGTAAAGTCAATAAATATCCTAGGAATTATTTATAGGTTCAAGAAGATAAAGATGAAAATAAGAGGAAAAAAAAAAAAAAGAAGAAAAGCAGAGTATAAATGCACAAAGTAAAATACCTGACCAGTAAAAAAGGTATTGAAAAAATTGGAGGAGAAGCATCTCAATAAAATAAGAATCAATAGGGAGGAGTCAAGATGGCGGAGAAGTAGCAAGCTGAGACTGCTTCAGCTAGCCGGAGATCAGCTAGATAGCTTATCTAAAGATTGCAAACACCTGAAAATCCATCGGCAGATCGAAGAGAAGAACAGCAATTCTGGAAACAGAAAAACAACCACTTTCTGAAAGGTAGGACCGGCGGAGAAGTGAATCCAAAGCGACGGGAAGATAGACCCCGGGGGGAGGGGCCGGCTCCCGGCAAGCGGCGGAGCAACCGCGCACAAAATCAGGACTTTTAAAAGTCTGTTCCGCTGAGGGACATCGCTCCAGAGGCTAAACCGGGGCGAAGCCCACGCGGGGTCAGCGTGGCCTCAGGTCCCGCAGGGTCACAGAAGGATCGGGGGTGTCTGAGTGTCGCAGAGCTTGCGGGTATTGGAACGGGAAAGCCGGCTACAGAGACAGAGCCGAAAGTAAGCTCGCAGCTCCGTGTTACCTTGAACCGGTCGCAGGCTCGGTGAGCTCAGAGCGCGGCCGGAGGTCAGGCAGACGGGAGTAACTGGGCGCTGTTCTCTGAGGGCGCACTGAGGAGTGCAGCCCTGGGCTCTCGGCTCCTCCGGGCCGGAGACCAGGAGGCCGCCATTTGTATTCCCGTCCTCTGGAACTCTACGGAAAGCGCTCAGGGAACAAAAGCTCCTGAAAGCAAACCCGAGCGGATTACTCACCCCGGCCCCGGGTAAGGGCGGTGTAATTCCGCCTGGGGCAAAGACACTTGAGAATCACTACAACAGGCCCCTCCCCCAGAAGATCAACAAGAAATCCAGCCGAGACCAAGTTCACCTACCAAGGAGTGCGGTTTCAATACCAAGGAGAGCAGCAGAATTCCAGAGGAGGAGAAAGCCAAGCACGGAACTCATGGCTTTTTTCCTGTGATTTTTTTTAGTCTTGCAGTTAATTTAATTTTTTCTTTTTCATTTTTTTTTTTTCTCGCCTTCGGGTAAAATTTTTTTTTAACTGTTACCTTTTTCTTTTTTAACGATTTTTTACTAGTTTATCTAATATATATATATATATATATATATATATATTTTACATTTTTCTTAGGTGTTTTCTTTTTTTAAAAATATTCTTTTCTTTTCTTTTCTTTTCTTTTTCTTTTTTTTTTTTTCTTTTTTCTTTCTTCCTTTTTGAACCTCTTTTTATCCCCTTTCTCCCCACTCACGATTTTGGATCTCTTCTAATTTGGTTAAAGCATATTTTCCTGGGGTTGTTGCCACCCTTTTAGTATTTTACTTGCCCCTTCATTTACTCTTATCTGGACAAAATGACAAGACGTAAAAATTCAACACAAAAAAAAGAACAAGAGGCAGTACTGAAGGCTAGGGACCTAATCAATACAGACATCGGTAATATGTCAGATCTAGAGTTCAGAATGACAATTCTCAAGGTTCTAGCCGGGCTCGAAAAAGGCATGGAAGATATTAGAGAAACCCTCTCGAGAGATATAAAAGCCCTTTCTGGAGAAATAAAAGAACTAAAATCTAACCAAGGTGAAATCAAAAAAGCTATTAATGAGGTGCAATCAAAAATGGAGGCTCTCACTGCTAGGATAAATGAGGCAGAAGAAAGAATTAGTGATATAGAAGACCAAATGACAGAGAATAAAGAAGCTGAGCAAAAGAGGGACAAACAGCTACTGGACCACGAGGGGAGAATTCGAGAGATAAGTGACACCATAAGACGAAACAACATTAGAATAATTGGGATTCCAGAAGAAGAAGAAAGTGAGAGGGGAGCAGAAGGTATACTGGAGAGAATTATTGGGGAGAATTTCCCCAATATGGCAAAGGGAATGAGCATCAAAATTCAGGAGGTTCAGAGAATGCCCCTCAAAATCAATAAGAATAGGCCCACACCCCGTCACCTAATAGTAAAATTTACAAGTCTCAATGACAAAGAGAAAATCCTGAAAGCAGCCTGGGAAAAGAAGTCTGTAACATACAATGGTAAAAATATTAGATTGGCAGCTGACTTATCCACAGAGACCTGGCAGGCCAGAAAGAGCTGGCATGATATTTTCAGAGCACTAAACGAGAAAAACATGCAGCCCAGAATACTATATCCAGCTAGGCTATCATTGAAAATAGAAGGAGAGATTAAAAGCTTCCAGGACAAACAACAACTGAAAGAATTTGCAAATACCAAACCAGCTCTACAGGAAATCTTGAAAGGGGTCCTCTAAGCAAAGAGAGAGCCTACAAGTGGTAGATCAGAAAGGAACAGAGACCATATACAGTAACAGTCACCTTACAGGCAATACAATGGCACTAAATTCATATCTCTCAATAGTTACCCTGAATGTGAATGGGCTAAATGCCCCTGTCAAAAGACACAGGGTATCAGAATGGATAAAAAAACAAAACCCATCTATATGTTGCCTCCAAGAAACACATTTTAAGCCCGAAGACACCTCCAGATTTAAAGTGAGGGGGTGGAAAAGAATTTACCATGCTAATGGACATCAGAAGAAAGCAGGAGTGGCAATCCTTATATCAGATCAATTAGATTTTAAGCCAAAGACTATAATAAGAGATGAGGAAGGACACTATATCATACTCAAAGGGTCTGTCCAACAAGAAGATTTAACAATTTTAAATATCTATGCCCCCAATGTGGGAGCAGCCAACTATATAAACCAATTAATAACAAAATCAAAGAAACACATCAACAACAATACAATAATAGTAGGGGACTTTAACACTCCCCTCACTGAAATGGACAGGTCATCCAAGCAAAAGATCAGCAAGGAAATAAAGGCCTTAAATGACACACTGGACCAGATGGACATCACAGATATATTCAGAATATTTCATCCCAAAGCAACAGAATACACATTCTTCTCTAGTGCACATGGAACATTCTCCAGAATAGATCACATCCTCGGTCCTAAATCAGGACTCAACCGGTATCAAAAGATTGGGATCATTCCCTGCATATTTTCAGACCACAATGCTCTAAAGCTAGAACTCAACCACAAAAGGAAGTTTGGAAAGAACCCAAATACATGGAGACTAAACAGTATCCTTCTAAAGAATGAATGGGTCAACCGGGAAATTAAAGAAGAATTGAAAAAAATCATGGAAACAAATGATAATGAAAATACAACGGTTCAAAATCTGTGGGACACAACAAAGGCAGTCCTGAGAGGAAAATATATAGCGGTACAAGCCTTTCTCAAGAAACAAGAAAGGTCTCAGGTACACAACCTAACCCTACACCTAAAGGAGCTGGAGAAAGAACAAGAAAGAAACCCTAAGCCCAGCAGGAGAAGAGAAATCATAAAGATCAGAGCAGAAATCAATGAAATAGAAACCAAAAAAACAATAGAACAAATCAACGAAACTAGGAGCTGGTTCTTTGAAAGAATTAATAAAATTGATAAACCCCTGGCCCGACTTATCAAAAAGAAAAGAGAAAGGACCCAAATAAATAAAATCATGAATGAAAGAGGAGAGATCACAACTAACACCAAAGAAATACAAACTATTATAAGAACATACTATGAGCAACTCTACGGCAATAAATTTGACAATCTGGAAGAAATGGATGCATTCCTAGAAACATATAAACTACCACAACTGAACCAGGAAGAAATAGAAAGCCTGAACAGACCCATAACCAGTAAGGAGATTGAAACAGTCATTAAAAATCTCCAAACAAACAAAAGCCCAGGGCCAGACGGCTTCCCAGGGGAATTCTACCAAACATTTAAAGAAGAACTAATTCCTATTCTCCTGAAACTGTTCCAAAAAATAGAAATGGAAGGAAAACTTCCAAACTCATTTTATGAGGCCAGCATCACCTTGATCCCAAAACCAGACAAGGATCCCACCAAAAAAGAGAGCTATAGACCGATATCCTTGATGAACACAGATGCGAAAATACTCAACAAAATACTAGCCAATAGGATTCAACAGTACATTAAAAAGATTATTCACCACGACCAAGTGGGATTTATTCCAGGGCTGCAAGGTTGGTTCAACATCCGCAAATCAGTCAATGTGATACAACACATCAATAAAAGAAAGAACAAGAACCATATGATACTCTCAATAGATGCTGAAAAAGCATTTGACAAAGTACAACATCCCTTCCTGATCAAAACTCTTCAAAGTGTAGGGATAGAGGGCACATACCTCAATATCATCAAAGCCATCTATGAAAAACCCACCGCAAATATCATTCTCAATGGAGAAAAACTGAAAGCTTTTCCGCTAAGGTCAGGAACACGGCAGGGATGTCCATTATCACCACTGCTATTCAACATCGTACTAGAGGTCCTAGCCTCAGCAATCAGACAACAAAAGGAAATTAAAGGCATCCAAATCGGCAAAGAAGAAGTCAAATTATCACTCTTCGCAGATGATATGATACTATATGTGGAAAACCCAAAAGACTCCACTCCAAAACTGCTAGAACTTATACAGGAATTCAGTAAAGTGTCAGGATATAAAATCAATGCACAGAAATCAGTTGCATTTCTCTACACCAACAGCAAGACAGAAGAAAGAGATATTAAGGAGTCAATCCCATTTACAATTGCATCCAAAACCATAAGATACCTAGGAATAAACCTAACCAAAGAGACACAGAATCTATACTCAGAAAACTATAAAGTACTCATGAAAGAAATTGAGGAAGACACAAAGAAATGGAAAAATGTTCCATGCTCCTGGATTGGAAGAATAAATATTGTGAAAATGTCTATGCTACCTAAAGCAATCTACACATTTAATGCAATTCCTATCAAAGTACCATCCATCTTTTTCAAAGAAATGGAACAAATAATGCTAAAATTTATATGGAACCAGAAAAGACCTCGAATAGCCAAAGGGATATTGAAAAAGAAAGCCAACGTTGGTGGCATCACAATTCCGGACTTCAAGCTCTATTACAAAGCTGTCATCATCAAGACAGCATGGTACTGGCACAGAAACAGACCCATAGATCAATGGAACAGAATAGAGAGCCCAGAAATAGACCCTCAACTCTATGGTCAACTAATCTTCGACAAAGCAGGAAAGAATGTCCAATGGAAAAAAGACAGCCTTTTCAATAAATTGTGCTGGGAAAATTGGACAGCCACATGCAGAAAAATGAAATTGGACCATTTCCTTACACCACACACAAAAATAGACTCAAAATGGATGAAGGACCCCAATGTACAAAAGGAATCCATCAAAATCCTTGAGGAGAACACGGGCAGCAACCTCTTCGACCTCTCCCGCAGCAACATCTTCCTAGGAACAACGCAAAAGGCAAGGGAAGCAAGGGAAAAAATGAACTACTGGGATTTCATCAAGATCAAAAGCTTTTGCACAGCAAAGGAAACAGTTAACAAAATCAAAAGACAACTGACAGAATGGGAGAAGATATTTGCAAACGACATATCAGATAAAGGACTAGTGTCCAGAATCTATAAAGAACTTAGCAAACTCAACACCCAAAGAACAAATAATCCAATCAAGAAATGGGCAGAAGACATGAACAGACATTTCTGCAAAGAAGACATCCAGATGGCGAACAGACACATGAAAAAGTGCTCCATATCACTCGGCATCAGGGAAATACAAATCAAAACCACAATGAGATATCACCTCACACCAGTCAGAATGGCTAAAATCAACAAATCAGGAAATGACAGATGCTGGCGAGGATGCGGAGAAAGGGGAACCCTCCTACACTGTTGGTGGGAATGCAAGCTGGTGCAGCCACTCTGGAAAACAGCATGGAGGTTCCTCAAAATGTTGAAAATAGAACTGCCCTATGACCCAGCAATTGCACTATTGGGTATTTACCCTAAAGATACAAATGTAGTGATCCAAAGGGACACATGCACCCGAATGTTTATAGCAGCAATGTCCACAATAGCCAAACTATGGAAAGAACCTAGATGTCCATCAACAGATGAATGGATCAAGAAGATGTGGTATATATACACAATGGAATACTATGCAGCCATCAAAAGAAATGAAATCTTGCCATTTGCAACAACATGGATGGAACTAGAGCGTATCATGCTTAGCGAAATAAGTCAAGCAGAGAAAGACAACTATCATATGATCTCCCTGATATGAGGAAGTAGTGATGCAACATGGAGGCTTAAGTGGGTAGAAGAAGAATAAATGAAACAAGATGGGATTGGGAGGGAGACAAACCATAAGTGACTCTTAATCTCACGAAACAAACTGAGGGTTGCCGGGGGGAGGGGGTTTGGGAGAAGGGGGTCGGATTATGGACATTGGGGAGGGTATGTGATTTGGTGAGTGCTGTGAAGTGTGTAAACCTGGTGATTCACAGACCTGTACCCCTGGGGATAAAAATATATGTTTATAAAAATGATGAGATCTGGCATCCGTGACAACATGGATGGAACTAGAGGATATTATACTTATTATGCAAAATAAGGCAGGCTGAGAAAGACAAATGCATGATTTCACTCACATGTGGAATCTAAAAGATAAAATGAATGAATAAACAAAAAGCAGAATCAGACCTATAAATACAGGGAACAAACTGATGGTTGCCAGAGGGAATGTGGGTGGGGGATAGGCAAAATGGTTGAAGATGAAAAATAGGAGATACAGGCTTCCAGTTATGGACTGATAAGTCATGGGTATGAAAGACACAGCACAGCGATTATAGTCAGTGGTATTGTAATAAAGTTCTATGATAACAGGTTTTGGGGTGACCATAGCATAGCATATAGTCATGTTGAGTCTCTATGGTGTAAACCAGAAACTAATATTTCATTGTGTGTCAACCATACTCAAGAAATTAAAATAAAGAAACATAAAAAAATTAAAAAAAAAAAGAATCAATAGACTTTTATCAAGGACATCCTCAAACTTCTAAACAACAGCATCGAAAGCCCTTAGAAAACAGGGTGGCAGGGAAGTGTCTTCAAGATTTCAAGGGAGAGGCAGCTGGGTGGCTCAGTACCTAAGTGTCCGCCTTTAGATCAGATCATGATCCTGGGGTCCTGGGATCAGGCTCCCTTCTCAGCAGGAAGCCTGCTTCTCTCTATCTTCCACTCCCCCTACTTATGTTCCCTCTTGCTGTGTCTCTCTCTATCAAAAACATAAAAATAAAATCTTTAAAAGTATTTTTCAAGGGAAAATAGTTTCAACCTTGCATTTCATGTTAAACTATTAATCAATTATGAGTGAGAATAAAAGCATGTGAAGAATTAAGCAATTTAACTTCTGTATATCTTTGCTAGGAAAGTTAGTGGAAAGAATCCACCTCAAGTACAATGAATAAAAAGGAGACACTTGATCCAACAAAAGGAGAACAATGCCCAAGGGAGTCAAAGGGAAGATCTCTAGGGCAGTAAGGAAGGAAGGCCAGGAAGGCAGCCTTGCAGCCTGTGACTGCAGCTGCTCTGCAAAGTTTGCCTCTAGGGAACACAATCAAACTGGTGGCATGTTACATTGGGGAAACAGACTCTGAAAAACAAAACAACAGCCTCTGACACCTGAAGTTTACTAATCTCTATAACATAAAATATTCCATTATGCTGATGTCAAGCTTTCAACACATTAACAACCCACTTATCAAATTTCTGAATACTTACCAAGCTGGTAGGAGCTGGTACCAGCACCCCAGTGAACTGATAAATCGCCTATGCGTTTGTGAGGAAAAGGCATTGAGAGATATTTTATTGTCCTGTAGGCTAAGACAGGATGAGTCTGGGATAGAGCTATAGCAAATGAGGTAAAGGGAGAAATAAAAAAATAATAAATGCCAAGAATAATATTTAGAAAACATATCTAAAAGAAGAAGTGTAATTAGCTCAGTAGAATATTGGCCTTAGTGTTAAAAATAGGATGTTATCAATGAAAAGTGATTTAACAAAAGTAACAATAAATTGGAAGAATGGGGGAAAGAAGGCAAAAGGTGTGTAAATGCTAAGTACTATTTTCATACCAGACAGTCCTTGACTAATGCTTAGCAGAATAAATTGATAGAGAGCCATGTAGGCATTTTTCTTTGAAATTTGGAAGATACAGTGCTGAAAGTGGTCACCTTCATGAAATTCAACCTGAAGTAGGGAGGAAGGTGCTGGGGACTGCCTTGTTAAATCTCATGTTTTTAGTACTCTGGCTTATTAATCCAATAACATGCTCCGTAGGTAGATGCAAAGATCGGTAATTGAAGGCAAAGCATATCTCAGGCGTGGGGAGGAGACATAGACGCAGTTGCTCAGAGGGTGGGCTATGACAGCTCCCCGTTCTGGGAAGGCATTGAGAAAAAGTGTTCACATGCTCCCTCCGTAGCTTTTCAAGGTTTGTAATCATTCCGATGACTTACATATCCTTTTTCTTTTTTCTTTTATGCATCTTTTTATCATGGTAAAATACATATAACACAAAATTTACCATTTTATGTTTTTTTATGTGCATGGTTCACTGGCATGAAATACAACTACATTGTTGTGCTACCAGCACCATCCATCTTCAGAACTTTGTTGCCATTCCAAACAGAAACTGTCCCCATGAACACTAACCCCCCATTCCTTTTCTCCCAGCCACTGGCCACCACCAGCCTACTCTATGAATCCTTCTCTGTAAATTTGACCACTCTAGGGACCTCATATAAGTGGAATCATGCACAATTTGTCCTTTGTGACTGCATAATTTCACTTTGCATAATGTCTTCTAGTTTCATCCATATTGTAGCAGTAGTCAGAATTTCCTTCCTTTTCAAGGCTGAAAAAAATATTGCATTCTTTTAGTCAGGATTTTCCAGAGAAACAGAACCAGTGGGATACATATAGAACTATTTAAGAGCTGATATATTATAGGAATTGACTCATGCAGTTATGGAGGCTGAGAAGTCCCACACCCTGTTGTCTGTTGGCCTGAAGGTGAAAGACCCTAGAGGACCTGCACCCAAGGACGCACTCACAGACCACTGGATGCAATAAGCAAGAGGATTTTATTCGGGCATGCTCGGACTCCCAGGGACACTTGACCATGAAATCCGCGAGGGATGGGTCAGTGTCTGAGAGCCCTGATCTGTTTCGGGAGTCCCTTAATATAGAATTTTACAGTCCATTACATCAGAGCCCTCACTTTTCTAGCCAGTAATTTCAAAGCATTACAGTAAGGCCTACACATAGGTAGCCAATCCTTTAAAACCAACCATACATTCTGGCCAGTCACCGTTCAGGTAGTGTACAGTAGAGGGTACGTGTTGAATTGCACGTTTCTAACCTTTATCTGTATACGTGCTGAACCGCACGTCTCCAGCTAGCGTACGTGCTGAACCGTACGTCTCCGGCCTTGGTACGGGAGGCAACCCTTATCAATTTTACTTAGTAGTAGGGGAAATTCTTAACAGGGGAAGGGTATAACTTTATTTGATTACACAGCGAACGAGGGTTTAAGCAATTTTTCATTTCTTAGCAAAGCATTAGAAGCATTATTATACAGAAGCCAGAAACAGCTGGGTTAAACACAGATTTTTGCTATTTGTTATCCTGTTATGCTGCTTGCTGACTCCCTTATCTATGGTCAGCTGGCCACAGTTTCTTAGTTAGCATAAGCTGGTTATAAAAAGAATGTTAAAACTTATAGGCTATACTATAGTTCTGACCTGGGGTCCTTCAAAGGAAATTCAGGCCAAGTCCAAAGGCCTCAAAACCAGGCTCTGATGTCCTAGGGTAGAAGGAGATGAATGCCCCAGCTCAAGAATAGAGAGAATTCATCCTTCTTTTATCTCTTTGTTCTCTTTAGGCCCTCAAGGGAGTGGATGATGCCCACTAACACTGGTGAGGGTGTATCTTTTTACTCAGTCTATTAATGCAAATGTTAATCTCTTCCAGAAATACCCTCACAGATACAGCCAGAAATAGTGTTTTACCAGCTATTCTGGCATCCTGTAGTCCCGTCAAGCTAACCCAATATTGACCATCATGTAGATTGTATATGTATACCCCATGTTGTGTATCCATTCATCTGCTGATGGACATTAGGTTGTTTGCACCTTTTAGCTCCTGTGACCCCAAGCTGCAAATAACAGCACTAGAAGCAGTACTGGACCAGGGCAAGGGTTGGAAATGTCTCACGGGTGGCAAAATGACCATTTCCATCTGCCTTGGAAGCCTGATCTTGGAAATGCCATCAGCTGAGGAACAGAGCTAAGACTAATGTGAAACCGGAGGACAGGCTGGGCATGCCACATCCTAATAGGAAAGTATGTCATGGGTTTTTCTTTCCTTTACTTTTCTAGTTTTACTGAAAATGTTCACCTAATACTTTAACTTTGTATAAGGTGTGGACACCACATTGTTTTTTCTCTAATGTTTCACAGGGTGTTTTAGAATAACATTTCATAACATATGGGAGCAGCATGTGGGCAACCCAAGCTCAGGGATACTGCCCTCTGTGTTGGACAGCAGCCTGCATCTCAGTACAGATGGACTCCCCTCAGCCAGCCTCCTGAGCCCTCAGACAGGTTCCCACCAGGCCTGGGACCAAGGAAGAGAAAATACCTCTACAGTACTATATTGTCAAAAATCAATGTATAAGTGGACACACACAATTCAAACCCATATTATTCAAGAATCAACTGCATACATATTTTCTATTATCTCACATAGAGCTACTTAAAAAAAATTCTCATCTTGCTATTTCAGTATAATTGGCCTACTTTGCCATTAATGTACTTCTTTTGACAAGCTTACAAACAAGAGTCTGGGGAGCCTGTGATCTTCACCAGGCAGCCAAGGAGACCCATGACATAAAGAGGTTGGAGTCCTAGCACTGTAGCACTCCCATCACCCCCCAGGAGACATGGGCCGGGCCTGACAGCAGCTTCCATGTGGCCCTGGGGCCAAGACCACCATGTAGTCTGACAACTGTGCAGTCAGACAGCTGTGCTGACAGGCTGCCAAGTTCTGTCCAAACACAGAGACCCGAAAGCACAGGGCTGAGAGCCCTGACTGCAGTAGCTTATGCAAGCACAAGAGTCACAACGCACGAACTAGGTTGATCTGAGAAGGTCCACCATCCCTGATAGACCCCTCCTCCCAGAGCCAGAGTCACCCTAGAGGCTGAAGATGGCAATGAGACTGAGGAATAAGCACCTATAAAGACTGAGAAGTCCCCTAAAGGACTACTTTGATGGCATAGGATAAAAGTTAATTTGTTCCTGCAAACTGGTGGGTAGGAGAATAGATGGAGAGAAAGACCAGATTACTCTAGAAAAAAACAATTTTATTTGCTAAGCATATTTGTGCTATAGTGGTATATGTCCACTGTATACGTTGGGGGGTCCAGAATCCTGTGCAAGCCATTGTCTCCATCCCATTTACAATTGCACCCAAAACCGTAAGATACCTAGGAATAAACCTAACCAAAGAGGCACAGAATCTATACTCAGAAAACTATAAAGTACTCATGAAAGAAATTGAGGAAGACACAAAGAAATGGAAAAATGTTCCATGCTCCTGGATTGGAAGAATAAATATTGTGAAAATGTCTATGCTACCTAAAGCAATCTACACATTTAATGCAATTCCTATCAAAGTACCATCCATCTTTTTCAAAGAAATGGAACAAATAATGCTAAAATTTATATGGAACCAGAAAAGACCTCGAATAGCCAAAGGGATATTGAAAAAGAAAGCCAACGTTGGTGGCATCACAATTCCGGACTTCAAGCTCTATTACAAAGCTGTCATCATCAAGACAGCATGGTACTGGCACAAAAACAGACCCATAGATCAATGGAACAGAATAGAGAGCCCGGAAATAGACCCTCAACTCTATGGTCAACTAATCTTCGACAAAGCAGGAAAGAATATCCAATGGAAAAAAGACAGCCTCTTCAATAAATGGTGCTGGGAAAATTGGACAGCCACATGCAGAAAAATGAAATTGGACCATTTCCTTACACCACACACAAAAATAGACTCAAAATGGATGAAGGACCTCAAATCAGATAAAGGACTAGTGTCCAAAATCTATAAAGAACTTAGCAAACTCAACACCCAAAGAACAAATAATCCAATCAAGAAGTGGCCAGAGGACATGAACAGACATTTCTGCAAAGAAGACATCCAGATGGCGAACAGACACATGAAAAAGTGCTCCATATCACTCGGCATCAGGGAAATACAAATCAAAACCACAGTGAGATATCACCTCACACCAGTCAGAATGGCTAAAATCAATAAGTCAGGAAATGACAGATGCTGGTGAGGATGCGGAGAAAGGGGAACCCTCCTACGCTGTTGGTGGGAATGAAAGCTGGTGCAGCCACTCTGGAAAACAGCATGGAGGTTCCTCAAAATGTTGAAAATAGAACTGCCCTATGACCCAGCAATTGCACTACTGGGTATTTACCCTAAAGATACAAACGTAGTGATCCAAAGGGGCACGTGCACCCGAATGTTTATAGCAGCAATGTCCACAATAGCCAAACTATGGAAAGAACCTAGATGTCCATCAACAGATGAATGGATCAAGAAGATGTGGTATTTATACACAATGGAATACTATGCAGCCATCAAAAGAAATGAAATCTTGCCATTTGCGACAACATGGATGGAACTAGAGCGTATCATGCTTAGCGAAATAAGTCAAGCAGAGAAAGACAACTATCATATGATCTCCCTGATATGAGGAAGTGGTGATGCAACATGGGGGCTTAAGTGGGTAGAAGAAGAATCAATGAAACAAGATGGGATTGGGAGTGAGACAAACCATAAGTGACTCTTAATCTCACAAAACAAACTGAGGGTTGCTGGGGGAGGGGGGTTAGGAGAAGGGGGTGTGATTATGGACATTGGGGAGGGTATGTGCTTTGGTGAGTGCTGTGAAGTGTGTAAACCTGGTGATTCACAGACCTATACACCTGGGGATAAAAATACATGTTTATAAAAAATAAAAAATTTAAGAAAAAAACGAAAAAAAAAAAAAAAAAGATTGTCTTTCTCCCTCTCCCCCAGTCCCCATCCCCACAAAAAATAAAAAGATCTTTCTGTAGCCGGGGTTGGGGTATCTGTGTTTGATCCCTGGTCCTGGCCAGGTTTGGGAATCCCCGTCAAGCAGAGGGAGGTAATGAGGGAAACCACCAGAGAGAAGGAGCAGGTTTTTCGGATCACTTTCCTGCACAGAGTAACAGCAGATGCACGTGGCCAATCCACATGAGAAAACCAAGCTGAAAATAGTGCAGCCTCACGCTCAGGAAGGCACGATTTTTCATTCTGAGTCCTAAGTGGCCTTAGGAGGGCTCTGTGCTCAGCACAGAAGAAACTGCAGACACAAGAGGCTTTGGTTTATTCTCATCAGCACATTGGAAAAATTGAATGCCTGTGGGTTTTTTGTTTTTGTTTTGCTTTTATCCAGTGCCCACTGACACAATCCAGACTGTGTAAGTGAGGAATGCTAGGGTGTCCATGGGGACCTCTCCCAAGGTTCAAGGCTGTGAGGACCCCTTTACTAAGTCTGGGAAGGTAACCAGGCTCTGTATACACAGGAGCATCTAAAGCGTCATATGTCTTAGAATGTGTCACGTGGCCACTCTTAAGGAACAACTATGCAGCAGCATTTTTAGGTGTAGCTAAGAATCACATTCCTTTTTCACACAGTGGGATGTAATATTATACTTCACTTCAAAAAAAAAATATGTTATCTCCAGCAATAAAATTGCAAAATTGCATCATTTGCTCCCAGGGTGTGATTCAGCTAGAAGAGATCAAAAAAAAGGGAATTTGGGGGTAATTTCTAAAAACATTCCACATGTTTAGAAAAGCTGGTATTTTCAACATAAGAGGTGATAGAATTTGTGCATTTATTTCTGAAGAAAAGATAAAAACTGGGAGGAACGTATCTATGCTTCCTGGTATGAGAAGGAACGGATGTTACATATACAAAGATATAAATGACATTGCCAATTATAAAAGTTGTCTTCAATTAACTATGAAAAATACTGCCGCATCTATCAGGTAATTTCTGTCTCTCACTTCCGTCCCTTCTTGTCTTTCTCTTTACGTCCCCTCTCCTGCTTCCTCTCCTCCTCACTCTCCCCACCCTCATTCTTTCTTTTCTGTATGTGATATTGGAAAAGGAAACTTCCTCCCTTGATGGGAAGGGCTGAGAAGGGGAAGGTACATAACAAACGAGTTAAAAGTTGGCAAAATAATGTCATAAGCTGATAATTGCTACAAAGGAAATAAAGTGTGTGTATGGCAGAGGATGTCTTGTTGGGGTTCTCAGACAGTCTCTTGAGGTGACCCCTTACAGAGGCTAGACCCCATGGGGGCTGTCCTGAAGGTGGGCAGAGCACTCTGCCAGGATCACAGGCACATGTGGTTCTCTAAGCAGCTCTCCTCACAGTCTCTCAGTGGGCTGACCCTCCTTTCCTCTGAGAGGAGGTGGAGCTGAAAATAGCAGAATGGCTCCACCTGGATTCCCCTGGCCAAGGTGTTTCCTGCCTCTGTGGGCCACACCCAGTGCACCGTAGCAATTCACGACCACCTGGTTCCAACAAGTTATTTAGAGCTTCTGTCTCAGAGGAGACATGCTTGCTGTCATGTTTCTTTATAAGCAGATGAACTCTCAAACCTTCTGACAATGATGAAGTGGGATTAGGCAGGCCCACCTGCTGAGCCAGCAGGACAGCAGGCCAGCGGAGTCTTTCTGAACCCTGTCAGAATATCATGCTTCGGAACATTTTAATCTAAAATCGTATTTTCCAAGGTGCTCTTGACTGTGCTTACAATTTTTAGACTTATTTTTTATTGTGGCAAATGCACATAGCATAAAACTTACCATCTTTAAGTGTACAGTTTAGTTGCCTTAAGTACATTTTTGTGCAACCATTACCACCATCCATCCACAGAACTTTTTCATTTTCCTGAACTAAAACTTTCCATCCATTAAATATAGCCATCCCTCTCCCCTTCTCCCAACCCCTGGCAACCACCATTCTACTTTCTGTTTCTATGAATCTGACTGCTTCAGGGGTCTCATATAAGTGGGATTATCCAGTATTTGTCCTTTTGTGACTGGCTCACTTCTCTTAGTTGTTTTGTCTTATTTTTTTTGTTTTGTTTTTTTTAAGATTTTATTTATTTGACAGAGAAAGATCACAAGTAGATGGAGAGGCAGGCAGAGAGAGAGAGGGAAGCAGGCTCCCCACTGAGCAGAGAGCCCAATGTGGGACTCGATCCCAGGACCCTGAGATCATGACCTGAGCCGAAGGCAGCGACTTAACCCACTGAGCCACCCAGGCGCCCCTCACTTCTCTTAGTTTAATGTCATCAAAGTTTACCTATGTTGTATCATATACCAGAATTTTCTTCCTTTTCATGGTTGGTTATATTCCATTGCATGAACATCCCACATTTGGTTTATTTATTCATCTGTCATGGACACTGGCTTGCTTCCACCTTTTGATTATTGTGAGTAACATTACCATGAATGTGCATGGGCAAATACCTGTTTGAGTCCTTGTTTTCAATCCGTTGGGGTATATATTCAGAAGTGAAATTACTAGATCATATAATAATTCTATGTTTAGATTTTGGAGGAATCTTTATACTGTTTCCCACAGCAGCTGCACCATTTTACATTCCCACCAACAGCGCACAAGTATTTTAATTTCTCCACATCCTCACCAACCCTTTCTTTCTGGTTTTGTTGTTATTGTTGTTGTTGACAATAGCTTTCTTAATGAATGGTAAGTGATTTTGATTTGCATTTTCCTAATGATTAGTGATGTTGAGCATGCCTTGAATATTAACATTATAAAATTTGAATATGAGTGATTACTAAAACAATGAAAAGAATTCTCATAGGTTATGTTATGAAGTGTAGGATGAGAATAAGGGAAGCCATGGTATTTAGGGGAGAGTAGGGGTCTCCAGGGCAGGACAAGATACCACTAGATGCTTTGTCCAGAGAGGTAACTTGTCTAAAAACTAATCTATGGTTATATGACCCCTGACACACAGGTACAGGAACACATGCTCAGTTATATCCCAATAATACCCATGGGCTGGAGAGAACAGAAGGAGGGCCCACAAAGACAGTTGCCCTTAGCAAAACACAAGGCCCACATTCTGGACCTGCATGTGATTAGAGTAAGCTCTCTGTCACAGCAGTCAGCCACAAGAAGGACTCAGTAGTCCCAGTTCATGGAACATGGGTTGCTGAGGGACAGCCTGCTCCCCTGAGTGAGGTAGGTCCTGGCAATTATGCTGGGCAGCAGTGGGGGGCCAATGCATTTTAACAGGAACAAGAATGGAGGAGGGGTAGAGCTTTCTGAGTGTCTGTCTTGCCAGACTTCTACTCCTGGAACACCAGTGGGCCACAGCTAAACATCAGGAAGGAAAAAAATTCCTATCAGAATTGCCTCCCTTTGGCACTTGATGTGCTCTTTGGTTTCGAACAACTCAAATGTCTCCTCAGATCAGTAGGCACCAGTCTTTCAGAAACAGGTACTCATTGAACTCTGCATCTGGAGAATGACTGTGCCTTCCTGGTGGGCAAATGTGGCTCCATAACAAGGTGGGACTTGCAAGTGGGTTTTCAAGAGCCTGCTTTGCCCTTTGTGACCATCAACAAAGAAGTCCCGGCATACCCTCCCTTGTCTTGGTTCATTTTTGAGGTTGCTACATTTAAAAGTCTCAAGAATAGTAAGTACTTAAAATACTGAAATCTCTTCTCCTTGTATTTAAAGAAGGAAGGTGGGTGGTAATACGTCTCTGTGTGTCCTTATATGAAAAGCACCCTTTCTGTTGGGATCCTCAGCCCTCTTCATTTGAAGGGAGCCATCCTGGAGTCATTTGTATGCCAAGAATGTGATGGCCCACCAGGGCATCTTGAGCATTCACTTGATGGGTATTTTGCAGCTCCAGCAGCCCTGTTTTTTTGTTTGTTGTTTCTCTTTGGCCTGGAAAGACACCGGAAGGAGGTCACGTGCCCCCAGATCATCACTCTTAGACTGATGAAAAGAACATGATGAGAAGTCTTTGCACGTATCCTCAGCCTAGGATACTCTCTGTTCAAGCTGCAGAGTTAGTGCATGTGGGCATGAGCCTCATGGTACCCTGACCCACCAGCAGGACTGAAGGAAAAACAGGAGACTCACTCAGTGTCTCTTCAGGGCTGCTGGGGTCCACAGCCATTATACACCATGGCCAGATGCCATCCCTAACATGGAGTCAGGATGCCAGATCATCTTCCACAGAGAGGTCACTGAAGCCACTTACAACCAAAAGCCCAGGAGTCACACACCATCAGCTCAATGTACAAAGTGGACTTGAGGAAGAGAAAGAAGCTGGTAAAACATCTTTACTTATTTTGGTTGCACACACCAAGTATGGATATCTGTTTACATAAATGACTGATGAGCTCAGATTAGAGTAATATCAACCATAATCCTCTCCTATTTTATTAAGTTTCTGTGTCCCTGCACAGGTCTCCTTAAAATTCATCGTTTCATCCCAAAGTGTAGTAGATCAGCCATACTGCCCAAAACATTTTTGCATGTCTCTGTGTGTGGGTTATTGGCTAGAGCCAATAATCAGTGTTTCATGTGTCATGTAATAATTTTTTGTCATTTAGTTTTGAAAGGTAAGATGCAGAGTCAAAAATCTCTAAAACCAAAAAGCAACACCTTTAACATAATTAAATTACAAGCTAGGAAATATTAATTTCTGTGGTAAAAATCTGATTTACCTGGGACGGCTCTGCTGAAAGTATGGGAGGCAAATGAGGATGACCACATTTTTCTGAGCACAGCCCTTTCCTCACACTCCTCTTAGCCAGGGTTGACCCTACCCCCCAGCCAGAAAGGGTAGAAAATGGTGAGAACCAGAAAGGTGTTGAGTTCAGTGGACAATCTGGTGCTTGTTTGCTGATTTAAATAAGAACTGAGGATGATAAATGATTCTTGACCTCAATTTACCTAAATTTTGAATTCAAGGACTTGACATATAAGCATATACATGGGATGGCTGTGTAAGGCAAAAACAAACAAACAAGAACTGAAGAACTTGAACATCCTAATAACAAAGAAAACCCAAGAGTCAGCTGACATCCACTCTGAGCTAAAATGGTGACTAAACTGTCAGAACCCACAGTGTATGGCCTGAGCACACAGCTCAGGGAGCTTAAAGGAGTAGTGGATGGTCCTTCTGGTAGAATAGGAAGATCAGTCAGGACTTGGAATGGTGAAGAGCATTTCCTTGGTCTTAATTATGCCATCCAGTGTCTTTCCCATGGAGGTCTCCAGATGTGTTTTATTAATGAGGACAAGAGGGAAGCAATACTATTGTAAGTATCTTGAAATCACTTTGTCACTATTTTTTTTTTTTTTCTGAAACAGTTACTTGAAGTTAGATATGAGCTAAGTTCAAATTGTTCAAAGAATCTTTAGTACCCTTAAACAGAAAGAAAGAAACCAGGTTGCGATTGTGTTCAAACTGGCTAGGGTGAGATAAAAAAAGGAATAGAAAATGCAGATTCTTCTAGCAAAGACACTAGGACTTGTGTAATGGTCCTTGTGACAGAGAGGCTGACTTCAGGTGGCACAGAGGTGGCCCTCTTGGAGATGGCTTCCATTCTAAGATCAAAGTACAAAGGTTTGGGGGGAGGTGAATTGGAACTGTTATCTTCTGTATGCCTTGCTCAGATGACCAAAATTCATCATTTCATTAAAGACGCACACAACCCCACATTGGGGAGGGTATGTGCTATGGTGAGTGCTGTGAAGTGTGTAAACCTGGCGATTCACAGACCTGTACCCCTGGGGCTAATAATACAGTATATATTTATAAAAACATAAAAATAAAATACAATGCCCCCCCAAAAAAAGACACACACACAAAAATAGATAGTGGAGAAAAATTTTATTTCCTAATCCATGTATGGGCCCCAGTGTGAGAATCTGAGAGTGAGAAGCCCTATCTTAAACATAGGATTTGTTGCAGTGGCAGGATGGATTTTCTTTTTAAAGAAAGTCTTTGTGGGGCGCCTGGGTGGCTCAGTGGGTTGCGCCGCTGCCTTCGGCTCAGGTCGTGATCTCGGGGTGCTGGGATTGAGTCCCGCGTCAGGCTCTCTGCTCAGCGGGGAGCCCGCTTCCCTCTGTCTCTCTCTGCCTGCCTCTCCATCTACCTGTGATTTCTCTCTGTCAAATAAATAAATAAATAAAATCTTTAAAAATAGAAAGAAAGAAAGAAAGAAAGAAAGAAAGAAAGAAAGAAAGAAAGAAAGAAAGTCTTTGTACCTTTGAGAACATGTCCAGATACAGAGATTATTCAGTACAGTCACCAAAAATGCAGGATGAGGGTGAAAGTGAGTGGCAGAATTGGGACCAGTACACTGTGCCCAGCCCTTGGGTAAATGGCCAATGGAGCCCTCTCTCCTTGGCCACAGACAAAGGAGGGCAGGACAGAACTAGGTAGGTGGGGAGGGTCTGCCTCCCTAGCCAGTGAGAGTCAGGGGCCCCAGGACTTCTCTGCAATCACTCCTCTACCCATAGTCTCCTCCCTGCATTTCTCTCTTCTCACTTTTTCCCCTCTGCCTACTCACCCTAAAACTCCTCCTTGGCCTTGCTTGGCCCACTCTGCTTCAAGCTGAAGTGAGGCACTCTGTTTTTAAGTCCTTTGGCCACTGCAGACTTAGAACTGGGCCTTTATTTTCCATTTATTTCACAGTCACATATACAGACACAAGTTACTTATGATATCCTAGCTCCTACAACAATTTTTACACTCTCCCTACAAGTTCTATTCATTTCTGAGAAGGACCAGGCTATATTTGTGATTTTTCTATTTCTCTTTTCTGGAAATCTTTGTTGCATGTATTTTTTAAAATTTATTTTTAAAGATTTATTTATTTGAGAGAGAGAGAGAGAGTGAGTGGGAGGGGCTGAGGGAGAGGGAGAGAGAATCTCAAGCAGATTCTCCACGGAGTGCAGAGCCCAGTGTGGGGTTCAATCTCATGACCACAAGATCATTACCTGAGCCCAGATCAATAGTCAGATACTCAACCGACCTAGCCACCTAGGTGCCCCTGTTGCATATATTTTAAAGCTGTTATTAGGTGCCCACCATTCAAGATTCTTATGTCCTCCTGAGAAACTGACTTTTTATCATTATGTGATGTCCAATTTTTTGTCTCAAAGTCTACTGTACCTGATAGTCATCTAATGACATCACCTTTCTTTTTTTTTATTTCTTTGTTATCATATTGTACTTTCAACCTATCTTAGCCTTTATACTTCTTATACTGTGTTTTTTTTTTATCAAGTCAGAAAGTCTTTGTCTTTTAATTGAAGTATTTCGGCCACTCACATTTATGTAATTACTGATATGGTTGGTTTAAGTCTATAATCTTGTTATTTGTTTTCTAATTGTTCATCTGTTCTTTGTTCCATCTTTTCTTCCTACCTTTGTATACAGAGGGCTATAATCAAATAATTTTTAACTTTCCAATTATCCTCTACTGTTTTTATTTTATTCTATTTTCTTTCAGTGTTCCAAGATTCATTGTTTATGCACCACACCCAGTGCTCCATGCAATACCTACCCTTTTTAATACCCACCACCAGGCTCACCCACTCATACCCCCTCCCCTCCAAAACCCTCAGTTTGTTTCTCAGAGTTCACAGTCCATCATGGTTCATCTCCCCTTCCAATTTCCCCCAATTCACTTTTCCTTTCCTTCTCCTAATGTCTTCCACATTATTCCTTATGCTTCACAAGTAAGTGAAATGATATGATAATTGACTTTTTCTGCTTAACTTATTTCACTTAGCATAAACTCCTCCAGTCCCATCCATGTTGATACAGAAGTTGGGTATTCATCCTTCCTGATGGCTGTGTAATATTCAATTGTATATATGGATCATATCTTCTTTATCCATTCATCTGTTGAAGGGCATCTTGGACCTTTCCACAGTCTGGCAACTGTGACCATTGCTGCTATAAATATTGGGGCACATACAGCCCTTTTCACTACATTTGTATTTTGGGGGTAAATACCTACTAGTGCCACTGCAGGGTCATAGGGTAGCTCCACTTTATATTTTTTGAGGACTCTCTACACTGTTTTCCAAAGTGGCTGCACCAACTTGCATTTCCACCAACAGTGTAAGAGGGCTCCCCTTTCTCCACATCCTCTCCAACACTTGTTGCTTCCTGTCCTGTTAATTTTGGCCATTCTATCTGGTATAAGGTGATATCTCAATGTGGTTTTGATTTGAATTTTCCTGATGGCTAATGATGATGAACATTTTTTCATATGTCTGATAGCCATTTGTATGTCTTCTTTGGAGAACTGTCTGTTCATGTCTTTTGTCTATTTTTTGACATGATTACCTGGTTTTTGGGTGTTGAGTTTGACGAGTTTTTTAAAGATCTTGGATATCAGCCCTTTGTCTGTACTGTCATTTGCAAATATCTTCTCCCATTCCATTCCTCTTTGTTTTGTTGGCTGTTTCCTTTGCTGTGCAGAAGCTTTTGATCTTGAAGAAGTCCCAAAAGTTCATTTTCACTTTTGTTTGCTTTGACTTTGGAGACATGTCTTGAAAGATGTTGCTGTGGCCAATATCGAAGAGGTTACTGCCTATGTTCTCCTCTAGGATTTTGATGGATTCCTGTCTCATGTTAAGATATTTCAGCCATTTTTGGTTTATCTTTGTGTATGGTTTAATAGAATGGTCAAGTTTCATTCTTCTATATATATAGCTGTCCAATTTTCCTAGCAGCATTTATTGAAGAGACTGTCTTTTTTCCACTGGATAATTTTTTCTACTTTGTCAAGGATTATTTTTGACCATATAGGTGTGGGCTCATATCTGGGCTCTCTACTCTGTTCCATCGATCTATGTGTCTGTATTTGTGTCAGTACCATGCTGTCTTAGTGATCACAGCTTTGTAATAAAGCTTGAAATCAAACAGCATGATGCCCCCAGCTTTGTTTTTCTTTTTCAACTTTTCTTGAGCAATTTGGGGTCTTTTCTGCTTCCATACAAATTTTAGGATTGCTTGTTCCAGCACTTTGAAAAATGTTGGTGGAATTTTGATCAGGATGGCATTGAAAGTATAGATTGCTCTGGGCAGTATAGACATTTTAACAATGTTTATTCTTCTGATCCATGAACATGGAATTTTTTTTCCATCTTTTTCTGTCTTCTTCAATTTCTTTCATGAGTGTTCTGTAGTTCCTCGAGTACAGATCCTTTACCTCTTTGATTAGGTTTATTCCAAGGTATCTTATGGTTCTTGGTGCTATAGGAAATGACCTCAATTCTCTAATTTCTCTTTCTATAGTTTCATTGTTAGTGTATAAGAAAGCAATTGATTTCTGTGCATTGATTTTGTATCCTGCCACATTACTGAATTGCTGTTTGAGTTCTAGTAGTTTGGGGGTGGAGTCTTTTGGATTTTCCATATAAAGTATCATGTCATCTGTGAAGAGAGAGAATTTGACTTCTTCTTTGCCAGTCTGGATACATTTCATTTCTTTTTGTTGTCTGATTGCTGTTGTAAGGACTTCTAATACTATGTTGAACAACAGTGGAGAGAGGGCACATCCTTGTCATGTTCCTGATCTCAGTGGGAAGGCTGTCAGCTTTTCCCCATTGAGAATAATATTTGCTGTGGATTTTTTCATAGATAGATTTTATGAAGCTGAGGAATGTTCCCTCTATCCCTATACTTTGATGCGTTTTAATCAGGAAAGGATGCTCTATTTTGTCAAATATTTTTTTCTGCATCAATTGAGAGAACCATGTGGTTCTTCTCTCTTCTATTATTGATTTGTTCTATCACATTTGTTGATTTGCAAATATTGAACCACCTTTGCATTCCAGAGATAAATTCCACCTGGTCATGATGGATAATCTTTTTAATGCACTGTTGGATCCTATTAGCTAGGACCTTGTTGAGAATCTTGGCATCCATATTCATCAGAGATATGGGTCTGAAATTCTCCTTTTGGATGGTATCTTTGCCTGGTTTGGGGATCAAGGTAATTCTGGCTTCATAGAAAGAGTCTGGAAACTTTCCTTCTGTTTTTGTTTTTGTTTTTGTTTTAAACATCTTCAGGAGAATAGGTATTATTTCTTCTTTGAATGGTTGGTAGAATTACCCAGGGAATCCTTCAGGTCCTGGACTCTTGTGTTTTGGGAGGTTTTTGATCACTGCTTCAATCTCATTACTAGATATTGGTCTACTCAGATTATCAGTTTCTTCCTATTTCAGTCTTGGAAGTTTGTGTTTCCAGGAATACATCCATTTCTTCTCAGTTGCTTAACTTATTGGCATATAACTGTTGATAATACTTTCTGATGTTTGTTTCTATTTCCTTGGTCATGGTCTCTCCCCTTATTAATTTGGGTCCTCTCTCTTTTCTTTTGGATTAGTTTGGCCAGTGGTTTATCAATCTTATTAATTCTTTCAAAGAACCAGCTTCTAGTTGTATTGATGTGTTCTACTGTATTTCTAGTTTCTAACTCACTGATCTCTGCTCTAATTTTAATTATTTCCTTTCTCATGCATGGGTTGTCTACTGTTTTTAAAGCTAAAATTCTTTGTATCTTAATTGTCTTATTTTTATTTTCTATATAATGTCTTTCTATATAATTCCCATTTCAAATATTGTGTTGTTCTAGGGACTGTCAAAGTGGGGAATGCTGACTTTTAGTTATGTAAATATGGTCATTGTGACAAGGAAGTCCAATATGAAGTGAATATAGAGCTAGGGACTCCCATCTCCAAAGTAGAGACACAATGCTGTTGTTATGAGAGCTATAGCACACCAGGGGGGTCAAATAGAATTTACAAAGTAAAATCAGGAAGAGTGACCTTATTTTTCTAGTGATGCATGGCATGGACAGTTCAACTAATTCAGGACAAAGATGGTAATTATAGAACAAGTCACTCTGAAGGATTTGAGATGCTACCCTGAAGGAGCTAATAATCTTGGAAAGAAGATCCAGGCATTTATGGGAATGTTGGAGCACAGAGATGAAACTGCTGCAGATCATAAAGTGATCTTAGTGAGACTCTGGGTCTCTGGGAGTGAAAGAGGAGAGAGAGAGAGAGCACTTCTGGCTGAGACATCAGGGAACAGCATCCAGGAGAAGTGACATTGGCAGATATATGTCACTGATAATGGAGTGCTGCAAGTCCAAAAGCAACAATGTGTCCATTTGGGGGATTGGGCAGACCAAATTGCCAGTCTGTTTTTAAAAAAATTACTAAGAGAAGGGGTGCCTGGGTGATTCAGTCAGCTGGATGTCCCACTCTTGGTTTCAGCCCTGGTTGTGATCTCATGAGTCATGAGGTTGAACCCCATGTCAGGCTTTGCTCTCAGCACAAAGTCTGCTTGAAGATTCTCTCCCTCTATCCCTCCCCCTACTTGTGCATGGTGCATGAGTGTACACACTCCTTCTCTCTCTCTTAAAAAAATGAATAAATAAATAAATCCTTTAAAAATACTAAGAAAAGCTTAGTTCTACTTATAGACAATAAATTCAAGACAATAAGGGACAATTATGATACAGAGCATACTGAGACACCTGTTCTATACAGGCAGCTATTTCTTAAAATAAGATTTCATATTAAACTCTTCCACTTTAGTTGTGATTTCATACAAATAGTTTGATGTTTATTTAAGAATGGCTTAGTAGCGTCTTTACATGAAAATTGGTTTCTAATTTGGGAACTATTTCAGTTACATATCCTTTGAGACTGAGATTAGAGCATTAGGGTAATGCTCTCAGAGTGTGGGGCTGTGAAGGAAGCAGAACTGGGCAGAGGGAATCTATGAAGGGTGAAAAAATTGTAACAGGTCCTGCCTGGTCCCACAGTGAACTTTGGCACTTCGTTAGCTCTTCAAAGCCCTTCATGTATCCACATAAACAAAGATGTGGGTTGAAAACCAGGGAGAAAATGTGAGCCTGGGAAAGTAGCCTCTTTAGCTGAGGGCATTTCCAGAAAGGTTCCAGAAGAGAGTGGCCAGAACCGACCTGCCAGGAGGTGGGGACAGTACTGTGAAGGACAGTCTTACAGAATTTAAATCTGAGCCCTTAATCTGCAGATAGATAGTCTCTCAGTAGATGGTATCAGAATTGAATTGAATTGTAGGACACTCAGTTGGTGTCTTGAGAAATGCTTGGTGGTGTGGAAAAACCCACACATAGAATTGGTGTCAGAATCCTACTCACACACCAATGCTTCCATGGAGTATGAGAAGCCACGACTATGAACCCACTTAGTCACTGAGACCTCAATAGTCAGTCCCAGAACAGGGTTTTGTTTGTTTGTTTGTTTGTTTGTTTGTTTAGAAAATCTAACCAGAGGGATGGCATTCCCATAGACAAAACAATACTTAGTTTTCTAAGCTAGGAATGAGGCAGGTCTTCATAGTCAAGACTTTGGTTAATGTCTTCGTAAACTTTGGTAAATTGTCTTTATAACTTCCAGAGATTATTCTTTGGTATTTGAATTTTTTTTAGTGTTGCTGTTATATTGGCAATTCTGCCATCATGCTTTATAGGAAAGCTACAGTTTGTTTTCCTCATAGTCAACTTACTGTTTCCTCTTATTAGCTCTGAGAACCTTTTAATTAATTCATTCATATTTTTTAGGCATATAAACACAGCATTTGTAAGTAATGATAATTTGGTTTCAAATTCCAATATTGATTATTTACTAAAATTCACATCTTATTGCATTAACCAGAAATTCCAGAAAATATTAAATAATAATGGGTTATAACTAGCAACTTTCTTTATCTCTGATTTTAACAAGAATGCCTTTAGTGTTTCACTATTAACATTTATTCTTGGATCCATCATTTACTGAACACATTCTAAGAAGTGCTGGGGATATAAAGAGGACAACAAGATCCAGGCTCCAAAAACCTAACACTGATTAGGGGTTTGAAATAAAACATTCTGTATGAAGTCAAATAATTAATCCTGCTATTTGTCACTAGGAGCAGAGGTAGCCTTAGAAACCCAACTTTCTTAATTATTTTACATTTGTAACTAGGATTGGGTAACATATATTACCAGTGCTATTTTTTTACAAGTTATTGTTTAAATTCTACTTAACATACTGTGTAATATTGGCTTAAGGAGTAGAATTTAGTGATTCATCACTTACATATAACACCCAGTGATCAACACAAAAGCTGCCCACCTTAATACCCATCATCTATTTAGCCTAAGCCCCTGCTCACTCCCCCTCCAGCAAACTTCAGTTTGTACACTCTAGCTTGAAGTCTCTCTCTCTCTCTTTTAAGATTTTATTTATTTATTTGGCAAAGAGAGAGATCACAAGTAGGTAGAGAGGCAGGCAGTAGGGGGGAAAGCAGGCTCCCTGCTGAGCAGAGAGCCCAATGTAGAGCTCAATCCCAGGACCTCGAGATCATGATCTGAGCCGAAGGCAGAGGCTTTAACCCACTGAGCCACCCAGGCTCTCCTAGCTTAGAGTCTCTTGTGGTTTGTTTCCCTCTCTTTTATTTCCCTTTCCCATGTTCAATTGTTTTGTTTCTTAAATTCCATGTATGAGTGAAATTATATGATATTTTTCTATCTTGGACTGACTCATTTCACTTAGCATAAGACACTCTAGCTCCATTCACATTGTTGCAAATGACAAGATTTCATTCTTTTTGATGGCTAAAATATTCCATGTGTATATTCCATGTTGAATATACATATATACTACATCTTATTTGTGCATTCATCAGATGGTGGATTTTTGGGCTCTTTCCAAAATTTGGCTATTGTTGATAATGCTGCTATAAACATCAGAGTGCACATGCCCCTTCAAATTAGTATTGTTGTATCCTTTGGGTAAATACCTACTAATGCAATTGCTGGGTCCTAGCATAATTCTATTTTTTACTTTCTGAGGAACCTCTATACTGTTCTCCAGAGTGTCTGCACCAGTTTGCATCCCCAACAGTGCAAGAGGCTTCCCCTTTCTCTGCATCATCACCAACATCTGTTGTTTCCTGTGTTGCTAATTTTAGCCATTCTGACTAGTGTGAGGTGGTATCTCATGATTTTGATTTGTATTTCCCTGATGGTGAATGATGTTGAGCATCTTTTCATGTGTATGTTAGCCATCTGGATGTTTTCTTTGGAAAAATGTCTGTTTCTGCCCATTTCTTAAGTAGATTATTTATATTTTAGGTGTTGAGTTCGGTAAGTCTTTTTTTATAGATTTTGGATACTAACCCTTTAACAGATAAGTCATTTGCAAATATCTTCTCCCATTTTGTAGGCTGACTTTTGGTTTTGTTGATTGTTTTCTTCACTGTACAGAAGTATTTTATATTGATTATACACACACACACACACACACATACACACACACACACACACACACACACACACACACGTATATCCTCTAGGGTTTTGATGGTTTCTTGCCTTAAATTTAGGCCTTTGGGATGCTTTGGTGGCTCAGATGGTTGGGTCTGCCATGGCTTGGATCTTGATCCTTGGGTCCTGGGATCAAACCCACCTAGGGCTCCCTGCTCATTGGGAAGTCTACTTCTCCCTCTGCCTCTCCCCCTGGCTTGTGCTCTCTCTTGCTCACTCTCTCTCTCTCAAATAAATAAAACCTTTTAAAAGTTTAGGTCTTTCATCCACTTTGCGTTTGTGTGTGTATGGTGTAAAAAAGTGGTCCAGTTTCATTCTTCTGCATGTGGCTGTCCACTTTTCCCAGGACAATTTGTTGAAGAGACTGTCTTTTTTTCCATAGGATATTCTTTCCTGTTTTGTCAAAAATTAGTTGACCATAGAGTTGTGGGGCCATTTCTGAGTATTCTGTTCTGTTGCACTTATCTGTTTTCATGCCGGTAACATACTGTCTAGATGACTATAGCTTTGTAACAGAGCTTGAAGTCCAGAATTGTGACACCTCCAGCTTTCCTTTTCTTTTTCAAGATTGCTTAAGATTGCTTTGGCTATTGGGGTCTTTTGTGGTTCCCTGAAAATTTTAGGAATGTTTGTTCTAGCTCTGTGAAAAATATTGGTGGAATTTTGATAGGGATTGCATTAAATGTGTAGATTGCATTAAGTAGCATAAAGATTTTAACAGTATTTGTTCTTCCAATCCATGAGCATGGAATGTTTTTCCATTTCTTTGTGTCCTTCTTCAATTTCTTTCATAAGCATTCTATAGCTTTCAGAGTACAGATCACTTGTCTCTTTGGTTAGGTGTATTCCTAGGTTATCATTTCTGGTGCAATTGTAAGTGGGATTGATTCCTTGATACCTTTTTCTGCTGCTTTATTATTGGTGTGTAGAACTGCTATGGATTTCTATACAATGACTTTATATCCTGGGACTTTGCTGGATTCATGTATTAGTTCTAGGAATTTTTGATGGGGCCTTTTGGGTTTTCTACATAGGGTATAATGTTTTCTGCAAATATGAAAGTTTGACTTTATTCTTCCCAATTTGGATGCCTTTTATTTCTTTGTTTTCTGATTGCAGAGGTTAGGTCTTCCAGTACTATGTTGACTAACAATGATGAGAGTGGACATCCCTGTCTTATTCCTGACTGTAAGAAAAAGCTCTGTTTTTCCTCATCAAGGATGATATTAGTTATGTGTGTTTGGGATATGGCCTTTATGATGTTGAGGTATGTTCCTTCTGTCCCTTCTTTCTTGAGTTTTTTTTTTTTTTTAATCAAGAATGGATGCTGTATTTGTCAAATGCATTTTCCTGCAACTATTGAGAGGATGTGATGTATCACATCAATTGATTTGCAAACACTGAAGCACTCCTATGGCCCAGAAATAAATCCACTTGACCACGGTGAATCTTTCTTTTAAAGTACTGTTGCATCCTATCAGCTAGTATTTTGGTGAGAATTTTTGCATCTATGTTCATCAGGAAAATTGGTCTGTAATTCTTCTTTTTAGTGAGGTCTTTGGTTTTGGAATCAAGGTGTTGCTGGTCCCACAGAATGACTTTGGAAGTGTTCCTTCCATTCCCATTTTTTAAAGAATAGTTTTAAAACAATAGATATTTACTATTCTTTAAATATTTGGTAGAATTCCCCTGCGAGGTCATCTGGCCCTGGACTTTTGTTTGTTGGGAGATTTTTGTTACTGATTCAATTTCTTTGCTGGTTATGGGTATGCTCTAAGTTATGATTTCTTCATGTTATAGTTCTGGTAGTTTGTATGTTTAGAGGAATTTGTCCATTTCTTTCAGATTGTCTAATTTGTTCACATATAATTTTTCATAATATTTTCTTATAATTGTTTGTATTTCTGTGGTATTTGTTATGATGTTTTCTATTTCATTCATGATTTTATTTGTTTGGGTCCCTTCTCTTTTCTTTTTCAGATGTCTGACTAGTGATTTATCAATTTTACTAATTCCTTCAAAGAACTGGCTCCTAGCTTTCTTGATTTGTTCTATTGGGGATTTTTGTTTGTTTGTTTCTATGCCATTGATTTCTGCTCTAATCTTTATTATTCCCCAGCTTCTGCTGGCTTTACACTTTATTTACTTTCCTTTTCTTTTTCCTTTAAGTGTAAGGTTAGGTTGTATATTTGAAACTTCTCTTGCTTCTTGAGGTAGGCCTGTGTTGTAGTGTATTTCCCTCTTAGGACTGTTTTTGTTGCATCCCAAAGGATTTGGACTGTCATGTTATCATTTTTATTTGCTTTCATGTCTTTTTAAAAACTATTCTTAATTTCCTGGTTTGTTAGAGAACAGGAGCAGAGGGAGGGGCAGAGGGAATAGAGAAGCAGACTCCCTGCTGAGCAAGGAGCCCAAGGTGGGGCTGGATCCCAGAACCCCAGGATCATAACTTCAGCTGAAGGCAGACACTTCAGCTGAGCGACTCAGGCACCACTAACTTCCTGGTTTAACCATTCATTCTTTAGTAGGATGTTCTTTAACTTCCATGAATTTGTGATCTTTCCAAATTTTTTCTTCTGGTGGACTTCACATTTCATAGCAGTGTGGTCAGAAAAGATGCATCTTTTTGTACTTCCTGAGGGCTGATTTGTGACCCACTATGTGATCTATTCAAGTAAATGTTTCCTGTACACTTAAAAAAGAGTATGTTTTCTGCTTTAGGCATACTAGATCCCTAGCCATGAACTCATCTTTTTCTTTCTTTTGAGGTGAATTCCTCTGCCTTGGAAATTTGTCTAGATCACTGTGTGTGTGTGTGTGTTAAGAAAGCCTATTATATTTCATGCTCCTGAGATTAATGACTATATGAAGAAGAGAACCCATACTGATCAGGGGCTGGTGCTCCAGGAAGTATTTCAGAATGTGGACTCTGCTCTTGTGTTTTGGCTTCTCTTCTCTCAGGTCAGTCCTCTGCAGTTTCTCCTTGCCTGCAGTGGGGAGTGTTTGGACCCTGTCTGGTGTGTGGTGTTTTTACTAGGTATGCTTTTATTTGCTTTCTTGTGCTATGTGAGGAGAAAAAAAAAAAAAAAAGCCTGAACTTATTTCCACTGGAACTCAATTTTTTTTTTTAAATTTATTTTCAGTGTAACAAAATTCATTGTTTTTGCACCACACCCACTGCACTATGCAATACGTGCCCTCCATAATACCCACTACCTGGCTCCCCCAACCTTCCACCCCCACCCCTTCAAACCCTCAGGTTGTTTTCCAGAGTCCATAGTCTCTCATGGTACATCTCCCCTTCCAATTTCCCTCAACTCCCTTCTCCTCTCCATCTCCCTATGTCCTCCATGTTACTTGTTATGCTCCACAAATAAGTGAAACAATATGATAATTGACTCTCTCTGCTTGACTTATTTCACTCAGCATAAACTCTTCCAGTCCCGTCCATGTTGATACAACAGTTGGGTATTCATCCTTTCTGATGGAAGCATAATACTCCATAGTGTATATGGACCACATCTTCCTTATCCATTCATCCACTGAAGGGCATCTTGGTCCTTTCCACAGTTTGGTGACCGTGGCCATTACTGCTATAAACATGGGGTACAGATGGCCCTTCTTTACACTCTATCTGTATCTTTAGGGTAAATACCCAGTAGTGCAATTGCAGGGTCACAGGGAAGCTCTATTTTTAATTTTTTGAGGAATCTCCACACTTCCTCAAAGTGGCTGCACCAACTTGCATTCCCACCACCAGTGTGAGAGGGATCCCCTTTCTCCACATCCTCTCCAACACATGTTGTTTCCTGTCTTGCTAATTTTGGCCATTCTAACTGGTGTAAGGTGCTATCTCAATGTGGTTTTCATTTGAATCTCCCTGATGGCTAATGATGATGAACATTTTTTCATGTGTCTGATAGCCTTTTGTATGTCTTCATTGGAGAAGTGTCTGTTCATGTGTTCTGCCCATTTTGTGACATGATTATCTGTTTTTTAGGTGTTGAATTTGAGGAGTTCTTTATAGATCCCGGATATCAACCTTTTGTCTGTACTGTCATTTGCAAATATCTTCCATTCCGTGGGTTGCCTCTTTGTTTTGTTGACTGTTTCCTTTGCTGTGCAGAAGGTTTTGATTTTGATGAAGTCTCAAAAGTTGATTTTTGCTTTTGTTTCCTTTGCCTTTGGAGACATATCTTGAAAGAAGTTGCTGTGGCTGATATCGAAGAGATTACTGCCTATGTTCTCCTCTAGGATTCTGATGGATTCCTGTCTCACACTGAGGTCTTTTATCTTTGTGTATGGTGTAAGAGAATGGTCGAGTTTCATTCTTCTACATATAGATGTCCAATTTTCCCAGCACCATTTATTGAAGAGACTGTCTTTTTTCCACTGTATATTTTTTCCCATTTTGTCAAAGATTATTTGACCATAGAGTTGAGGGTCCATATCTGGGCTCTCTGTTCCACTGGTCTGTGTGTCTATTTTTATGCCAGTACCATGCTGTCTTGGTGATTACAGCTTTGTAGTAAAGCTTGAAATCAGGTAACGTGATGCCCCCAGCTTTGTTTTTGTTTTTCAACATTTCCTTAGCAATTCGGGGTCTCTTCTGATTCCATACAAATTTTAGGATTATTTGCTCCAGCTCTTTGAAAAATGCTGGTAGAATTTTGATCGGAATGTCATTAAAAGTATAGATTACTCTAGGCAGTATAGATATTTTAAAACAATGCTTATTCTTCCAATCTAAGAGCATGGAATGGTCTTCCATCTTCTTGTGTCTTCCTCAATTTCTTTCATGAGTGTTCTGTAGTTCCTCGAGTACAGATCCTTTATCTCTTTGGTTAGGTTTATTCCCAGGTATCTTATGGTTCTTGGTGCTATAGTAAATGGAATTGATTCTCTAATTTCCCTTTCTGTATTTTCATTAGTGAATAAGAAAGCAACTGATTTCTGTACATTAACTTTGTAACCTGCTACATTACTGAATTACTGTATGAATTCTAGTAGTTTGGGGGTGGAGTCTTTTGGGTTTTCCATATAAAGTATCATGTCATCTACGAAGAGAGAGAGTTAGAGTTCTTCATTGCCAATTTGGATACCTTTTATTTCCCTTTGTGGTCTGATTGTTGTTGCTAGGACTTTTAATTTTGCAGCACTCTATGATCAAGTAGAGTTGGTGCATGTGAAGGATGTGTGCTGGTCTTTTGGGGGAGGCGCCTGCTGCACTGGTTTTCAGGCAGAGTTGCTTTAGTAAAGATGACCCTGGGTGCAAGGGTCAGGGCTCCATTAAGTGGCTCCAGCCTCCACTAGGAGTACTGTGTTGTTCACTGAAGTCAGTCAGTGCTGATGGGCAAGGGAAAATGGCCTCACCCCACTCTCTTGTTCCCAGAGAGGGGAGTTTGCACCTGCCACTGTTTAGAAAACCCTCACAGAAGAGCAAATAATTTCATTTTGTGTCCTGTATTTCTGTCTGATCCCTGCCATCACCCTGTCTGTGTTCAAGCTGTTTGCCCACCCTGAAGTTCAGTATTTCTCTATTTTATCTCAGGCATGCAGCTGGGTTTCAAAACTTCAAATTTTAGGGACCCAGTGTAGTATGGTCCTGCTCTGATCTTCTGGGAAGGGTATCATCATGTTGTTGCTGGTGTCAGTTTGTCCCAGAAAAGCAGTTGCACATTGTGCAGGGGCTTGGGGTTTGTGTGGAAAGACAGCAAAAGCCAGCACCAAGGTTTGCTACCCTTGGCAGATGTCTCTCTTCCTATGCTAATGAATGGGGCAGCACACTGGCACCTTCCAGCTCTTTTGTCCCCTGAGAGGCAGTGCCACCTTCCCCCAAAAACACTCTAAGAAGCACTCTCCCATTGCCACCCAGTGGATCCTCAGGTACCATTCAGTCTGCTCCCAGGCCTCTGTTCCCCTTCCCAACAGAAGCACCAGTATGTCCACCAGGCTTTACTCGGTGATGGTGCAGACTTCAAAAACTTCCGACTTTAAACTCTATTGTGGTAAAAACTTAAAATTATCAGTTGCTATAGTTTTGCTAGTCAGTGACTTTGAGGATGTGTTTTTCTTATGTAATCCCCTGCACACTTCTCCCCACCATATCAAGGTTCCCTCTGCTCTGTAACACCAGAGATTCCTTTCTCCCCTGAATCACGTCTCTGTACCTCTTAGTTTCCACTATGGGGCCTCTTTTATCCCTCTAATTCTGCAGTTTGTTCTCTCAGCTTTTTCTTTGGGTGGGGGTGGTGTTATGGTTAGATATTTATGTAGCTGTGTTTGAGGGACAAGGCAAGTATAGGGTTCCTCTACTGCACTGCCATTTTTTTTTTTTTTTTTAAGATTTTATTCATTTGACAGAGACACAGCGAGAGAGGAAACACTGTTGTGGAAAATCTGAAGCGACCAAGGAAACTCAAGTGGCACATGGAAATCTGGGAGAACACAGCTTTATTTTCACGGCGGGCTCAGTGGGATCATTTCCCAAAGGTTGAGCACCCGGCAGGGTTAGGGGTGAGTTTTTATGGTTATGGGTGATGGGGATGGTAACAGGATATTTTTCATGGTCTCTCAGAGCCAACTGGCCCTCCTTTATGTGGAAGTATAATCTAAACAGATGTGTCTTGAGAGAGTGCTAAAGCATCCTGTGGAACTTGTTTTCTTTTCTTAACCCAACAGGGCAGCCATTTGGTCTTTTCTTCCACCTCAGCAGGACCAATGGAGAGCAGTAGACCGGAAGGGGCTGGGGCTGGGGGATCCTCTATCCTCCTCAACACAAGCAAGGACAGAGGGAGCCTCTATCCTCCTCAACACAAGCAAGGACAGAAGTAGAGGGAGAAGCAGGCTTCCAGCTGAGCAAGGGGTCCAATGTGGGCCTCAATCCCAGGAACCCCAGATCATGATCTGAGTTGAAGGCAGACGCTTAAGGACTGAACCACCCAGATGCCCTGCACTGCCATCTTAGCTCAAATCCTTCCCAGTGCTTTTCTGAGATAATGATCAAGTTCATCTCTGAACCACATTCATTTTGAGATCACACTCACTGGCTTGTGATTGATTACTGTTGTTGGCTTCTACGAATATTGTCATCTTACAGAGTAGTTGACAATGCCCTTTATGATGTTTATTTCTCTGAAATAGCTTTGGTATGCATATTCCTGAAGCCATTTCTTGGATAATACTGTTTTTCTAAGAAGACATATCTAGGGAGGAGAGAAGTCTTTGGGAAAGAAGGGTAACTGTGAATGCAAGAAAATCTGGAAGCTGGAGCAGGCTGAGCTTTGATACTCAGGGAAATACGCATATAGATTTTTTGGTACTTTTTGCTAACAAGCATTATATGAACTCAGGAAAGCAGTGCTGTGTATCTTCCCAAGTAAATTCTTTTTGTACTTGTTGCTCCAAGGAGAGAAGGCCTGCAGGGAGAGAGTTGGGATAGCATCATCTCCGCTGGTCACTGCTGGCTGCTGAAGTCCCTTCCACTCCTCCTTCTTTTTCCTTGCTTTAACAGGGCCCAGATAGTCCTGAGAGTCCACTCATGCAACTCAAGTACTTGGAGGCAAGCTGACCCCTCTTCCAGTTCTAGCCAGAAGCTCCAGTTAGGACATTCCCCTCAATTTGCCAGCAACTGCAACCTGTGCTGCTTGAGGTGAAGGAACCCAGAACTCTGCTTCTGGATGGAGAGAAAAGCCCTCTCCTCTGGATAGTGGGACCTGTCTCTGGCCATGTATCACAAATCACAAAGCAAGTCTTAGGACAAAACTGACCCTAGAGAACTGAGGGAGAAAAGGGTAAAGCCTCAGCTCTGAGCTGCTGAGTTCAATGGCCCCAAAGCCCACCCTATCTCTGGCTTTGTAGATGGTGAGACATGCCTTCTGTTTCTAACCAGGTGGGGTGCATCTTTTGTCTTGCTCAATGACCCCCACACACGGGATAACCAGTCATTCTTCCTTATGTGCTGTGCTCAGGAGCTGCTTCTCCTGAGGTCCTCCACCCTCTGTACCTTGCTTTTCTTGGGGACAAACAGCCACAAGACCCCTAAGTAGGGAGCACATGCCACTCACTTAACATTCTAAAGATGAGTAGAGCAATTGACCCACAGCTGTTAGCAAAGTGTGAAAACAGGGTGGAGGAGTTAAGATGGTGAAGGAGTATGGCGACTTAAGTTTGGATCATCCTTGGAGTACAGCTAGATAGTTATCAAGTCATTGGAACACCTGAGAAACCAGAGATCTAAGAAAAGAAATGCTGCAAGTCTAGAAGTTTGGAAGGGAGGAGGTAGGGAGAATTGATCCTGGTGTGATATTGCTGAAAATATGGTGAAGAGGAGGGAGCCTGCTTAAGGCAGTTACTGCAAAGTATTTTAAACAGTGGAGTGCAAAATCAGAACTTTTTGAAGTCTGGTATAGTGTCTTGGGGAGGAATGTGCCTGGCTTAAATGTGTTCAGGTGGTGAAGTAGGGTGAAATTTCAGGTGACAGGATGGTTTCAGGATCCCAGGTCATAAGAAGAATGGGTTGTGCCTGAGTGCAGCAGGGTTCCCAGGCACAGGAGCAGGGAAGCTGGCTGAGAACAGGGAGTCTTGGTTCTGGCTTTCTGCTCTGTGTTGCTGTAAACTGAAAATGTCTGCATGGTTGACTGCTTTCCCAGGAGGGGGTCCAGCAAAAGGCAGAGGTGTAGCAAGACCCTCCACCTGCCTCCTTCCCAACCCCCAACACCTGGGAGGAACAGCAGGAGTCTACACCACAGGAGTCTGTAAAATTTGGAGTTTTGAGATAAAACATGGAGATTAAAATACTTGGTCACAGTCTGGGTGAACATAGAATACTCACAGAAACTGGTAGATAAGAGAGATTGATTGCTTTTTCTGTGAAGGCTTACTGAAGAGTAGGGTGTGTGTGTGTGTGTGTGTGTGTGTGTGTGTGTGTGTGTGTGAATTTTCAGCTCTGGGGGCTAGAGGGGTACAGCCATACTCATCCTGCCCATCAGTGCTGAGAACCTTCAGGGAGCAAAACAGTGCCACCTAGTGGAGTCTGGAGCAAGTTACACAGAGCCTGACTGCAAGGGAGGGGCATTTGCACTAGGGCAACTCCACCTGAGAATCATCACAATAGACCCCTCCACTAGAAGACCAGTAAAACTTGCTGTACACCAAGTGTACTGATCATAGAGGGCTACAAAGCTTCAGCTCTTGGGGAAAACAGAAAACAGTAGATACTATTCTTAATACTTTTATTCTTTAGACTTATAGTATTATTTTTTCAGTTATTTTCTTATTTTTTCAATTTTTAAATTCTTTTAGTATTTATTTTTATATATACTTTATATATTTTAATTTTTTATTTCCTTTCATTTTATTTTTATGTGTGTGTGTGTGTATATATTTTTTTTCTTTCTTTCTTATTTTGGGATCTAGTTTCTTTTAACAAGCAGAACAAAGCACACCCAGGAACAAGTTTTTTGTTTTGTTTTGTTTTCTGTTTGTTGCTATCATTACTGTTGTTTTAGTTTTTTTTTTTTTTTCTTTTTATATTCTTTTCTGGACAAAATGACAAGATGGAGAGATTCACCCCAAAAGAAAGAACAGGAGGCAGTACTCACTGCCAGGGAATTAAACTACTGAGATGCAGTCCCAACTGGAGGCCATAAAAATGAGGATGAATGAAGCAGAAGAGTGAATCAGTGATACAGAAGATGAAATGGTGGAAAATAAAGGAGCAGAAAAGAAGAGGGGGAAAAAAAAACCTGTTAGATCATGAAGGTAAACTAAGGGAACTCAGTGATTCCATAAGTAAAATTATATCCAGATACCAGAGTTTCCAGATGATGAAGAGCAGGAGAGAGGGACAGAAGGTTTATTTGAACAAATTACAGCTCTCATTAATTTTGAGAACAAATTAGGCTAGAATTTGAATAAATTATAGCTAATACTTTAACATGGGTAAGGAAGGCATTCAAATCCAGAAGGCATAGAGAACCCCCTTCAAAATCAATAAAAATAGGTCAACATCTCAACCTATAAGATTGTAAATTTCAAAGATAAAGAGAAAATCCTGAAAGCAGCTCAAAGAGCAAGAGGTTTTTAACCTACAAGTGTATCAACATAAGGCTGACAGCAGACCTGTCCACAGAGACCTGGCAGGTCAGAAAGGACTGACATGATATATTCAACAAGCTAAATGGGAAAAATATGTAGCCAAGAAAACTTTATCCATTCAAGGATGTCATCAGAACAGGAGAGATAAAGAGTTTCCATGACAAATAAAAACTAAAGGAATTTGTGAACACTAAACTAGTGCTACAAGAAATATTAAAGGGGATCTTTTGAGTGGGAAAGAAAGACCGAAACAACAACGATTAGAAAGGAACAGAGAAACTCCACAAACAGTGACATTACAGGGAATAAAATGGCACTAAATTCGTATCTTTCAACAATTGCTCTGAACACCAATAGACTCAATGCTCCAATCAAAAGACATAGGGCATCAAAATGGATAAAAACAAAACAAAACAAAACAAAATCCATCAATATGCTGCTTACAAGAGACTCAGTGCAGACTTAAAGACACCTCCAGTTGAGCGGATGGAGAACAATCTATCATGTTAATGGACATCAAAAGAAAGCCAGAGTAGCCATCCTTATACAGGCAAACTAGATTTTAAACCAAAGATTGTAATAAGAGATGAAGAAGGGTGCTATATCATAATAAAGGGGTCTATCCAACAAGATCATCTAACAATTGTAAATATTTATGCCCCTAGCTTGGGAGCACACAAATATATACACCCATCAATAGCAAACATAAGGAATCTCATTGATAATAATGCAGTAATAGTAGGGGACTTTAACACCCCACTCACAGCAACGGACAGATCATCTAAGCAGAAAATCAACAAGGAAACAATGGCTTTGAATGACACACTGAACCAGATGGACTTAACAGATATATTCAGAACATTTCATTCTAAAGCAGCAGAATACACATTCTTTTCAAGTGCACAGGAGACATTCTCCAGAATAGATCACATACTGGGTCACAGATAAGCCCTCAGGAAGTACAAAAATACTGGGCGCCTGGGTGGCTCAGTGGGTTAAGCCGCTGCCTTCGGCTCAGGTCATGATCTCAGAGTCCTGGGATCGAGTCCCGCATCGGGCTCTCTGCTCAGCAGAGAGCCTGCTTCCCTCTCTCTCTCTCTGCCTGCCTCTCCATCTACTTGTGATTTCTCTCTGTCAAATAAATAAAATCTTAAAAAAAAAAAAAAATCTTTAAAAAAAAAATACTGAGTTCACACCATGCATCTTTTCTGACCACACTGCTATGAAACGTGAAGACCACAAGAAAATATTTGGAAAGATCACAAATACATAGAGAATGAACAGTTAAACCATTCCAGAAAAACTGGAAACAAATGAAAATGATAACATGACAGTCCAAATCTTTTGGGATGTAGAAAAGGCAGTCCTAAGAGAGTAGTATACTGCAATACAGGCCTACCTCAAGAATCAAGAAAAGTTTCAAATATACCACCTAAACTTACACCTAAAGGAGCTGGGGAAAAAACAGCAAATAGAGCCTAAGTCCAGCAGGAGAAGAGAAATAATAAAGATTAGAGCAGAAATAAATAGTACAGAAATCTAAAAACAACCACCACAACAACAAAACAATCAGTAGAACAGATCAACAAAACTAGGAGCTGGTTCTTTGAAGATAATAAGATTTATAAATCCCTAACCAGATTTATCAAAAAGAAGAGAAAGAACCCAAATAAATAAAATCATGAATGAAAGAGGAGACATCAAAACAAACACCACAAAAATGTAAAAAGTTATAGAGAATATTATGAAAAATTACATGCCAACGAATTAGTCAATCTTAAAATAGGTAAATTCCTAGAAACATATGAACTACCAAAACTGTAAGGGGAAGAAATTGAAAGCTTGAATAGAGCCATAACCAGCAAAGAAATTGAATCAGTAATCAAGAATCTCCCAATAAACAAAAGTCCAGGGTTGGATGGCTTTCCAGGGGAATTCTACCAAACATTTAAAGAATTAATACCCATTTTTCTGAAAATATTCCAAAAAATAGAAATCAAAGGAACATTTCCAAAGTCATTCTATGAGACCAGTATCACCTTGATTCCGAAACCAAAGGCCCCACTAAAAAGGAGAATTACAGACCAATATTCCTGATGCAAACATTCTCACTGAGATACTAGCCTACAGGATGCAACAGTACATTAAAAAGATTATTCACCAGAACCAAGTGGGATTTTTTCCTGGGCTGTGGGGGTGGTTCACCATCCACAAATCAATCAATGTGATATACCACATTAATAAAAGAAAGGATAAGAACCATATGATCCTCTCAATAGATGCAGAAAAATCATTTGACAGAATACAACATCCTTTCTTGATAAAAACCTTCCACCATATAGGAATAGAGGGAACATACCTCAACATCATAAGTCATATACAGAAGACTAATATCTAATTAGCTAATTAGCTAATATCATCCTCAGCTAATATCATCCTCAACGGGGAAAAATTGAGAGCTTTTTTGCTCTCAGTGTCGTCTGTTCTTACCATTGTTATTCAACATAGTACTGGAAGGCCTAGATTCACCAATGAGACAACAAAAAGAAATAAAATTGGCAAAGAAGGCAACTTTTCACCCTTTGCAGATGGCATGATGATATGTTATGTAGAAACCCAAAAAGACTCCATCAAAAAATTGCTAGATTTGATACAAGAGTTCAGCAAAGTTTCAGGATATAAAATCAACACACAGATGTCAGTTGCATTTCTGTACACTGACAATGAAGCATTAGAAAGAGAAATCAAGGATTTGATCCCATTTGTAGTTGGACTAAAAACCATAGGATGCCTAGGAATAAACCTAACCAAAGAGGAAAAAGATCTGTATTCTGAAAACTATAGAACACTTATGAAAGAAATTGAAGAGGACACTAAGAAATGGTAAAACATTCTATGTCCCATGCCCATGGATTGGAAGAGCTAATACTTTTAAAATATCCATGCTATGCAAAGGAATCTACACATTTAATGCAATCCCTATCAAAATACCACCAGCATTTTTTCAAAGAGCTAGAACAATCCTAAAATTTGTATGGAACCACAAAAGACCCCAAATAGGAAAGGTAATGTTGAGAAGGAAAACCAAAGCTGGAGGTATCACAGTTCTAGACTTCAAGCTCTATTACAATGCTGTAATCATAAAGATAGTATGGTACTGGCATAAAAACAGACACATAGATTAATGGAACAGAATAGAGAACGCAGAAATGGACCCTCAACTCTATGATCAATTAACCTTTGACAAAGCAGGAAAGGATAGCCAGTGGAAAAAAGAAAGTCTCTTCAACAAATGGTGTTGGGAAAACTGCACAGCCAAAAGCAGAAGAATGAAACTGGATCATTCTCTTACATTATACACAAAAATAAACTCAAAAGGGATGAATGAACCTAAAAATGAGACAGGAATCCATCAAAATTCCAAAGGCAAACATAGGCAGCAACTTCTTCAACCTTGGCCACAGCAACTTCTTGCAAGATCCATCTTCAAAGACAAGGGAAACAAAAGCAAAAATGAACTATTGGGACTTCATCAGGATAAAAGACTTCCGTATAGCAAAGGGAATAGTCAACAAAACCAAAAGTCAACCTATGGAATGGGAGAAGATATTCACACATATCAGATAAAAAGCCAGTATCTAAAATCTATAAAGAATTTATCAAACTCCAACACCCAAAAAACAAAAAATCCCATCCATGGACAGAAGACATGAACAGACATTTCTCCATTGAAGACATACAAATGGATAATAGACACATGGAAAAATGCTCAACATCACTTATCATCAGGGAAGTACAAATCAAAACAACAATGAGATACCACTTTACACCAGTCAGAATGGCTAAAATTAATAACTCAGATGTGGGTGAGGAGAAAGGGAAATCCTCTTATAATGTTGGTGGGACAGTAAACTGCTGCAGCTACTCAGAAAAAATGTTATGGAAGTTCCTCAAAAAGTTGAAAATAGAACTACCCTAGGACCCATCAATTGCACTATTGGATATTTATCCAAAAGGTACAAAAATAATGATTCAAAGGTGTGTATGTACCCCAATGTCCACAATATTCAAAATATGGAAAAAACCCAGATGTCCACTGACAGATGAATGGATAAAGAAGATGTGGGGTGTGGGTGAGTACACACACACACACACACACACACACACAGGAATATTACTCAACCATCAAAAAGAATGAAATCTTGCCATTTGCAATGATGTGGATGGAACTAGAGGGTATTATGCTAGGGAAAATAAGTCAGAGAAAGACAAATATGATATGATTTCACTCATATGTGGAACTTAAGAAATAAAACAGAAGAACATAGGGGAGGAGAAGGAAAAATAAGATAAAAACAGAGGGAAGCAAACCGTAAGAGACTCTTAACTATAGGAAACAAACTGAAGGTTGCTGGAGGGAAGTGGGTGAGGGGGTGAAGTAGCTGGGTGATGGGCATTAAAGAGGGCACTTGGTGTAATGAGCACTGGGTGTTATATGCAGCTGATGAATCACTAAATTTTACCCCTGAAACTAATAATACAAAAAGAGGTCTCTGTAGAGGGAATGCTATATAATTAATTGCCTTGGATATTTCAATTTTCCTCCCTTTCCCTCTGTTTAGAGGAACAGAAATAATGACTCATATGACAAATGTCTAAAGATACATACTTAAAAAGCCTAGCCTTTTTTTTTTTTTTTAAGATTTATTTATTTGACAGAGAGAAATCACAAGTAGACAGAGAGGCAGCCAGAGAGAGAGAGAGAGAGAGGGAAGCAGGCTCCCTGCTGAGCAGAGAGCCCGATGCGGGACTCGATCCCAAGACCCTGAGATCATGACCTGAGCCGAAGGCAGCGGCTTAATCCACTGAGCCACCCAGGTGCCCCAAAAGCCTAGCCTCTTGACAGAAAGAGTCTGTGGGGCTGGTAGCCTAATGTATGGAGCCATGATGTAACCTGGGTCATAGCATTACAGTGTGGGGCACCCAGCTGTATTCTTCACAGTGTTTAAAAGGACTTTCCATGAGGAAGCACCCTGTGGTACTCAGAACATGCTGTTAGGTCACATATTAATAACTTCACACAATAATGGCAACAGGACCCATTCTCTTTGCAAAGTGAAGGTTGTTTATTGCTTGTTATGATTTTTACAGGCAAGACCCTACATAGGGACCGTAATACCTACAAGGTGATCTTTATAGAATGCCTGCATAGATTTCAACATTGGGATGAACTCCTTGCGTGCATTCCTTCCTTCCCTTTTCTGGGTGAAACAGAGCCAAGCTCTCCCAGGCTGGTGGAGGCAGTGTGGGAGAACAGGGGACAAGGGCAGAGAAGTTGCATTCTTGACCTGTCATCTCCCCTCACTGCTGTCCACACCCACTGGGATTCACTGAGCTCATACACACATTTTCACATGGGGAAAGCAAAGGTCATTCATGTTGGAGAATATCAATCATATTGCATTTTCTTATAAAATGAGATGAAAAAATAAATCTAACCACACTTTTCAAGTGTTACTCTTCTTTAAACTTTTATAAATGTTAAAGCTCTCATTTTTCTTTTCAATATATTCTACTTAGAACTTTTAAAAAATAAACTTTCTTTTTTGGTACCTTTCATTTCCTGTGTTAGCCTTGGAAACATAAAATACATCTCACTAGAACTCTTCTGTGCAAATAATAAACATAAATAATATAACATCTAAGTTATAAAAAAAAAAAAACAGAGGCCATTTCAAGGTTTTCACTGCTACAGCTATCCACTGCAGTCTCTGGAAGATGTTCCTAGAAGTAGTCAGTGGTCTGCCTGCTTAAGCCACACAGATCCTGGTCTGGCTGAGGTGGGCTGGGCAAGAACTCGCTGTCCTGTTTGTCCATCTGTAAACTACTTCGAGAGAACTGTAAGACACTTCCCAGCCCACTGACCAGTGAGAGGGAGGAAATCCAGTTGAGGGAGCTGAAGTTAGGCAGGTTGAAAATGGATGACAGGGGGGCTGCCCTGCTGGTATGGGTGGGTTTCATCTTGGAGTCCCCAGGACATCCTTCCAGGACAGGCTCCCTTGGCATGGAGAACCCTGGGGCCTGACTGCTCAGTCCCTCCAGCAGAATGTCTTCCTTTAAAGGTACATTCATGTCCGCCACATTGGGCTCTCCACTAGCCTCTGGGGAGCAGGCTGGTTGTTGTACGTGCCATGACGCCTGTGAGGTGCAATCCTGGGATAGGGGTCCAGAGGTACTGATGCTCTTCTGTTCTGATGACTCAGTTCTGGGTTCTTCTGAAGAGTGTCCCTGAGCAAAGTTCTCTTTGGGAGCAATGAGTTTCTTGGGGCGCCTCTTGGCCAGTTGGCGCCCCCGCTGAAGTTGGGTGGGGAAAAGACTCCCCTGCAGGGCTTTGAAAAACAATCTGGAAAGAGCATATACAAAACATTCATCTGTGGGTGGTGACTTTGAATCTTCTGAGAGTTTCATTTTATAAAAATAGAGGTCTGAGAATGCTCTCAGAACTCGTTTAAGACTTGAGGGACACTGTCCCTGATACCCACCTGGGAAGCAGTGCAGCAACAGGTGCTATGAGACAAGTCAAATAGAATACAGGGTCGCCTAGTAATGTCTGCATAGTCCAATAAGGGTTGGACGGAGGATAACACGTTTCACAAGAAGCATTGTAAATCAAAGCCACAGTGAAAAACAGAAGGATACTGAAGCCGCAAGCTATCCAGTTGAGCCAGGTCTAAGGGGGAAAGAGAAAGGGCATTTATTTAAATAGAGTTGCACTGGTTATCCATCAGTGCATAGTTGTTCTCAGGGCTTGGTGAAAACATGGGTCTGTGGCACAGGCAGCTGGGAGGGTCTGATGAAGCCTTTGGCATCAGTGAAACACCCTGGGCACAGTCAAGGAGATGGAAGTCAGGCATAGGAAGGAAAGACAGAGGGAAAGGCCAGCATGAGGCAGAGGAGAAGAGGAGAGCAGGCAGGAAGGAGCAAAGTGCTGCCCAGGTGAAGACACCAGTTAGGATGTGGCAGTCCCCACACCAAGGAGCTCTAATACACATGTGGCGGGCCCATGTACTTGTTTCCCTTCTCCACAGTGAAGCTGGCTTTGAAGTCACCTGTCTGCTCAGAAATCTTCTAGATGTCATGGAATCTGCCTGGGAGTGTGGGGCCTGCAGCATCAGCACTCCCTGGGATCATGCCCACAGCTCTTACCCAGGTCTTGGTTTCAATACCCAGGTGCAGAAGGAAGGTGAACAGCGCGATGGCCGTGATGGGGGTTCCCCAGGTAAATACATCTGTGTCTGAGTCATAGTAGGCCTGAAAGACAGTAGTGTCCTATGTCTGTGGGTCACTGGATGAAGCTGGTGAGAAAGGCTGTTCCAGGTGCCAACTTACCAGGTAAGGAATGAAAAAGCAAACCAGGCTCTGGAAGGCAGCATCAGCCATGTTTAACCAGAACGTGCGTGGCCGATACTCCTTAGACACAAAAACAAGCACAGAAATTATAGAAAAGTAAGAATCTCTTCAAATGATGTCTTCCAGTAGTACAGGGCCATTAATGCACAAGATAAGCACCCCAGGGGAACTTGCTAATTCAAGACTTTGGCGAGTTGGGGTCGGGTCACAGAGGGACTACAAGAACGTCTGCAGAGGCATCATCTGCAGCTGGGTCAATCATTCAGAGCATCTGTCCACAAGACCAGCTTCTCTAGATCTAGGTCAACAGCAGACACATAAAACGACTGCCTAAATCCTAAGAGGGAGCATTTTTTTAAAGCAAGATTTATTTATTTGAGAGAGAGAGAGCAGGGGGAGGGGCAGAGGGAGAGAATCTCAAGCAGACTCCCCAGTGATGATGGAGCCCAACATGGGGCTTGATCTCATCACCCTGATATCATGACCTAAGCCAAAATCACAAGTTGGACGCTTAGGTGACTGAGCCACTCAGGTGTCCCCAAGGGAGCATTTCTCTACAATAGGAAACAGCACCTCAAATTCTGCATGTCCTGCTCTAATCTGAGTTCTTCTGCTCCTACTTTGCATGATGTTGCTCCCCTTTGTTGTTGGGTCCCCTAGAATGTTTCTTAAGAGTGAGTCTTTTTAAAAAAATGGATCATGGAAGTGTTCAATGTTAAAATAAAAAAGCTGTACACTGAGGGCAAAATGACCTTGATATGGACTGATCAAGACTTCATTTCCTGGGCAACTACATTTGTATTTGACTCTGAGCTCCTAAGCAGCTGGGGCTGGTACTGGCCTACAGGAAATGTAGATTGGACTGAATGAGCACTTACCGAGCACTTAAGAAAGTGCTGGCTAGGCCCCTCCTTCAGTCCTCTATCTCCACAGGACAATCTTCTTGTGCCTTGTTCCCTTGGCCAGCCCCAGCCCCTGGCCAAGGACAGGAGGACAAGCTGAGTACAGCCATTCCTCCAGTGCAAGGTATCATGCAGAGGCCCTCATCTGCTTGACCCTCAGTTGTTCCCACCCCACAGCCCCACCCCTGCTGCCTACCTTGAGGGAACCCAGTGTCAATGAAGGTGACCAGGGGAAGTCAACTCAAAAGTAAACAAATTCTAAATCAGATACTATTGTAAGACATAGGGAGCTCCATTCCCTTTGCACACATACAATAATTCCAACTAGCAAAGAGAAGCACTTAGAGGGCCAACTTTAAATGCTGGTAGGAATAGTTAGTAATTAGCATGTCAATCTATGTGTTGTGTTGATGTAAACATATACTTATATCTGCTTGTATTCACTTATTCTTTCAATGGATTCTCCATGGGTTTATCTGCTGATTAGTTCCCATTCAAAATAAATCACATTTTGAGGGGATTGTTTTAGAAAAATCCCTGTGCAGGAGGCAGCAATCCACATGACCCTGACTTTGATTCCAAGTGGACTTTACTTAGGCTCCTGGAGACTGTTGGTATAGAGAATTTTCATGTCATTATATATTTTTTTCTATTAACCTCCCTCTTTTTTTTTTTTTTAACTGAGGTACATTGGTACACAAAAACTTCACACATTTAATGTATACTTCTTGATGAGTTTAGACATATGCATATACCAGGATACCATCACTCCAACCATTAACCTCACTCTACTTAATACACAGCTCCTACACAATTAAGTAGATAGAATCCATTTTTTACCTCCTGCTGGTTATTTTCCAAAATTTTAACAATTTCCCCCAGGATGTCCATTTAAAGGGAGGTGTAGAGACTTTCATTCTCTGTAGGTGAATGTGGAGAGTGGGAGGGCCAAGCAATAGGAGATGGGGGCAGGAATGGAGCCTCACCTCCATGTTCTGGCCACTCTTGTAGAGCTGTGGTTCAGTCAGCAGCACTTCAGCTGGCACATCCTTGTCCAGCACCCCAGTCACGAGCTGGGGAAGTGACGAGAAGAGCAGATTAAAGAAGATCAGATACCACTGGTCAATCATGGCAGATGCAGAGAAGCCACAGTAAAACTGGAACCAAAACAGGAGGCCCACGAACATCTGAAATCAAGAAAGGAAGAATGGAGACAAGCAATTCTTAGCTGTCCTTGCAGATTCATATCCAAGGTATCTAAGGGTTTTGTAGAATTTGACTATAAAGATTGAATTTAGAGGCAGAAATTTCCTTCAAAGCTCTAATCTTATAGCACGCTCTCACACATGCTCGCTCTCTCTCTCTCCTCATTTCTTTCAGCATGAAGGACTGGCAATTGGAGATGAAAATTCCCAAGGACAGCCCACAGAGAGACGATACTGATAACAGCCCACAGGAAATGCAGATCAAATGGAATAGCATTTATTGAGCATCTATGAAAGTGCTGGATAGGTCCTTCCTGACAGTCCCTTAACTAACAGGACAAACTTGTTGTATCTTGTTACTACAGCCAGGTGAGGAGATAAGGTCCAGTTGAGTATAGAAATTCCCCATAAAGGTACAGCAGGGACCTTCCCTAGTAGCTGTCCTCTGTGATCCTAAACCAAACCTATCTATTTTACATCTCAGATCTTGCTTCTCTCTTTAGTTACTTACCCTTTCTGATGAGGAACAGTGGGCAATTACTGATTCCCACGGCAGGGGGAACACACACACGCACAGCAACAAAGTCAACGATGATACCAGGGTTGCTGCTGTGACCAAGCCCAGATATCCACTGGGAACTCTAATGGCAGATGAGGTATAGGTATAATCACTGGTTCTCAAAGTTATCCCTGCCTTGCTGAACAGGAAAGTGAGGGTCAGGGAGAATGAGCAGCTTCTTCAAGTCCATGCTCAGTAGGAGGAGTTGAGGGGATCTCTTCCCCTTATTACTTGATCACTGAACATCAGTGGCTTGAGTGAGTTTACATGGGGCATGGCAATTTAGCAATGTAAAAGCATTTAACCTATTAGCTGTATATTTTAGCATAGATCATTTGACCCTTTTCTGCCTCGGTGTCCTTGTCCTTGAAATGGGCACCCCCTAACAGTACTTAGCTTTGGGCTGTTGTGAGGATTAATGAACTAATACATTTAAAGTACTCACACAGTCTCCTTGTACACTGTGATTTATTGTTGTTTCAGTTAGCAGTACAGCCATTTCCTATGAGGCTCAAGCAGGGTAGTGTGCTTACTCGATTCAGAGAAAAGGAATCTCAGGTCCAAGATGTTGAATGACTTGACTATGGCCATTGTGTGAGTAATAAAAGCTGACCTGTTCAAACCACTTGTGGGTCTTGGCCTGGAGGGCAGACACCCCCAGGTGGAGAACATTCTCTGCAGGGGACCTCAGGTAATGGCCTGGGTTTTGGTTCTGAAGTTGCCACTATCTTTCTTTCTGACCTTGACTCAGTCACTTACCTTCTCTGAGCTTTGGTTTCTGGACCTGCAAATGGCTTGGTCTGAAGATCAGGAAGCAATGACACATATCCTCCAAGTTTTGTTTCAATCTATGACTTAGTGCAACTTACCCTTCCACACCGAAAACTGACAGACTTGGGATTTTCATTGATTTTCTTCCCTTCTCACTCCCACGGCTGACTTTCTCTCACCCACCCCCACAGGCTCAGCCTAATGACTCATCAGTGAACAACTGGAGTCAAGAGAAAGAGGAGGAAAAGTACTTAGTTAATTGACATTTTTTCCTTATAGTACCCAAAAGCCTTCTTCCCAAACTACTGCTGCTATGGAAACTTTTCTTTTCTGTTCTTTATTGGAAGGGAAGACTAACTTACTCCTAAAACTAATGAATTTCTCACTTTTGGAGGTAGAGTAATTATCCTTGCACTTCTCAACTAGATTGAGCACCTGTTAACAGAGGCCTTGCATCTCCGCTGTCCCCTTGGGACTCTTCTGGCTCTTGTTCAGTTTGTTTCCTTCTAGCTCATTTTCTACGGGGGTGGTGGCATTCAGGGGTGGTGGGCTGGGGGAAGAGAGAGCTCTGCTGTATTATGTATATATTCTTCAAGGTCTGATTCTTAACTGAAAAGCTTTGGACTTGATCCCTAGCCCCGCTGTGTGGGGCACGGGCTGACTCAGCTCCTCCTTACCCAGCTGCCGCAAGGGGCTGCTATGGACGCAGGTGCCCTGGGAGCAGGGCTAAGCCCTAGATGGGCTCCTGGGGAAGGAAGCTGGGAGGAAGCTGGAAGGAAGACGAGGCCCGAGGCCACCTGCAGCCCTCTGGCAGCAGCCCCAGCCCTGACAACCAGGTTTCATTTTGTGCTCTCCCGTTACAAATGCTGCACTATCGGTTCTGAACTTTTTATCTCCAGATTCTAATTTATGCCTTCTCCTTCCCATCCCCTCTATGAGGACAGATTCATCATGCCAGGCAGGAGGCTGTGCCCATTCAGGTGGCCACTCTGGCACTTATTTGAAACTGAAATGCTGAATTCCCTCCCCTCAGTCTGAGAAATTTTCATGAGGAATTATGGAAAATCAGAGCTCAACTCTCATGCCTTGTTTTCAAATAAAGAAAAAAAAAATCCCTAGAAAGCAAGTAACTTGCTCAAGATTGCACAAAAATTAATGACAGAAACAGAGCTGGGGTTCTACCTTCTCAGCCTCACTCATCTATACTCAAGCATCCCTCCACCTCTTTGGGAACTGGGAAATTCTAGGCTTGTAAGTATATGCATGGGGCCTCAGCTCTGGGGATGCAATGCCAGGTGGTTGAGAGAAAGCAGGGAGTAACTGGCCAAGGCCAAGGGAAGCATGGCACAGACTTACTTGGACACAATCCCAGGCAGAACCTAATCCGAATTAATTTCCAGGACCTAACTGATCAAATTAGACATGATGTGATTGATCCTGGGTATTTGTATTCATTTATTAGAAGACATTTTGAAAAATGGGTGAGAGTAAGGGGAGCAAGAGTGTTGGGAAAAGTAGATGGGTCTAAATCTCCAGAGCAAACAGGAAGACGAACAAGAGTTACACCGATGGCAGTTTAGAGCTAGCAGGGAGATCTTTTAATGGAAAGAGGAAAAAAATATCTCTCTCCCTCTCTCTCTCTCTATACACACACACACACACACACACACACACACACATATATATATATATATATATAGACACATAGATATCTTTTAATTTATTGTATTTTGTTCTTTTTTAGGAGAGTATAGGATGATCCTGACACTGGAATTGTGGCATCCAATGTGGCAGAATTGTGGAACTACCCTGAAAGATCACTTACCCCAAGAATTTATTTATTTTGTCTCCTTGTTTGTATATTCAGCCACAAGGTTTTAGAGACAAGAGCAACAAGCAGCAACTCCTCAACTTCTTAGCAGAATGTCAACCCATTACCTATGAGTAGATAAGGATTCTAAAACGGCCATGGCATCCGTGCTAGAGGACTATGGAAAAGGACACCTGTCTGCCAAGGGCTTAGTAATAAAAGACCTAAGCGTTAAACATTAGGATCAACATGAAATGGAGCATGGCCCTGGAAGAGAGTCTCTGGAGAGACAGAATTATAATCAGTCAGCCAGGCCTGGGCATGACCTAACTGGATGGTCAGTTATAGACAGAGCTTGCCAGAAGGGGGCACGTCTGCCCTGACAGCACCAGAGAAAGTGTGGCAAAGACCTGCTGGTGGCCCTGTTCCTGGGGCCCTATATCTGTGTCCTGACCAGGGGACTCACACACCTGGCCCAGTGTGGTTATGTTTCCACAGAGGCCATTCAGTATTGGGATCACAGCATGACTAAGTGTTCTCATTCGGACTCCAGCACTGCCACTGCACTCCTGCTTATCCCTGGATTTCCCTGTCTGCTCTAGAAAGAGCACTGATTAGAGGATTCCTGTCTATGGATACCTTAGCAGTCTGCTCCCAGGAAACACATTAACAGAGTGGCTAAGAGTTGGGAGTCCAATGAGCTGGGTTAAATGCAGCCTTGACTACTCCCTGTGTGACCTTGTACAGACCACTGCAACTCATGATTCCCCCACTTCTTATTATAAAGCACTAAATGGATATTCTTGTTTGATCTGTTTTTACAACTTTCTCCTTTAGAAGTTCAGCTACCTTCATGACCCTGTGAGCTAGACTTCTTGAGCCTACAGGGGGAAAGGCCAGGCTCGGCCTGGGGTAAGTTCACAGAGGCCAAGGAGGATGGAACCAACAGGAAGCTCTGGGATGCCCAGATGGCCACATTCAGGGGATGGTCTAATAAATCTTAGCTCAGGCTTTTTGATGTAAAAACTCTAGAAACCAAAAAACAAAACAAAACAAACAAAAAACCCTCTAGAAACCAGAAGTATCAAACACCTACTGTATTTTTGTAGAAGAAATACAGCACCATGTTGGCAAGTCGGGAATAGCACCAATGTCCGTGAACAATTAAGAGTCTCTCTAGGTATCGAAATCTTGGCACTGCAAAGTCACTGGCCATCACTGCCTTGAAAGGGAACAAAGTCCTTGTTATTGGTGACATCGTACTCTGTCTAAGGTCTGTCTTATCTCTCCCAAATACAAGGAATGGAGAAATCCAGTTTCAAACACAATGTGCACATGATTGGCCAAAGCTTACTTTATCCCCATTTCCCTTATTATCTCTTTTAATTAAAAAAATAAATCAATCTCAGCAAGCATTCTTGTTCAGGGGTATCATTTTACAGTACTCATTTAAGATTCTGAATATATGTAATTGATTTTTTAAAAGTTTTTGTTTTCCCATGCCCCTCCCCCCTTTTTAAAAGATTTTATTTATTTATTTGAGAGAGAGACAGAGATAACGAGAGACAGAGATCCCAGAGGACCCTGGGATCATGACGTGAGCTGAAGGCAGATGCCTAACCAACTGAACCACCTGGGTGCCCCACTGTTTTCCCATGTTTTCTTTAACAAGCAAAAAACAAAAATAAAAACCCAGAGAAGCAGTTTCCCTACTCTTCTCCACCCCTTGATATTTTATTCATATTGGGATCTCAACCCAAAGATGAACCAAAGCTGCCCCTTTTCTATGAATCAGAGACAGGCAGTTGGCCTTCTTGGGAGGTGTGTTTTGGACCCTTCTTAGCAGTCACAAGTGACAAGTAAGGCCAAGCCCATGGCTCTGCTGGCCTTCACATAACCCAGTTGCGGGAAGCTGCAAAAAGGCAACAGGTGTCCACTCTACCCAGAAGGGAGTGAGGACAGCAGGTTTCCTCCATGGAAAGGAAAGATGACTGGGGTTGAAAGTGTCCCTCGCTTCACTGAATATCATCCTCTATATAATTAAACTAAGTGGGGAAGACAAATGCCATCAAAATGACACCTTTTGTACCCAGAATATCTTAGAATCTACCATATAATGAACTTCTCTGTTGAAAAAAAACTCAAAGAAATTGTCAGGAAAAGATAGATTTCTGCTTATTTTTGGAGGATTATTCTACACAAAAATATACGTCTTCTTTTAAAATTCAACTGATTTCCCTCTAGTCAAATAATTCCTTGAAAAGAGTTAGATCACAGTTGATGTGGTCCCTTAGCTGAAACAGAATAATGTCATTATACATGACAAAAAAGTGTGAAGCCTTCAAATGTCTGCTTTCTAAACCCAAAGTTAAGGATTTCAAAGCAAATAACTGTTTCTTTTCCTCTTCCTATGAACACTGGGGTTTAAGGGCTTTGTGTACTCATCTCCAGCCTTCTGCCACTTCTTCCCACCTCCAAATTTAGGCCCTGTTTGTCCCTCTGTCAAGGCAGCCTATTTGCCCCTCTGTCAAGGCAGCCTTACAAAATGTTCCCAACTAGGTTAAATCTTCCTGTCAAATACTTAATACCAAAACCAGTGTTTCTCTTTATATCATTTTATAAGAGTTGGGACTATCTATATACATTTAAAATAAGTATCTGTCTCCCCAACTTTTCTGGACATTCCACGAGAGCCAGGAGAGTAGATGTGATCACCATGTACCTTAAGTTCCCAGTCAGTGCCAGTGCTCAATAAACACGGGCGACCAGATGACCCCATGAACACCAAGCTTCTCAGAGATGCAGGATCTCCTTTGCCCAGCTGGGATAAGCTTCTCACTTTGGCTAAGCAGGAGGGCTCCAACACCCTCACTCATTCTTGATGACTCTGCTCAGATGCCTAGTGTCTGTGTTACCAAAGTGTCCCACAAAGCCCATCTTCCAAAGAGCTCACCTTTGCTTATTGGACTGACTAAAATGCAAGCAGGGAAAATATTCCCTGGGAACCTGAGCACTTGGAACAGTAAGAAAAGGTATCAGGCCTTACTGTCATCTTACATAACGTATTCTCAATAGGAAGTGTAGCTTCAAATAAATGCAGAAGCATCCAACAACGTTTTACCTAGAAGTTATTCCCACTCAAAGCTTCACCTTGGTATGTGCCTTGTCATTTGGCTGTTCCCATCATTCCTCACATGACTTGAAGTATATATCTGCACTGGCCCCTGACTTAAGGAAGTGAACAGTGGTGGTAGCTCAGTCTCCTCCCCATCCACAAACATGAGAGTGTTTCATACAAAATGTATTTACTTGGTGCATTTCTCTGCATGTGCTATTTACAGGCACTTCCCTGGTTAGCTTTTCACTACAGGAAACAGGTGCAACGGAGACGATAATGAAAACATCAGAATGAACCAACCATCTTGTTCATCCATTCACTCCCTATGTACTAAGTGGCATTAAAAGGCAGAGATGAGGTGCCCTGGGTGGCTCAATCACTTAAGCATCAGCCTTTGGCTCAGGTCATGATCCCAGGGTCCTGGGATGGAGTCCCGTGTTGAACTCTTTGTTCAGTGGGAAGCCTGCTTCTCCCTCTCTCTCTGCCTGCCCCTCTGCCTACTTGTGCTCTCTCTACTCTCTCTCTGTCAAATAAATACTTAAAATCTTAAAAAAAAAAAAAAAAGGCAGGGTTGAGTCCAACCTTGGGCTGCACTTTCATTTCATGGAAGAATTAAAACCATGCAAGTAACATAACACAGTGACTCAGGTCAAATGAAGGCAGGAAGAGAGTAAGGTACATGCTAAGGATGGGCCAAGAGGAACTACTGGGTTTCTAGCTCGGGACTTTCCATCTTACTGTTATTTTAATGTCAGGTAAGAAAATTAGTGAGTTCTGCAAAGGCCTGGCACATACAAGTGTTCACTGAATAAATACTGACTGCATCAGTGAATAAATCAACCAATGACTAAATGGTGACCAGCATCTGGAATTTTTAGAAGGAAACTGGAAACGTTGTTTTCTAAAGTCTCCACCAACTTAAAAAAATGTCATGATTAAAAATTAATCAAATGTTGGAAATCGTTGTGATCTTACATCCAGAACAAAGTTAATTTTAATTAACTTGCGTGTTCAGCATCTGAATCACATGTTAAGAACCAACACAGTGGCAAATGAAAAAGGCAGAAATAAATTTTCATGTGAGTCAGATGGATGGATACATTCCATTTTTATAGCAATACCAGGTTCCAACAGTCCAACAGCAGAGTCATTTTTTCAAATGGAACAGTAAAACATGCTTTCTTCCAAGCATGAGCCATAAATAGAGAGAAGGTGATGACTCACCTTGCCTAACTCTGTTCCACTTATTTCACAAAAATATACTTAGGGACCTAGGAAAAGCTATTTACTGCTTCATAAACATGAAGAATTAGCCACCTCTACCTTATCTTCTACAGCTTAGTAGAAAGTGAACATCACATTGCACTGAAGGCCAACCCTTTAGCTTTGTCGGACAAAGCCTATGACAAGGTACAACAGTGGGCCAATTAGTCACATAGGACAGCCCTAATTGGTCTTTACCTGCATGCCCTCCTGGCCCGAGATTCCCACACCCACATCTGCCACCTGGATCATGCTGACATCATTGGCTCCATCTCCTAGAAACAGCATAGGCAGGAAGAATCGTTTGAGTTGAGATGCACAGAATCAAATGACTTGACGGATCTTCATGGGGTCCCTACTGGGCTGAGTCCTGTGAAAGGGTCATGAGGATGAGTAAGGAAGAAGCAGTGCAGAGTCTGCCCAGGGAAAATTGAGTTAAGCAGTCAGAACAAACATGGTGTGGGGTTTGGAATTGCCAGTCACATCAAGAGATGTTTCAGAAAGCAGGCTAGCATGGTCACCGTTTTGCTTAATATTCACTCTACATTATTGGCTCATATACCTAGAGATAGAGTCCTTAACACGGTGTCTTGTGCAATAAAGATGCTATCACCGTCATCGTTACTATTTACTAAGCTCTAGCCTTTATCACATGTAGAGCGTATCAGTAAAGGCTATTCTAATTCATGCTTACATGCGTGGTTTTCTAAACTGAAAAAAGGAAGTTAAGTTCTGCCCAGCAAACTGTACAGCTCTTTCTGTACACTGATTACCAGCTAGCTTATTAGCTATGGTGCTTACCTTTGGGCCCTCTAAAGATGTGATAAAGAAGAACTCCTATTTATTCAGTCAAGCTGCTGACAGAAAATGGTTAGAAACAGAGGACAAAGGTCAGAGATCTCATCACCTTTGGGGAAAAGCAAGCAGAGATTTAAAGTCACTGTCACTCAGGAATAGGGCAGCAGAAGGACCCAATCACAGAGTATCTCCCAAGTTTCAAATATGCAAAAAGTGCAGATATACAAGTCAGAGTGATTCATAACCTGGTTATAGGATGTCTCGGCTCTATGATTTTTCTGTACTCTTTTTGCACTGGCCTAACATGAGTGATCAGTCAATATTCGTGAAATTGAAATTCTGTGAAGTCATTAACAATCTCTGCAGTTTTTCCCAGAATGTTCCAAACAAAGTGAGATATGGCAGGCAACAATGTTCTCTACATTATTAACCGCTGGACACCTGGGACTAGGTGCCATCAATACTTTCATTTATGGTCAAAGAAATGAGCTAAAGTTCTGATGGGCCATTACTTTTCCTTTTGAAATTCTATTTTGTTTTTTCTTTCTTTCTAAGAAAGAAACTACTTCCATTTTTTTTTAAATGAATACCATCCACCAGTGATTCCATGGCTGACCCAGGCACTGACGAGGCTATGAAAATGTAATTTATTCATTCATGTGTTACACCAGCCTTACCGGGGGCATGGTCCTCATGCCACCATAGAGAGGACCTCAGAGAAGCCTGCACCTAGCCTGCACACTCCTCAGCACCAACCTACATCACTTGCTAAGGGAGCTCTGAAGCCACTCCAGATACATAAGGGCAATGGTGGACTGAAACAGCCTTCCCTGGAAGAGGGACACAGCTGGGGCCTTCCCATAGCCTGGACCACAGACTCAGAGTAAACATGTGTTCACATCTACGGTCATCTCCCTACCCTTAGTGATTACCAAAGCCCTGAAGATGTACAGGGCTGTCTCCATAACAACCACACTAAGGCTATCCCACCTCAGACCCAGGCTCTACCAGCCTCAACTCTGTCCTGATGAAGTGTCCTGTGTGAGAGAGTAGCAATCCCCATATCAGGAAACTGTCAAAGACCCTTTGCAGAAAACACTGTAATCATTATTGATAGGCGAGGATCTTTTATTTCAGAACCAAATCTCACCTAGGTATAGATTCTATATTCAGGGAGACCAAACTTTTTTGGTATCTGGGGATAAGGGGATCACCCCTTTCCCTGGGCTACCTGCAGTCTTTCCCAGCCCTCACCAGCAGATGGTGCTGCTAAGTCCCCGAACGTGGCTGCAGATGGCACCCCAGCCAGAGTGGGTGGGGATGATGCCCTGGGAGGAGGTAGGTGAGGACTGGGTAGCACTGGAGAGGACCCTAGAAGGCTCTCCAGGCTAAAAGTCTGCAAGGAAAAGCCACCATTAGATGCACAGTTCTTAAGGAAATACTGTAAGGTTTAGCAACTACTCACATGGATTCATTTAATTACATGCTTGTCTTGGAACAATCAGTAAAGTTCAAAGGTTAAGAGGCAACAGGAATTCGGATCACCATCAGATCTCTGGGTTCTTGCAGTATTATGGAGTTTTGCACTCCAGTTGGGTCATGGTGACCAGAAGCCCCTGCAGAGGGCCTTCTTTTTAAGGTGTTCTGAAACAATACTTAGTATGCAGGGCTCTGCTGTGGCAGAGGCTGCCTGGAACAGGAAATGTCTAGTCTCCTGTCTCCCAAGAAACAGTGTCAGCTTTGTCTTCTTAAACCTCCATTGTATAACTATATACAGCTATATATACAAGCTATAACTGTTGTGCCACACTTTGTGGTTTTCAAGTCCATGTTTTATATTTCAAACAGGCTGCTTATTTTCTTGCACTGGGTGTGAATTTATAAACAGAAAAAAGAGAAAGGAAGTGTTTTCCCATCTTACAGTATAGCACCGACAGGGTGGAAACTCCAGGATGCATCCACAGGAAGCAGCTGCATAAGACAGAGTCTACTCATTTACATAGGGTCCAGCCTGGCTGGCTTGGATACTTGCCTATGGCCAGGGTCATGGCCTTGAGCTTGCTTCTGACTAGTTTCACCACCATACTCTTCTGTAGAGGTGTCGAGCGACAGCAAAGGACTGAACGGCACTGCTTAGCGAGAAAGAGAAATTTGTCTTCTAGGTTTTTCTCAAGGGCATAGGCCAGACTTCTCCCATCGATCACGAGGCTCAGGCTGGGGCCAGAGGTGGTGGACGTGGAAGGTGGGCAGACAGGGGAGAACCCCACGCTCACGTTGCCTGCAGTCTTCTCAGGGGTGCTGCAGGGGATCCTGGACTGCACGTAGTGTAGACACTGGTCTAGCAAGGCCGCACAGGCCTCCTGAAATGGACATGAGAGGAAGCGCTGTTCACTCAGCTGTACCACGCATTCTCTTACCTTCCTCAACACTGATAGTTTGATCATCTCAAGGGCACCAGGCTGCAGGCTCTGCCCAGAAGGGAAGTTCACTGAAGATGATAACTGTCCACATGAAGAGGATGAGCTTGTCTAGGGTTTTGATAAGACTCCACTTCACTACCCATTACACTCTGTGGACGTTAGATGAGAATGTCTTCCGTTTGCAAAATCCGACTGTACTATGGCTAAACTGCTGGCTGGTTAGGCTGAGGGAGTCTAACACGCACCCCTCTGTACTTCTCTGAGGGCTTTACTCAGCCATTTTTGCTTGCTTGTGAGGTACGAAACCTTTTAGAAGTCTTTATTATGATTATCCTCTAAAGTAGTGTAATTATCAGGGTTTCCCTAAGCTCTCCAGTTGGCCAGGGAAATAATGTTTTTAAAAAGCATAATTTCTGGGCGCCTGGGTGGCTCAGTGGGTTAAGCCGCTGCCTTCGGCTCAGGTCATGATCCCAGGGTCCTGGGATCGAGTCCCGCATCGGGCTCTCTGCTCAGCAGGGAGCCTGCTTCCCTCTCTTTCTCTCTGCCTGCCTCTCTGCCTACTTGTGATCTCCCTCTGTCAAATAAATAAATAAAATCTTTGAAAAAAAAAAAAAAGCATAATTTCTGAGGCTTTTATTGGCAATAAAACTGTACCTGAGTTCCAAAACTGTACCTGAGTTCCAGAAAGAATAGGAAAACTTATAGAAGAGACCAAGGGGTCAGGGGAAATAAGAGAGGTGACAATTTCCAGGAGTAAACACACTCCAGGGAAGGCAAGTAGTTCTTGGACCTCTGTGGACAGTGAGCCCACTGGGTAAGCAACCAATTTCCTGCAACGCACCCTGGAAATCCAGCTGTGTCAGTAAGTGCTTATTGAGGGCCTTTTGTATTTAGAAAAGTGAGACAAGAAAAAGGAAGACTAAGAAGACACAGTTATTAGTTCCTGAACAAATGGCAGCAGCTGAACATATAATCACAGGAAGTCACAGATTAGGATGTGCAAAAGCATTACAGGCTATGAAGAGGGAGAGATTTGCTTCTAGGGTGGGGCTGGGAATGGCAGTAACTGAGGTGGGGCTGGAAGAGGATGTGAAATCTCATTCTACAAACACCCTGAGTTCCCTTGTGCTAGCTCCAAGCCCTGCTAAGGTAAACTGGAGTAAGCACATCCACCCTGTCTCCCCCACTGAAAGCAGCTATGGCAGTCAAATAGAGAAGTCACAGAGCAACTGTTTGAGGACTTTGAAAATAAACAGTAGCTGTTGCATTGGAGAGGAAGACTAGTGTTCTAAGTACACTGGACAGGTGGGTGAGTTTTCCATTTTCCCTCTGGTCTGTACCCAAGCATCATAAAACCTAGAAGTAGGAGCCAACGCAGGGACAGAGAGAGCTCCAGGAGAAATCCAACCCTTACCCCCTATTCCTGCCCCTGCTGGAGGAGTGGAAAAGAGAACCCCCAATGCACAGAGAAGATAGGGGAAATCCCACTTTTATTTATCTTTTTCTCTATTCTCTGGATCCCAGCCCCAGGTAATTTTGCTATTATGGCAGCAGGAAAATCTGTTGCCAAAGACTCTATTAGAGAAGCCGTGGTCCTGTGGTGTTAAGATAACTTCTGCCTTTTTCTCTCTGTCCTATCACCACTTGGTCTTGGATAGAGGTGTGGGGCAGAAGTACAAAGTAGAGCAAGGTAACTCAAACCCAGCTTTCTGGCCAGAGGACTGGAAAGGGGAGTCTCAGAGAACCAGAAAGTACTTAAAAAAAAATGGTGAAGAGAGAAGAGCTTGGTCAGCTGACCCCATAGCATGGCTTATTAATTCTTGGACTCACCCACAAACCATGCACACATAGACATAATCCTAAATGGCATAACAAAGACTTTTGAGAATTGAACTAGGGATAGACTGCCACCCAAGTTCCCAACTTTTATTAAGGGGTGGCAAAAATGTGAGACAGAGTCTAACAGCTTGGTAAAGGCTACACAAAACTGACATCAAAACGGCCACCCAGAGGCTGTTCAGAGCTTGAAGCCTGTATCTAAGACGGCTGATTACCTGCCTTGAATATATCTAAATTCTTCACAGAATTTTAAAATAACCATTGTCATTCAAAATGCCTACAATACAACCCCAAATTCATCAGCATGCAAAGAAGCAGGAAATTCTCAATGCATGTGAAAAAAGACAGTCAACAAAAGCCAAAGTGAAGATGTCACAGATACCAGAATTATTTGAGAAAGACTCTGAAACATCTATTATAAAAATGCTCTATCTAATAAGAGTGGACATTCTAGATGAATAGAAAGAAAGTCTCACAAAAAAGACAAAATATAAAGAAGAACCAATAGAGATTTTAGAACCCCCCCAAACAAAACAAAACAAAACAAAACCCAAAAAAGTCTAAACCAAAATAAGCAGCTCATTGGTTTCTAAGTAATTTATGTAGATATTCCCTCCTCAAGGAGGGGAAATAGAACTCCACACTCTTGAGTGTGAACTGTGCATAGTCCCTTCCTTCCAAAGAGTACAATATGGAAAGGAGTAAAAATAATTGGCTTACAGTGGAGAAAGCTGACAAACATAAAACCAACAGTGGCACATCATGTTGATAGAATGTACTTATTAATATGATGTGATACAATGATGAAAATGGCACTTTAGGCACTTTTAGAAAAACACCCGACCAATCCCTATATAAGGGTATTCTTTAAAATAACTGATTAGTACTCTCAAGTCATCAAAAAGAGAAAATTTAAGAAACTGTTACAGCCAGTAAGAGCCCAAGGAAACATGACAGTTAAATATAATGTGATATTCTGTATGAGATCCTGGAACACAAAAAGGACATTAGGTAAAAATTAAGACAATGTGAACATAGCACAGATTTTATTTTATTTATTATTATTATAATTATTATTATTATTTAGAGGTGGAGGAAGTATTATTATTATTATTATTATTGTTATTAATCTCAAGCAGGCTCCATGCCCAGCACAGAGCCCAGTGTGGGGCTTGATCCCACATCCCTGAGATCATGACCTGAGCCAAAATCAAGAGTTGGATGCTTAATCTTGGAACACCCAGGCACCCCAAGTATAGATTTTATTTTATTTTTTCAAAGATTTCCTTTATTTACTTGATACACAGAGATCACAAGTAGGCAGAGAGGCAGGCAGAGAGAGAGGAGGAAGCAGGCTCCCTGCTGAGCAGGCAGCCTGATGTGGGGCTCGATTCCAGGACCCTGGGATCATGACCCAAACCAAAGGCAGAAGCCTTAACCCACTGAGCCACCCAGGCGCTCCCCAAGTATAGATTTTAGTAAGTAATAACATGTCAATATTGGTTCATTGATTACTGTTAAAGATGTTAATAACAGGAAAATTTTGGTATGGATTATTTTGGAACTTTCAATACTATCATTCCAATTTTTCTATAAATTTAAAACCATTGTGCATATAAAGTTTATTTTTTAAAACATCACTAAATAGCCCAACAGCAGAAAGGAGATAACAGAAGAAAAAGTCAGTGAACTCAAAGATCAATAGAAATTAACCAATTTTACCAAGAGAAAAAAAAATAAAAAAAATGAATACAGCCTCAGGGAGCCTTGAGACAAACTAGAAGACCTGACATTCATGTCATCAGTCTTCCAGAAGAAGAGGAGAAATTGCAGTGTAGAAAAAAATGTCTGAAGAAATAAAAAATGGCTAAAAACCTGCCAAATTTAGTGAAAGACATAACCCCACAGATTCAAGTAGCTCAGCAAATCCCAGAGTATCAATCTGAAAAATTCTGTGCCCAAACACACCATAAACAAACTGCTTAAAGGCAAAATCAATCAATCAATCAAAACATCCAGAAAAAAATGTTGCATTAGCTATAGGGTAACAATGATTTGGATGACTCTTGATTTCACCTAGAAACCATGGTGAAATAAACACATTCTCTGAACAAAGGAAAGTAAGAGAATCTGTTGGCAGTAGACATACTTTAAAGGAATTGCTGAAGGAAGTTTTTCAGACAAGAAGAAAAAAAATGCCACAAGGATGCTTTTAACACTGGGGATGAAAGAAGTGTGACAGAAATGCTCAATATTCACATAAATAAAATGGGCTATTCTTTCCCTTTTGACATCTTTAAAGTATGCTTTTTGATTGAATGCACAAATTATCTGACAAGGATTTCCATCTCTGTAGCTTTCATAGAAGATGCCTACAAAGTAAAGAGGTAAAGGGACACATGGTGTGACAAGACTTCATTCTACTTGAAGTAGCAAAATACTGATTGTACTGATGACTTAAGAATGCATATTGTATTTTCTATTTTCTAGGAAAAAAAAAAGAAGCTAAAAACCCAAGTAAAGTGTTATCAAAGAAATGAGATATATTAAAATGTTTTAAGGATACTAAAACATATTACTAAAAAATGTTTTAAGGAACCCAAAGGAAGGCAGGAAAGGGAATGGAGGGATTGAAAACAGAAAGAATAATCAGGAAAAAAAAAAAAAGAAATGAAAGAAAACTACCAATATTAAGACTTCTAAACTCCACAGGGCAGCATGACACTGGTGAAGGGATAGACATGCAGGTCAGTGCAAGAGAATAGAATGTCCAGAAATAGATCTTAAAAAACATGACCAACTGATTTTCAACAAGGGTGTAAAGATGATTTAGTGGGAAAAAAAGGCTTTTCAACAAATGGTGCTGGATAAGTGAGCTATATGCAGAAGGATGAAGTTTGACCTGAACCTTAGACAAAATTCCACATAAAATGGAATATGTCTAAAGGTACAGCAATAAACTACAAAGCTTTTCGAAGAATACATAGGAATAATCTTTGTGGCTAGACACATCTTAAATGTAACAGCTAAATGATAATCTGTAAAAGAAAAAGAAAAAGAAAAAAAGAATCAGACCTCATCATACAGTTCAAAAAGACGTTTCAAGTGGGAGGTCATTCAAGGAATCGGAGCCCAGGCCAGGTTTACGAGAAGTAGATACACCCTACATACTTGGAGATTTAAATAGATAAATGTGATTGGATGAAAAGTCTAGGTGCCCAGCAAAGCGTCCGCAAGGCGACCCATCCCATCCTGAGTATATCAGTGCTGAACAGACTGGTATGCTGACTTGTGTGACTCATGAAACAATTCTCCAATATTGTTGACATGAATATGTCAGGGAAAATCAGACTTAACTTTGCATTAATAAAGTCCAGAGATGCATCCCTTAGAAATTAAGAAATCCCACCAAATCCCACATCCTTCTAGGCAATGGTAAGAAACATGCAAGGAACCCAACACAGATGTAAACACAGAGGTAGAGGGCATAGAAACGGAAGGCATTCCTGCTGCCATGAGGCTGGGTGGGTATGAAGCTGCCCCAGGCAGAGCACGGCTTCCTGGAAACCTACATACCTGGGACTCAGCATTCAGGGTGATGACTTCCTCATCATGGTCCAGCAGTTTGCAGGCATAGGCAATGTTAATGGCTGTTTCTTGTTTGTCACCAGTGAGAACCCAAATCTGCAGGCCTGCTTGACGCAATTTAGCAATGGTTTCTGGGACTCCATCTTGCAGGCGATCTTCAATCCCAGTGGCACCTGGTCAAACGTGCAAGTGTAGGTGAGCCCCCTCCGCACATGCCCTCAGACCCTTATGAGGCACGGATGCCACTGCCAACATAGCAGCGATGCTAGCATGACCCCATAGATTGGGACCTGCTTGGTGCCTTTCTCATGTGGATGATGACTCATTTCCAGACCTTTGTGAACACTTTCAGTATCTCCCTCGATTGACACGCACACAGTCAAGAATGAGTCAGAATAGCTGTGAGGCACCAAACATAATTCTCTGTACTTACGAAAAAGCACTTCCAATGCTTCCTAACAGGCGGCTAATTTTTTTTTTTTTTAAGATTTTATTTATTTATTTGACAGAGAGAAATCACAAGTAGATGGAGAGGCAGGCAGAGAGAGAGGAAGGGAAGCAGGCTCCCTGCTGAGCAGAGAGCCCGATGCAGGACTCGATCCCAAGACCCTGAGATCATGACCTGAGCCAAAGGCAGTGGCTTAACCCACTGAGCCCCCCAGGCGCCCCCCAGGCGGCTAATTTTTGACATAACAGATAACTTGGAAACCAAGCTTGTGGGGAGATGGTAGGAATGACCATATTCTGAAGGATGAAAAAGTTTTAAATATTATCCATGACATCCACAAGCTATGCTCTCAGCAGTGTTTACTGTGAGCTGCCTAAGCAGACCACACAAGCCCATTATTTCTCAAAATCAACATTACCCAGAATGTACCTTTTCCACAAACATAATTAATAAGCAGTGGGTCTCCCTACACAGTCTTCTGTACATTGGGACACATTTTATACCCAGTGCAGAAAGGTGCTCTCCAGGTCACCCTCAGTTTTTTTCCCATTGCCAACTTAATGAGATGGTCTCTATCTTCCCTCTGGAAGTATAGCACTGACCAAGGACACCTCACTGGCCCTGCCCTTCTCTTTTATGTCACACTGTTCCCTGTGCTGAGAGGCTGATACAGGCTGAATGTGTCCCCATAATTCATAGATTGAAGCCCTAACCCTCACTGTGATGGCATCAGGTGGGAAGGTAGAATACTCATGAATGAGGTTAATGCCCTTAAAATAAGGGACATAAGAGAGATGATCTCCCTCCACCATTCAAGGATACAGAAGGAAGATAGCCATCTGCAAGCCAGGAAGAGAGTCCTTTAATGAACCGAACTGGCCGCCACTTTGATATGGAACTTCCAGCCTCCATAACTGTGAGAAATGAATGTCTGCCGTTTAAGCTGTCCAGTCCGTGGTACTCTGCTATGACAGCCTGAATGACTAAAATAGACACCACTTTCCTTTCTCCTCCTAGAACAGATGAGTTGGCAGGGAGGGTGGAGTCATGTACATGTACATGAGCATAATACGTGTACAAAAAGCATGCATTTCTTAAGTATATACTATAATGCACTTTCACAAATCACACGCCTGTTGGACCAGCTCTCCAGAAGGCCCCTCAAGGGTAAGTGGCAGTCTTCTCTCTTACAACTCATGCAGTCTGTGCAGTGTGTTGGACCTGGGCCTATCTTTTATTTGAATGCACCAGAAGCCTAAGTGGGAACAGAAGGCTAAGGGGCCAGAAAAGGAGGACAAGATATTGCACCCAAGCTGCCCTCAGCTCTGAATCACAGAGTCCTCAAGAGGAGGATGAGGCAGGGGTGTAGAGCTCAAAGTCTGCTTAGGAATAAAACCATGTTATGCTCCATGTTCATTGTGAGCATATTTTTGATAACCCAGGCACTGGAAGGCCATCTGGTCTTGGACCTTCTCCCATCCCCCAGACCCCTGGTTCTAGGACAGGAAGAAACGGTATGCTCTAGGTCTCTGGCTCCCTATTTTCACCATCCAACAGAGCTGATATCTACCAAGGGATCCTAAGTAACACTTATGTTGTGGCACATTCCTGGATATCCAAGGGAAGGGGGAGGGATGATCATGTCTGCCTCCATGTACTCAAAATGTCTTATTCAGGGGCACCTGGGTGGCATAGTTGGTTAAGTATCCAACTCTTGATTTTGGCTCAGGTCATGAACTCAGGGTCGTGAGATCAAGCCCTGCATCATTGGGCCCCTGTGCTCAGCACGGAGCCTTGTTAGAGTTTGTCTCTCCATCTGTCCCTCCCCCTGTGTGTGCTCTCTCTAAAAAAAAATCTTGTTCATACTTAATAACAACAGTGATTATGGAATAATCATAATGATGGCTAACCCTGATGAATTATTTTTTTTAATTTTTTATTATTTGACAGAGAGAGAGAGAGATCACAAGTAGGCAGAGAGGCAGGCAGAGAGAGAGGGGGAAGCAGGCTCCCCACTGAGCAGAGAGCCTGGCTTGGGGCTCGATCCCAGAACCCTGAGATCATGACCTGAGCTGAAGGCAGAGGCTTAACTCACTGAGCCAACCAGGTGCCCCACCCTGATGAATTATTAAATGCCAGGCAAAAGTTTCTGCAACATCCCTAACATGTGAGTACTACAATTATCCCCACCATACAGATGTGGGAAGCAAAGGTGTGAAAGATTAGTTAGCAATGCAAGGGCTATAGTATTCCATACACAGTATGTCTCATGCTCCAAACCTCTGACCTGTACGGCTGCTCTAGGAGAACTTCGACTGTGGAACACAGCTTTGTGTGTAATTCAGCCATTTACCCATCCTTCACTAGACAGCAACTTCCTAGAGGGGCCTTGTAACTCCCCACCTTTGTATACTGGCTGCTTAGCCAGAGCTCCTTGATAAATGTCCTCTGAGAGAAAAAAAAAAAAAAAAAAAGGCAGGAATGGACTCAGAGATAAATTCAGTCCTTTGGGGAAAACCTAACACCTTGAAAATAAAGCACCTTCATTTCAGGAGCTAACTGGCCAAATAATGGGCCCTGACTGGGTTGCTGATCCTAACCTCTATGTGCAGCTTTGAATCAAACACAGAATATTATTGAACTCAGAAAGAGAATTATGTAAAGTATGTCTATCTCAGCATGAAATATGGCTAGGGATAAAGAGTATCTGAGGATAAAGTATTTGAGCTGAGGATAAAGATAAATCTCAGGGAACAGTCCTTTAAAAATTACCTGGAAACACAGTGGTCTTTCTTTAGCTCTTTAAGGTAGCTTATTAGCAATAGAATCTATGTGACTTAGAGTAAATGCCACCTCTCTACAGCCTGAGCCTCGGGAGGACCTGGCATTTTGAGTGTTATAACAGGGTAGGTAGTAGGGTTCAAGCTTGTGCCACCATGTTTCACTGTGAACAAATGTCAGGTGGCCTTTCATGCGAGGGGAGTTCCAGATGACATCTGGAAAAACAAACAGGAACGTCGGGGAAAGGGAACAGAATGTTGTCCTTTGAATTAAGGTTCTTGGCCAGAACAGTATGGAAAAGGAAATTTCAAGCACACAGTGTAAGTGGTGACCCTTCTGTAGTTCTCTGATGTTATTTAATGTAAGAATATAAATGAAAATATTTAGAAACAGTATTTGGCTGTGGGCTTATTAAAAATATAAATGGCTTGGGGCGCCTGGGTGGCTCAGTGGGTTAAGCCTCTGCCTTTGGCTCACGTCATGATCTCAGGGTCCTGGGATCGAGCCCTGCATCGGGCTCTCTGCCCAGCAGGGAGCTTGCTTCCCTCTCTCTCTGTCAAATAAATAAATAACATCTTAAAAAAATATATATATATATGGCTTACTTTACATTTCTTAAAAATGAACCAGAGAAGTTGGAGTACAGTGTCTGTGGATAAAGCTGTGGTGAACACTAAGGCGGTGGCTCTCCTATTCTCCAGCTCAGGCTGGCTCATCATTTGAACCATAAATAGCCCAGGCTGCAGGAGATGCTAAGTGTTTAACAACCAGCTAGCAGGAGGGAAGCTGATTTGTTGCATTTTCTCATTTCTGTAGTACAAATACACCCACCTTGGCCGATGTCAAACTACCAACAGCATCAAAAAGCTATGCAAAAATTCCTGGAAATTATGCAAAACAACAATAGGTGACTGCAAAATTACTGAAAATGTATGGAGAGGCTCTCCCCAGCAGGCATGACCAGACTCCAGCACACTGATGGTACCCACTATGGGCACTCCAGTGGTTCCTTCACTGACTCACCTCAGAGCCATCTGACACACCCCTGGAGATAAGCATCCACTCAGGATGACAGCAGAATGTGGCTGAATCAAGATGCTGAAAAATTCTACTATCCCAGCCCCAACAGAAAAAAAAACTGGAATAGGGATAAGTAAAAAACCTTACTTTTAGATGCTTACATAGCTGCCCAAGCAAATATCAGAATCCAAGCTAGAAAGCAATTCCCCATATGTGAAGGCAGTGACCTCAGACTCCTCACCATGTGCTGCTGAATACTAGACCCTGTGCTTGGACCTCATTAGTGCTTCACTTGGCACCCACTTTGTTCTTCCCCAGGATTATTACCCGGCAGCCAAGGAGACTGGGATGCCAAAAAGACAGTGTCACTTGCCCAGGGTCTTATGGTCTCTAGGGGACAGAGCCAGAACTGGACAACCAAGGCAAGGCTTGTAGACTCTGAAAGAAGGAAAAATAGGGGTGCCTAAAAATATAGGTGGACAGCATGGGGACTCACAGCCAAGTCCTCCAACAGTTAAGGTCTCACCCTGTGGAAAAGGGAAGAGATTCCATCTGCCTTGCTCCACAGAGTAGGACCAGTGCCCACCGGCAGAAAGGACTGGGGAAGCAAATTTTACTCCATTCGAGAGTCAGAGCTCTCCAGGGAGAGTGCCCTGCAGTGAAGGGACAGAGAAGTAAGACAGGTACAACCTGTCTATGGGCCAGGAAGACCAGCAGGAACCCCTGTCTATCCCACAGGTATGATCAACAGAGTCTTCTGGAGAAGTATGTTCTAGATATGAATAGTCCTAGTGCAGTAAATCAAAACCTGGCAGGCTAGAAAAAGCACAGCTGTCTTTCAAGTGTTTCATTTAATCACCCCCCCAGGAATACTGCTCATGAGATCTCTGTGCATCTAGATCTTGGGGCTTTTTTGAGCAGTGCATGCCTGCCTATAAGACAGCACAGGCAAAAAAGAATATTATATTAAGTGTGTTTGTTATGCTATGGAACATATTAATCATTATATTAGATATGCATATACAGATACATAGGTAGCCCAACTCCTTCATCCAGGGAGCAAGACCAAATGAATTACAGCCTTTCTGTATTAAATGAAGAGGGATGAACTCCAGGTTCTCCATGCCCCAGATATACCATCTGACTACTGGAACCACGGGATGGGCTGTGTGCTGATCACAATCCATTCCTGCTGTGGTCACAGAGAGCACATATATAAAGACTCAGCTAATTTAATACAAACTTAGTATTAATATTTTAAATATTAAAATAAATATTCTTATATATACTAATATGACCACAGTAGCAAATGGGCACATTTTAGCAAAAATGAGCTCATTTTCTTTTCATCCAAATTGAATCTATGAAACATTCATAAGATGTAAAGTGCAGCCATTTCTGGAGTCCAACAGTTTCTTTTTGTGTCAGGGGTAGGAGGTGGAGTGAGCCCTCATCTCTATTTTTGGTGGAAAAGCAGGGTTTAAAGAGAGGCAAGTCAGGTGTCACTGGGTGCCTGGTGGGACACATGGAATATCACTGAGACAGGCTGTGGTGTGAATGTTCTGTCAGGGGTGGCTGGGCCTGGGGGCCGTGCTAGCATCAGACCAGGCAGCTCCTGAACCATGCCCGGCAGGTGCAGAGCTGCCAGTGACTACAGCCATGTCAGGACCCCATCCAGGACGGTCTCTGCAAATTCCACACTGCTTGGTGCAACTCTTGCCCATGTGCATAATTACCCAACAGATGCAAATTCGTTTCCAGGCGAATGGCAGACTGGAAAAGCAGCTCTTCGCGGTTGTCCAGGGAAGATTCTGCTTCTAAGTGGCTTTGCAACCAACAGGCATACTCTTCTTCACTCAGAACCTACATGAGACACACTGGTGAGTGCCATGCAGGCGCCGAGCACCGTGAGGGTGGCGGTCAGCACCTGTGCTCCTGTGGCGGTGGCGCCCACTCACCCTCTTGGCGATGCACAAGGTGCGCAGGCCTTCCACGGCATACAGGTTGAGGTAATTCTGAGTCTTGCTTCGGATTTTCTTTTGATGCCTTCCTCTGGCGTCATCTAGGTTGGGGTAGAAGCAGAAACACAGGTAAGTACAAATAACAGTATCCAGCGGTTGGTGGACCGCTCCACAAACCTCAGGCAGCTTTGCACGGTGTTGAAACAACTTTGCACGTGCAGGCCACAAGAGAGGCCAGCACCACCCCAGAGGCTCCAGTCCAGAAGCTCCTCTCCCCCAGCTTCTGGCTAGCTTTCCATGAAAACAGCCATGTTTTGGAGTAGTTATACTCCATGTTTTGGAGTAGTTATACTCACAGACACGGAAAGCAGAACAGTGGTGCCAGGGGTGGAGGCGTGGGGAGACAAGAGGAACTGTCCAGTGGGTAAAGAGTTTGCTTTGCAAGGTAAAGTTTTGGAGATCTGTTGACCAGCTATGTGAATCCACTTAACATTACTGTATTGAGATGGTAAATTTTAGGTCATATGAGTTCTTTTTTTTTTTTTTTTTTTTTACCGCAATTACAAAGAAAAAGCTAAGTCCACTAGTAAGAGTTCTCTAAACACACACCCCTTTCGGCTTCCTGTAGACACAGCTGAGTAGACTTACTGCTTAATTAGCAAACTTCAGAAGTGCTGACTCAGAGCCTCACCCGACTGTGGCATCCACGACAAGCTGACACACACTTTCCCAAGTCGACCATTTCCATGGGTCGCCAATTATGTGTGGAAAGGCATAACGCACTTTGGTTTGTGCATGATGAAAGTATATGATGCCTGGGTCTCAGGACCAGTGCTCTAGCTGGCTGCATTTAGAATTGCATTTTGTTGCAGTGCCTTAAGCAGGAATGTCACAAGAGCATTCTTCCCCTGTGACTTACTCCCACAACCTCCAGTAAGAGACACGTGTGGAGCCCTCCACACCACTAGATTCACCCCGGGTCCATGTCATCACGTGTACGTAGCATACACGTTTCACATAAAATTTAAAGTAAAGTTTATTTTAAAAGGAACCACATCATATTTCTGACTGTTACTAATGACATTTGTTGAAATGAGACGCTCATATAAACAAAGAATTATTTGAGATTTTATTTACTTGTCAGAGAGAGAAAGAGAGAGAGCACAAGCATGGGGAGTGGCAGGCTCCCCGCTGAGCAAGGAGCCTGACACAGGACTCAATCCCAAAACTCTGGCATCATGACCTGAGCAGAAGGCAAACACTTAACTGGCTGAGCCACCCAGGTGACCCTAAACAAAGCTTTATTAGGAGTGATCCAGTGGTGTCCACTGGCCCAGGAGGTAGATATAAACAAAGGTAATTAATTATCTTCCAGTTTGTGAAAAATTGTACTTTATTTTTTTTTAAAGATTTTATTTATTTATTTGACAGAAATTACAAGTAGGCAGAGAGGCAGGCAGAGAAAGAGAGGATGAAGCAGGCTCCCTGCTGAGAAGAGAGCCAATCCCAAGACCCTGGGATCATGACCTGAGCTGAAGGCAGAGGCTTTAACCCACTGAGCCGCCCAGGCACCCCGAAAAATTGTACTTTAATAAAAAGTGCAGTTTCTATCCCCAGAACACCAGTAGTTTTACCAGACAGAATATAAGATGTGCAAATATCACATAAGACATACTTTTATTAAAAATATTATGTTTTTCATCTGAAATTCAAATTTTACTTGGCATTCAATATATTTTGTTTGCTAAATCTGGCAACTCTACTTCCACCCCTGGTCTAAGACAGGCTGTCTACAACCTGAGTCAGGTCCTGGGCAAATTGGATCTTGGAGGAACACTTTCACCTCTCAGACATGTGTTCTCCATAGAGAAGATAGCACCCCCAAGGGCCTAAAATATTGGTTCTGGGGCAAAAAAATAAAAATAAAAAAAAAAGCCCAGAAATAATTTTACTTATATACCTAAAACATACGTAGGCACTGATATATAGACAGTACATAAACAAATATACAGCATATCTGTGGCATTAAAATGTCACAGGGAGATAATTTAAAAATGTCTAAAAAGGCTCCTTAAGGGAGCAATAATGAAAAAAAGAGAGAGGGGAAACACTGCCCTTGATTGCTTTGCTTTAGGAATTTAAATTTCCTGAAAAAATGACACTGAAAAGATGACATCTTAATTTTGACTACTATTTTACTCCTGATATTGTGGTAACAATTCTCAGAAGGGGATAATAACAGTATTCCAGATGTTGACTATTACTCGAGCAAAGACGCATCTATCTGAGGGCCTTTGGAATTAGAATAATAACAATATGGCTATTATTGTTATATAATAATAACAGAGAGGGGAGGGGAGGGGAAGACTGCACTCTAGGAAAGCAGCAGCGTACAGGGGCTGAGACTGAACACTTGGTCAAAACAGACCTGATGAGCTAGAGGAAGCAGGCCAGGCAGCTCAGCACGCTAGGTGCCCTGGATGAATTGTGTGAGTGATCCCAAAGGCAGCCATACAGAGCTGCTCTGTACAGGGCTACTCACAGCAGAGCCTGGGACAGAGCCCACCCAGACCTTCAGGGAGAGAAGCAGCGACTGCCCTGCCTCATCCCCTCACTCCTCCAGACTTGCAAACACAGCCTGCTCTGCCACTTGAGGTAAGACCTGTTTCTGATTCTTACTTGACCTCTCCCTTGTAGTTTCCCACCACACCAGTGATTGCACAGTCACTGGGAAGAGCCAATGTTAGGGTTTGTAGGATTCGTTCTTTGTGAATGCTGGGATATGTCTATATTCTGATGGAGGGGTCAAGATGGTAGAAAGAACTCAAACTCAAAGTGGATGAGCACCGAGGAGCTGGGGGCACCTGCAAAGAGTGTATTGGGCGATGTCCTAGAAAGCAAACCCATGGACCCCCAGAGTTAGGTGGTCAGCCTGGCTCTTCGGCACTCATCTCAGACTACAGGCATTCTAACAGTCGCATTGTATTTTAAGTGATACTCACGCAATATCAGCCTCTTCTTTCTGATATTCTACAAGCAACGCAGAGCCCATGGGCTTTTCTATTTAAGGTAGTGGGAAGAATTCTGGGTCTGCAACACAGCTGCCTGGGTTATGAGCAACATCATGGGCAGAAGTGGAACCAATGCTACCTAGAGCCTTCTGATGGGTGGTGGCAGCCTGAGGAGCCCACAGAGAAGGTCCCTGTAGCCACATTTGGGTGCTGGTTGGGGAAGGATTGGGAGGGTATGCAAAGTGTCAAACAGTAACAGCTCCCATCTGTCTTTAAAGATGACTCCCACGTCACTGACCTCAAAATGCAGGAGGAGTGAAAGGAGCCTACTCCGGCTCTGGCTGAGCAGTACAGTTGGACACCGCAGCAGAGTCCCTACCAGAGCATGCCTGGCAATGCTCTGAGGACATTCTCAGAGGAAAATGGCCACTCTGACTCATGATTTTGACATGTGGTCTAAAACGCTCAAAGTGGTATTTCCATTTCTTCTATACTTGAGTCAAATTTATTTCTCTTATAGGGAGATTAATCTTGGCCAGGTGGTAGAACAAGAAGGTGAATTCCCTTCCTTTTTCATGCATGCATTTACTGATTTACTCAATAGCAGGAGTGTGTGAGGCCCATGCTAGGTGGTGGGCTACTCTCCGTAGTCTGGAGTCCAGAGTCCGGAGTCTGGAGCAGTCTGGGTGTTTGTGTTTTAAACAGCACACCATGTGGCAACTGTACCACACCTCAAGAAGTGTATCTTAAGGGGAAGGAACCAGAGAAAAGGGAAAAGGACCTAAACTTGTACTCTGTACTTAACATCAGACCAGACACTGTGCTAGGAGCTTGGATAGGGGCTTCCTATGAGGTCCGCATCCTGATTTCCTTTGTGTGGAGGGGAAACAGGCAAACAATGTTAAGTGACTTACTCAGGGTCATTTTAGCCCATAAATGTAGACCTAGGATTTGAACAGATGTCTATAGGTACCGTGGTGGGGTGGAGTCCTTGCTTTCTACCTGATCCCACACAATGTCCAAGACACAGTCGCGTCCTAAGAACACAACACACTCTAATACAGTCATATCCAAAATCAGCATAGTCTCCTCTTCTCTTTTTTTGGTAAAAGTGTTAAATATCTTTGAAAAAAGGTCTTAAATATCGGAAGGAATCCAGAGGATAATACTTGTGTGCCTACCTCATTTTATCACCAGCACACAGGCACAGCAGCTTGGCTATAATGGCTCTGGTGAAGTGCTCTGCAAGCCTGTTCCTCTCCACACAGAACCAACCCACAAAGTAGAAGTTGAATGATTTATACATAGTACCAGGGTGTCACCAGTGGATATCTTCAAAGTGACCTCCCAAGGTGACAGCTCCTCTCTTGAGAACCCAACAGGGTCTTGGAACCTCCTGAATCTTAAGTTGTTGGATGTCTACATGTAGCTCTTCCTTGTCCCAACCTATCTGACCTGCACACTGCTTGGAAATTCCCAGAGTAAGGTGGAGAGCTATACAAATGGTTTATTTTTAATTTGTCCCTCTCGATGCCATGGTTTGAGCAATTTGTAACTAGAGCAATGTCATCCTTTTAAGTGTCTCTTTCATGGTGGAAAAGATAGAAGGCTTTGCTTCTTAGCTATAGTTATCTAGATATGGGTAATAATTTCCTTCCAGAGACCTGCAGGAGATGGACAGTAGCAGAGGAGGTGAGCACAAGAGCAAAGCTACATTGGGGCTGCAGGATTAGGTGGAGGGGGCTACAAGGCTCCCCAGCCTGCATAGAGTCTCCCAGCAAACAAACCCCCCACCCTGACCTTGAAGTTGACTATGAGTGGTAGGAGTTGTTTGTTTGCACTTTGTCTAGAAATTTGAGGCTGCTTCCTCATTTAAAAGAGTGATCTGCCAGCAAAGTACAAGTGTGGTGACTGCTGCAGCCTTCTTGGTTGCTCTTTTGTCCCTTGCACAGCTCAGAACAGTCTCTGGCCCTCTCTGTATGGAGGGGGTCCTACTTTCCACCCTGTCCTACCATCCTACCCTTGTTTGCTTGTGCTACTGCAGGCCTTTTACCTTATATATGACTTGCTGTATGTGGTAAAATCTGAAATACAGTGGCCATTAAATTATCTTTTATGAAAGGCTGTGGAATAGCACAAAGATGATTTTTTATTTAACAGTAGAATTAAATCTGCACAGATAATTGCCATAGCTGTTTTCCTTTGCAGATATAAAATCAGATTTCAGAATAAAGGAGGCTTGTAAAATGTATTTGGAAGCTTTCCTTCCTCTTCTTTTTTAGAACAGTTTGAGGATAGGTATTACTTCTCTTGTAAAGTTTAGGCAGAATTCATCTATGAATCCATATGGTCCTGGACTTTTATTTTATTTGGTTTTTTGATTATCAATTCAAATTTGCTACTATTAGTCTGTTCAGATTTTCTATTTCTTCTTGAAATAGAAAATTTTCCATTTCTATTTTCTATAGAAAATCTTTCTATTTCTTCTTCAATTTAAGAATATTGTATGTTGCTAGAATTTCATCTATTTCTTCTAGGTTGTCCAATTTGTTGGCATATAATTTTTTCGTATTTCTGTGGTGTTAGTTTTTACTTCTCCTTTCTTGTTTCTGGTTTTATTTGGGTCCTTTTTTTTTTTAAATTGATGAACCTGGCTAAGGGTTTTATCAATTTTGTTTATCTTTTTCAAAAGAACAAGCTCTTTGTTTCAAATATTTTTTTCCACTTTTGTTTTGTTTTGGTCTATATGTCATTTATTTTTGCTATGGTCTTTACTATTTCCTTCCTTCTACTCCTCTTGGTCTTTGTTCTTCTTTTACTAATTCCTTTAGGTGTAAGGTTACATTGTTGGAGCTTTTTCTTGTTTTTTTTTGAGGTAAGCGTCCATTGCTATGTATTTCCCTCTTATGGTCCCTTTTGCTGAATCCCATAGGTTTTGGACCACTGTATATTCATTTTCTTTCTTTCTTTCTTTTTAGGTTGCTTAGCATCATATTGTTTAGAGTCCACGTGTTTGTCTTTTCCTTCATTGTCATTTTTTACCCCGCAATAAATGGTGGGAAAATTGGACAGCCACATGCAGAAGAATGAAACTGGACTATCTTACATCATATACACAAATAAACTCAAAATGGATTAAAGACTTAAAATGGAGACCTGAAACCATAAAAATCCTAGAAGAGAACATAGGCAGTGATTTCTCTGACACTGGCCATAGCAACATTTTTTTAGCTAGGTCTCCCGAAATAAAAACCCCAAAACAAACAAAAAATGAAAACAAAGAAGAACCCCAAACAAACAAAAAACCAAAACAAACAAACAACCAAAAAAACTATCGGGATGACATTAAAATAAAATCTTTCTGCACAGCAAAGGAAACAATCAAGGAAATTAAAAGGCAACCTACAGAAACGCACAATGAAGAAAATTCTTGGAATGCAAAATCAGCCTATGAATCAGATTCTATGTCCACTCCAACATGGAACCCCTGGGGTGGAAAGGCAAATCCTGCCCTCTGGTAGGTTATTGCCATGAAAAGCTGTCCAAACTGTTTTCAGAGACATGTTTACAAACTGGGAGGCAACAGCTCTGCCAAGGGAAAAGGATTTCATCTGCAGCAATCCTCCAGGACACTTTCCCACAAGGAAGTGGGGCTGCACTTGGGAGCCAGGAGTCCTGCTCTGAGGCACTGAGATTACAGTGAAAGGATTATGAAAGTAAAGTATTCTCTAGCTCCATCCCAGAGCGCTGGAAAGGCTATATATCCTGTGGATAGGGTTTCATAGCAGGCCGTGCCTAGAGATGTTTTCAGTATACAACAGACAGGGGGACTATGGAGGCCAGGCAGCAGAGCCATCTGACAGCAGCATCCTCACCGCCATCCCACCTTTCCCCCCTGGAGGTCAGATGTGTAAGGCTTCACATTCCAAGTAGAGAGGAAGGGTGACCAGGTTTAGAAATGGGAACCTAGGCCATTGTAAGGCCCAGAAGACAAGGCCTAGAAGGAGGTTCAAGCAAGCCCTTCTCCTGGATAAATTTCCACTAACACCAGTGGTTTTCAAATTCCTCTTTTTTTAATACAGAAGTTATATGGAACTCTGGTACACAAAAGAAACTGAGAGGGAGCTGCTCTGTGCAAAGGTGGAACAGATGACAGTGGCTGAGCAGCCAGCAGCCTCCACCACGTAGGCTCTCATTGTGGCCTGAGGCAGCTCCACAACTGGGCTATAAACCATGACCTGGCTTCACAGCCGCCCTGGTCCAGGCAATCACAGAGTAGGAAAGAACACTCTGGAACATCTAGTCTAAAAGTTCTTAACTTTCATTGTCCAGATTTAAAATGATGCTAGGCCTCACCCTGAGTGACCCCCGACCCCACTGTTCTAAGGTGAGTTCAGGTACTGAAGCCCTCTATCCCCCACCCCTAGTGCATTCTAGTCCAAACTCCTCAAAGGAGGAAAGGGTGATCCAGAAAGGCAAATCTCTGATGGACATTGCTTTAGAAAAAGCTCAATAGAAATCACTTTACCCATGAGAAGGGACTGAGGGACTGAGGGAAGGGGCTAATTTCTTGGGACTTCCAACCTGGACCTGGGGGGTTACTGCCCAGTGGAGGGGAGCTAGATACCTGAGGAGCAGGGGAGCAAGAGGTCCATGACCACTGAGTCAGCTCCTTTGGTGTAGACATTGATCTCATCGGTGAGTGGATGCCGGATCACCACTGACATTCTCTTGCGGATGGAGTCGAAACCCAGTGTGTGCAGGAGCTCAAAGGTGAGCCTGCCCAGGTGGGGCAGTTCCACGGACACCTGGTCATGCAGCCGGTCCACCAGCGCGCAGTTGTAGGCCCGGGCAGCATACACAAGCGCTGCCTCATCGGGGCTCTCTGCCTCATAGCGCAGCTCCCGTTCCTGCTCCTGCTCCAGCTCTAGCTTCTGCTCCTGGGCAGTGTGCTCTGAGGCCCAGCTTGCAGCCCCGCTGCTATAGCCATTGCTGGCGATGGCCGCAGCTGGGTGGCCTAGCCTCTCCTCCAGCTTGAACAGTGTGCTGTCATTGGGTAGGGTGGACAGAAAGTTGGACCCTGACTTGTGGGCGGCTTTGCTGGTGGCCAGGCTCCCAATGCTGCTGCAGCCTGAGGTCAGGCGGCTCGGTGAGAACCTCCGTAGGAAGTCTTCTATCGTCTTCACAGGGGACTTCACCTCAAATCTCACCCTCACCTGCAAGAGAAGCAGTTAGAAGATACATGAGGTATATCCAGAGGCCTCACCCAAACTGCCACAGGCACTCCCCCACTTTCCTAGTGGGGGCTCAGAGCACAGAGTTCCCATTTCCTAGATTTTGGAGGATAGGCTAGAAACTGCAACTAGAGCCAGCATTTCTTCCTTGAGACCATTCTTTGGCCTCTTCCATTTCACTTAAAAATTAGCAGTATACATTCTTTTAGAATGATATCACCTGGGTAGCCAGATAGAGGCCTGGGACTGACTCAGGGAGTGTGTGGCTAGCGGTACCTGTAGGCTTTGAGATAATCTCCTTGTCTACCTATCCCCATACTGTAGTGTCCCACTGCTTGCCGAAAAGGTTCAGAAGAGCATACTTGTCACTACTGCCTGGCACAAAACCCAGCTTCCCCACCCCACCCAATCACAAGAAGCATTGACAAAAGACCAGCTTATATAGTCCTTTGAGCTGTGTCCATATAAAATTTAAATAACACTCCCAAACCCAAAAGAAATTTCATAAACAAATTAAATGCTTGGACAAATTCAGGATTCAAATCATTTAGCACATTTTTTTAAAGCCACAATAAATCACTTGTCTTCTAACAAGAAATGAAAACAACAAAATGACAGTTATATACATTTGCCAGCATTCCAAAAAGCTCACTGATGGAGCAACAGCAATACTTTATTTAAACGAGTACTGTTTACTAATGCTAGTATAATATGCCTATTTTAAACTTCCTACTAGAAGATGGATCTAGAGCAAATGTTGCAACAAGCAAAACATTGAATTATAGTTAGCTTTCAATTTTCATCCTTTTTCCCATGTGTCCAAAGTTATAAGTTATGTAATAGCCTGCAGAAAAGTCAGGCATTTGGTAAAGCAGGGAACATGGGACCAATTTTGATAAAGGTGTTTCTTCTTTGTTCCCGTTATGACTTTAAATGTGCTATATATTCAAGGGGCAGTTTCAAGCAGTCACACTGGAGCTCCTGCTGGCTCCAAATACCCTGGGAGATAGCACTGACGAGTATGTGGCAAGGGGAGTGCATTCAGAGACCTACTCGTCTTCAGAGAGTGGGGGATTAAATATTCTGCTCCCTATGTGGAAGGCACTGCGTATGTGACCATCATCACATGCCTCAGTTACATTAGGGTCTCCCTCACTTATTCAGTAGTTGCAACAATGCCGGAGTCTCAGACAGGTCTAACTAGAAACCAGACACTTCTCCAGGGATGCATGCCAGCGGGACTGAATATAGGGCGGTGGAAGAACCCAAAGGCCAGATAAGGGATGCTGGGCAGCTAAGAGGTGAGCTGCACCAGGAAATCCTCTCGCCTAAGGCAGATGGCGCAATCCTGTGGTCTCCAGGTGGAGGGACCTTGTCTGCTCTGAATTCACCAGGCCCCCTGGGGCTTTTGCAGGTCATGTGGCAGGAGCAGGAGCATGAGGGCAGGGGGCTGTGTTACTGGCAGATCTGCTGCTGTGAAGAGGGCAGAGACCATTGGTTTACCCCACATCCCACACCAATGGTTCCATCAGTGGAACCTGCTAGAAGGGTTGACTCAGAGGAGGAAAAGGGGTCTGGGAGAGTGGGGGGTTGAGGGGCAGACCTATGGCATGCATCTAGCCCCATGGTATCTTTATTTTTACCCATTTAAAGTTGCTTAGCTTCATTATGCACATCCCTCCTTAGGTGCACCACCCCCCCCCTCCACACACTCCTCCCAGTGAGTACAGGACTTTCTGAGAACAACCAGGATTATAGAGGACATGTTTGCACATGCAACTTTACTCTCTTCACAGAAAACCTTATAATTAACCCCCCAAAAAACCAACTTGGGTATTGCTGTTACTACCACCTTAAGTAACTTCTGATTGATTCTTGACACTTATCCTTGAAAGACAATGTTAAAGACCCTTTTTACATCAAATACATTTATTGTATGCTAAGACCTATGCTCAGAGCCCTTCCTCTAAACCCTCACCACTACCCCCCTGTCACAGATAAGGTGCCTAAGGCATAGGAGGGGAATGGCTTGCCCAAAGCCACTCAGCCAGTTGGTAAAGTCAGGATTCAAGTCCAGGAGATTTGTCTGGGCCCTGAGCCTGTCCCATTCACTCTCTTGAGAATTAGGAACCCTGAACTTTATTGTAGATTATGCAGGGCAGCCCCACTCCATAGGTTGTTGTATGTCCCACCCATCATGGGCTCAGAAGTTTTTCCTCTCCACTTGGCCCCAATTCCCTTACCTGCCCACCATAGCCCGGGGACAGCACCACAGAACCAGTGAGCAGCCCTCCATGAAGCCTGCTGCTAACCTCCCATTAAACCTGAGAGGTGCTGAGCAGTCTTGCTGGAAAGGTTAGACTGACAACATTGGGCCCACACTGAAGGTCAAAGTCTCGGCTTCACAGAGATACCCCAGAACCTACCTTTTGTCGTGGCTGATCCGGGGATGTGACTACTACTGTATTGCAGATGGTGAGTGCAATGAAGAAGTCAAACACGTCAGAGAGCTCCGGGGACAGGTGGGCCAGCGGGTGTTCCTGGTGCCTTGTGATAGCCAGGCACCTGTCACATTCACTCACCTTATCAAACAGCTTTGGATCAGGTGTAATGTCTTTCTCCTGGAAGAAGACAGAGAATGAGAGGTGAGTATAACCCAGTGAAAACGTCTTAGGCTTGACTGTTTAAGGCACTCTGATTTTATTATAAGCTGTAAAGACACCTTCATCTGACTCATGTACATATGCCATTTTATAGTGATGAATAATGTATAATTGGTAGAAGAATACATGACCTACATATGAAATGAAAAGCATATGTTCTTATATATAACACGTGTTCTCATTATAAAGTAATACAGCAAAGAATATATTATTCTAACATATCTGACTCAGAGAGACTTGAAAAAGACAAAGAGGAAAATTTAACAAATCTGTATCACACCACCTCACAGTTATACATACTTTTTGAAACACATACTTCTTTGTCTCCTTCTAGTCTTTTTTCTTCATCGAATATTTTATACATTTAACTTCATCAAATATTTTATACATTTCCTTTTGACATAAACCCAGAAGTGGAATTTCTGAACCATATAGTAATTCTATTTTTTAGTTTTTGAGGAACCTCCATACTATTTTCTGCAGTGGATGCACCAGTTTGCATTCCCATCAACAGTGTAAGAGGTCCCTTTTCCCCATAACCTTGTCAACACTTCTTATCTCTTGGCTTTTTGATGACAGCCATTCTAAAAATGTGTGAAGTGATACCTCATTATGCTTTTGATTTGCATTCCCACCTTAAAATTATACAATGTTATATGTCAATTATATCTTAATAAAAAATTTATACATTGGCAGTGTACATTTTCCCCAAAACACTATATACAGTTGATCCTTGAACAATGCAGGTATTGGGGCACTGACCCATGTGGAGGCAAAAAGTCTATATAACTTTTGACATTCCTAAAATTAGCCTACTACTAATTGGAGGCCTTACTGATAACACAAACAGTTGACTAATAATAAATTTGTTTGTTATGTGTATTATGTACTATATTCTTATAATTATGTAAGTTAGAGAAAATAAAATATTATTATGAAGGGGCATCTGGGCGGCTCAGTTTGTTAAGCATCTGCCTTCGGCTCAGGTCATGATCCCAGGCTCCTGGAATGGAGCTCCACGTCGGGCTCCTTGCTCAACAAGGAGCCTGTTTTTCCCTCTACCTCTGCCCCTCCTCCCCATTCATGCTCTCTCTCCTGCTCTCAAAATAAATAAACACAATCTCTAAAAAATTTCTTTAAAAGTAAATATTATTATAAAAATCATAAAGAGGGCGCCTGGGTGGCTCAGTGGGTTAAAGCCTCTGCCTTAGGTTCAGGTCATGATCCGAGGGTCCTGGGATCAAGCCCCCCATCGGGCTCTCTGCTCAGCAGGGAGCCTGCTTCCTCCTCTCTCTCTGCCTGTCTCTCTGCCTACTTGTGATCTCTGCCTATCAGATAAATAAATAAAATCTTTAACAAAATCATAAAGAAAGTACAGTACTGGATTTATTTTTAAAGACAGTCTCTTCAGTAAATGGTGCTAGGAAAATTGGAGAGATATATTTAGAAGAATGAAAGTTGACCATTCTCCTACACTGTACACAAAGATAAACTCGGAATGGATGAAAGACCTCGGTGTGAGACAGGGATCTGTCAAAATCCTAGAGGAAAACATAGGCAGTAACCTCTTTGACAATGGCCACAGCAATTTCTTTCAAGACATGTCTTCAAAGGCAAGGGAAACAAAAGTGAAAATGACCTTTGGGACTTCATTAAGATAAAAAGCTTCTTCACAGCAAAGGGAACAGCCAACAAAACACAGAGGCAACCCACAGAATGGGAGATACTTGTAAATGACACTACAGATAAACGGCTAATATCCAAGATCATAAAGAACTTCTCAAATTCAATATCCAAAAAACAAATAATCAAGTCAAAAAATGGGCAGAAGACATGAACAGACACTTCTCCAAAGAAGACATACAAATGGCTAACAGACACATTAAAAATGTTCATCATCACTAGCCATCAGGGAGATTCACATCAAAACCACATTGAGATAATACCTTATACCAGACTGAATGGCAAAAATTGGCAAGGCAAGAAAGAAAAAATGTTGAAGAAGCTGTGGAGAAAGGGGAATCCTCTTACACTGTTGGTGGGAAGGCAAGTTGGCATAGCCACTCTGGAAAACAGTAGGGAGGTTCTACAAAAACTTAAAAATAGAAATACTCTATAACCTGGCAATTGCACTACTGGGTATTTACCATAAAGATAGAGATGTAGTGAAAATAAGAGGCATGTGCACCCCAATGTTCATAGCAGCAATGTCCACAATAGCCAAACTGTGGAAAGAGCCGAGATGCCCTTCAACAGAAGAATAGATAAAGAAGATGTGGTCCATATATACAATGGAGTATTACTCAGCCATCAGAAAGGATGAATACCCAACTTTTGTACCAACATGAATGGAACTGGAGGAGATTATGGTGAGTGAAATAAGTCAAGAAGAGAAAATAAATTATCATATGGTTTCACTTTTATTTGTGGAACATAAGGAATAATATGGAGGACATTAGGAAAATGAAGTGGGGGGAGGAATCAGAGAGGGAGACAAACCATGAGAAACTATGGACTCCAGGAGACAAACTAAGGGTTTTAGAGGGGAGGAGGTTGGGAGATGGGTTACTCTGGTGACGGGTATTAAGAAGGGCACAGATTACATGGAGCACTGGTTATTATATGCAAACAATGAATCATGGAACACTACATCAAAAACTAATGATGTAATGAATGGGGACTAACATAACACAATGAAAAAAATTATAACAAAAAAATAAAAATAAAAATCTGTGTAAATGGCCTTGCACAGTTCAGGCTTGTGCTGTTCCAGGGTCAACTGCCGTCTGAACTTTCCCAGGCTTTTTTTTTTTTTTTTTTTTAAGATATTATTTATTTATTTGACAGAGAGAGAGAGATCATAAGTAGGCAGAGAGGCAGGTGGAGAGAGAGGAGGGAAGCAGGCTCCCTGCTGAGCAGAGAGCCCTGAGCAGGGCTTGATCCCAGGACCCTGAGATCATGACCTGAGCTGAAGGCAGACACTTAACCCTGAGCCACCCAGGCCCCTCAGGCTTTTAGGGATCATTTGAAAATATAACTTTGAATAACTTCAAAACAGACATACAATGATTCATTTGGCCATTCTTTTATCACTGAATACATTTTTTTTTTCTCCACTGATAAACTGCTTTGCACAAAAAACTGGCTGAATCAGTAAATTCCTAGGTCAGAAAGTTTGAATATTTTAAATACTCCTGGAACCATATTGCTAGATCAATGTCAGGAAAGCTTTGCTCCAACACAGTCCTCCTCCTGTCAGGCATGAGAGCCCTCCTCCCAGGTGCCCCTGTGTAAACCCACCAATCAGCAACTGCAGTGTAATGGCAGCCTCTATATGGGTTTCTAAGGACAGAAGAGACTCAGGCCACCACAAAGTGATCAAAATGGATTCTCTCTCTCTGCTCTTAAAACATTTCAGAAGTGAAAGGATTTTTTAGAGATCCTCATTCACTCACTTCTGGAAATTTCCCTGCCTGACCAGAAGGGTCCATAAATGTTTAGGCAGCTGGCAAGGCAAAGGGGAAAGAAGTTTATTGGATTTGGGCTCCTCTAATGAAAACTCCCCCCCCCCCCCCCGCCGGCTTTACTTTTTCACAGTTGTCATCTTGCTCTGATGTTTTATTCATTCCATTTGGCAGGACGGACTTCCTCTCCAGCACCCATCTGGATAGTTCACTGGCATTCCCCCATCCTTAGGGCCCAAGGCCAAGGGGCCATGTCAGTGTTTTAGGGGGAAGGTGTTGGCCACAAAAGTTCTGTTAACTGAGCAGAGCCAGGCCCCCCAACAGCAGCTGATGCATACTGTTACATGTAGACACTTTGGAGGAATGGAGGGAAGCAGCAAGGCCAGGAAAGGTGACGCTGCCCCAGCATTGGCAGCTGCCATGCTCTAAGTGGGACTCACCATGGGGCTACTGAAGGCTGTGTGCTTGGATAGCATGCTGGCCCGCTTGGCCTCGGCCCGGCTGCCTGTGCGCCGATGGGACTTGGTGCTCTGGCTCCTATGCATGACTCGGACGCTTTGGTGGCTCCCTACGCTGCCACGCTGGGGCAGCGAGCCCCCTCTGGGCACTGCCTCTTCCTCTTCTGAGTCTGCTTCCTGGTACCTGGCCAGACGCTGGGCTGTGGGCAGAGGGACACGGGGTGACACATCACAAGGAGGGTAGGAAAATGAAAATGATTCTGAGCACTCATCACCCTCGCTTGCTTAAAGGTAAGGCCACATCTAATGAGAGTTTCCACTGAGAGGTGGAGGCCGCTTTCATTTTATCTGGACCTACAGTCAAACTGGTGAGGCTGACATTCTTAGCCCACTGCACAGATAAGCGCACTGAGTCATAGAGAACATAAGGAACTTGCTAATAAGCATACAGGACTCATCCAGGTCAAGGTGATGCCAAAGCTCAGGTCCAGTGCCTTTTGGTACAGTAGCCATCCCAGTCCACAAACAAGTAAGGAGTAGACAGAGATCGGTTCACATACAGCCCCTCCATTCGGGCGGACCCCAGGTGTGATGAATGGGGTTTGGGCAGCAGATGACAGGGACAAAGGAGGGGAAGACGATGAAGGCCTAGCCCACAGAATAGCCTGGCTCCAGGATTTGCCCTTTAACTTGGGGTCGTAGAAGCACCTGGCTCACTGGGGCTGTCAGGACATGTCACAAGTTGAATCTCTACCCTGTACTCACACAAAAGTAATGGTTCTCAGGCTGTGTTGATGGTGCTTTCCTATGAGAAATCCTTGTTCAAGGCCAGGTAGGTGGTAGGTACTGCCTGCATTTACCCTGTATGGATGAAGCCTTACCCAACAGGGAAACTCAGTCCTTGTGGGTTGCACAGGGTGGACAAATGCTGCCAGGATAGAGACCCAGCAGGCAAGGCTCCACTAAAGACGACCTTGACTGCATTGTTATGCTTGAGCCCTCAAGGCGGCACTTCCCAGAAAAAGTCCCTGTGGTCCTGTGACCCCTCAGTGAATTACAAGGTCCTTCTGCACTGCTTCTTGCTAATGGATGGCTCTGAACACATTTTTCTGGCTTTGCCCAGTTAGTTCGACTTGTTTCATTATGGATGAGCAAGGAGACTATTCATGAAGATTACTCATTCAAAACAACCAATTACTAGGAACTCCAAAAGCATGTCGAGTGCTGGGTGTGAGCACAAGGTATCTCCGCACATGGTCTGCCTGAGGGGCTGAGAAGGGCCCTCTAATCTGGGCATGTCTGTGGCGTTGATCTGTCCTATAAGACAGGCCTTATATTCAACATCTTTATTTAGGAAGACTTTTCTTTAGGGATGGGAAAAACAGAAAAAAAACAGAGGTAAGAAAAGGTGAGTCATCCATGGTCACAAGGCCAAATAACTGCCGACACCAGGATTCAACTCAGGGAGTCCCTTACCCCAGAAGTAAATCTCCTCCTGCCCATCCCACCTACGCCTGGCTGATGGATGTCCCAGTTTGGTAGTAAATGAACGACAAGGAAGAACAAAACCCAGATGCAGTGCTGTCAAGCTTCTGGGCTTGTGCATTAGGAGCCTGGTGTCAACCCCTCGAAGGATGGCAGTCCGTACCACCCTCTTGCAGCACTAGATGGATATTAGTCTAAAAGAAGCAATCCCTCAGACCACTGCTGATGTGTCTGTGGTCTACAATGATACAACGATGTGACCCCTCAGTGATACCCTCAGTGTTGCTGGGGAAGACGGAGGCAAGAAGCAGGTCATGCCTCATTCTGGGCACACAATGTCACCAGACAAGAGATCAGAGATGGCCCAACCCACTGTCTTGATATATGTGAACTAGGCTCATTGTACAAAGTCAAAGTCATCTTAATTCATTTTACTAATAAGATCTAAGAGGTCAGGTCATGGGCAGTAACAGCTGAAGTTGCTCTTGGTCTCAGGTGCATGTCAATGACTGATGACAGCACTTCTTTCAAACATGCAGCAGAGAGGCCTGCATGTTTTGGTCTTCACTAGAAATGCTTTCCTGTGTCTTCTAGGGGCAATGCAATCCTTTGGTTTTATGATAAGCATCTGACAACTGTCAAAATTTTTCTGTAATCTTAGTTGGGATTCCGCCCATGGAGCCTCACGTCCAGCTTTCAAAGGCTGCTTCTGACCCAACTTCAGACCTGGGTCTCTGGCTCCTTTATAATTAGGCTAAGCTCTGCTTTTAGGCAAATGGGACTCTTCTGCACAAGGCTGAGGAGTTATGGAAGGGAGAGTGTGAGGGGGACAGATGGACAGTTATTGACCATGTATTTTGGGTGGCAAATAAAACAATAAACATAGTGGATAAGTTCCTGTGACTTCTGTTTAATATGATTACTTTAATTTTACATAAAGGGCCTTACTGGATATCATAATTCTCAGTCTCATGAAACTCACAAAAACCCCATGCCTCTTACAGATCTTTCCCGCCATATCCCCCTAAAGAACAGCTTCCTAATTATGTCCATGTACTAATTCCTGTTCTTTATTTGCTTCTGTTCCCATGGCAAGACTTCCTTCACATTTTCAGATGCTGTTGCAGGAAAAAGAGGGAGTCCAAGCTGCAGAGCTGGTTTACCTCTCAAAGGTACCACGGCACCACAAACACTACTGTGGCACCAAGACCCTTATCATGGTGTCCTCTCCTGGGTCTGATGGGTGTTTAGTCATACCCTCCACTTATGAAGTGGATGGCTCCTGTAGGGGTTCAGGGAGGACAGAGGCAGCAAAGGATAAAGAAAGGAGAGTTGGGAGGAGCAACCACCATAAAATTCAAATGGGTGTGATATTTCATTCCAGCTTTCACGAACAGCATTTTCTAAGGCAAAGAATACAGCATGAAATGCCCAATGCCTTTCTGAGACTTTCAGCTAATAACAAGAGGACTGACAGGTGACAACAAAAACAACTCTTCATTTCTTGGTGTGGTAAAGAGACTGGGTGCCTCAGAAATGAGTGTCTCAAGAATGCCCTCCTTGGTTCTCTTGCCTGGCAGAAAATGAGTGTTTTAAGCAGATGCCCACCACACTGAGATACTGCAGTGAATAGGGCGCTGTCAGAAACATGGAATTCTGTATTTGTTTCTATAAATGCTGCCACACTTCAGTCTCCTGAGTTGCTCCAACAGCCTTTCCATGTTTTATTCTCGCTCAAAAATCAGCAATCTCTAAAGTTTGTATGTGTGTGTGTGTGCGCACATGTATGTGTGCCCAGGCATGCGTGCATGTAGCTTTGACAGAGCGGCTCTCTGTCCAGCCCAGACTGGGAGTCCCCACCCCCAGACTCACCATTTGCATCATGGGAATATTCTATGCCAGACACAGTGCATCTTCGGAAAACCATCTTATTCTCAGTTAAAGTGCCAGTTTTATCTGAGAAGATATACTGTATCTGCCCTAAGTCTTCCGTGATGTTCAGAGCTCGACACTGCAGCTGTGAGTCTGTTTCTTCATCATACAACTCTGTATCCTGATGAATGAAGTACACTTGGCATACTTTAACAATTTCAATGGAAACATATAAGGAAATTGGGATCAAAACCTAGAAGACATAAGGCATACACATGAACACTTAGGAGGACTAGGGAGCTGCAGAAGTAGTCCAAACTACTCAAAGGACAAATGACTACAACCACAAGTAAATAGGGACTATACTGTACCTTTAAGAGCTTAACCAGGTTGGTTTAGAGTCAGTATTGGAAAAGTATGAGGATATTGGCAAAAAGTTTAAACTAGGACAGCCTATGGTGTCACTGCAGAGCAGAAATCCACTATCATGTCTGGAAGAATGGTAACCATGGCTTGGATAGAAGCAAGCATTTTCGTATTACTAAGTTGTGCTTGAGAGAAGCTAGGAAAGGAAAGAGGAGAAAGAAAGAGAAAAAAAAAAAAACACAAGGCACAGTCAGAGTCCTCATAAGCAAAGTCACCTCGCACCACAGCGGCACTTGGCCCCCAGGCTCTCCCAGGGCTCCTGGCAACAAGAGCTTCCCATCCCGCAGACACAACCCCATGGTTCAGAAGAGAGAGTCCTTCCAGAGGCTGGTTGTGTTGAAGGACAGTTTCTGGCATCTTGTACAATACAGAGCAAAGGGAGGAAGGCTTTGGGAAGAATATTTACAGTTACACTTTGACAATTTAAGAATAATCTTCATGAAGTCAGTGTTTAAATTCTTTTTAGTAACAGTATTGAATTGATGTTCATGGGCTCAGAATATCATATCCAGACAGACTAACTGGGTTCTCCTGGTAACTTAATGTTAATGCAACATCTACCATACTACCACACTACTCTAGTGCTACTACTACTACAAATCTAGAATGAAATTTGCATTCATAAAAAAACTATTTGGAAAGTTCCTGTTGTATGAAACAAATGTGTGATAAAAGACAACAGATCTCCTCTCATAGATAAAGGCTAAGCAGAGTTCCTCTGTGAACTTTGTGTTCCTAAGATGACACTCACTGTCCCTTCCCTACTCTTAAACAAGACTTTTGGGCATAGATTCTCACTTAGTGATGGGGAATTGCTCATGAGGCACGTGAACTAATAATACTAATGGTAATAATAATAAAAATAAAAACCAATGCTGCAAAATGCAATGTGATAGCCTGAATTGAATCTTGGAACAGATAAAGTACATTACTGTAAAGACTAGTAGAAGCCAAATGACATCTAGAATTTATGGCAAAGTACCAAAGTTGGTTTCTTGGTTTCAAAAATTTACCATAGTAATGTAGTTAAGTTCATATCAGGGGACTCTGGATAAGGGACATATTGGTACTCTCCGCACTATTTTTTGTAACTTATCTGTAAATCTTAAAATTATCCCAAAATAAAATTTAGGGTCTTTTTAAAGAAGTGATTGAATAGAAAAATAAAGCACAATTACCCAAAAACCAACCTTGCAAGGCCTAAGAATCCTAGGAAAATGTTAACTTGAAAAGCACCCAAAAAAGACCCTATAGATAAATTAGGTAGAAAAGTAAGAAGCAGCACATTAGGTAGATCTGTGGTCCTCCCAGGACCAGAATTTATAGGACATTCTTAGCAGAGTATGATAACTTTAAGTTCTTATCAGAAAATTAAGCAATTATCAAATGGTACTTAATACTGTTACCTGCAGAACTATTATCATTGTCAAAAACGAGTAGACTGCAGCCGTGACTGGGGATAAAGAGCTGCCGTCAGACTCAGGGACATCAAATAATGATTTCTTCTCCTGATACCGCCGTACCCACAGTCCGTGTCCTACAGCAACATCAAAAAGAAACATCATTCATCCAATGGGAAAAATAAGAAACCACTAGTACAAATTAAAGCAAAATTTTAAGACTATGGACACAGGCACACTGGGTCTCATTAGCCTGCCCTGCCATGTAAGAAAGAAAAAGGGCACGGCAGGGACTGTTGGCACCCACAGTTGGATTGCTGGAAGGCACTGGTTCTTGACTCTCCCTTGCGTCAGGCACTTCCCATGACTGGCACTGAAAAGCACACCGGTCATGAGGCAGAAACTGGGTATGGGCTGGCAGCTAGCAATGGGAAATCCCAGAAAAGGAATTTCCCAGCATGTGCCTCACAAAACACGTCTTGTCAGTAGGCCTACTGCCTGTTATTGACCCTTGCTATAGATTCAAATCGCACATGTCATGGACTCTCAAAAGCCAGTGGAAATGCACATTATTTCTTCTCCTGGGTCCCATGCCTATCTGATAACAGAAGCCCTTTTCATGACCCATACCTGTGTCTTTCACCACTGAGCTCTAAGACCACATCACACCTGTCCGCTTCATGATGGTAGCTAGAAAGGGAATGTGGTGATGATCATTTACACAGAGGCTCAACACAGTTCCCTGCAAGGTACTCCCAAGGCAGCATGCCAGGTCTGGAGCCCATCAAAGGCTGGACAGCACCAGAGTCCATGTGCAAGCTAACTGCTAGCCCTTTCTTAGGACACAAATGCTTTTTTTTTTCCCTTTTCTCGGAGAGTTCTGATTAGGAGCATTTGTACTTCTCTTGCTCTGTTATTCTCAGTTTATCACCAGGTAACTAATACTTCTGCTGAAATCATAACTGCTGTGATTAAACCATTCTTCCATCCAAGAAGTTCTAAATTTGAAAAGTAGCATTACTTTGTAAAGATCATTCATCTAGGCCTCTCTAACATGGCCTGTACTGATGATGCAACCAGCCCTTGAGTCTAAGTGGATGACAAACGTGTGTTTTAACTTTAGAGAGGTGGGTCAGAATGAGTGGCCGGCAGCCCACTGGGCTCACCTGGAGGCTGTCCGGCAGTGCCCTTTTATTTGTGACCCATGAGAGAGACTTACCGACCGCAGAAAACAGAGACATACAGATGAGGAGGAGGACACACCAGAGCACATCGCAGTTCATCTGCCTCTCAAGCTGGCTGCGTTTGTAACGGGGCCCGCTGTTGTTCAGCAGAGCCTTGGTTTCATGGCCTGTGCAGGGAGCAAGAGGGATGTGATAAATCGATGCCCAGCAGCGAAGTGACCACATGCCCCGGCCCACGGACTGAAGCATAGTGCTGCCGTCCATTCATACTTACAGGATAGACTCAGTCAAAATCACAGGGTATGAAATGAATCCCAAAACGTAACAACCATGGAGAAATAATGGGAAGAAATCAGTTAAAATGCTAGGAGAGAACACTTTTCGTTGAGATACTACTAGAAATTTTTCTTCTTTCTGTTTTCTGGGCTTTCTAATTTTTTACAATGTCTACATGCTACTTGCGTAATCAGAAAAAAAAAAAAAAAAAGGCAAGGAGCAATGTTCAAGGACACCCAGCACAGGTGGCAAGCCCTCAGCGCCACAGACCACATGGGCCATGGCCATGCCTACCTGCATAGATGACGATGCCAACGACAGCTTCCGTGTTTCTGATTGTACACCCTCGCAGCAGCAGGTTTTCTTTATACAGCCCAGCCTTCTTCCCATTGTCATGTATCCTGTAGAGGAAAAGGTGGCAGGCATCACAGGGATGTTCTCAAGCACCTTGCATCTCAACCAGCACTACCTGGGGAAAAGAAGATCTGGATGCTGGGAAGAGAAACAGGGAACTCCAGGAGTGAGTGGCTTGTCTCCGTGGATCTCTGCAAGACCTGAGAGGGAGCTTTGCTCACTAGTAAGTGGGCTTCTAGAAGTATCTCAACAGCTGGCTGTTTGTTTATTTTGTCCATGGGCTTTGTGAGATAGTAAGATAGATATATCTCTTCCCCTGTTCCTGACACAGGGCTCCTAAAAACCCTGCTATATACGGTGCTACCAGGATCTTTTGTTCTAATACTTAGTCTTTGACTCCAGTTCCCAGAAAAGGACTCCTAAAACTCTTGTAATTTCCCAGTGATAAGAGCACTAGGAACATCTCTGAACCCAGTTTTTCCTGACATAGGATACTACATCCTTTTTAATTTCCTGGGAGACAGGAGTAGGTTTTGATCTTATGAAGACATTCTGGATGGACTCCTGGTTGTGGTTTAGTCACCAGAAAGATGAAGGCAGGACTAGAAACTTAAGAGTTTTCAGCCTCACCTTCCATTCTCTAGAGAGTGCAGAGGAGCTGGAAATTAAATTAATCATAGATTGTGCCTATATGATGAAGCCTCCATAAAATCCCAATACCAAGGGGTTCGGAGAATCTCTGGGTTGGTGAACACATGGAGATGCTGGAAGAGTGATATGCCCAGAAAAGTCATAGAAGCTCTGCACCCCTTCCCACATTCTTTGCTCACACATCTCTTCCATTTGGCTGTTCACCTGTATCCTTTATCATATCTTTTTATAATAAATGTAAACAGTAAGCTAATTGTTTTCTGAGTACTGTGAGTTGCTCTACAAAATTAATCAAACCTGAGAAGGGGACTATGGGAATGTCGGATTTATAACAGATCAGTCAGAAGGACAGGTGACAGCGTGGACTTGCGGTTGGCATTTGGAACAAGGAAGTCTTGTGGGACTGAGCCTTAACCTGGAGGATCTGACACTGTCTGCAGGGAGTTTCAGAATTGAGTTAAATTATAGGACACCCAGCTGCTGTGACAGAATTGCTGGATATGTACGAAAAACCCACATGAGCAAATTGCTGTCAGCATCACAGGCTTGTTTTCATCACAGGGACAGACCACAGCTAGAGAGGGCAGACCTGGGAACCGTAAGACTGAGTGAGAAGTTGGCCAGGGAAGGTTGCTCTGTGGTCTTATGCCTGTTTCCTGCTCATCGTGGAGAACACTGCTCCTCATCAGTACCTTGTATTGTCACAAATAGACAAATTTTTCTTTTTCTTTAAGCTTTTATTTAAATTCCAGTTAGTTAACATACTGGACTTTAATATTTAATATTATTATACATTATTTATTTGTTTATATTTATATACATTTTATATATTTATTTATTATATTATTTAATATTATTTTCAAGTCTACAATACATTTTCAAGTCTGCAATATACTACAATATAATACCCGGTGCTCATCACAAGTGTCCTCCTTAATCCCCATTGACAATTTAATTCATTCCTCCTCCAACTTCCCCTCTTGTCACCATCAGTCTGCCTATAGTTAAGAGTCTCTTTCTTAGTCTGCCCCTCTTTTTCTCCTCTATGCTTACTTGTTTTGTTTCTTAATTTCCGTACATGAGTCAAATCATACGGTATTTGTCTTTCTCTGACTGACTCATTTTGCTTAGCATAATACACTCTAGCTCTAACCACATCATTAGAAATTGGCAAGATTTCATTCTTCTTATGGCTGAGTAATATTCCTGTGTGTGTGTGTCTGTCTGTCTGTCTGTATTTCTTCTTTATCCATCAACTGATGGACATTTGGGCTCTTTCCATTATTTGGCTATAGTAGATACTGCTGCCGTAAACACTGGGTACATTATCCCTTTGAATTAGGACTTGCATTCTTTGAGTAAGTACCTACTAGTGCAATTGCTGGATCCTAGGGTAGTGCTATTTTTGACTCTTTGAAGAACTTCCATACTGCTTCCCAGAGTGGGTGCTCCAGTTTGCATTCCCACCAACAGAACAGGAATATTCCTCTTTCCCCACATCCTCTCCAATACTTGTTTCTAGTGTTGATTTTAGCCATTCTGACATGTGTGAAATGATATCACACTGTAGTTTTGACATGTATTTACTGGATGATGAGTGATATTGAGCATCTTTCCATGTATCTATTGGCCAATTGCATGTCTTCTTTGGAAAAATGTCTATTTGTGTCTTCTGGCTATTTTTAAATTGAATTATTGGTTTTTGGGGTGTTGAATTTGGTAAGTTCTTCATAGATTTTAGATACTAACCCTCATTATGTGAGATAATAGATTTCTGTTGTTCCAGTTGCCTGGTCTACAGTGAGCCTGAGAAAACTGAGGCATCCTTTAACATTTCATCTGAGCCTCTGAGAAGAGCTTCTCTAGTTCAAGTCTCCTGGCTTCCTGACTCATCACAACCAATCTCTTCTAAATTAAAACTGTCCCAAAGTCCAAGTGTGATAAGAGAGCTGTTTGGCAAGACTGTTCTGTGCACTGGGAAGGGTCACAGCCTGGCCCCTTGGGAAACCGTGGAGTTCAGCTAATAAGTATTCTGCATAGCTATTCTTCCTCAGAAGATATCATATCTCCCTAATCAGCACTTGCTGTTGGTAATGGGTTTTCCATATCAAGGCTCGTTCCTCCAGGGACCAGCAACCGGGCAGCAATCCATCAGTTCAAACAGAGGTGCGAGGTGTACTTGTTGCTGCCCAGTTGTCCCCAGGACCAGAGGCAATAGGGTGAGAGTTCAGGGACCTTGGAGAGCAGCCAGCTGCTCTTTCCTTCCCCTGGTCACATCACCTCCAGCACCTGGGCCCTTTCCTTCCCCTGGTCACATCACCTCCAGCACCTGGGCCCTCCTCTCTTCTCCACCCCAGATAGTGGTCCACCCTCACACACCCTGACCAGCACTCTGACCACACCAAGAGTACCCTTCTTGACCACTCTTTCCTCATTTTTACATCTACTCAAATGTCAGTCCTTAATTTTACCCTCCTCCCTGGTTATTTCTTGAATCCATCTCCTTCTCCCTCCCTCTGTGCATCACTGCCCTAATTCAGGCTTCCAAGATTTCTCTGTTCAGAGACTACAACATACCCTCTGCTGGCCTGGATGCCACCAGCCTTGGTCCCTCCTGTCCATTTCTCACACAGTCACCAGAGCAACCTTTCAGTGTGTGCACCTGAATGTTGCACTCTCCTGGGAGATTCTGTGTGATCTCCTTATTTCTTCAGGCTTCACACACATAGCCCAGCTGATTCTGCAGCATCTTTGTGGGCTCTTCCTGTGCAGGCTTTGGGCTCCAGCCACCTCACACTGCACATCCTTCTACCCATGCTGCCTCTCACTGCAGTGCAGCCAGTTAGTCTAGAGGAGCCTAGCCTACTAGCCTGGGGTCACATTTTATAAACTTCAGGAAGGTTTTCTGGGTTAAGCTCCCCAGGCCTTGCAGCCAGGAAACTCTACAGTATTCTTTGATGCCTCTTTGTTTGTGTACACTTCTAAACATGAGCTTCTCAAATCTTATTCTGTTTGGCACCCCTGATATCTATCTCTAAGCCTGGCAAATGCTGAAGGTTGCATTGTCCGCAGCTTTAGGTTGGGTCCATCCAATGGTTATGTCATAAGGACAGGGCTGTGAAAACAGGCAAGGGAGGATGACAAACTCATTCCTTGGCTCCTTTTGGGGAGTGAGTATTGGGCTGGGTGTGTCCCTAGACTAGGGCTATGAGCCTCCCCAGGTAGCCCCCTTGACATGAGTCCAAGTGGCCATTCCTGCCCTGGGGCCACTGGACCTCACAGTGGTGGCAGCTCCGCTGCTACTAACTCTTGTGGCTCCATCCACTCCTGTTTCAATGGACCTTAGCAAAAAGACCCCTCTCCACATATGTGAATCTGAGTGCCAGATCTGTTGCCCGAGGGAACTCTGAGTGACACACAGAGAGAAAGAAATCATAGAAGAATTTTCTTTAAGTTAATAGTTGATCAAGTTTTTATCTAATGTAAGTGCAGAAATAACTCAATTGTGTGTTTTATGTCAATGGTAGATTTTCTTGAGATATAAATGTCAATTAAAGGTGTCAAGGTAAAATAAATTTTTCTAGTTTTAACGAGTCCAATTGGTACAGTTCATCTTAATGCCTGGTCATTGGTAATGAGTACATCTCGGACATAAACCCATAGTTCCATCCAGACACTGGGCTGGGGGGTGGTAAGGACCCATGAGGGCTCTCGTGCTGCTGTCTCTTACAGGTGACAGTGGTGCTGGAGTGTGTCATCTGCAGGGCAGGGAGACTACCCCAACAAGCATGAACAAGTTTGCAATGGCCGTTCCCAGCCCTAGGTGGTCCTATAAGGCTCTGAAGCATGCAGGGAGGGAGCTCAGGACTTACTCTGTAGAAGACTTTGGGATCAGAAATAGAACCTGTATGTACAATTTGAAATGGAATTTTATTTCAGACTAAACCAACCAACCTCTCTGCTTTATTCCTAAAGGTAAACGAAAATGTTTGATTGACTGGTGGCTTCAGAAATCACCCACCATATGTCATGAGGTTGGCTGAGCACAGCTGAGCTGGGTGCTCTGAGCTGCTGGGGCACACAGTCACCGAGCTGGTCTCCATTCACAGGAGACCATTCACAGGAGACCATTCACAGCCCAAAGAGGCTGCAATGCCTTGGTTCAGGGAGAAGTAGCCCACAGGGGTGGAGAACAGGATTTCGTTAGTGCTTAACTGTGGGATTGTATTAAACAATGGTGAGCATTAAGGTGCCCTTGAATAATGAAGGTCCTAACACTTTTTAAAAAAATTTTAACAGCTTGAGATACATTTCACATACTATAAAATTTACCTGTTTAAAGTGTACAGTTGACCATTTTGTTCTTTTTTTTTTTTTTTTTTTTTTTATTCACACAGCTATCACTACCAGGTAATTTTAGAGCACATTTTCCACCCCAAAAGGAATCCCCATAACCACTGGCAGTCACTCCCCATTCCCCTTCCACACCTCCAACCCTGAAAATTACTAACCTGCTTTCTATCTATAAAGACATTCTTATGAAGACATTTCATCCCAATGGAATCACATACCATGGCTAATACCACTCTCTTGTCCAACATGTTATAATACACCTCATGCTTCCTCCACAGACAGTTAAAGGATTATTTCTGTTGTTGCCGTGCACATGAATTTCTTTCTTTCTTAATTTCTAAATACATGATCTTACTTTTTCTTGGAATATTTCAAGCCTATCTTAGAATTTCTGTATTTTCTTACCCATATACTAAAACAATTAAAAAAAGGGAAAGAAATAATTCACCTCATTCGTCACCATATTCTTTTCCTTCATTCTCATGTCAGCCACTGTTACTTCCAACATTAGGAGGAAGTCATGTTAGGAAATGTAGAATAATTTGCCTAGTGAGTGGGCAAAGCTAGAATTCAGACTTGGGTCTTCTTGCTATAAACCCAAGCTTGGGTCTAAATGCAAATGGCTAAAGTTTTGAGTTCAGATTGGCTGGTCCAAATATGAGTGAAACTGGTATTGCTGGTATAAAGGGCAGCTGGGCTTGGCCTGGGCTCCCTGGCTGGAGTGAGGTCACAGGACAGCAGCTGAGTCAAGGCTGAAGGGAGGCCATCCTCAGCAGATAATGAAATCCAGCAAACCAGCCTACGAGGGAACTGGCTGCTGATCTGCTCCCTGGGTCTAAACTGCAGATCTACCTCCCAAGTTAGCCCCACCCCGAGCATAAGGACCAGTATGGGAACGTGGCCTCCCTTCTCTCAGGGGAGGAACAGGTGCCCCCCCCCCCCCAGACACTCCACTTACCTGCCCCTACTCCCCTCACTCTTTCTGGAGCACTTCAGCCTGGCTAGGGAGTAGAGCTGCTCATGCTGGTTGCAGCACAGCACCAAACGGAGAAACTTTAACACACAGTCACCTATGTCCCACCTCCTGAGACCCTGCCTCAGTTGGCCTGCTAGGAGAGAGGCCCATCGGCATCATGACCTTCCAGCGGCCAATCCAAAACAACTGGCTTGGTGGAAATGGTAAATCACAATTAAACCAGAGTCCAAGTATGCAAAGACCTGAACTGGTAGCCTGGCAGCATCTAGACTAGCAGGATTTGGGACCAGGCTTGGAGGTGAGTCTCACTGCAGATGACAGGGTGGAGAAAGTATGGCAAAACTAGGGAGCAGACTGGGGAAAGATTCATGCAGCAGGCAATTGTCCTTCTTGCCTTTCTTTCTCAGGAGACGGACCAGTGAGGTCACTCATGTTAAAAACGTTTGTTGGAGATATCTGCTGCAGAAGCTGAGTAAGCCTTGCTGGCTGGGGGGCAAAATGACATCCACTCAAGCAGCCATCTGCCAGAGAATGCAGAGGCTGGAGGTGCCAAGTCAGCTAAGGGCTTGGTGCGGAGGTGGTGCAGGCACTGGGGATAAGCAAGGAACCAGGGGATGCTACCTCTCATTGATCACCACCTCCCCACACCTGAAAGTCAGCATTGCCCATATGGAGATCTCCACCAGTTGGGCTTTTTGCTATCTTCTCTTTTCCTAGTAAAAGTCCTTCCCCTTTTCTTCGAGGCTTTCGTCTCTGGCCCTGTTTCTCCTTTTTAGGCCACATTTCTAGAAAGAGCAGAGGAAAAATATAATTCCTCTTTTACCTCCTGCAATCTGTACTCTGACCGTCTCGGTCTACACTCTGATGGTGTGGCCTTTCTGTTCCTTAAGGTGCCCCTGGAGTGTGGCAGGCAGATTTTCTCCTGAATGTCCCTGCTCTGCCTCCATCATTGGACATTGCCCTTGAAACCACACCCTTATCACACTTAAGGAGGCTTGCTCCTGACTGTGGGTTATTCTGTCTTTATTCCTTTCCTTTCTTCCCTAGCCCTTTGTCCCATGTTCCCAGGCCTGTTCCCCGACTTCATAGATGACCTCTGGGGCAGAGGGTCCTCAAATATTTATCTTTAGGCCCTACTCCCCTGAAGTTCTGTCCACATTGACTCCATCTGAGGCACTTGCCAGCTCCTCAAATTCAGGAAATCTCAAAACCCCATTACCTTCTTTCTATGGCTTCTCCTAATACTCACACTGAAGACAAATCACCCTCCCTTTCCAACAGCAACTCTTTCTCTGGACACATTCATGTTCTCTTATACCTCTCTCCTGATCCTTTTATCTTCCTGCTCTATGGTATTATCTGTAACAGTAATAATATTAACAATAGTAGCAATGACCGTAATAGTGGTAAATATTTATTAAGCACCTTTCTGAAAGCTTTCTGGTATTAAATTGATTAAACTTTGCTCCAAGGACTTGAGGGGGCTCCCATGATTCTCCCCATTATACAGATGAATAAAGTTAAATAGATTGTCTAAGGTCATCTAGCTAAAAGTGTGGGCTCCAGAGCCTGCCAGCCTCAGTACTAAGCTGGATTTGTTTAATATCCTATGACAAGCATAGTTCCTGGAGGGCACGACTGAGAGCTGTTGACTTAGGGTTGAATCCCTTTCAGTGTTAATCCAACTCAAGAGCAGGCAACAAAAGTGTGAGAATAGTCATCAGAGCACAGGAGCACTGCATCTTTCAGAAGTCTGGAGGAACCCCTATAGAAGAGAAGACAGACCAGACAGACCATAAGAGAGGAGTACAGTCTTTGGTGAAGGATGTCTACCCTTTTTCTTTGGTAGAGTTGACCTCACAAAATTACCCTAACAGCAAGAATGTGCATAGAATATTCCCCCTAGAAGATGCCTTCACCAACCTTCAAGATGGTTATTTTAGGGTCTTTGGAAACCCAGCAGCTGTTTCATTTAGATGATGTGTCCCTGGAGCTTCACAGTGGTGCTGAGAATGGTGCCATGGGTGAAGTCTGGGAGATAATGGGTCAGTGGGCCTACAGAAGATGGTCCAGGGGGTCATGGGAGGGTGAAAGATCTATGGCAGACAAGTTAACTATGAGTAGTTGAGTATTCTCCCTCTACATTCTACATACTAAATTTTAACATTTTTCTTAATGAGTTTTATCCTCTTTTAATTGGCTCCTTAAGGGATGACCTAACACTTTCCAAATTCTGACCTTCAAGCATGGAACAGCAAATTTGGTGGGTAACTGGGTCCCCTCTTGGCAGCACACACATTTCACCATTTACTATTAATGCTTTTCATTCACTGCTCACCCCGTAGCAGGATAAGAAGTCTACAGTGTGGGGGGCACATGCAACAGTGCTAGGTATGCCAGTGAGCCTGAAGACTCAAACATATACTGAGAGGTCTTGGAAATGGAGCCTACTTCCAGAAGCAGAGTATCCTGCCTCACCCCCACATGTCTGTGGGGGCTACTATGTGCCTGGACCACAAAGCAGTTAGAACAGTCAGTTTGTACCTCAAACAAGAAAGCTGGCAGAGAGAAGGCCCCAAATTCTCCACACAGGAGAACTAAGCCTAAGAGAGCAGACTAAGGCTCCAAGACATCAAGCAGTGAGTCAAGGCAGGTCAGACCTACAGTCCTTCAGGTTCTTGCATACATATCTCATTCATTCCCTGTGAGGCTGCCCCAACATCTTTGGCATCCAACTAAGCAACTCCATGCTGATGCTCCCTCTTCTATCCCATTGTTTTCCCCAAGTCAAAGGACTAAACACACACACTCAGTATGACTGTTATTTCTGAATGAATATGAAAGTAGAGAGACTAGCATATATGTCCCCCGTACACATAGCCCAGCTTCTGTAAGTTCACCACATACCAAGCCTGTGTCATTTATCCACCTTTTTTGTCTTCCCATTTTGGAGCAAGGGACTGAACTACTTGACACATGATAGACTGTACTTATTTTGTTTGTTTGTTTATTGCCTCTTTTTTCCCCTAACTAGAATGAAATAAACATGAAGGCGATAATTTTTTTTTTAACTATTCAGTTCACTGCATTACTCTCAGAGCCCTCAACAGGGCCTATCATGAAGCAGAGGCTCAACAAATACTCAGTGACTGAGTACCTAAGTGAATGAATGAATGAGATTCTACCCAGACTCCTCCTGGGTAGCCCCCATGCTTCCATTTAATGGGGCTATGTGTAGTCAGTCAACCATACTTCTCTTGTTCCCCTCATCCAACCTGGGCCAGCTAGAGGAAGGACAAGCTGTATTTATTCATCATAGGCAGTGTGGGCAAGTTTCTACTGCAGATAGGATCTTACAAACTAGTCCCAGAAGCAACCAAGAAGGCTCAGCAATGGGCAACATTCCTAAAAGGCTACACATGTGGCAAAGAATACTAAATGCTTATTTTTGAAGTGTGTGTGTGTGTGTGTGTCTGTGTATCAAACAGAAGATCAAGCTCAAACATATGTACAATACTCACATGCAACCACGAAACCTAGTCAGGTCGTTGTTTGGCTTCTCACACTCGATTACGCTGGTGAACATCAACGGATTGAATTCGGAGACCTAAAACAACAGCATGCATACATTAGAGAAATCTGGGCTCAGACCGTTCCACTCTAAAAGGCACTTGTTCTTTGGTCTCATATCCACATGGGGCAGGGAAATTTCATGGACGGAGTCTGCCCGGAAACCTCTGCAGAATGCCAATGGGCACACAGCACTTAGCTCATGCTTTCACATCTTAATACTGAATGATAACTGATCATTGTAGAATGAATAGCAATTAATAGAACAGTACTGGTGAGTAAGTGAGCTGGAAAGGATTATAGCTCTAATGAAAATAAAAGACTAAGAGATAACGGCAAAGGAAGCCACTAATGATTGAAAGGGACGAATGAATTTTTTGAAACAGACCAGCACCTTCCAATTTCCTATACAGATTAGAGAAGCGAATTCCATCTGGAAAATAGGAACTTATAATAAAATGACATTTCCTCAATGTGCACTAAAATTTTTGCACAGATATTTAATGACATACACTTAATAACAATTTCTGTATTATTTTACTTGATGAAAAATGGCAGCTCACCACAAAGTCTCTCATTGAGAATTTTGCCACTGAGAGATATAACACTGCCATAAACCATATGACCAGATTAGGAGTGGAGTGAAGGAAGGGAGAAGGAAGGAGAATGGGAAGAAGAAAAATGGGAGGGAAATGCAGGGAATAGGCCTTTAATATATATAACTATCATTAATGGATTTTTTAAGAAATTAGCTCTCATTGCTCAGACTTGTCATTCCCTTTTATCTACCAAGTGTCACAACATGATGAAAAGTTGAATTGTCTTTGCTCACACAAGTAAATAATCACATAAAAAGTGCAAGTGGTTAAAAATCATAGCAATGGCATAAATATTGTTAACACCACCCCAGGTGATTATGACTCTACCACAACAAAATAGTTTCCTGCACAGAATACAGCCATAAAGGTAATTACTCAAACATCAGTTCTTACTGTTTCTCAGTGCATCCTGTATATTAAAAAGAGAACTCACTGGATAATAGTAGCTCAATTCAATAGCTGAAATTAAAATGCCATTTTAAAAAACTCTTCTTGAGGTTTAATTAGCCATCAGCCTTGCTCCCCTTGGACTGAAATGGCCTCTGGCTCTATTTCTAGAGTGAGGCTATGGGTCAGGCTGCCTTGAGTTCATTTAAAGCCATCTGAAGTATCCTGAAGCCAGTTGGTTGCCTTTTTCAAGGCAGACATTTGCAGATGCAGCATCCAGGATAGCCTTGAAGGGACTGAGTTCCACAGCACACCAGGATTATTCTTGGCAGACAAGACGGGTGTACTTAAAATACTCTGTCTGTTTGTTATTCTTTATCTCTAAGAAAAATGTAATGTGAATGGCTCAGAAATGGTAGGACATTCCGTCTCTGGACTCCAGTGCTGCATTCAGAACGTTCTATCAATAACCATGTGCCTTGAGGAATGTGCACATCCAAGGCTCAGGTCGCCTGGTTTCATCTGCTTCATCTGGAGTTGGGGAGAATTTTGAGGATTTTTAGAATTGAAGGGATCTTCAGAGACTGTTATAATTCAACTGTGTAACCACTACCATCCTCACCCCCCATCCCAGAATTTATATGTTGAAGTCCTAAACCCCAGGACCTCATGATGTGCCCACACAGGACCTTTAAAGAGATAAGTTAAAATAAGTCATTAAGGTGAGGCCTAATACAATGTGACTGGTATCCTTCTAAGAGGAAATTTGGATACAGACACATACTGAAGAAAAAGGGAAGAGATGACTTCCCAAAGAAGGGTTCTCGGAAGAAACCATCCTGTGGACAAACTGGTCTGGAATTCCAGCTTCCAGAACTGTGAGAAAGTGAATTTCTGTTGTTTAAGTAGCTAGACTGTGGTATTTTGTTATGGCAGCCTTAGCAAACCAATACAGAGACCATCTCTTAGTTTCTCATTTTAAAAAAGTCTCACATGCAGAGTACATTTTTTGGGTAGGAAAATTCTACTTATATTGATTGTTTCTAAGTAAACTGATGATATAATAGTACCCCATTTAAGAAATATATTTATTTATTTCTCACTCATCTACCTACCCATCTGTTTCATTCCAAACTGGCTTCAAGGTCATGCTCTAGTCACTATCATCTGCCAAACTTTTTCAACACTGCATGGACAGAGTTAGAGGATTAGAGGATCCCAACCCATCCTTCCATTCTGAGCTTGTTAAATCCATTAAAAAAAAACCAAACAAACAGAAAACACTTCCTCTTGGGGAAGATGAAAAAATTCTGGAGGTAGATGGTAATAATGGTTACACAACAATGTGAATAAAATTAATATCACAGAACTGCGCACTTAAAAATGGTCAAAATGGTAAATTGTGTGTTATATGTATATTTTTACCATAACAAAAAGAAAGTTAAAAAAAATCGATTGTGAAGAAAGGAATACATACCTATGCTTTTTTTTAAAAAGATATTTAAACAAGTCTTTAAGTTTTAATATTTTAAAAAAGATGCTTCCTATTAAATATATCCTGGTTTGATTGTTGATATCCACCTCCTTCCCATCTTCAGCAATGCCTGTGCATGTAGAATTAGCAGAGTTCACCCAAAAATGGAGTTAAAAAAAAAAAAATCAGGAGATTTGAGATTTAGTCCTAGTTCTTCAGTTTAATAAATGTGAGACTGTTAGCAAGTCAAAAGAGACCTTTTAGACTTGGATTTCTGAGGTCTCCAGAGCTCTATGAATCCACCAATCCACAGAATGCAGAGGTGATTTTAATTCACACCCATGCTGTGACAACGTCAGTACTGGGAGTTGCTGCAGAAGCATCATTGCCTATGAGAACATTCTCGTACATGCAGGCCCTCTGACTGAAGCTACTGGCCTTCTGCAGCACCACTCAGCATGCCAAGCACCTTGGGCCAAGCGTAGCTGATGACATCACTCAGTGCAGAGCAGGCATGTCCAAATGAGTACCTTACTGGCCATATTTTCTGCTGCTATACTCTGAGTATTTCTCAAGCTTCTTTGGACAAAGTGATTCAATCTTACTGCATGAAAAGGAAGAGGCAGGGCAGGGACACAGGAGAGAGCTCTGCCCTTGAACTTGAATTTTTGTTAGAAACTGCAGCAGCCAAGGGCCTAATGAGCCAAGTCACTCCAGCAGATGGTCCTTTCTTCAGAGGCCCAATGCTGATCACCCCTCATGCTTAGTACCTCTTCCAGGTGCTGATGCAGATACTTCCAGGTGTCTATGCAGGTGCAGGTCCCCTGTTCAATCACATGGGGGAGGCATGATATCTAACTGAGCAGTACCCAGACTGTTCACTGAATGAAGGCTTGATTTACAGGGAAGAGTCTGTTACCAGTCTTATATTTCACATTTTGTGTTAACTGAATTACTAATAACTGTTTAGGAAAAGTGAAAGTGCACTTCCTTCAACCTAAAACAAAACAGTGATACCTAAAAGGACATTTTCAGTCCATCAAAGAAGACACCACTATTTTTTATCATGAGAAGAATGAAGTGAACCAGTTTAAACTGCTTTGAAAATGGAATAAGCACATGCTTCCGGAGACCCCACCAGCTCTCCATGTAAAGATTTCAGAGTGAGGCTGTCTGTCCTGGTTTCTGGATGACATGGTCCAGAGAAGCCTGGTGAGAGAATGTACCAAGCCCAGCAATCAGCGACAAGACACAGAAAATACACATGCTCCTTCTGTCCTCTGCACCTGGGACCCTGTCCTGAAACTGTCCTTCGTGTCACTCATCATGATGCAACTGGTCACAAGGGACTGACGGTTTCCCCTCCACTTCCAGCATCAACATCACCACCCCACATAGGGATGCCTGCAGGCACCTGGGGTGGCTCAGTTGATTGAGCATCCAACTCTTAATTTCAGCTCAGGTCAGGATCTCAGAATTGTGAGATGGGGCCCCAATCTGGGCTCCATGCTCAGGGGTAGTCTGCTGCTTTCCTTTTCCTTCTGCCCCTCCCCACAGCTAGCATGCACTCACACTCTCTCTATATATATAAAATAAATGAATTAAAAAAATTTTTTTTTACAAAAGCTGATTACCCTGTATTAGCTGCTGCCATAGAGGATGAGATTCACATCCCAGTGTAGCAGCCAGGCTCTGCCCGGGGTTGGATGCCACCCCTCCCACTTCCTATTCCTGCCACTTGAGATATTAGGCTCAGACCTTTTTGCATGGATTCCTTTGCCCTCCCACAGTACTCCACCTGGCTAACTGCCTCTTGTATTTCAAGAAGTGACAGCTCCTTGCCCTAGGCAGGACAGACAGGTGCCACTGCTGTGAGCTTGCTGGCTTCATTCATGCTTCACAGACTTTAGGTTCCCTGAGGCAGGAGCTCTATGCCCCTGAGACCAGCACAGAGCCTTATGCACACATGGACCAGGGTGACGGGTGCTTATTTTGCAAGGATCTCATATATCACAAGCTTCCAAACAGACCTAGAGTTCTGTGCTGGGCTCCTGAGGCCTAGAACCTCTGCCTGCCAGGTGTTCCCTCACCTGATGCGGAGACAAATAGGACTGTCAAGGGGGCTGGTAGGGCTTCTCTGTGTTTCAGAAACTCAGTCCCTCTTTGGTACAAGTGCATTTCATTTAGTAGCAATGTAAAAGAATTTCTTCACAGCTTCTAATCTAGCTGTTTATTTATTAACAAAGGGTGTTCAATATCTGAATTAACTTAGGCAAAGCATTTTAACCTAAATTAATGGAAAAATTACTGCAACCCTTTCGTTCTACATTTTTAATCCAATTTATGTTTACCACATGACTTTTTAGTACCTTGGGAATTAAAGGAGGGCAGAAAGCCCAATACTGCATGAACAAATGAATGAATAAATTTACTTATTTACTGCAAAGATTGCATTGCCAAATCAATATTTTCAAGTAGTTAACCTGAAATGGGAAAGAAATAGTCTGTCATGTTCACCAATGTGTCCCTTGGCACATAGTCAGTACTCAATCCATCAAAAAATAAAAACCTGAATGAAACTGTAGGCATTCTGGTACTGGTAGCAGGAAATGTCAAACATAAAAGAACCTTAATTCAAAGTAATCTTTTTCTAATCACTTTCATAGATTCAGTGTTCTAACACTAGGAGTTTATGCCCTGATACAAATGATCACGAAACATTTAAATAACCATTTACTCTATAGTTGCAATAGATGTGACTATATTATCCAATGTGTCCTAAGTATGTTAGTGTTTATGTAGGTTGGTTATGCAGCCCATGAAGAAGCAGTGGGAGGCATGTAGTACAGCTCATGACGGTTTCTGTGAGTGTCACACTCCCTCCTGATGCCATTGTCATCTCCAGGGAAACAAAGCTGGCCAGCACCATGGGAGGAGCATAAGGGCCTCAGCAAGCCTTCAAAGAGGCTTCAGGAACCTCAAAGCCTTTGACAGCTCACAGAAACACTGATCAAGGGGTATCAATTTGCTGCTTTCTTTTTCTAATTGCAAATTTTCCTGTCCCGAGTACAAGGATCATGTGGACCTCTCTTTGAAAGTAGAAATCCAGCCTTGCCCTCATTGAAACAGGAGGGGCAACCTCTCCCTTCCTTTCCCTGCCTTTTTATCCTTTCTTCTCTAGCCTCCTTGCTGTCTTATACTCAAAAACCTCAAAGCGGTAGTTTAGATGGTGGGAAAATTCAAAGGCCCAGAATGCCAGGTTTGAGCCTAAATTCTCAAAATCAAAAGCCTTTCTTTCCCTCATAGCTATGACTGCTTCGTGCTGCCTTCATGGACTGTGACTGACAGCAGAGCTCCTCCACTTTTTCTTTTATAAATATGTTAAGAGTATCTAAGGACAGGCAGCAAGCAACAGGAGTTGCTTTATAGAAAACCAACTTCAAAACCTAAAGGAGAATTGTATATTAAAATTGCCTTCTTAAAAGAATCTGTACTTAATCCAACAAGGTGCCACCATATGAAACACGTCTACAGCAATGCTGCTGAGCTAATGTGCACTGCCAGGTTATGAGTCAGCCTGCCTGTCTCACAGCCACGAACCTCTTTGCCCCTCTTCCATCATTATCTGTGGGCATGATGGAGTGAGCAAAGACAGGGCTGTAGGTATAGACCCATCAAATTCTGGGGATCACGAGACAGATATTCCAACTGAAGATAAGGTGCTCTCCTCTCACCAGGCAGCACAGAAAGAATTAGAGACATCTAGAATGAAGTGACCTCTGAGGGCAGATCCCAGTGGTAACCATGTAGGAAAAAAGTCATACTGCTCATGTTAGAATAAAATCAGGATGGGGGACTTAAAAAGAAGAGGTCAGTGAAGAAAGTCTTGCATCACCCAAGGAAGTGACCCTGAGACCAAAATGGCACAAGACTGTGAATGCTAATGCACAACCAGGTGAGCTCAGTCCTCAGATTCAAAAGGAAGACCATCCAGCATTAAGGACTGACAACTGGGACCAAACGTCATATTTAGGGCAAAAAGAAACACAGGGGAAATATTAGAAACACTTGAACAAAGATACCAGAGATTTAACCAGAAGATAAAGAATAGTCAAACCACCATCTAATAAGGACAAAAAGTCCAGAGAGCTGAGACTGGTCTTGGGGGCCTCTTTCCTCTCACAGGAACCTACAGTTTCTGAAGGAGGTAGTTGGGAAATTGAGCAAAATTAGACAAACCAATGTTGGAGTTTAGATTCCTATTGTTGCCATAACAGACCATAAATTTGGTGGCTTAAAATGACATGTGTTTTATTATAGTTCTGGAGGTCAAAGATTGGAAATAGGTCTCACTTGGCCTAAAACAAAGTGTAGCAGGTCTGCATTCCTCCTGAAGGTTCCAGGAAAGAATCCATTGCCTTGCTTTTTCTAGCTTCTGGAGACTCCCCTTATTCCTGCCTTATGGCTTTCATCTGTTTCTAAAGTTAACATCAGGGAAACCAAGTCTTTCTCCCACTGCATCGCTGTGTACTCTTTCTCCTGCTTCCTCTTTCAGTTATAAAGCTTCAATAATTCAGGATAATTAAGAATAATCTATCTCAAGGACAGCTAATTAGCCACTTAAATTATATTTCCCTTTGTCATATAACATTACCTATTCTCAGATTCAGGGAATTAAGACACAGCCATCTTTGAAGGGTTATTATTCTGCCTCCCACTGAACTCACCAACAGAAGGGCCTGATAAACAGCTATGTCTTTTTAGGGGACCATGAACAACTGAACCACAAAGAAAGAATGAACTGGAAGAGTGAGCCTTCGTGGAAAGTGGCACCCAGCTTAAACCCAGACTATCTCAAATCCTAAAATTTGGGATTTGATGGATAGAACCTCCAGATACTGAACAAGACTAACTAAAGTCCTTTCTTTTATTTATGCTTTAAAAGATTTTATGTATTTATTTGACAGAGAGAGAGACAGCAAGAGAGTGAACAAAGCAGGGAGAGCGGGAGAGGAAGAAGCAGGCTTCCTGCCTATCAGGGAGCCTGATGCAGGGCTTGATCCCAGGACCCTAGGGACCCACTCATGACTTGAGTGGAAGGCAAATCCTTAACTGACCCTCCCAGAAGCCCCACTAAAGTCCTTTCTTAATGGTGGAAAAAAAAAAAAAGTGGGTCACCTGTGGATCAGTCAGTATATTTAATCATCTGCTTTCAGCTCAGGTCATGATCCCAGGTTTCTGGGATCAAGTCCCACATCAGGCCCCTTGCTCATTGGGGAGCCTGCTTCCCCTTCTGCCTGCTGCTCCCCACCTCTGCCTGCCGCTCCTTCACCCTGACTGCGCTGCCCCTGCTTGTGTGTGCTCTCTCTTTCTCTCTCAGAAATAAATAAATAAAATCTTCAAAAAAAATGAAAAAAGAGTCATAATTCTAACCTTCAAATTTTTATAAAAAATGAAATTCTGGAGTGCCTGGATGGCAAGCCTCCAACTCTTGGTTTTGGCTCAAGTCATGGCCTCATGGGTCATGGGCTCAAGCCCTGCATGAGCTCTATGCTCAGTGCGGAGTCTGCTTGATGATTATTCTCTCCATTAGCCCCCTCCCCTGACTTGTTCTCTCCCATGCTCTCTCTCAAATAAATAAAAAAATATTTTAAAAAAATTTCCAAGTATAATTTCATACACATACTCAAAGATAAGCAGGCACAAGAGGAGATTAGACATCATCCAAAAAGAACCAACAGAAACAAGAGTAGGAATAGGCTCACAGGGACTTTAAGTTCCCAAGCTTGCCTTGATCAGGAAGTTAAAGACATTTTGGAAGAGCTAGAAACCTTAAAATGCAACCTAAGGAATTTAAAAACAACAAAAACAAAAGAACACAGACAAACAAAAAAAAAATCAAACCTGGAAAAAAAAAAATACACTGAAAGCTCAATGAATGGTTTAACAGCAGATTTGGTAACCTGAAGAAAAAAAATAGTAACCTAGAAGAAAGGTCAGAAAAAGTTTTTAAAATAAAACACAGAGACCTAAAGGCAGGAAACACAGCAGAGGGAGAAGAGACAGAGAAGACAGAAAGGAAAGGCTGGCATATATATTTCTGGAGCCCAAGATGAAGAAGAGAAAGAATTACACAGGAGCAATATTTGAAGAAGTCACAGCTGAGAACTTAGTAAATCTGACTAAAAAGCACCTACCCACACATCCAAAAACCTGAAATAGGATAAATAGAGGGAAGTTATACCTGAGCACATGGTATGAAAATGCTCAAAACCAAAGAAAATTAAGTCTTAAAAGGAAATTGAGAGCACTTGATACTGGCAGAACAGAACTAAATACTAAAAACAAAGACTTAAAAAAAAATAAAAACAAAATACTTCTCCAAAGAGTAGAGAAAATGGCCCTGATGAAAGGATAAGAAGCAGAAAAAAATAAAGTGCAACAAAAATGACCAATATGAGGGTAAAAATGAATGTGTGCTAACTGTATTAAATAATGATGATGTCTTAAGGGGTTCATAAACAGCTTTAATTATAGCACATGACTATAAAAGCATATTAAGTTAGGAGGGAATGAAAAGAAGCTTAAAAAAGAAGTTCTTGGAAATTGTCCAGGAAAATAATTAAAAATCAAAATGCAAAAAAAAGTCAATGCATATTAGATACTAGTAAGTCAAAGATGCATCTTATAATCTTTAATGTAACAACTACAGTGAGAGTAAAGGAGTGTGTAACTGGTGTAACTGCCAAACCAAGTGATAAAAGAATAGTAAATCTCTTGATCTAAAAGAAAGCAAAAATATAAAAGAAAAAAAGGCCAAAAAAAAAAAAAGAAAAAAGAAAAAAAAGGCAGATGTGGAGAGAAAAAGGAAAACAAACAGGCAGAACAAACAAAAATGAAAGAAGAAAACTTTCTTACTCAAATATACCAATATTAACATTAAAGATAAATCAAGTAAAATCATTTATCAAAAATAAACAAATTGTCAGAATTAAAAATAAACTTCAACAATATGATGTTTATAAGAAATACATCTAAAAACATACAAATACCAGAGAACAATGTGAAAAGACAAAAAGAGCTTACCTGATAAAGATTAACAAAAAGAAAGCTAGTATACCTGTGTTAATATCAGCCAAAGTACTTTTAAATAAAAAAGCATATCTGTATATAAAAGGTCAATATGAAATGACAACAGGTTTGATTCATTAGGAAAATAAATCAACATCATAAAGGCAATCTATAAAAGACCCACAGCTACTATCATCCTCAATGGGGAAAAACAGAGAGCCTTTCCCCTGCGGTCAGCAGCACAACAGGGATGTCCACTCTCACCACTGTTGTTCATCATAGTACTGGAAGACCTAGCCATAGCAATCAGAAAATAAAAAGAGGCACACAAATTGGCAAAGAAGAAGTCAATCTTTCACTATTTGCAGATGACAATACACTCTATATAGAAAACCTGAAAGATTCCACCAAAAAATTACCAGAACTAATTCATGAATTCAGCAAAGTCACACGATATAAAATAAATGTACAGAAATCTGTTGCATTTCTGTACTCCAATAATGAAACAGCAGAAAAAGAAATCAAGGAATTGATCCTATTTGCATTTATATCAAAAACAGTAAGATACCTAGGAATAAACCTCAATAAAGAGGTAAAAGATCTCTACTCTGAAAACTACAGAACACTCATGAAAGAAATTGAAGTGGACACAAAGAGATGGAAAAGCATTTCAAGTTCATAGGTTGGAAGCATAAACATTATTTAAATGTATATATTACCCAAATCAATCTACACATTTAATGCAATCCCTATCAAAACACCACCAACATGTTTCAAAGAGCTGGGAAAAATAATCCTAATATTTGTATGGAATCACAAAAAAACCTGAATAGCCAAAGTGATCCTGAAAAAGAAAAACAACGCTGGAGGCATCACAATTCTGGCTTCAAGCTCTATTACAAAGCTGTAATCATTAAGACAGTATGGTACTAGCACAAAAATAAACCCAGAGATCAATGGAATAGAATAGAAAACCCAGAATTAGATCCACAACTCGGTCAACTAATCTTTGACAAAACAGGAAAGACTATCCAATGGAAAAAAGACTATCCACTCTTCAACAAATGTGCTGGGAAAATTGGACAGCCACATCCAGTCTCTTCAACAAATGTGCTGGGAAAATTGGACAGCCACATCCAGAAGAATGAAACTGGACCACTTTCTTACATCATAGGTAAAAATAAACTCAAAATGCATGAAAGACCTAAATCTGAGACAGGAAACTATCAAAACCCTAGAGGAGAAAGAACACAGGCAGCAACCTCTTTGACCTCAGCCATAGCAACTCACTAGATACATTGCCAAAGGCAAAGGAATCTACTGGGACTTCATCAAGATGAAAAGCTTCTGCACAGCAAAGGAAACAAAACTAAAGTTTTAGTTTTGTTAGTCAACAAAACTAAAAGGCAGCCTACAGAATGGGAGAAGATATTTGCAAACAACATATCAGTTAAAGGGTTAGTATCCAAAATATAAAGAACTTGGGAAACTTAACACCTCCAAAAAACAAATAATCCAGTTAAGAAATGGGCAGAAGACATGAATAGATACTTTTCCCAAGAAGACACCCAGATGGCTAACAGACACAGGAAAGGTGTTTAACAATGTTCCTCAACAGGGTAATACAAATATGATGAGATACCACTTCACACCTGCCAGAATAGCTAAAATTAACACAAGAAACAACAGTGTTGGTGAGAATGTGGAGAAAAAGGAACTCTCTTACACTGTTAATGGGAATGTAAACTAGTGTAGCCACTCTGGAAAAAAGTATGGAGGTTCTTCAAAATATTAAAAATAGAACTACCCTATGACCCAGCCATTGCACCACTAGGTATCTCCCCACAGGACACAAACATACAAATTTGAAGGGGTACGTGAACCTTTATCTTTATGGCAACATTATCAAAAATAGCCAAACCATGAAGAGAGTCCAAATTTCCATCAACTGATGAATGGGTAAATAAGAACACATACAACACACACACACACACACACACACACACACACACACACACACGGCAATATTACTCAGCCATCAAAAAGAGTGAAACCTTGCTATTTGCAACAACATGGATAGATCTAGAGAGTTTTATGCTAAGTGAAATAAGTCAGTCAGAGAAAGACAAACACCACATGATCTCCCTCACATATGGAATTTAAGAAACAAAACAGATGTATGTATGGGAAGGGGAGGAAATGGAGCAAGGGAAATAAACCATAAGAGACTCTTAACGATTGAGAACAAACTAAGGTTTGATGGAGGGAGGTGGGCAGGGGATGGGATAGATGGGTGAAGGTTATTAAGAAGGGCAATTTTTTAAAAAAGATTTTATTTATCTATTTGACAGAGAGAAAGATCACAAGTAGGCAGAGAGGCAGGCAGAGAGAAGGGGGGAAGCAGGCTTCCTGCCAAGCAGAGAGCCCGATGTGGGACTCAATCCCAGGACTCTGAGATCATGACCCGAGCTGAAGGCAGAGGCTTAACCCACTGAGCCACCCAGGTGCCCCAAGAAGGGCAATTTTTTGATGAGCACTGGGTGTCATGCATAATTGATGAATCAATGAATTCTACTCCAGAAACCAATATTGCACTATATGTTAACTAAGTAAAATTTAAATTAAAAATAAAGGAAAATAAAAATAATTATAAGTTTACATATTTCTAATCAAAATAAGTCAAAATTGTAGCTTACAGAAATTAATAGAAACATAGGTGACATAAAGAAATCCACAATCTTGATCAGGGGCCAAATACCCTTTCTTGGTATTTGATAGAACAAACAGTCAAGAAAACCAGGAAGGTACAAAAAATTGGAACATCATTATTAACAAATTTACTCTAATGGACATAAATAAAAACTGCACTCAACAACTATAGGATGCATAGTCTTTTCAAGGGCAGGGCAGTCACAACATTTTAAAATATTGATCGTATTCTGAGCCATTAAAGCAAGTAACAAATTTCAAAAATATATTTAGTATAGAATTTAATTAAAGAAAAATCAAAAATAAGAAGAAAATTCTTCAAAATATTTGCTCTGAAATTATGGAATACAGTTCTAAATGGTCAAAGAGAAAAGTGACAAGAGAAATTGGGTAATAAGTTTGAAAATTTAAATGAAAAGGACAGATTGCTAGAAAAATGCAAATTACTACAATTTATAGTAGAAAAAATACATTATAGTTATTTAGCATTAAATAAATTGAGAGATCATTTAAATCTTTCCACAAAAAAAAATTGAATTCAGATGGTTTTACCAATGAATTTTACTAAATATGTCAGGAAGAAATAACACTCATAAAACTTTTCTAGTGATAAGAATGCTTCCCAACCTATTTTATGAAGCCACTATGAGCTTGATACCAAAATCCAAAACACATTATAAAAACAGAAAATTATAAGCCTATCTTATTTATGAAAGTATTCTTAATAAAACACTGGCAAACTAAGCCTAAATACGTATTAAAAGATAGTACAGGGGCACCTGGGTGGCTCAGTGGGCTAAAGCCTCTGCCTTTGGCTCAGGTCATGATCCCAGGGTCCTGGGATTGAGCCCCGCATCAGGCTCTCTGCTCAGCGGGGAGCCTGTTTGCTTCTCCTCCTCTCTCTGCCTACCTCTTGGCCTACTTGTGATATATCTGTCAAATAAATAAATAAAATCTTTTTTTTTTTTTTTTAAAGATAGTACATTAGGAAAGTGGATAGAGTTCAAGAATTTGAAGTTGGTAATAGCATTTAAAAAATCAGTGTAATCAGCCACATTAGCCCAAAAGGGAAAAAAGCAAACAATTTGACCACCTCAACTGAAGCAGAAAACCCATCTGATACAATTCACCATCAGTTCATGATAATGCTTCCTAGAGGAGAAGAAAAAAGAAAAAGAAAAAAAAGGATCATCCTTAATCCCTTAATCTATAAAATGTATTCAGCTAGAGCCTAAAGAAATATTTCATATAATGGTAAAAAGCTCAAATTTTACTCTTTAAGACTAGTATCAGGGGGTGCTTAGGTGACTTAATTAGTTAAGAATCCAACTTGATTTGGGTTCAGGTCATGATCTCAGGGTCATGAGACTAAGCCCCACCTTAGGCTCTGTGCTGGATGTGGAGCCTGTTTAAGATTCTCTCTCTCCCTCTGTCCCTCCCTCCACTGGAAAAAAAAAAAAAAATACTGGTATCAGGGACAGAATATCTGATATCACCATTTCTATTAACATTGAATTGGAGGTCCTTGCTGTTACAACTGGGTAAGAAAAAGAACCAAAAGTATGAATAACTAAAAATGTAGGAATAATGCCACCATCATTTGCAAACAAAATGATTATATGTATAGAAAATCTAAAATAATCTTCAGAAAACTCGTTAGAATTAATATGTGGGTTTAGATTTCTGGAAATAAGATCATCCATCATATTTCTACAGACTGCATATGCAAACATACATACATATATACATACCTGTGTGTATTGTGTATTGCATTTACTACTTTGAAAATGAACATACATATTGCATTTATACACACATTATAACAAGCTTACAAAATCATTTTGTAGAAATAAATCTAACAGGAATGTGCAAGTTCTTCATGTTGAAATTACAGAGCATTATTGAGAAAGATGAAAGGAGATATAATAAGGGGATATATATATATAGATAGATATGAACATATCTATATATATATGAATTAGAGGACTCAAAACTATAACTATCAACTACTTTGTCTCCAAACTTATCAATATATTCAATGAAATCACAATAAAATACCCAACATCTTTGGGAACTGGAGTTGGGAACAAGTTTAGTTTAAAAAAAAAAAAAGGAAAGGTAAATGGCCATGAAGAGCAGATACTCTTAAAAAAAAGAACAAAGTGAGAGGAAGATCTCTCCCAGGTATTAGGCCTTAATCAAAAAGCCACAGTAGTTAAAACTGTAGTACTTGTGTAAGGTTAGAGAAATAAACAGGGCAGAACAGGAGTTCTCCAAACAAGCCATGAATATATATGGTTATCTGATTTATGATAAGGTGGCATTACTCTAGATAAAGGATATCTTTTCGGTAAATGATTCTGGGATAATTGAGCATCCATATGGGAAAAGGAAGTGAAACTTGATCCAACCTCTCATCTGCAAAAATCAAATCTAGGTGGATTGTGGTCCTAACTGTGAAAGGTAAAACAACAAAGCTCTTAGAAAATTACAGAATATCTTCATGATATCAGAATAAGGGAAAATTTATTAAACAGACCTCCAGAGGAATTAGTCATAAAGAAAAAGACCAATAAATTGTTTTATAGAAATACTAATAACTTACCTTAATCAAAAGACACCATAAAAAGGGTGGAGAGACAAGCCATAGAATGGAAGAAATATCTTCACAGGACTTTGATAAGAGAGTATATAATTAACCCCTAGAAAATAATTACAAAAAGACAGCTAACCTAGTTGAAAATTAGAGGACTTTAATAGGGATGTTACAAAGTCAGCATCTATGTGAGATAAAATCAAAAGGTGTTCAATATCCTTGGTAAATAGAAAAATACAAATTAAACTACAAGGAGATACCTCTAAATACCCATCAGATGACTGCAATAAAAAGTACTGAGTACTAATGAGGAACTGGTGCAAAGTGAACTCTCACACACTGCTATTGAGTTCAACTGCTTTGGATGACTGGGACCATCTATTGAAATTAAAAAGGTGTGGAAGTAGAATGGCCCCTCTCCTTATCAATCCCAGGGGCCATCATGGGGAATTAGTGTTTCTGGTCCCTTCACATTTAGGTTATGGTGGACTAGAAGTCCTGGTTCCTGGAGGAGGAAAATGGAGTTAGAGTGAAATAATTTTCCACCAGGAATCCTGTGACAGGTAACAGTCACAGGCTCCTCACGCCAGAACACCAACAGCAAAAGAATGTTCCTAAAGATCATGAGTAGCGAGGGCTGCTGCTACATCACTGGGGCAGGGAAAAGCATATTTGAAATTTAGAGAATGTGCTAGGCCATCCCTGGTGCTTCCATAATGGGTGACAATGAATGCTCAATTATGGCAACCATTGTCAACAACAGCACAGTGACCAAGAGCTCATTGGGAACAAAGGTCACCCTACCAAGCAGACCTAGACCAGCAGATGAGCTGGCTAAGGTAAAGGGAATATGAAGTAGGTGGCAGAGGAGAGTGATCATGTGTATTAATTATGACCCCAGGACCAACAATTGTCTTATTTTAATTTTTAAAAAGAAATTGTAATGGCAGCCACTCAGAACTACTGACTGCATATAGTCAAATCCTTTCCTTAGTGTGCATTTCAAGACAACAAGATGAATGACAGAGGTTCAAAAAGAAAGCTCAGTAAGAGGGAAGAAGAGATAGCATCTGAAATAGACTTCTGTTTCCTTACTTTTATTCTCTTTGCTTTCCTCATTCTTGCCATACCCTATTTCTAAGTTAATTTCAGAACACAGGGCTTCTATCATTTGGTCCCATGCTTCCTTCAATGGCTCCTGCTTCTTAAGAAATGAGGTATAAATGTCTCTACCTGTCGTTCATTGCTTTGACTAAATGGTCCCCAACTGACCTTTTCTCCAGAATTTGTGCCTGCTGCCATCATCCATCTATATGCTAATCCACATGGAGAACTCACTCTTCTCTAAACACAGCCAAAGCTTTCTTGATACCTTACCCTTATTCAAGCTGTATCCTATGCCAGGGGAGGTTCGTTCAAGCATTCCAAAGTCCATATATCTCCTTAAAAGAAATAGTGAGTATGAAACTCTGCCAATTGTAAAGTGTTACTCAAATGGGAAGTTTTCCTACACTAGTAAAAGTATAGAGTCAACCAAAGAGTCATCCTTCAAGACTCTTAAATGTCCTCTTCTGTAGAAATGATTTTCTTCTATCCTTAACTTCTGAGTTCCCTTCCATCAAGTTGCTAAGAGTCCTACTGACTCCTGCTTAGATGAAAGCAGTCCACGTACTTGTCTTAGCACTCCCTTGTGACTAACCCTTGTGAAGGCAGGGCCATCCTTGCCATGAGCACTCTCCTTGCAGAACTAAGTGTCTTATTCAGGAGAAGAGATTGAGCATGCATAACTGAATTGGAAGTGAATTGAAAGACAAGTACAATATTTATGGGAAAAGCACCCTCAACAAGGAGGGAGATTTTAAAACATAAAGTTCATGACTATAGCTACTGGTAAAGACTTAGCAGCAGGGATTGGCTTAATCTACAGTCAGAAATAACAACAGGGTACAAGAGTAACACACAAATGAGATGTTTCAGTCTATTAAAACGAAACATTCTGTTAAGGAAATTAATAAAGCTATTCTGTTTACAATAGTATCTAGAAAGAGAAAATATCTGGTAATAATTTTAGAAGGTGGAAGACTTATATCTGAAAACTATAAAAACTGAAAATTAATAAATAAAAGAAAAGACAACCTCTGCTCATGAATTGGCATACTTAATATTGTTAAGACATCAGAACCACCCAAAGTGATCTACAGCTACAATTCAATTTCTGTCAAAATCACAACAGCCTTTTTTTGCAGAAACGGAAGAAAATCCTCAAATTCATGAAATAGAAGTTGGAAGACTCATATGTCCTAATTTCAAAACTTACCACAAAGGTTCAGCAATCAAAAGAGTGTAGAGCTCACATAAAGACAGACATATAGAACAACAGAATAGAAAGCCCAGAAATAAACTCTCTCACATAAAGTCAAATGTTTTTTGAAGACCACTCAATGCGGAAAAAAAAAAATAGTCTTTTCAATAGATGTGCTGAGACAACTGGATATTCCCATGTCAAAGAACAAAGTTGGAGCCCTACCTCATATCGGGTATAAAAATTAACTCAAAATGATCTAAATATAAGGACTCAGCCATAACATTTTTATTTATTTATTTGAGAGAGAGAGAGAGACAGAGACAGCAAGAGACAGCAGGAGCTGGGAAGAGAGGAAGAACCAGGCTCCCCGCTGAGCAGGCACCTGGGATCATAACCTGAGCCAAAGGCAGATGCTTAACCAACTGAGTCACCCAGGTGACCCAGCCATAAAATTCTTAAAAGAAAACATGAGGGTAAATCTTTCTGACCTTGGATTAGGCAAGAGTCTTAGATATGATAAAAGCACAAGCAATAAAAGAAAAAAACTGTTAAAATGAACTTCATGAAAATTAAAATTTTTTGCAAATGAAAGGACATCATGATTAAAGTGAAAAGATAACCTAGGGAATGAAAGAAAGCATCTGCAATTGTATGTCTAATAAAGAATTCTTACAAGTCAAAACCAAAAGACAATCACCTATTTAAAAAATGAGTGAAGAACTTGAACAGAGAAATCTATCCAAGGAATATATACAAATGTATATAAAAAGATGCCTAATATCACCAGTCATTAAGAAAATGGGAACCAGGGCACCTGGGTTACTCAGTGGGTTAAGCCTCTGCCTTCGGCTCAGGTCATGATCTCAGGGTCCTGGGATCAAGCCCCACATCAGGCTCTCTGCTCAGCAGGGAGCCTACTTCCCCCTCTCTCTCCGCCTGCCTCTCTGCCTACTTGTGATCTCCTCTCTCTCTCTCTCTGTCAAATAAATAAATAAAATCTTTGAAAAAGAAAAGAAAATGGAAGCCAAAATCACAATGAAATACTACTTCATACCTACTAGGATGGTTTTCTTTAAAAAACCAACAAAAAAAAAAAAAAAAGGAAAATAACAAACATTGATAAGGACCTGGAGAAACTGCAAGACTCATACATAGATGGTGGGAATGTAAAATGTGCAGCCACTGTGGAAAAGACCACTTTGGTGGTTCCTCAAACCTTATGACCCAGCCATTTCACCTCTAAGTATAAACCCAAAAGAACTGAAAACAGAGGCTCAAAGGATACTTGTACACCAATGTGCACTGTAGAATCATTCAGAATAGCCCAAAATGGAAGTAATCCAAGTGTCCGTCAAGAGATGAATGGATATTGCAAGCCACACTGTGGCAGATGATGGACACTGTCTGACACAAATTGAACTTGCTATCACAAGAAAGTCTGACCTGTCTTAGTGTTCTCCTCCATGAGACCAACTGTTACATAGACTTCAACAATGTTTCTGCTCTGGGCTTAAGTGCAGTTGAAATGTGTTCTTGTTCAGGTGCATGGGGGACGAAAGGGTGAGGAGTGCCAACCTTCACTAACCACCTGGTCTTCTGAGACATCACCACTTCATCTTAATCGTACGGAACAGTTAAGCCTCTACTTATTCTGGAACACTTCCAAATGTTTACATAGGAGTTGTTTTTTTTTTCCATAGGAAATGACAGTGGATGAATCTGGTCTGTGAATCCTCTTAGAATTACAAGTAGCATTGTGTTTGTGTATGATGATCTGAGGGAAGGTTCCAAAGCAAATGGGGGCAAGGGTTTTAAATGTGCATGAGAGTCAGTGAGGTATGATATAAACTGGAGTATTAAGAGTTTACTCCTTTTTTTGTTCTGTCCCCTCCCAAAAAAAGGAAAGAGACAGAGATGAATGGATAAAATATGGTATATAAATTCAATGGAATATTTTTTCTCATTTTTAAAATTTAATTTATTTTCAGTGTAACAGAATTCATTGTTTATGCACCACACCCAGTGCTCCATGCAATACGTGCCCTCCATAATACCCACCATCTGGCTCTCCCAACCTCTCATCCCCCGCCCCTTCAAAAACTTAGATTGTTTTTCAGAGTCCATAGTCTCTCATGGTTCACCTCCCCCTCCAATTTTCCTCAACTCCCTTCTCCTCTCCATCTCCCTATGTCCTCCATGTTACTTGTTATGCTCCACAAATAAGTGAAACCATATGATAATGGACTCTCTCTGCTTGACTTATTTCACTCAGCATAATCTCTTCCAGTTCCATCCATGTCAATACAAAATTTGGGTATTCATCCTTTCTGATGGAGGCATAATACTCCATAGTGTATATGGACCACATCTTCCTTATTCATTCGTCCGTTGAAGGGCATCTTGGTTCTTTCCACAGTTTGGCAACCGTGGCCATTGCTGCTATGAACACTGGGGTACAGATGGCCCTTCTTTTCACTACATCTGTATCTTTGGGGTAAATACCCAGTAGTGCAATTGCAGGGTCATATGAAAGCTCTATTTTTAATTTATTAAGGAATCTCCACACTGTTCTCCAAATTGGCTGCACCAACTTGCATTCCCTCAATGGAATATTATTAGGCCAGAAAAGTAATAAAGTTCTGATTCATGCTACAACATGGATGAAACCTGAAACATAATGGTAAGTGAATTAAATGACACAAAAGGACAAATATCAAATTATTCCATTTACATGAAATTTCTAGAAAAGGCAAATTCACAGAGTCAGGAAGTAGATAAAAGGTTGCCAAGGGCTGGAGCTATAGGTATAGCTTAATGGTTAGAGAGTTCTGTGTAGGTTAATGAAAATTTTTGAAAATAGTGGCAATGGTTGTACAATAATGTGAATGAAATTCATGCTGTCAAATTATACATTTAAAATGGTTAAAAAAGTGCTAATTTTACATTAAACATATTTTACCACAACTAAAAGAAAAATACTGGTTGACCACTTACCACACAAAATATTGTTGAGGGTGTGGAAGAACTGGAACTTTCGTACATGCTAGTGGGAATGCAAAATTATGCCGCCAATTTGGAAAGCAGTTGGTAGTTTTCAGAAAGCTAACCTACCATACAATCCAGCTATTCCACTCCTGGGTATTTTATTTATCTAAGAGAAATTAAAGTCTATTTCCATACAAAGACCTACATATGAATTTTCACAGCACTCTTATTTGTAACAGCCAAAAACTATAGGTAATCCAAATGCCTACCAATAGGTTAATGTATTGAGATATACGATTGAGATATAGTTACATAAAGGGACATCACTAACAATGAAAAGAAACAAATTACTAACACACAACACCTTAGATGAATCTCAAAGTGTACCAAGAGGAAAAGAGCAGATGACAAAAGTACATACTATAAATCTCTGGAAAATCCAAAATAATCTACGGGGACTAAAAGATCAATGGTTGCCCACGGGCTCAGGGAAAGTGTGAGAGAGGCTTTACAAACTTTTTGGGGTGAGAGACATGTTAACTAACTTGGTTGCAGTGACAGTTACCCTAGTGTATACTTACGTTAAAGCTCATTAAATTGTCCATTTTAAATATATGCAGCTTACTCTATGTCAGTTGTACCTCAATGGGGCAGTATTATAAATGAAAGGACAGATGAAGTTTACAACTGATAATAACTAGCAAAAGTCTTCCCCCTCCCAGTGGCACGCTAATTTTCCCTAACTTTTGATTTTCTGAATGGGTCTTATAGAGAAGCTAAAACAAACAAACAAACAAACAAAAAACTGCTTAATAAATTGCCTATCCTTTAGGAACTACATTGTCACCTGACTTCTCCAAGGCTATTTTCACCTCAGGAAAAGAGGCACTTTCCCAGTTCCTTCTCCCCTTCCTTCATTCATTCCTTCTTTCCTCATTCAACAAATATTTATTGAGCACCTAGTAATTATCAGGCATTATTCTAGACATTGGGAATAAAGACATAGACAATATAAAAAGTTCTTGCTCAAATAGAGCTTATATTTGAAGGGGAGAAGACAATGAAAAAAATTAAGTACAATATGTGGTATGTTGCTCGAGAAGAATTATTATGGGGAATAAATAAGGCAGAAAATGGCCAATAAGGCAAAGCCTAGCCAAGAAACAGGTGTGAGTAAAGGCTGCTTTTCATGAGGAAGTCACAGAAATAATCATGGAGAAGACAAGATTTAAGCAAAGACCTACAGGGGGTGAGGGGTCAGCCATGCAGATAGCTGGGGAATGAACATTGTAGACAGAACTAGCAAGTACAAAGCCTCTGAGGCAGAACCATGCCAGCTTCTGGGGAAAGAGCAAGGAGGACACTGTGGACTGGTGAGACGTCAGAAAGGAGGAGAGTAATAACAGATCATGTCAGAGATGATGGGGAGGAGCATATAGAGCTGGTGAGCCATTATCAATTTTGACTGAGTGAGACAGGAAGCCATCGGAGGACTGAAGAGGAGACTGGGTGGATAAGGGGCAGAGAAGGAGGGGGAGGGCTGAAGCAAGGAGTGTAGGTGGTGTGGAGCGTAGTACAGTAACCCAAGCAAAAGACAATGGCTTGGTCCAGGGGGGTAGAAAAAGACTAGCTTACAGTCATGTATCAAATAGGAAGAAGAGGGGAGTCAGGACTTTTGGCAGGAATAACCTGAAGGATGAAGTGGCCATTAACTGAAATGTGGAAAATTGTGATGAAATACTTTTGAGGGGAAAGATCAAGTTCGATTTTACATGGATTGTGTTTGAGGTACCAGTAAAATAAGTCCTTTAATAGAGAGGGGACTCATCTGAAAGTGAAATGAGGTCAAGAGTGATCACTGTTAAAAGAGAAAATGACTAGGATTAGGTAATCCAGAAAGAAGACCGTGCAGGTGAAGTCCTTAGGTCACTGATACAGAGAGGCCAACAAAAGGCACCAAGACACACGGAGCTCCACTGTGTAAGAGGAGTGAATCTGTGGGATTCACACAAGAGCATTCTAGCTCAATGGAGGCCTGTGGTTACAAAGATGAAAAAGGGTCGGTAGGTTTAGATACATTTAGGAGGTAAAAATTAACAATACTTGGTTCAATACTATGAGCAAACAAATCTAGGATAAAATTCTAAGGTAAAACTCAGAAATAGTTACAGAGCCAGATTTATACAAAAAGCAAAAATAGGAAATATAATTAATTCTTGATAATTCTAATGAGTATTTCTTTCAAATCTAGACACGTGGTGCAGTATTTCAAATGGCATGTTTAGTAATGCTAGAACACCTAAATAGAAAGGGCAGCATTTAGAAATTATTACATTCATGCATGGATGTGTGTATGTACATATTAGGGCATCAGAAATATCAGGAAGGAGATACTACCAAATATTTAGAGTGGTTATCTCTGGATGGTAGAATTTCTGGTGACTATCTTTTGTTTTTTTTTCTTTCTCTTTACTACGCTTTAACTATCACGTTTTCTTTCACAACTTAAAAACAAAGTATTAGTTTTGTCCCTCTAGAGAGAAAATCAAAGAGGCAACAGGCCTTGAGTGACTTAGAGTTCATCAAATTCTTGCTAGATTCCTGGCTCATTTTTAAGCTCTGAGATAATCAGACGCTATTACCATGAAGATCCCAACTTGGGTAAAAAAATGATTTAAAAAAATTGAAGTCCTTAAAATTCACCAATAAAAAATATAAGTTCTTTTTGCCATGCAGATTAACTAAGGCGGGATCTAGAATATGATACTTGTCTTTTTAAATACAATTTGTCAATATTGGGAAGAAGCAAGAAAGGGAAAGGATAAACCACCTGTTGAAGCATGTGAAAGGTAAGTGAGATCAACAATAATTTGGAACCTGGGAAGCCCATCTTTTTTCTTTGATTTGCATTTGGATTGGTGGCAGTCTCTAACCTAGAATAATAAAATGCATCGCTTTGTTTTCTTGGTCCCAGTGAAGCTATCCAAAATCCTACCTATTTCTCTTTTGTAATTATGTTTATTTATTTATTTTTTTTTAATTTTTTTATTTTTTATAAACATATATTTTTATCCCCAGGGGTACAGGTCTGTGAATCACCAGGTTTACACACTTCACAGCACTCACCAAATCACATGCCCTCCCCAATGTCCATAATCCCAACCCCTTCTCCCAAACCCCCTCCCCCCGGCAACCCTCAGTTTGTTTTGTGAGATTAAGAGTCACTTATGGTTTGTCTCCCTCCCAATCCCATCTTGTTTCATTTATTCTTCTTCTACCCACTTAAGCCTCCATGTTGCATCACCACTTCCTCATATCAGGGAGATCATATGATAGTTGTCTTTCTCTGCTTGACTTATTTCGCTAAGCATGATACGCTCTAGTTCCATCCATGTTGTTGCAAATGGCAAGATTTCATTTCTTTTGATGGCTGCATAGTATTCCATTGTGTATATATACCACATCTTCTTGATCCATTCATCTGTTGATGGACATTTAGGTTCTTTCCATAGTTTGGCTATTGTGGACATTGCTGCTATAAACATTCGGGTGCATGTGCCCCTTTGGATCACTACATTTGTATCTTTAGGGTAAATACCCAATAGTGCAATTGCTGGGTCATAGGGCAGTTCTATTTTCAACATTTTGAGGAACCTCCATGCTGTTTTCCAGAGTGGCTGCACCAGCTTGCATTCCCACCAACAGTGTAGGAGGGTTCCCCTTTCTCCGCATCCTCGCCAGCATCTGTCATTTCCTGACTTGTTGATTTTAGCCATTCTGACTGGTGTGAGGTGATATCTCATTGTGGTTTTGATTTGTATTTCCCTGATGCCGAGTGATATGGAGCACTTTTTCATGTGTCTGTTCGCCATCTGGATGTCTTCTTTGCAGAAATGTCTGTTCATGTCCTCTGCCCATTTCTTGATTGGATTATTTGTTCTTTGGGTGTTGAGTTTGCTAAGTTCTTTATAGATTCTGGACACTAGTCCTTTATCTGATATGTCGTTTGCAAATATCTTCTCCCATTCTGTCAGTTGTCTTTTGATTTTGTTAACTGTTTCCTTTGCTGTGCAAAAGCTTTTGATCTTGATGAAATCCCAGTAGTTCATTTTTTCCCTTGCTTCCCTTGCCTTTTGCGTTGTTCCTAGGAAGATGTTGCTGCGGCAGAGGTCGAAGAGGTTGCTGCCCGTGTTCTCCTCAAGGATTTTGATGGATTCCTTTCGTACATTGAGGTCCTTCATCCATTTTGAGTCTATTTTTGTGTGTGGTGTAAGGAAATGGTCCAATTTCATTTTTCTGCATGTGGCTGTCCAATTTTCCCAGCACCATTTATTGAAAAGGCTGTCTTTTTTCCATTGGACATTCTTTCCTGCTTTGTCGAAGATTAGTTGACCATAGATTTGAGGGTCTATTTCTGGGCTCTCTATTCTGTTCCATTGATCTATGTGTCTGTTTTTGTGCCAGTACCATGCTGTCTTGATGATGACAGCTTTGTAATAGAGCTTGAAGTCCGGAATTGTGATGCCACCAACGTTGGCTTTCTTTTTCAATATCCCTTTGGCTATTCGAGGTCTTTTCTGGTTCCATATAAATTTTAGCATTATTTGTTCCATTTCTTTGAAAAAGATGGATGGTACTTTGATAGGAATTGCATTAAATGTGTAGATTGCTTTAGGTAGCATAGACATTTTCACAATATTTATTCTTCCAATCCAGGAGCATGGAACATTTTTCCATTTCTTTGTGTCTTCCGCAATTTCTTTCATGAGTACTTTATAGTTTTCTGAGTATAGATTCTGTGTCTCTTTGGTTAGGTTTATTCCTAGGTATCTTATGGTTTTGGATGCAATTGTAAATGGGATTGACTCCTTAATATCTCTTTCTTCTGTCTTGCTGTTGGTGTAGAGAAATGCAACTGATTTCTGTGCATTGATTTTATATCCTGACACTTTACTGAATTCCTGTATAAGTTCTAGCAGTTTTGGAGTGGAGTCTTTTGGGTTTTCCACATATAGTATCATATCATCTGTGAAGAGTGATAATTTGACTTCTTCTTTGCCGATTTGGATGCCTTTAATTTCCTTTTGTTGTCTGATTGCTGAGGCTAGGACCTCTAGTACGATGTTGAATAGCAGTGGTGATAATGGACATCCCTGCCGTGTTCCTGACCTTAGCGGAAAAGCTTTCAGTTTTTCTCCATTGAGAATGATATTTGCGGTGGGTTTTTCATAGATGGCTTTGATGATATTGAGGTATGTGCCCTCTATCCCTACACTTTGAAGAGTTTTGATCAGGAAGGGATGTTGTACTTTGTCAAATGCTTTTTCAGCATCTATTGAGAGTATCATATGGTTCTTGTTCTTTCTTTTATTGATGTGTTGTATCACATTGAGTGATTTGCGGATGTTGAACCAACCTTGCAGCCCTGGAATAAATCCCACTTGGTCGTGGTGAATAATCTTTTTAATGTACTGTTGAATCCTATTGGCTAGTATTTTGTTGAGTATTTTCGCATCTGTGTTCATCAAGGATATCGGTCTATAGCTCTCTTTTTTGGTGGGATCCTTGTCTGGTTTTGGGATCAAGGTGATGCTGGCCTCATAAAATGAGTTTGGAAGTTTTCCTTCCATTTCTATTTTTTGGAACAGTTTCAGGAGAATAGGAATTAGTTCTTCTTTAAATGTTTACCGAAGGCTAGGGACCTAATCAATACAGACATCGGTAATATGTCAGATCTAGAGTTCAGAATGACAATTCTCAAGGTTCTAGCCGGGCTCGAAAAAGGCATGGAAGATATTAGAGAAACCCTCTCGAGAGATATAAAAGCCCTTTCTGGAGAAATAAAAGAACTAAAATCTAACCAAGGTGAAATCAAAAAAGCTATTAATGAGGTGCAATCAAAAATGGAGGCTCTAACTGCTAGGATAAATGAGGCAGAAGAAAGAATTAGTGATATAGAAGACCAAATGACAGAGAATAAAGAAGCTGAGCAAAAGAGGGACAAACAGCTACTGGACCACGAGGGGAGAATTCGAGAGATAAGTGACACCATAAGACGAAACAACATTAGAATAATTGGGATTCCAGAAGAAGAAGAAAATGAGAGGGGAGCAGAAGGTATACTGGAGAGAATTATTGGGGAGAATTTCCCCAATATGGCAAAGGGAACGAGCATCAAAATTCAGGAGGTTCAGAGAACGCCCCTCAAAATCAATAAGAATAGGCCCACACCCTGTCACCTAATAGTAAAATTTACAAGTCTCAATGACAAAGAGAAAATCCTGAAAGCAGCCCGGGAAAAGAAGTCTGTAACATACAATGGTAAAAATATTAGATTGGCAGCTGACTTATCCACAGAGACCTGGCAGGCCAGAAAGAGCTGGCATGATATTTTCAGAGCACTAAACGAGAAAAACATGCAGCCCAGAATACTATATCCAGCTAGGCTATCATTGAAAATAGAAGGAGAGATTAAAAGCTTCCAGGACAAACAACAACTGAAAGAATTTGCAAATACCAAACCAGCTCTTGAAAGGGGTCCTCTAAGCAAAGAGAGAGCCTACAAGTGATAGATCAGAAAGGAACAGAGACCATATACAGTAACAGTCACCTTACAGGCAATACAATGGCACTAAATTCATATCTCTCAATACTTACCCTGAATGTGAATGGGCTAAATGCCCCTGTCAAAAGACACAGGGTATCAGAATGGATTAAAAAACAAAACCCATCTATATGTTGCCTCCAAGAAACACATTTTAAGCCCGAAGACACCTCCAGATTTAAAGTGAGGGGGTGGAAAAGAATTTACCATGCTAATGGACATCAGAAGAAAGCAGGAGTGGCAATCCTTATATCAGATCAATTAGATTTTAAGCCAAAGACTATAATAAGAGATGAGGAAGGACACTATATCATACTCAAAGGGTCTGTCCAACAAGAAGATTTAACAATTTTAAATATCTATGCCCCCAATGTGGGAGCAGCCAACTATATAAACCAATTAATAACAAAATCAAAGAAACACATCAACAATAATACAATAATAGTAGGGGACTTTAACACTCCCCTCACTGAAATAGACAGGTCATCCAAGCAAAAGATCAGCAAGGAAATAAAGGCCTTAAACGACACACTGGACCAGATGGACATCACAGATATATTCAGAGCATTTCATCCCAAAGCAACAGAATACACATTCTTCTCTAGTGCACATGGAACATTCTCCAGAATAGATCACATCCTCGGTCCTAAATCAGGACTCAACCGGTATCAAAAGATTGGGATCATTCCCTGCATATTTTCAGACCACAATGCTCTAAAGCTAGAACTCAACCACAAAAGGAAGTTTGGAAAGAACCCAAATACATGGAGACTAAACAGTATCCTTCTAAAGAATGAATGGGTCAACCGGGAAATTAAAGAAGAATTGAAAAAAATCATGGAAACAAATGATAATGAAAATACAACGGTTCAAAATCTGTGGGACACAACAAAGGCAGTCCTGAGAGGAAAATATATAGCGGTACAAGCCTTTCTCAAGAAACAAGAAAGGTCTCAGGTACACAACCTAACCCTAAACCTAAAGGAGCTGGAGAAAGAACAAGAAAGAAACCCTAAGCCCAGCAGGAGAAGAGAAATCATAAAGATCAGAGCAGAAATCAATGAAATAGAAACCAAAAAAACAATAGAACAAATCAACGAAAGTAGGAGCTGGTTCTTCGAAAGAATTAATAAAATTGATAAACCCCTGGCCCGACTTATCAAAAAGAAAAGAGAAAGGACCCAAATAAATAAAATCATGAATGAAAGAGGAGAGATCACAACTAACACCAAAGAAATACAAACTATTATAAGAACATACTATGAGCAACTCTATGGCAATAAATTTGACAATCTGGAAGAAATGGATGCATTCCTAGAAACATATAAACTACCACAACTGAACCAGGAAGAAATAGAAAGCCTGAACAGACCCATAACCAGTAAGGAGATTGAAACAGTCATTAAAAATCTCCAAACAAACAAAAGCCCAGGGCCAGACGGCTTCCCGGGGGAATTCTAATTATGTTTATTTTTAAAACCTAGGCTCACGTGATTCTTCTATATGCTGAATGTTAACACTTTGCTGATGGCAAAAGACCATCTCTGCTCCTACGCTCCTATTTATTTTTTATTGAAGTATAACTGACAATATCTTAGTGATTTGATATTTTTATATATTCTGAAATGATCACTTTTAGTCTGTTACCGAAGTTATTACAATATTACTGACTGCATTTCTAGTGCTGTATATGGCACCTTTCTTTATAACTGTACGTATACCTCTCAAGCCCCTTTACTTATTCTACCTGCTCCCAACTCCTCCCCACACTGTAACCAAAAGTCCCTGTGTAAACTGAGCATCTGGCAACTTTGTCAGGCCAGCTGGGGCAGGCACAGGGCAGGAGGGTCCCAGGCCATACCAGGTTTGCTTTGGTGAGATGGCTGGATCAGATGCAGGTCAAGGTCCGGTCTCAGTACATGCGACATAGGAGCCAGCATGGCAAGACGGTGGCTAGAGTGGGCACAAGCCAGGAGTGTCCTGGAGCACACCACACTGGGCTGTTCTGGCAGGTTGGAGCTGGAGCAACTGTGGAAGGAGGAGCATTTCTGGGGCATACCATATTGGGACTGCCTCTTAGCAGGATCACTGCGCTGGGCACAGGTCACAGGGGTCCCTGAGTTCATCAGTGTACCATGGCCCCCTTGACCCAATGGCTGGAGCTGGGGTGGGTGCTGGCTAGGGATGCCCAGGGTGTGCAGAGGGGGAAAGCTGGAATTGGTATAACCTAGGAGTCTGGGCATGCTGAGGTGGCCCTAGCACTCTGGCTAGAATCCCTGGAACCTGCAGCCACTGGGTTTATCAAGATTGAGTGTAAACATAAAAGAACTGTTTCTCACTGGCACCTTCAACCCAGGAAGAATTCAAGCAGTTTCCTGCCCATCTGGTAGAGGCTCTAGGGTTAATAAGTAGATTCCCTTTACTGACAGTCTAGTTGCTATTTATTTATTTATTTGCGGGAGAGAGTAAGCGAGAGAGAGCTCAAGCCAGGGGACGGGCAGAGGGAGAGGGAGGAGCAGACTTCCTGCTGAACAGGAAGCCTGATGAGGGACTCCATCCCAGGACCCTCGGATCATGACCTGAGTTGAAGGCAGATGCCTAACCAACTTAGCCACCCAGGCACACGCCCTTATTATTTATTTATATTTAAATGTAAATTCTAATTAGTTAACATACAGGGCAATATCAGTTTCTGGAGTAGAATTCAGTGACATACAACACCCAGTGATCATCATAACAAGTGCCCTCCTGAATACCCATCACTCATCTAGCCCATCTCCCATCTACCTCCTTAGTTGCCCTTTAAACCGCTATTTTTTCACTGTGTTTCAGGGCAGCCAATTCTGTATATGGGCGTCCTTGTAACATCCCTCCCTATTGCAGGTAGTGCCTTGTGAGTGGGGTCCTAGTATCACTGTGTCTCCGTGTCTCTGGCTTTGCTCTATGCGTTCCATCTCTCCTTGTTGTGCAGAAACTATTCAACCACCCTTCAGTTCATCTTCAGGAGAAATCCAGGTTCTGTGTGTCCTGGGAGGGAGTGAGTTTAGGGTCTTCCTACACCACTGTCTTAGACTGCCTTCCTGCTGAGAAATTTAATTTCTGTAAGAAAAGAATTGCTTTTCCACCTGTGCTTAGTTCCTCCTCCAGCAAAAGTAACCTGCCCAGAGCAAGGGCTTTACTTTTAGAAGTCTAAGTTGCTTGCACATGGAATTCTTGAAATAAATTATTTTCATTGGGACTTGGCATGTTTAATTTTAGATCATTAATTTAACATTTGCTTATTTGTTTGTCTCTTGACTATTAGCAAGTAGTAAGTCCCACTCATCCCGAATGACAGCAGATGGTCAGGCTTCTGCTTGTGGCAACTCATTTGCACTAGGTCCCCCTCTTTTCTAAACCTTCTGATCACCCTAGGCTCCACTTGGCTCCCACTCACAAACCCTCTGACACCCAGCCCTGAGAGCATCTACAGTATACCTGATCCTATGCAGACCCACATAGGAACAAAATACAGCACTATCTGTGACTGGGGGCATGCCATGTGCCAGGAACCATGTCTTAATTTGTGTCCAAACCTTATACCAGCACTTCAAGGAAAGTATTTTCTTATACACTGGGCACAAGTAAAGAAACTGGAATCCAGAGGGCACACAACTGGTTCCAGACAGAGTTAAGCAAGAAGCCTAAGCCCTTTGAGACATCCATCCTCTTCCTGACATTCCTTTGTGCCCCCAGGGTCACTGTCCAGCTTGGTGGGGATGGAAGAAGGGGGCTTCTGCTCAGGGAGAGCCACTGTGCTGTGTGGTGCTCTCATGCATACTTCTCTTGCTTCTCTGCCATTAGTACTGCTATGTCAACACCTGCCCACTTTGCACTGCCAAGCCGATCAACAGTAGGGGACCCTGTTGCTTAAAGTGACTCAGAATTATGCTCCAAATCCCATGCATAACTGACTAGCAATACTTATTCTCCTGACCCAATCCCTAATCCTTATGAGGATTAAAAGTCTGAACAAATAAAAGGATCCTCTTTGTTACCCAACGATACAAAGTCAGACAGCAGTTCTCCTCCTGGCTAAACAACCCTGCCTCCCTGCTCCCTCTCTACACTTTGGTGTACTTCCCTTTGGAGGCAGCTGGGGCAGCTGTGGTTCTCTCCTCCCTGGACCTGCTCCTGCTAGACAGAGAGTTAATGGTGGTGCAGTTTACCTAATCCCTGCCAGGGTCACTCTAACATGCTCTTTGGGAACTGTCCTGGTTCATCCAGAAGAAAACAGTGGAAAAGTAAGGAATAAAAGGAACACAGAGAGGGGTACTCTGGCTCTTTGTCTCTAAGGCTCCCACTGCACTGTGACAAATATCCATCTCTTCCAGGGAGGAAAAGCAGTTTTGATCACTCCCCTTGTTACACACACATATAATCCACTTGTGACAAGAGGACACAAATGGCCACACAGCCACTCTACCCGTGCTGGCCTCTGACAAGATCAACCACACAGAAGCAAGTTACTACAGGACTTCTAGTGATACTCATTTTTAATCTCATCCTGATATGTTTCTTTCCTATAAAATATTTTATACGGTACTGAAAGTATTAGTTTAGTAGTAACCTGACCCACGACAATAGTCATGGTTCAACCTAATGCACAGAATTTAATTTATAATAAATAAGCATACATGACAGGGAAGATACATGTGCTTGGGCACTCGTTATCAGTTAGGGTGTATGAATGAGTTTGGGAACTGGAAACCTCACTGGGAGAACAAAAGGCACGGGCAAAGTCAGGCAAATCCAAAAAACTGAAGCATCTTGCTGGGATTCTGATTGCCACACATAAAATAGGGATGACAATGATCCTGTTCAATGGGGTGAGGATTAACAAGACCCCGGAAAGGGTGCTAGTGAAGATTAGCCCCTTTGGAGGGTTCAGCCCACACAGGTGCCCAAACCGGTGATGTCCAGTCGTTCTCTGGAGCACAGACCCTCTGGCCACCAGGGCCCTCTCTGTTAAATATTATCCAAACCCCTCCTCCTTCTGCTAATAAATATATCTCTCATTTTATAGCCACTTGCTGACAACGGTGCAGCAGAGCCTGGAGTGTCCTCCCCAAACCGAGGCTGCACTGCAGGGAATTCTGTCCCCCTGCCCTCTCCCACACAGGTTAGTACACATAATTTTCTTAACAGGAGAGTCTGGCTCCACATCTAATTTAAATCTTTGCTGCCCAAGTCTGTCTTCCTCTCTTCTATTCTTGACAAAGCTGGACCACTCCTGCAGCATAACAAGGCAGATGAGAGCAGGCCTCCACTGAAAGCCTGGGTCCAGCACTGCTTGCCACGCTACTCATTCGGGAAGCAGATTTCACATCCCTGTGTCCCAGCTGCCACATGGGCCCTGGCATGCAGCGCCCACAGTGGGCACTGTGGCCGGATGCTGTGACATCATGGGCACAGCTGTTTAGCTCTGCCATCTCACGACCCCTCTGCCATGTCCTTGCCCTTTTCCATAAAAGGCAGTCACAGAGCAGAGACGGGAGACCTTAAGATCCAACAACATCCGTTTCCAGATAGGGAACAATCCTGGGCAATGGAAGGAGTGACGTGGTCAAGGTCCCATGGCCATGTCAGGGCCGGTCTCTCATCTCCCTGCCCAGCCTAAAACTGCTCACCACAGCTCCATTCCATTCCCCTCTGCTCCTTCAGCAGCCCCTAGGATCACGTTGTCCCTCTGAAGCCATTCATCAGGACCAGAAGCAGAATAGTCCATGCTCAAACGATGGTCAGGGTCTAAGCCAAAGTGCTAGATCTGCCTCCCCTACTTTTTACTTCTCAAACTCTCTCCAGGGAAAAACCCACAAGATGCCAAGTAAACATATGTGATGGTTAATTTTATATGTCACTTTGACTGGCCAAGGACTTGCCCAGATTAAACACTGTTTCTGGGGGTGTGTGTGTATGAGGGTGTTTCCAGATGACACGGGCACTTGAATCCGTGGACTCAGTAAAATACATGGTCCTCCCCAACACGGGTGGGCGTCATCCGAGCCACCAGGGACCTGAAGAGAACAGGAGATAGAGGAAAGAGAAATCTGTTCTTTTTTCCTGCCTCACTGACTAAGCTGGGATATCTTATCTTGTCTTCTGCCCTCAGTCTGAGATTTACATCATTGGCTCCTCTGATTCTCTGGCTTTCAGTCTGAGACTGAATTACACCACCAGCTTTGCTAGTCTCCGGCTTGCAGGCGGCAGAACATGAGGCTTCTCACCTCCCATAAACCCATGAGCCAATTTCTGTGACAAATCTCTCTAGACATACAGATACACACACACACACACACACACACACACACACACACACACACACACATATCTATAGGTCTATATCTCTCTAGAAATAGACATCTACAGATAGATTTATTGTAGACATTGGCATACAGATACTGACAACAGAGAGAGAACTCTCTTTCTCTCCTATTGGTTGTTTTTATGGAGAACTCTAATACCCCATAACCTTTTAGAGTCTGTTACCTTTTCTAAATACTCCAAGAGACCTAACTAAGCAAGGCCTCTTCCCAAAATAGCCTGAAGGCCCTAAGATCAGTTGATATGAAACAGGCAGAGGTTGGAAGAACAGTTTCTGTAAATGGTTCCATCCTTGGTGATTTCTGCCAAAGACTGCCTCCTGAGTCTCATCTGACCAGCGTGGTAAAAAAACATGGCTCTTGGGGGCAGAGAGCTCCCCATGGGAAAACTGCATATGTACCTCTATGTACCAATCTACAAACACACACAGGCGAGCGTGTGCACGAGCACTCACGTCAGTCAATGAGTGTTACCCTTACTTTTTAAACTTTAAAAACAAAGAATATTTTTATATATTTTACTCTTCTGTTGCAAGATTTCTGGAGGCCTTGGAGGACAGGAAGTGGTATCTGGAATTTAAAAAAACAGGCAGTGACCTAAAAAGAGGCCAGGCTCCAGGAACAGAGGAAATCCCCAAGGTTGCCCAAGTTCACACCTGGACGGAAACCTGGGATATCAAGCGAAGGAGGTCTGGGGCATGCTGTGGATGATATTCCAAACTGCTAGTGTTTCCTAAAGTGTGTCCACTCTGGGAGGTGTGGATTGAGAATTTCAGAAAGGCAGGGTGGGTGCAGACTATGAAAGACCAGCCAACAGTATGAAACAGAACAGTTCAGATGTGGAATGGCATTTTGTAGTAGGGGGGCAGGGGGGCTTCATTAGGGAGTCCAGTTGCCAGTGACTCTCATTAAGAAAAGCTGGTGGAACAGAGGCTGCTAGTTCAACAAAGTCGGGGACACAGCACCAGCTGTAAAAGGATTCACCCCAGGAAAAACTGTTCCTAATTAACTACTACACAGATTAGAGCCAGCCAACACAAGCTGCTCCCACGTGGGTCAATCTACCAGTAATACAAATAAAGTATCCCTAAAATTACATCTATGAAAGAATATCACTCAATTATATTTTATCCAGAGGTTTTCAAAAGTGCATCATTTGTAGGTGATTGATGTTTGCCACTTTTTTTAAAAAAAGAAATGTCTTAATTAGGGAATTACAGAAATAATAGCTTCTGTCAAGAGGGCAAGAGAACATAAAGACTGATTATTGTCCCATTCATGTTTAGAAAATAGGAAGTAATTAAAGAAAAATATGTATTTACATCCAGGTGTAAATCCTGCACTGCATGGCTTCTCAAATTCGAAGGGACTCAAATATCAATTCCCCACGGATCTTATCAAAACGCAAGATCCTGTCTCTGTGGGTCTGGGTGGTACCTGGGACCTCTGCATCTCTCACCAGCCCTACGTGAGGGCACTGCTGAGGCTATACCCACCAACCTCTGGAGCAAGGACGTAGGAACACTAGGGATCATGTGCAAGCAGTTAATCAAAGATCCATGATGCAGTATGGGTTTCCAGGAAGAAGCATGTTCCCTTACTGGTGAGTTCAGCCTCCTTTATCTTATCTCCACGAAACATGAGGATTATCACCACAGCCAGTCCACCTGTGGTACTACAAATCATACAGGCTCTGCACTCAGTTTTAAGGTGGTAAGAGCCAACGTCTCCTCCAGTTGCAGAGGGTAATTCTGTAGTGTGCCTGGTAAACACTTATGAGGAGTCAGGAGAAACAATGGACACAAATTAAGTCTTGCTTCTGGATTATTTTCTCTTTGTAAGCTTGGCTTTTACAACTGTTGTAAAAGCCAACAGTCCTCCAGCTTGAGGTGGAGCATCTCTGAGCCCTGGTGGCCACATGGACCCTCTAATGAAGTTGGCACTGGGCTGGGAGGCACTGTGTCTGCTGAGCTCAGCACTGCAGTCCAAGTTGCTGGGCTGCCAGGGTAAATCTGTCTAACAGCCGCTGGCACATCAAGCCAATATCCTCCCTTTCTCTGTGAATACCTGCCAAGAACTGCAAGATGCGACAAAAGAATTCCCTCTAAAAATCAGGACTTTCCTTTAGAAGCACTGCCCCTGCCCCTGTCCCTGACCCTGCCCCTGAAGCTGAGTCTGTTAGAAGCCCCCAGAGTGCTGGTTCTGCCATGCTGTTCCCATGTTCTTACACCAGGGAAGCTCACGTTACAGCTGCAGACCTGGCATCCCACAGCCCAGTGGCTGGCACTCTGCCATGGAGAGCTTGGTCTTACTGCAGTATTAAAGCTGCCTGCTCTCCGGCACAGGCAGGCAAGGACTCCCACAGCCCTGGGCCGGGGGTCAATGATGCAGCCTCCTCCTTCCCAGAACTCCAGACATTTCTCAACTCAACCCTTTATAAGCTCCCAGCTTCTCCATTATTTCTGTGGACTTATGGAGCTCAAGGCAGGCCTCCCACTTGAGACAGATCTGCTGTGTTTATGATTATGCTCCTTTGCACAGTGAGGTGAACCCTTTTCCCTAAAACTAGGCCCAAACAGACTGCTCCCACTCTCGTTCCAGAAGCCCTTGAGGACAGCAGCAGGAGCAGGAGAAGAGCTGGTGATAAGAATGGCCACCCCTACTGGTCATGCACCTGCCAGGAAAGAAAGATCTCTGACACTGTTCCCATTTTGTAGTTGTTGAGACTGAGGTCCAAATAAGTCATATGATTTCCAGGTCACAAGCTAGCAGCTGCAGGACCAAAGCCTGCTCTCCATGCAGTTCTATCACTAGCCCCCAACTTCAAGGGGGACCAAGCCTGCCCAAACTCCTTCTCAGACCGCCAACCCTAGCATCTTTCTTGTCAGGCCCTTGCAGTGCATTGTGCCCTCAGAAAATGGGGATTTCCTCTGATCCAGCAATGAGGGGTGAGAAGAGCTGGCAGCCACCACAGCAGGTTGGGAAGCTGAGAAAGCAGGAAGTTGCAGATCACTTCACGGGCCAAGAAGGCACAACTTTATTTCTTCTTCGCGTTAACTGGTGGGCACAGCATTTAGTTTTTTAACATTTAGAATTTCCCATTTCTGCTCACCTATACTATTAATGGGTTTTTCTTCTAGAAATTCTTGGAGGGAATGGGATGCACGGCATCCACAAACACCGAGGAGCCATATGGCCAGGCATCCTTCTCCTCCCTTAGCAAGCAACGGGCAGCGTAGGCTTGGTCCAACCCTTCCCGGCTGCTGCAGGCGACCTTCAGTGTGAGTTCCACTCACCGATGTTCCACTCAACCGATCGACTTACTTCGCCAGTGCCTCCTTGAGAGAAGGGATTTTTTTTGTTTTGTTTTAATTACGGTGCTTGGCACACATGTGCTTAATACATCTGTGAGCAATGTCTCACAGAAAGACTCTGTGAATGAGTCTTTCAGAACCTCCTCTGTCCTCATCTGCACAATCTGGATACAACCATCCTCTGAAGGACAAGGTCCCATCTGCAATGCTGTCTCCCTGCCTCTACTCTGGCTGCTCCTCGGGGCCCAAGCCAGATCTTTCTATCGCAGAACCCCAGAGCTCAGTGTCTGTGCTCAACGCCAAGAGCACCCATCATGCCTCAGCAAAGTCTCTTGGACGGAAGCCATGGACCAAACCCAAAGTCTAGAAAGGCACAGTCAGAATGCACCCTAGAAATCATCTAGTCAGGGTTCTGTCAACACTTCAAATGGCTGGAACTCTCTTATTGAACAAAATCTTAAGTGAAACCCATACACATGTGTGTCTGGCTGCTATATCTGTGTGCATTTATGTACGTATATATGTGTGTACACATATAGAGACCTATAGAAACACACATGTACACATGCATTTTGCCCTGACCTGTTTCTTGGCATCAGCAGTTTCTCTAGACGAAGCAGTTCTGCAACATAGCCCATTGCAGTCATATTTTTAGACAGTAATCCATTTGCTTTCTGTCTGTTCTGGACTAGAGAGCTTCTCTTCAGCTTTAACACAGTGCCAACAGCCCCTGCAGGCTTCTAAGCAGGAGAGTGCCCAGAAGAGCTCTTGGATCTGTGTGGATGACTCTGGCAGTTGCTGCAGAGAGTGGGGGGCAGACTGTGGTGAGAAACACCACATGGACACTACATGGCACCCCAGAGCAGGTGTGAGGAGGACCCAGGTCAGGCTGCTAGTGGGGGGTAGTGAAGGACAGATGCGAGCACCTCTGAAGGGTGCCTTCTATGAGGTGGAGCAAGCCAGGGGGCAGGAGGTGGGGCACCATGAGAATGGGCTCTGCAGCCAGGATACCTGGCAGTGACCCCTCCCCTGAGTAGCTGCAAGATTTTAGGCAAGGGGCCTACCGTCTTGGACCTGGGCTACTTTATTTATAAATTAGGGAAGTGACTATACTTGTCTTGGGAAAGTGGTACACAGCCCCGGGAGCCTGGAACACCCCAGTGTCGACCCATCCCACACCAAGGGAGCCAGAGTCTGGTGGGCCAGGCCCTCAGGGATGTCTAAAGCCCCCAAGAGGGTCCGATGCACCTACCACAGTGGGTTTAGATCAAACATACTAATAACATGCAAAGGGGTAAGTATTGGCAAATGTTAACTATGGATAGACCACAGGCGAGCTACCAGGCAGCTTTCAAAGATCTGAAGAACTCTCCTGTGGAGGGGAAATTATATGTCCTCCATGTGGTCCTAATGGGGGATCCTTTTAAAGTTCTATATTTGAGGCAAATCTGAAGGGCTCACCTGGACAAAGGGAACGGGCCTGCATGTGTCTGACTGAGGTGACACCTATGAGGGCAGGGCCAAGGAGGGCTGTCTTCCCAACGCCCCTCATCCCTTGAGTCTGATTCCTAGGCATTGCCCTGATAGCATCTAGAGGGCTGGGAACTGGTTGCCTGTACTCAGTGAGGCAGGGTCAGGATAGTGGTAACTCCAGCTGCTGGCCTGGGGTGGCTGGGAAACAACCAGACCATTACAGGATGATGTGAAAAGAGCAGCCAAAATAAAAGGAATGGTCAGGTCTGTGGGACCTCCTGAACTATGGCGTGGGTGGTAAACAGGAGAGCCCAGACCACCTGCTCCACAACAACCCAATACCATTAACTGCGGACTTTTTAGTGAAAAGTATAACGAGGGGGAAAAGGCTTCACCTGCTTAGAAGAAAAGCAAATGTTTCCTACTCCCATCATATCATGGCTGTGGAAAGAGAAGCACAAATTCTGAGCTGGCCAGGAAGCCCACCAGGGCCAGGTGTGGTGGTGCCAGCCACAGAGACTTGGACATTCACCTTGTCTGCCCCCAGGTCCAGGCCTTGTTTTCCCAAACTGACTCTCAGAACAGTGCTCTTTCTGTACTGTCCTGAAACTCCTTTTATAATGTCAAATGAATAGGTGAATAGGAAACACACAAGATGCACTGTCAATGGAAAAGACATCTTCCTTGAAGGAAACTCTAAAATCAAGATCCTGGTCAAAGAGTTGGTTAAACATCGGACTCCTGGTTTTGCCTCGGGGCATGATCTCAGGGTCATGGGATCAAGCCTTCAGCACAGAGTCGACTTGGGATTCTTTATCTCCCTCTTTCTGCCCCTCCCCCTACTCATGTGATCTCTCTCTCTCTCTCTCTCAAATAAATAAAAAAATCTTTAAAAAAGAAAAAAAAGACTTTAGTCAAGAGTTGAAAAGTTTGTCCCTCCCTATTTCTAAGACAAATTACTTAGGAGGGAGGGTTTGTGTCTTGATATGGTGTGAACTACACACACACATACATAAATGCATACATACACACACACACACACACACACACACACACACACACAAATACTTAAAAGAACTCTAACCAAATTTTTGAAATCTTCCTAATAGTACAGTTCTTATTCTTTTTGTTCCACTGTCATTCATGGAGTTTTTAATAACTAACATATATATATTAATGTTCAGGCTCTTGGCAGGCGGCAGCCAGCCAGAGAAAGCCATTCTGCCTCAGTCTTGGGCAACTGTACCACAGTCCCTCTGGTCTCTTTCCAGTTCCAGTAACCCACAGACAACCATAGTCTGGAAGATCAATAGCAGCCTAACACTGCATCACAATGCCTACCTCATTCACTTTACTTTGTCTCATTCCTCTCACAGGCCTTTGATCATCTCACACCATCACAAGAAGTGTGACTACAGTAAGATATGTTGAGAGAGAAACCACATTCACATAACTTTTATTACAGCATACTGTTATAATTGTTTTATCTTACTATTAGTTATTATAAATCTATTACTGTGCCTACTATGTAAATTAAACTTTATCACAGGTATGTATATATAGGAAAAAAACATCATATACCTAGCGTTCAGTACTATCTGTGGTTTTAGGCATCTACTGGGGGTCTTGGAATGCATCCCCCATGGATAAACTAGGGCTCAAGTTTCCAGCAAGAAATCCATCAAAAGAAGGCATTTTCCTCCTGGCAGTGGAAGACAAGGGATGTGGAATGCAACAGTGGGTTGATCTGAGGTAATCAGCATGCTAATGGTACCTGCAAAAATAGCACGGCTTTCCCCCTGACATGCCACTCTTATGGATGGAGTTGTGTCCTCTCCCCAGATTCCTATGTTAGAGTGCTAACTGCCGGCACCTCAGAACGTAGTAGAGACGGGGTCTTGAGGTAATTGAGGTAACTGAAGTAAAACATTAGGGTGGGTCCTAATCCAATCTCACTGGTGTCCTGAAAAGAAGAGATGAGGACACAGGCACAGAAGGAAGACCATGTGAGAACACAGGGAGAAGATGGCCATCTACAAACCAAACAGAGAAGCCTCTGAAGAGAGAAGCCCTGTGACACCTTGATCTGGGACATCCAGCCTCCAGAACTATGAGACAAGAAATTTTGGTTATTTAAGCTACTCGGTCTGTGGGACTTTGTTGTGGCACCTTTAGCAAATGAATACACGCACATTTAAAACATAATCTGCACAGAAACTGAGAATTATCCCCATTGAAGCCTTGAGTCATCGCTGCCTGAGATTTCAGGAGACCTCCCCATCCCAGAGCTTGATACTGACAGGTGGGCTGGTGTGTACACTCACTGACTCCTGCAGACAAACGCTGAAAGAGCGAGAACCACCAAGCAGCACTGGGCCCTAAGACCTCAGAGCTGGGGTTTGAGAGCTGGAGCATCACAAAGCTGATGCCAGGCCCTCCTCTCTTCCTGCTTCCAGCCCTGATATAACCTGCATTTCTTCCCCTTTCTTCAGGAGGACTCCTCATGGAGGCTAGGGAGAGCACAATGAGCACTCACTCTGGGGCAGCATGGCCAGCACCTGGCCCGTGCTATAGGGGGTGGGGGAAAGGGTCCTCAGGGCCTGTGGTTTCAGAGAACTGGTACACCCAGGCTTAACCACAGCAGCAAGGGGGTACCGGGTAAGTGCTACCAACATGCTGTCACCACAGGTGTGTGTGTCCTTACTGGAGGAGAGGCAGATCTTTCCTGTGATCTAAGTACAGCAGGAACTTAGTAATCCCATCCCATGCCCCCAGCATGGGCAGTCAGTGAGCACATGGTGGTGACCAACCACTGCCTTTAGGAAGTAGCTTTTCAAACTGACCTACCCATGCAGCTCCTCCAGTGTCACAAGTGCCCAAGTCCTAGTTTTGGGAGCATCCAAAGCTACTGTTAACTGCAAGCATTATTAAAATTTTGATTTGCAGAAATCAAAATTTCTACTGGGGGGTTTGGAATGCATTCCCCATGGATGTGTTCCAAGAAAATTAGAAGAAGCAGTGTCATAGGAAGACTCAGAAGAGGGCCTGACACACAGTGGGTACTGAATGAGTATGAACTGGGACCATTATTCAGGATAGGGGTGGGGGCGGAAAGTCTCATTATTCTTACCACAAGGGTTACAAGCTTTCTGAACACTGACACAGAGCTCCCACCAATTTCAGGTTCTAGGTGGCACTAGCTCCTGGATCTTTTGTCAACAAGAGATTTACAAGCAGTTTGTCAGAAAGACCCCAGTCTCTCAAGGATGCATGAGGTGCAGAAACACTCCAAACAGGCAGGAGCAAGCTACTATCCAAGTGTCCCCAAGCCTTTGGACTTTAATGTTTGAGATGAACAGTCCAGTCCCAGCAACTGAATCCGGCCTTACATGCACCACCTTTCTCTGCCCACTGTTAGCTTCAAAAGGCCAACACTCAGAATACCAAAGATGTATTTCCATGGCCAACACCAGCTCTGCTGGGCCAAGGCGGAGACGTCAACCTTACAAGTCTGTCCTGAACAAAATTTCCTGCCTGATGGTCAAGGCTCCAGAACTCCTGATAAAGGGCGGATAAGCAAACCAACTATTTGAAGTCACATCCAAAACAAACCCAAATCCATATGCTTTGAAGTTGGTCTTTTTTAACCAACAAAACAAAACGGCTCCTTTTTGGACTACAGCAGGTATTACTGCAAAAAGTGAGCCATTACAGGTGAGTGAGAACTATGTTTTTTCCCTCTCACTCAAAGACAGAAGAACCACAGGTAGACATTTTTGTTTGGGTAAGCTGTGTGCACATATGTGTGTGTGCACGTGTGCACTTGTGTGTTTTATGGAAAAAAATGATTTTAAGCTTTGGCGCAATTCTTAACTTATAAAACCCCATCCAGATATACCTAAATGCTTGCTCTCTGGAACTGGAGGGGAAGATTTCTGTCACTGGCAATGACATGCTTTTTATAATGGGAGGTGAGCATATGGCCTTCTGACAGATACACTACTGAAAAACAACCTCAGGGAAAACCAACAAACTAAAAAAGCTTGCTTTAGGTCTGATCTCAGCTTTGTTAAAATTCTCATTGGGGTCTGTTAGGTCACATCATTGGGTACCTTTCACAACATGGATATTCATTAGCAACTTTAAAAAAGCCCTGAGTTTATTTCATTATAGTTGAAACCCAATTTAGATGTTAGAAAATACAGTTTCATCTACACACAAGTAGGTAATTATATCTTCTGAAGTAAAGTTCTTGCTTAAAACAGGATTCTTATAAGCTGTGGTTTATGTTAATATCATCATGAGGGTACAAATGTGTGTACTGATATTTCTGTGTATACATATGCATATATGGTATGTCTCACTACGAAGAGGAGAAATCCTAAGAAGCACTAATATCAAAATGAGAACCAAAGTGCTGCCTTTCACTGGAGGAACACATGCAAATTGAAAGCATTACATAACTTCCCCAGTAATTCTTGGTGAAATGGGAAAATAGACTCTGACAAATTCAGAAACATAATTAGAATAACTCAAAGAAATAAAATGCTGTGGCAGTCAGGGTGTGGTGACTGGTTTCATGTTGTGGAAACAGATTTTCCTCTCACTGGAGGCTCTACTCACAAAACAAGTGGAAGAGATATGACACCAAGTATAGGGAACTCCTCAAGGGGCAAAGTGTTTCCCAGTCCACAAGTGAAGACTGGACTGTCCCAACACCACCCCTCCCACACCTAATACACACAGTGCTCTGTAGGTGCTCTAACAATTCCAGGCTGACAATTCCAGATTCTCCAGGAATGTTGCTTTTACCGGTCAATGTGCTTCTAGAACATCATGTGGGCTACCAGGAAAGAACATGTATCCTCTCCTAGAAGATAACAGGAAGTGATAAGTCAAGCCCTTTTATTTCGTTTTGCTTTCTTCTTTGGAACATACACGGCCATACCTGCACACACATACACGTCTTGCACACTTGCACACACTCATAAGTGTGCGTGCACGAACACACTCATCCATTTGTATGCTCACGTGTATACACACATGTGTACAAACACACTCACATGTGCACACACACATGCTCACACACTTGCATTTAAACATATATATCCATACCCACTTACAGAGTATCAGTTGGGCAGATCTCACATTGTCAGCCCTTCCCACTAGTAAAGGAATTTCTAGCTCAGAAACACACACACACAACTCAAACTCTTTGCAATTCAGCTACATTTAGGAAGGTTGGAATTTGATTAAATTCCTTCTTTTTTTACAGTGAAAATATAATCAAAGAGAAAGACAGCATTTCAAATCACATACCACATAAATAGAACAAAACCTATTAATGCTTTGGTTGTCTTTTTCCTGGAATAAAAAATGTGGGGTGTCTGGGTGGCTCAGTGGGTTAAGCCTCTGCCTTCAGCTCAGGTCATGATCTCAGGGTCCTGGGATTGAGCCCTGCATTGGGCTCTCTGCTGGGCAGGGAGCCTGCTTCCCCCTCTCTCTCTGCCTGCCTCTCTGCCTAATTGTGATCTCTGTGTTAAATAAATAAATAAAATCTTTTTTTTTTTTTTTATTAAAGATTTTTATTTATTTGTCAGAGAGAGAGCGAGTGAGAGTGAGCACAGGCAGACAGAGTGGCTGGCAGAGTCAGAGGGAGAAGCAGGCTCCCCGCAGAGCAAGGAGCCCGATGCGGGACTCGATCCCAGGACGCTGGGATCATAATCTGAGCCGAAGGCAGCCGCTTAACCAACCGAGCCACCCAGGTGTCCCAATAAATAAAATCTTTAAAAAAAAAAAATGCCCACTTCCTATGACACGAAAACATGAAATTAAACATATACAGAGAATGTTCAAGTTTCCATATGTAGTAAGATATTTTTGGATTAATATATCAGGTTAGCCTAGTATTATCAACTTCATGGCATTTAACTGTCCTCATTAAGATCACAGTGCTTTACTCTCTACATGCACTGATATGCTAGACCACAGGTTCAAGGCAAAGAATCTGCAGCAAAGTCATGAAGATTAGAAACAAATAAAAATCTTATATAACCAAATTTATATTTCCCATTAAGAAAACAGTTGATATTATAAAACATGGTATATCTCAGATAATTATATTACCAACCTAACCAAATGGCTTTGAATATCCACAGAATTGAAACTTTAGTCTAAATACAATTGTGTTTTCAAAGTAATTTTCTTCCTTAAAAGCTTTCCTGTTACATATTGCATATCCTTCAACTGAAGTATCTGATTGTTAAGTTCACGAATGAAAATGTCCTACATTATAAACTATGAGCTTAGTGTATGTAAAAGAAAACCATGAATCTTTTCATAAAGGCTTGATATTGACCTTTCCAATTAACAAGTCCAGCTAGCTTTGTCTTCCACTTAGATGATTCCTCTTTCATTCCACAGCAGAGCATGTAACTAATTTAGTTAAAGACTAACAACCTGAAAATCTCCAGGAAAAAAACAGCTTTGGTGTGAGATTTTGCAAACAGTCCTTTTTCTAAACCTCTAGTCTTCCTGTGGTAGAGAAAATTTTGAGAGCATGTATAGGTAGAAACAACAAACAACATAAAAATTTTGTTTCCTACATAAATAGAATGTAAGGTGATAAAGCTCCCTGAATTCTGTCAGGTAATTCAGGGGTGGCCTAACTCTCCCTTATAAAGGAAACTGTGCTTTGTCACTGCCTAAGAGTGCCTGGCACCCAAGAATGTTCCTGGGAATTTAGTAAAAATTTATGTGCAAAATGGAGGTAAAGCCACATCACTGTCTTAGAATCTGTGCAAGTCTAGACCATTAGGTACATCTTTTAGACTCGTGCTTCACAGACTCCCCCAGCCTAGGAAAGTTTCCATACTAGTTTCATCCGTTTTGCTCATGGGGAGCACGTAGCAGGCCACACATGTACACGCCTGTGCACACACCCCCCCACACACCTGAGAAGAGCTAGCTACTCCAGGCTTGTGATTTTAGCTCTTCCTGAAAACCTCATCATCGCTGCTCTAAACAGCCTGAAGCAGATGGCCCTGTGGGTGTAGCCAGGGTTGTGGGTAATAATCCCACAGGTCTACCCAAGAGATAAACTGGAAGAACATTTTTTTCTCAGTAAATTAACCAACATAGAAATCAGTCCCTGAAGGTTCCTCCCTGATACTAACGGCTTGTTCAGCAGCAAGATCTCAGGTCTGGACTCTCCCACTGTCTTCAGGGAGGCCTGTCCTGCTCTGCCCAGTTCCCATCTGAAATTCCAACACCCACCTGACATTTCACATCCCTCTTCCTGCTTTATCATTTACTCCTCAGTGCATATCATTATTTGCAAAGATCACATAAACATTGACAGGAAAGATGCTTGCCTCTTTTGATCAACAGATTGCCTAGAAGCATCCATTTGAAGCATTTGAAGCACAGTATGTGCTTAATAATGAAAAATCACAAAAACGAGTCTCTAAGTATATTTTTATATAAAATTATCAGCCTAAGGAACTCCCATTTTTGCAGAAATCACTGTGCAGATGTTACAGACAAACTAGATGCTTCTATCTGTGTAAAGGCTAATTGCATGCAGACTCATGGGCAGGGCTGTGGGTCAGAATGAGTGTCTGTATATGTGTGTGAGTGTGAGAAAGAGAAATAGAGAGAGAAGCAACAGCAAATGCCCAGTGCAAAAGGGAAGGACTGGATGCTGGAGAATCCCCCCATCCATGCCAACTCAGAAGGTGACAGAACCCAAGACTGCCTCCAGCTCTACCCTGATTCAGGAAGCCACAGCAGGCGGTGCCTTGCGAGAACCTCCTGTCTTCACATTTTCTGTTTTTGGTCTATAAAAGGGTGTGATAATCATTACCTCATGAGATTTATATTTTAAAATATGTGAAGTTGTTTTTAAAATGTCTGTGCTACTACAAATGTGAGAAGCATGATGAGGTCTGACACCAAGGGAGCCTGAACAAATTTGCGTTGTTATCCCAAGAGCTTCGTGTGAAACACTGGGGTTCTCTATGACTTCTGGGATAATGCCAATTTGGCTCCCACTTGAAAACTGTATGTTTATTTTGCATTTCCATGATCTCTTGTTTCTTTTGCCTGAGGCCAGATTGCTAGGTGGTTCAAGGTCCTGGGGTCATTGTCCAGTGTCTGAGGGCTGTATCCTCAGATTCAAGGGTCTGGGCCAGCTGTGCATGCTGCCTTCCTGCTTCTAGTCCATGAATCCTGGGCAATTTCTGCACTGGGAGTCTGCTGGTAAACAAGCCTGAGTCCTTTAGGTATTAGCCCCATTGCCTTAAATCGTTAGACCCTGCAGCACATGAACTGAGTCCCTCTTTTCTTTTTTTTTGTTTTTTTTTGCTCATGGACCAATCTAAGTTACTTATTTAAACCATCTCCTTCCATAAGCAAAGAGTATACTTTTCTGGTCTATGTGCAGAGTCATGGTCCAACCCAGTTCTGTGGTCCCCCTTATTCATCTTCATAGCCGATGAGAAGCAGACTCGCCTGAGAGTTATGAAACAAAGTATGATCATCGTTTACCCAGGGAAAGGGCTTGGACCTGATGTGGAGATGGAGTAGGTGACACACTGAGGTCTCTTGTTCTTTCTGTGATTTGACTTCAGGAAGACAGCATGCTCATACCCTTGCCAGGGAGTACTACAAAGTAGGTGAAGGTCTTCCACGTGCCAGCTGAGCCATCTGCACCCTGGGTGCCACATGGACTGCCCCAGCTGTGCCCTGGACTGGGAAGCCTGGGACTGAGCCCCTACTGCCACTTTGGACCTGAACAGCCTCCGTGCCGCCCACTTTTCCCTTTCTTAGCATCCTTCCCTAAGCAAACAAGCCCTTCAGTAAAGGCTTTCAGAAACAGAGATACTTTTTTTGCCTTGTCAGTAGAGGGCGCTGGAGGGATGCTGCAGGAGAAAGGGCTGGCCTTCAGGTGGAAGGGTGTGTGGATTTGTTCTTCACTTCCCCGCACCCCCTCCAGGGGTCTCCAAGGCAAGGAACTTGTGGTATGTTTATATGTCCAGGACTAGATCTGCCAAATCCTTTTTCAGCTTTCAGCTCAAGGTAACCAGAGACCCCAAGGGTATGGACCCTGACCCCAAGGGGGGCTACATCTCCTTGCACCCTCTCCTGGTCCCTTTGCATGTACAGATCTGGGCTCTACAGGCTGGTTGTCTAAAGAGCCACCACTCAGCCTTTGTCCACTGTAGCAGCTGGAACCACAAGAAGAAGGCAGCATTCTGCCCCGCTAGTGCCTAGTGGCCAGCAGCTGCCCCTGGCACTTTCCAAGTTTCCTGGCTCAGCACTTTTCTGTGGATGGCTGACTTCTGGCTGGCACAGCCCCTCAGAAGCTTTTCTACCATCATGTGAGTAATGGCTGTGCTCCCAGCAATGAAAACAAGACTCAACCTGGGGTGTCTCTTCCCTGGGTAGTATCTAGGTAGGCCCCAGGGCCAGTGACTGCTCTATCAGCGAGGTCTGCTTTCCTGCAAGTCTTCGTTCTCACTTCATAACCCCCACTGGAATTCTTTCCATCAAACTTGCCCTGACTGAATCCTGTGCAATTTCTGCTTCCTCACCAGACCTTAATGTGTACAAAGTCCCTGTCACATTTCTTCACCCCGGTTTTGCAAATTGCTTCTAATTTAGGTTTTCCTAGGGTCCACCACTTACAACTGACTACTCATCAAAATGGCAGCATAGCGCTTTGTATTTGACAGGACCCAGTTCCTCACGTGTCTGAGATACACTAGCTGACTCCATTCTATGAAAACCCACTTAAATACCAAGAACTAGAATGTTCTTGGCATTGTAATGCTGTAGTCAGAACTCTGGTTTTCCAGCTGTCAGGCTTTTAATTTTTTTTTAATTTTTAAACATTTTAAATTTTTATTTTATATTAACTAATTAATTTAAATTCTACCACAATTGACATAGTGTGCAATACTAGTTCTCCAAATGTCAGGCTTTTAAACGCCATAAATTTCCTATCTTTATTCTGTGTGGGGTGGTTCTTACATTTCAGAATAATAACGTCTGAATGGGAGTTCAGCTACCAGAAAAATATTTTCAGACATTTAGAGAAAATGGAAAAGAAAAGAAAAAAGTGGAAAAAAAAATTCCACTAATAGAGACAATATGCATGCTTACTGAAGAATGTGGGTGCTGATAAAGAAACTTTTATTTCAAATCAGAATTCCTTTGGTTGTTAATTTTGGCTATTTAGACTAAATTATGGATCAGCTCCATTTATTTCCTCAGGCATTAATGGGGCACGAAGGAGGGTGATATAGGATGTGTCTGCCTGTAGCCATCCTTAAATAAACATCCAACTTACAAACAGCTCTCTTAGATAAAGCACTACTGAGCTATGAAAAGTTCCAGTTGTTGTTTGGGGAAAAAGTAGGTGGAGGAGGTTTTTAGCTATTACTGGGTTTAGCAACTGAATAAAATTAGATGATGTGAAACATGAAAGTAACTCTTGAGTAACTTAGGAGCTAGGTGCTACACCTAAGCGTTCTCCATTCCACCACACCAAACATGTACACTCTGCTCTCCAGTTTTCAAATTTTCACCCACTAAAGATACATAAGTATTCATGCATGTTACAATCATCTTCCAAGCACCCTGCCCACTCTACCAGGAGGGTAACATTCTAGCCTGGGTAGCCACTGCCTCTTTATAACCCAGTGTGTGCTCAGATGACAAGAAATGAGCCCGCAGTGCAGCTGCCATACTGATTTCAGGCTTAATTCACACACTGATCTGTACCTGGAATTCTGGGCTCTAGTCCAGGAGACTGAGCAGGCCTGGTCGAGAAAGCCTCGAAGTAAGACCATCATTAGGAGAACGGGGCGGGGGGGGGGCTGGGCAGTAGAAGGTGAGCCCCCATTTATTGCCAAACCTTGGAGCACAATCAATGCAGAAGTTAGAAACCTCCAGCACTGGGCCTCAACGGGGCCCTAAATTCCACCAGTGATCTTGATCTGGAATGATGACAGCACCCCATTTTTAAAAATTGCTATTTTTAATATTTATGTCAGCTCCATGTCATTCCAAGAAAGATTTGAGGCAGCTCACAAAAAACCACTTCGCACAAAAGAAGGCTTGGAAAAGGAAAAAAGTAAATGAGTAGTGGCTACAGTTAACAATACTGCACTGTATATTTGGAAGTTGCTAAGTGAGTAAATCTTGAAAATTCTCATCACAAAAAAAGAAAATTATAGCTGTGTGTGCTGTTGGATGTTAACTAGACTTAGTGTGGTGATCATTTCGCAATATAAACAAATACTGAATCTTTATGTTGTACACCTGAAACTAATATAATACTGTATATCCATTATATCTCAACTTCTTAAAAAGAGTGAGAGAGGAACTTGTGGTGGAAATAAGTGGGAGCAGATGCTGGTAATGACGTCCCAGTGCACTGTAGGTTGGAGGGATGTCAGGCTCAGAAGTCCCTATCAGCTGAAGCAAGGTCGGGAGCTTCAGCCTGTGGAATTCTGTCTACAAGTGTGTAGAGGCATCTTTGGTTGTCACAATGAACAAGGGGGATTACGTGTTCACTCATGAGTGGGAGGCAAGGATGCCAGCCCCAAAAGGATCCTGTCTAATAAATATCTCACCCAAATACTGACAGTGCCCATGATGAGATCCATAAGCGTCAAACAAGCCAACCTTTCCAAAGAAGCCTGTCCGGTCTTGAGTCCGGAGCTGCTGCTTCTATGGGAGCTCATGGAGAGATCGCAGTGACAAAGGAAGAAAATCTCCAATGTATGACATTGATTGACACATATGTGACAGAGGAAGAGACTCCCCAGTGGCATCCTTTCTGAAATGCAGGAGCTCATTTCCTTGGGCACTTCTTAAATCCCCTTCAGTACAGACCAACTGCAAGACTCCCAGGCATGACTGAAACAGGCAGCCTACGACAGAGGTGGTGTTAGGAGAATAGGGCTTAGGCTAGCCCAGCTCCCCTCCAGACACTTCCTGATCTCTGACAACTCATGCTACTTTCATTACACCTAGATTTGGACCCCTGCATCCTTTATACAGAACTGCAGGAATGAGAGTGAAAAGAAGGTTGGAAACCCCTGACAGGGTTGGAATTTTCCAGCCACAAGGCTGTTGGTGAGCGCCAGCAGTCAGACACCACATTTCCTTTCCTACTTCTTACTCCACATCAACTGTGTATTCTTTTGAGCTATGGCTGAAGCTCTCTAAAGCAGAATTCAGATACAGAAGATCTGATGCCAACTCAGAAACACCCTTGAGGAGAAAACATTCCAGAGCTACACTCTCAGAATAGGGCATTAGTTCTGCTGTGTAGCCATTTAGCAAACTAGAACAACTAGATAAATGTCAAGAGTCAGCTGGTCATAAATATTCTTTGTAATTTTAAATACTGTTTTGAGAAACTCAGAAATGTACAGTGGAAATCAGAGTTATAAAATTGAGTCCTGTTCCCCATAGTCATAGGCTGGTCATGGGCTCAGGTGGGTCAGGGGTCCTCTCAGACCCTCAGTTCCACACCTATCTACCAGGAAAAGTGGCCTAGCCTGATGAACTGATGGAGGCGGCGAGGCACAGGGGGCAGAGGGCAGGTGCTCTGACGCCCAGAAGTCCAGCATGGGAGGTACCCTATGGACGTGGTGCCCAGGATACCCTGGGAGTATCAGGTCACTTACAAGCTCTGAGAAGCCACGGACCACCTGCCTTCGCTTCAGGTTGGTCTCTCCATCCAGGTTGGCAGTCTCGATGTGGCACAGTCCATCAGGGTCACTGGAGGAGAGCAGCAGAATGTCTGCAGGGATGATCTCATTGCAGCGGAGACGCACAAAATCTCCCACTCGGATTTCTTTCCAGAATCGATTCACATACTGTTTTTCCTCCCTGGTAAAGAAACTGCCATTAACAAGACTGGCAGAAGGTTGATCATACCTTAATCTGTGTGATTGGCACATGCAGCTCATTTAAAAAAAAAAAAATCCTATTTTTACAGTATGTTAAAAATTTCCATAATAAAAAGTATTTAAGAAAGATATTCATAAGGACCCCATATAGTATGACTCCAATTACATGAAACACACAGTATAGGTAAATCCATGGACATAGAAGGTAGATCAGTGGTTGTCAGTGACCAGGAGGAAAGGAAATGGGGAGAAACTGTTTATTGGGTACAGGTTTCCATTTGATTGAAATGTTCTGGGACTAGGTAGTGGTGGTGGCCGCACGACATTGTAAAAGCACTAAATGGCTCTGAATTATACACTTTGAAACGGTTAAAATGTCCACTCCTAGATATCTACCCCAAAGAATTAAAAGCAAGGACTGATAAAGAGTTTTGTACATCCATCTTCATAGAAGCACTAGTCATCATAGCCAAATGAGGGAAACAACAACAAATGAGCCAATAAGTAAAATGTCATATATAGCTACCCTGGGAATATTATTCAGCTGTGAAAACAGAGGGAATTCTCACACATGCTACAACATGGATGAATCTTGAAGACATTTTGCTAAGTAGAATATTGTATGAATGCACCGTTATGAAGTACCTACAATGGCCAAATTCAGAAACAGTAGAACCTGCCTACATCTCACTATCCTTCTCCTATCTACAGAATGAAGATAATAATAGATGCATCCTCTCCACCTCATTCAAGAAGAAGTAGATAGCACATGCCAATCACTCAGAACAATACCCAACATGGCTTTCAACATACAACAGTTACTACTAATGAATACTTAGATGAAATCAGTATTTGTAGATTTCTTCTTTAGATGTTTTTCTACTCTAAAAATATAGGCCAATTAATCCTACAAAAGGGTATTTTTAAGAGTTCTTTCAAGGCAGTTTTGTCCATTTTTACAAGTAAGTACAGAAACATGACTATCTTAACATGATATGCTATAAAAAAATTTCAGAAGAAATCTTTTGGGCTACAGTGTTAAGGGGGAAACAAAATAACACCAAAACACATTTCACTTTAGCCATCACCTACTGTTTCCTGCCCAATAAGATGCCTCTCTTTGCTTGAGCTCCCAGAGAATGTGAATTCAGATATCAAGTCCAGATCTCAAGGTAGTCCAAGGCAGTCACATCTGAATGTGAATTCAGACATCAAGTCCATATCTCAAGGTAGTCCAAGGCAGTCACATCTAAATGACTTCTGAACTTTGGAAGAAGTATTGAGAGTTTTACACATCTATTTAATTCCACACTGTGGATTTGAGGAAACCCAAGGCAAACGTCCAGGAACTCCTAGCCATCAGTTGCCCCAGATGGGAAGAAACAAGTATCCCCTTCCATTTTAAGCCTCTGCATTCTTGTTCTAATTCAAGACCACCAAATCAATGACGTGCAACACACAGCTTGGCCACCATAAAATAAGACCAACAAAGACAAATCAGGTATAGCTCTGTACTCAAAAATAATGCAAGGCAAGACCAAAACACTGGATAGCAACCTTTGGGGATGGTAGAATCAAGCCCTCAAAGTGAGAAAAAATACTCTTCCTGGGCCAACACAACACTCCCCACAAGGCCAGGGTGTTCTTTAAGACTTCTTCAAGAGTTGTGATAAGGTCCCATCAGCCTCCAGCTCGAGGCCAGCTGGCCCTGAGATAAGGCACAGAACTGTCAGTCACCTGAGCCTCCTGTTGGCTCAACACCACTCTGACCTCTTCCCTGTGGACAGATAGCCTTGATGTGTGACAGATGAAACAACATTTTAAAATGTTCCCATTCCCTTTTCTAAAGGTCAAACCTTGACTTTATGATCACTGCAAGCATCAGCTGTTTAGCCCCTCTTCCTTATCATGACCATTTGTTGAGTCCCACAGAAAGTATGGAGAAATCTGAAAAAGCCAATCCTCTTCCAGAAGAAAGTTTCCAAAAGCTCAGTCACCATATAGTCAATAAAGAGAGTAGCATGCACTCAGAGTGAGTGGACAGCCTTCATTTGTGACAGGAGTTGCCAGGAGACGGGTGGTCCCAGACTTGCCCTGGGACAGACACAGGAAGGTGAGGACAAGGAGAAGAGTAGATCTGTCTGTGTTCAGTTTATCTTAACTACATTCCATTTATAGAACTCATCAAACATGAAATCAGTTTCCTTCTGCCTTGGAATCTTAAAACATTAGCTTGCCCACTAAAACATTAGTGCTCCATCGGAGCACTGTTTTTAAAAAGTATCTTACTTTGATGGTGGCCTTGAGTCCCACGGCACCCCTTACAGCCCCCAGTGAGCCTGCAGACTGCAAGCACTGGGTCAGGAGATCCCTGCTGACAGACCTGGTGAGAGGACCCAGGTGAGTCACGGGAAGCAAAGGAAAGCAGGAGCTCAGTGGCTCCAGGATGCCTGAGTGCTGGCTTCTGTGAAAAGGCCCTGCAGCTCACAGGAATTCCAGCAGCAGGATGGGTCCTTGAAAACCCAAACCTGGGAGTCATCTGTGAAAGGAGAGCCACATGATGGAACCCCTTCAACACATCAACAGACCAAAGATTCCCCATCAAAGCCCCACAGTCCCATAGACAATTTCCAGCTGGAACCACCTAGCTGAGTCCGGACCCAACACCAACCCCTGCGATGTCCCTGCTACTTTTCTCTTATCTTTATCATATAATATTATATGTTAAATATAACATATATACTGTACATATACTGTATTATATATTCACATATGTATGTATATGTAATACATATTACAAATGACACATATGTTATATATGAGAGGCCCCTTTTCTCATGAGGAGGGTATAACACTTATTTTTTCCCAGCAAATGATTTGGACACAGGGTCTTAAGTTGAAATGAAGTCACAGGGCATGGTGCTAATCCAGTATGACTGTGACTGATGACTTTTTTTTTTTTTTTTTTTTTTTTAAGATTTTATTTTTACTTACTTGTCAGAGAGAGAGAACAAGCAGGGGGAGCGGCAGGCAGAGGGAGAAGCAGTCTCCCCGCCAAGCAAGGAGACCAATGCTGGACTCGGTTCATGACCTGAGCTGAAGGCAGCAGCTTAACAGACTGAGCCACCCAGGCATCCCTACTGATGCCCTTAGAAGAAGGAGAGACACAGGGAAGCGTGCACAGAGAGGAATGGCTATGTGTGGTCACAGAGAGAAGACAACCATCTGAAAGCCAAAGAGAAAGGCCTCAAGAGAAGCTAATCCTGCCAGCATCGTGGACTTGCAGACTCCAAAACTGAGAGACAATCGACTTGTTTAAGCCACTTGGTCTGTGGTGCTTTGTTATGGCTGCCTGAGCAGACCCACATCTAGTAACTGCAATTCCCATGACTCTTGCTGGAAGGACAGGCTCTGAGGCCACTGTGACAGAGAAGGTGGGGCAGCACAGGAAGCAGGTAGTGGAGGGCATTGCACCAGGGGATTTATCCATAGGCATGTGTCCCTTGCTTCCCCACACATCTGTGCACAGGAAAACACTGCAGAGAAGACAGAAATAAATCTCTCTGACACAATTCTATGTAACACTCACCTCCTAATCACACTCTTCTTCAGGCTTTTCTACACAGCAGGTAAACAATTTAGAACTGCCTTCTATTTCCTCAGGTCAGTATGGGCAAAGCTCAGGGTGGATAGAATGTGTGACCCCTCCCTCTCCATGGCAAAAATCTCAGGAGTGCACAGTGCCCTGTGGCCTTCCTGCCAACTCCAACCCCCACCAGGCTGAGGCCGGCCTCCTTCAGGAACCTAGTACTCTCCTGAGATACATGGCTTGTATTTTTTTTTACAGTGGCAAGGTTTGGTATCTCTAAGTCCTCAATACTCTTGATTCCTTCACAGCATTTAGGAAGTAGTAGTATTTAATTTTTTCCACAGAATATTCCTCCTAAGGACAGGTGATAGCCATCCCATGTGCCAATAGGATACTAAGATGGCCCCAAGATCCCTAGCTCAGTCCTGGTGTACACACCCCTGCCAGTCCCCCTGAGTGATGCAGGAACTGTGAATGTGGTGGAAATCATTCCTGCTGATGTAACTGGGGTGACCAATCAGCAGACTGTGAGCCAGTCAACAGAGAGACCATCTGGGTCTCTGAGAGAGCCACAGGAGTCCCATAAATCTGACCCTAAGGCCAGAGACAGGAAGACAGATGCTGAAAGTGGCCATATGGACAGGATGAGAACACATGGTCTCAGTCCTACCTACTGGAGCTGATTTATACCAAGATCCTACAAGAGCCTGGAAGAGGACCCAAGTCTCAGACAAGACCACAGCCCCAGCCTACACCTCAACTGTAGCCTGGTGAGACTTTGGGCAGAGGACCCAGCCAACCCAGGCCTGCACCCCTGATGCCCAGAAACTAAGTTAATATATCTGCATTCCTCTTTTTGACAAACAAAATCCCATTAGTTTCACATGTACATCATGGTGATTTGATATTTTTATTCATTACAAAATGATCCCCATGATAAGTGCAATTACCATCTGTCACCACAGAAAGTTATTACAGTATTATTGACTATATTCCCTATTCTGTACATTACATACCCATGACCTATTTCTTTTATAACAGGAAGTTTGTACCTTTTAATCCACTTCACTGATTTCCCCTGCCACCCAACCCCGCCCCACTCTGGTAACCAAATGTTTATTCTCTGTAACTATGAATCTGTTTCTGGTTTCTGTTTTGCTTTGTTTGTTAGTTTGTTTTGTTCTTTAGATTCATTTAAGTGAGATCATACAGTATTTGTCTTTCTTGACTTGTTAACTTAGCATAATACCCTCTAGGTCCATCCACGTTGTTGCAACATTGTTTTTAATTGCTGAGATTGCAAGGATTTGTTGCATAGCAATAAAGAATTAATATGACCCATTTCCATCTTCCACACAGCAGGCACTAGATGCTTCTCCTCCTGGCAGCTCAATCTTCTACAGTGTAACAAACTAAAGATTCTACCTGCAGTTACGCAGTTTTATAACCGGCATACTTAAGGAAAAAACTACTTCACAAGAAAGGAATGCAGAGCAAGACTGGTTAAAATCCAAACGCCCACAAAGTAGAAGCCCATCAGAGGGTATGAGTAACATATTAAAATGTAGGGAAACCCTAGGGCGCCTGGGTGGCTTAGCTCGTTGAGCATCTGATTCTTGATTTTGGCTCAGGTCATAATCTGTGTTCTCAGACAGATCAGCCCCTAGAATCTCTGTTCTCAGATGAATCAAGCCCACATCAGGCTGCGTGCTCAGCGGGGAATCAGCCTGAGGTTCTCTTTCTTTTTCTGCCCCTTACCCTACTCACCCATTTTCTCTCTCTCTAAAATAAATCAGTAAAATCTTTAAAACATGGGGAACTCCTGAAGATGTGCAGTCTTGAAATAGTGGCTATAAATAATTACAAACATGGCACATGATTGCACCACAGGAATGACAACTGGCTCTTCTAATTAGCTGCAAATCCCTGCTCATAATTCCTGAAAGGTCTGAACTCAGATGGCTGAATGAAGATTTCAAAGGTCATAAGTGAATAAAGTATGATTCTTTTGAAATGAGGGCAAAAAGGGGGAGGTGGATTGCTAAAGATGTCTTATATTTAAAAGAACCACATAAGAAGCCATAGACAAAAGCGAGTCTTTTCTTAAAAAGTCCTGGCACTGTTTTTGTTTTTTGTTTTTGTTTGTTTTCTGGACTTTTTTAAATTTTGTTTTCTGCACCGACCACCTCACTTTAGGGCCGCTGTTTCCTCAGCTAAACAGTGAGATGTTACACAGATGATTTTGAAAATCTGTTCTGAGGCTAATGTGATCCTTTGAGATTAATAGATCTCCTCTTCTGGGAAAATCTATTACTAACATTTTATAATTAGGCGTGCTGAGCTTTGCAGTTCTCATCTGACCCTTTTTCTTTTTTTGGTTCAAAACAACACAATGAGGGGTGAAAGAATAAGAAACCATGAGGATGACGAGTGACCAATTTTATTTGAAGACAAGCAGTCTTTGTTTTAATAAAATTAGAATAAAATTTTAAGATCCCTTAATTCATCATTTTTGGTTATTTAATGTTTAGGCTGAGTTAAACTATTTATTTGTACAAGTTAGGTTTTTAAGGTTCTTTAGTAAATAATTCCTTAAGAGGAGGTAGCTAACTTAATAGAATTTACAGGAATTACTTTAAGGAGCTGAAAGCATGTTTTCCCTGGAGATCTCTATTACTTTCACAGAGCTCTTCTTCACAAATACAGGTTCGGGATATACTGTCTAAAACATCTTGTTAAGGTTTTCTTTTTTGAAAGCATCAGAATCTTCACCCATTGCAGCCTCACTGACCCCTGACCCCTCCAGTGTTTAAGGTGTCTCTGCCATGGTTCAGGGTTTTCAGGGATGTATTTATAAATCTCTCCAATGTAGTAAAGGCGGATCTATTTCATAAAACCAAACAAACTTTGATCAAGTTAAAAAAAAAGGGGGGGGCTTTGCAAAAAATGAAGGAATCATACTTTCACCTTTAATATGTTGTTTTCCAGGAGATTTTCATTTAGGTTACTGGCTATAATTTTCTCTAACAGTAACAGAGCATTTTTTTTTTTTTAAGGTGACAACAGATTCTGAATTTGCCACAACCAGTCAACATCCTTGGTGACCCACGGCCACTCCTTGTACAAGGACAGTCACAACAATAATTGGATCATCACTGATCCCCAACCCAGTCTCTGAATATATGAACAAACTCATTCTGTTTTATTTAAGAGTTCTCCCAGGCTGCAGAGAGGCAAACTCACTGCTGGTTCCACACACAAGTTACTCCTCATGTCATGTAATATGACATGATCATTCAAGTTCTGTGACACTGAGTAGTTCTGTGACATTCAAGTTCTGTGACACTCAACACAGAGTAGCAGTGGCTGTTTGCAGGACCACGCTGCCCACAGAACACAGGGCTACGCGCCTGGAGCTGCCACTTGCCAGCTTCCAGGGCATTTTACAATTGGAGATGCTTGCCTCTTCTATTTTTGGTATTTGACAAGATGAATGAAAAGTTCAAAATGCCTATAACATGTGTAAACATTCTATTTTCTTACCCTTACATTATCTAACAACTTCCTATGGCCATATATTATTGCATACATTCCCATGTTGTAAAAATGTCAGTTTTAATTCAATGGCAAATTATTTTCACAACAACACATGGGAACCCCACTCCTGCCCTCCCACCATTCACCACACTCACACCCTGTTCACCTGCTGGAATGGGGGTGGACAGGGTAACAGAGGCACATCTCACTTGCCTCCCATGCTTTCTCTTCTCCTTTAAAAGTGTCTCTCCTCTAACAAGACTAATCCACAAAGGAATACCTTGGGTAGGGATGAGGAAGAAAGAAAGAAAGAAAGAAAGAAAGAAAGAAAGAAAGAAAGAAAGAAAGAAAGAAAGAAGAAAGAAAAGAAAAGAAATGCAAGGTTTTGGGGGTTTTTGTTTATTTTTAAGGTTTGGGCACTACAGGTTTTTTTTTTGTTTTGCTTTGCTTTTTTTGTTGTTGTTGTTGTTGTTGTTTTAAGATTTATTTATTTATTTGACAGACAGAGATCACAAGTAGGCAGAGAGGCAGGCAGAGAGAGAGGAAGGGAAGCAGGCTCCCTGCTGAGCAGAGAGCCCCATGCAGGGTTCCAACCCAGCATTCCTGGACCATGACCTGAGCCGAAGGCAGAGGCTTTAACCCACTGAGCCACCCAGGTGCCTCAGAGCACTACAGTTTTTAAGTACAATTTAATGCCAAAAGGAAGAGCACTTGTTTTGGTTAGGGAATTGGGGACTGATTCCTAGACAAGGGGATATCTGGATTTAGATCCTCGAGGATGAAAAGAATCTTCTTCCTTTTTTTTTTTTTTTTTTTTTTTTTTTTAAGTTTTTAAAACTTGAGAGAGAGAGAGTACAAGTTGGGGGGCCAGGCAGAGGGACAAGCAGACTCCCTGCTGAGTGTGGAACCCAACATGGGACTGGAGGCTGGGCTGGATCCCAGAACCCTGAGATCATGACCTGAGCCAAAGTCAGATACTTAACTGAGCCATTTAGGAACCCCAGGGATGAACAGAATCTTAGCCTAAAGCCATACCCCATGCTACCTCAAGAGAACTACTTACACAAAAGGGTGGAATTTAGGCAGAGACTAGAAAGGCAGTGCCCAAATCAAAGATAAGGCAGAGTTGAATCAAAAGATGAATCAAAAGAGATCATGAGGGAAGCCTGGGTGGCTCAGTGGGCTAAGCATCTGCCTTTGGCTCAGGTCATGATCTCAGGATCCTGGAATCGAGCCCCACATTGGTCTCTCCACTCAGCAGGAGTCTGCTTTTCCCCATCACTCTCCCTATGTGCTCTCTCTCTCTCTCTCTATCTCTCTCTCAAATAAATAAATAAAAATCTTCAGAGAAAAGAAAGAGATCATGAGATTCAGAAATAGAAACAGGAAGAAAAGATGGGCATGGAAGTTTGACTATATAATCAATGTGACTGGACACCACTGTGAATGATTAGATGAAAATGGGCATGTCATAAACAGACATTTCTCCAGAGAAGACATAAAATGACCAACAGACACATGAAAAAATGTCCAACATCACTCAGCATCAGGGAAATAAAAATCAAAACCACAATGAGATACCACCTCACATCAGTCAGAATTACTAAAATTAACAAGTCAGAAAACAACAAATATTGGCAAGAATGCAGAGAAAGGAGTTGCAATCACTCTGGAAAACAGTATGAGTTTCCTCAAAAAGTTGAAAATAGATACACTACCAGCAATTTGCACTACTGGGTATTTACCCCAAAGATACAAATGTAGTGATCCAAAGCCATAAAATATGGCTATGCTCTAAACACCCCAATGTTAGGAGCAGCAATGTCCACAACAGCCAAACTATGGAAAGAGTCCAGATGTCAGTCCTCCAACAAATAAAGGGATAAAGAAGATCTGGCATATATATACACAATGATACGTATATTACTCAGCCATCAAAAAAATGAAACCTCCCATTTGTAACATGGATGGAACCAGAGGGTCTCATGCTAAGCAAAATAAGTCAGAGAAAGACAAACATGATAAGATTTCACTCATATGTGGAATTTAAGAAACAAAACAGATGAACATAGGGGAAGAGGGAAAAATAAAGTAAGACAAAATCAAAGAGGACAATAAACCATAAAAGTCTCTTAATCATAGGAAACAAATTAAGGGTTCCTGGAGAGGTGGCGGTGAGGGAACGGAGTAACTTGATAATGGACATTAAGGAAGGCACGTGTTATAATGAGCACTGAGTATTATATAAGACTGATGAATCACTGAGCTCTGCCTCTGAAACTAATAATAAGCTATATGTTAATTGAATATAAATGAATGAATGAATGAATTGATATGTGTAGCTAGAATGTGGATATTACTGACCTTACCCAGAAGTGGGTCTACTGTGGGAAGGAACAGATTCTAATTGTGATCTCTTTGACAGCTTCAAAGACAAAGGCAAATAAAGATAGGAACTTGGAGCTCATGGCATGCAGGTGATCAGTCCCCTACTGTAGATACCATCACTGAGATTACCAGAGATATCACCTTCTAGTATCTTTTTTTTTTAACACCTTTTACTATCTTCATAGAAGGAAACAGTGATGAGAGTTGAAAATGGGGACCATGAAGGGTAGGTAAGTGATGAGGCAGGGAAGCCAGAATGGTAGCTGGACAGGAATCCAGAGTGCCGTGCCTTCCGTTGCCATATTTTCTTTTTTTTTTTTTTTTTTTAAAGGCAACATTTTGGCACAGACCTGAAATGGCATAACCACTAAGATCAAAGGTCGCCTTTCCAAACAGTTCTGGTACTTTGTCACTGTTCAGACTTATTCACCACTGGAGCACATTTCATGTGAAGCTCAAGTGAGAGTTCAGTCTTTGGAAAGACTAAGAGATGTTGTCTAGAAATGGACCTCCTTTCTGAAAGTGTAAGTCTTTCAGCCAATGCCAGCTAGAGGTCTAGACACCAAACCCTGTCAGTTTTGAGCCATCATTATCTTAATAATAACAAAAGAACAATAAATACAACTTCCCTCAACACCACTCATTATGAACCAGGAAATGTGCAGAGCATTTTATATCCTTTATTTCAGTGAGTCCTCACACAATCCTAACATTAGATTCCCATTTACAGATATAGAAACCCCGAGGTGGAATGACCTACCCAAAGTCACAAGCCAGGAAAACAGACAAAGGACCAGGGGCCATGAAACCTCCCAGACATCTGGTTTTGAAAACATATCTGATCTGGTGGCTTAAAAGAGGAACAACTAAAACTCCTAAAGGAGTTGACTGGTGAAAACTTTGCAAAATTCCAAGCCAAAAACCTGTATTTTTTCCTTTTAAATTATGTAGCCCAGATACCAATGTGGTCTGAAAATAAGAGTGGAAAGGCAGACAGTTCCAGGCCTATGCAGTGTTTGACACAGACACAGAATAACAAATCTCTGCCCATTGCCTAAACACCTGCCTATTTGCAAACAACCAGAATAGCCATGTTTAGAAGTCACAAAATTGTGGTCTCTGCTACAGATGGGAAGTATGCCCTAAATGGGCCTTGGCAGATTGAGAGATGAGCTCGTCAATAACTGAGACCACTTGTGGCCAAGAGCCTCTGAGCTTTGGCATCCTAAAGGACACCACCCACTTTGGGCCTCTGACTGGGGAGACCCCTCTGGGACTGAAGGGCAGTTGGTGGGTTGTCACTGAGGCAGGAGAACAGTTTTTTCACACGGCTTCAGGATGACCTGATAGCTTTGACAAGTGCTCCCAACTTGGGTTGGGCACATGTGGCCCTGTGGGAGACAAGGCTCAGACCAAACTGCTCATCTTCAAATACAGCAGCTCCCCTACCACAGGCATCTTACAGGTAACTTCTGTGCAAAGCTGCCCCACCCTTTCCTGAAAACTCCCTCCCCCAGAGAATATTTATAAACAATCTAAGCAGCTGGCTCTGGAATGATCAATAAAGACAGATGATGTCTCACATCTGGCCAGTACTCCCACTGAGGGTTAGAAGCCCCAGCACAGGGACTTTCTTGCCAAGTTAATGACTCACCTTCTACTAAGAGGTGCAGGGGAAAGAGAGGGCTTAGGGTTCCAGAGCCTGAACTTCAGCACCTCAGGTTCCTGGTCTATAAATGGGGGTCTGTCTTCCCTCAGAAACTGTTCACACCTAACACCCAGCAGCCTTCATTCTGGTCCCATAGGCTTCCTGCTCTCCACGTGGGCATCAGACTATCCCCAGGGACCTCTCAAAATAGGCCACAGTCTCTATTTTGACATCACTTTCCTTTTTTGTTTTTTTGCATGATTTCTTCCTAGTATTATTTTTGAAGCAAGTGTCTGATTTTGACTAATAAGGTCAGAAATACTGCAAGTGACCAACAAGTTAAACCTTACATTTGATTCATGGTTTGGACTTACAGCGAGAGCTACTATTTTGTTTTCTTAACTTAGAAGGTATAGTTATTAATAGCAGTTAAGGGAAACAGAGTACCCAGATGGGTAGAAACATATTGAAAATTAGATTACATTCTTAACACCATTCTATACTGTTTCATTGGCACAGAGCAATTAATCCCTGTAAAAAGAAAGTTCTTTCCTAAACATCAAATTGATTTTGGCATGTCAGCTTTTCACACACATTTCCTGTTGGTAAAACACTCTATGGTGGAGACAGGCATGTTGCAACTAAAGTTGTGTTTCATTTACTAAACCAACAAAACCAGAACTGGAAGAAATTTCTGGAAATTTTGTATCTTACAGACAAGAGAGGTGAATGCATCATCATCTTCTCTTGAATAGTTCAAGGTTGAGCTAGGTTCAAAGGTAAAGTATCTAGAAAGGTCTAAAGAACACAACTTTAAGAAAGAAGGAAGACCACAGAATGAACTGAACATGTCCACCAACTAGACTGAGGCCTCCCCAGCCTGGGCAGGATTTAGAACTCCCGGGGCCGAGGAAAGGGAGAGAGCTGCACAACACATTTTAAGCAAACAGAATGAAGGAGAAACAAGGACACAGCGAGGCAAGCCCTAAATGGGAGGTTCACGGCAAGAGATCCAAGAACCTCGTAGAATAATCATCAGTGCCAAGCCCTAATGCCTTGGGGATAAAAAAAATCCTTCATGGAATTTATTTTTCACATTGTAAACAAATGAAGGCATGTGTGCAGAACACAGAGAAAGAGACAGAGACGGGAAATTCTCACAGCACTTTAAAAAGATCCATTGAGACTCTAAAATTACCCCAAATTCAATAAACCCTCATTACACAACAGGCAGAAGTAGAGAGTCCAAAATGAGAGACAATGGTTTTAAAGCAGGGGTTCTCAACCTCAGCACAAACGGTATTTGGGCCGGATAATGCTTTATCATAAAGGGCTGGCCATCTCACTTTGCAGCAACCCTGGTCTCCACCCAAGAAACGGCAGCAGTGTGTCTCTCCCCACAAGCTGTCACAGCCAGATATGGCTCCAGATGTTGCCAAATGCCTCCTGGGGGATGAAATCATCCCAGGTTAAGAAGCATTGCTTCAAAGCACCTGGGACAAATATTCTGGAAATGGATTATTAAGTCAATATTTACAGGCCCAACATATTTTAAAAATTATATACATGAGAACTCAGCACTGAAACATAAATGGCAAAATCTGCTGCAGGAGCTTGACCCAAATATGTTGTGCAACATCCAGAATGTGTCTTCTTTCTACCCTAAATTGAAACATCTGCTCCTCTGGTGAGACACAGTAATGGCTTCTGAAAGTCAGAGGCAGTGAGAGAAGATACTTGGGAGTGATTTTTCTGCAGTGAATCTTGTGATAGCAAAGTTACCAAAAGTATGGTAGTTTAACCCATATACATCAAATGTATTTTCTGAAAATACATTTATTATCTTATTCCAGATATCTCCTAAAAGCTACATGTATAGTAAGAAATGCTCCAGATATGTGTAGAAGCACATGTGTGTATGGAGGAGACTGCACAAACGAGTCAAGATGAAGAAAAATATTGATGCCTTTGAAATAAAGTCAGTGCTTAAGGCTGCCCTCACAGAACTCTCCCATAGAAAAAGGACCTCAGGCTTCTTTAGAATGAAGATGAGAGAGATGTATTTTCTCAGCCTACACTGTACTATGCTGGGACCACACAATTATTTGCTACAATGCAATACTGCCTATCCAGAAGAAATAGTTTTTTCCTAAGAAATGTACTAGGTTGTGACTGCAAAATGATACCTTAAAAAAAGATCACTTAGAAACCCCTGGTGAGTTTCAACATAAAACTTTTTTTTCTTTTTCTTTCTTTTCTTTTTTTTTTTTTTTTTTTTTTTGGACAAATCATTTCTACTGCAGTCTTTCCTGAATTTCATGGGATATTCCCAAAATAGCTCCACAGACATCAGGGGATCAGATTAATCATCTCAATAATAATACTATTACCGCCATTCGAGCACGTAATAAACACTTCAGGGACACTTTAAGTTGTCAAGGTAATTTCTTCTACATTAATTCACTTGTTGGTATGGTATTTTCACAAAATGGGCAGAAGTAATATGACACACATTCTTGCAGGCAATACTCTAAAGCTGAGAGAGGTCCTGTGTTTTTAATAATTTTTCCAAAAAGGTTGCAACAATTCATATTTCTCCACTGGTATCTAAGAGTACCAGCCCCCTTACTTCTGTAAGCAATAGCTGCTTCTTTCTCTCTTCAAAATCTCCCTGCCAGTTTGATAGGCAGGACAGGACACTTTAGCTTCCTATCTGCATCTCCCTGACTCTCGGGCCAACTGACTTGTTCTTCTGGGAACTGACGCCTATGTTCCCCTCATTTTTTCCTATTGTATTTTTGGCTTCCTTCTTGACAACTTCATTGTGAGAAATTTCACATTAAAAATATTAATCTCTTTTCTGTTTTCTGCCTTGAAAACAAATTTTTTCTCTCAAGAATTATGGTTTTATGTTTATTTTGTGGCATATTTTGTCATAGAACAGTTAAAATTTTTATTTAGTTAAATATGCCTGGCTTTTCTAGGCCTGGCTAAGGAAGTCTCCTGTGCCCCTGGTCTGTAACTGTAGCTTCCTTTTTCTTTTTTTTTTCTTTTTTTTTTGGAGGGGGGCAATGGGGAAGAGTACAGAGTTCTCTTCATATTTCAATGTTCAGACCAACTGATACTCATTGTTATAAGGCACAGCCAAAGGGTCCCATGTTGTTTCCTCCACATAGCCAATTGTATAAGCAGTATTTATTAAATAATCGTTTTTCCAAGGAACTTAAATACCTTCTCTAAAATTCGCACAGACAATATCATTTACTGGTTTACCTACCACGTTCAGGCAATCAGCCTGTCATTTTTCGTGTCCACTGTGGTACCTCTGGTTAGATGGCACAGTATAGATCGAATCAGCTCCAGCACTGGGTGCCCCTCTCTGGAGAAAAGAAGCCCCAGGGCAGCCAGCCCAGCAACCGGTATGACTGCTGGGTGGGCTCCTGTCCTTACTCTGCAGGGCACCTGTGAGCCACATGCACTTTAATGCTGTAGCCCTGGTTCCGCTAACTGGTACCAAGTCCTTTCTTCATCTTTTAAAACATGTCTTGGCTACCCTGGAGCATTATACACTTTTAATCAGTTTTATTCAATTCCAAGAGAGCCTTCTAGGCAGAATCGTACCACACACAGGCATATTCCTCTCAGGAGAACTGGGATTATGACAGCATTCACTCTCCCACCCAGGGACCCTCGAAGCTTTTCACTGCCTAGTGCTTGCTGACATTCTTCAGAAAGGTACTACACTTTTCTTCAGGAAGGGTTTGAGCCTTTCTTTTTCAATTTATTCTGAGGTATTTTACAGTTTTTGGTCCTATTTTCACTAGCTGATCGTGCCTTCAATTACAGTGAGCAGTTCTTTGTGTGGCTACAAGTCTCCCCACCCTCCTGCGGGATTTCTCTTGTTCAGACCATCTTCCTCTCCCTGGTGTCTAGGCCCCTTTGGTGGAATGGTTACTATACTTGGTTAGCACACCTTGATTCTGCTCTGCTCTCTAAAGTGATGGCCGGTCCCCTCCTGTGGAAGGTGAAGTGGCTCCCCAGCTCAGTGGGGTTCCTTCACCCAGCCTTCGCTGGCAATCTCTTCCAGCCCCAAGAGCAAGAAAGATACCAGGGACCAGCGCATCTGGTTACACTTGCATGCACTGACAGTCAGTCACCTTCCTCACTGAAGGGAAAAGACTTCTGTTGGCCCAGGTGTTTTCCAAGATACTCTGCCCTGTGGGGACCTACCTCAGGACTCTCCCATGGTGTTCTCCCGTGCTCGCAGCCCATAGTGGGGAAGCTACACCAGTGCTCCCCAGGACCCAGATGGACTCAAAACTGATCTAGATGCAAGGAGACGTATGCCCCAGGGGGTTGTGAGGTTGTAGGGGAAAAGGGTTTGTATGCAGGCCACCATTTCCCCAGAGTCCCTTGCTTGCTCTGAATCAAAATTTGAAAGGGAAAAGGTTTCATTGATGACAATTATTTCATTGATGCCTCCCTCTCATTTGATATTCTGACGGGACTAAAACCCAGAGAAGCAGAAGAAGAGTTTTCTTACTCAATGGCCATACTGGGTATGTGTAGCCCAAACTGTCTCTCAGTGCAACTCTGGGAAGTCTTCCTGAGGCTTACTGAATGGCCTTTACCTCCAGATCAGTCCCTGACCCACACAACCCTGGGTTTCTCCCTCCTACACAGAACTAGAAATCAGGCAAGCAACTTTTCTCTATATTAAGCATTTCTAAGAGAATCAGTACAATAACATTTCTCCAAAACATATTAAAAATGTCCTTCAATTATGACAGGCTACAAAGCATAGTCCATGAAAGACCTCAAAATAAGCAATGCTCTTCTTGGAGACATAGCTCCTAGAACAGAAGGAATATTAAAGTATAGATCAAACTAGGCTATGATGACATAATTCCTTTGGTTGCAGTTTGTGTGGTGACATAAGACAACTTTGGGATTCACAGCTTAAGAGCCAAATCCCAATACTTCCCAGTAAAGCAGTAATGGCAGCAGTAACCTGGGGAAAATGATTTCACCCAATAATTTTCTGACAACAATCAATAATGCTGGAATTTAGAAGGAATGGTGAGCTCTTTGTTTTCTGCCTTGGGTACAAATATGGTATGACTGGCCATGCTGATCGTCCCCTGCACACCATGCAAGCCAGTCCCCATGAAGGCCTCTGCAGAGTCACTATTTCTATCCCTTTTCTGCAGTGCCCCTGAGGAGGTGACATTCCCATTTTAAGGATGAAGATACTGAGTGGGCCAGATGGCGTGAAGTCAGTGTTCCAAAGCTCACAAGGAGAAGTCAGGAGACCTACTCCAAAACTAAAGTAACCCTCGCTTTCTAATTTTAGATTATTAGGGGGAAAAATGCTGAGAAATGGGAATTGCTAAACTCTGTATGTTTTTGCCAGTCTTTATTTAAAAAAAAACAAAACAGGAGCTCCTGGGTGGCTCAGTTGGTTAAGTGTCTGACTCTTTATTTTGGCTCAGGTCATGATCTCAGGATTGTGAGATTGAGCCCTGCCTTGGGCTCCATGCTAGGCATAGAGCCTGCTTGGGATTCTATTTCTCCCTCTGCCCCTTCCCCTGGACTCCATGCCCTAAGCAAGCTCACTCAAGCTTTTTCTCTCTCTCTCAAAAACAAACAAACAAAACAAAACAAAAAAGATAACTCAATTGAGAAAGAAACAAAACATTTCTCTAATCTTCTTTGGAAAATTGAGCAGGATAAAAATGGTTACATACAAAGTGCCTTCTGTCACTTCACAAATACACAAAGATAAGAAGCATGGCCTTCTGAGGAACTGCATCATCCAGGAGTTTCCCACCAATCAGAACCAAATCAGTCGTACACCTGAGCCCACCCCACAAGGCAGATAACTGTCACACAGGTCCACAATTGGGAAAGATCTATGCCAACCTCTTATCTCTGGTCTAATTTGAACACGGAATTGTAAATTTTAAATGTGGAAATATTGACGAATCCAATCCTAGTGATTTGGGATTGAAAGGACTTGTGAATAAGAACAAAATATCATTTTTTTCAAGAACAAAATATCATTTTAATGTTTTTGGACTTCTGCTTATATCTTTAAGAATCCAAATGCCACTGAATTAGATTTATGATTTTGGCTTCAGCAATGCACTGTTATCCATATCACTCCTGTTATTAGTAGTATGTATTTTCCTGATTGCACCAGCTAGGTACTAGAACTAAAATTATTGCCTAAAAATATTTCTGTAGAAATTTTCTTCCTTAACCCTGGAGTCATGTGTCATGAAATCCACTGGGAAAAATGTGACCTGTGCAAAGTTTGTTTTATACCAACAAATAGGAGCCCAGCACCCCTCTACATCCTTCCTGTACACTGCCATGGATCTGTCATGACCCAGGATGCACACACACAGCAGTGCCCAGATACCTGAAGCTCCCACAGCGGGGTGCTGGCTAGGGAGTTTAAGAGGTGTCCCTGTTGGTGCACAAAATCAGTGCCAAGCGTCATCAGAGAGTAGTCATCCTCTTTCATAATGTGGCATCTTTCCACAGGGGGATGTAATAGATCCATTCACAGGTAATCCCATGGCCAAGCAGACATCCTGGGAATGGTCTGGACAGGTGTTCTCTGTCTGCAACCTGCCTGGTATTCCCCTGGGATGGGCCAACTGGACTGTAGGACAAGTCCCTGGGCAGAGGACAGGAGTAACAATAAGTTGAACGTCCCTCTCCCTCTTTCGGCAGCTTCAGGAACTTTAATAGGTTGGATATGTTATTTTTCCAAAAAAAGAATTCACAAACCACAGACCTTTGTGTACAGGACTCCTCAGTGGCAAGCCAAAAGGTTCTGATCCCAGACCCCTCCACTCCTTCTCCTATCACCCCCTTCCCCTCCTCCACTTTGTGGGTAACGAGGGCTGCCTGAGGACAGCACATGGTGGCTCGCTGCTCCCTCATCCCTGTCTTCCCTGGATGCCTTCCAGGACTCTGCTCCCTTGAACTCAAGTCTATCTCTGACTTCTCTATTTTGGGCTACTTTTTTTTTTTTTTTTCCCCTTTTAAATCACAGACTCAGTCCTGACGGAGATGGAATGCCTTCCGAAGAGTGGGCAAGTTTTCAGGCCCCCTCCAGTGGGGATGGCCCACAGTTGCTGATGCTCCCCCTCCCCTGGGGCCAGGGCTGAGCCTCTTCTCCGCTCTGAGCCAGGGATAGGACAGAGACCACAGCACAGACCAGAGGCACCACCCTGATTTCACCCTTGTCCAATGTTCCACATCCTCCAGGAAAGTACATGGAATTAGGCAGAACACGAGTCACACAGAGAGACCATGCTCACCATAGTAAAAACTTTCTGACAACACAGCTAAATTTAAGACTTCTGTGATGATTACAAAAGGGGTCTTACGCTTCTTCAAAACTTAACCCTTGCATGGACTCTTAAGGCAACAAAGCTGGGATACGGACTTTGTTAATGGCCAAGAAAGAACCTCATATGTCTCCCATCTGCCTTCTCCCTTTAGTGTGTTGTTATTACCTCCTAGCACCTCTGACATCTGACACTCTTCTGGTGATGACAGTCCTATTCTAGTTGGGAGAACCAGACTCCACAGCCAACTAAATCAAAGTATCTTGGAGGCAAATAAGTGTTCTTGAGGTGCCAAGTGCAGCCTGCGTTTTGTGATTCAAGAGTCTGGATTCGAAGCTAGGGGGGCTCCCATCCCTGAGGCCAGTGCCCTGGGATAAAAGTCACAGGTACCTATCCAGCCCCCACTGCCTGCAGTCCCCTGCTGCCAGGACAGCTCCAACAGACACCCCCCAAGGTCCAGGAAACACTGTCGTGCAGGTCACTTGTCACAGAAAAGGGGCCAAGCACCACACTTTCACACAGATGACAGAATGTACAAGTGAAATCACAATGACTCTTGGAATGTGTCTGGTAGGGGAAGGGTTAAAAGCACCTAGCACAACCTATCTCTAGACACATTAGCAAGTGACCAAGGACACATCAGAAGGCACCACAGAAGAAGAAGATTCAAATCCACAAGAGAAAAACCAGGCTCTTTTCTCTTTCCTGCAAAGCACCAGATTCCAATCAGGTGAAATAGCTTCCAGGTCTCCACTGCTGGAGTCAACTGGTTGACACGCAAACAATGAGCAAAAAACCCAACTCTCTCCAGACCATGGGAGCAAAACCCAATTGTGTGGGAGCTGCCTGAACACTCTAGTCAGCCTTCCCCTTCCCTCTCCTCTGAAATGCAAAAGGTGCCACCAGCATGTGGACAAGCCAGATAAAGTGAGCCCACCTGGAGTCCCCAATAATGCAAACTCAGCCTCGTTTAGTGGGGAAAGACCTATCCGGCAGTCCACTCTGGAACAGGCCCTCGGGCTTCCCACCCATTCTAATGAAATCCACTTTAGTTCAAACACCAATACCCAGAGTCTTGGAGTTAGGCATCTCTTTCTTATTGTTTTATTCTTCAGTTTTAGTACCAGTATTTCAACAACACCAGAAACTGTGTTTTCACAGAGGTAAAATCTGTGCATTTAATATATTCTTGGTGTTGGAGTAACTAGCTGACTTCACTATCCTTATGTTGTACTGGATTAGAGCTTCAGCTGCAGGCCAAGGGTTGGTGAGTCACTCTGGGTGAAGGGAAAAATGTTTCCTTTTAGGAAACTAACTTGAAAACAAGAAAACCCTTTGGATGACAGTGTACAGTGTCCCCAGGGACATGGGGCTGTATTAGGGGATTTATCCTACCTTTGCTCACCCACGTGCTATCACGTATACACTAGGATTTGAGGAGGCTATTCAGCCAGCAGCTCCCCAGCCCGCAAGGCAGGAGCCTAGGCATGGTGGATGGGGGTGTCTGGGTGACCCTCAGCTGTACCTGGGCACACAACACAAGGCAAGTGAGCTGAGGAGTCCAGGGTATAGCCAGTCATGTCTCTGAGCCTCAGCAACCCTGTCAAGTGAGGACATTGTGGGTGGTGGGGAGTAGGTGTGACAGCATTGTGGGTGGTGGAGAGTGGGTGTGTAATGTGTGTAAGCATAATGTGCGTAATGTGAGCAGCATAAGCATAATTTGCTAATGTGAGCAGCACTGAGCTCGGCTCTGTACTCAGGGCTGTCAGGAATGCATCTCAGGCGCAAGCTTCTGGCAGAAGGTGCAAGTACTCAGCCTTGAAATGCTGTTTCTTATTCATGTCCTGGGCAGCCAACATCTGGATTTCAATTTGCTCATTTTGGTAAAATCATTCCATCTGTCATTGAATACCTTGCTTTAAGGAAAAATACACAGCCCAGCTTTATAAAATACCTGGTCCTGACACCACTGCAAATAAGGCTTATCTGGCCAGCTGTCCTTTCCCACCAATTAGCAGGAAGGGCAACCCCGTCCACCTTGGGGAATCTCCTGCACTAATCTCTGCTCCCTAAGGTGTCTGCCAGAACACAAAATCCACTGTAGTGACAAATCTCCTATGTTAGGAATTCGTCACACTGACAACTGTCTCAGGCTGCTGAGCAGCTAGCCACCTACCCTAGGCCAAAGACTCCCAGTATTCCAAAGGGAAGGATCTCATCTACATGTTTTTGCCAACACAGGGAATATGCACAACACGTGACGAGGCCACGTGGACTACTTAGGTTCAATACCACATACAAAGCCATCTTTGTTCACCAGGGAGACTTTTTAAATTATTTTCCTGTTTTAAGTCAGTAAAACGTTGCTTTTGGGCCAAGACATTATTTGGGAACTCTCTGTCTGGATGCTTTTCTTCTTAGAACAGAACAGAAATTGGGCAAAGTACGATGTGAAAACACTGGCGTATGCCCATCCCCATAGTGCAGACTGTGTTGTCTTAACATTGTGAACATAGAATTGGGCTTTCCTCTTTGAAAACTGAGACAAACACAGTGATAAATGTGCAGGCAGATTCTCCCAGTCCTGAGAAGAAGCTCTCTCCTTGCAACCTAGGGCTATATGGACAGTCTGCTGAGTCATGTCAATAATCTTAGGAACCTGTTTCCTAGGGCTACTCTAACAGATGGCCATAAACTCAGTAGCTTAAAACCATACAAATTTACTATCTTATAGTTCTGGAGGTCGGAATCCCAATATAGGTCTCACTGAGCTAATATCAAGGGATTAGCAGGGCTGTGTCCCTTTCTGGAGATTCCAGGGGAGAATCTGTTTCCTTGCCTCCTCCAGTTTCTAAGAGGCTGCCCACATTCCTTGGCTCATGGCCTCTTCTTCCATCTTCAAAGCCAACAGTGGAGGCCAAGTCTTTCCTACTGAGTGACCATCTTTCTGGTTCTCTCTCATTCTTTCTTCTACCTTATGGACTTCTGTGATTATATTGGGCTTACCTAGAAAATCCGAAAGAATCTCCTTATTTTAAGACTATGAGAGTTTAGCCACTTCAATTCTACTTTGCCATATAACCTAAAATATTCACAGGTTTTAAGGATTAGATAATAGACATATTTGGGGAGGCCATTATGTTGCCTGAAATAAATCATAAACCAAAATTTGGTACATACAACTGCATTGTACATATGCGGAGAGTGTGGGTAATATTCAGTAGGGCATGCCATTTTAGGGATTTCACCCAGAACTCAGTTTCTACCTGGTGTCCACATGACCAAGGGAACTTTGTGAGGTGGGATAATTCCTGATAAGGCAAAGCCAGGTCTCAAGAATACATCTACATCTGACCTCCTGGACACAGCAATCTCAGGAGTCTAAAGGGAAGCAAATTGTTAATAAGATCACAGTTAGGTAGTGACACTGTAGGCCACGCTAGTTTCCTTCCCTCCCAGTCTACCATGTTGCCCCCTCTGACACCTGAATTACACTTTACCATCTAGGCTCCTTTCTCTCATCCATTCATGTAAGGGTCTGTTGGCTCTGCAGGGCACATGCTGGGTGCTAAGGACACCCGAGGTGCTAAGCAAGGAGAGCCTGCCCACGTCCCCTTCCGTCTTGGCGTCTGTATATTTCTTCCGCTTCCTGGCCACAAGGACTGTGTCTTTAGAGCAATCCACCCACTATATCAAGGGTTCTTCCAAGAATCAAAATAAGCATTCTGGATTTCTCTGTCTTTGTGAGCCCCTATGAACCAGGGTTTAGTCCCAGTATAGCTGGCTTTATCCTCAGGCAGGCTAAATCCAGTCCCTATTCACAAACACCTTTGTCACCAGCACCTGTTCCATAATGATATACATTCTTAAAACTCCAAAGCATGTTGCCTTCCTGTTGGTACTGGCAAGATAGCTCACAGTAGACACGCCAGCAGGTGAACAGAATAGTGGATTCAGAAAACCGGGGACTGAAGCTCACTCAGCTCTGACCACTCAGGGCAGCTCCCAAACCTCACAGGCCTTGGCTTCTTGGCATATGGGATGGGAGCAGCAGCTCTCCTCCCAGACTCGGGCACCAGCTACAAGCTGCTGGTCTGTCTTTACAATGCTCCGCCCCCAAGACACACAAGTGTGTATATGTGTATATATCTGTATTATGGGCTGTGTGTGTAAAACATGCACATGCAGTTACACACAGATAAAGGATAATTAACAGAGAGGCAAGAAAATAGAGCAGAAAGTGCATGAGACCTAAAATAAACAGCAAGTTCAAGTTCATCTCTGCCATCCACTGTGTACATGTGCCTGGATACACCATCCAACTTCTGGGAACGTAAGCATCAAGTCATCTTATCTGTAAAATAAGGCTAATGATGCAAAGCAAATTGCCTGTCGGACCTGTCCTTGAGAATCAAATCAGAATTTTCATAGCACACATTGGGTTACTGTCAAATATTTAATATTCAAATAAATAGTTTTTGAATAGTTGAATAAATAAATGTGAAATTTCTTCTGAAAGTATAAAACATTACAGAAATATTAGGAACTTTAAGTATTGGCTTTTTAGATTTGCTTCAATTATAACACATCCCAGGTAGGTAGCTCTTGGTTTAGAAAATAGAAAGGCAAGGATGGAGAAAATAGAAAGGCAAGGTTGGAGGAAAAGTAAAAAAAAGCACCAGGGTAGCTCCGTCAGGTAAGCGTCCAACTTTTGATCTCAGCTCAGGTCATGATCTCAGGGTCATGAGATCAAGATTTGCCACAGGTTCAGCAGGGGGTCAACTTGAGATTGTCTCCTTTTCCCTCTGCCCCTCCCCAAGTTCACACTTGCTCTCTCTCTCCCCCACTCCAAAATAAATAAATAAATCTTTTTAAAAAGGAGAAAGAAATAAAAGGTGCATTGCCAGAACAGTGCATCAATGGTGGTTCACAGGGGTACTCTTGGAGAAGCCGGATCCAACATCCACACATGAGCCTGCGGGGTCCCCACTCAATGACATTTCACAAGCTTGTTTTTGGATGACTGTTTGAGTCCCTTGGACCCACTCTGCTGATGCAATCTATCATTCCCAGCCATGCACTGACCTCAGAGCTAGGACCTCACAAGGGACTGGAAATATACTGTTGGCCTGCGTGGCTTTAAGTTCCTTCTATTGTGCCTAAGGGTCGTGACCCAGGAAAAGACATACTACCTTTATTTAAAAAAACCCTTTATCATCATCAATTTTTCAGTGGTAATATTTACCAAAAAACACACCCACCCACTGTAAGCATGCTTCACATTTCTGTACTCTCTCTGAGTTGAAAAGTAATGAGTTGGCTATTGACAGATTTTGGTGAGGAAAATAGTGCTTTAACATACAAGCCAGGTCCCAAAAAAGTCAAAGCCTTATAGACCCACAAATGTTGGGAATGGGCCCACAGATTGAAAGTTATATTTCTCTTGTAGGGGCAGAAGACAAGGAAATGTTAGATCCATAGGTTAAAAAAATGAACATTAGGCTATTTTCCTCTCCCAACCTCACCTAACTCTAGGGATTGCCCAACATTTCATAATTTGCTTCATGAAAATAAGCTTCTATCTTTATTAAAAATAAAAGATAAAAAATAAAACCTCCCTAAACATATCAGAGGAAAACGTATTTTAGAATAAAAGACGAAAGGCACATCTGCTATTTATTTCAAACAATTTTGCCAATAGGTCTACCTTACCTACGAAAAGTGGCCCTTACTGCTTTGAGAAGAAGCAATGAAAACTGCTCAACACAGTTATCTCTGTACAGAAGACTAAATGTCCTCTTGGCCATGCATTGAACAAGTGATTTTTCACTCATTCCTGGGACTACACAAAACAGCTGCCCTAACACATTTTTTTTCCTCCTCCCTACCATAAATGTTTCCTTTCCCCAAGCCATAACTCATTCTTTCTCCAGGAATAACTGAAGGGCAGTTATTTTTCTAACTGCATCTAAATTATGGTTCTGACCACGGCTGACACCTCCACACACCCATGTTTCCGTCAAACGGATGGGCCTCCACCACAGCTCAGAGTGCAACAAAAGAGAAAAAGGGGTGAGTTGAGAGGTTCTCAGGACTTTTGAAGAGTGACTACAGTGAGTGTGAGACCAGCAAAACAACCTTCACTCATTTCTTTACTTAGTAGAATCTTTACATTTTTCAAGAATGGGCTCCAATGCCTTCTCTCTACCACCAAATACCTCTGAATTCTTGAGGTGACCACATGCCCAATCTCTGAGTACCTGACCATGTGGCTTCTCACCCACTCCCTTGCAGCTACGTGCACCGGGTGCCAGCTGGTCTTCAGGCCACCCATCCCCACAGCCAGCCCCAGCAGGCCTCCCAGAGATGCTCTGGCTGAAAGAATGAATGCTTTGACAATTCTTGTGACAGTCAAGCATTCTTTGTGGTATGACAGTTTTAAATGAAATCCTAATTAACCAAATGTTTTTAAAAGAAAAAATGCACTTATTGGTGCCAGTTGAGACTCTGAACTGACTTCCTTATGATTTTGTAGCTGTTTTTATAGTGGAGATGAAGGTAAAATCTGACTTCTTTGAGGAAGACCACAGACCATACTATAAGAAAAAAAGTCATAAGCAAGCCATCATCAAGTAACATTTAAAGTTAAATACATTTACTTTTTATATGTGCCAAATATATCAGCAGGCTGATAGATCACACCCCCTAGTTTAACTCTTTGTTCCCATGCTGTGCTACGTTAATAGGCCCTTCATGTTGCAATTTGAAAATAACACTGCTATGAGTCACCCTTGGATATCAAGGTTCCTTCCTAGTTCTCAAGTTTGTTCTCTGACTGTATTTGCTTTTTGTCAAGGTTTCACTATGGCCTTACTGTCTTGCCAGGCATTTGGATCAAGTATCTAGCCATAAATTAACAGTTCAATGAACCACAAAGGATTATTTCAACACAATTGCTCGACAATTCTCACTAAAACATTCTCTCATTTGTGTCTTGTTTCTCAGGTGGAAAACACTTGTGTAACTAACTACTTATTCCCAACTCATGTTTGTTTTTGTTTGTTTGTTTGTTTGTTTGCCAATATTGCTCCCTTCCTGGGTGATAAGACTGGATCTACGGTATTTTTATGCCAAATACTGTCTGTTCTTTGGAAAAACCTAGAGGATTTTCTTGGATAAGGTAGGGTTTGGGTTTAGGGTTAGTGGGTGGGGAAATTCACAATTGCTAACATTAAAACAAGCTTTCCTAGATTTGGGGAAAGACCAAAGTAGAAGGATGTGATGCGCCTACAGACTGGCCATGAGATGGGGATGCATGGGAAGGCCAGATGCAGGCAATAAGGTCCTAACAGAAAAGGGGCCCCTTTGTGGGGAGAAGAGACAGGATGGCTAAATGAGAGAGTTTTTGAGGCCTGGGCCCTGCAGTTTTCTGAGCATTGCACTCTGAGCAAGAGCGCCCCGGTAGCCACAAGGTGGCAAGGAGGGAGCACCACCAGAAAGAGCCCTGCTGTGCAGGATGTTGCAAACCCTGAAAGAGGTCGTGGTGGGGGACAACTCCTCCTAGGATATAGGAAGCCTGTAATTCCCTTATTTCCCAAAGAAAGTCTAGCAGTCAGCTGGGGGGAGAGGTGAGTCATGAACCAAGGATATTCACTCCCAAAACGTCAGGGACATCTACTGCTTGGTACAGTAATAGAGAACATGCATTTTACTCTGATTTTCTCCAAGCAATGGATTTTCTTTTGAAATCAGAGACAAGAGGAAAATAAAATCAAATGGAGCATCAAACCTTAATTTAAGAAATCCATCCACTTCACAAATTTGCTAGAGCTAAAATAAATAAAAGGCACATTTACTTGACACAAGAAAGGTGGTTTTTGTTTTGTTTTGTTTTTTGTTTTTTTGTAAAGTCTATCTTCAGTGTAGCACATAATTAAATTTCTGCCTTCCATGTGTATTCATTTCCCTCTTATCTTTGGGAAGACCTCCAAGTCAGTCATAGGGCCACAGATGTACAGTATGCCTGAGAACCGTGCCCATCACCCAAGATATGCTGGGAAGGCAGGAAGACATTTCCACGATCTAATCTCCAGCAGCACACTATGATTTAAGTATGGGTCTTGCTACTAAAAATTCCGAAACAGAATAAGAAAGGGACCAAAGACACTTAGCCCTCTTTCCCACGGCCTTCATTCTCAGTTCCACCTTTGGAGCGCTGCCACTGGAGAGTTTAGATCTGGGTTGGTCACCCAACAGGGAAGTGGCCTGTCCTGGAGTCACCAAGCTAAAGACTCTGAGTACTTCATGTCGATCTAGGATACGGACAATAAACTATCTAAAATAAGAAATTAATTGCAAGAATGCTTTTCTGAAAAAACTGGGAGTGTATTTTAGAGCCTAGTCTTGAAAGTCAGGGTCATCAACCAAAGACTAAGGCTTGCTGGCAGTTTCTCCCATCACTGACAGCTAACTCCCAAAGATCCATGGCAGTGATGGAGAGTAAAGATGGAAGAGGCTCGGGCAGGAAAACTATTCTCAAGCTCCTGATCTCCCACAAACCTTCTAATAAGATCTGCTGTCAGAAAGCCCCAGAACCTAGTTCGGGTTTCCCTAATTTTGTTCTCCTTGGTCACAACAGGTTAGCTGCTACAGAAACAGTGGGGTTGCCAGGAAAACAAGAGGGCAGAAGGCTCGGATGAGTTACAACTGGACAATTAGAGCCCGACACGCCCACTCGCATCTCTTAGAAGTCAACACCACTCATAGGCTTCAAGTGCCGACTAATCCTCTTGCCTGCATGTCTTATGGTTCCTTTAAATCTGAAGGTGTTCCAGGAAAACCATATCTATGTATTTAATTGTTTTCAAAGTGTAGCAATACAAACAGGGCTCTGAGTACACAGACTGCTTTGCAAAATTTAAAAATACACCATGAGGGGTGCCTGGCTGGCTGAGAGCTTGCAACACTTGATCTTGGGGTAGGGAGTTCAAGCCCCACGTTGGGCACAGAGCTTACTGGAAAAATAAATAAATAAATAAATAACACCATGAAAGATAGCCAAAGAAAATAATACCCAAGCTGAACTTAGATTATGTGTCCAACAAGGCTTTACTTCATACCTGCCTGCAATAGGCACAAGATCAACAAGATATATTTCTGCCATCATCTGAAAACAGCAAACAGTCCCAGCAGGACTCAAGGGCAAGAACTGTCCAGGGTCTGACATTAAAGTCTTCCACATAAAATATTACTTGGGATTCCAGTAGGCAACCACTGGGTGGTCAGTGAATTACCTTCAAAGTCAGGAAGGTGAGGTGTTACAAAGATCCAAACACTATAAATTTTATTTAAAAGCTAAGTAGAGGACATATGATGACCTTCCTTTGACCACAACCTTACAAAAGCAGAGAAAAAGTAATGATGTCCTGATCTGAGAGTCAGCCAAAGTCCTCTAGTTATATGACAACCGCTGTGTTTTAATGAGGTGGAGGAATTGTGTTATCCAGTAAGGGTCAAAGATGACCTTGCAAGCATCTTAGCAGGAATTTTACTTTATTGAATTAATTACAACCATTAACACCCTTCAGCTAGCAGGCAATGGGGTCCTTCAAAAATGGGTTTTAAATAGGTCAGTGTGGGTAGGTTACAGGAGACTGGGGAAAAGTCAACATCAGAGGACAGTACAGGGACCCAGAAGGGAGCTGCCAGGATGTCACAGCCCATGGTTCTTGCAGCCTCTTCGCAGATACTGGAGCTGAGTGATTAAGAGGAAGAAGAAGGCCAGAAGCAAATTTGGTGACTGGCCTATTCTTGGCCACCAAGTGAGTGATGCATTCCACTAGGACATACGGCAGGGTTGGGAGAAGAAAGGAGAAACAAAGAGAAAGCAGAAAGAGATGAGGAGGGAAGACTGAGAAGAAAGTATGGAGCATGCTGGAAACCCTCCAATAGCCCCAGGTCAAAACCACCCCTGAGGGTCTGCTCACACGTTAAACAGATGGACAAAATGCATACTGCTATCTCCACTACTTTTCAAGTATATGTGGCAAGACTATGCCTAACTGGAAAAGTAATCCAAAAAATTACAAGATAGGTAATGAATAAGCACTTCTGAGATTGTGGGAAGGAAAAGATTCAGGGGCTCAGAAACACTACCACATCAGAAGTACAAAGATAGTGCACACAGGTTCTCTGGCACATGGGGACTGAGCTCAGACCCAGCCCAGCCTTCAGGTGCTTCCTCGGACTGAAGATACTCCCCACCAGCCACTGTGTGTCTGTCCACGCCTGGATGCCCCCACTCCTCTCCACTCTACAAGACCTGTCCGGGAGGCCAGGGGGAAATGAGGCATGTGGTTGGAGCTGCCAGTGGGCAGAGAGCCACAGCTCTTAGCAGTGCATAGCATCACACAGAACTGCACACCAGGATGGTTTTCACTCTGTGTGTGTTTCAGGTTTTCTCCCCACACCCCTCCTCTGAAATTGACCAAAGATAATTAGGAGACAGAGCAGATGAACACCGTTAGCAAAGATGACAGCTCTGGTCCCTGCTTGACATTCTAAGAAACTGAAGTTAGAATTAGAACCAAAACAACTGAGTTTTAGTTTTGGATTTTGGGGTGTTTTTTTCTTTCTTTCCCCCCCCCTTTTTTTTTTTTAAGTTTCCTTAGTTTCTGACTACTCTCTGGTGAAGAACATGGTATCAATCACACTTAAAAAATAAGTCAGGAAACAGGAACCTCACTCAGATTCTCACAGCATTAAAGAACACGTTTGTAGTTTGGATATCATGCCCTGTACTGAGTACAAAGCTCTATTTGTTTCTGCTTTGTAATGTAGAGTATTATGTTCTACCCGTTGCTACACAATCACTTTGAGGAAATATTATTACAAAAATAAATAAGTTTCTTTTTTCATTCAAAGGGAGGGAAAATAACAAGGACGCCGAAGCACACCCACAAACCTTTTCCAAGAACACTTGCATTTGTTCCTGGGCTGGCAAGAATGCTTTGCTGATGATATCAAAGCCCTTTAATTTATCTAAGATCAACCTGCCTTAAACACAGGGGAAAAAATACTCATTTTGTTCCACTTTAAATTAAAACAAGCTTTTTTTTTTTTTTTTTGGTACTGGTCTGCCTTTATTTTTCTTTGAACACAGGGGAATATTCTATTCTGAAACCTGTACTATTATTCTTTCTTGACTAGAGAAGGGCAGTAAAACACATTATTAATCTGAGTTGGATTTTTAGAGATTTTTAGAAAAACTGTAATTCCATTTTCAAAAATGACCACAAACTCCCACTTCTAACCAAGATGGAATGAAGGTATCGGATTTACCCTCCTCTGTGAGACAAGTAAGAAACTGGAACAAAATACATTTTTTTAAAAAGTGGTTTTCTAACATAGGACCACAGGGACTAGAAAAGAGGGGAATGAATAAGGTAAGCTTCACACCTGCCCCCCTATACTGTCTGAATAAAGTTGCCAGGTTGCAGAAGGGACAGGGAACAAGGTCTCTCTAAGTACGGGGGATGGAGCTGAGGGTCCAGAGAAGCCAAGGCAGCTACAGTTTTCAGAGCAGAGTGCCAGAGAGGGGACAGCTGCCCAGAGAGCTGCCTAATTGTGGTAACTGTAATCCATGTGTTCAAAAAAGCTACAAAAAGATTTAAAAAAAACAAAGACCCAAATCGAACTTCCAGAGTTGAAAACTACAACATCTGAGATAAAAAACAAAAGAACAAAGAAAACAACAAACAAAAAACAAAACCCACTGGATGAGAAAATTAAGAGAGAGGACAATGGAGGACAGCAGAGGGTCCACCTTGAGTTCTCAGCTCAGACTCATTGATCATGCTGCATGTGAGGAAACTTCTCCTGAGCCAGGAAAGAGCTACCTGAAAAGACAGACAAACAAACAACAACAACAAAAAACAAAGGGAAGATGGCTAGAGCTCACAGAGTTGCAGGAGTAGTCCTTGTTGTCATAGGCCAGTGTAGAAAATCTCTTAATTCAAAAGACACAAGGTAGAGTAATCTGATGGGTATTATTCTCAGTAGTAGAGAGAACATGAGCCATGGCTGAAGGTTGCTCTGATCCTGCCCCATGAGGACTACCATAGAGGTAAGGCTCTAAAAGACCAAAGTGTTTCTAAGTAATTTACTACACTGAGAACAAAACTTGAAAACATTTATAGGAATTAATATCCAAAATATATAAAGAATTCATACAACTCAGTATCAAAAAAACACAGAACCCAATTTAAAAATGGGCAGAGGATCTGACTAGATGTTTTCCAAAGAAGACATACAAATCACCAACAGACTTATGAAAAGATGCTCAGCATCACTAATCAAAATAACAATGAAAGAGGGGCACCCGACTGCCTCAGTCAGAAGAATGTGTGACTCTTGATCTCAGGGTTGTGAGTTTGGAGTCTCATATTAATTGCAGAGATTACTTTAAAAAACCTCAAAAGAGAAAAACCCACAATGAGGTATTACTTCACACCTGTCAGAATGGCCAGTATGAAAAAGATAATAAATAACAAATGTTGGCGAGGATGAAAAAGAAAGAATATAAATTGGTATAGCCCCTATGGAAAACAGTATGGGGGCTCCTCAAAAAGTTAAATATGGAACTACCATATGATCTGGGTATTTATGTGAAGAAAACAAAAACACTGGGGCACCTGGGTGGCTCAGTTATATAAGTTTCCAACTCTTGGTTTCAGCCCAGGTCCTGATCTGAGGGACATGAGATGGCGCCCCCTGTCAGGCTCCGTGCTTCTGCAGCTGGAGTTTCCACCCACCTCCCCCAACCTGTTGGAATCTGCTTGAGATTCTCTCCCTCTGCCCCTCCCCCCTCTAAAATAAATAAATAAATCTTTAAAAAAAAAAAAAAAAAAGTTAGGAGACAAGATGGCGGGGAAGTAGGAGGAGGCACCTTTTCAACCTGTACCCTAAAGTGAGCTGATTACCTACCAAACAACTCCGATTACCCATGAAATCAGCCTGAGATCAGAATTATACACATCTGGATCTCTACAGGGGCAGAAGACGCCAGTGGGCAGGTAAAGCGGAGTCGAAATGTTGGACTAATATCGGAAGATAAACAAAAGGGGGAGGGAGCCACCAGAGGCGACCAATTGGAAAGTAATACCCCAACACGAGAGTGCCCTGCATCTGGGGACCAGCATTAACTTGGAGACTGGTTGAAAGCACTCCAAAAGAGCAAAGGATCGTGGTGGGGGGGGGGGAATTGTGGGAATCGGGGTGGCTAGGGATAAGGGCTTAAGTCCCCGGACCCAGGACAGACTCCCCTGGCGCTGAGCCAGAGAGAGTGCGGCAGAGAAACCAGGTCTTGGTCCCTGAGCCGCCAGTGCTCCCGAGATTGTGTGGGGTCTGTCTCCTGTGAGGGGCTGGGAGCCACGCCAGACAGCAGAACACCTGCTACAGAGCCTGAGACACGCGTGCCCCTTACCCTCCCCTGAGAGAGGTGTGCAAAGGCCCAGCCTGGTGCTTTCGGACCTATACCCTGCTCTCAGTGCCTGAGATGCACGCATGTGACCCACAGCCTCCCCTGAGAGAGGTGCGTGCAAGTCAGGTGCTCTTAGACCCAGAAAGACCAGGCACTCCGAGCCCGGGCCAGCAGGAAAATCTCAGTGTGCGATCGCTACTTGGAACCTCTCTAGCAGTCTGGAGCTGCCCAGACAGCCGCCGCTGCCCTGGTTTTGGGTACAAGCAAAAGATCCTGCGTCCCAAGGGACCATGACTTGGAACCTGCTCTGCCAGCGGCCAAGGGGGAATTTAGATGGGCTCTGCAGCACCCATAGAAGAGCAGACTGAGGCTTCTCTCTGAGAGGGAGGTCGGGTGCAGTCTGCTTTCCTCTAAACCTACAAAAACCATCAAAAGTGGTCAAGGCGAGAGAAAAAAAAAAGTGAACAAACATAAAAACCTCCAGAGAACAAAAGCCTGAAAAAACCAGGTTTCCTCAGAGCCCACCCCCTTGAGGGGGGCTGGAGGACTTAACTCAGGGAACATCATTTACTGAAAACCCACGTGGCAGGCCCCTCCCCCAGAAAACCAACCAAGAAAGAAAAAAAAAAAAACTATAAGAGAACTGCAACCACTAATTCATAGGACAACTTTTCTTTTTAATTTGTTCCCACTGTTGACTCATTTTTTTAATAAATGTTTTAACCTATTTACCATCATAGTGAGCTGTCCAGTACATCAAATTCCATAATAATCTTCTAACCTGAACTTTTTGATACATACACCTGTGTTTTTCTTTTGCATTTCTATTTTTTTAATTTCTTTTTTTTAATTTTAGTTTAGTTTAGTCTAGTTTATTCCTTTTTTATTTTTATTTTCTAATATTCATGTAGAGTTAAACTTCAAAGTAATTCCCTTTCCCCAATCAATACCACCCCTATAGGTAAACCAATTTTTAATCCCCCTTTATCTTAGGAAAGTTGAGTCCTTTAACAAAGATATCAAGATACATCGAGGAAGAATCAAAACAACCTTCCTTGCCCACACTGAGAATTTATAACCACTCTCCCATCTTTTTCTTCCACTAGTGTTTCTGTGCTTTCGTATTTGTCCTGATAGTATATAAATCTTACAATTTGGGTTCTTTTGGACGAGGTTCTTCCTTTATTTGCATATATATATATATATATATATATATATTCTCTTGTCATATACTTTTATCAGTCTTTTCGTCTGTTTTTGTTTGTACTTCATAAATCTTACCTTGGGGTCCATTTGGGCTGAACCTTCTCTTTTATCTTCCCTTTCTTTCCTGTCTCTCTCTTGCTCTTTTTTTTCCTTTTCTTTTTTTTTTTTTTTTTTTTTTCTCTCATTTGGGTGGGGAATCCTGATTGCTCAGAAGTGTTCCAGGGTGCACCTTGACTACACCATGGTTGATACATCCAGCTACATCTGTTCAGTCATCTCTCACCAAAATGACTAGGAGGAGGAATGCCCAACAGAAGAAAAATACAGAGGATGGACCTTCTGCAACAGAGCTAACGGCAATCAACATAGACAATATGTTGGAAAGAGAATTCAGGCTAACAATTATCCAGGTAATAGCTGGGTTGGAGAAAGCCATGGATGACCAAACGGAATTGATTAGGGCTGAACTGAAAGCAACCAGAGATGATGTTCACAATGTTAGGGCAGAGCTAAAAGCTACCAGGGATGAGGTTCACAATGCTTTCAATGAGTTCCAATCTATTCTAAATTCTCTCAAAGCTAGGGTAACTGAGACAGAAGGCAGAATTAGTGATCTGGAGGACAAACAGAGAGAAAGGATCATGAGGAAGCCTAGAACAACCAGCTTAGAAGCCACGAAAACAGAATCAGGGAAATAAACGATGTCATGAAATGTTCCAACGTCAGAATTATTGGAATCCCTGAAGGGGAGGAAAAAGAAAGAAGTCTAGAAAATATAGTGGAACAAGTTATTCATGAAAATTTTCCCAATTTTGTGAATGGAACCAGTGTTCATGTACTAGAGACTGAACGGTCTCCACCCAAGACTACAGATTCCAAAAAAACATAAAGGTACCTGATAGTCAAACTGAGGAATCATAATTGTAGATATAATCCCTTGAAAGCTGCTAGGACAAAGAGGGTCCTTACTTACAGAGGAAAGCCCATCAGAATAACGTCAGACCTGTCCATAGAGACCTGGCAAGCCAGAAAGGGCTGGCAAAATATATTCAGGGCACTAAATAAGAATACTTTATCCAGCAAGATGGACATTCAAAATGGATGGAGAGATAAAGAGTTTCCAAGACCAGCAAGGCTTAAAAGGCTATGCCACCAAGCCAACACTGCAGGAAATATTAAGGGGGTTCTATAAAAGAGGAAGAATCCTAAGAATAGCATTGAATGGAAATATAGAGACAATCTATAGAGAGAAAGCCTTCAAAGGTAACATGATGTCAATAAAAACATATCTATCAATAATCACTGTCAATGTGAATGTCCTAAATGTGCCCATAAAACAGAACAGGGTTGCAGATTGGATAAAACGACAGGACCCATCCATATATTGTCTAGAAGAGACCCATTTTGAACCTAAAGATACACCCAGACTGAGAGTGAAGGGATGGGGAAGCAACTTTCATGGCAATGGGCCTCAAAAGAAGGCCAGGGTAGTGATTCTCAAATCAGATGAATTAGATTTTAAACTAAAGACTGTAGTCAGAGATACAGAAGAACACTACATAATTCTCAAAGGGACTATCCACCAAGATGATCTAACAATTGTAAATATCTATGCCCCCAATATGGGAGCAGCCAATTACATAAGAAAACTTTTAATCAAGATAAAGAGTCAAGTTGATATGAATACATTAATAGTAGGAGATCTTAACACACCTCTCTCAGAAATAGATCATCGAAGCAGAAAATCAATTAAGAAACAAGAGCACTGAATGACACATTTGACCAGATGGATCTCATAGATATATACAGAACATTCCACTCTAAAACAATACAATACTCATTCTTCTCAAGTGCACATGGAACCTTCTCCAGAACAGATCACATACTGGGTCACAAATCAGGACTCAACCGATACCAAAAGACTGAGATTATTCCCTGCATATTCTCAGATCATGATGCTTTGAACTGGAGCTCAATCACAAGGAAAAGTTCAGAAGGAACTCAACACCTGGAAGCTAAAGACCACGTTGCTTAAGAATGCTTGGATCAACCAGGAGATCAAAGAAGAACTTAAACAATTCATGGAAACCAATGAGAATGAAGACACTTTGGCCCAAAACCTATGGGATACAGCAAAGGCAGTCCTAAGGGGAAAATACATAGCCATCCAAGCCTCCTTCAAAAAAATTGAAAAATCCAGAACACACCAGCTGTCTCTACACCTTAAAGCAATGGAGAATCAACAACAAATCAAACCAACTCCACACATAAGAAGGGAAATAATCAAGATTAAAGCTAAGATCAATGAGGTAGGAACCAGAGATACAATAGAATGTATCAATGAAACTAGAAGCCATTGATCACACTAATCCAAAAGAAGAGAGAGAAAGCCCAAATTAATAAAATTATGAATGAAAAGGGAGAGATCACAATGAACACCAAGGAAGTAGAAACAATCATCAGAAGTTATTATCAACAGTTATATGCCAATAAGCTAAGCAACCTAGATGAAATGGATGCATTCCTGGAAAACTATAAACTCCCAAAACTGAACCAGGAAGAAATTAACAACCTGAATAGACCGATATCTAGTAACGTGATTGAAGCAGTGATCAAAAACCTCCCAAAAAACAAGAGCCCAGGACTTGACGGATTCCCTGGGGAATTCTACCAAACTTTCAAAGAAGAAATAACACCTATTATCCTGAAGCTGTTTCAAAAAAATTGAAGCAGAAGGAAAACTTCCAGACTCTTTCTATGAAACCAGCATTACTTTGATTCCCAAACGGGCAAAGACCCTACCAAAAGGGGAATTTCAGACCAATATCACTGATGAATATGGATGCTAAGATTCTCAACAAGATCCTAGCAGACAGGATCCAACAGCACATTAAAAAGATTATCCACCATGACCAGGTGGGATTCATCCCTGGCCTACAAGAATCGTTCAACGTTTGCAAATCAATCAATGTGACAGAACAAATTAATAAGAGAAGAGAGAAGAACCACATGGTCCTCTCAGTTGATGCAGAAAAAGCATTTGACAAAATCCAGCATCCATTCCTGATTAAAACACTTCAAAGTATAGGGATAGAGGGAACTTTCCTGAACTTCATCAAATCTATCTATGAAAGACCCACAGCAAATATCATCCTCAATAAGAAAAAGCTTGCAGCCTTCCCACTGAGATCAGGAACACGACAAGGATGCCCACTCTCACCATTCTTGTTCAACATAGGATTAGAAGTCCTAGCAACAGCAATCAGACAACAAAGAGAAATAAAAGGTATCCAAATTGGCAGTGAAGAAGTCCAACTCTCTCTCTTCACAGATGACATGATTCTTTATATGGAAAACCCAAAATACTCCACCCCCCAAACTACTAGAACTCATACAGCAATTCAGCAACGTGGCAGGATACAAGTCAATGTACAGAAATCAGTGGATTTCTTTTACACTAACAATGAAAATACAGAAAGGGAAATTAGAGAATCGATTCCATTTACTAGAGCACCAAGAACCATAAGATACCTGGGAATAAACCTAACCAAAGAGGTAAAGGATCTGTACTCGAGGAACTACAGAACACTCATGAAAGAAATTGAAGAAGACAAAAAAAGATGGAAGACCATTCCATGCTCTTCGATTGGAAGAATAAACATTGTTAAAATGTCTATACTGCCTAGAGCAATCTATACTTTTAATGCCATTCCGATCAAAATTCCACCAGTATTTTTCAAAGAGTTGGAGCAAATAATCCATAAATTTGTATGGAATCAGAAGAGACCCCGAATTGCTAAGGAAATGTTGAAAAACAAAAATAAAACTGGGGGCATCACATTACCTGATTTCAAGCTTTACTACGAAGCTGTGATCACCAAGACAGCATGGTACTGGCATAAAAACAGACACATAGACCAGTGGAACAGAGTAGATACCCCAGATATGGACCCTCAACTCCATGCGCAAATAATCTTTGACAAAACAGGAAAAAATATACAGTGGAAAAAAGACAGTCTCTTCAATAAATGGTGCTGGGAAAACTGGACAGCTCTATGTAGAAGAATGAAACTCGACTATTCTCTTACACTGTACACAAAGATAAACTCAAAATGGATAAAAGACCTCAACGTGAAACAGGAATCCATCAGAATCCTAGAGGAGAACATAGGCAGTAATCTCTTCGATATCAGCCACAGCAACTTCTTTCAAGATATGTCTCCAAAGGCAAAGGAAACAAGAGCGAAAATAAACTTTTGGGACTTCATCAAGATCAAAAGCTTCTGCCCAGCAACGGAAACAGTCAAGAAAACAAAGAGGCAACCCACGGAATGGGAGAAGATATTTGCAAATGACAGTACAGACAAAAGGTTGATATCCAGGATCTATAAAGAACTCCTCAAACTCAGCACACACAAAACAGATAATCATATCAAAAAATGGGCAGAAGGAAGAACAGACATTTCTCCAATGAAGACATACAAATGGCTATCAGACACATGAAAAAATGTTCATCATCACTAGCCCTCAGGGAGATTCAAATGAAAACCACATTGAGATATCACCTTATACCAGTTAGAATGGCCAAAATTAGCAAGACAGGAAACAACATGTGTTGGAGAGGATGTGGAGAAAGGGGAACCCTCTTCCACTGTTGGTGGGAATGCAAATTGGTGCAGCCACTTTGGAGAACAGTGTGGAGATTCCTTAAGAAATTAAAAATAGAGCTTCCCTATGACCCTGCCATTGCACTACTGGGTATTTACCCCAAAGATACAGATGGAGTGAAAAGAAGGGCCATCTGTACCCCAATGTTTATAGCAGCAATGGCCACGGTCGCCAAACTGTGGAAAGAACCAAGATGCCCTTCAACGGACGAATGGATAAGGAAGATGTGGTCCATATACACTATGGAGTATTATGCCTCCATCAGAAAGGATGAATACCCAACTTTTGTAGCAACATGAATGGGACTGGAAGAGATTATGCTGAGTGAAATAAGTCAAGCAGAGAGAGTCAATTATCATATGGTTTCACTTATTTGTGGAGCATAACAAATAGCATGGAGGACATGGGGAGATGGGGAGGAGAAGGGAGTCGGGCGAAATTGGAAGGGGAGGTGAACCATGAGAGACTATGGACTCTGAAAAACAATCTGAGGGGTTTGAAGTGGCGAGGGTTGGGAGGTTGGGGGAACCAGGTGGTGGGTATTAGAGAGGGCACGGATTGCATGGAGCACTGGGTGTGGTGCAAAAATAATGAATACTGTTATGCTGAAAATAAATAAATAAATAAATAAATTTTTTGAAAAAGTAAACAAAAACACTAATTCCAAAAGATATATGCACCCCTATGGTCACTGCAACATTAATTATAAAAGCCACAATATGAAGGCAACCTAAATGCCCACTGACAGATTAATTCTCTTCTAATATTATTCCATTTTATATACATTATGGAATATTAGCCATAAAATATGAGATCTTGCTATTCGCAAGAACATGGATGAAACTGGAGGGCATTATGCTAAGTGAAATAAGTCGAACAGAGAAAGATAAATACCATAAGATTTCACTTACAAGTGCAATCTAAAAAATAAAACAAACACAAAAGAAAACAGAAACAGACTCAACATACTGAGAACAAAGCAGTGGTTGCCCGAGAGGAGGGGGTAGAGAGAAGGGAAAAATAGATAAAAGGGTTTCAGAGATATAATCATCCAGTTAGTTAATAGGATGGGATGTAATGTACAGCACAGGGACTATATTCACCTCACAATCTTGTATGGTGGAGATGGTAATTAGACTTATTATGGTGACCATCTCATAGCATACATAAATATTCACTATGCTGTGTACCTACAACTAATACAATATTGTATGTCAATTTTTCTTCAATTATTAAAAAATAGAACACTTATAGGAACATAAAAATGTCCCACACCTTGAAATTCAAAATGTTCTACCTCTAATAAAAAATTACTGGGCATGCAAAGAAACTAGAAAATACAACCAACAATAAGGATACAAATCAATCAGTATAAATAAATAGACCCAGAAATGATACAGATAAAATAAGTAAGACTTTAGCATAGTTGTGATAACTGTTATTCATGTGTTCAAGAAGCTACTCAGAAGATTAAAAAATAAATAAATAAAGACCCAAATCAAACTTCCAGAGTTGAAAACTACAAAGTCTGAGATAAAAACCCGTTGGATGGGATTAACGGCTGTTTAGACATCATAAGAAAAAAAAAATAGGGAACTTGAACACACAGCAATAGAAACTATCCAATATGAAACACAGATTTTTAAAAAATGGGGGTGCCTGTGTGTCTTAGTGGGTTAAGCCTCTGCCTTTAGCTGAGATCATGATCTCAGGGTTCTAGGATGGAGCCCCGCATTGGGCTCTCTGCTCAACAGGGAGCCTGCTTTCCCCTCTCTGCCTGCCTCTCTGTCTACTTGTGATCTCTCTCTCTCTTTCTCTCTCTCTGTCAAATAAATAAATAAAATCTTAAAAAAAAAAAAAAAAAAAAAAAGTGAAGGGCTAGGGGTCGCCTGAGTGGCTAAGTTGTTTGAGCTTCCAAATCTTGATTTTTGGCTCAGGTCATGATCTCAGGGTCCTGGGATTGAGCTCAGTGCTCAACGGGAGTTTTCTTGAGATTCTCTCTTTCCCCCTCCCTCTGCTCCTCCTCCCACAGGATTGGATTCACTCTCTCTCAAATAAATAAATCTTTAAAAAAAAATTTTAAAAGATGGAGTTTAAAATGAGAAGAACATCAGTAAACTGCAGGACAACTTCTAGTAACCTAATGTATCTAATTAGAATGGAGGGGAGGGGAGGAATAGAGAAAATGGATGAAGAAATAATGATCAAACATTTTCCAAATTTAATGAAACCTATATAGCCACAGATTCAAAACACTCAATAAACCCAAAGCACAAAACAAACAAATGAACACACACACTCACAAAAGAAAAAGAAAAAACAACACCCAGGCTCATCCTCCTCAAACTGCTTAAAATCAATGACAGATCACAAAAACAGAAGAAAAGATTAGGTACAGAAAAACAAAGAAAAGAAGGATGAACTTCTCCCTGGAAACAATGAAGCAAAAGGACAGTGGAACACCACCTTTAAAGTACAAAAAGAAAAAACTGTCCATCTGTAAGTATACAGCTAGGGAAAATAAATTTTGAAAATAAAGGAGAAACCAAAACTTTTTCAGACTCAGAAAAATGAACAGAATTCATCCCAGGTAGACCTATACTCTGGGAAAGTAAATGGAAATCCTTCAGGCAGAAGGAGAAGGAGGCCAGATGGAAAGCTTGCATAGGTAAGAATGCCATGAAAAGCACCAAAAACAGTGATGGATGTCTGCAGAGCCACACCTTTGGGTCTGGAGTCCAAATCCTCATTTGCCCTTTTCTTCAGCACTGTCCATGCTGACTGGGGCCTTGTTTTCGTGTGTTTCTTTAAAGTTGCTCTGGAAAATACATGTCTTGTTGTGATCTCTGTAGGTTACCACAGTCCTAAAGCCAGGGAGATGGGAGTCAGTTACTTCTAAAGATAAATGAATGAGCCTTTTTACATTTAAATGAGGCTACTTTGGATTTCCCTTGGAACTATTTGTGGTTTGGGAACTCATTCTGTATATAAAAAGAGAAAAACCTTTTACATTTCCAAATTTGAGCACAGATTCTAAACATGAAATGTCCATCTGGATTGTGAAGAATATGTATGGACAAAGGTTCTCTCAAGAGACTAGAAGGTCCTTTTAAAGAAAAAAAAAAAAAAAGACTACAATTGAATTTCCTGCTGTTTGTTAAAATCAGCTTGATTAAACTGAACTCCCTCCACCCCCTGCATCCTCTACCAAGCTTACATCAAAACTACCATGCACTTGAGTTAAATTCCATAAAACCCATGCTGGCATTCTCCATCAAAGCAAAAACGAAAATCAAAACAGATGCCCACTCAATCAATCTAATTAGCTGAGATTATTGATCAGTTGATGATCAGTGCTTGAAATGATTAACATAACCTCAAATTCCAAAACAGGAGAAATCTGTGTGGCATTCTAGGGAGGGAGGGGGCACAGAGAGGTAACAGAGCCAAAATATTGTGGTAAAATCCTGGCCACTCACACACTCTGGGCCTGTTCTCTGATTTTTTTTTTTTTAATAAGTACATTTTAAAAATGCATTCTCATTGCATGAAGTAGGAACTGCGACTCTCTGTCTCAAGGTTCTATTTTGAACTCTTCTAAAATAGTACCTAGAGTGTGGATACATAGTCTTTCCATGGGAGTGCTGAGGTCCCAAACCAGTGGTCCACAATAACCTCTGCTCTCAGTTGAAAAAAAGAGGCTTATAAAAAGACATTTATAAAAGTCTCCATGTCTAGCTTACTGTGAAACCCAGCCAACACTGCGACTCCATGGGAACAAGGGGCATCTCTTGGTTCTGCAGCCACACAGTACCCTGTACATGCGGTGCCTGGTCACCCTGGCCTGCACCTCTAGATGCACACACCCTGAGAGCTTTCCTCTCCTGTTCCCATCTGCTTCCCACTTCCAACACCAGGAGTGGCCAGGCAGCAAGAAGGTAGAAAACTTCAGTGTATCACTTTTGCCTTTTATTAGCAGATGTTCTTCAAATTGCAGAATCTTAGAAGGCAAAGAACCGTAGGGCTCACCTCTTCCAATTCTCAATGTTTATTACAGGACCTGGGCTAAAACCAAACTCAGAAATGAATTCTGCAAACATTTTATTAAGCGTTTTTAAATTATTATATTTTCTTCACATATGAAAAGCAACTTTACCCAAGAAAATGCGATTGTGTTGGAAATGTTCAAACAAGACTGGTTTTACTTATTAGCAACTTTAGAGGACACGTTAACCTTATCAAGTAACTAGCTTCCTTGCTTAAAATGATACATTTTTGCTTTAATAAGGTGATACTTTATGGCTCAAAGTGGTTTATCTTAGTTCCAACTCTTTCTTTTTTTTAATCATTTAATTTTTATTTTATTTTGCTTTATATTTCTTTAATGGAAAATAAGTCTCATTTAGAGAAAATATGTAATTTTTTTTTTTAAGATTTCATCCATTCATTTGACAGACAGAGATCACAAGTAGGCAGAGAAGCAAGCAGAGAGAGAGGAGGAAGCAGGCTCCCCGCTGAGCAGAGAGCCTGACGTGGGGCTCGATCCCAGGACCCTGGGATCATGACCCGAGCCGAAGGCAGAGGCCTCAACCCACTGAGCCACCCAGGCGCCCCGAAAATATGTAATTTTTAAAAAGTTGACTGATTTTGAGGAATCAAAAGTTTAGAAACTAAAATTTTTTTTTCTATATTTATAGTACCTTAGATTGAATGAATTAGACTTGCTGAAGAATACTAGAAAGTAAGAGATTGGTAATTTTTCAAGTCAAAGGCATATGGCACAGATCTTTGTCTACAACAAAATATCACCACAGTTCCAGGTCATTTTCTTTCTTTTTTTCTTTCTTTCTTCCTTCCTTCCTTCCTTTCTTTCTTTCTTCCTCTCTCTCTTTTTTTTTTTTTTTTTTTTTTTTTTAAGATTTTACCTATTTAGTCATAAGATACAGAGAGAGAGAGAGAGAGGCAGGCATAGGGAGAAGCAGGCTCCTGCTGAGCAGGGAGCCTGATGTGAGTGAGACTCAGTCCCAGGACCCCAGGATCACGACTTGAGTTGAAGGCAGATGCTTAGCCATCTGATACACCCAAGCACCTTTTAGTCCCAACTCCTGCAAATGTAAGGAAATTTTATCTTTCCCATTCCAGGCTGATAATCTGAGAATTAATCTGACAGTTAGGTTTTATGAAAGAGTTTTTAAAAAGGGAGGAAAATAGCTAAATCTTTTTTAACCAGAAATTTCCATAGTAGGGATCTAGAATACCTGTAATAATTAACTTAGGAAAAAATTAAAACTATTTATAAAAGTGTGATATTTTCATTATGTTATTTTTAATGTCAGTAACATTTAGAATTTAGAAATTAAACTGTTTGATGTTGATAAATAGAACTTGTAGAACAATGAAAATTATGATGAATAAAATGACAAATTTTACATTGCTTTCCTGGCTTTGCTTTTAAAACAAAAGTGTAAAAATATGGAAAACCAAATGAACTCAAAAATTTTCCTTTCTAACTGTGCCAACCAATTTTGACTGGTTTTACATAAGTTAAAAATTCAGATATCTGCTAAGTGATAGGCACAGTAAAAATTTTTTGAAATATAGAATTCTGTGTACTTTTTGTAGAGTGTAAGTTTGTTTAATATTTCCAAAACACTGCCATGCCTTTAATATCACTTTAAAAGATAACCATCAACCATGCTAAGAGTTTGGACAGCTCTCTCTCTCTCTCTCTCAATGATTGTACTACTGTTTTGAGATACTATAATATTGCAAGAAATTAAAAAGTGAGAAAAAAATATGGGTTTTTTTGTTTGTTTTATCCACATGAATTTCTGAGGTAAGACCTCTCTGTGAAGCAAAAAGACATGAGATCTCCATGTTTAAAGTATTACTTTCCTCATTAGGGAGATGAGAGGCTTACAGAGAAAAGCTTGTTGAAAGAATAGGTGAGAATTCCTGTTGTAGCTTATACTTTGGGCTGCAAAAGGGTAGGTCCCTATCCTAGAATTTGATAACGCGTAGAAAAAAAATTCTGCCCAAATTTTACAATTTCATTAGCCTGTGTAATCAACCATTTACATTGTAATTCTTCCTCTTTAGTATCTATGTAATTGATTATTTACAATGTTAATTTTCCTCTTTGTCTGTGTCCACGGGAAATAGATCTATTTAATAGATTAACTTCCAATTTTGATAGTATGAAGATGACTAAAATAAAAATACTATTAATTCACTTGAGGAACTTAATTTCTTGTAACATACTTCCTCTTACAAGAATCTAAGAATGATTGATTAAGATAATGTCCTTAGTGAAGAGAATTGCCCAAATGTACATAAACCTACACTGCTCACTCTTTTCTCCAAACTTTCGTGTCCAGTCGGATTATAGGTGGGAGGACATTGGTGGCTGTCAACAAAAAGTGACTGTGAGGTTCAACAATCAGTTCAACTCTTAACAGATGCAGATCCAGCTGGGTACACATTCTTTAACCTTTCTCAGGGTCAGATTCCTTATCTTCAAAATGGAAACAAGGCAACACAGGGCTCTCTCAAAAATGAAGAATACTAAAGATTTTGAAGAATAATATGTAATGAAATGCTATGATGATGATAAAGCAAAATGTGTCTTGTAAACAGGCATTCCTTTTGGTAGAATACAAAAGATACTCATTTTTGCTTTTCATAAGGAACTAGATTTAGTATTCCAGTAAACTGAATTTTCATGCAATTTTCTTGAAATAACTATGAGATAAAGTCACAAATATAAGAAGCCACACAGAAAAATACAATTTAAGCCATTATTTATTTGATCTTAAATCCCATTAAAAGGAACTGTAAGGATAATTTAACATTGCCAATTTAACTTTATTTTTATGCAAACAACATACAAAAAGAAAAGTATTTGCTCTTTTAAGACTTCATTTATCTGAGAGAGAGAGAAAGAGTGGGAGAGGGTCAGAGGGAGAAAGAATCTGAAGCAGACTGAGCTGTGTGGAGCCTGATGCAGGGCTCTATCACACAGCAGAGAGATCACGACCTGAGCCAAAACCAAGGGGCAGCCGCTTAACCTCTGAGCCATCCAGGCACCCCATTCCTTTTTTTTTTTTTTAAGATTTTATTTATTTGACAGAGAGAGAGAGAGATCACAAGTAGGCAGAGAGGCAGGCAGAGAGAGAGGGGGAAGCAGGCTCCCTGTTGAGTAGAGAGCCCCATGCGGGGCTCGATCCCAGGACCCTGAGATCATGACCTGAGCCGAAGGCAGAGGCTTAACCCACTGAGCCACCCAGGCGCCCCCCATTCCTTTTTTTAATTTCTTTTTAAGTGGGCTCCATGCCCAGTGTGGGGCTCAAACTCATGACCTTGAGATCAAGAGTCACATGCTCTATCAACTGAGTCAGCCAGGTACCTCAAAATATTTGATCTTTATAGGAGATAACACTTAAAGCAAATTGAAACCAGGAAGATTTTTCTTTAATGTGGAAAAATATAAGACAAATATATGAGAAAATATTTTTTCAAGACCGCAAATTAATGCTAAACAAATAGTTTTAAACAAAAGACATGAAATGAATAGGCCATACTATGGTGATAAACATATAGAATAAAACTGCCATGATTACAAACAAAAACTTCAATAAAATAGCCAGATACAACTGTTAAGTAACAGTCATGCACTGACACACACTAGTTCAAAAATCTGGAGTAGGAAGCTTGTCCAGGGAAGGAAATCCATTCACAAGAGCACAAAAATTAAATATATATATAAAAAATTTACAAATTAATGTGCAGAGGGGCACCTGGGTGGAGCAGTTGGTTAAGCCCCGTTTCAACTCAGGTGGTGATCTCAGGGTGGTGAGATGGAGAGAGCCCTGCCTCAGGCTCTGTGTTCAGCATGGAGTCTGCTTAAGACTCTCTCTCTTCTGCCCTTCCCCTCCCTCTAAAATAAATAATTTTTTAAAAAATTAATGTGCAGAAGCAATATGGACAAAACAACACTGCTTTCTGAGTGACTTAAGGACCCACCCACCACTACCCTAAAAGGAAACATTCTATACCTTATCAATGTTGATTCTCCTTATATAACAGCAATCCCAACCAAAACTACAAAAGGACTTTTTTTAAGGGAGAGAGGGTGGTTTGAAAATATTTCTAATATTTATTGTGGACAAGTAAATATGTGCAAATACCCAAGAAAACTATTGAATTGGAGTGATTTTTCACCATGACACATTAAAATATTTATAAATGTGCAAATAATGTGTAAGGTAAGATCAGTGGTCTGAAGTAAGATGATTTTGAAAATTAATATAATAAAAGTAGGATTTTAAGTTGATGAGGAAGAAAGGATTCAATATATTCTTGGAAAAAATTATTATATACAGAGGAAAAATATACCTCTACCCTCTCAAACTGTAAAACTTGGAAAGAAATTAAGACATGAAATCATAAAAAAAGAGAAATGGATATAGGTGATTATTTGCATATTTCAGGCTTTGGAGGAAATTTTTAAGTTAAAAAGGTATAACACATTATATGTTAATAATAAATAAATAAATAAAAATAAAAAAGTATAACAAAAGCTAATTATTGATAGGTTTGACTACAAGAAGGTTTTCAATTTTCATGTGTCAAAAAATTCACCCTAAAAGAAATGGAACATAATGATTAAGTGGGAAAAATACTGTAACATACACACCAGGCAAAAATTAGTTTATATGATGGGGTATCTATATACTTATAAATGTAATGAAAAATAAACACCATGTGTTTCTGTTTTTTATTTTTTTAACTATCAAAGAAACAGGTGATTTAAAAACAAGAAATATGTATAGCTTTTAATCTTAAGGAAATCATTTGCAATCTTATAAGCCGTCAAAGAGACACAAATTAAAAGCAAGATGATGCCATTTTTGTCTGTCTTTAGGCACAGCCTGAGCAGAAGGCCTCTGTGAACAAGCGTGTCAGTTGTGGCATGTGATACTGAAAAGGACTTTGGAGGTGCCGGGGTGGCTCAGTCATTAAGCTACAGACTCTTGATTTCTTTTCAACTCAGGTCATGATCTCAAGGTTGTGAGATGGAACCTCAAGTCTGCAGGGAGTCTGCTTGAGATTCTTTCTCCCTTTCACTCTGCTTCCCCTTTCTCTAATAAATAAATCTTTAAAAAATTAAAAAGAAGAAAGGGCTCTGCCCACGTCATAGGATTCCCAGAGCAATATATCCACAAGTAATAACCAACAAAAGTGTGCACAAGGATATACAACCAGTTCAAAAGTTAACAAATAATGAAGTAAATGGTGACAAACTTCAGCGTAGAAACTTTGTAAGTCTTAAAAATCATACATTTTTCAGAGTATTTCCTGACATAGGAAACATAATAATGATGAGATCAGCATAGGATACAAAACTGTAGATATGCCAGGATGTTAAAAATATCTCTGAGTGGAAGAAAAGGTTACAAGTGATTGTTATTTTTCTCTTTCTGTAGGTTCAAAATTATCTATAGTTAACCTATACATTTTAGAATCATAATAAATGTATCTACAAATAGGTATTGTACGATGCAAATTGTTATGTAGTACTTCTCAAAATGCAATCAACGGTACATAGTAATTTACATTTATTTGAGTATTATAATTTCAAACTGGCTATGATTTGGGGTACAGCATGTGAATTTTATGTATCTGGTTTACGCTTTCCTTCTATGCTGACCAGGCATGTCACAAGGACCTGACATGCACAATAAGGTTACAAGGTAGGTAATACTCCCATTTTACAGAAGAACATGGGCTTTAAGTATAATGTTCAAATTAATTAGCCTCTAAGGAGAGCTGGAAAAAATTTCAGGTCTATTTCACTCCAAAGACATACAAATTTATGTACTCTCTCTCACACACACAGAACATACATCTTAGAAAATAATGTCTATAGAGAAGATTATCTTACACATAACAATTTCCTCTCCCCTTTTATACCTTACACAAGGCACTGTATTGCCAATTCACAGAGAATAAATGTTTAAATGTTTAACTATGGTAAACCAAAATTTAAGCCATATTGAATTGCTAATTCTAACCTAAAATAAAAACAAATCTGGATTTCTACATAATGTCTTTCTTACACTGGATTTCCATCTAAGGTTGTAAATTCTACCTTCATTAAGTTATGAACCATTTAATCTAAGAAAGAACCCCTGATGCCCCTGCAATATGCAAACTTTCATAAATTACCTTGTTAAAGAAAAATCTCTCTTTTTTGGGGGGAGGGGGAGAGAGAGCGCACACAGGAGCTAGGGGAGGGGAAGAGGGACAAGCAGGCTCCTCTCCACTGAGCAAGGAGTACCAAGTGGGGCTCCATCCCAGGATCCTGAGATCATGACCTGAGCCAATGGCAGATAATTTACTAACTGAACTACTCAGGCACTGCTAAAAAAAAATTTTTTTTTAAATATTCTAGTATTCTAGTAGACTTTCAAATTTAGAAACCTCAAGAGTGAAAGAGAAATTGTGATTTAAGTTTGGAAAAGACTCATATATTCTTAAGTTAATGGAGAGCTTACTAACTTAAAAAAAAAATCTAGCTTTATTGGTATGCATTAGCAAAAGAAAAAAGTCCCTTCTGCATCTCATTATATAGTAATAACTATATTAGTAATAATAATGACATGGATGATTATTTAGCTTTTATAGTTTTTGTGAAATTTTCACATACATAACCCAATTTTCACAAAGCATTTTCAGAAGAATTGCATTTTACTCATTTAATAGAGGGCAAAACTAAAGTCAGCAAGGCAAAGTTACTGCACAAGTTCACACAGCTGGTTACTGAAAGCTTGAGGACTTTCTACAGATACCTTTCTGTAGGGCTAGCACCTTTAACAGGAATACTCCCTTCTTATAGTCAGAAATTCATAATATTGTATTTCAAATGCTTCACCAAATTGTAAGTTTAAGATTTACGTAGTTACTATACAATTTATTCAGAGCACAAAAGGATCAGTTGCATTAATTCAACATCATTAATCTTCAACTTATATAAGGTAAGCAAAACATTTCCATAGCATAACACTGTTTACAATCAAAATATTCTAATGAATTCATTCTAATGAATTATTGACATTAGGGTTTTGAAAATACACATGGTAATAAGTAAACTTTAAGTTAACACCTTTCCAAATTGATCACTATAATAAAAACAAAGAAGAATTTTAATCTAATATAGCTAATTACTTTACTATACCCCTGAGGATGGACAACGTTTTCTGTAAGGGGCTTAAGAGTGAGTAAATGTTGCAGGCCATAAAGACTCTTTTGCATGAACTCAACTCTGCCACCATAGCACAAAACAGCTATAGAGAATATGTGAACAAAGAGTATGTCTATATTACAACAGAACTGTATTTAAAAAAAAAAAAAAAAAAAAAAAAAACCAGAGGTCATAGTTTGCTCATACTCACCAGTTGCCAAGAATTTGCTATAAGGCAAAGTATTTCTGTATAAGCCTAAAACTTATAGTTAATACTTCCTAGTTTCAGAGAGAAAAGATCATTTTGTTAAACTTAGTAATCGAAAAAAAATCTCAATTAATTATTCTTTCTTATATTTTTAACATTCTTACATTTTTCACATTTTAACAAATTTTAAGAAAATGTTTTTAACATTCTATGTTTAGGTTGTCAATGCAAATGGTAGAGAGAAGGCTTCATTTTCTCCTCCATGTTAGAGGAAAATTCTCTCCTCTAGATAAGCAATGAGAACACTGGCAAAAATTGCCAAAATCAACCTTTTCAGACCTCTAAAACCAATAAAAGGTTAGCAATAATCTGGGAATATTTATTAAAGAAAAATGGCTGAAACTCAGTAAGAGCAGTGAGCTTTTTGACTTTTTAACTTTCCCTACTAGTTCCTACTCCTTTCACTCTAGCTTCATAGTAGCCATGACCACAAGGAAAGCCAAGAGGTAGGGAAACGAACGAGTGCTCCCACAGCCCCATTCTCACAGAATTATCATTATTTGACCAATTTGTTTCTTGGAAGATCCCACTAACAAAGATGTCTTCATTTGACCTGTTTTGGATCTCAGTCAGTGTAAAAAACTTTTTCTCTGGAAATGTTTGTTAAAAACAATTAAAGGCAATTTATAGGCTGTAAGAGTTGGGGCAAACATCAGGATGATGAAAGGAAAGGAAAGAAAAGAAAAGAGGAGGAGAGGAAAGGAGAGGTGTGGAGAAGACAGAAGGGGAGAGGAGGGAGGGAGGGGGGAAGGAGAAAGAAAATGTGGGGAATAAGACAATAAATGACTTTGAAAAACTCCCACATACCCCTGGGGATCTTGAAGACCACATGCATGCATGGAATGTGCGCATGCCCAGAGCTATGTACATTCTCAGAAGAGACCCAAGAACACCTTAAGCTGTCAATTTCTGACTGTGAAGTTCTGAACAAGCAGGAAGTGAAGGCTAAAATAGAGTAAGCTGCCCAGCTAAGTGTTAAAGACATGCCAGAACATGAATACAGAACCCACCAGCAAAGACTACAGGGCTACTCAAACATTATCTGACCACTAAGTTAGTAATCACGTAATCTTCAGTGGCCATACAGATCAAGGAACACCAATTTTAGAGAAGTGGTTCAGAAATTCCACTAAGGAAACGACAAAGAGCAACAACAACAAACTCTGGGTAGGAGAGAGAATTGGATTTCTGGAGTGTCCATGCTATATTCTTTAAATGTCATTTTCAACAACTGCAACAACAAAAATTATGAGATGTCCAAAGAAACAAGAAAGTATAGTCCATATACAAGCAAAACTGTCACCAAGGAAGCTCAGATGTTGGATTTACAAGACAAAGACTTTGAATCAGCTATTTTAAATATGTTCAATGAACTCAAGGAAGCCATGTCTAAGGAATGAAAAGAAAATATGAACACGAAATCCCACAAAATGAGGGTAAGGAGATGGAAATTATTAAAAAGAACCAAGTAGAAATTCTGGAATTGAAAAGTATTATACCTGAAATGAAAACCTGAGGGGCTCAAAATATTTCTGAACAGATAAAAGTATCAAAAAACTTGAAAATAGGTCAATTGAGATCATTCAGTATAAGGAACAGGGGGAAAAAAAAGGAATAAATATCAACAAAGCCTTAGAAACCTGTAGGACACCAGATGTATAGAAACATACAAAATGGAAATCTCACTGGGAGAGAGAGGAAAAGGAGAAGAAAGTACATTTGAATAAATAATAGCGTAAAACTTACTAAATGTGAGAAAACATTAATATACACATAATAAACTCCATGAACTATAAGTAAGATAAAGTCAAGAGGTCTAAACTTAACATACATTATAAATAAATAGTCAAAAGCCCAATGCTCCAATTTTAGTAACAAATAGAATTTTGAAAGCAGCAAGATAGAAGCAACTCATCTCAGATATGCTATTTTAAATAAGTGGTAATAGCTGATTTCTCATCAGAAATCATAAAGGAAGTTGAATAACATATTCAAAGGGCTGAAAGAAAGGCTGACATCCACTAAGTCTATATCTGCAGAAACTATCCTTCAAAAAGGAAGGAGAAATTCATAAGTAAACAAAAACTGGGAATCATCACTAGCAGACATCCCTTCAAGAACTACTAAACAATATCCTTCAGGCTGAAAGAAAAGCACACTAGACAGTAACTTGAATCCACATGAAGAAATAGAGTACCAGTAAAATAGTTACTAAGTAAACATAAGACAAAATACATGTGGTTTTCTTTTTCCCCTTGATTTAAAAGACACCTTATAAAGCAATACTTATAAATCTATGTTGATGGGAGGTGCCTGGGGAACGGGGAGGTCAGTCATTAAGCATCTGTCTTCAGCTCAGGTCATGATCCCAGAGTCCTGGGATCGATCCCTGTTAGGCCCCCTGCTCAGTAGGGAGCCTGCTCCTCCCTCTACACTCCCCACTCATGCTCTCTCTCTCTTATTAAAAGATTAAATAAAATCTTTTAAAAATAACACACAAATCTATGTTGATGGACATTTAAGGCATAACAATATCACAATGGAGGGGAGAGAAAATGAAGATATTAAGGGCAAAATTTTTATAATACTATAATTAAGGTAGTATTAATCTGAACTAAATTGCACTAAATTAGGATGTTAATTTTAATACCCAGGCCAACCACTAAGAGATTATATCCAAAAACAAATATATAAAATAAATGATAAGGAGATTAAAATGGTACACTAGGAAATATCTATTTAACAAAAAATAAGGAAGTGACGGAAGAACAGAGGGAAAAAATATATAAGACACAATGAAAAAATATAGCAAAATGACATACTTAAATTCGGTCTCCTCAGTAAACACATTAAACGTAAATGGATCAAACTCCCTAAAAAGCAGAGATTGACAAAATAGTCTTTTTTTTTTTTTTTTTACAGATTTTATTTATTTATTTGAGTGAGAGAGAAAGTGCACAGAGGGGAGAGAGAAGCAGACTCCCTGGTGGGCAAGAAGCCAGATTCAGGGATTGATCCCAGGATCCCGAGACCATGACCTAAACCAAAGGCAGATACTTGACCAACTGAGCCATTGTGCCCCAACAAAATGGAGTCTTATTTAAAAACATGACCCATCTATATGCTACCTATAAAACACACTTTAGGGGCGCCTGGATGGCTCAGTGGTTAAGCCTCTGCATTCGGCTCAGGTCGTGATCCCAGGGTCCTGGGATCGAGTCCCACATCGGGCTCTCTGCTCAGCGGGGAAGCCTGTTCCCCCCTCTCTCTCTGCCTGCCTCTCTGCCTACTTTCCACACAAAAAGTGGAAAGTAAAAGGATGGAAAAAGATATAAAAAGCAAATGGTAACCAAAAGAGGTTATACTAATATCAGGAAAAAAAAATGGCTATACTAATATCAGAAAAAAAAAAAAAAAACAGATTTAAAATAAAAATTGGGGAGCACCTGCGTGGCTCAGCTGGTTAAGCATCTGCCTTTGGCTCAGGTCATGACCCTGGAGTCTGAGATCTAGTCCCACATCAGGCTCCCTGCTCAGTGGGAGTCTGCTTCTCCCTCTCCCTCTGCCCTCTACCCTCTACCCTGCTGTGCTCTCTCTCCATCTCTCTCAAATAAATAAATAAATAAAATCTTAATAAAATAAAGTAAAATTAAAAAAAATAAAAATTGGTACTAGAGAGATAACACAGAATGTTTTATAATGATAAATAGGTCAATCCATCAGGGAGTCATATAATTAGAAACATAAATGCACCTAACAAGAGTTGCAAAACACATAAAGAAAAAATTGACAGAACTGAAAGATGAAATAGACAATTCAACAATAATATTTGAAGATTCCAATAATCTACTTATGATAATAAATACAACTATCAGAAAAACAACAAGGAAATAGAAAACCTGAACAACTAAAATGAACTAGATCTATCAGACAACTTTAGAACATGTTGTCCAAAAACAGTAGAATACAACATTCTTCCCAAGTGCACATGGAATGCTGTAGCTCAAACCATACCCTAGGCCATAAAACAAGTCTCAATAAGCTTAAAGGATTGATATTATACAAAGTGTGTTCTCCAACTACAGTGAAATGGAACTTAGAATTCAGTAAAAGAAGCAAAGTTGGAAAATATATAAACATGTGGACCTTACCAATGGGTCAAAGAGGAAATCACAAAGGAAATTAGAAAACACTCTGAGATAAATGCAAACAAAAACACAACTCACCAACATGTATGGTATGCAGCTAAGACAGTGCCTAAAGGGAAATTTATTCCATATTTAATATAATTTTTATATTTCTTTTCAAATGTAAGCATTTCCATTTAATTAAACTATTTTTAAATGCAATTGAATAAATACACAGTATTCCAACAAATGAGTTCACCATAATATCTAACTATTATGTTAATTTGGCAGCATTAAGTTGTGTTCCTTTTTTGCTATCGTAAAAACTGGCCGTCTTTCAACACTTTAATCTTTGCATTAAAGATTATTTTCCCCAGATTATATTTGTAGAAATGGAATGTGCACTAAATACAGGTGTATGGCTATTTGATATCTGGTCACTTTATTTGTAAAGCTATATTCAGTATCATATGTAGTGACATAAATGTTTGGGATAAAAGATGGGTGGCAAATATCATTCTTCCAATATATTTATAAGAATCAACATGGTAGGGTAGCCTGGGTGGCTCAGTAGGTTAAGCATCTGCCTTCAACTCAGGTCATGATCCTGGGGTCCTGGGTTCAAGCACCACATCAGGCTCAGCAGGGAGCCTGCTTCTCCCCCATCCCCACCCCCCAGCTCATGCTTTCTCTCATTCTTTCTCTTTCTCAAATAAACAGAATATATTTTTTTAAAAAAAGAATCAACATGGTAAAGAGGGGGAAGTGAAAGCCACTTGAATTATTTCCTATCCCATTTTTTTCTCATGATAACACAAGCTGATCAAAAGAATGCTTTTTCATAAAAAAAAAAAAAATTTCACAAAAGTCTGGGATAAGGGAAGGGTGTTGGCTCACATGTCTTTATGTATGGTAGTGACATTAACAATGACCATGATAACGTCTGAGAGCACCCAGGGAGCAGTGACTATCATTAGGCTTTGTATTTATTTCACCAACACTTATACAAAGGGGGTAATACCAATTCCATATTAAACTGTGCTAAAATAGAGTACTCTTTAAATATAATTTTTAGTCAAAGTATTTCATAACCAAGTCAATGAATATTGAGTGTTGGTGTTATTTTTTCTTTTAAATACAGTCATACACACTGGGGTGCCTGGATGGCTCAGTCAGTTGAGTGCCTTGATTTCTGCTCAGATCCTGATCTCATGGGTTGTGGGATGGAGCCCCTGTGGGGGTCCTCACTCAGTGGGGAGTCGGCTTGAAAGGTTTTCTCCCTCTGCCCCTCCCCCTGCTCATATGTATACGCATGTACATTCTCTCTTTGAAAATAAAAGAATAAATCTTAATTTTTAAAAAGATTTTATTTATTTGACAGAAACAAAGCAAGAAAGTGGACACAAGAAGGGGGAGTGGGAGAGGGATAAGCAGGTTTCCCACTGAGCAGGGAGCCCAAAGAGCAGGGAACCCACTGTGGGACTTGATCCCAGGACCCTGGAATCATGACCTGAGCCAAAGGCAGATACTTAACAACTGAGCCACCCAGGAGCCCCAATGAATAAATCTTTAAAATATACTCATACACATATATTTTGAGCATCATTTAGGAGACAAACATAATTCTACTCTAGGATCCAGATGTGCAGTCACAACATTAGTTATATCTAGTTATATCTAGTTATATCGTCCCCCTGGAGTTGACATTAGAATGAGGAGAAAGGATTGCAAAACAGCTAAACGGCAAGCAAGTAAAAGGACAGATGATGTTAAGTGTTGTCAAGATAACCAGACCAGGATAAGGACAAAGATAAGATGATCCGGGAGGGACTCCCTGAGGATGTTGATACTGGAGTTAGGGAGTACTGGGGGAAGGTTCTAGAAAGCCCCTGAGGCAGGGCACTGCCAGAAGGCCATGCAGTGTAAGGCAGGTCCAAGGTAGGAGGGTGAGGACATGAGGGAGGGAGGTAGCAGCCAACTGGTACAAAGACCTGTAGGCCCAGGAAAGGGATTTGGGGTAGGGTGGGGGAATGGAGGGTTTCTGAGCAGAGGTGTGTGTGATCTGATATAGATAGATAGATAGATAGATAGATAGATAGATAAATTTGACAGAGAAAGACAGTAAGAGAGGGAACACAAGCAGGGGGAATGGGAGAGGGAGAAGTCGACTCCCTGCTGAGCGGGGAGCCTGATGTGGGGCTCGATCCCAGGACTCTGAGATCATGACCTGAGCCAAAGGTAGACCCTTAACAACTAAGCCACCCAGATGCCCCGATCTGCTTTTAATTTTCAGGCAGCACGGTGGTAGCTGAGTGGAGGGTACACAGTATGTGGTCAGGCAAGGGTAAAGGCATGAGCTGGTGAGAGAGTAAAGGCAGAAATGCCAGCTAGGCCACCAAGGTCAGTCATAATAGAGGGGAGACAGCTAGGTCCTCAAGAATAACCAGTGGGAGCCGTGGGTTGATCTACAAACAGAACAAGGCATGGAGGGGTTACTCCAGCACACAGGCATAGCAGGGGGTTAACAGCAGGAAAGAAAGCGCACTCCTGGTCCTGAGCCTATATCCTCACTTTCACCCTCTCACAAGGTGTCCCCAGACACCACATTTACTAAAGCACTGTTTGCTCTCTCCTCCTCTTTAGTTCAGCACTCTAAGACTGTGACTCATTTTCCCACACCCAAGCTATCCCAGGAAGACATGACACTCTAAGACTATCTCTTTTCATGTTAACTACTAGACCGTTAAAAAAAAAAAAATCAGCTTTGGGAAACTTGTCACCTAATGAGAACTTTAATATGTAATAGCTTATGGGAATCAGTATTTCAAATTCAAGGAACTCATTTCCTCAGACTTAAAAAAGGCACCAAAACCCAATGAGCTGAGCTAGCAGTACTCTCGGAAGGAGACATCAATCCTTCTCTGGCTTCACAGCTTCAGGTCCTGCCAGACTTTCCTTCAGCTGACTGCCCATCCACATCATTCAAAGCCAAAATTATCTTTGGAGTGAATGACGAATCTGCAATGAACGCAAACAAAACTAACAAAACTCCCCGCCACCCACCCACCTTCCCCACCACACCCTGTCCTACCCTCATCAGACGGGCTAGACCCTGGGCCTGACCCAGAACCCCTCTAGTTTGTCTGGATGTCTGGAATTGCTGCCCACACCCTCTCCCTTCTAAGGAAGCCCAGCTCACTCCAAAGCCATATGTGGCTCGGGGCCTCCGTGAATTCCCCCCGTACAAGGTACCCATGCTGCAATTACATGTTGTTGAGCAATTACCATAACTGTAATGCATTCTGCATGTTTAGGCTCCCTCAGAAAAAAATGCCAGATTTATTCATGGACACAGTTAATCTCCCTGATAACATTTTCCTGGGGAATGCTGTGGGTGGGCAATTCCTAATAGGGGATGGAACCATATTTGGAGTTGTCCAAAAATACACAGTGTGTAGAGATGGGAAAATAAAGCTGACCTAGCAATATCCTTGAAATATGAGGCAATCAGTTAGACTGCCTTCAAGAATTCTTTTCTAAATACTATATGGATTGCTGTGCCATGTTTTCTGAGTTTCTATTTATCCACAAACTCTAACTGAGCTCATATAATGTGCAAAGCACTGTGCTGGGCATGGGGTACTGTGACACTCTCCTTGAACTCACAGAGGCTCCTGTGTATACTACCTCACTGCCTGATCCAGATATTCAGAAGACAAACATTGTCAGGGATTTCCAAAAAGCCATACAACATTCTGCTAATAAAAACTCCTCATTTCTCCCCACCAAAACTGAAACCTTAAAACAAAAACAAAAACAAACAAAAAACTCTCTATAGAGACTTGCAAGCGTCAGTAAGTAAGTATGGGAGTTATACTATGATGAATAGCATCGCCCCAAAAGTCATATCCACCCAGGACCAAACAACATGATCTTATTTGGAAATAGAGTCTTTGCAGATGTAATTCTCCATGCTGGAGTAGGGTGGGCCCTAATCCAACACCGGGTGTTCCTATAAGAAAACAAAGAAAGAGAGTCAGAGAGCCAAGTTGTAATGCAGACAAGAACTGGACCCTACAAGCCAAGGAAGTGTAAGGATGGCCAGTCACCACCAGAGGCTGAAATAGGGAAGGAAGGGTCCTCCCTTGGACCCTTCAGAGGGAGCATGGTCCTGCCAACAGCTTGATTTCAGATGTCTAACTCCTAGAACTGAGAGAGAATAAATTTTTGCTGTCTTCAGCCACCCAGTTTGTGGTGATTTGTTACAACATCCCCAGGAGACTACTATGGTAATGGTGGAGAACTGAACGATATTTCCTATGCTGACACAAGGCCTCCTTTCTGGGAGGGCGATGTCACGGAGTGTGCTGCACAAGCCACAGACATCACGCAGACTGGAGATCTTCTGAATCTCTCACTGGAATTCCAAACTGGCATCTTTATATCCCCAGCTGCTGATGAGGAGATTCCATTTTTTGTTTAATGATCATGGGTCCTATTCAGAATGGGTTCCAGGTTTTTCTCAAACACTTTTCCTATGCATCAGTCACTCTGCATTGATATTCTACATGTAAAGCAAAGAATAAAAGAAATTTTAAAAAACAAAAATTAAAAGAAACTAAAAGAGCATAAAGCACGCATGCCTATGAGTCATGCTCCCCAAAAGACTCACTGAAATGGAATACTGATGTCTCTATGGAATCTGGAGTCAGTGAAACCTAGCTCTATAGCACCAAAGAGGGTTGGCTAGAGGCCATTTCATGCTGGCTTTCTCACTATAACACCCAACTTTATGTTTTAAAGAGTCATTTGGCAGTAGAGTTCTCCTACCAAACATTTCTCTTCACTTTGAAGTCAAAGATTAAAAAAAAAAAAAATCACAATCCACGGCCCTCCTGATTCCCAACAGGGGCAATATCCCTCAGAAGTGGCCTCCTTACTTGTGACAGAGTGTAGGGACGCAGACTTCCGCTCAACAACATCTACAGCTGTGTTCTGGGTTCCAGGGGTCAGGGCAGTCTGTACTGCATGAAGATGACCCAGGAGTTCTGTCACTGAGCTCAAAAGCATCCCACTCTCCCCTCTGATCTGTTGCCACTTTCTCTTCCCTTCCGTTCCTTATATGCTTCCTGCTCCATCTTTCCCAGATGCTTCATTTCCTTCTCTATACCCTTTTTTCCTTGTTAATTCTCTTCCCTTTCTAACTGCCTTTCTGAAGGTTGTCTGACCGACTGCCTTCTACGTGTGGCATGGCAAAGGAAACACTAACCACAGAGGTGGCAGTGCTGACATCAAAGTGAGAAGCATTTAAGACTCATGGTGTGAGCTAAATTGCCGTAGTCAACACTGAAGCAAGGCAGTCAAGTACAAACACCCTTAATTCATTTAATTTATTTAATTACTTATTCCTACACCAAGATATTCTCAAGGCCCCCAGAAGCCCCACCTTCACCAGAAAGTCTTTCCTCTATTTAATGTTAACAGTGTGCTAGAACTCTCCTAAGACTGTTGCAGGTGTTGACTTACGGGCACTACTCTCTGTGGCAAATCATCATCCTCGACTCACAGAGGAGGAGAACAAGGGCAGAAGTCACATGCAAAGAACCACACATCTAGGGACATCATTCATGTGCGTGTCTGTCTCTTTGACTAGGGTGTGAGTTCCTTAAAGGCAAAGACTAATGTTTCCCCTCTGTCCACAAAGCATCTGGAACTGGGCTTTCTGTGTGTACATAATGATGTTGACTTGAAGAAAAAAGCAGGAAGTTATAAACTGCAATATTCTTCAGGTGCTAGGAACTATTATTTAACACAAATGGGTACTAATGGATAATGAACCAGAAAACATGCACATTCACAGTGAATTCAGTGAAATTCACCGGCCTGATTCTAGTTAGCAGACGGGCCCCTAGGAAACAGACAAGGACACTCGATAGACTGGGCAAACTAAAGGGGAAAGAGGCAGGTGGACTTGGATAAAAGGCAGGCATGGACCATGGTTAAACTAGGTGGCCATGCACTTGGAAGGAAGACCCTGGCTAGGGGCCACTGCTCCACGGCAGGGTGGAGGACAAGAGGAGCGAGAGAGCTGATAGCAACAGTGCTCTGGGACAGGATGCTCCAACTTCAGCATGTGACAGCATCAAACAGATGATGAGAGATCAGACAGACTGATTCAGCTGGTCAGGCACAAGGTTACAGAAGGTATACCTCCAACAAGCTCCCAGGTAATGCAATGATGTTGGTCCAGGGAACACACTTTGAAAAGCAGTGCTCTTTGGGGTTCCCACCGTAACTTTAGTAGAAGGTGTTCCAGTGTTTCCATGAAGCTCCACACCAGATGTCCCCAGAACTAAATGGCTGGTCACATGGGAAGGCCCCACCAGGAAGAGTGTACCCTGTCCCGGCACAGCTTTCCTGACATTCAGCAGGTTCTTATTTGATCTAACAGAGACTATGATGTTTTTGACTTTTTCCATAGGAAACCAACAATCAGCAATAAAAAACTCTGAGGACTAACACTCTGAAATACACTTTTAATGTCATTTCAGGGTATTTACCTGCAGAGTATGGGACATCAAGCAAGCTAAGCTCCTGCACAACCCTGAGTTCCCCTCAGGGACCAGAGAAAAAGCACTGGGACTGTTAGTTCCAAACAAGCTTGGGAGGAAACAGGCTGTACAACCACTGATGATGACACGTGCATATTCTCAGCAGCACCTCCCCTTGCTAAAACCTTCCCAGACACACTATTAGTGGGAAAGCCCAAAGGGCCTCTGCCAGCTTAGACTGCATTATACAGCATCCCAGCTGTGGCCTCAGACCTTGGCCTCATACTCAGTTACTCTTTAATCTCTGATCCAGCTAGCTAATCTCTTATTAATCCAATGGGGTTGTTACTGAAACATACATCGTTTGGATTTTCTTTATCTTTAAACTCACCCTGAAACAGAGTCCCTTGCTGCTTTTTAAAGGAAGCATCTCATTGAGAGCTATGGTTCTTGAAAATATTACATGAGGCATTTCCTTAAAACCTGTTTCCTTGAGCAAACAGGTAGAGAGTGGGTATTACTCCAGAATACTATTTCAGTTCTAGGAGGAGTTTTGTTTGTTTGTTTGTTTGTTTTTGTTTTTGCTTTTATGGTTAACAGTCAGTGTGTTTTCAGAAGCATTTCCCATTGAGAACTTCCTCACCTTTCCATGAGTGCAAGACAACTGCGCCATTTTCACTATGTCTTGTCTCATGGGAGTGAATGGCTCTGACTGCAAGTTTGTTTATTTTAGAAACATCCCACAGCAGTGTAGTAACTTGCCACAGTATCCATTTCTTGTAAATGTGTTAAAAATGCATGTTTACTTAGGTATCAACCAAGATGTAATAATGTGCTTTCACTCAGTACCTGTTCTTTCTAGAAGACATTGGCTGTGAGCATATAATTACAGCTCTGATTTAAAAGGCAAAGGGCTGTAACACTCCTAGGATTGAGAATGGGATAATAAATATTAGGGTGTGTGCTTTAGTGCATCCATTCCAATTGCAATTATCTGAATTGCTCATAACCATAAGATAAAAGTACACTAAAATAAAATACTGGTGGATATTTCTAGGCATTAATTTAATAAGCTAATATTACTGAGCATTTTTTATATTCCTTATAACCAGAGAATCAAGTTTCCTTAAAGTCATGTCTGGGGGCGCCTGGGTGGCTCAACGGGTTAAAGCCTCTGCCTTCGGCTCAGGCCGTGATCCCAGAGTTCTGGGATCGAGCCCCGCATCGGGCTCTCTGCTCATCGGGGAGCCTGCTTCCTGCTCTCTCTCTCTCTCTCTGCCTGCCTCTCCACCTACTTGTGATTTCTGTCAAATAAATAAATAAAATCTTTAAAAAAAAAAAAAAGTCATGTCTGAAATTTAAAAAAAAACGTCGTGTCTGAAATAATAGCAAGAATCTTCTATTTGCCCTTAATTATAGTAATTCACAAAGTTTACATGCTTATGCCCACTCCTACAAGAGATGTTGTTACCCAAGTACTTCATCTTTCCTGGAAAGAATGTAAGTCTCTGCTACTACCTCTCCCTAGAAAAACTAGCAGGCACTTCTCTGAAGTGTCAGCATACCAAAGAACCAGGACTCCCTGAGGCTGTGGTCCTGGCAGTTTCCCGTTCCCATCATCTGGGAACTAGGTATGATTAGTTTCTCTGTCTCATTTTCACATTTCATAATTGTATTTCTTGATAATGAAATGACTCTTATTAAACTTTTTATCTTAAAATAATCATAGATACCCAGGAAGTTGCAAAGAAATGTACATGGAAGTCCTGTTCACCCTTACTTGTCGTCCCCCATGTAAAGATACTGAATAACCAGAGTACAGTAGCAAAATGAGGAAATTGATATTGGTATAATCCACAGAGCTTCTTTCACCAGCTTTTACCAGCTTTGAGCACACTTCTGTGTGTTTCCAGCCTATGTAATTTTCCATGTGCAAAGCCTCTTATAGCCACAAATATAAGGCCCCATATTTAAGTCCTTCTTTGTAGCCAGAACCAGCCTCCCCTATTCCTAACTCCTGGCAACCACTAAATCTGTTCCCTGTCTCCATAATTATGTTATTTCACAAATGTTATGTAAATGGGATCAAGCAGTGTTTTTCCTTTTGAAATTGACTTTTGCACTCAGCAAAGATTCCTGGAGGCTGATTCAAGTATATATCAATAGCTCATTCTTTTTTATTGCTGAATATTATCCCATGGTAGGGATGTTCTGATGTTTTAGTGTTATCACTGTTTTTATTTTTGCCGCTTTGGTAGATGTATGGTGAAATCTCCTTGTGGTTTCAATTTGCATTTCGGTTATTTAAGGATGACGAACATCTACTCTTGTGTTTGTTGTCTTCTGGATATTGTCTTCAATGAAATGTCTCCTTTGGGCTTGTCCATTTTCAAATTGGATTTTTCTGTTGTTGTTAATGTTCAATTTTTAGACTTCTTTATATATTCTGAAACAACTGCTTTGCTGGAAACATAAATTGCAAATATTGTCTTCTGGTCTGTAATCTGTCTTCTTTTTAAAAAGATTTGTCCCATAGCACATATTTTTATGTTGATGAGTTTGAATTCATGTTTTTTTAAAATTTTTTCCTTTTATGGATCATGTTTTTGGGAAGAAGACTAAGAACTTTTTGCCTAGCCCTATGTGCCGAATTCTTTTTATGTTTTCTTTTAAAAGTTTTATAGTTTTACATTTAAATCCCTTCTAACTTTTGTTTGAGGTATGGGGTTTATGTTTTTCCCTTCCTTCTTTCCTTCCTTCCTTTCTTTTTTCCCAATCACTCCTGCAACAGTTATTAAAGGCTATACTTCCTCCACTGAATTCCATTTTTTCTTTGCCAAAAATTAATTGGGATATATTTCTGTGGACTTATTTATGAGTTCTCCTTCATCATAAATTAACTGGTCATATATCCATGGGTTTATTTCTGGGCTCTCAAGCCTGTCTCATTGATCTAGGCTTCTGTTTTTATGCCAATACCATATTGTTTTGATTACTATAGCTTTGTAATACAGTTTGAAATCAGGAAGTGTGAGGTCTCCAGCTTTGTTATTTTAAAGATTACTTTAGCTATCCAGGGTCTTTTGTGGTTCCATAAGAATTTTAGAATTGTTTATTCTAGCTCTGCAAAATGCCACTGGAATTCTGATAGGGATTTCACTGAATCTGTAGGTATCCTGTAATCTTAATGAGTAAGTGTATTTGGTCTAGAAAAGGTTTTTAGGTGCCTCTGGTAGATACTTTAAGAATTTTCTTCATAGGCAATCATGTCATCTGCAAATTGAGGCTTTGGGTTTGTTTTTTTGTTTTGTTTTTGTTTTTGTTTTTGTTTTTGTCCAAGCTATATGCACTTTACTTCTTATCTTTTTGAGTGATGAGAACTTCTAGTATTATATCACATAAGAGTGATGAGAGCAGCCATTCTTGTCTTATTCTCATTCCTAAGGGGAAAGCATCAGACATTCATCTATGAAGTAAGATGTTAACTAGGTTTTCCTATAAATGTTTTTAGTAAGGAAAAGCAAGGCACCTCCCTGGGCCACCTTCTGCTGTGATATGCATGGGTAGGCAGAAGCCCCCTGGACAAGGTATCCTTTTGCCACTGGATGGAGAGCAGGAAGACACAGAGTTCTGTGACACTGCCCTGACAGGGGGACCAGGTTGCTTCCTGGTGACAAGCGTGAAGAGCAGGACTCTGGGCTCTCACTACGTCTCTGTTGTCCTTCTCCTTTGGCCATGGCATATTTTTTTTTTTTAATTTTGCTTTGTTTTGTTTTTGTTTCATAGTTGTTGGCAGTTCCGGTGACAGACCTCTTCATGTCTAGTCTGGGTAGTCTGGAGAATTCACCATGCTATCATTCCTCAGGTTCTGAGATAATCAGCCAGTCTGCCTTCTTCTCCAACAACCAGAGTCCTACTACTTTCCCTGTTGAATTATTTCCTGGATTTCATTGTACTTACAGTGAAGGGGCTGAGAAAAGTGAATCTACACCATCCTCTTCTGAAATCCAAAATCTGTTTTCCATTTTTCTACTGAGTATATTTAAAGGAACTGCTAGAAATTAAAATGTTAATTTATATTCATTTGTATTTTCTGAAATATTTCTATGAGTCCCATGATTGTCATAGAATATGATGAACAGAATTTACATAATCTACATGCATGACTGATGTCAACAGTATTTTAGGCCACAGTCATTAAACATCATCCCTAATGTTATAAGGTCCCTCCGAACTGTAAAATCTGACTCTATGATCAAAATGTTTTAATTAAATATTAAGATGACTTCCCTCCATTATCCAGGATTTAAAAAACTAGTATTCTCAATAGCTGTAGGAGATGTCCTTAGTTTAATATTACAGGGAGGTACAAAATTAAGTTGTGCAAATTCCTGTCCCATACAGTCACTCCCTATGCCTTCTCCCCAGTGCCAGAGAGCTGACATAAACCATACAGGAGCATGTCCGTCCTCCACACTCCTACGGCCATCAGTGTGGGATGCAGCTGCCGCATTCCAAAGTCTTTTTTCAACACCCAAACCCGCGACAGTGTGTACAGAGACTTTCAGGGAGCACAGCTCTGCAGAAGTTAAATTTCAAAGCAGAAAACTAGAAATCGAAGAAAATTCTTCCTCTTCAGTCCAAGTGGAGAGATATGTGATTTAAATGACAGGGAAAATAAATTATCTTTTTAATTGAAAAAAAGAAACTGATTGAACTTTGCCTCTATACAGACATAATGACAAATTTTCTCAACTCAATGTTCAGATTTGCTGCAGAAAAGAGATACTCTTCTCTGTACAGTGCTTTCTCACTAGCATCCTACATTATATTATAGCAAACACAGCTTTTCATGCGTGCGCGCACGCACACACACACACACACACCAGGTCTTTACGACATCTGTGAATGAACGCAGCTTCTTTCAACATCCTTCCCTCAGCTGTAACCTCCCTGATTCCCACATATTCAGAGTTCATCCAAGAATCAAGAACAGAAAAGGTCCTTTGAGGATATTCAAGGAGAATTCATTTCCAATAGAAAAGACAAATGCAGGACCACTAATATGAAACTCACAACATTTGAGTTACCTGGGTAAATCACACCATGCCCACAGCTACTGCCACAGACCCCACTAATTCCAGAAACTATTCCGGATGTTCTTTCCAGTTGATGTATAAAACTCTAAATTCAAGAACACTCAGCAGGCAACCACCAGAAAGGGCTCCTTTGCATCTAATTCCTCTTTCCAGGATCTCAAAGTGCAGTTTTGGAGTATCTGTCTATGATAATAGTATCATCCTTGACAAAACTGTGACAAAGCCCACCACAGTAGAAACTTTTGTTCAAGACAGGTCAAGTGGAAACAACACCTTACTTTACTATCACACCAAATAATATGAAGGAGCTAAAAACAAATGATGCAAGGCCACAAAGCACATATCTTATTTAAAAAGTCTTTGTCATATACTTTGATAACATCTATTATTTGCAGTTGGTTGTATGTCATATCACTGCAATTCAAATATTTTCAAAAAGAGAAGACAGAATTCACCATTCCACAGAAATGACCTTTGGAAAACAAGTCTTTGGTTTCTTTCAGCATCCCATCCCTAAGCCAGCTGGACCTTCCATAAAAGGGTGGGTTAACTAACTGAAACCTCAAGGTGAATTATGATGCAAATAAAAGGAAAGTTTACAAGTTTTTCTGAACTAAGGACCCTGTCCAGAGTAATGAAGTTTAAGAGGTATTTTTCTACCTATCACCATGTTCCTAACATATTCATTTTTATGATGTCCTATTTTTAAAGAGTTATATTAAGTTCTCAGATAATCAAAAGGGAAATAAATAGGTGAAGCTATTTCCTTTAAAAGCAACTTCTGTGTTCCTGAAAGCTTTTAAAATGGAGTTAGAGCAAGCCCTCACTCATTAGTAAAAGAGGATTTAAACCAGCCTCTTTCAGAGGGGGGTTTTATGATCACACAGTGAAAACTGGGTGAAACAGACAAATGGCTGTCAGGTTGCAGCCCCACCCGCCCCCTCACCGGGAGGCCCTGCTCTGCCCTGCTCTGCCCCACACACCCTGGCTCAGCTCCCAGCTTCAAAGCAGCCAGCACTGCAGCCCCGCAGACTTGCCCATTGGGGACATGCTTAGCCCCACCTGTAAAATGAGACATGGAATGGGGTTAGGGCCAGGAAGGCTGGAAGCCTTGGCGGGATCACTGTAGGCCACACGAGATGATCTCAACTCTTCCCTTGTTTCAGGGACATATTTTCGAAAAGGCTGACTTCCCTGTTCCTCCCATAATCGGTCACTGCATGTCTCTGATTTGACCACAAGGGGCACATCACTGAGCAAGGGCCTTTTTGGTGGGTTGAACTGACCAGGAGAAATTCCCCAAACACAGGGAGAACGTGGCACCTTTGTGTGCCATGGTGGACACTCACCAAGTAAAACCTCAGCTCCCACATCCCCCCACCAGCAGTTCTCCTGAGCCCTAAGATAACCTAGTAGGCAGCTTTTCAATCTGACTGCCAAAGATGAGTGTGAACAAAGGACACATGCTATGAACAACCGTAAAGGAAGTTGGAGGCAAAATAGTTCACAGAACAGCAACAAAGACCAAGTCAAAGCTTCAAAATCAATACGTCAGCATGGCCCCTTCTCTGAGCATGCATCAGCGGCCACCTTGGTGATGAAGCTGCAGTACCCAGGCCTGGCCTCCTCCAGCAGTGTGCCCTGAGCCCCCAGCACTGCTCCCTACACTATGCTCCCTACTCCCCACAGCAGTGCCCAAGCAGCCAACAAGCAGGGCTGCCTCTGGATTCAAAAGGAATCTCCAACTCAAAGATATAGAGTGGGATAATATCTAGGTAACACACCACAGAGGAGCACTTGACACCATGTCTGTTGATAGCAACTCCTCCAAGCTGCCTGTGTGTACTTGTCCATAGGAGGGACAAGTGTGATAGGTACACAGCTGGCCCTGGCCTGAGCCCCTGGAGGCCTGTCCATTGACAGTGGCACCTCCAGTTAAAGCACCAAAGCAACCTTCTTAGAGTCCATGAGAGCAACACAAAAGCTAACAGTAGGAAAATGATCCCTGCCCTAATAACCATCCCTCACTGTGCCATCCCGGATATAGCCCCTGGAAAAGGAGTCCAAATGAAATCCATGCAAAACATTAAATAATGAAAACCACATAATACTCAAGCACGTATTTGCATATACATGTTCACATCAGCATTTTTCACAACATCAAAAGGAGGAAGCAACCCAACAATCCATCACCACATGAATGATTAAATATAATGGGGTATATGCATATCCCAAATATTATTCAGCCTCAAAAAGGAAGGAGATTCTGACCCATGCTACAACATGGATGAAACCTGAGGTCATTATGCTAAGTGTGTAAGCCAGTCAACAAAGGATATATAAGGCATGAATAACTCCACTCATATGAGGTAGCTATAGTCAAAATCATGGAGACAGAAGGTAGAATTGTGGTTGTCAAGGGCTAGGGAAGGGAAGTTAGGAATTAGTGTTCAATGGGCACAGAGTTTCACTTTGGGAAGATAAAAAAGTTCTAGAGCTAGATGGTGGTGATGGTTGCATAGCACTGTGAATGTAATTAATGCGATAGAGTTGTGCACTTAAAAACAGTTAAAATGGCAAATGTCATGTATATTTCACTACAGTAATTTTCTTTTTCTTTTTAATTTTAAGGCACATGAAAAAGCACACTCAAAGGCAAGTGGCCAGTGGGCCCGTGCAGCACAGCTTGCTGCCCCATGTACCAGCTCCCCACCTGTACCAGCAGTGACTCATGCAGGTTGGGAAGCGGACACAGTCACACACCAGCACCTGACAACTTGACCACCAGAACCAACCCCACTGAACCCAAGTAAGACCTGTCCCTATGTGCATGTGGTGGGCATCAGTGGTGTCTACAGTTCTTAAAACTTTGTAAGTCACCCCAGATAAAAAGGAAATCAAGCCAATGCACTTCACTGTTACACAAATGAAAGTATGCAACATTCTTTCAGTGGTCTGAGATGATTTCAGAACCACAAAGCTACTTGAAGGTGTTCTAGATCTCTGAAGGAAAGCACATACACAAAAAACACACCATCACTGGGATGCAAAAAAATCACAACTTCTAATTATAATTGTTATTTCTCTTATTTATTTATTCATTCAACCATGCACTGAAATTCTATGATTTATACATTAAACTAAATACACACTAATTGCACATGCACAAGTGTTTTTTATGGACAGGGGTGTGAGATCAAAAAAGTTTGGAGATTACTCACATAATCAAGCCACACTATAAAGAATGTCTATAACATTTGAATTTTTCTAAAAATGATATATGCAGCCTCTTTGTCACTTACCCTTGGTAAATTCTGGGTTCTGCCATGTTATCAGGATAATTATCTGGTTTTTAGACAATTTCTCAAAAGCCTGAACTGGATCCCATCTACACACAAAACAAGTTGAAAACGGCCCAGGATGCTCACAGAAGGTAGCATATGATGAGCAGGTAGCCAGTTGTCCTGGTTAACATCACCTGGGATCCCAGAGCCCAACGGCTACCTGTCCACCCCCCAGCTCTGTGCCTTCTGAGCTGAGACCTCTCTCTGGGTCACCATTTCCTGAAAGGGTCAACAAAGAATTTACAAGTATCTTGCAGGGCTAGCCAGGAACTTCACCACACAAGTTCATAAAAATTCCAAAAGCACACAGTGCTAGAGAAATGTAATGTTTTATCATTAAATATTTCAACTGAAAAAAAAAAAATTTTCTACCATATCATGTCTTCATGATCCCATGAAGCAAGGTAGGATCCTCATGTATTCTCAGCTAATTCAAATGGCTACAGATGTTTTTAATGGAAATTATATAAATCAATAGTAACACATCAAAAACTGTAGTTCAAGTACTTGGTATTTGTTATGTCCTCCCAAGAACACAAATGTATTCTCTTCCTATGGCTGATGCTACAACTTACAACTCAGAGGCTTAAAACAACATAAATGTGTTATCATACAGTTCTGGAGGTGAGGAGTCAGACATGGATCTCACCAGGATAGAGCCAAGGTTTTCTGCTTTGACTTTCCAGCTTCTCCAGGCCATCCATGTTCCTCAGGTTGTGGCTCCTCTTCCATCTTAGAAGCCAATGAAATCTCTTGAGCCCTTCTCACTTCTTCCTGCCCTCTCTATTACATTAAGGACTTGTGTTTGGATTAAGAACCAAGATAATAAGGGCGTCTGGGTGGCTAAGCATTGGTTAAGCATCTGCCTTCAGCTCAGGTCATGATCTCTGGGTCCTGGGATCGAGCCCCACATTGGGCTCTCAGCTCAGCAGGGAGTCTGCTTCTTTCTCCCTCTCTCTCTCTCAAGAAAATAAGTAAAATATTAAAAAAAAAAAAAAAGAACCAAGATAATGTCCCTATCCCAAGGTCACTTCATTCCCCCACACCATGGAAGTCAATAATCACAGGTTCTGGTGATTAGCATCTCTAGGGTACTACTGTTCTACCAATGGGCATTCATCGTGCCATGACCCATATATCATGAGGATTTGTTCACTCACTCATCCATATATTCAATCAAAGATGCTGAGACCCTGCTCCCGAACAAGAACTACAGGGACAGTGAAGACTGACAGGTCCCAGAGAGGCCTAGGGAGGAGGACAGAGCAGTATGTCCGCAGAAACAGCTGGAGCAGGGGAAGGGCAGTAATAGCCAGGGTACAGAGAAGGGACTGCTCTTCTCCCAGAAGAGATGGCAGCAGGAGAGAGCAGTTACCAGGTGTCAGAGAGAAAGGCTAAGATGGGGTGAGAATGGCAGGATTTAGGGGGGTTACAGGTGTGGTCAGAGCAGTTGAGAGCATGGGTTCCAGAGATCCCATGCATGGAGGTTCAGGGCTGCTGCTCTGCAGGTAGCGGGATGACTTCCAGATTCACTGATACGATCCTAGATTCAAAGAAAAAGGTGTATGTATAAACTGAAAAATGCAGCTCTGGTAATGATGAGGAAAGAAGAGAAGTGAGGCACCAGCAAAGGCAGGAGTAGATAAGACAGGTGAAATGATACTCACAGGGAGGGTGAAGACAGCCTGAGGGGAGTAGCTCCTTGGGAGGTGTCTTAAACTGAAGGGTTTATTATTATTCAGCTGTGGTGAGGCCAACAGATCAGGAGATGACTGCCATTGAGAATGCAGTCTGTCATTCACAATCCCAAGAGGAGGGGGCACACAACACCACAGGGAGTCACACAGAGAAGGACTAAGGTCTATTCAGAACAAGGGGGAAATGTAGGCAAGACCCTTAATTGTGCTTCCCATTGGAAGGAACGGGGCAGAGTAGGGGAAAGCAGGCTTAGGAATAACTTCAGTGAGCTCTAGGGCTTAGGGGCTGACCCCTTGTCTGGCAACGGGCCCTGAGCTGATTAGGGCAGCGGGATGGTGGCCATGAGTGTTAGAGCCTGATAAAGAAGTGTCTGGAGTGTGGTCTCTGGATTGTTTGCTTTGCATATGAAAGGGGCACTCACAGATCAGTCCTTTTGCTGCCTCTGGGAACTGGATGGTCCTGGGATGGGCTAGAGCTTCCAGGGTCAACAATGCCCCAGGTATCAAAATCTCAAATATAGACAATAAAAAGACAAAGTTAACACAGGACTGAAAACACAGGGATCGATTTAAGATGTTGCCCTCCCCACTTGTTGGGAACAGAACCAAGAATTACAGACACGCTGCTCCCTCCACCCATCCACACACCCTTCTCCCAGCCCCACACATCCCTCTCCCTAGGCTTACTAGGAAGGAATTCCCATTATATCCCCCCACATACTTCACAGAGGAATTAATAGGATATGAAACCAAAAGGGGAAAAAGAAACAAAGACCATAAGCAAGGAGGCTTATGATGATCAGTAAGATGTTCCTATCCATGTATAAGGCTGTTGCCATAGCACTCAGACCCAACTCTGGTTCTCACCTCGGGCCTCTCTAAGCATGGCATCCCAGCCACGGGGCTCCTTGGTATTACAGAAGGCAGTGCAGCAACCAGATTTCAATGTAATGAATCAAACTTTCCATCCCACTTAAAGGCAACGCTTTTCTTTCCAAAAAAAGAAAAATCATAAATGGAAAATGTTACAATGCAAGTCACAATGCCAGCTAAGTGCCAAGAAAAGTCGCACACATCTGATTTGACTAAAGTCTGTCCTGGCAAAATGAACAAAGAAAAGAATGAGGGTGATAACAATTACAATATGGAATGGCACTGGTAGGCTTCTACCAATGAGCCAGGAGGAGCAAGACATCGCTAATATCATGCAATTTAACAAAAATGCTCTTTTTTAAGAAAATAAATGCATGCCATGTGTATCTTGAGACTCCTGAAGATTTGTGGGGAACATTTGTGGCCCTTATTTGTCATCTATAGGAGACATTCTGAAACATATCACTTGGATTTATGTTTAAAAATGGTTTGCTTCGGGACGCCTGGGTGGCTCAGTTGGTTAAGCAGCTGCCTTCGGCTCAGGTCATGATCCCAGCGTCCTGGGATCGAGTCCCACATCGGGCTCCTTGCTCCGCAGGGAGCCTGCTTCTCCCTCTGCCTCTGCCTTCCACTCTGTCTGCCTGTGCTCGCTCTCACTCTCTCTCTCTCTGACAAATAAATAAATAAAAATCAAAAAAAAAAAAAAAATGGTTTGCTTCTTTTTTTCTGAGAGAGACAAAAGCTTAAAGCATCCCAAGAGGAACCACGACCTCCCTCCTGATAACACACTCACTGTCACTTGCTGTGCTGCCTTTTTCCCTCAGATTGTTCTGAGTTTTCAGAGTCAATAGGTTTCCTGAACCACTGTGCACTGAAGATGACTGAGACAGACTGGAGAATTCTGCAACTGAAATGAGAATGGTGTCCAACTTGGCAGAGAGCTGGGGGAGAGGCCCCATCTGTGTCTCTGCCCAAGCACAGAAAAGGATGCGGCCACACCCTCAGAGTAAGCCCCAGGGCCCCCTCCTCCACCCACCCAGCCCTTTAGAGAACTGGAAATGCCACGAATGAGGCTGCACAGATGGGATGCCCTGATCATCAGCGGAGACGGGGATGGTCTCCCCATCCACAGCTGACACACTACACATACCACCAAGAGTCCCAAGGTCACATTTTGAAAAAGTATGGAAATAGGAACCAAAATCAGACCCTGACAACTTGATTTGTTTAAGAAACTGCTATTGAAAGTACCCAAAACAAAAGGGTGGATAGAAGAGTAGTAGGAAGTGAGAACAAAGGGCTCAGTTCAATTGTCTGATGACAGCTGGGTTTCCTTCCATTTCATTAACCCCTCTGTTACTGGATTCCTTCATGGACAGAAGGTTCCATTCAGAAAAGCACTGGTGGGGGAAGAAGATGAACAGGAAGAAAGGTGGGAGAAGTGGGATTCCGGGGGTGGGGGTGGGGCGCTCCAGAGCTTTGGAAGGGACAGTATTTTAAGACCCAGAATATGCCCAGATTCACACCCTGGGGCCTTTCTAGGAAAGACCTACAGTTCCTGGAAGAGGCAGACCTGATGGGGGAGAAGAACCAAGGCAGATTCCCACGCCGGGAGCTAATGTCTGGACTGTTCTAAGATCAAGGATCATGGGTCCTAAAGCCTGGGAAGCACTCTTTTGAGGAGTCCTGAAGGGCCCATCTCTGGAGGAAGCGATTCTTGGCAGCTCTAGGTTTGTTTACTTTAGGGTTTTTTTTTTTTTTTTAATTTTGTAACAGTTGACAAAAAATGAGAATTTCAAAGACACCATTAAATGAATCAATGAATTAAACTTACTTGATATATTTTTTTTTAAAAGAGTTATTACCAAATAATTACCAAAATACATCACACACCGCTCTCTGATAAGCAAATAATGCCTCAATTTTGCTATTCTCCACAGGGCTTTTCCAGTGAACTGCATTTCTAAGATTCTGGGGCCAACCAAGAGTACCCCTGGATTATCAGGGTCCAGGAAGTCAACAATGGGAATCCTCTGCTCCCATTATTCCAATATTTCAAAATGTTTTTCAGAAACTGTCCATTTACTCATGGCAAAACCACACATGCTTAATGACACTTAAAGTTCTTTGTTTTGGCTAGAAGAACATGTGCTTCGGGGTAATTAACAAGGTTAAGAAACATCTGGACCAAAAGATCTGAACAATAATAGAAATAAGAGCAGTAGCAATACTCATAATAACGAGCTACAGTTAACCTCTTCAAACACTTACCTGCCTGCCTGGCACTGCTCCAGCCTTTCCATGCATCATCTCACTTTATCCTCCCTCCTATTTAAATAAGGGCACTGGGCTGAAGAGAGATGCAGCCTGCCCAGCATCTAACTGTTGGCAAGGGTTCAACCTCACTGAAGGGGTTTTAATTGTCCCTGATTGGCTTAAAATGGGCAAAAGAATTTGTTATTACTTAATAAAAATAGTTTGGTAGGCAAAGTATTTCAAACTACAGTATGCCCAGGGGAAAAATACCCAGGGCAATGCATACAAACTGCACTCTGGGAAAATGCAAAACAAGCCCAGCTAAGAGTACTCTAAAAAAGCAACATCAAAACAGCCTTTCCATTTTTTCCTGTTAGTTCTTTCAACGTACTAAATATAGCAAGCTTAAGACTTGTACAGATAAGTACACTGGGCTCCCCTGATTCGGGAACTCAACAAGTAGCTGGACCATCCATTCTCGTGAAGGGCAGGACCCTAATGTCACACAGGCCCTTCTCCATCTTCTCAAGTCAAGTAATCAAGTGCTTACTTTCAAAGTCTTCCAAAAATGCTTTTCAGTGATGGCAGGGCTGTTTCTTATGGGGTGGGACTGTCCAGAGCAAAGCGAGTACATCACATACCATTCAGCAGCCTAGCCCATGAACGCCAGGTGCCGGGAAGACCAGCAGTCATTATGGTGACTAAGTATTTGCAAGCACACCTACAGGCACTACTGTCCTGGAACAGCCTGACCCCTTTCAGGAAAGATGGAACTTGCCGGGTTCATGACCACCATAAAGAATGACCCTCAGATAGGATCTAGCCATACCATGGCAAGGCAAACCAGGACACTGAGCTTTAGGGGGCACAAAAAGCTACAGAAGAATTGAAAAAGGCTTCAGGGTGCCAGGGTGCCTGGGTGCCTCAGCTGGTTCAGCATCTGCCTCTTGGTTTCAGCTCAGGTCATTATCTCATGGTCCTGAGATCAAGCCACACATCAGGTTTCATGCGCAGCAGGGAGTCTGCTGGACAGTCCCTCCTTCCTCTTCTCCCTCTACCCAGCCCTGCCCTCCCACCACACCTGCACTCTCTTTATCTCTCTAAAATAAAAAAAAATCTTAAAAAAAAACAACAGGACTTCTAATCCAGTTAAAAACGGACAAAGGATCATAACACACATTTTTAAAAGAAGACATACAAATGATCAAGAGGTACAGGTAGATGTGGTTTAACAACATGAATGATTAGGGAAACACAAATCAAAACTACAATGGAAATAAAAAACTACAATGCGATATCACCTCACACCAATCAGGATGGTTAGTACCAAAAGAGAAGAAACAACAAGTGTTGGTGAGGATGTGAGGAAAGGGGAATCCTTGGATATCACTGGTGGGATTTAAAACTGCTACAGCCACTACTAAAAATAGTATAGAGATTCCTCAAAAAAAATGGAATTACCATATGGTCTAGCAATTCCACTTATGGGAATATACCCAAAGAAAACACACACACTATGTCAAAGAGACATGTGTGTCCCCATGTTCACTGCAGCATTATTTACAGTAGCCGAGCCATGTATAAAAAACGGGTGGTGTATATATATAGCGGAGTATTATTCAGCCATGAGAAAAAAAAGGAAATTCTGCCATGTGACAGCATATATAAACCTAGAGGGCATCACGCTAAGTGAAATAGGTCAGACAGGAAAACTGAAATACTCTGTGATCTCATTTATATGCAGAATCTAAACAAAACAAAGCAAAACTAAATAAAGAGAGCAGACTGGTGGTTGCCAGAGGCAGGGGTTGGAGGAATAGGGAAATAGGTGAAGGTGGCCCAAAGCTACAAAGTTCCAGCTATAAACAAGTTATAGGGATGTAATGCACAACACTGTGACTGTACTTAAGAATACTGTAGTATATGTGGAAAATTATTAAGAGTTCTCACTACAAAGAAAAAACTTTTTCTTTTCTTTTTTTTTCCTTTTAAAGATTTTATTTATTTATTTGACAGAGAGAGATCACAAGTAGGCAGAGAGGCAGGCAGAGAGGAGGAATCAGGCTCCCAGCAGAGAGCCTGATGCAGGGCTCGATCCCAGGACCTTGGGATCATGACCTGAGCCAAAGGCAGAGGCTTTAACCCACTGAGCCACCCAGGTGCCCCTCTTTTCTTTCCTTTTTTTTTTTTTTGTATCTATATGACTGACGTATATACAACTACATATATACACATATACATAAATACAGATACATAAATCCCTAATGATAATTTTTAAAAAGCTAAATAACCCTTAGGAAAAGTAGTTAACTAACCTTACCAGGGTAATCATTTCATAAAATATTTAAGTCAAGTCATTGTGCTGTATACCTTAAATGGAAACAGTGCTATATATCAATTATATTTCAATAAAACTAGGGGAAAAAAAAAAAAAGTCCTCTTCTTGTTCCAGAAGTATGGTAAGAAATATTTAAGATGAGCTGGGGATACAGACCAAAAAAGAAAAAAATAATAATAATGATTGCAGGTTATGTCAAAAGACTCAAGAGCCAAATGAATTGGCTTCTATTGACCGGAGGATAGCAACTATAATAATAACCACAAAAGGCCCCAAACCAATGGATTATATTCAAATATATAAAATCCATAGTAAATAAATCCACAATAATAATTTTTAAAAAGCTAAATAACCCTTAGGAAAAGTAGTTAATTCCAGAACAGCAGCAAAGAAAATAAAAGATAAGCCTGGACCATCTTAGAGCCAGAAAGTAGGGAAGAACTCAGGAAACTCTGGGAAAATGTCAAAGGGACACAGAGCTTCGCTGAGAAAGCTCCCAGTCACCAGAGCTGGAACAATGTGGGCAACAAGATAAATTATAAGAGCATTCAATTACAACCTACAGAATAAAACAAATACCCACTAGTCTCCACTGATAGGAATAAATGATTGAGCAAACTACCGATGAAGAAGAGAAAAAATGCTCTTCTAAGAATTCTACTCCATGAAAACAGAAGGAATGAAGGTAAAAACAATCCATTAGAATACCACCAAGATCCACTTATGGGTGCTAATGTTAGAGGGCAAAAGTTTGAGGAGAAATATGATACCTACATAGTCTCAAGATATTAATTTTTCACAGCAGGAAAATAAAAAATTTACAATATCCTAACCAAGAGAGTAAAATTAGTGTGTTCAATAGTAAGATATATAGGCATCATATACACCCTGATATGATATAGTTTGAAGGACATCACTTCAATGGTTCTTGCCAAAAACCCAGTCTCAACCTAATCGTGAGAAACAACACACCAACTCAAAATGAGGGGAACTGTACAAAATAACTGGGGCTGCCAGAATGGTGAAATAAGGACCTCCAGATAAATTTGCTCCTCCATAAAAGCAACACTGGCAAAATTTCTAAACCAACTTTTTCAGAAGCCTGAGTGTTAACAAGTAAGCCCTGCCATAAGCTGAGGGGAGTTTATTCAAGAAAAACTGCAGAACCTCAATAACAATAGTTGGATTTATGGAATTTTAACTTGGCCTATTCCCACTCCCCCCTCCCTAGCTCTGCAGTACCTATGAAAATCAACTTGACTTGATGCCATCAGAATGGGTAGGCAGAGTTCAGAGGTCCTCAAAAACTTGATTCCCAGAACAATGTTGTTAAAGAGGAGCTGATTTGGACCTCACTCTATAGGTAAAGCCCTGTACCCAGGGCATGCATTGAAAATAATCAGCGGCAGGGACATGGGTGGATCTGTCAGTGTCCAACTCTTGGTTTTGGCTCAGGTCATGATCTCGGGGTTGTAAGATTCAGTCCTCCCCTCAAGCTCTGCTTGAGGCATCTGCTTGAGATTCTCTCTCTGTTCCTTCCCCCACTACTGTGGGGGAGCAGGTTCTCTCTCTAAAATAAATAAATTTTTTTTTAAAATCAGCAGCAATTGTTCAACATTGCAGCTACCTGAAGGTGTTGTACCAGTTGAGGCAAAAAAAGTGTATTTTTTCATAACTGTTTCTTCTCCTATGTGGATTTAAAAGACAATTCCACACACCAATAATTATGAATCTGTGTTGATGGACATATAATGTGTAAAGATGCAAATTTATAGGCTAGTAGTACCACAAAGGAGGGGGAGAAAATAGAATTATACTGAGCAAATTTTTCTACACACTATGGAAATTGTTAGTATTAATGCTAACTACATTATTTTAAATTAAGATACTATTTGTGATCTCTATAGCACCATTACAAAAATAAGAACATCAGCATAGTAAAAGAAAAAACATGGAATTAAAATGTTATGCTAGAAAAATATTTATTCAAAGAAGGCAATAATAGACGTCTATGGGGCAGAAACATGTTAAGACACACAGAAAACACACAGCAAATTGGCAGACAGAATTTCTACCTTATCAGTAATTATATTATATGTTAATAAAATACTACAATCAAAAGGCAAAAACTGGCAAAATAAATTTTTCAAAATATATAATTCAACCATATATCATCTATAAGACATACACTTTAGATTCAAAGACAAAAATAGGTTGAAAGTAAAAGGATAAGAAAAGATATACCATGGAAACCGTAACCAAGAGAGCTGAAGTAGACATATTAATTTTAGACAAAATAGATTTTTAAGACAAGAATTGGTAGAGAAAGAAATGCATTTTATAATGATAAAAAGATCAATTCATCAGCAAGTCATAAAAATTTTAAATAACTACGTATCTAACAAAGTCCCAAAACATATGAAGCAAACACTAAGAGAAATAAAGGATTCTGTAAGAACTGGGAGACTACAAACACCGCACTTTCAGTGATGACTAAAACAACAGGCAGAAGATCAACAAGGAAATAGAAAATGTAAACAACATTTTAAACCAAATAACAGAGCTAAAAGATATCTATAGAACATTTTATACAACAGAATATATATTATGCTCAAACACATACGGGACATTTTCCAGGATAGATCATAAAACATTAACACAGTGGTCAAAACTAAGAAATATGACTGACATTAGGTTAAGATGGAATTACACATATAAAGCACTTGCTTCCTATCAACAAGTAAAAAAGAACTACCCTATGCCTACCTTCTGAGGGCAACTAAGTCTGTAGGAAAAAAAAGGTTCTTTTTCTATAACTTGACAACCATGAGCCCAGTCAGCCATGACACATGACAGATATCAAAAGAAAAATAACTTAAAAATCATGTGAATGCAATGTCCAAATACTATTCCTCAAGTGCCCGCCTGCCTAGCATCCCCGAGAGATATCCCTGCATAAAGAGGACATGCATTATCTGGGCATGCTCCTGTCTCCTGGATCTCGTCCTGGTGCCTCTGCTTTTGCAAATCTTCTGCCCCAAATAAGACAAAGTTGCTAGGCTTCCATGGAAAAGATATTTCTGCTGCTGACAAGGAAGAGTGCAGCTCTCCAGGAAAGGGAAGGAAGAAGAGGAGAGGCAAGATAAATGAACAAAAAACAAAAGGAGAGCTTTGCTGGGTATCATTTCAGGCTCTTCTGAAAAAACAAATCATGAAGCCCGGTGGGACAGATAACGCCTGTGAGCTGGGGAAACGAAGTGAGAATCAAAGGAAAGGCAACAGGCAAGATTAGAGCAATTCCAAGATAAGCATTAGAGCACCCCCCACTACCTGTTTTCCCAAAAGAGCATGGAAATCAAATCCAAGTATAGAGCCCAAATGATTCTGGAAGAAGTCCCCTCAGGTGATTTCATGCAGAAATGTTACTGTTTCCGCCATCCAGGAGACGGACATAAGAAGGTATCAGTAAGACTACATTAGGGTCATTACAAAGGGAATTGAGGCAAAAGGGAAACAAAATTACACATTGACCAGGGCAGGGTATGGGGCAGAGGGAGGGAGGGCCACCGGACAAGAGCACCAGAGGAGGTATGTGGACCTGGGGCGAGCACCCCACTTGACAAGTTAGGAAAGAGGGTGCAGGCAAGGCAAGGGCCTTATGGGGCTCCCGTCCTTCAAACTGTGCCTTTGTAAGACCTGCTCTCGGAGCAGGGTCGGGGCGAGGTTGGCTTGCTTTAACAAGTGTTATCACTGCCCCAATGGTTGAGGAGGAGGATGAGAGTGCTTTCTTCCACGCGTGGTCCCTGCTTCTTCCCTTTGCCTCTCCTGGGCAACACCCTTTTCTAGGAATATTCCTTCTTCAGCTTCCTCATTGCCGCCCACCTTTGCTAACTACTCTGCTTTCCTGCTGCCAGAATCACCCGAGTCTCCAGGCTGACTCCGTATTCCTATCCCTCTCCTCTTCCAGCTCCACCAGCCTGGCACCCTCCAATCATTTCTCCCCTCTCAGCCCAAGCCCCTGGTGACAACTGGCCTTGTCTCAACGGACTGCTCAGCAAGCCCTCTTTCTTTTCTCCTGTGGCCCCGAGGGAGAGGACGTCTCTGGCCACGTTTTGCCAGCACCAAGAAGGTCTGAAAGGGCTTCCCACACTCAGCCCAACTCACTCGTCCAGAGCCAGTGTTGCTCAAACTGACCATTCCCACCAGCTGGGCGGCCACGGGCTGGACCTGACCCCCTGGGATCACCGACCTCCCTCTCTCTCATCTCACTGAGAATGGCTCAGGAGGATTTTCCTCAATACCAACAGTCTGAAATCCATGAGAGGATGCAACAGGCTCAGGACATGGAAGCAAAGGACGGCTTTTCAAACTTCCACATGTAAACAAAGCCATGATGTAGATGCCAGCACTCCCACCGCCACAGGCTCAAGAGTCCAGGGGTGGGGGCCCGGGAAGCTGCATTTCTAACAAGTCTAATGGAGATCTCATAAAGAAGGGACCCAAGGACTAGGTTACTGATTCACACAATGGTGTGAATGACTGACACACTTCTCGCTGCAGTCAGAACACAGAGATGTCCAAGAGAACAGAGACAGTGTCAGCAGGTAAGCCTCCCTCAAAAAAAAAAAAAAAAAAAAATCTGCTCTCACCCTGCATTTACAGTTGCTTTGCCTGCATTTACACCCCTCTGCACATCAACCAGAGCTGTGACACAACACAGCACAGTCCTCAACTATTCACAACTGTGCTTCCCATTGTCTCTGTAGTAACTAAAGGCACTCAACAAACTGGCCAGACATAAAATACATTCTCTCCTGGGCTTCTCTGGTCCGTCCCCATGCCAGCACCCTGAGATCTGGCCTTCGAGCACACACCTTGTGCCTACAAACAGGTTATGGCCTGGCTGCAGTCTCAGGCTGCCCTGTGACCCTGTTGTGCCCTATCACCACCACATGTTCCCTCAACAGTAGCATCCGCCCCGTCTGGCCACATCCTCCCTTGTCCTCACTCATGTTCTCCTCTGGGAGGCCTCTCCTGAGCTGCATCCTGCATGCCTAACCTAGGTGCCCTGCCCAGGTCGCCCGTCCCTGGACACATCCTGCAGTGCAGTCAGCCCCCACAGTAAGCTGCGGGTGGGCCCCACCCTCCTCCCTTTTGTATCACAGGGTCTGGCTAGGGCCTCTCACAGTGAGGAGTAAATCAGGGCATTGGTTTGAGTTGATGGACAGGAGTTTCAAGGCAGCTACACACAGCCTGGAATGCAGTGGGTGTATAAGTCACTCACCATTCTCAGAGGACAGGGGAGGACTCAGAAAACCACATCACTTAAAGCTCAATCCTGAAACCATCAATCTTAGACTTTCTGGGACTTGAAGAGTTTGACCTGGCTTCTGAGCAGGATGACTGACCAGTCTTCTCAAAAAACAGCTACCACCCCTCTCACACCTACATATAAGCACCTGGGACCTTCCTAAGGAGAAGGTCCCTTCTCTCCCCAGGAAAGCTTTCAAGAAATTCAACTTGGGAGCTAGGAGATATTTAAGAACTTCTCCTGAAAGTACCATTATCCCTGAGGACCTGCCTCCTAGGGCTGTACTGATTATTTAAGAATACCAGTCAGGTCAAGATAGAAGGTGAGAACATAGACAGGTGTGGTCCAAGGGGAAGATGAATGTTTCAAAATCCCATGAAGTCTTTGAGGTCAAGTGAAGAGAACTGCTTCTGGGTCCCCCTCTATTTTCTCATCTGCATGTTGGGGGTGGTGGTTGCTTTAAAGAGTCAATTGATTTAAAGGGTTAAAAACACTTCGTAATTAAAAATACACTATACTTCCTGAAGCCCAAGTATTTCTGCAAAGGAGGCTTCAGGCTCAATAATAACAAGAAGTGTTATGTGTGTAAAGACTTAAACCTTCCAGAGTCCCACCAGAGTGATGTCATACAGAAGCCAGAGGTACGGCTTCCCAGAGTCCTCACACTAGGGACAGAGGACCTTTGTGAAATTGCCGAGTCCTCCCTTCTTGGACTCAGGCTTCTTGCAAAGCGGAGCCAGGAAATCCCATAGCTCTGGCCACCGACATCATGCTTGCTGACTGGACAGTGGGCACCCCTTGAGAGCAAGAGGGCAGCATTACTCAAAGTATGAGCCATTATATAAGCATCACCTCTGTGCTAATTAAATACTCAGATTCCTGGGCCCAATCCCAGATGAGCTTGGTCAGAAACACTGGCAATGGAGCCTGAGAGTTGTTATTTATAACAAGCTCCTGAAGTAAGTTTTATATAAATTTAAGAAGCTCAAGTAACAGAATGTTGGAAAAGCTGTGGAACTGAAAAGACCAGGTCAAATTCCAATACCACTGCATAGCAGCTGTGTGGCCATGGGCAAGTTACTTAACCTCTCTGAACATCAGTTTACGCATTTGTAAAATAAGTATGAAACACAACCAATGTTGCTGGAAGAGTCAGAAATAATACTCTGCACCTATGTTATCCTAAGAGGTAGGAATAACCATGGCCCTCACCTTTTAGGGGAACAATCTGCCACTGTGCACAAGGGGTTTCCTAGAAGCCTCTCACAAGTGATGGAAGCCAGACAAGACTGATGTCCTTAACTCAAAGGCCTACATCAGTCATTTACATCAGGAGTCAAACAGAGCGAACAAGAGAGAAAGATGGGCCAAGCTTTGTATGTGGAAGCCAAGCCCATTAGCCTTCCTGAAGGGTTCCACCTTGAGGTGGGTTCAGCTACTGATGCAGCTCCAAGATGACTCTGCAGCCTAGTGGCTATTTGGGGGTGGGGAGTCTAAAGGGAGAAGAGACAGCAGTCACCCCCAACCTAAGAGTCCAAAACTCTGGGAAGGTGCAAGGGAGAGAGAAAGTGTAATGACATACCCTAGTACTATGTAATGACATACCCTAGTACCAACTATGCGCAGGACTCAAAAACCCCTCAGAGCTTCAGTCTTTCCATTTGGAAACTGGAGTTAAGTTTTAGAAAACTAACATTAGGCTCCATAGCTCAGGGGTTAGAGTACTGGTCTTGTAGAAAACTAACATTAAACAGTCAACTATGGGATGGTACCCAGTTGGGTGGTCTGATCACAGCTCACATTAATGGGTGGACACTGTTATTATTACTCCTGCTTTTTTATTTGTCTGTGCTGGTCACACCAAAACTTGGTGGCAGTTTCACTGTTGTCCCAAGAGGAGAGGTTATCTAAGCTTGAGCTTTATGTACCTGTATTGATTGTTAAACGTGTTAAACTACCTGTCCTAGAGAGTCTGACCAAAAACTGAAGCTAGGACTTCAAACCAGAGCGCAGAGCCTGGATTTCCCTCCTTTTTACTCTTAAAAGGCGGGAGTGGTGAGGATGAGGGCGCTCAGAGGCTGCCAGATTCCAGCCCTGGGATCATTCCGGTTTGGACGAGGCGTCTGAGTGCCAATCAGGGTCAGGGTACTCCCGCACGCAGCATTTAGGTTTCCTGCTTTCTGCGTCCCCGGGCGCAAAAGAAGCCGGGCCCTTCGCCCCTTGTCGAGCCGCTTCTGGGCCACCCCGCCCGGTGCCATTCACGCCGCGCCCCACACCAAGTTCCCCGAAGCGCCGCGGCCCTGAGCTGACCCCTCGCTCCCCAGCACGGAGCGCCCGGCTCACCTGCTGAAGACGAGGCAGCCCAGGTGGTTGATCTCGTGGTCTGAGCGGTGGCGGCTGTAGTCCTCCCACAGGTCCTTGAAGGCCGTGACGGCCAGGATGAAAAGCACGGGAGCCAGCGCCAGGCCGGGCTGGAAGGCGTTCACCGCCGGCACGAAGTTGAGCAGCGCGATGAAGACAAAGTACACGTTGGCCAGGCGGTGGAACTGCTCGAACAGGTTCTTGGGCAGGAAGGACAGTAGAGTGTACTTGGTGGTCTTGAGCCGATTGTCCGCCAGGTGCTGGGCGCCCCCGCGCCGCCGTCGCCGCGCACCCTTGGTCGCGCCAGCCGCTGGATCCTCGACGCCCGGGGGCGGCAGCAGGTTGGAGCGCACCACGCGCGTCCTGCCGTCTCCGCGCCGCCGCCGCCGACGACGACGACCCGGGGACCCGGGCTCCTCGGCCGCCGCCGGATCCCGCTCCATGGCCGCGTGTCGCCGCGCCCGGCTCCTCCGCCGCTCGCGCCCGCCCGCGCCAGCCTCCTAGGTGATCATCGCCGGCGGCCCGGGCGCGGTGGCGCGGGCTCCCCGCCTGAGGGACGCAAGGAGACGGCGGTCAGCGCCCGCCCCGCCCAGCCGGCTAGTCCGCTGTCGGGGCCGGGCGCAGGGGGGGGCGGGGCGGGGCGCGCGCGGCACAGAACTCCCTTGTACTCGCGCTTGCCTGGCCGCTTCCGCCGAGGCAGCTCCTGGCCCCGCCCCGCGCCGCGCCCAGGCTGGGATACCGCGGATAGCGGGAAACAGAAAGACCGGAGCTGAAAACTTTAGAGCGGTTTAGTTTCGTTTCCAGAAGCATCAGTCAGTCCCAGAACAGTGCAGACGCGCCCTGACTCCGGTAGGAGAGAGGAAGCTGCAGAGTCTGAGAGCAAAGGCAGCGCAGTCCCCTGGCAACCGTCAGGCTCTTCCTGGGCCAGCTCTGTTTCCCAGGCCCTGGACAGGGAAACGGTCTGGGAGCCCGGATTAGGAGCCTCCTCTTGGAATCAGCTAGAATCAAAATCCAAATGAGCCATGCCATACCAATGCTACGATTTTTAAATCTCATTTACCGAAGATATCTGCTTTTGGGGAGAGCCCAAGAAGTTGGGATTCTGTTGGCTCTACACCCTTTCCTACGCCTGCTCAACTTCTACCTACTTTCAGATTTACTTCTTGGGTAACTAGACTTTTCCCTTTCCCTGACCATCGCTGCATTTTCTTACTTCTTACTTCCCTAAATAGACTTTTCTTTTTTTTTAATAAGAATATTTCTCAGTGGCAAAGGCAGGCTTTGGTTTGAGGTATTTTTCTTTTCCTCTCTGGTAAACCCTCAGAGCCAAAATATCCCTGTGTGCTGCAGTTCTGAAGCGGCCTCAGAAAAGCTATGACAGGAAATTGAAAGTGGTTGTTCGGAGGGGAGGAGAGGACCAGAATTGCAGAAGAGTTTTGGGGGGCAAAGGGCTCCCCTCAGTATTTGTGGGGAATCAGAGAGGGGCGTATGTGAACGATGGGGGTGGGAGACTATGCTGGGTATGGCAGAAGGTATTGGGAAGTCCCCACTTCAGTAGCAGCACTCCCCTCCAGATAGACCATAGCTTTGACAGTTCGGACTTCTGCTTTGGAAGTACAGGGATAAGCAGCAGAGATTTCTTGGCAAGGAGAATCTGACTGAGAACTTGGGTGAGAAGAGCCCTTAGGGGTACTGCCTGTCTTGATTCTGGGAGCTGCTGGCTTCCTAGAGGCCAGCCCCTCCTTTCTCCTCTTGCACTGGAATACTCTGACATTCTCCCAAAAGACCACCGTAACAGCCATTGCTGGCACTGGGTTGTCCCTTCTGTGTCTGCTACTATTCACCTCCCTAGCTTTGCTCAAATCAAATCTTACCCATGACACTCTCTCATCTCCTATATTCTGGGGCTCACTCATATGCCATCCAGCCAGGCCAGGGTCTCATGTCTTTACAGGGAGCCACAGACCACAAATTTGCTGGAATCCAGCATAAGGAGGGTAAAGTGACAGATACTAAGAAAATATTGTATGCTATATATCAAGACTCTCCCCCATAGCATTCCTAAGGGTAGAATATTAATGTGTAGAGGGGCCTGGGTCAGAGAAAGATTTGGCTAAAGTACCTGCATTTTCAGGGAAAGAAATCAGATCTCATGATGAACCAGGGGCATCCCAAATTGAGTATTAACAGCAAAGGAAGTAATACAACTTCCCTGGTTTCCAATGACTAGGACCTCAAGGACCCTTCTTTTCCTCCATCATCTAACCCAGTGAGGCCCAAGGGCCTACTCTCTCCCTCCGTTTCCATATATGCCTCCATCCCTATAGGTATCCCCAGTGTGGCCCCAGAGCTTCTGGGTGGGTCTCCCTCCCTCCCAGTCTCCTTGCTTCAACAGTCCACATGTTGCCAAAATGGTTCCTTGACCTACTGGACCCTTTCACTTTGTTTGTTTACCCTCGAGCTTACCGGAGTCCCCTGTTGCTTACAGGGTCAAATGCTGACTCCTCAGGCAGAGGTCCCTTGAGGCCCTCAGGGGAACTGGCACCAACTTACTGATTTAACTCCACCCCTCCCTACTCCTGGCCCAGCCCCAGGGCAAGAGGTCTCCTTACCCTTCTCAGAACAGGCCTTATTCATCCCCATCTACATTCCACTCTAAGGTTCCAAGATTCCATGAGTCACACTGCTCCTTAAGTCTGGAATCTTTCCCCACCTGCTCCTCACCAATCCAAATTCAGTATTTCCACTGAGGCTTCACTCGCCCGGCCTCCCAGGTTTCCCACACTATGTGATCCTTTGAACCCCGGAGAAATTACTTCTATTCTGATGTATATGCAGTGGTATGTAAACCTGCCTTAGATTGCTCTGCTGGGGTTTTGAGCTTGGATGTCTTCTGCCAGGTAAACTCTCAGACTTGACTGCCTGGGCCAGGCTTGGATGAGCTCTGGGTTGGTCATCTGGACCACTGAGCTCTGACCATGCCCTGCTGCTGGGCCTGGGCAAGTCACTGTAATTGTCCTCCTTCAGTAAATACTTATTCTTCAACCACTGTGCCGGGCACTGTTCTAGGCACTGGGGACTGACTCAGAAGAATTGTTGATGACAACAGATAATTCTCATGGATCTAACATTCTAGTAGGAAGAGACTGTGATATTGCGATTTATAATAATAAATATATATTTGTTCTCCATCCCCATTTCTGGCACATAGCTCCTAAACCCTTGGAATTTCCTAAGTGTTGAGTGCTAAAGTTGTCCTGATATTCATAACAAACCATTTTCAGCCACACCTGAGTTTATGAGGTGACTTTTAGAAAGCACTTTACATGGGGGCTGGTTGCCAGGGAAACCAAACATGTAATTAGAGAGTTAGAACTTTCAGCCCCACTCCACTGACCTCCAGGGAGGGGAGAGGAGCTGGAGGTTGAATCACTTGCCAATGGCCAATGTTTTAATGCGTCTATGTAATGAAGCCTCCAAAAAACCCAAAAGGTGGGGCTTGGAGAGTTTCCACATTGTGAACAGTGGAGATTCAGAAAGAGTGGTGCTCACAGACAGGGTATGGAAGGTCCATGCCCTTTCCCCATATTTACCCTATGTATCTCTTCCATCTGACCATTCCTGAGTTATACTGTTTTATAATAAACTGGTAATATGGTAAGTAAAATGTTTCTCTGAGTTCTGTGAGCTTCTCTAACAAATTAATTAAACCCAAGGAGAGTATTATTGGAACATCTAATCCATAGCCGGCTGGTCAGAAGCACAGGTGATAACCTTAACTTGTGACTAGCATCTGAAGTGTGTGTGTGTGTGTGTGTGTGTGTGTGTGTGTGTGTGTGTGTTGAGGTGCAGTCTTGCAGGACTGAGTCCTTAACCTGTGAGATCTGATGCTGTGTCCAAGTAGTGTCAGGACCGGATTGCATTATAGGACACCTAGTTGGTGTCAAAAAATTGATTAGTAGTGTGGGGGGGATACCCTACAGACCCACATTGGAATCAGTACCCCTTGACATTAGCAATGATTAAGCAAGACACCCCTGGAACACCTCTAAATTCCTGATCTCAAAAATGCTATGTTCTCTGAAGATTATTCCAATTAGAAGGACATAGGAAATGGAGGGGCACAGGGAACCAGCAAGGGCTTTTAGAGAGGACCTTCCGGGGCAACCCTCACCAAAGGCAAGGGAAACAAACTGCAGAAATGTCTTCAGGAAGAACAAGCAAGTGTAGAAGAACATGGGGTTCCAATTCCAAAGAGACGGTCCAGGTATCTTGAGCTGAGTGGGCAAACAGAGATGTAGCCCAGAGTAGGTTCATGTAGGGCCTGAAGAATCACAGTAAGGATCTTGGTTTTTAAAGCGAGCGAGAAAGGAAGCCTTGGAGGGCTTTGAGCACGGGAGTCATGTGACTGAACTCAAGTTTTCAAACATCATCAGTTACTGTGTGAACAGAATGCAGAGGGGCTGGGTCAGTAGGAAGGAGACAGTAAGAAGCCACTGCAATAATCCTGGAGAGAAAGATTTGGTAGTTCCTGTGGGAGTGGTCATGGTGCAGGGTGGGATATGGCGGTATTAAAGCATGCATGATATGCCGTTGAACTGGGTGTGGGTATGAAAGAAGGAACGAAGTTGAGAAATGCTCTGCAATGGATAACTTGAGTCGCTAAGGTCTGAAGACAATGGGAGGGTCAGGCCTGGCATGGTCATGATGCCACAGAAGCAAAGATCTGGCTGAGATACACACAACGAAGGTCATCTGGGAGGCCCAGGCAGAGATGTCAGTTGGGGATCAAAGAGTGAGTCTGGGTGGAGAAAAATGTGGCCAGAAGTAGGAGGGAGGCAGAGGGGCCAGCATGCAGGGCCAGCCTGCCTTTGGATGGGAGAGGCCTCCGGATTTGCTCCAAGTGCAACAGGAAGCTGTGGACTACCCCCAGCAGAAGCATGAGGTGAGAGGTTCTCATTTTCCCTTTTAAAAGTTAGAAGATGGACTTGGGGCCAGTGGGAGCAGGCAATGGAGGAGGAGGTGGCTTGGGCTCCAAGAAGTGGATAGACAGAGTTGACTCCAGGTAGAGTCAACATGATAAGCCAACATGTTGGATATTTAGATGAGGAAAAGAAGTGAATCAAGAGTAACACTCAACAGTTTGGTTAATGACTTGAGGATGAAGGATTGTAGAATATTCCAGACCCCAAATATGCCACTTTAGCATGTTGATTATTTTGAATTAAAGTGACTTGAGACTCTGGGTGGCTTAGTCAGTTAAGCGTCTGCCTTCGGCTCAGGTCATGATCCGAGGGTCCTGGGATCAAGCCCCACATTGGGCTCCCTTCTCAGTAGGGGAGTCTCCTTCTCCCTCTCCCTCTACCCATACCCCTACTTTTGCTCTCTCATGTACTGTCTCTCTGTCAAATAAATAAATAAAATCTTTTAAAAATAACTAAATAAAGTGACGAGGGACAGTGAGTGCAAGAGGGAAACACCCTGACCCTCCTTTGTCCCTCTGAAAGCAGGAAACAAATCTCCTATGTGAAAGGTATCCTCACTGTACCAGGAGGGTAGAAGGCAACTTTATCCCCAGAGACAGGAAATTTAAGACCAAGAAGACTATATAAATAGTCCTTGTCATGACACCAATTTCTTATCATTTCTTCATCTAAAAGGTACAAAAGCTTCCTGCTTTGGTCACTTCTTTAAGTCTCATATTTTTATGGGGTCGTTGTAAGTACAAAATTAAATTTCTTTTTCTCCAATGAATTTAATTATTAGGCCAGCCAAGAACCTAGGATGGAAGAAGGAAAATATTTCCTACCCCCACAAAAAAGGACAGGTTGGGGGGAAGAAAATACAAAGCTAACATATGGCACGTTAAGCTTGAGGTGCCTGTTTGACATCTAATGGATGTGAAGTAGGAAGCCGGATAGTGAAGTCTCACAGTGACAGGAAAAGCCAGCACTAGAAGTACAGATCTGGGGGATGCCTGGGTGGTTCAGTTGGTTAAGCAGCTGCCTTCAGCTCAGGTTATCATCCCAGCGTCATGGGATCAAGTCCCACATCGGGCTCCTTGCTCCGCAGGGAGCCTGCTTCTCCCTCTGACTCTGCCTGCCACTCTGTCTGCCTGTGCTCGCTCTCGCTCGCTCTCTCTCTGACAAATAAATAAATAAAATCTTAAAAAAAAAAAAAAAAAGTACAGATCTGGGCCATGTCAGAAGATGCCTATGATTTAGAGCTGTGTGATGAGAAGATTGTACCTACAGATGGAATATAAATAGAAGAGACTGGATGAGACTTTCTCACTGGAAAATGTAGGACGTTGGATGAAACAGTCATGAAGATTGCTTCCAGCTTTCAAGTACTACTTTGGTGGTGTGATACTTGCACAATAAATGCTTGTGGAATAAGTAAAAATCACAGTCTACAAAATTTTAACCTTGATAACATTTGTTTAATATTTATTCTTGTGAGTGTCCCTAATTTAAGAGAAAAAGTTATAAGAGATTCCCAAATTTGTAATGTGTAAAGTTTGGCACAGATATGTTGCCCATTAATTAACAAGGGCTTAACATTCATTTAAATTAAATTATCAGAGTACAGAGCTGTGAAAAATTGGGTTATATTAATTGTTATGATCCAACAAGCTAAATCTATGATAATGTTTCAAATCCCAGAAATGCCAAATTCCAGAGACTTAAGTACAAAATTTAATTATTAGACTTAAGTAAAAATTTCTATTTTAGGATACCTGCCTAAGCACAATGATCTCCTTTTCTTCAAAGGAAATTCCTATTAAAAGGACAGATGATATACTTGAAAGGAGAAATGTATAGTTGTGCTGGGAAACAGCGAAATATACCTTGGAATACAAAAGAAGATTCTTCAGAAGATAATAATGAGGGCTATCTGAGAGATAAAAAGGAGATAAAAGTGAATCAGTGAGGAAGCATAATAAATAAAAGACAATACATTATGTAATCAAGTAGACAATGCTGTTTAAAAAAAAAGTGGGGATGGGGTTTCCAAACAGATCTTAGAAAGTCCAAAATATGAGTAAGGCAGGCCTGGGAGCAATAGCCATTGTGGGACATCTGGGGAGATAAAAAGGTAAAAAATCCACTGCATCTGGTGTAAGTGTGCCATTCCAGGCCCCATGCTGGCTATTTTGACAAGTTGCTCTCATTGCTATATTTGAGAAGAACTACTAGCATGAAAGAAAGCAAGCTCTACAGAAGTGAATTTCTCCTTTCAGAATACAGACCTAACAGAACATAGAAAATAATATTAAACCCAATTATTATTATCCTTAAAAAAATGCTAGAAGACAGCCCATCCATAAAATTACCATGGAAAAGAAGCAAATGAGGAACAGTAAAGACTTCTTGGGAGTAAAGACAGCACAGATTACGTACTTTTTTTAAAAAACACAGTCCACAACAGGATGAATGTACTTGCTATTGCTGAACCATACACCCCAAAAATGATTCAGATGATAAATTTTACATTGTGTGTATTTGATTTAAAACACATAATGGAGGGGCAAAACTAGTGGTCTGGATGATCAGATTGAGGAATTCTCTCAGCATGCAGGGCATAAAGACAAAGAAATGAAAATAGAGAAGAGGCTACTAATCTGGGGCATGGATCCAGATAATGCCCTTCCTGTCTGCCCATGCTACTGGAAGATAAGGTAAATAGTACCAAGGCTTCAGAGGACTTCTAGAAAAGATGGGCAGAACATGAACAGAAAATCTATTTGGGAGCATCAGAGAGCTAACAGAGAGCAAAGGTAATGAGGCCAAGACCCAGGAGGAGGACACCAGAGAGCAAAGTCTAGCACTTGGAACAAGAATCCTCAAGGCCCCTCTTCTCATGCAGCCCATCCTGTCCCCAACTAGCTCTGTCTGATTTCCCATGTCTGATGTGCCATGTGCTTGTTTGTGAGCTGTACATTCTCCCTCACTGGGAGACCTCAGCTCCACTGGACAGGGCTCAGTGTATAGCCACTCACAGAGGCCATGAGCTCCCAGAGTCACACAAGACTGCCTCTTGCAAGTACTCAACAAATAAATATTTACTTTCATTAAGTGATGGAAAGACATCAGCACCATTGTGGGAAGCATATTTTGAATATAGGTTCCAATATTAGTCAACTTGATATCCAGCTATCTTGTAATTTAATGAATTTATAGACAAGCAAGCCTCTAGAGATAACTACCTATGGTAATATACTTTCTACAGTTAGCAAAATATAAATTAATATATTAATATAAGTGACCAAAAAAAGAAAAAAATTTTGAATAGATTAATATATTAAACCCCAGGAGGTCTTGAAAAGGTCCTCAGAAATCCATTCTTCAAAAGCACCCTATGGAGACCATTTGGCAGGTAAATTCTGTTGAAACTTCAAAACAGTTAATTTATTTCATTTATAATATAGTTTAGGAGGAGACTGAGACCTTCCCAATTTCTTCCAAAAGGGTAGCAAGACCTCTTATTAAAAATTGGAATGGCAAAGGAGCCACATATAGTTTATTTATAGTTTATCACCATATTGTAATATTTATAGGTTTAAATACCAGAAAAGAAAAAAGGACAATATATCACTATTTGCAACACTTTAGTTTTTTTTTTTTTTTTTAAGATTTTATGTATTTATTTGAGAGAGAGGGAGTATGCCTGAGCTTGTACAAGTGGTGGCGGGAGAGGAGGCAAGGAGGTCAGGAGGAAAGGGAGAGGAAGAAGAAAAGAATCCTAAGCAGACTCTGTGCATAAAACTCAACACTGGACTCAGTTCCATGACCATGAGGTCATGACCTGAGCCAAAACCAAGAGTCGGACACTTAGCCAACTGAGCCATCCAGGTGCCCCACAACATCATGGCTTTTATCTAGGAAAGTGGCTAGTAATATAGCTAACTATAAGATAAAGGATATACAATCTTAAGTTTCTCATGTATAAGCAAGTACCAATTAGAAAATGTAACTGATCTATAACAGAAGGATCTCATTTTTAGAGTTAATAAAATACCTAAAGAAAAGCAAGAAATGTCAGTTCAAGGTATATGCAAATAATCGTTACAAAAACCAACAACAGAAGCAATAATATTTAACCTTTGTAGAGAATATAATGCCTGCCAGGCACGTGCTTACTTGTTTTACACTGACTATCTTCATTCTCGGCCATTCCATGAGGTAGGAAAATTTTTATCCCAATATCACAGATGAGGAATATGTGATCACAACTTAATATTTTGCTGAAGGTGGTAAAGGAAGGTATCCCTGAAAAAAAAAAAAATAGAAATATGCCATTCCTTTGAGTGTGCTTGCTTTTTAAACCAACCTGTGGATTTTGTGTATTTTCTAAACTAATTCCAACTGGATTTTTTTTTTCAACTTGATACCTTGAATATAAGTAACTGAAGAATAAATGAAGACAAGTAAGTTAAAAAAACATTTTGGATATGGGAAATTAATAACCCACTACACCGACAACAAAAATTAAGAAGTCAAATACATCCCTAAAAATATGCCAAAGGAATCTTACACAAGAATATGTGTAAATGATGTGCTTGTTCATAAAGGGGGCAACTTCTTCCAACTTTGTGTATAGTAAATCACAAAATGAAAAATTTGTGAAAACAAACTACAGTTACATGCAGCAATGTCAAGGAATCGTGGAAACCTAATGCTGGGTGAAACAGCAAGTCCCAGAAGACTCCATACATGACAATACTGTTTTTAACAGAGCATAAATGCTAGCAATATTCAGCAAAATATTGTTCAGCTACTTTTGTTTGTGATAAAGCAGTTTTTCACAAAACCAAACATGTCCTTACCATGCAATTCAGTGATTACACTATTAGATGTTTATCCTGGGTAAATTAAAACTTACATTCACACAAAACTTGTACACAAATGTTTATAGCAGCAGTGTTATTCATAATAGCTAGAAACTGGGAAGAAATCAAAGTCTAGAACAGATGAGCAGATAACAGATTGTGGTACATCCCTACCAAGGGATTAACTACTCAGCAATCAAAGAAATGAGCTATTAATGGACACAACAGCTTGGATGGATCTCAAGAGAATAATGCTTAGGAAAAAAGCCAAAAGGTTGCATACTGTATGATTCCATTCCAATTTTGATGTGTCAAAGTAATAGAGATGGAGAACAAATGTGGTTTGGGAGGGAGATACAGGAGTATTGTTAGGGTTCCTTGTAATGGAAACATTCGGTATCTTGACTATAGTCATGATCATATAAACCTACACATGCAACAAAATTGTATAGAATGAAATTCAGACACAGTAGGGCATCTGGCTGGCTCAGTCGGTGGAGCATACAACTCTTGATCTCGGGATAGTGAGTTCAAGTCCCACACTAAGGGTAGAGAATATTTTAAAAAAATATTTTTTAAAAAAGAACTAAACTCACACACAAATACACACACATGACTGCAGGTAAAACATGAGTGCAAGGTGACTTTCGAATCAAGTCAATAAATCATATTAATGTTAATTTTCTGGTTGTAAAGCTGTGTTATAGTTCTGTAAGGCACTAACATTGAAGAAAACTTGAAGAGTATAATGAATATCCCTGTGTTACGTCTCACAACTGCACATGAATCTACAGTTATTTCAAAATAAAGATTTTTTTTTTGAAAATGCAGACATTTAGGGGCTCCTTGGTGGCTCAGTGGGTTAAAGCCTCTGCCTTCAGCTCAGGTCATGATCCCGGCATCCTGGGATCGAGGCCCACATCCGGCTCTCTGCTCAGCAGGGAGCCTGCTTCCTCCTCTCTCTCTCTGCCTGCTTCTCTGCCTACTTGTGATTTCTGTTTGTCAAATAAAGAAATAATCTTTAAAAAAAAAAAAATAAGAAAATGCAGACATTTTAAAAAATAGGAAAAAACAGGGTGGAATTATAAATACCAAAGGGGGAGGACTGTGGCAAGGAAAGGACACATGGGTAGTTGCAAGTTGTCGGAAGTATACAATTTCTTGGTCTTGGTGGTAAGTTCATGGGTGTTCTGTTTTGTGGCCCCCAATGATCCCCATCTCCTGGTACCAAAGCCCTTGTGTAGTCCCTTCCTATACTGAACAGAGATAATACATATAAACAATGGGATACTGAGGAAATGACAGTGTGTGACCTCCAAGGCTTGGTCATAAGATATTGTAGTTTCTGCCTCCCTTCTTAAATCACTTGTCCCAGGGAAAGTCAGCTACCATGGTGGAGGGCACCCAAACAGCCCTATGTGAGACCCATGTGACAAGGAGCTGGGATCTCCTGCCACCTACCAGCCCACCTGGAAGTGAATCCTCCAGCTCTAATCACGCATGTAGATGTTTTAAACCTTGACCAACATCTTAATGCATCTGGGGTTGTGAAGACCCTCTCCCAATTAAGCTGCTCCTGTATTCCCAAACCACAGAAACTGAGTGATAATAAATAACTGTTGTTGTTTTGAGTGACTGTTGTTTGAGTAATTTGTTTTATAGTAATAGATAACTATTTTCAAGTGTATTATTATGCTTTATAACTAATATATATAATGTAGAATGTTTGAATATTAAATGATTAATTTAAAAGGTGAGAAAGAAAAGAAAAAGAAACGTTATAATTTCCACTTACAAAAAAAAAAAAAAAAAAGAAGGCTATATCCTACTGTAAGTCAATTAAAGCTATTATTCCTGATGGTTTTTATGAAGGAATGTATAACTAGGACAGAAGTCAAATTTCTGTATTTACGCAAGTTTGGTCTGTGGTAAATGTGGAGTTTTAAATCAATAGAGGAGAGGAAGAAATTTTCAATATAGCATATTGAAAAAATGACTATTTAGGGAAAGAAGTCAAATCCTAATCTCACACCATAAACTAAAATAAATTCTAGGTAGACTGACCTGTGCTGGGTGGACTGGCATCCCTGACAGCTGCCTTGGCAAGATGATTCATCTTTCAGGATTTAGTTTATTTGGGGCCTCATTAGGGTGGCCTTTCCTTTTTTTTTTTTTTTTTTTTCCCTTTCTTTCTTTCTTTCTTTTTTTTTTTTTTTTTAAAGATTTTACTTATTTATTTGAGAGAGAGGAAGAAAGAAAGAGAGAGCTTGAGCAGTGGGGAGGGGCAGAGGGAGAGGAAGAGCAGACTCCTTGCTGAGTAGGGAGCCCAGGACCGTGAACTGAGCGAAGGCAGATGCTTAACCCACTGAGCCACCCAGGCTTGCAGGGGAGGCTTTCCTAATTTCCAGTCTCCAAGCCTTTGACCTTTCTTATTATTTCAAAGTAGTCTCTATACCCAATGTGGGGCTCAAACTTCATACATGGAGATCAAGAGCCCATGCCCCACCTTCTGAACCAGTCAGGCACCCTTTTCACAAGTGTTTGTGAAGCTAGTAAAGACTATTACTCTTCTGTCAAAAAATATATAAAATAAAATAAATTCTAGGTGGATTAGTTATTTTTTAAAAGAAAAGAGTATTATAGAAATACAAACTATCTTTACAATGTTGGAGTGGAAAGATCTTTCTAAAGAACAAAAACCAGAAGCCATAGAAGACAAGATCAGCTGCATAATTTAATCCCTCTTTACTATTAAGGTCTAGAATATTAACATATGAAACGTAAGCAATATTTTAACAGAGAAAAGGTAAATCCACACAATGTGCACTAAACAGCCAGTTTTTAAAAAATGAAGTAGAACCAGTGTGAAGGACAGAAGGACATCCATATGCTGAGTGAAAAAGTGAAGTTAGAAATTCTATGTGTAGTAATAATATGTATAATATTTCATTTATGGGATATGAACAAACTATATGGCAATATATCACTGCATTGATTTTCCTAGGGTTGCTATCCCAAAATACCACAAAATGAGTGCCCTAAACAATGGAATGTATTGTCTCAAAATTTCAAAGGCTGGAATTCAACATCAAGATGTCAGCAAAGTTGATTGCATTTGGGGGCCCTGAGGGAGAATATGTTCCTGGTCTTTCCCTCAGCTTCTGGTGGTTTGCTGGCAATGTTTGGCACTCTTTGACTTGTAGAACTCTGTACTCAAGTTCACAGGGCATTCTTGTGTGTCTGTCTCCAAATTTCCCCTTTTTATAAGGACATGAGTTATACTGGATTAGGGTCCACCCTGCTCCCATATGACCTCAACTTCCCTTTTAGGAGTTAGATATGAAATAACTCTATTTCCAAATAAGGTCACAGACTGAGGGTTAGGACTTCAATATGGATTTTGGAGGAACACGATTCAACCCATAGCAATCCCTAAGATGAGAGATTAATTGGTTAATGATTTATTGAGTAAATACTTGCTGTGATCAGGCTATAGGAAAATGGGTGAGCAAGGAAGGAAAGAACATCGAATTTTATCTTATAGAATAACCAAATTCATCTTTGAGCCAATAATATATATTATATTTTATGATAAATAAAAGACTGATCAATAGACGGGAAAAGATACATTGATAATATGTAATAGATATATTATGTACCACTTGACTGATGAAGGAATGGTTAAGATAGAAAAGTGATTATCTGGTGAAAGAAGTACTGCTTTTTCAAGAAGGCCAAGGTCCTCTTATGATTAATCTAAAGATCAGTCAATCCATGCAGAAAACTATTTCACAAAGTGAATAAATAATGATCAAACACCTACTATATATTGCATACTTTGGTGGTAATAACCACCAAAATTATAAAGATGCATAGTTAGTGTTTCTGAAAGTATGGCCTATGGACAGCTGGTGCACTGCTTATTAGAGAAAACATTCTCATTGAAGGAAGCAGTCCATTGACATTACAGTCTTTTTTTTTTTTTTTAAGATTTTATTTATTTATTTGACAGATCACAAGTAGGCAGAGAGGCAGGCAGAGAGAGGAAGGGAAGCAGGCTCCCTACTGAACAGAGAGCCCGATGCGGGGCTCGATCCCAGGACCCTGGGACCATGACCTGAGCTGAAAGCAGAGGCTTAGCCCACTGAACCACCCAGGTGCCCCCATTGACATTACATTCTTATGCAAGTTCCTACTCTTGTCGCAGAAAAACAACAGTGGTGGATACGCTAATCTAGTATCACTAGAACAGCGCTAGCATAGGGCTTGGTCTCTGCCCTCGGAAGCCCATGTTCTTCAGAGGGTACAAACATACTAGCACAGTTTATTATCTCTATCCAGCTATATTCACATGCCAAGGCTGAAGTTTTCTCTTCCACACCACCATTGTCCTCTAGGTGTCAAGGACTCCACCTCTGTTTTGGAAGAACACAGATGTGCCCTGTGCTATTAAACAGAAAAGGACTCTACCAGGACAGTTCTGAGCAGGCTCAAAATGGTACCAAGACACGGGGAGAAAACGCTGCTGGAAAATTCCTGATGGCAACTGTGGATGATCAACCTATATATTCAAGAGACAAGAAAAGCACCAGGACAGCATTTGAGGCTCCTCACAAATGTCACCTGTCTGCATGCACTAAGTAGATGCTCTACTTCTACTGGCTTCCAGACCTATGGAGGGGGAAGCCAGGCAGTGTGCCAGTGTCTCCACAATGGCCTACCAGGTCAGATCTTGCCCCTTGAGGCCCTATCCAAGCAACCTCCTATAGTCCCCAGCCATGGAGTTGTCTTGCTCTTCCTTCACTCTTTCCATTTCTGCTATAATATACCACTTCAGACCTTCCTTTCTGATTCTCAAAAGCATATTTTGGAAGTAAAAACAAAACCCCAAATCTCTAAAAATTTACTCTTCCTCATTTAATGTCTCCTATATCTGTTCTACTCCCAAGTGATTGAGAGGAATTTCCAAACTTGGAAGAGCAGGTAAAACAAATTTCCAAGGTCAGCATCTCTGGATCCTGTCTCCTTCCACTCATAAACACCTAAGTGCCCCAACATGATTCCACTGCTGTTGATAGAAACTTCTGCAGAGTTCTGTCCAAAAAAAGTTAATGCTATCTGGACAGAGATAGTTGAGAAAGGCTTCAAACCAGACATCATCCTTGAACTAGGTCTTGAAAGGAAACTAGAAGTTTGCCAAGAAGAGGAAAAATGGGACACAGCAGAGATCATGGAATTATAAGCAAAGGGTGAAACAGCCAAGTATTTAGAGGCCTTCTGGAAGAGCTTAGGTATGTCTGTGTTACAAAGAAAACCACAGGCCAAAAACGGCATCACTTAGGCCAAGTCACCAAAACTGGTCTTCATATCTAGCCTAATTGCAGTTTCAACCTCCCCCAGAAATGTAGTCTTACCCAATCAGGCAGGAAATTTATTTTCTGTTCTTTTCTTTCTTCTTTTTTTTGGTCAGGAAATTTTCAGATGGCACCAAAGAGGTAATCTGTCATTGGGCCCTCTCCATCCCCCAAAAGAAAATGAGATAATCTGCATGATAAGGTCCCTACTTTTCCCTTTAAGGGAAGGTGACCATGCCCGAGACAATCCCTTCTTTTTTAAATAACTTCCTTGACTCACCCTTGTTCCTATAAAAATCTTTCTTTTTATACAACTCCTCAGAACTTTCTTCTACTTCCCTATTCAAGGGAAGCATCCCATTAATTAATCACTTAATAGTGCTAATTAGATTTTCAAATGTCCACAGTTGGATTTTTGTTCTTTAACATGTGGGGTGTAGGGTGTGAGATGAGGAAGGACAAAGGTGTTGGGGCAGGTAAAAGAGGGTGTCCTTCAAGCTATGTCAGCATGGTCATTCTGTATCTTGTACATTTTGATCAGCAGCATGATTCCATCAACCTCCTCTGTATTTCAGCTACCAATCATAAATTTATACTTTTTCTCTATGACTATATTTGAATCCTAAATGCTCTCTCCATCTTGCTGCAGACGATCCAGATATAACAAAAACTTGCCTCTTTAAGGATAGTTAAATAAACGGAAATGGTTTCCATACAACAGAAACAACTTTGACTAAAAATAACACACACATATCCTCATGTGTATAATTCAGGTATGTGTCTGGAAAGATGAATATTTCATCTTCTTTTCCTTTTGTCTGTGATCATTGTCTTCTGGCTTGGTTGAAATGTCACTTTAAAAAAAATAAAATAAAATACAGGATGGGACTCCTAGGTGGGTCAGTCAGTTTAGCATCTGACTCTTGATTTTGTGTCGGGGTCATGATCTCAGGGTCCTGAGATTGACACTGAGTTGGGCTCTGTGCTCAGCAGGGAGTCTGCTGGAGATTCTCTCACTCACTCCCGTTCTGCCTCTCTCACTACTTTTGTGCACCGCACATGCTCTCTTTCTCTCTCTCTCTCAAGGAAAAAAAAAAAAAAGAAGAAGAAGAAATACAATTCAAGTCATGTTTCTAGATGATCTCACTGGTATTTTTAGTATCAGAATCATAGCTATGGGAAATGCTATAGTTTATAATTTCAAAGGAAATGGAATTGGAGTGAGGGAGTTGAAGGAACCAAAAATGTATGTATAGAATGGAGAAAAGCATGTGCTGCTTTTAAACCATTTCTGACATTACACTGGGTGGCTCGTTTCATTAATACTACTCTGATGTGTGTTTTCCAATACCATCAAGCAATTAACTCAATCCTGACACTATGTATCTGGAGATAGTGCCAGATCCCACAGGTTAAGGGCTTAGTCCCATGTGGCTGTTAGCTAGGATGCAACAAAGAAGTAGTAAAATCTGAGGGCTGAAAGCTATCAATAGAGCTTGCGGTGGGGAGTGGAGGAAGATGGTGACAAAAGCAGGAAAAGACTGTGTTTTATATTGTAGAACCAGCAGTTCCTGCAAGGAGATGCCCAACTAGGTGTTTTACATGATAGCCCCTTACTAGAGTCAGTTCTAGCTCGTTTGGAGCTGAGGATCTGTGCAGAAGCTCCCTGAGCTGTCCTGAAATTTCTTTACAGCTCCTAATAATACTAAGGTCTCCTCCTATGGGCAGGGTTTTCAGCCATTTTTTAAAAACATACAATGTATGCACTGGCATGTTGACAGGCTAGATATGCACAATTGAACCAAAGAGCCAATAGAATATGCATATGTTCCTTAAGGTATATGCAAGCTCCCACCCCTGTCCCCTAATATACTGAAAAAAGCTACCTGTACTAGCCCTATGGTGGTGGTGGGGGGGGGGGTGGGGGGGGTAGGGGAAGGAGGAGAGCTTTGAGAGCTATTTCCCTGTCTTCTTACTTGTAACAAGTAATAAAAAGTTTTTTGCTTTCAACATTTTGTTGGGTTGTGTTCAATTTAATGTACCTAAGCAGCAAACCTCTTGACTTAGGTTACAAACTTTGGTGACCCAGATGGGACCTCTTGCCTAACCTCTTTGAGTTCCCCCAGCTCCCAAATGGCTACATACTAACCTGTGGCAGCTCACCTGAGATGGGACTGGTGGTGGGGAGGAATCTCATCTATGTTGCTGGGGAACTTTTGGGAAAAGGCATAGGAGAATTCTTCTTGGTGCCTGATCTTTCAGGTTCATGCACCTTGACCTGCTGAATGGGTTCAGTAGCTGCTGAGGACATTTTAATGGGAGAGCCGTTTGGAGAACTGAGTGTCGATTAATTGGCACCGATCTTCTTTGGGCTCTGCTGCTATGGGTGGGAGGTAGAGAGCTCAGTGTCTGCATAGCTATCTGGTCTGGTCCTATTAAGGAATCTGAGGAATTGCAAATCCTGGAGGCTGACTGGAGATGCCTGATTGGAGATGCCATTGAAGGCCCAAATAATATAAATCTCATGTTCTGAAAATTATCTGTAAGGGAGGTCAGTTTGGTAGACCTGACCAACCTGAGTATAAGGTTTTTAGAGCTATTAAGATCTTATTTATCAACTCTCTAGAGAAGGTAATTTTCAGTAGGCTAAGAACAGCTGAATCTGTGTCTCCATTAACCCTTATTACAGACCTTGGCAGTTGGGGAGAAATCCTTAACAGAGAGATCCAAGTACAGAAGGAAAGTTATTTTTTAATTTGTTTGTTGCGTTTAAAGGCCCCCTTAGGTAAATGCTCTGGGGATTAAATGCTCATTCAAGGGGAGTTTAGAAATCCCCAAGTGAAAGAAGCGAGCGTACTGGGTCACGAGAAGCACTGCACTGCGTACAGGTTACTGGGATTAAAAAAAAAAATTATGATTATACTAAGGATGATTTTAACATTCAAATGTCCTAAATGAGGGTCCTTTCAAATACCTTATTACTGTATATTATGCAAGTGTATTTGTGCACTCAACTCAAGAAACAATTAGCTAAGCAATTAGCTAAACAATTAGCTAAACAATTTGAGCAGGATACATATTTTGATTGGTATTTGGAAGCTTGTAAAAAAACATTGATGGGATACTTTCCACACAAGAGACTAATAAGAAACTTTCAGAAATAATGACAAAACTGGGCTCAAAAATATCAACTCCTGAAGAAGTACTTCTTACTACTCTACCTTCTTTATATCCGTGGAATGAAATACGGGTAACCAGGTGTTAAAATCAAAATCATTCTCACCATGTTAAGGCAATGATAATGTAGTTATAAGCTGGCCAAATTGGAAGCAGATAGTCAGAATCCAATAGGAATTTCCTTTAAGGCCTTCTTTCTGAAATCCAAATTAGGACCATATACTGAGAGGGGTTGAAGTAAATTGAGGAAAATGTAATCAGATGTGTAGGTCAACTTATGATGTCATTTCAATTGCAGCCTAATTCCTTGAGGGATTGAAAGCAACTGTGCTTATTTTACAAATCATTGCAAAAACTAGGAATATGGTCTCAGAAACAATTCAAAGTCTTTCAACATCTCTGGGAAATTTTATCTAAATTATTCCCCCATTCCTAAGACTGAAGGGAAAAAGAGGCCTTTTTAAAATACAGACTAGAAAATCACCATGCTCAAAAAAATATAGCCAACAGATTCCATAAGGTTACTTATCAAAGATAATACAACTCTTGGGGCACCCGGATGGCTCAGTCAGTTAAACATCTGCCTTCGGCTCAGGTTTTGATCTTGGGGTTCTGGGATCAAGCCCTGTGTAGCTGTCCCTGCTCAGCAGGGAGTCTGCTGTTCCCTCTCCATCTCCCTCTGCTCCTCCCCCTGGCTTATGTACACACTCTCTCTCAAATAAATAGATAGATAAATAAATAAAATCTTTAAGAAAACCGAATCTTCTCAGTATTTATTTTTTTTTTTTTTGAATCCTCTCAGTATTAAAAAAGAGTTAAGTTTTCAGGTTCCTGGCTGGCTCTGTCAGAAGAGCTTGCACCTCTTGATCTCAGGGTTGTGAGTCCACATTAGGTGTGGAGCCTACTTAAAAAATTAAATTAAAAGAGTTAAGTTTTGTGTTGAATTATTATATTGTACTCCTGAAAGTAATGTAACAGTGTGTGTTAACTGGAATTGAAATAAAAACTTAAAAAACAGAGAGAGGAAAAAAACCTTGTTTTGCTAACATCTAGGTAACCTTCTGTAGAATCTTATTGCCACCTTGTTAAGTAATTAAAAATTACGCTTTGTAATATCTGTAATCCTATTTAGGCATGTCCTTTAAAACTTTCTGAGGTTTTTAATAAACTGCTCCAAAATTCAAATCCTAAAAGGTCTTTTTGACTAATTAGGCTTGTTTATTTTATGTATTAAGTTACATGGGCAGCATGTTGTATGGATAAATGCTCTAATTGTTCTAGAAATTACATGAAATTTCTCAAATTTTAATATGTCCTAGTATAATGTCATCACTTGTAATTCTAGTTGTTGAAATGTTGTGTCACAAAAACAATCAAATTTCCTTGTCAACTGCATTGTAATGTACTTTCCTCAGATCTTCAAACATGACTATCTTTGAGTCTTTTGTCATCTACAGTCATTGTCCTGAGGCTCTTGCAAATGTATTTGGTTTTCAAGGAGATTCATGGGAAGGACTTTTGACAAATACAGGTTTCTGATACCCTTAAGATCATAAAATGAAACCAAGTAAGAATTTCTGGAACAAACAGAAAAAAAAAAACAACTGCATTCAAACAGAGTAAGAATAACTTGAGGCTGCATGAATTGGGAATGATCATAATTTTTATGACTCTTGTTTGAAACCCTGCTGGCTCTTTAATGTTTGCTCTTCCAGATTTAAGGAAACATTTTCTCTTAAGTTATCTATGACTTACAAAAATGTGGTAAAATATTCCTTTGTAAATAAACATAAAACATTTGTCTTTTTCTCCCTACCATAATTTGGAAACTCAGTGAGTATTCATACTTTCATGGCAATTATAGTTATTTGCATAAGTTCAATAGAAATCTGTTATCCTTGTAACAGAATACCATTAGACACATTGATCATACTGCTAAGGGCTTGACTGGAATATCATATTTGAGAAAGAAATGCTTAGACTCAGGTATGACCAGACAGTTTTAAGGAACTAAGGTTGACTTAATGGAGGCAATGAGCTCTTTGGAAAAATTGACCTGGGACCTTGCTTACAAGGTTCCTGGAAGCCTTACCAAGTAAGAAAGGAAAGCCATTTCCTGACATAGTCAAGAACATCATGATACTTTGGGGACCTCAAGAAGAGAGGAAGTAACCAAAATCTATAGTATTGCCGGCAAATCAGATGGTAAGTATCTGGCTTGGCTTCTCAGCCTTGAAAAGCTGTTAAGTGTTCAATCTGAAACTCCTTATGGGAAGATCCAGCAAAACAGATTTGAAAGAACCTATATTACTAATCACTATTCTTGATGCACTTAAGTATATATTTAGGCCAGGTTCATTAAAACCGTATTTGTTTTACAAACAAATTAGTCTCAAATTGGCTATCTCTGGTGGAAATTGGGGTGGTTTTAGAGACAAAAATTACATTTCAGTAACACCCCTCTGTGGATGTTAGATTCTAGTTCTGATTAATTGTTATTTGGGTGTTTGTTGTTTGCCTATAAAACTGTGCTGGATCCTGGTTTCACTGAGTATCTGGCTATGACTCTCTGAACTAAGGTTTCCAATTTTCTCCCATTCTTTAGGACTAGACCTGCTTTTTTTTCCTGAAGACCTGAAATCTGAAAGTAGATAACTTAAGGTTTTTGCCTCTAAAATAACCATAGCGGTGGCCCATGTTCTAGAGATAAAACGAAGTTACATGCTGCCTGAGAACACAGCCATCCAGAAAGTTTGAAAGATGTAACAGAACTTTAAAGACAACTCTAGCTAAGCTTTGTCAAGAAACTGAGGAAAACTGGTGGAGGTTGCTACTGGTAGATTTAACTAGAGTTGGGGCAGACCTGAAGAACAAGCTTGCACTAGGCCCATTTTAATAGATGTAGAGGAGGCCTTTTCCAGGTATCTCAGGAATCTAAATTTGCCTAGGTGCTAAGACTGAACAAACAATAGTGCATATAATTCAACTGGGGACTGTTGATTTTTCCCTCAACCCCTTGAGTTTGGTTATATGACTGCCCACCATTTCAGAAGCCACTTGCAAGTCCAGCCTCCCGTTGCTAAATGTCAACTATGCTTCTGACCAACTGGCTACAAATTGGAAGTTCTCACAACCCCTTCCTCAGATTCTATTAATTTGCTAGTGTGGCTCACAGAAGTCAGCTATGTTAGAAAGAAAATCACAGGCCCAAAATGGAGCCACTTAGACCAAAGTCACCAAAAAAGGCTTATTCATTGCAACTTAATTCAAATTAGCTAAAACCTGGAATCCCCTCAGTATGTATTAATACAGTGAAAAGCTGTCCAGACACAGCTTTCTGGACTTTCAGTCTCTGGGGATCTTTGTACATTGCCTCCCCAATTTGGCTTTACACCTTGGTTTTGCTTTATGAGCCTGCTTAGCACTTGCCTCTCCAGCCACATGGCTCCTGATCAGAGAGAGAACATGTGCCTGGCCACAGCCCTGTCAGGGTGGCACCAGGGATTGGACTGCTGACCTTTCTGGATACCTTCCTGGGAGACAGTCTTTGGCAGGGATGCATGTCCTTACTTTAGGGCTTATGCTGTACACAGTACATTGGATTCTTCTCTAATAACCTATGGAATTGTAAGCATTGCCCTTGGGTCCCATGAGTCTTCCTAGCAGTCAAGTTCTATTGAACTGCCACTGTCGTCAGTGCACTCAGCTAAGTCAACTTCCCCAAGGACCTCTCAATACTGAGATTCCAGTCACTCTTTTTAAGAAAGACAATATTATTTCTCTGTATTAACAGTTTGCAGAATAATGAAATAATGAATTGGCCCCTAGGATCCTCCAATGGTGATCAATTTGGGTATTTTGTTTTGTATCAAAATGAACTCGTGGATTTTAGCATATTGATGTCTTTTAGTCACTGCAGATAGCATTTTGGAGCTCCTCTTGTTCTGGGGTTGGTCAGTGAGGTCTGTTCAGGTTGGTTTCTGGGTCTCTTTGATACAACTCCAGTTGTACTGGACAGCTTCCCTCATCTCTGAGGCAGCACGACGTTCCAGGTTCATCTTCCACATTTCCTACATTAGCTCTGGAATAAACCAGTTTTTCAAAGAGCCCTGGTGGCTTTCTGTGGGAAATGATATTTAGAAACTGTAGTCTGGGTGATAGGGCACTGCATTGCCCTATTATTGCTACTGCAGTGGTCACTGTATTAAAACACAATTACAAATATGTCTCATAGAAAAAAAGATGTTTTTATTTGGAATGAAAAATAAGAAGAAAAATGGTTCCTGGCACTCTGATAAAAGGAACCGAGGAACACACATAAATGAAAAAGCAATCCTATCACAAACATCAGCAATTTATTATTTTTTATTTTAATTTTTATAATTTATTAAATATTTTATTTTATTATTTGTATTTTTTTAATTTTTGAGAGAGAGTGAGAGTGGGGGGTGGCACAGAGAGAGAGAATCCTAAATAGGCTCCATGTCTGGTGCAGAGCCTGATAAAGGGCTAGATCTCAAAATCAAGAGTCAGGCACTCACCTGACTGAGCCACACAGGCACCCCAAAGATTTTCCTTTAAAAGTAGTATCGATACCCAGTGTGGGGCTTGAATCCACAATCCTGAGATCAAGAGCCATATGCTCCACCAAGTGAGCCAGCTAGAGGTCCCTATTATTTTTTATTTTAAATAAATGATAAAATGTTCAAAAGACACATTTAAATTAAGACATAAAGCCTTCCCCAGAAAGACTAATAAACATATAATATTTAGTTCAGATCTTCAGTAGGAAAAAGTGAAAAGGAAAAGGAGTGCCTGGCTGGCTCACTTGGTGGAGCAAGTGACCCTTTATCTTGAGGCGGTGAGTTCAAGCCCCATGTTGGGTGTGGAGCTTACATTGAAAAAAAAAAAAAAAGAAAAGAAAGAGTAAGATCTTGGAGAGAGGAAGAGACTGCTCACTTTCTTTTATGTCCCACACCCACTATATAAACAAATTCTATGTGTCCTATACTCAAAGCTTACCTTAACTCATTTCTATTCACTGTAGCCATCTTGAGTGCCACTGTCCAAGCCCAAGCTGCAATCTTTCCCTGAAAGTACTATAGTAGAGACTCCTGCCTCCAGCCTCCAATTTCAACTCCACCCCCTGTGGTGTATCTCTTACACAGCAGTCTGGGTGATCTTCTTAAAAATGAGTATCAGATGAGCTTGCTCCTCTGTTCAAAGCCCTCTGTTGACTTTACAAAGTCCCTTCTGTAGGAAAGCCCAGAATGCTTGCCTTCAGTTGTCTCCATGGCCCCATGTTGTTGCTCTCCCTTGCTCACACCTGTATAGCCAACACTGACCTCCTGGCTCCTCCCTGAACATGCTGAGCCTGCTCCCACCTCAGGCCCCAGGTATGCTGGTCCCTTAGCCCGGACATCCCTTCTTCTGGATCTTTGTCTGCCTGTTCACATGTGAAATCCCATCTTCCTCTGCCTCTTTGGTCCCTCTCCCTGACTTTCTTCAAAGCCCTCATCATTACCAGATATTATGCTCTACATGCTGGTTTTGTTTACTGTGTGCTTTTTGTATGCTGCCCCTCACCTGTGTGGATACAAAGTCTGTGAAAACAGGAGGATAGAAATGTTTGCACTTCTCCTGCACCTCTAGTGCCCAGAACAATGTCTGGTACATAGTTTGATGTCAATAAATATTTGAAGAAGGAAAAAGTGAGACAGTTGGGAACAGGGAATAAGAAGGTGAGAAGCTGATAAATATACATAAATATGTGTGCACAAACTCACATAAAATATTAATACCTAATAATAATAATAATAACAATGGTAATACAGGAATTTGAGAAAAAGAGCAACAGAGATTTTGCGGCATAATAAATAGAACCAAAAATAGCAGAGCAAACATAGATATGACAAAAGACTGGATAAAAAAGAAAAAGTCCATGGTAGGAAGAATGCAGTGACAGAAAGGCTGCAAAGGGTCCTCTCTGCCCCTGTGCCAGTGGGTCCTTCTCTTTCTCTCACAGTGGACTCCTGCATCGCTGTCAAGTTGGGTGGGAGTGAGGGAGAGGAATGATTCTCATCATGTGCTTCCCTGAGGTCTTTCTCAGCAGTTTTTCTCTGCCACAAAGTTTCAAAAGTCTGTTTTGAGAACCCACGTGCTAGATTTCTGCAGCCCTCTGGCCATTCCCTAGCTGGTAAGACAAGAATTTCCAGGTTGCTGCTGAAATGGGAGGAGGGACACAGGGAAAGATACCTTGGTTAATATCAGCATATGATCTCCAAATGCAGGCGTCTGTTAGGATATCCACGGTTGCCCTTCTTCATGCCACAGGAAAGGCAGAGAAGATGGGTGAAAAGAGAGACATAGGGAATGAGGTCGGTGTCAAAGAAAAACCCCAGTGAGATGGGAAGTTCAAAGCCTTCAGTCACATTCACCCACACCTCTTCTCCCTGGCCCTGTCTCTGTTGTTTTCCCACTCAAAGTCTTGCCCAATTACCCTCTTCCATGCCAGCCGTTTTGGAGCTTATGCCTTGCCTGGGGAAGTGCTTCTGTTATAGGGGAAAGGGTATGGAGTTCATAAGTTTACTTGCCAGGGCACCAATTTGCCTAGACCTTGCCAACCCAGGACTTTCATTATATACTAGTTAACTTATTAGTTACAAAATTGCGTTTTGTTGCCTTAATATGCATTTTTTACCACTTGCAGCCAGTTTTTCAAATGACTGTTGCCTTTTTTTTTTTTAAGATTTTTATTTTTTTAAGTAATCTGTACACACAACATGAGGCTCAAACACCCAATCCTGAGATCAAGAGTCACACACTTCACCAACGGAGCTAGTCAGGTGCCCGCCTAATAGCTTGAATGTTCTTGAATGTACTGGCTGTTCTCATGCTTTGCCCACTACTAATTTCTCAGTGGACTTCTTTCTTTTGATGATTTAAAATTGGATTTGTACATTTTTTAATGCAATACTCAGATTCTCTTAAATACTTAATTCCTAGCTTGCACCTGACATTTCCTAATAGTTATTATTTCTGGTTTTAGAAACCTGAATTCTCCTCTGAATTCACCCACCTATCCATTGTGCCTGTTTGGTAATTCCAGCCTGGTCATTTTGAACCTTAGTCCACTATAGTTTTATTAAAAAAATATATATCTGGGAATGCCTGGGTGGCACAGTTAAGCATCTGATTTCAACTCATGTCATGATCTCCAGGTCCTGGGGTCGAGCCCACCTGTCCCTCTTCCTCTCCCTATCCCCCTATACCCTCCCATGGCTCATACTTGCACATGTGCTCTCTCTCTCTCAAATAAATAAAATCTTTAATATATAATATCTATATAGCTATATATACCTATCTAGAATTGCAATGGCAATCTATCTCTATATATAGATATAGGTATAAATATAGATATAAACATAGATAAGAGATCTATATAGATAGATATATCGACATAGGTATCTATCTGTTCTCTTTTTTGGCCTCAGTGTGTAACTTTCATTTTCTAAGATAGAGTCACGACACTTCCTGGTCTTTCGGAATGGGAAGCAGCCAAGAGTCAGTTGAGCCAGGGTACAAGCCTACAAGGAGGAGGGTGGGAGGGGAGACGAGGTAGAGACAGAGCCCAGTCAGTGCTCTGAAGACTATTTCTGAGTCTGCTGAGAAATCTGATACCAAGGTGGGGACTTGAGTGGAGGGTTGAGACATAAGTAAGACCCGGCACGGGACTCTTGGAAAAAAATCTATAGCTAAACTGCAAAAGAAGCATGGTTATAAGTCTTTTACCCATTCTCTGCAGAAATGACACTGTGTCTCTGAACAGTGAGTTAACAATGAAAAGGCTAAGGTTGTGGTCAGTGCACTAGCTGGAAATGGGACTTTTGGGGTGAGACGAAAAGTCACATCTTTCTTGGTCTTACACTTATTTTATAGTTTTGAAAAAGCATTACTGTTTAAAGGGAGAAGATACCTTAATGGTTTGGTGCTTGGTGCCAATGAAAGGACTACATAGTCTGGCCTTCCCCATAAATAATTAGTTGTTTTTTTTTTTTTTTTTTTCTTATAGAAGTGGTGGTCTTGTGACTTATCCTGGATCTTTGCTTAACATGTGATACTGGGAGGGTGATATGGGCTGTCTTTCCCTGCCGGCCATACAAATCTATCTTAACTTTTGTGGTAGGTCTGCTGTGTACTCTGCAAAGTGTTTCCCAAATATGATTGATCATTTACATATTGATAAGCATTTGGATATCTTTAACAATTTCCTATTGCAAACAGTGAGAAAATAAACATATCACACATGCACCTTGATGTGCTGGGTAAAAAATTAATACAGGTTGGATTCCTAGAACTGGATTCTTCAAAGGAAAAGTGTATCTGGATTTAGATAGACACAGTGTTTCCAAAATGCTTTACTATTGCATTGAATGAGTGAGCTGATTCTATCACATCTAAACAGATGAGATGCTATCCACCTATCTACTTTTGCTCAGCTGATGGAGGAAATTGATATTTCGTGAATCCTAAAGAATTTTGAAAGCCAAGGAATTTTGACTCTGAAGCTGAATTTTAAAGAGTTCTTCTGGTGGAGCGTAGATTAAAAGGAGGGTATATTGAAGGTCAAATATACATCAGAGAGGATGAAGGCAGAAAACAAGTATCCAGGTGAAAGGAAAGAAAGGTAAGATATAGAGGGTAGCAATGGGCCTGGAAAAATGGGGCAGGTATGAGAAACTTGCAGTAGGAAAGATTAGAAAGGTATTTGTCAGACATTCCAAAGCACTTCTTTGCCCATGCCCTTCTCTCTCTCCATGCCTATCATGACCCTTTCATATATGAAAACAGAATCTGTCCTGAGAGACAGCTGCAGAAGTGGAGAGAAGCTCAGGCAGCCAATCTCCAAAATGTTTGAATCAGCCAGGAGGTTGGACCAGGTTATTTGCAATCAGTCCTGGACACTGATTGGAAGAGTTTTGATCATGGGTGGAAGAAATCAGGTTTTATTATGTCTCCAGAATTTTTCTTATATATTCAGTACAGAGAAGTGTGTGCAGATTCATAAATTGCCCCATGGAGGACATTAGGAGAAGGAAAGGAAAATTGAGTTGGGGGAAATCGGAGAAGGAGAAGAACCATGAGAGACCGTGGACTCTGAGAAACAAACTGAGGGTTTTGGAGGGGAAGAAGGTGGGAGTTACGGAGGGCCTGGTAGTGGGTATTAAGGAGGGCATGTATTACACGGAGCACTGGGTGTGGTGCATAAACATGAATCTTGGAACAGTGAAAAAATAAAATAAAATTTTTAAAAAAGAAAAAAAACTGAGTTATATGGGAAATTCCTATAGGATGTTAAAATTGCTACTTTTGATTTATTTCTCTTGAGTCGGGGAAGGAAATAAAGGATTAGGAAATATAAATGGAAGATGTTTAGATGAGAGCGGGAATATTTATAAATACTAGTTCAAGTTGGGTGGGGGAAGTTGTGAGCCAAGCCAGCCTTTATAGGAATTAAAACCTTGGGATGGTGAAAGCATGTGGCTGGCATTTTTATATAATCTACCTCCTGTTTGATTAGCACTTAATTTCCCTCGCACTTTCTATTTATCAGCACAATCTCATTTCATTTTAAAACTTATTTTCAAGGTTGCTTTCCAGCTTCAGGTTGTGGGGAGGAGGTAGGGAGTGGGGTGGAGGGTGTGTTTTGGCTGCAAAAATGTATTTAACATCTTGTTGAACCTTTTAATGTCCTCACTCCATGAACAGTGCTACCTAGGGACCAAAAACAGAGACTTTGGGGGCTGTGAAGTACTGAAAAGGCAAGAGGTACCTCAAATTATAGCAACAACATTTCACTGTAGTTCTACGCCAGCAGCCAGGGACAGTACCAACTGAAACTGATGCAGCCAGTGGAAGCCTGGAGTGCAGCCAGACTCATAAATTTGAAGAGTGGAAAGAATCGTGAAGGCAACAAATATTTCTCTGTAAAGTAGGCAGGCGTAGGTCTGATACAGTAATGGCTTTCAAACTTTAGAAACACTCAGTATTCCCTGAACAGAAGACTGTTGCAAGCTCCTGAAGAGGCATCAACCAGGGGCACCTGGGTGGCTCAGTGGGTTAAGCCTCTGCCTTCAGCTCAGGCTGTGATCTCAGGGTTCTGGGGTCGAGCCCCACATGGGACTCTCTGCTCAGTGGGGAGCCTACTTTCCTCTCTCTCTCTCTCTCTCTCTCTCTCCCTCTCTCTGAGTGCCTCTCTGCCTACTTGTGATCTCTGTCAACTGAATAAATAAAATCTTTGAAAAAAAAAAAAAAAGGAGGCATCAGTCACCCTTAGATTTTTGCTTTAATGAGATACCCTTGGGGTGAATTAAAAATAAAAAATTACCAACATTCCTTCAGGGCCAGTCTTGCAGGGGGAGGCCAGGAGGTGTAGTAGTAGACGTTTTATGATAAGAATATGTTTAAGCAAATACAAAAGTGAAGGGAATAACACAGCAACCCTAACATAATCTCTACCCAGAATTCTCCTTCATATTTACCATTTCATGGCACACTTCACACATTCTCTCAGTTTCCCACTATTTTGACATGTGTGCTGTTTCTGGTCTTTTGCTGCAATGAATGCCCTTTGGCTTACATCTTTTTACTTTTTTGCAAGGGTATCTTTAACCTAGATTCCTAGAAGTGTGCTTGTAGGGCCAAAGAGTGAATACATATGAAGTTTTTTTTCCATATTGTCAAGTTTCCCTCTATTACATTAGCATCCCCAGCGCTTGAGATTGTCTGCTTCCTCATGGTATTGCCAGCAGTTTTCTGTCAACCTTTTGTATTTATGTCAACCCAGGAGGTGAGAAATGGTATCCTAGTTTAATTTTAATTTGTATTTCTTCTATTTTTCCCGTTGTTCAGAATTATGAAGACTTAGACACTGTTAGAGTGACCATTTATGTTTCCCTCCCCTCCTATCTAAAAATTGTTTTTGCTCAAAACTCAAAAAATAGATAATCACATCAAAAAATGGGCAGAAGACATAAACAGTGGTGCCTGGGTGGCTCAGTGGGTTAAGCCTCTGCCTTCTGCTCAGGTCATGATCCCAGGGTCCTGGGATCGAGCCCCGCATTGGGCTCTCTGCTCGGCAGGGAGCCTGCTTCTCCCTCTCTCTCTGCCTGCTGCTCTGTCTACTTGTGATCTCTGTCTGTCAAATAAAAAAAAAAAAAGACATGAACAGACACTTCTCCAAGGGTGACATACAAATGGCTATCAGACACATGAAAAAATGTTCATCATCATGAGCTGTCAGGGAGATTCAAATCAAAACCACAATGAGATGCCACCAGTTAGAATGGCCAAAATTAACAAGACAGTAAACAACAAGTGTTGTAGAGGATGTGGAGAAAGGGGAACCTTCTTATACTGTTGGTGGGAGTGCAAGTTGGTGTAGCCACTTTGGAAAACAGTGTGGAGATTCCTTAAGAAATTAAAAATAAACTACCCTATGACCCTGCAATTGTACTACTGGGTATTTACCCCAAAGATATAGATGTAGTGAAAAGAAAGGCCATCTGTATCCCAATATTCATAGAAGCAATGGCCACAATCGCCAAACTGTGGAAAGAACCAAGATGCCCTTCAATGGACAAATGGATAAAGAAGATGTGGTCCATATACACTATAGAGTATTCTGCCTCCATCAGAAAGGATGAATACCCAACTTTTGTAGCAACATGGACGGAACTGGAAGAGATTATGCTGAGTGAAATAAGTCAAGCAGAGAGAGTCAATTCTCATATGGTTTAACTTATTTGTGGAGCATGAGGAATAACATTGAGGACATTAGGAGGAGGAAAGGAAAAATGAATTGGGGGAAATTGGAGGGAATTGGGGGAAGATGAACGATGAGAGACTGTGGACTCTGGAAACAAACTGAGGGTTTTGGAGGGGAGGACGGTGGGGGGTTAGGTGAGCCCGGTGGTGGGTATTAAGGAGGACATGTATTATATGGAACACTGGGTGTGGTGCATAAACAATGAATTCTGGAACACCAAAAAAATAAAATAAAATAAAATAATAAAAATTGTTTTTGAGGGTGGAGGGATGGAGTAACTAGATGATGGTCATTAAGGAGGGCCCATGATGTGGGGTGCCTGGGTGGCTCATTTGGTTAAGCATCTGCCTTCGGCTCAGATTATGATCCCAGGATCCTGGGATTGAGCTCTGCATTGGGCTCCCTGCTCAGTGGGGAGTCTTCTTCTTCCTCTGCCTGCCATTCCCCCTATTTGTGCTCTCTCTATCAAACAAATAAATAAAATCTTAAAATAAAAAATAAATTTATTTTAAAAAGGAGGATGTGATGAAATGAGTCTGGGTGTAATATGCAGCAGATGAATAACTGAACTCTGTATCTGCAACTAATGATACACTTTATGTTAATTATTTAAATTTAAATAAAATAAGATAATAAAAGAAGGAAGATTGTTTTTGCAAAGGCAAGGAGTAGCAACAGGTACTAAGAAATTGATTGTTGTGACTGATTTTAGTGCTGTTTTAAAAAAGATCTGTGGCTGAATCCAGACTCATAGGATTAAATATGTCATGATCAGCTAGTGATGTCTGCTTTGGGTGGTATAAAGATACCTGTGGTATGCATGCCTAATCTTAGCCACTCCTGATAGAACAAACTCCCACTTAATTCAGAATCAAAACAATCAGAAAAGCCTACAAAAATATTTTACCCTCCATTTGAAAGTGAATCTCTTTGGAGAAAGATTATATATTCAGTATAATTTTAGGGTTCATTTTTCAATTGTTCTAATTCATTGAAATTAATCATTTTTATATGTTGAAACTGATACCATGATATCTTTTGTAGAGGACTACACATTTTTATATAAGTGGAATTACTTTATAAGTAAAATTGCTATATAAGTGAAAAATTGAACTTAAATATCCATTTATTTCTATCTAAATAAAATTTACATTAGTTATTTTAATTCAACTACCTAGAGTAGTTATTTTAGTTATTAGTTATTTTAATTCAACTACCTAGAGTTCAAATCCTATTAATAACATGTATCTTAGAATATGTAATTTGTAAATATCATTCTCAGATTCTTTTTTAAATTGACATACAATTGACATAAAAGATTACTTTAGTTTCAGATATATGATATAATGATTTGATATTTGTGTATCTTGTGAAATGATCACCACAGTAAGTCTAGTTAATATCCATTACCACATGTAGTTATAGGTTTATTTTTCTTGTGATGAAAAGTTTTTCTTTTTAAATAGGCTCCACACCCAGCACAGAACCCAACGTGGGGCCTGAAATCACAACCCTGAGATCAAGATTCTGAGATCAAGATCTGAGCCATGATCAAGAATTGGATCCTCAATGAACTGTGAGTCACCCAGGCACCCCAATGATGAGGACTTTTAAGATCTACTCTCTTAACAACTTCCAAATATACAGTGCAGTAGTAACTATAGTCAATATGTTATACATTACATCTTCAGGATCTACTTATTTTATAACTAGAAGTTCATGCCTATTAACCACCTTCACCCATTTTACCCACCCAATCCCCAGGGTTTCCTTTATTTTGAATATGTTAGATCATTTTTCATATGGTTAAAGTCTATTTACACTTTTTTTCTTCCTGTAAACTCACTCTCAATATATTTTGCCTAGTTTTCTATAGGGTTGTTTCTTTCATCAATTCTAAATTTTGAATTTTGAATCATAATTAGGGAGACTTTCTTATCCCTGGTGATATGTTTATTCTTATTTTCCTCTAGAACTTAGATAATTTCAAAATTCTAGATTTATACTTCTCTTATGTTTGTAACATATTCTGGTGTGGAGTGAAGTTATAGATACAATTTTACTTTTCCTAGGTAACTATCCAGTCATACCAACATTTATTTCAGAATTCTGGTTTTTACTGGCTGATTTTTAAAAAAGATTTTATTTATTTATTTATTTATTTATTTAAGAGAGTCAGAGACCAAGAGAGTAGCAGAGGGAGAGGGAGAAGCAGACTCCCCTCTGAGCAGGGAGATGAATGTGGCTCGATCCCAGGACCCTGGGATCATTTTCCTGAGCTAAAGGCAGACACTTAACTGATTGAGCCACCCAACCACCCTTTACTGGCTGATTTAAGAAGCCATCTTTATGATATGTTTCCATATGTACTTGTTCTTTTTGAGGACTTCATATTCTGTTTCATTGACCTGTTGTTCTTTCATTTGCCAACACCACACTATTTTAATGAATGAAAGTTTATGTTTTAATATCTGGTAGGGATAGTTCCCTCCCCAGTTATTTTCTGCTAAGGTTTGATTAATTGGTTGACTGATTGATTGATTTAATTTATCTAAGATGTTTAAGCTTTTGTTTTATTTATTTTTATTTTTAATTCTTTTAGAAAGGGAAAAGGGGAAGCACAGAGTGGGAGGGACAGAGAAAATCTTAAGCAACCTCCATACCCAGCATGGAATGCAAAGCAGAACTTGATCTCACAACCTCAAGATCATGACCTGAGCTGAAATCAAGCGTTGGACTCTTAGCCAGCTGAGCCACCCAAGTGTCCCTCTTCCAAGTTTGCCTGACTACTTTTGTTTATCTTTCCATATGAACATTGTAATCAGCTTGTACATTTAGGTCTTTTATTGCTGCTTTCACTGGATTGTTATCTGAAGGCAGGGTGTTTGTGACCCCACGGATGCCAAGAGTAGTCTTCTGGTCATGAGCTAATTTATAGTGCCACTGGCTTCCTTTGATGCTCATCATTAGCTTACCACAAAACTAAGTAAGAGACTTTCTGTCCTTGATGAGCTTACAATCTAATGAAGAAGAATAAACACAAGTACTACAATATCAAGAAAAGCCTAAGCTACTAGATCGTTGGGACCACTTAATAGAAAGTTGCCAAACATATATGCTGGAGCCTGATAAATTGCCAAAGCTTAATGAAGTGCTCAATTAAATTGAAAGAATGGATGTGATGAAAACTAGATTAAATCCCAAGTTCTAAGAGGGAACAGAAAAAGATAGTCTTTTGGAACTGGAAAACTTTGATAAGATGACCTTTGAATTTGTCTTGCATTTATGATTTGAAGAATTATTGGTTTAGTAGCTGTAAATGGCTGGGTAAGAGGACAGATGCCTAGATGGGGAACGAAGTATGTAAAGGCCAGAAGGCAAGGGGTTTGTGGTGTATTTGGGAAATGGTAATGAATCCTTGGTGTTGGAACAAATGATGCTGGGGTTTAGATAGAAGAGTGGGGAGTAGGGGTATCATGCTATAGCAACAAGTGACTTTGGAAATGCAGGAGAGACTCAGAAGATGGGTGAATATGAGATGTTGGAATATTCCCACCTATGGTCATTATGAACCTTTGAAATTTGGGGGCAGAAAGGAGACATCAATACATGGTTAATGTCATGGGGAAAGTTAAGGTTTGGTTGTAGTTAATTTCAGATACAGTAAGCAATACTTCAGTTAAATACAGTATTAAAAATATCATCAACTCAGGATCCTCGGAGCCTCATAACCAAAGTTGACAAGGTATACTCAAAGTAGAAAACCTTAGTCTGGGCCTCTTTAAAAGAAAGTTGGTTGAGTGAATCTGTATCTGATTTGGGTTCTTTACAATAATGTAGCGATTCTAGAGAATTGGGCCCTCATATTATCAGAATTTGTGAGCTGATCCAGGTGCAAAGAAAGTAGTTTTGTTACCACATTAAGTCCCAATTCTCTATAATTGTATGATAAACGGTGGCATTCTTTTATAGAAACTTCATCTTTTAGGGGTCCCTGAGTGACGCAGTTGGTTAAGCATCTGGCTCTTGTTTTCAGCTCAGGTAGTGATCTCAGGGTTATGGAACTGAACCCCTGCTTGAGATTCTTTCTCCCTCTCCCTGTGCCCCTCCCCCATAAATAAATAAATAAATCTCAACAAAAAAGAAATGTCATCATTTATTCTTTAAAAGTCTCAAGGTCTTTTTTCCGAAAGAGAATTTTTTTTTTTCTCCTCCCGTATAGTTAAAGGAACAAAAGTTCTCTTTAGTCCCTGTTCTCCTAGGAGAAAATATGGTGTTCCAAACTCTAAGTGTTTATTGCATTTAACCTTCAAATTTTATATTTATTGATCATAAAACCATACATTAAAAACTGTAGGTAAATTATTGCCTTACTTGTAACTCTTTCCCAGGACAGCTATGACTGAATGAGCACTGTGTATGTTTGCTACTGACTAATGTGCTGTTCCCTCTGGGAGTGGGATGGGGGATGGAAGAGAGACCTATTTATTCACTGTGCCTTCTTGCTCCTGAGCTTCAACGGAAGATAGGATAGGGGCAGAGAAGACCTAAAGAAAATAAAAAAAGATGAAACTCCACAATTAAAAGGGGGAAAAACAGGAAGAAAAGTTTAATTTGATTTAAGCATTAGGAATTCAAATCAAAAGGATCACAAAGCAATATCATTATTTCGAATTCCACTTGGTCATTGCTAGTACACAGAAAAGCAATTGAATTTTGTACTAGCAATGACCAAGTGGAATTTGAAATAATGTTCTAGAATCTTGCTGTAATCATTGATTATTTCCAGAACTGTTTTCATAAATTTGTTTTTGTTTGTAACTTTTATCAGAATTTCCGTGTAAATAATCATGGCATCTACAAAAAAAGAATTTTTTTCATTCTTTCCTAATCTTTTATTTCCTTTTCTTCTATTGTTGCATTAGTTAGGACTTCTAGTACAATGTTGAGAAACATGATGAAAATTTGGAAAAATTTGGCTTATTCCTGATCTTTGTGAGAAGGTTTCTAGTTTCTTACCATTAAGTATGATGTTGGCTGTAGGCTACTTTTTGTTTTAATGTTTAATTTTAAAATAAACATATAATATATTTTTATCCCCCGGGGTACAGGTTTGTGAATCGCCAGGTTTACACACTTCACAGCACTCACCATAGCACATACCCTCCCCAATGTCCATAACCCCACCCCCCTTCTCCCAGCCCCCCTCCCCCCAGCAACCCTCAGTTTGTTTTGTGAGATTAACAGTCACTTATGGTTTGTCTCCCTCCCAATCCCATCTTGTTTCATTTATTCTTCTCCTATTCTCTTAACCCCCCATGTTGCATCACCACTTACTCATATCAGGGAGATCATATGATAGTTGTCTTTCTCTGCTTGCCTTATTTCGCTAAGCATGATATGCTCTAGTTCTATCCACGTTGTCGCAAATGGCAAGATTTCATTTATTTTGATAGCTGCATAATATTCCATTGTGTATATATACGACATCTTCTTTTTTTTTTTTTTTTAAGATTTTATTTATTTATTTGACAGACAGAGATCACCAGTAGGCAGAGAGGCAGGCAGAGAGAGAGGGAAGCAGGCTCCCTGCCGAGCAGAGCGCCCGATGCGGGGCTCGATCCCAGGACCCTGGGATCACGACCTGAGCTGAAGGCAGCGGCTTTAACTCACTGAGTCACCCAGGCGCCCCTACCACATCTTCTTGATCCATTCATCTGTTGATGGACATCTAGGTTCTTTCCATAGTTTGGCTATTGTGGACATTGCTGCTATAAACATTCGGGTGCACGTGCCCCTTCGGATCACTACGCTTGTATCTTTAGGGTAAATACCCAGTAGTGCAATTGCTGGGTCATAGGGCAGTTCTATTTTCAATATTTTGAGGAACCTCCATGCTGTTTTCCAGAGTGGTTGTGCCAGCTTGCATTCCCACCAACAGTGTAGGTTCCCCTTTCTCCGCATCCTCGCCAGCATCTATCATTTCCTGACTTGCTGATTTTAGCCATTCTGACTGGTGTGAGGTGATAACTCATTGTGGTTTTGATTTGTATTTCCCTGATGCCGAGTGATATGGAGCACTTTTTCATGTGTCTGTTGGCCATCTGGATGTCTTCTTTGCAGAAATGTCTGTTCTTGTCTTCTTCCCATTTCTTGATTTGATAATTTGTTCTTTGGGTGTTGAGTTAGCTAAGTTCTTTATAGATTTTTGGACACTAATCTTTTATCTGATATGTCATTTGCAAATATCTTCTCCCATTCTGTCAGTTGTCTTCTGGTTTTGTTCACTGTTTTCTTTGCTGTGCAAAAGCTTTTGATTTTGATAAAATCCCAATAGTTCATTTTTGCCCTTGCTTCCCTTGCCTTTGGCGATGTTCCTAGGAAGATGTTGCTGCAGTTGAGGTCAAAGAGGTTGCTGCCTATGTTCTCCTCAAGGATTTTGATGGATTCCTTTATCACATTGAGGTCCTTCATCCATTTTGAGTCTATTTTCGTGTGTGGTGTAAGGAAATAGTCCAATTTCATTTTTCTGCATGTGGCTTTCCAATTCTCCCAACACCATTTATTGAAGAGGCTGTCTTTTTTCCATTGGACATTCTTTCCTGCTTTGTCAAAGATTAGTTGACCATAGAGTTGAGGGTCTATTTCTGGGCTTTCTATTCTGTTCCATTGATCTATGTGTCTGTATTTGTCCCAGCCAGGTTGTGTTGATGATGACATCTTTGTAATAGAGCTTGAAGTCCGGAATTGTGATGTCACCAACTTTGGCTTTCTTTTTCAATATTCCTTTGGCTATTCGAGGTCTTTTCTGGTTCCATATAAATTTTAGAATTATTTGTTCCATTTCTTTGAAAAAGATGGATGGTACTTTGATAGGAATTGCATTAAATGTGTAGATTGCTTTAGGTAGCATAGACATTTTCACAATGTTTATTCTTCCAATCCAGGAGCATGGAACATTTTTCCATTTCTTTGTGTCTTCCTCAATTTCTTTCATGAGTACTTTATAGTTTTTGGTATAGATTCTGTGCCTCTTTGGTTAGCCTAGGTATCTTATAGTTTTGGGTGCAATTGTAAATGGGATTGACTCCTTAATTTCTCTTTCTTCTGTTTGTGGTTGGTATAGAGAAATGCAACTGATTTCTGTGCATTGATTTTATATCCTGACACTTTACTAAATTCCTGTATAAGTTCTAGCAGTTTTGGAGTGGAGTCTTTTGGGTTTTCCACATATAGTATCATATCATCTGCTAAGAGAGATAGTTTGACTTCTTCTTTGCCGATTTGGATGCCTTTAATTTCCTTTTGTTGTCTGATTGCTGAGGCTAGGACTTCTAGTACTATGTTGAATAGCAGTGGTGATAATGGACATCCCTGCCATGTTCCTGACCTGAGCAGAAAAGCTTTCAGTTTTTCTGCATTGAGAATGATATTTGCGGTGGGTTTTCATAGATGGCTTTGATGATATTGAGGTATGTGCCCTCTATCCCTACACTTTGAAGAGTTTTGATCAGGAAGGGATGCTGTACTTTGTCAAATGCTGTACTTTGTCAAATGCTTTTTCAGTATCATATGGTTCTTGTTCTTTCTTTTATTGATGTGTTGTATCACATTGATTGATTTGCAGATGTTGAACCAACCTTGCAGCCCTGGAATAAATCCCCCTTGGTCGTGGTGAATAATCCTTTTAATGTACTGTTGAATCCTATAGGCTAGTATTTTGGTGAGAATTTTCACATCTGTGTTCATCAAGGATATTGGTCTATAGCTCTGTTTTTTGATGGGATCCTTGTCTGGTTTTGGGATCAAGGTGATGCTGGCCTCATAAAATGAGTTTGGAGGTTTACCTTCCATTTCTATTTTTTGGAACAGTTTCAGGAGAACGGGAATTAGTTCTTCTTTAAATGTTTGGTAGGATTCCCCTGGGAAGCCGTCTGGCCCTGGGATTTTGTTTGTTTGGAGATTTTTGATGACTGTTTCAATCTCCTTACTGGTTATGGGTCTCTTCAGACTTTCTATTTCTTCCTGGTTCAGTTTTGGTAGTTTATATGTTTCTAGGAATGCATCCATTTCTTCCAGATTGTCAAATTTGTTGGCGTAGAGTTGCTCATAGTATGTTCTTATAATTGTTTGTATTTCGTTGGTGTTAGTTGTGATCTCTCCTCTTTCATTCATGATTTTATTTATTTGGGTCCTTTCTCTTTTCTTTTTGATAAGTCTGGAGAGGGGTTTATCAATCTTATTAATTCTTTCAAAGAACCAGCTCCTAGTTTTGTTGATTTGTTCTATTGTTTTGTTTTTTTTTGTTTCTATTTCATTGATTTCTGCTCTGATCTTTATGATTTCTCTTCTCCTGCTGGGTTTAGGGTTTCTTTATTGTTCTTTCTCCAGCTCCTTTAGGTGTAGGGTTAGGTTGTGTACCTGAGACCTTTCTTGTTTCTTGAGAAAGGCTTGTACCGCTATATATTTTCCTCTCAGGACTGCCTTTGTTGTGTCCCACAGATTTTGAACCGTTGTGTTTTCATTATCATTTGTTTCCATGAATTTTTTCAATTCTTCTTTAATTTCCTGGTTCACCCATTCATTCTTTAGAAGGATGCTGTTTAGTCTCCACGTACTTGGGTTCTTTCTAAATTTCTTCTTGTGGTTGAGTTCTAGCTTCAGAGCATTGTGGTCTGAAAATATGCAGGGAATGATCTCAATCTTTTGATACTGGTTGAGAGCTCATTTAGGACCGAGGATGTGATCTATTCTGGAGAATGTTCCATGTGCACTAGAGAAGAATGTGTATTCTGTTGCTTTGGGATGAAATGTTCTGAATATATCTGTGATGTGCATCTGGTCCAGTGTGTCATTTAAGGCCTTTATTTCCTTGTTGATCTTTTGCTTGGATGACCTGTACATTTCAGTGAGGAGAGTGCTAATGTCCCCTACTATTATTGTATTATTGTCGATGTGTTTCTTTGATTTTGTTATTCATTAGTTTATATAGTTGGCTGCTCCTATGTTGGGGTCATAGATATTTAAAATTGTTAGATCTTGTTGTTGGACAAACCCTTTGAGTATGATATAGTGTCCTTCCTCATCTCTTATCATAGTCTTTGGCTTAAAATATAATTGATCTGATATAAGGATTGCCACCCCAGCTTTCTTGTGTTGTCCATTAGCATGATAAATTCTTTTCCACCCCCTCACTTTAAATCTGGAGGTGTCTTCCGGCTTATAATGAGTTTCTTGTAGGCAACATATTGATGGGTTTTGTTTTCTTATCCATTTTGATATCCTGTGTCTTTTGATTGGGGCATTTAGCCCAATATCATGCAGGGTAACTATTAATAGATATGAATTTAGTGCCATTGTATTGTCTGTAAGGTGACTGTTACTGTATATTGTCTCTGTTCCTTTCTGATCTACCACTTGTAGACTCTCTCTTTGCTTAGAGGACCCCTTTCAATATTTCCTGTAGAGCTGGTTTGGTGCTTACAAATTCTTTCAGTTTTTGTTTGTCCTGGAAGCTTTTAATCTCTCCTTCTATTTTCAATGACAGCCCAGCTGGATATAGTATTCTTGGCTGCATGTTTTTCTCGTTTAGTGCTCTGAATATATCATGCCTGCCAGGTCTTTGTGGCCTGCCAGGTCTCTGTGGATAAGTCTGCTGCCAATCTAACATTTTTACCATTGTATGTTACAGACTTCTTTTCCTGGGCTACTTTCAGGATTTTCTCTTTGTCACTAAGACTTGTAAATTTTACTATTAGGTGATGGGGTGTGGACCTATTCTTATTGATTCTGAGGGGCATTCTCTGCACCTCCTGAATTTTGATGCTTGTTCCCTTTGCCATATTGGGGAAATACTCTCCAATAATTCTCTCCAGTATACCTTCTGCTCCCCTCTCTCTTTCTTTTTCTTCTGGAATCCCAATTATTCTAATGTTGTTTCGTCTTATAGTGTCACTTATCTCTCGAATTCTCCCCTCGTGGTCCAGTAGCTGTTTGGCCCTCTTTTGCTCAGGTTCTTTATTCTCTGTCATTTTGTCTTCTATATCGCTAATTCTTTCTTCTGCCTCATTTATCCTAGCAGTGAGAGCCTCCATTTTTGATTGCACCTCATTAATAGCTTTTTTGATTTCAACTTGGTTAGATTTTAGTTCTTTTATTTATCCAGAAAGGGCTTTTATATATCCTGTGAGGATTTCTCTAATATCTTCCATACCTTTTTCAAGCCCAGCTAGAACCTTGAGAATTGTCATTCTGAACTCTAGATCTGATATATTACCAATGTCTGTATTGATTAGGTCCCTAGCCTTTGGTACTGCCTCTTGTTCTTTTTTTTTGTGGCGAGTTTTTCTTCTTTGTCATTTTGTCCAGATAAGAGTATATGAAGGAGCAAGTAAAATACTAAAAGGGTGGCAACAACCCCAGGAAAATATGCTTTAGCCAAATCAGAAGAGATCCCAAATCATGAGAGGGGAGAAAGGGGATAAAAAGAGGTTCAGAAAGAAAAAGAAAAGAAATAATTAAAATAACAAATAAAGAAAAAGTATAAAAAATTAAAAAAATATATTAGATAAACTAATTAAAAATCATTAAAAAAGAAAAGGGTAAAAGTTAAAAAAATTTTAGCAAAAGAAGAGAAAAAAAATTTAAAAAGAAAAAAAATTAAATTAATTGCAAGACTAAAGAATCATGGGGATAAAGCCATGAGTTACGTGCTTTGCTTTCTCCTCCTCTGGAATTCTGCTTCTCTCCTTGGTATTGAAACTGCACTCCTTGGTAGGTGAACTTGGTCTTGGCTGGATTTCTTGTTGATCTTCTGGGGGAGGGACCTGGTGTAGTGGTTCTCAAGTGTCTTTGCCCCAGGCGGAATTGCACTGCCCTCACCAGGGTCCCGACTGAGTAATCTGCTCGGGTTTGCCTTCAGGAGCTTTTGTTCCCTGAGCGCTTTCCGTAGAGTTCTGGAGGACGGGAATACAAATGGCGGCCTCCTGGTCTCCAGCCCGGAGGAGCCGAGAGCCCGGGGCCCCACTCCTCAGTGCGCGCTCAGAGAACATCGCCCAGTTACTCCCGTCTGCCTGACCTCCGGCCAAACTTCGAGCTCACCGAGCCTGTGACCGGTTCAAGGTACCCCCGAGCTGTGAGCTCACTGTCGGCTCTGTCTCTGTAGCCGGCTTCCCCGTTCTAATACTGTAAGCTCTGCGACACTCAGACACCCCCAATCCTTCTGTGACCCTGCAGGACCTGAGGCCACGCTGATCCCCCATGGGCTTCACCCCGGTTTAGCCTCTGGAGCGATGTCCCTTAGTGGAACAGACTTTTAAAAGTCCCTATTTTGTGCTCCGTTGCCGGGAGCCCCCCCCCCCCAGGGTCTGTCTTCCGGTCACTTTGGATTCACTTCTCCACCAGTCCTACCTTTCAGAAAGTGGTTGATTTTCTGTTTCTAGAATTGCTGTTCTTCTTCTCTTCCATCTGCCGATGGATTTGTAGGTGTTTGCAATCTTTAGATAAGCTATCTAGCTGATCTCCTGCTAGCTGAAGTAGTCTCAGCCTGCTACTTCTTTGCCATCTTCTGTAGGTTTCTTATAGATGTTCTTTATCCAGTTGAGGAAGTTTCTCTGTATACCTAGTTTACAGAGACTAATCATAAATTGATATTAGGCTTTGTCTAGTGCTTTTTCTGCAACTATTATAATGATCATGTGATTTTTCTTTTACCTATTGATGTGGTGTGTTACATTAGTTAATTTTTATGTTGTTGAATTTTAAGGAGTATTATTATTATTGTAGCTGTTATTTTTTTAATTAAAAAATTTTGAGGGTGAGAGGGTGAGCAGCAAGTGAGGGACAAAGGGAGAGGGAAATAGGGAATCCTAAACAGGTTCCATGTCCAACACATAGGGCTCAATCTCATGATCTGAGATCATGACCTGAGCCAAAATCAAGAGTCAGATGCTTAATTGACTGAGCCACAGAAGCACCTCTATTGTAATTGTTATTGCATGTAATAAACATCGCCCCAGTAGCTCAAGTGAGAGAGGAGATCCAGTAGCTCTGGGAGACTGAATCCAATGTGTTGTGGTGAAGAGTAGAAAACAAAGGCACCTGGGTGTCTCAGTCGGTTGAATGCCTGCTTTCAGGTGAAGTCATGATCCCAGGATCTTAGGACCAAGTCCCACACTGGCCTCCCTGCTCATTGAGGAGCCTGCCTCTCCCTCTGCTCCTCCTCCCCCGCTCTTGCACACCTGTGCCTTCTCTCTGTCTGCAATAAATAAATAAAATCTTAAAGGAAAAAGAAAGGAATAGAAAACAATATAACAGAGTATGGAAGCTTCACTCTAAATCGACAACAAGAAGTGTGTATGTAAGAATGATAAAGAGAAATACAGAAAAAAATAGTTTCTATTGGAAAAGTTTTGGAAAACCTTCGTTATCTAAACTCAAATTATTCCAAAACTCTCCCATGGAGGCTACTTCCAGTCTCACTCCCAACCTTAAGGGTGATGGGGCAAGAGTGCTCAGAGGTTGAAGAAGCTGGCAGGGAACCTAGAGCCAGCCACTGGTGGCCATCATGTATAGCATAGGGGACTGAGGTGTGCTGGCTGCCCTGGGCTCTTTGGTGTGAGGAGGGTGCCCTTCTGCTCCCTGTGGAACCATTGCTTCACTCACAGTATGGACTTGCTCACGGCAGGGTCATAGGGAGGTCACAGGATTTGAAAAAGAGAAAAAGCAAAGCTTGACTTTCCCTGAAATTTCAATGAAGTATGAAATATGCAAAAGGGAAACATAAATTGGAAACAAAGAACTCCATACTACTCTAGTTTTTTTTTCTTCCCTCCCCATAATCCCATGTTTTTGCATTTTGTGCCAGAAGAAAAAATTTCCTTGGTTTTCAGAATCACCTTAATATGAGCTTCCTTTTCCCTTCCTCTCTCCCTCCTTTTCTTTCTCTGATAAGATCATGTTTTCCAGAGTAGATATTCTTTGATTTGACATCCATTTTGTAATGATGTGTTTTCATCTTTCAGCTCATGGCAACATCAAAGAAAGAAGTGTGTATTTTGAAACAGCCTCCATTCTCTTTTGAAGAGCTAGGCATCAACAATTTAAGCAAGGTCATTCTTTTTCTTTGAAATTTATCAAGATGAACTTTGACCCACCTACTCTGACATCCAAATCAGCTTTCTTTTCCAACTTCTGACATTTGAGTTAGATCATAGAGGGAGGGTTGTTTTTTTTTTTCATTTCATCTTAATCATTTTATTTATCACTAGTTGATGTCTCCTCATCTTTTCAAAGTAGAATAAAATTCCCTCATTTATTTTGGCAGCAGCTCTGGTCTCAGATTTCTGTTCTGGATATGGACTCAATTTTGTATCCAGCTCAGGGATTTCTTCAAAACCTTTGGAATTATTATCCAACTCTACCTCAAGATGAAGATGTTATACATAATATGTCTCTAGCTATAGATGAGTGTTAAGAAAACTGTAGATTTTCATTTTTTCTTTAAAAAAGATGAAGGTATTCATTACCAAGAAAAGTATTTAACAGAAATTATGTGATGCTGAGTAGAAGTTAGGTGTCCTCCAGAGCACACCATCCTGCTGAGACATTTAGAAATACATGGATGTGAATGAGGGGTGAGGCACACCAAATGTAGCATCCACTCAAGCCAATGAGGTAAAATACTGTACAGCCACTCTACTCTTTACTTTAAATTGGGCATAGTTCTAACATGCTAGGTTGGTTTTCCTCAGAACAGTATATTTGCAATTGCAAATTATCCAAGGGATTTAGAGGCAGATAATCTGTCTCCTGAAAAGATTGATGGTCACAAGTCTGATGTCCAAGAAGGGGTCAGACCAACCAGAAAAAGCCTTCAGAAAGATTCAAGTAGCATTGAGCTGGAGTCTCTTTATGATGACATTGACTGTCCTCCACATATCACTGGCTCATGAAGGTAACGCATGAATGATACAATTTGAATTCCAAGGCTTGAGAGACCCCAACTCAGGGTAACCAGCTGAAACCCACCATACATACATAGAACAGGAGCTAGGGTACACCCACCAGAACCTCAAGTGTTTCCTACAAGCCATCCTCTGTCCTCTGCTGCATCTTACCATTCATTCATCCCATAAAATCCATGAGGAAGGGACCAGTATCCTCTCCTTGTTGTAGGTGGGAGAGTGGGACTAAATTTCCCAAGGACATGCAGCCCATAGATGGTGCAGGAGGGTAACGGCTCAGTTCCTATCTCCAGAATGCCTCTGTTCCCAGAGAGTGGTCAGAGTCTTGTGACTGAGTTACCAGGTCCCCTTGTTAAAGTCCTGAGCTCCATCTTAACCTACTATATCAGAATACCTGAAAGTGGGGCCTGGGTTCTGCTTTTCTGGGGAAAGAATGGCCTTCCCATACACTGAGTACAAGAGGCTGTCCAGCCCACAGCCAACCCCTAAGCTCCAGATCTCATGTGTAAAGTGGGCACAAGATGGTGGTGGATGGCAGGAGATAATTTTGGCCAAGGCAGGATGCACACAATGATGATAGTGATGGTGGATATGGACCAAGCAGCTCTATTGCTTCCTCTAGATGTCCCAGTGAAATGGCAGGAAAGATACTTTTGAAAAGCAAGAAAATACATGGATATAGGAAAAGAAGAAAGGGGCCATCAATGGGCTATGAAATTTGAGGAGATCTTGAGAGATATAACTCATGTGAGGTCTGATTATTTGGGTAGATTGTGATCTGAATATTTGAAGGTCAGCAGAAGTTCTCCCTGGAAGACTGGAGAAACAAGCTTGCCTCTGTCCATACCTAGACAGGAGTGGCGGTGAGATCCAGTAATGGCTGCACAGGGACTCTGGCTGCAGTGGGTCCCTACTTTCTACCTTTTGCCCAAAAACAACAATATACAAAGCCCTTGCTGAAGCCGCCCTCAGCTGAAGCCTTGGATTGGATGGGGTGGGAGCTCTCTGGAAGGGCATAGCTTACCCTGAAGGAACAAGTCTCTAACAGCCTGTGTACCCCCAGGACATTTCGGTAAACTGGCTGCCCATAATTTCCACCCTCTTCCCACCACCTGTACTAATCCTTGCAGCAGCCCTCCTTTCAAAGGGAAACTCGAGATGTGAGGAAAACTTCCAATAGCAGAAGAGCAATATGAACAAACAGATGTCAGGGGAGAGAGAATCCAGAGAGCAGGAGGATACTTAATTGGATATAAATATTAATTGTATTTATGGACTTGTATAAATATTATGTGTACACATATTATGTATATATAATGTGAATATATATAACATAATTACACAAATGTTATATATTGATTCATAGGTAACATATGTTAACATATACATTAACACACAAACCACACATTATTACATATACATGTATTACATTACATTACATACATGTTACATATACACACATGTGGGATGTGTACATATGTGCTATAGGAAGACTCAGCTTTAACAGGACAATGGAGTGCTATGAAAAAGGAACCTTGGACAACCTGAATGTGTTCTTGGGGTTTTGAAACATTATAAAGAACTCTAAGTAAAAAGGGAAAGTAGGATAATCAGTTGGGAATGGCTGAAGACCAAGTTGCACATCTGGAAGCTGAAATTGAGGAAATCTCCCAGGATTAGAGCAAAAAGACATGGAAATCCCTCAGAAGACCTGAAGCCAGAAACCATGACCAGAGGTTGCCAAGGTGGAGTGTGGCCTGAGAGAAAAAGACCGGCTTTTCACTGGTGGCCCATCTAAACCACAGGAACATCTTTCTTTACCATATCAGCCAGCAATAGAAATGATGAATTAAACTTGCCTGCTGTCCTGGTGGCAGCCGGGGAGGCTCTGACTAGGAATATGAATCAAACTTGGCACAAGTTCTTTTGGATTTTTGTTGAACAACAAGAGATAGGAGTAAAATCTCATTTAATAGTTACTTTTGACATCTAGGGTCAGCATTTCCATACCTAAGACATGAGTTGCTTGTGAGCCTCCTCTCCCTTTTATCTTAGAAAATCTGCCTTTCCTTTGCCCTAATTAGTGTGTGGCTTGATAGGCATTTGGAATTCATCCAATATTTAATGTTGAATGTGGAGGAGAACCCATGTGTTGGTGCCAAGATATTGAGCAAAACCTTCCTCTGTCTGGACAAACATCAACCCTCATAGGCAAGTGATTTATGCCCAACCTGCATATATCTTTAAATGGGAGGGAGGTAAGGCTTGTGGCTGCCTCAGCCACTGGTTTCCTTCAATACACCAAAGGTGGGAGAGGAAAAGTAGGACAAGGAGGGGCATCTGTCCTCTATGATCTTAGTGGAGTGTACCCCTTTGACTTGAAGCCTTGCTCATTCCTCTATCACCAGTGGGTCTTTGATGACCACACAGCCTCCTGTGTTCCTACAACACAATTGGTTATTCCTGTTTTCAAATGGGAGTGAATTCACTGTTCTCAGTGGCCTTAGAGGGGATGAAGGATTGCAGAGTCAACACTGGCCTAGCAAGAGGCTGGTAGAATCCAATAATGGGGTATGTGGTGGGCAGGGTTCTAAAATGGTTCCCAGGATCCCTCCTCCTGCTGTAGGAGCTCTGCATAATCCCCTCCTTTTGAGTGTAGTCATACCTGGAAAAGAGATAAGATTTCACCCTGCATCTGTGAATGAGATAGGTTATGCTGACATTGCAAAAAGGGGATTTTTGAATGCAATCAAAATGCCTAGTGAGTTCACTTTGAATTAATCAAAAGGGAGATTACTGGGTTTGAGAATGACCTAATCAGGGGAGTCCATAAAAGAAACAGGAAGCACCAGTAGACATCCTCTTTCTGCTGGCCATAAAAAAGTAGGCTGCTATGTTTTGACTGGAGGGCCATGTGGCCCAGACCAGAGAGGTGCCTCTCATAGCTTGAGAGTGACCTGTGGCTGATAGCAGAAAGCACATGCAGATCTGTCTCACAACCATAAGGAGCTGAATTCTGCCAAGAACTAGTGAGTTTGGAAAAGAAGCCCCAGCCCCAGATGAGACAATAGTCCATGCTGCCGTCTTCATCTCAGGCCGGTAAGGCCCTGAACAGAGAACCCAGCTAACTCATGTTCAGAATCCTGACTTAAAAAAACCATGGGATAATAAATAGGTGCTGTTTTAAGGGGCTGTAATTTGTTACACTCCAATAGAAAGCAACTTAGGGGAGATACTCCAGCATGCCAAGCTAGGTTCAAGAGTGGGAGGAATTGGGCACTAAGATTGGTTCATTACAGTGGTTATATATGCAGGGGGTGAGTTTAAGAGGGAAGGCCCTCAGTGAGAAATTTCTTGGGAATGCACTATAGGGTAGTAGCTGGACCTGGAGCCAGAGATCTGCTAGTGTCCCGCCTTGATTCTGAGTTCCCTTGATTCTGAGTTCCGGGATCTTGAGGAAATATTTCACCTCTGTAATCCTTTCACTATCTGTAAAGTGGGATTAAGCATAACTCCACACCCTGGGATGTTAAGGGATTGAGTGAGATGATTCTTGCAAAGTTCTAGTCACAGAGCTGGTGCCTAGAAAGGGCTTGGTAAACTCCAGTGCATTATTATTTTATCTCAAAGGGTCACTAGAGCACCCTGGGTTGGGGGTGTCTCTAAATGTGCCTACTATCGATCTCATGGGGACCTGGGTTCTTAACAGTGATAAACCTAGGGGTGTCTGATACCAGAGCTAGCATGGGGTTGATGAAGGGCCTATGGGGACTGACAGTCACTATGGAAAACAAAATAACACTTGATTATAACATTAAGCCCAGTTGCTAAGGAAAGGGTAAAGACCCACTTGACATTTCTATATGACTAGAGAAAATAGGAACAAATAACAGGGGTTTATGATGAGGGTTAGCTAAGTTGGTTAAAGGTGGGACCCAAATAAAAGGTTAGGACACTTTGGCCATCGGTGGTGGGCCAGGGACTCAAGTACACACATGAGGTGGGGCTTGACACCACAATGACAAGACAGGGTCAGTTGCTGGCCTATACCGACTATGGTGACTACGGTGTGTTAGGAGGGACAGAAATTCATGAAAACAAAGTGGAACAAATTATTACTCTAAGACCTCAGAGGTAGAAAGGAGCAGGCCCAGGGTCGCCAGGTGGGGCTAGGGAGGGCACACACAGTCATCCCTGAATCCAGAGTGTTAGAGGTAAACAAAGCCCAACACAGGTTAACATGCAAGGACAGATTTTAATCACAAATATTGTACCGCAACAGGGAAAAGGGTCCAGTGTGATTTGAACTCAACTTCTATTTGCTCAGAGGTGACTGGTCTTTTTAAAGGAGAATGAGGGAGTAGGGAGGGAGGGGGTAAGCAGGGCCTCAGCAGAGTCAGGGAAATGAAAAATGACAAGAAGTGGGAAGGAGAATTGATCTGTATGGAACCCACCTGGGTTTGTTAACTAGCACTTATGAAAATTAGGCTCCTACCTTCCCACAGAGACGGGGAAAGAGAGCCCTATCCTTAGATGTTGACTGTAACAAACAAAAAATTATTTTGCTTGAACTTTCTCAGGTAGACACTTTAGAGGAGCCAGGATCAACCTAGGGATACGGGCTTAGGCTGTTAGAAACTATGTTTGTTCAGGTCGTTTATAGGCCAAGGTTGAGGGCCTTGTTGAGAAGAGGGCTCAGAGGGGCAAACCTAGCTAGAATTTGGTGAAGAAGACAGCCTCTGTCCAGACCACCTACACAGCCTGGGCCTGCCCCCATAGGCCATGGACTCCCTGCACTGACTTGATCCAGTGGGCCTCTGCTTCCCAGCAAAGTGCCCAAGCTGCCAGCCTCTAAGAGTGAGGGTGTCATATTGCTTGTCCTGAGGAACAGCTTTGTGACACCACAATGATTAGACAGACTCTTTAATGTCGGCATGGCATCAAGCCCTTCTTCAAGCCATTCGAGCTTTTGGCCTCAACTGTCTTCCTTATAACCACAGAGAATCCCACCCCACTGACTGTTCTTCAGTGCAGTGCTGTCCCACTGGAAGTATTCATGCAGGGCTCTGCTGTGCTCAGCCCTGCCCTCACCCTCTGGGCTGCAGGCCACAGCTCTCCCCAGGGACCAGGACTGACATGCTGGCATGCTAGTGTGGATATAAAGTGACTTTACCCAAGTGTATTTTATTCATTCATTCACTCCGTTATGACACTGAGATATTCCTGGCAGAAAAATCAATAGCTCCTTAGGCCAAAAACATTTCTTTTTTTCTTTTTTTCTTTCATGTTTTCTTTTTTAGAGGAGAGGGTGGGGAGGGGCAGAAAGAGAATCTTAAACAGGCTCCATGCATGGAGCACAACACGGAGCTGTATCTTCCAACCTGACATCCTGACCTGAGCTGAAATCAGGAGTCGGACATTTAACTGAGCCACTCAGGCACCCCTAGGCCAAAAACATTTCAAAATCAACCCTTTTAAAGAAAAAGGTGGGTACGGGGTGCCTGGCTGGCTTAGGTCAGTAGAGCTTGCAACTCTTGATCTCAGGGTTGTAGGTTTGAGCCCACATTGGGTATAGAGATGGCTAAAAATAAAATCCTTACAACTTTTAAAAAAAGACTTTATTTTTAAATTATCTCTACACTCAATGTGGGGCTCAAAATCACAACCCCAAGATCAAGAGTTTCATGCTCCACTGACTGAGCTAGTCAGGCACTCTAAAAATGAAATCTTTAAAAAAAAGGAAAAAATTAGGTGATTATGTTTATGTGCATGCCTGACATATACATACATACCATCTATGTATATATAATTTTTTAAACATCTCTCAATAACTCCAGCATGACTACTAAGAGTATGTTGTATTTAAAATCAGACATTGTATAGCTTTGCTAAAACACAATTTGGTTGTAATATAATCTGTTTTTATTTTTTTTTTAACATTTATTTATTTGAGAGAGAGGGAGACAGGGTGGGTGAGTAGGGGTGGCGGGGGGAGAGAGGGAGAAAAGCAGATTCCCCACTGAGCCAGGAGCATGAGATCATGACCTGAGCCAAAATCAAGAGCTTGACTGAGCCACCCAGAAGCCCCTAATGTAACCTGTTCTTTTATTTTATTTTATTTCTTTTCAGTGTTCCAGCATTCATCGTTTATGCACCACACCCAGTGCTCCATGCAATATGTGCCCTTCATAATAACCTGGTTTTAATTGTTAAGAGAATCAGATTTACAAAGACCACAACATTTATTGGTGTGTAGGTGGGGCCTCCCAGGGTCTTCCAATTCTCGTGGGCTGTGTTTGAATGGAAGCTCCGTGAGATGTGGGCTCCAAGGACCGTGGGCTGTTTCTCCCCAGAGCATTCGGCTCATCCCAGGCCCTTGTTCGATCTTCCAGACCCCCTTACTCTCACAGTTCTCCTTTTCCTGCCCTGCACTGCTCAGCCACCAAGCTTTGAGGCCAGGACATGGTATCCCCAGAGCCCTGAGTGGGGAGGGGCCCTCAACAAAAGAACTGATTATGTGGTAGAGAGTTCTCCCTAGCAGTGTGCTAACTATGTAAATGGTGAAATAATAAGTCTTCAGCAGAAATGACCAAAAAAAAAAAGAAAAGAAAAAGAAAAAAAAAAAGGAAGTCTGGGGGCAATATACTCTGTTCTCACTTGAGATTCATGCAGTGCAACCCTTGCCAAACTAGGATCTATAAATCCCAGCAAGACAGAGACTTCCCAGGGTACAGGCCATTTTGAGGGAACAGTGTTTTAGATCTTCGCTTCCTGAAACTGCCTGCCTGAGCATCCCTTGGTGGACTTGCAGCATCTCTGCTCCCTCAGGAGTCCCCATCCCCCTTCCTAACGCAAGGATGGGGCAAGGAAGCACGGGCTCAGGGAGGGTAAAGGCCTTTTGGCCCCAACAGACAGGAGGGTGTTCACACTGTTGGGAAAGTGTTGAGACAGTAAATGACTACTGGTTGCATAACAAATCCTTTTGCAGATTTTATTTATTTATTAGAGAGAGGGGGAGAGTATTATTTACTAGAGCAGGGGGAGTGGTAGGCAGAGGGAGGAAGAAGCAGGCCTCCACTGAAGGCAGATGCTTAACTGACTGAGCCACCCAGGAACGCTAAAAATTACTTTAAAATCATAAAAAATAATTTCATTTCAATTTAATTTCTATTCCCCTGTGAGGGAAGGGGAATAAAAAGGGAGAAAAATGATTGGAAAAAAAAATGAATGGAGAAAAAAAGAGGAATAAAAAGAGGAGAAAAATGAATAATATCAAATTAAGCATTTTTTTATTCAAGAACAGGCTTTTTCTTGCATTTTTAAAATGGATGATTGCAGGTATCAAATTTTTAGGCTGTTTAGATTCCATGGAACACATTTAAGAAGTATGTACTTTTTGTAATGTTATTCTATGCCATATGCTGAAAGTTAAATCTTTTAAATTTTAAATGTGTGATTAAAGTGTTAAATGCCAACTCAAAAATATGCAAGGAGGTATGTTATAACTCCAGGTTCTTTTAGGGAGTGAGAGTCCAATGGTTTGCAGACCCTGGTGGAGAGAACCACGATTGGAGTGTGCATCCCCAAGGTCAATGAAGAGGCAGTGCTAGGGGCACCTGGGTGGCTCAAACAGTCAAGGGTCTGCCCTCTGCTCAGGTCATGACCTCAGGGTCCTGGGATTGAGGCCCTAGTAGGGTTTCCTGCTCCATGGAAAATCTGCTTCTCCCTCTGCCCATCTCCCCTCGGTCCTGCTCTCTCTGTCAAATAAATAAAATCTTAAAAAAAAAAAAAAAAAAGCAGTGCTAGTGTTACTAAAAATAGGGATTACCAAGGCATTAGGGTGTTTTGCTGAAATCCACTCCTGGGGAACTACTAAAAAGCCTGGAAGATATAAATGAACAAGGGAAGAGTCTCTAAGCATCAAGACAGTGAAGGTAATCGCCTGGAGGAAATAACAGGATTTGACTGTATAGCAAATTTAAACTTCTGTGTGTTAAAAAAAGCCTCTCAACTAAATTGAAACATTAGTAGTTAAAGGAATGGTTTTCAAACTTTTTCTTACAAATTCCTAAAAGTACCCTGAAAAACTTTATAGCTTTTACACATTGTAAAATGGCTTTTGATATGTTTCATCTTAAGTTCAAATATTTAGAAAGAATGTAATTTCTGGTATGAAAATACTGACATTTAAATATATGCATATTATGTCATTTTTTCAAGTGTACACAATGAAATCTAAGTCCTCTAGTAATATGAAATACACTATCATCCTTAAAAAACTACACAAGTGGGGCCCCTGGGTGGCTCAGTTGGTTAAGCATCTGCCTTTGGCTCAGGTCATGATCTCGGGGTCCTGGGATTGAGTCCCAGTCGGACTCTCTGCTCAGCAGAGAATCTGCTTCTCCCTCTCCCTGTGCCCCTGCTTCCCACCTACTGCCCCCCTGCCAGTTGTGCTCTTTCTCTCTCAAATAAATAAAATCTTTAAAAAAATACATAAACAAAACTACTGACAGCTGGACATTATAAGTTTTTCTTTTCTTCTGTTTTTATATCTTTTTCACTTCCCCATACATAAAATTTAACATAATTTATTTATTGGTTAAATGTCTTTTACTGATTATTCTGTCATACTTCTCTTTCATAAAATATGTAGGCAAATCGATCAAAACAACAAATGCATCAAAACTGTTATTAAATAATTATGATAATTGTATTGGAAATGCATCCTTATACATGGATGAGGATTCTTTTCCAATTAGTCTATGCATCCACAAATGAACATTGCTTTGTGTTAGAATGTTTAGCATTGAATTCCTATTTTGGCTTTTTATAGCTGTAACACTGAAAAGGCTTGTGCATATGGGTTGATTTTTGTTAAAGCAATGATACTAAGTTTTTGGGGTATCTTGAGTTTTATGCTTCAAATCACATAATAATCCATAATTACAAATTATTTTCAAGGATCTATTTGCTGACTGCTTGATTCGGTTTTGTTAAAAGCAAAAATTGGAAACATACTTGCCATGGGATTTGTTACCAAGTCAGTCAAGTCATTTACTCTCTGAATTTCTGGGAGATATATAAGAGAAAAGGCCTTATCAGGATTGACAATGTGAAAAGGTAGCTTAAAAAAATGAAATCATGATTCTCATACATTTATAAAATGAATGTATATATTTTTAAATTTATCCTTATCAGTGAGAAAACTAGTAAGATGTTATAACAAATTCAAAGGAAACTACAAGAACAGACACTTTTATAGATCAGGAATGTTGACAGGAAAGTGCAAATGAAGGCAAAGAGTTTAGCCTCTTCTATTTGGAGGAGAAAGTTGCATTTCCACAGGAAGGTGGAGTTTACAGCATTATAGACACGAAGGATTTTGCCTTGAGATCACTTATCTTCAACCAGCTGGGATGTAAGATAACCCATGGCAGAGAAAACCAAGAATTTGGCACACTGAAAATGTGTGCCCTAGAATCTAGACAATACATACTTCTCCACTGAAGCAGAAATTTTCTATGATGACTAACCTTATCTCTTTTTCACTTTTAAGCTCCTAATAAAGGGTTGGGAAAGTTGAAGCATTAATCTTCAAGGGTGTCCCAAAACACCCTTGCTAATACAATATTTTTTGATGAAACACTTTTATATGTATCCATATACATATTTTTTTAAAGTAGGCTACATGCCTAGCTTGGAGCCCAATGCAAGGCTTGAACTCATGACCCTGAGAGATCAAGGCCTGGACTGAATTAAGAGTCAGATGCTTAACCAACTGAACCCCCCCAGGTGCTCCTACATATATTTTTGACAAAACTTCGAAGCTGTAGTTGTCAATTACTCAATCTGTGGAAATGACTGCCACATTAACCCACCTGTCACATAATAGTCAATTTGTTAGAAAATTTGTTTTTATATGCAAATAAACGAGTTAACATGCATGTTGAGGGCATCTGGGTGGCTCAGTCTGTCAGTTTAGTGTCTGTGTTTGGCTCAGATCATGATCCCAGAGTCCTAGGATCAAGTCCCATATGGGGCTCATTGCTCAGTGGGAAGGGAGCCTACTTCCACCTCTGCCTGCTGCTCCCCCTACTTGTGCATGCTCTCTCTGACAAATAAATAAAATAAAATCTTTTAAAAAAATGCATATTGAAGAATATTACCAAAACCCTTGAGAAATAAATATGGAACCTGTTTTTAAAGATAGATTACCAATAGCAGTCAAGTTTAAAACAATGCTGATTAAATATTAATTAATTATCCATTCTATTAGGTTATAAAGAGAAGTAACAATGTTGTTTAGTATCATTTAATTTGTAATAGTGAAATGTTATACGTGGTTAGACTTACATATATATATATATGATGAGCGTAAGAGAAGCCTTGATATCCCTCCCATAAATGTAGGCAAGCATGCATTGAACTCCAGTGTTCAGCTTAAATAGTAATTAAACAAGTTTTTTTTTTTTTTTAACTAAACAAGGATTACTGTTTAAAATGTTAGACAATAAATTTATTAAATTTTTTGGACAATGTGACAAGCTTTTACTCAGTCTTACCGCTAGTATATAATTTTTGTTTCTTTGTTGATAAAAGGCAGAACATATTGAACATTCTATCTAATTATATACAAGTGAGATGTTATGATTGGAATACATAATTCATGATCTTGTTTGACCACGTAGTTTTGATTTCTTTATTGAATGATGCATCAACTCTGAAAGAAAGCATATAAAATATTTATTTGCCTGTCTTGGATATCTTGAAAAATTTGATAGTCTCAAAAAAAAATTCTATTTACAGCAAAACAAATCAGCATCATTAACATGCATTGATCCTACCGTTTGGAGAGACTTTCATTTCTTGTTGATGATATTCCTACTAATGCATCTGGAAGAAAGAACAAAAGCTATTTTTAGAATCTGTCATTCTCTTTGCTCTCACAGGGCCCTTGCTCAGGGGCTATGCATCCTTTCACAATAATGGGGGGACACTTCCACTACTGCACTACAGAAAATTCAGAACCTCCCAACAAAGACCACAGTCTCAGCTTGTAGCAACAGTGTCACCAGGGACAGCTCTGCATAAGAGCAGGAAAGCAGAGCCTTAGGTAGGCTTATGGTGTTTTATCAGCTACTGAAGGATGATATTTAGATGGGTCTCTTGGTTTGGCGGTATTTTACACTCTTATGCCACTGGGTGAGGTAGAGACCCTGCGTTTGTTATTGCGGGAGGTATTGTAGGAGATTCTGTATGAACCAGCCACAGAGATCCTGTATGAACCAGAGCCAGAGGCTCTGGCTCTGAGACTTGAGGAAGAACTTACTAAATTTATTGAATTTACAGAATTGTTACCTTATAACTTTCTGCACCCATGTCCTCCCTGAGAAAACAATGCTTAACCCAAGATTAGTTTAAAGGCCTCTGAGAAGAGGGAGCAAAGACTTCTAGCAGCATAGACATGTGGTTATAACCCATGTGGCCACAGCCTCCTAGACCTTGTACATCAGGATCACCTAGGCCCTCATTTGAAATTCTTAGAACCCACCCTAAACCTACTGGTTCAGTAGGAGTCAGTGAGGAGTCAGGTCCTTTGCTGGCTGATGAGCAGATTTCTCAACTGGTGGAGAATTTTAGGGGTTGTGGGGGTGAGTGTTAAGTTTCATCCAAGAAAATCTAACAAAAAACAAGGGAAACACTGAATATACTTAATATGGAATAGAAATTGAGCAAAACACACACACAAAAAATGAAATACAGTCTCCTAATAAATAGGAAGAAATTTCTCCTTGTCAAATATAAAAGTACAAAGGAGAAAAATGGCATTTGCCTATTGTCAAAGATTGAAAGAAAACAATGAGATAATTGCCATTATTAGTAAAGGTTGTAGGAAAAATGAAACAGTAGCTTTATATCCCACCAATTTTTTGACTCTATGTCATTAAAGGATTGTATTTCTGGAGAGCAATTTTGAAAAATGGATCCAGAGTTATTCAAATGCTTACCCTTTCAAGTCATATTTTATTTCTAAACATTTCTCCTATAAAAGTATGCACATCTAAGTTTTCTCTGTAAGGATATTAATTTTAGGATTATTTATGCTAAAATTGCTCATACCATAACTATTAATTAAAGGGAAATACTTTAACTTCTTAAGGAATTCACCAGATGGATACTATGTATCAATTTTCCATCTATTTTCAAAGAAAATTCTTTTAAATTTAAGTGTAGTTGATGTGTTACATTAGTTTCAGATGTATGACATGATGATTTGACAATTCTATACATTATGCAATGCTCACCATGATAAGTAGTTGACATCTGTCACTATACAAAGTTATTGCAATATCATTGACTATACTCTAAGCTGTACTTTATATCCCTGTTACCTAATTACTTTGTAACTAGAAGTTTGAAATTGATCCTCTCTATCTATTCTGTCCATACCCTCACCACCCCTCTCCCTTCTGGCAACCATCAGTTTTTTCTGTGTATTTATGAGTTTGTTTCTGGTTTTCTATTTGTTTGTTTAATTTTTTTGATTCCACATATAAGTGAAATCATATTATATTCATCTTTCTCTGTCTGATTTATTTCACTTAATGTAATTCCCTCTAGATCCATCCTAGTTGTTATAAGATCTCATTCTTTTTTATGGTTGAATAATATTCCATTGTGTGTATACATGTATATACCACATCTCCTTTATCCATTCCTCTATCAATGGACACTTAAATTCCTTCCATATTTTGGCTATTGTAAATAATGCTGTAAAAAATATAGGGGTGCCATATATCTTTTTGAATTAGTGTTTTTTTATTCTTTGGGTAAATGCCCAGTAGTGGAATTATCAGATTGCATAGTATTTCTATTTTTAATTTTGTGGGGAACCTCCATATTGTTTTCCATGATGGCTGTACCAATATACATTCCCACCAACAGTGCATGAGGGTTCACTTTGAAAGAAAATCTAATAACATGGCAGAAATGCTGATAATATGTTATGTGCAAAAACCTTATATACAACATATACTTCATGAAGAGAATAATCAAGACCTTGAGGTTTTTTTGTTTGTTTGTTTGTTTGACTTGTGCTTTTCCCCAATCCTCTTACTACATGGTGATAGAGCACTTTGCATACCAACGGACCAGCATTTTGAGCTATCTTGTGGGGACACTGCTTACACACCAAACAGTTAATTCTGGCAATGTTTGGATAATTATTTGAATATATTGTATTACATTTTGTCCTTATTATTTTATAAAATAGAGAGGGAAAGGGAACCAATAAAGAACTGTGGCAAGAGGGGTGCCTGGGTGGCTCAGTGGGTTAAGCTGCTGCCTTTGGCTCAGGTCATGGTCTCAGGGTCCTGGGATCGAGCCCCTTGTCAGGCTCTCTGCTCAGCAGGGAGCCTGCTTCCTCCTCTCTCTCTGCCTGCCTCTCTGCCTGCTTGTGATCTCTCTCTGTCAAAGAACTGTGGCAAGAGATGTTCTCACAAACATAATGAAATCAACATGAAGTTGGAAATCTGAAGGAGCCATCAGCATAATCATACCTGCTTTGACTTAGAGTTTATGGTCAATTCATTAGAAAAAATTCAAAATTAATAATGGTGTTCATAATGCCAAAAATAGAGTTTGATGATTGTGCCTGGATGAAAATTTTTGATTAGGAATTTGTAATGTTCCTGTATTGTGTTTGAAAGTAGGAATCTGTATGCATAGAAAACAAAATCTTGGAAGACAATATGGCTGAATATTAAAATATTGAAAATGGTTATTTCTAGATGGTGGGGCTACTCTCAGCTGTATTTTCTAAATGTCCTTTGAAGAGTATGAATACTATTGGTGTTATTCTTTTTTATTTTTTTTAAAGATTTTATTTATTTATTTGACAGACAGAGATCACAAGTAGGCAGAGAGGCAGGCAGAGAGAGAGGAGGAAGCAGGCTCCCTGCTGAGCAGAGAGCCCGATGCGGGACTCGATCCCAGGACTCTGAGATCATGACCTGAGCAGAAGGCAGCGGCTTAACCCACTGAGCCACCCAGGCGCCCCTATTGGTATTATTCTTAAGGGGGAAAGAAGAAAACTCACCCTGTTAACTTGGTACATATGACTTAATACACTAAGGCTGCTCTTTTCTGAGGCTGTCCCAGCTTGTCAAAATTCCTTCTGAAATGTGGCCTTTGGAGCCTAACGTAACTCCTGGTGTGACTGATCCCCTGGAGGATATGATGAGATTGGATGGAATCAGAGAATTTCAGAATCATCTAGACTGACAGCTCCTCTGCTCTGAGAGAGCTTCAGTTGTATGAAGACAGCTATCCTGCCTCCCATCTTTATTTTTTCTTAAAATTTACTGATACTTATAATGCACCAGCCATTCTGATGTACAGGAGGCTCTTTCACATTATTTAATAAGATATCTATCTATCTATCTATCTATCTATATAATATATACTTATATATATTATTTATATATATTTATATATAAATAATAAAAAAGAAAAAAATATATATATATATACTTTTTTTTTTCTTTTTCAGGATGCAGACTCTTCCTTCAGTCATTCCCCTTACGACTTAGTGCTGGATGCTGTCAAGATCTTGGGCATTCTTTCATCTCTATGTTGTGATTTGTTGATGCCCTTTGACATGTGATGACCAAAATGGACATGGAAGTAGCCTTACCATGCAGAGTTCAAAGGGATTGGGGACCCTATTTCACTCCTGTAGTTGACACGGCTGCCATGACTCTGTTGTGAACTCTATCTGTGCAGAATGCTACTTAGAATGAGTTTGCTGAGGGATGTGCTCAGCCCACAGATGAGATCTGAGCTGGTCATCTGTAGACAGAAAACACTTTAGTCTTTCCCTCTACCTCCAGTCTTCCCCTTTCACACATTCAGGGGTGGCTATCAGAATTCTTTTTCTCAAACACCTCCAAAGTTTCTCCCCTGTGCTCTCCAAGGGTCTCCCAGCTTTGACTGTTGTGTTCTTTGGAGACTTTGCCACTGGGGACATTCTTCCTAGTTCATGGCTTAGCCCCAACAGACCTCCCTGCCTCACTTTCTTGCCCACCATTTCCTGCTTCATGGCACAGCCATATGGCAGCAGTTCTCAGTGCAGGTGGGTTGGTGGTAGTTTTACCCCCAGATGACATTTGGCGATGTACGGAGGAAGCCACAGTTGTCATGACTTGGAGCAGAGACCCTTTTGACAACTAGTGAGTTGTCAGATGCAGTTAAATATCCTGCAACAAAGAATTATCCAGCCTAGGGGTGCCTAGGTGGCTCAGTTGCTTAAGCATTCTACTCTTGATTTCAGTTCAGGTCATGATCTCAGGGTCTTGAGATCAAGCCATGCAACTTAAGCTGGCTTAAGATTTTTTCTTTCCCTGTCCCTCTGCTCCTCTTCAACCCCCCAAAACAAACAAACAAACAAACAAACACACACACAAAAACAAATGGATTACCCAGAAAAAAGTGTTGATTTTGTTGGAACTGAGAAAACTTGCCCTAAGGGAATGAGAAGTAAAAAAAAATCAATAAATGTAATAGAAAAATAATAATAATAGCTCAAGACATCTCTGAGTTATCAACGAACCCTCAGTAACTTCTAGCAATTATGGGTATGGTCTGAATAATGGGGTCCTTCTCAGAGCACTTATCCCATTATTCCAAATTGCTCTAGATATTCAGTTTCACATCTAACACACACCGCGGAGCATGCAAACCCAATGTGGGCATGGTCCTCCCTTGTGCCCAGGAAGCACTCACATGTGAGGATGGAGCAGTGGAAAGAACACAGTGATGACCTCTCACTGGGGGACTAACACCCCTCAGTTCTTGAATTCTAAGGCTAAGCTGGAACAAAAGAGGTTGTTAGAGAGTACTTATGATTAATCTCACAAATTTAAATTTTCTGTAGACATGAATTTGAATTAGGCAATAGAAAAAGAAGGCAATTACCTTATTCTATAAAGGAAGCACAGATTGTCTTTTTTTTTTTTTTTTAAGATTTTATTTATTTGAGAGAGTGAGAGAGAGAGCAGGAATGGGGAGGCAAGGAGGGACAGAGGGAGAGGCAGAAGCAGTGTCCCTCCTTAGCAGGGAGCCCGACGTGGGGCTCAGGACCCCCAGGATCAGACTTGAGCTGAAAACAGACCTTAATTGACTGAGCCACCAGGTGCCCCACATTGTCTTTTTCATGTATAAAGTTGGCTGTAATCTACAGAGGTAAAGACATACCATTTCCACACCAACTGCAGACCTTCTCAGTGAGCTTAAGACTACTGAAAAGTGTATAGCTGAACAAATTCAAATGGTTGCACTAACACTTCAGTGAAGCTTCATTTTTAAATAACGCTTTTCCTTCTCTTCTGCAAACCTCCCCTCCCTTCTTCTCAGCCTTTTGTTTCAGGGACCAGGGACCACGCTAAAGACAGGACAAAGGAGGCTGGCAGCAAGTATACAATTCCTGTCAAAACCAGCTAGATCCTGTATTTATCTATAACTACCCCCCACTCCCAGTCTCTTCCTCCAGGCAGGCTTGTAGTTTTTCGAGGTCTGTGGCCCTGCTGCAGCTTCCTTTGCTTGCAGAGCAGTAAAACTCCCAAATTGTCTTTCAGTTACCATTTGGTTCTGAAGCACAGAGTTCAGTTTTCAACAAGAAGCTCTGAATGTGGGAGTAGAGGGAAAATACCGTGAAATGAGGTCTGGTCCCACACCTGCATCTCTTTAGGGCTCCTGTAGAAGCATGTGATCCCCGAGAGTCTCTCAGGGGCTCTATTCACCCCCAGCACAGTCAGCCCACGTCCTTTGCACTATGAATGTGGCTTTCTCTTGGTTACCTGTGAGGTACTACCCTGTGTAAGAATGGGCGATTCATGGAGAAGGTGGAATATTGGCCAAAACTTTAAAGGACAAAAATAGCTTTCTTTGAAAGTTCTCAGAGTGTCTGGGGCTTTGGGAAATTTTAGTTCTTAAAATAATACTGCAGTTGCTCACTTGGCCTTCAGTACCTGCATGTTGTAGAGACTGGCAGGGTGGAGAGTGAATGCCTGAAGTCACCATGTCCGCACTGAACTCCGCTGAAGGCTAGGGTTGTGCTTTGTGGTAGACAGGCTGCCAAAACGGAAACGTGCTTTGCTCCACTCCAGAGGAATGTGTTGGAAGTCCTTCACAGAACACTCTTGTTTCCCTGTCTGAAAGGGGGATTGTCCTGGTGCTCGACGGGTTGTCACAGGCGTGATGTACTAGCTGTCCTGTTCCCAAACAGCAGCCGAGCCCAGAACTATAGGATCCATGTGGGCCACACAGCAATGTAGCAGACAGGCTCCCTGGCCCCTGTGGGGGACTGTCACTGTAGGTAATAAACTCCAGAACTGACCTAGGGGGAGGTCTCTCGGAGGGTAACATCATCCTCCTGCTTTTGCCTTCTACTCTCACCCTTTGGCACACCTTTCAGGAATAATTAAATCCCACCTGATTTAGGAGCCAGGATTGTGGCTCAGATGTTTGGGCAGCTCCTGTGGTGCCATTATAAGCTACTGATGTTAAAATTCCTGGAAAAGTGATTCATATTTCATGGCAATATATCCACTCAAGAAAGCAGCTGAGGTGATTGCACACCCTGTCTACACATCTTATCCATTTGGTGTCTGTCTCCTTCATTCACTCCCCACTCACAGCACCTCAGGGCGCATGACCCTGTCTCCCCTGCATCTCCTCTCCACTTTGCAAAGAACAAATGCCACAGAGGGTGAGGCACAGTGTTCACAGCTGGGGTCATAATTAGGAAGAGAATCTGGCCTCAACTCTGTGTTCATGTACCGTGTTTTACCTGTGGCCGCACAAGAGTGTAACGTAACTGTTCCACGCCCTCACTGCCCATGCAGCCTGCTAGCATCCCTGCATGCTGTCACCTCTGTTCACCCTGTCTCGGGCCCTAGACTCTGAGACTGTGCTCCCCTAGACCTTTTCCCCTTCAACTAAATGCACCCCTCACGAGCCACCTACCGCTCACAGACTTGGCATTGTCGCTTGCCCTGCTTCTCTCTGGAGCAACTTGCAATGTCCCTCTTTTGAACTGGATCCTCTCTTTGATATTCTGGTTGATCCAGCTTGCACACTCAATGCTTTTTGGACATTGTGCTCATCAGCCTGAACTGGTGTCTGCTGTCTATCCAGCCCTGGGAAGGGCTGCAGAGGGTACTGAGCTCTGCTGAAGGCATCTAACAGGTGGGGCATGATTTGAAGGCGAAGAGGCATTGTGCTGTCTTCAGTGTTGAGTGCGGGAGGGGGGGTGGTGGGGGGGGTGGTGTGTGTGTGTGTGTGTGTGTGTGTGTGTAAACGGATTTTTCTTTGTCTTCCTCTCCAGGAAGGCAAAACAAGCAGACGTGGGGAGTGTGCCATAGACAACAGTGCCATCTAGTGGTGCAATACACAGCCTGCAGCGACAACCTGACTGGAGGGTTTTTGGAAACTTCAAACTGACAGACTGCCGCCACATCTTGACTTCACCTAGACCTGGAACTCTTCTGGGGCGAACGCTCACTAAAAAGCATTTGATTTAACCCCAAAACACTCCTTTGCTTTCCACTTCTCTTCCTTTCCTGGAAGGAAAGGAACGTGCGATTTTTATCATATTTGCTTTCCACTTGTCTCCTTTTCCTGGAAGGAAAGGAACGTGTGATTTTTATCATATTTCTGGCCCTACTTTAGGTATTTTCCACAGCAGTTAATGTTGCTAAAATAAAATCACCCTCCACTCACTGATGGCTTGGATGGTAGCCTTTACCAAATCCATCTTTCTGCTTTTATTGGAAAATCTCATAATGAAAAATCTCTTCTTCCAGATTTTTTTTTTTTTTTTTTCAGAATTCAAAATCTTTAATAACAACGCAGGATCTGGGGTTAATTTTTGTAGCCTCGGCTGGCCCTCCGGCCTCTGGCGCGCTCGAACTTCCGGCCCTTGGATCTCACGTAGGGTTTGGTGTGGCTATGTGGGGTTCCGGGAGCCTTGCCAAAATGCCTGTACACCTCTCGGCCCTTGCGTGGCCCAGACAGCAAGACGGTGCCACAGCCCTTGGGGGAGTCCAGGGCCAACTGGTCAAAGGTGAGGATCTTGCCTCCTGCTTTGAAGATGCGGCTCCGGGCACGGCTGCTCACACGCAGCGCGCACACCTTCAGTTTGGGCACCTCCTGGACCCGCACGTCATCGGTTATGGTCCCTACAACCACAGCGGTTTTGTTTTCCCGGCCGGGCAGCTTCCTCTTCCAGATCATCCGGGAGAGGGACAGAGGTGGCCGGTTGGTGCGACTCATGAACAACCTCTTCAACACGACTTGGTTAAAGGTAGAGTTGGTTCGTCTGGCCAGAAATCTGTACAACTTGACCAACAGCCTCAGGTAGATGTCCTGGCTCTTGGGCTCCTTGCGCCGAACCTTTCGGTCCGTGTTGTGCCGGATGTCGACTCCCATGATGGCGCCTCCTGCTTAGCCAGGTCCGGAAAAGCCCAGATTTGTTTTTGATAGGAAGGCGAGCATGCTCTCTGTCCAAACCTAACAGTCAATCATCAAACACTTGAGGCATTTAGGAAGAGGAAGGCTGAAGTTTAGGCTGATTGGCTGTCATAGAAGGAGATGGGCTCTCCACAAATGAAGGAGCACTGTGGATATGGAAAAGCCTGAGGATGAAAAGGCCCTCAAAATCCAGGTGTCACATAGGGAGGGAGAGATGGGGCCAGCAGCAAGCAAGGCAGAGAACAAAGCCTAGACAAATTCTTTGAATTTTATTTAGGAAGCAAAATGTACAGCCAGTCCACCATGAGCTCACCTTTACCCCTACATTCTTCAGCTTCTTAAGTGGTAAAGAAAATTCTAACATTGATGTGGAAATGAATTAAATTTCACACAGTGTATTTGGTAGGTTAGACACAAAGATATTCTAATTAAATTTATTTCTAATAACATTACACCCTCAGTCAAAGAAATATTCTTATCCAAAGCCAGCATTTATAGTGGAAGGATTTCTAAAGTGAGGACGAAATCTATTCTGGCTCTGGGAATTCTGTAAGAGTCCAGGAAAACAGCTGGAGGGTCTGATATCCTGACGACTTGACCATTTGTTAAAGATCCTGAAGAATGTTCACTGATGTTCTAAATGAGCAACTCGTGTGAGTCATGATACCATTTCCCTGAAAACCTGTGACTGTCCCATGAACATTTCTCTTCATAAAAATTAATTTAACTTGACATCCTCTGAATGAGAACAACACCATGCTCTGTGCCAGTTTGAGGAGCTGTCATGAAAACAAGGAAGACTTGTCATTTGGACATTTATGAATGAAATGTAATGTTATACAAGGTTGAGTCTTGATCACTCATGCAAAAAGAAAAAGAACATCTCCTAGTTTTCCCCAGTTTTGTTTATATTTGAGGTATGATAGCATCATGATACCAAGATATGTGTATTTAGTCCAGAGAATTTGTTGGGAAATGTGTTTAATGATAAATGCAGACTTTAATAGCAATTGAGACTAATATGTCACATTGGCCTGGAGATTAATATAGTTTAGCAATTCAACAATATAAATGTCCAGAGTTTGTCTTTTAGAGTTTTAGTTCCCTCAGGAGACTCAGTATCTCATCTTCCATTTTTATTTTGGAAATAAAATCCTATTTGAAGTGGCTTGGATTCAGAGAGATCAGACAGATTCACCCCAGTGCTTCTATCAGTCCTGCATCACCTTTCCAGTCTTGGGAAGAGGTCCCGGGGCTGCCTCAGCAAGGCTCATAGACAACATAAACGTCTGTCTTCCATTGACATGTACCATTTCATTAGGTCACTACCGACTTGATCAAGACTAATAAAATATAAAATAATTTTAAAATTTCACTGAGTTATGGTATTTTTTTAATATGTAATCTTTCAAATTCAAGTCACTAAAACACAATGTTGATACTTGCTCTAATATCTGAAATATTTGGCTAGAAATGTCCTGGCATCTGAGTTTAAACATCAACCTTATCCATAACTGACTTCTTAAATAATTTTTACAGTTCTTTTTTCCTGTATGTCATAATCATGTGCCACTTTTGCTAGTGATTTTATGACAAGTGAATTACAATAACTCCTGGTATTTAGTTTCTGGTCATCAGGAAGAACTTACAACCTAGTGGGCATCATGGTACAACGGCATGGCCTGAATGTGGCCCCAGTCCCCAGGTGAAATCAGAGACTGTATCCTGAAGCATCCTTGGAATCCAGCAGTATTGTTTCATGTTTATTGACCCGTCCTGCAAGGCTTTCCCTATGCTGTTGGCATCTCTGAGTGCTTGAGAAGGGTTATCAAAGGATTCTTAACTGTTTGCATGGGGCCTGGGGCAAGTCTGCACCTGTATGGAGTACTGTCTTCACCTGACACAAGATTTGGAGCCAGGCAAAGCTCCAACACCTCCTACCTTGATGTGGAGAGGACAACCCGATTTGGTTTTATTAGAGTTTTAGAATTTTACAATCCCTGGTTGACAGTAATGGTTACACCATCAAGTCTGACATGTTTTTCTTCTTCTTCTTCTTTTTTAATATCACTCTTAAAATTTGGGGTACTTTTACATCAAATTACTTTTCCAAAGGCCTGACTTGTTTTAGTAGGAGAACCTTCTCAGAATGGGAGTTCCTCCCTGAGATGTGACTTGCCTGGTATAATGGTTAATTTTACACAATTTGACTGGGTTAAGGTGTGTCCAGATAGCTGGCAAAATGTTATTTCTGGGTTTGTTTGTGAGGGTATCTCCTGAAGAGATTAACATTTGAATTGGCATTGAATTTACTGAGTAAAGGAGATTTCCCTCACCAATGCAGAGTAGGTATAACTCAATCCTTTGGGGATCTGGATGGAACGAAAAGGCAGAGGAAGGAAGAAGAATGTATTCTGCCTGCCTAAAGCTGGGATGTGGTTTTCTCCCGCTCTCAGGGATTAGTGCTCCTGATTCTTGGTCTTCATTTTCACTCAGAACCACACCACCAGATTTACTGGTGTCCAGCTTGCAGACAGCACTGTGGGACTTCTTTGCTTCCATAATCATATGAGTCATCTCCTCATACTACATCTCTTTCTGTATGTATATAAATCCTATTAGCTCTGTTTTTCCAGAGAACACTAATATAGATAAAATCTCCATAAAACACCAGGAGGGTGTTGGAAACAGGGATGTCCCTGTCTGAAGAAACCTGAATCCAAGCTGCAGCCAATGTATCAAAGAAAGAATGCAAGAAAGGAAAGTCAGTAGGGAGGCTTCCTGTGGGTGTCCTGGCTAGGTGGGAGGGGTTAGGGGAGTGTGGGGCCCTTTCCTCCACCTCCTGCCTGGCCCTCCACAGCTTTCCACCAGAGAAGCAGTCTTCTGCGGACACCCTGACCAACTTTCTGTCCACTTTCATTTGAGTATCAAGTTATTTCAGTTGGGCCAATTTTGGGGAGGGGGGATAGGGGTGTGCTACTTTAAAATACTTAAGCTATTTTTGTTGGTGTAAAACTGCCTTTTCCATTGACGCCGAAACATTTTATGTTTACAAACCCCATTAGAATTTTACATTGAACAGAGGTCCACCCATGTAGAAAATGTTATGACCACATCCTTCTCTGTTTATGACACTTCTGAGTTCTCTTGCTGGGCTTTTAACTCCCAGTTCTCAGTTAATGAGTGAGATCCGGAAGCTTTCTCTGTTTTTCATTTTCCCTAGGAGCCCAGTTGGACTGCAGTCTCCTGGGAGAGGCTCCTGAGGGCTGGGCTAAGAGGGCTGGAGGGAAGAACAGAAGGGGCAAGGGGCTGGATGCTCAGGGAACCCGCTCCCAGTGACATGATGAGAAGGCTGGATCAGTGAGTTCAGATGAGCAAGAATTGTTTCTCTGGTCATCTTAGAGATAAGGAATCCGGAAGAGCTGTGAGGCATCTAAAGCCACACGCTGTGTGTTAGGTAGAGGACAGGAGCCCAAATCTTGTTTTGACATCCCTTTTCTGGCTCCCAGAGTGAGAGCACCAGTAGTATAATGTGGGAAAATGGTGCCATTGGAGAGTTTTACACTCCTTGAAGAATATCCCACCCTAAATTCTGGGGGTGGGGTAAGGTCAAGGAGCTGGGGAGGAAGACATTCTGGCTAGTGAGGATAACAGAACTAGAGGTGAATAGTTGTGAAACTTTCTGAAATCTCAGCTGCTTCTTTTGGGAAAGACATGGATGGAGGGTCCAGGTGCAGTTGCCATGGGATGGCCTAAGCAGGGTTCACCAGGGTCCACCAATGGAGCAGAAACCATTTAATTAACTTTCGAAGGATCTCTGAGCTTCTCCAGCTGGGCAGAAGCTGTGATTGGGCCACTGTGTGGGCTGGCAGGCCCTGGTGTTTACAGATTTGGTGATTCCCCTTTAATTACAGTGTTGAATAGTTGCTTTAAACACCAGATGCTTTGCATTGCATTTCTTCCAGCTGCCTGGCCAGAGAGTGTGACCCAGTCCTTGGTTTGTCCTTCCTGTTACTGACTGTGGCATTATAGCTTGAGTTTTATATGTACACACACACACACACACACACACACACACACATATTTATATATTTTTTAAATAATTATGTATTGATTAGGTTTTGGTTATTAATTTTAAAATAATTACATACTACTAATTATATATATAATATATACATACAGAGATATTTAAAAAATATTAACCATATCAACCTCTTCTCATCTCTGATAAGCCATTTCTTTGCATGTTTTTGATCCATTCTACACAAAAGGGAGCCAGTGGACATCATCATCAGTATAACCTGGGAACTTGTAAGAAAATAGAACCTCAGGCCCTGCCCCAGGCTTTGAGTCAGAATCTGCATTTTCAGAAAACCTCCAAGTGTTTTGTATTCAATTAAGGACCAACATCTCTGGAGCAGAGATAGTACAGCAAGCACTACTCTAAGGGCTTTGTGGGATCAACATGCTTACTCCTCACTGTATCCGGATGGGGAATAAATGAAATCTTGAGAAGCAGGGACACATGAGGAATACCATATGGCCTGGCCGCACTCCCACTTGCCTCTAGAGCATGGACCTTCATCCCATACTCTGACCTGGACCCTTTGTGCATCAACACCTGATTCATGAAAGATTTGATAGTCCTTAAAATGCTATTTATAAAAATTGTTTAGTATAGTAAGCTGTTTATTTATAGGAATTGTTTAGTTTAGAATTTGTTTAGTTTACTAAACTAAATAATTCCTATAAATAGCATTTTAAGGACTGGTGTGATGACTTATACATGGACTTTTACCATTGTAGTTCTTGCCAGTATATAATAATGATAATAATAAAGATGATGGTGGTGATGATGATGGTATGATGATGGTCATAATGGTGATGGTGATGATGATGATGGTGGTGGTGATGGTGATGATGATGTGATGATGGTCATAATGGTGATGGTGATGATGGTGATGATGGTGGTGATGGTGATGATGGTGATGATGGTCATAATGGTTATGGTGATGATGATGTTGTGATGATGGTCATAATGGTGATGGTGGTGATGATGGTGGTGATGATGGTGGTGATGGTGGTGATGGTGATGATGGTGTGATGATGGTCACAATAGCGATGTTGATCATGATGGTGGTGGTGGTGGTGATGGTGATGATGATGGTGGTGGTGGTGGTGATATTTACTTAAAACTTTAAATTTTTCAGCTCTCTGAAGAGCAATACTTTGTGGTTTTGGGTATCGCCCTACTCTTGGAAATGCTATAAACTCTGGCTCTGATTTGGTATTATTTGCTGTCTGTTTGGTAGGGAAGTGTGTTCTCTAAGTTCTAGATGTACTACTCTTTCTCAAAGATTCTAGGATGGATAGCATCAAAACTAAAGGCCAATTCTTTGTTTTCTTCTTTGCAGTATTACATAGAAATAACCAAGACCCATTCTGAGAATGGGACCAAAGCTTCAGAAAGAACTAGAAATATTGCTTTCCTCTCCTTAAACTCAAGCTCACCTATTCTCCCTTCTTCAAAGGGCAGTAGGAGTATCACATGTTCCTGTCAAGGGTGATTAGAGAAGTTCATTTCCCCCATTAAAGGTATTACATTTGTATCCTTTCACTCAAGGCAATCCCCTGTACTATATATGTAGAATCTTTCCTTTCTGAGCCTATTGGTAGCCTATGTCTTGTTACTGGGGTAGAAAATGGAAGGACTATAGCATTTTCTCAGTTCTTCAAGCCATGGTATGGTTCATTTATCGTGGTGAAATCAATTTTTGTCCTAAACAGCATTAAAAAAAAGAAGAAGTGGAACAGACTAGAAACTATTGAAGTACACCATGTATTCATTTGCTTGGGTTGCCATAACAAAGCACCACAGAATGAGTGGGTAGCTTAACAACAGAAATTTATGATCTTATAGCTTTGAAGACTAGAAGTCTGGGATCAAGGTGTTGGAAGGGTTTTCCATGAAGCTTTAAATACTCATGGGTACATATATGTTCATATGGGTTTCAGTGTTAAAGTATATTTCCTATTGCATAGGTCCGGTAAAACATGTTGGAAAAATAGGCTTGCTCATTTGCTGGTAGGATGCCCTGCCTTACTCTTTCTTCTTGGGATGAAGCAGGGATTGTAGGACCTGGAAGACTATGAGAAAGGGCATGAATGGATTATGAGATTGGCTCTTCTTGCACTTCTTATACTCCTTCAGATTGTTAAAACAATAACAAACAAGTTTGCTTTTTTTTTTTTTTTAAAGATTTTATTTATTTATTTGACAGAGAGAGAAATCACAAGCAGGCAGAGAGGCAGGCGGAGGGGGGGGAGCAGGCTCCCCGCTGAGCAGAGAGCCCAATGTGGGGCCCGATCCCAGGACCCTGAGACCATGACCCAAGCCGAAGGCAGAGGCTTACCCCACTGAACCATCCAGGCGCTCCTGTTTGTTTGCTTTTGAGTAATGTCCAGATTTTTGGTTGTTTCCAGAGGTTGTAGGACAGAGGTTCAGTTCCATTTCCTTGCTGGTCATCAGCCTGGGACACTCTTAATTCCTACAAGTTGCTTTTGGGTCCTTGACACACGGCCCCCTGCATCTCAGTAACCCAGAACCTCTTCTCATAAATTCCCCAGTCGGATTTCCCCTTTTGCTACTAACTGTAGCAAATCTCTGCTTTTGAGAAAGCACCGGGTTTCTCCCTTTGGACGAACTCAGAGTCAACTAATTAGTAACTTTAATTACATGTGCATACTCCCATTTTCCATGTGAGGTAACATAACCATGCACTGTTTCATCATATTCACAGTCCTGGGGATTACAGTGAGAAGTTCTGGGGCCATTTTGGTTTCCCTGGCTCAGGCCCAGATCCTGCAAGTTTATCAGTAAACTTATATTTGGTTAGGAGAAATGTAAACCATTGTGTCCAGGGGAGAAGATCATATATAAGTCCTTAGCATTTTCTTTCCTTTGCCCCATTTGTCTCAAGCTTGGCAAACTTATTTCAGTGGCTCTTTTCCTTCTTCCTTCTTGAGTGGTGCTCTAGACCTCATTCCATGAACTCTCTTTGAACCAGTTTTGCTGTCCTGCTGGACACATCACCATTGGGTGAATAAAGCTTTGACACATGTCTGTTCTATATTTGTATGGAGTCATGGGTTTAGCTTTTTGACAAAGGCAATTCAGTTTTCTGGGAGGTCTGGTCTTGTAGCTTCTGAGAATTTCAAATTTCTTTTTTTCTTGCCATAAACCTTTTACTGACTGAGTTCACCCATAGCTCTGCCTTTGAATGAAAAGGCATAAAAATTCACCTTGTGCATGGCTTTCTATCATTAAAAGTTTGCACGGTGACTGGCATCTTAAAAAGGAACTTTGATGGAAAGCGCTCTGCCATGTGGGGGCTATTTTACAGAGACAGTGATGGAAAAATTGAGCTAAGGGAAAAAGAATGGATACATGTCATACAACTATGGCTTGAGCACCTTTTCCTCTGGGCTAGGCTGGTGAACAGAGATGGCAGGGCTGGGCCATGGCCTGGACTGACTGATTATAGGACTGACCATGGACAATTGCCAGAAGTCTCTTAAGACAGAACTTTCCTCCTTCAAAGCCAGTAGAATGCCACCTGCTGCCCCACTTTTACATGCAGCCCTATCTCACATCCAAAGCAGACCCTGTGAGGTAGCAGGTAAATCAATCTTGCCCTGGGATATGGTGATCCAACAATATCCCCAGCCCACCCTTTATCTTTGGTCTTTGTCACCAACTATGCCAAAGATCCAGCGTGCTCAGGTTGATTCTGGGGTTTCATTGTCCATTTTTAAAAAATTAATTAATTAATTTATTTTCAGCATAACAGTATTCATTATTTTTGCACCACACCCAGTGCTCCATGCAATCTGTGCCCTCTCCAATACCCACCAGCTGGTTCCCCAAACCTCCCACCCCCCACTCCGCCACTTCCAACCCCTCAGATTGTTTTTCAGAGTCCATAATCTCTCATGATTCACCTCCCCTTCCAATTCCCCCCAACTCCCTTCTCCTCTCTAACTCCCCATGTCCTCCATGATTTTTGTTATGCTCCACAAATAAGTGAAACCATATGATAATTGACTCTCTCTGCTTGACTTATTTCACTCAGCATAATCTCTTCCAGTCCTGTCCATGTTGCTACAAAAGTTGGGTATTCGTCCTTTCTGATGGAGGCATAATACTCCATAGTGTATATGGACCACATCTTCCTTATCCATTCATCCGTTGAAGGGCATCTTGGTTCTTTCCACAGTTTGGCGACCGTGGCCATTGCTGCTATAAACATTGGGGTACAGATGGCCCTTCTTTTCACTACATCTGTATCTTTGGGGTAAATACCCAGGAGTGCAATTGCAGGGTCATAGGGAAGTTCTATTTTTAATTTCTTGGGGAATCTCCACACTATTCTCCAAAGAGGCTGCACCAACTTGCATTCCCACCAACAGTGTAAGAGGGTTTGCCTTTCTCCACGTCCCCTCCAACACATGTTGTTTCCTGTCTTGCTAATTTTGGCCATTCTAACTGATTTAATCCACTGTCCTTTGAGATCCATCTTCCCTGATTGCTGTGAGGGTCCAATCTGGAATGGCCTGGAAATTGAGGTGAAATCTATAATTCTGATCACCAGTTCTGATGTGGAGCTGGGAGTTTCCCCACACCATCAAGCAATTCTTTGCCCCTGGCTGGCATTCCTACGATTTAACCCAGTTCTGACACTGTCTACCTGGAGAGAACATCAGCTCTCACAAGTGAAAGGCTCAGTCCCGTGACACTGCCGCTTCCTTCGATGACAGTTGCAGGTCCAGATTACCACCTGTGCTTCTGACTGATCCACTATAAATCAGAGGTTCCCATGACGCTCTCCTTGGCTTTGACTAATTTGTGGAGTGGCTCACAGAGTTTAGAGAGACATTTTTACTTACTAGATTACTGTTTATTATAAAAGGATATAACTCAGGCATAGACAGAAGGAAGAGATGCACAAGGTAAAATATGGGGAAGGCACACAGAGCTTCCACTCTCCAAGCACCTCCACATATTCACAAACCCAGAAGCTCCCTAACACCATTCTTTCTGGGTTTTTATTACATATACTCAACTGATTAAATTATTGACCATTCGTTATTAATCTCCATCTCTCTCCCCTCCCTGAGGTTGGACAGGTGGGACTAAAGGTTCTAACTTCCTAATCACATGGTTGATGCCTCTGGTAAATAGCTCCCATCCTTAGGGAAACTAGTAGCTTTTCAAAAGTCTTTTTATTTTCCCCCACATAAAAAAAAATATACTTATATGGTGCTTAACCCTTGGAAATTCCCAGGAAGACTTTTTTCTAGGAACAGGACAAAGAGCATACATATATTGCTTATTATAAGTTATAATATCACATTTACCTTCTGGGAACATCCCAAGTCACTTGAGACTCTTTGAGGCATGGACCATATACAAAGGGAGGGAAATTCACTCACTTCTCATTTGACAGAACCTAACTTCTGCATTGTTATCCCCAGGGTGTTTCTTTTCCTGGACCATGGAACCATGAACACAAGCTAGGTGTAAGAATTAGTTGGAAACAGGACTGGTGATAGTTATATGAATGAGGGTCTTGGATGCCAGGATGAGGTGGTTAGGTTTTGTCTTGTGCCCACAAAAGATCTATAGATGATTTTGGTGGGGGGGGCAGCAACCTTGGCAATGCAAAAGAAGAAGCTGATTTGAGAGACTGGGCAAAAATTATCTCCTGGACTGAAAACTCACTCCCCTCCTCCTCTTGAGAAGAGAGAGATTAAAAGGGATGCTGGGTCATGGTGCTGAGAAGAGGAAGCACAGTGATAAAACTATGAATAGGCAAGTTGATAGAAAAAAAAAAAAAAACAGGTTTGGACACCAGGTAATAAGACAAATAAAAACAATAATATTATAATACTAGTTAATATACCTAGGCATTTGGATTCTAGAAATCCTGGGAAGTTAACAGTCTTGGCTCTAGCTATCTTGTTGAGGAAGGTAGAGCTGGGAAGAAAAGCCATGCTCACCATATTCCTCCTCTAGCCATTCTAATCAATTCACTCATTCTTCTGAACGCTTTACCGCCTTCCCTGGGTTGCTAGCTAGATCTTCCCAGACACTATGTCAGTGGCCTCCGAGATAGCAAGCGCTTCTTGCTCTCTCTGACTGTCTCTGTCTGTGCCCTTTCTTACTCTCTCTCTCAGAGCAAAGTCTCCCTATCCTGCTTCTTATCCTAAACCCTTTTCTGAGGAAGTTCTAGTCACTTTTTAGGGTTTCAGAGACTGTCTACATGCCCAAATAGGAACTTCTGGCTTATACTCTTTCCTCATGGTTCATAGTGAAAATTTCCATGGTCAGTTAAACATCACATTCACACCTCAAATGGGACATGCTCCCAAAGGAACTTACTATCTTTGCCTACTAAACCCAACTTTCCCTCAACGTGACTCTCTTCTATTTTCACTTCTAATTGTCCTCAGACATTACTCTGGGTGATGCTACCCACCCCATACTCTGAATTGACCCAGAGCCCTCAGGATGGCTGCCACAAACCCTGCCAATGCTTTCTGCCCCTGTCTCAGGCAAATCTGACCTTGTCACCCCTCACAGAAAACATTGGAATGGCTCTCTTTTGCCTAGAATAGTAATCCTCGACTAGTGGTGATTTTCCTTCTCTCCTCCCCAAAGAGATACTTGGCAGTGTCTAGAGACATTTTTAGAGGAACTGTTGCTATAAGCATCTTGTGGGGAGAACCCAGGAATATTGTTAAACATCCTATAATCATAAGATGGTCCTGACAACAATCATTCAGCCCCGGATAACACCAGCACAGAGGCTGGGTATCTCTGACCTAGAATTAAGCCCTCATGGTGCCCAAGACCCTTGCCGTTTGTGGACTGGCTCATGAATTTGCCTTGGTTTTGCCTTTTATGTCAGCAACGTAGATTTTTCTTGTAGTTCCCACAAGTGGGTGCCTGTTGGGTCTTCTCTTGTGACTATGCCCTGTAGTCTCCTCTGTGTGCATTGTCTTTTCCTTTGCTTTTTGCATGATGAAATGCCTCCTACAGCCTTTGAGACTCATTTCAGATGATACTCTTGCATGAAATGTTCTCTGACACTCTAGTCACCTGGCACCCATGCTGGGCTCAGGGTCCCCTGGCTCCCCTCCCCACCATATACCTGTCTTCCAACTAAACTGTGATATTCTTTGTGATGGGATTATGCCTTTTACAAATCTGGTTGTGTCTCTTACACCAGGCATACCATAGGCCTTCAAAATGTTGATTAGATTTGTTGATTTCAGTTCAATGATGACTGACTGAATAAACGAATGAAAAGATGAAGTGAATGAAACCCCATATTGCAACATCTATGTCCAAGAGATTTTTTATTTTGTGGGACTGATGCCCCAACAGTGGACAACTTACATTAAATAAGTAAACAATAGCAATATAAATTGGAAACTAGTCCTTTATTAAGAAAATGTTGTCAAGCTGTAGGATATTTTGTTAAATATTATCAAACTTTATTAAATAATTGTCAAGTACCTGGAAACTGTCAGAAGGAAGAAAGTACATAGGGTACAAAATGTGACCCACTTGGAAATGTCAAATGATTATTATATATTGCTATAAATCATTATAGATCTTTGAGACAGCTCTTTGAGACTTCAAGATACTTGAGCTCCAGGATTCAGGCTCAGTTCTGCTAACAACCATCTGGTGGTCCTGCACAAAGCCCTTCATTGTTCTACTGTTCTCATTTGCAAAGTAAGGACTTCATAATGATGTAGTTTTGGAATATAGGTGAGGTTTGGTTGGATGAGATCCAGAGCCAATGGCCAACAAAGAATTCTTGTGACAACTTTGGTGCAAAATGGTGGTTTCACTAAAGCACTCCGGGGACAGGACCCAAGAGCAGAAAGGGCTAGTGCACCGGGGTTTTTGAGGGGTGGCTGATTATATATTTAGGAGTTGGGGGAGGTTAGGAAGAGAAAGGTTTGCAAGAGGATTTTCATATGTTAAAGAAGAATGGCAGGATTATCTAGAGCCCTTGCCATTGTCAAGTTAATGTTGTTTTTCCTTCTAGCAAGGCATTAAGATAGTTGGAAGCTTCCTGGAGGAAATGTCACACATATCCCACCCAAGAGTGAGGGAGGGGTTTGTGGGATGTCAGCTTATGCTTTGTCCTCAGTTTGGCTTCTGCTCCTTCACTAATAATATTGAGGATTCTCATTGCTTTTTATTGTATTAAATGCAATGGTTCTTATTAAGGACATTGCTTTTTATACATAAGTCTGTTTGTGAAAGGGGCTTTCATGTGTTTACCCATTGCTATAATGTGTAGAGAGACAGCAAGGATGTTCAATTTAATCAGGTGACACAGCCAAAACTAAGCTGGTATAAGTGGCGTATCATAGACAGGGAAAATTAAGTTATGTGACTTTGTTGGGATCACCAAGGAGGGAATACATAATTCAAGCAACCAGGAAAAAAAAAAAAATCCATCCCACTCACAAATGGAGAGACCAGCTTTGTTTTTATACATGACTGGCTGGATTGAACATACAAATGAAAGTCAGACAAACTTGTAATCAATTTTGAGACCCTCAGTGGCAGTAGCTTGTTTCCATTTTATCTTTTGGAACTAAGTTGGCTTGCCTGGAGAGAGCAGCAGTGAGGAAAGGCCTCTGGACTCCATGTCTGTGTTGAACATGATTACGTGTTTCCTTCCCAGTATATGTTGCACAGAAGACTTAGTGTGAGATGTTCAGTGGAAAATAAAATTCTAGGGTTGAATAAATGTGAGAGATGCTGAAAAGTGAAAGATGCTGCACACTCTATTTTTCTCTTGCAAATTCCCAGTGTTTGTTAATATGGTAAAGACAGAAGTCCTGCAGCAAAGGGACCTGCTAAGGTATTTACAAAGCAGTTCATATAAATTAGAGTTTCAAAACCTCATCTGTCAAGTTCTACTCAAAATCTGTTAACTCTTTGTTACTCCAAGTACGGTTATAAGCATAGAAATGAGGAATATATATTTAGAAATTTTTATAGAAATGTGACACACAACAACACTATGTGTCATCAGGGGATTGTTTGTTAGTGAGCAGATATGGACCAGTTCAGGAGTTGGGGATGAGTTGTTTGCCTTGTGAGCTGTAGCCATATGCATAGGGACCACGTTACAATGTGCAAACTTTAAGGGTGATTTTTCAACTACAACTCATGCTTATGCATCCGAGAAAATGGAAGTATTTCATCCATAATATCTTTTTTTTTTTACAGTTATTATGATTTTTTTTAAGAAATAGAAAACCCTTTAATTAACTTGCTTTACGTTTACAGTTTATTAGCTAATCGACACCAACATGCAAAAATAAGTGCTAAATACAAGCCTCTACAGTGTGGTTTTGTGTAAATTACAATGATTCATTTGATTTGAAAAGTAATCGGTGGTTACTTCAACTGAGTCACTAGTTTCTGCAAGGAACAGCATTCCATCTGCAGTTGTGGAGCCAAAGGAAAGGACTCTGCAGAACCTGGTCCCGTGGATTTCCACGTGAATACCTTCTCAAGCAGAAAATAGGGCGGGAGGAACGCCGGGATGTTGCACGTAGCACACCCTAAGCCGCACCCACGCGCAGGGCTCTCGGAGAGCGTGTAGCCCCCGGGAGCGTCTCCACCACTGTGGGCTAGTCTAGACTGCGGTGCCACCCCTCCCCGCTCAGGCGCCACGGGAGGGAGCTCTATTGTCGTTCACTGATCTTTGGTCACCAGAAACAGAAACGCAGGCGGACGGGGGCGTGGGCAAGGACTGGGGCACGGGCTGGGGCACGTGGGACCGCTCCGCCTAAGGATGTACACCTTCAGGCTAGTGAGAAGTGAAAGGCTTCTTTGGTTCTCGGACAAATGTCTTTGTCATCTTGACAGATGGCATGAGAGTTGTAGCCATAGCTGTAGCCGTTAGGCAGCCTCAGGTTGCCACGTCAGGGCCAGGTGGCTCTCCATCATCGCGTCCCGAACTCTTGCAGAGCAGGCAGGAATTGGTGCAGTGGGCCATGGGCAGGGGCTGCGCTGCTAATTCAGGGAGTGGCTGCGCTCAGACCAGTCAGGGTTCTTGGAGCTGGCGTCCTCCTTGGAGCACTGTGATGTCTTTATCACCAAGAAGCTTGCCTACAAAGTGAGGGTGAACACAGAGTTTTCCCCAGCTGGTGCAGCCAGTAGTTGTGCAGGAACTGCTGGCTCAGCATCCACCACCGGCTGGTCCATGTAGGGCCAAGAGGTGGCTGTCTGGCGGGAAGGTAAGCCTGCCCATGACCTGCTGCACCTTGGCCAGCTGGCTCCCTTCAGCCTGACCATGCCTCGTGGCGTCCAGTCTCTAGTTCTGTCAGATGAGTTCAAACAACTCCTGAATATTTAGGCTGAACTCCAGGCAGCTCTTCACGCCACTCTGGGTACAAGCTTCCAGCGTCGTAGTAGCCTCAGCACAACAGACGCTCCACCATCATGCGGTCAGGGCGCTTCCCCTTCCACAGCGGCTGCCACCAGCTGGTTGCTGTTACTCCTTGAATTGCTCAACCCTGCGTTTGCATAGCTTGGTGCTCTCAACCTTCACCTGAATGGACTCCACCACCTTTCTCTTGAGGACTAAGCTTTTCCCATGTGCCATCCAGTAGGCTGACCATAGAGTCCCCAGTGGGCAGCCGCTCAAGACCTTTGCCAGCTAAGCCACCACCATAAGGATGTGGCTCATCTCCGGGACTATGTGTTTTTGAGCAGTTTGAAGGCGTTTATTCAGTGTTTTGTAGGGCACCGTGAGGATCAGGTATGCCTGCATCTTCAGGGTCTTGGAGAGCCGAGCTGCTGACTCCTACACTGCCATGCTTAATCCACCAAAACATTAGCCACAATCATTGTAATTTAAAACCAAACCAGAGTCAGTGTAACTAAGTGAAATTTGTTTTATTTAATTTTAATCCTAATTTGCTGACATTGGAACAAGTATTTCGAGGTTTGTTTTTTTTTTTTTTTTTTTTTTTGTAACTAAGACAAGACACACTAAGTAAGATGAAGTGGGGAAGATGGAAGTGGTCTGAGATGATGAAGACCAAATGAGTCTGTTCTCGTACTACTTAGAAGTACTATTCCTTGTGTACTGAATTTGTGGATTCTTCCTAAAGTTTCTTTCTTTCTTTCTTTCTTTCTTTCTTTTTTTTAAATAGAGGTGAAAATCACGGAGCATTAAAGTAGCCATTTTAAGGAGTACTGTAAGGACCTATTTAGCTAGAGCGACTCCATCTCTGGTAAATAGCCATTTTGTGGCTATCAGACACATGAAAAAATATTCATCATCACTAGCCATCAGGGAGATTCAAATTAAAACCACATTGAGATACCACCTTACACCAGTTAGAATGGCCAAAATTAGCAAGACAGGAAACAACATGTGTTGGAGGGGATGTGGAGAAAGAGGAACCCTCTTACACTGTTGGTGGGAATACAAGTTGGTACATCCACTTTGGAAAACAGTATTTCCACTTTGGAAAGAGATTCCTTAAGAAATTAAAAATAGAGCTTCCCTATGACCCTGCAATTGCACTCCTGGGTATTTACCCCAAAGATACAGATGGAGTGAAAAGAAGGGCCATCTGTACCCCAATGTTTATAGCAGCAATGGCCACGGTCACCAAACTGTGCAAAGAACCAAGATGCCCTTCAACGGATGAATAGATAAGGAAGATGTGGTCCATATACACTATGGAGTATTATGCCTCTATCAAAAAGGATGAATACCCAACTTTTGTAGCAACATGGACGGGACTGGAAGAGATTATGCTGAGTGAAATAAATCAAGCAGAGAGAGTCAATTATCATATGGTTTCACTTATTTGTGGAGCATAACAAATAGCATGGAGGACAAGGGGAGATGGAGAGGAGAAGGGAGTTGGGGGAAATTGGAAGGGGAGGGGAACCATGAGAGACTATGGACTCTGAAAAACAATCTGAGGGTTTTGAAGGGGTGGGGGGTGGGAGGTTGGGGGAACCAGGTGGTGGGTATTATAGAGGGCACGGATTGCATGGAGCACTGGGTGTGGTGCAAAAACAATGAATACTGTTACGTTCAAAAGAAAGAAAAAAAGGAAAAAAATAGCCAGTTTGTTGTTTGTGCAGTAAACTTAAATTGACTCTCCCGCCAGAGAAACTTACTTAGAAGCATGTCCAGGAAACCAGTAAAATATTATCAGGCTAGTTCCTGATAACAGAGCCCAGAATACAAGGACGAGTCAGGCCCGATGGAGACATCTAATCAGTATGAAGTACTATTTGTAACAGTGAGAAGGTCCGCCCAAACCAAAATGACTCCATCTTGGGAAGGACGACCATCTTATTATTCACACTGAATATGTTAATAGACTAAACCTTCCCAGAAAGTACTGTTTGTAACAGTTCCTGGTATAGGGTATTCTTGAATAACTAGTCACCAGACAAGATGAAACTAGCCAATCAGCAAGAGACACACAAACCCAGTGGGTTGAGATACCAAGATATGGGTTGCAGTTTTACGCAATAAAATGTAGCCTGTAAGATTGGGAGGGGTCTCTTTGGAGGCGGCCCTGACTGGTCAGTCAGTCGGGTCAGCTGGGGGTGGTCGATCTCTTTGGAGACGGCCCTGGCTGGTCAGTCTGACTTCTAATGCTTGGAGTAGTATAAAGCTTTACATAACTTTAACTTTGTTTCAGTCTCGTTCACCTGGCCAATTAGTCTGACTTCTAAAGCTTGGCACAAAATAAAGTTTTAAATAACTTTCATCTTGTCTCAGTCTCGTTCCTTTGATAATGGACCCAACAGTATCATTCACTTCATAATGTTTTACAACCTGAATTTGCTTTTGTGCCTGTGGTTGAAGGTGAGAGAGCAAAACCCTTGGTGTGCTCTCTGCAGAGATACATTGGCTAGTGAAGCAAGGACAAAGTAAAAAATTTAAGTGATTTCACATAGGAAATGAACAATTGGGTTAAAACAATAAAAAATTAGAGAAAAGTATGGAATTTAAGGGCAACTGTATGAGATGTTTAATATTATGCATCAAAATATTACACACTGGTACTTTGATGGCTTCTAATAAAGCTGAACTTCCAATAATACCCATGAAAATTGCATTGGTATGGTTCCTTTGAAATGCTGGGTGAATGTGACGCAATTGGTAGATGTTCAATTGAATATGATGGTGGTATGAAGAAAGAACTTTGTCTTTCACCTTCATTATTAATAAACACACAAGCTCTGAAATGCAGGAAGTCACGAAGGATCACCTAGTTAACAAAGGTGGTTGGAGCGATTTAGTTTTGCACAGGAGGTTGTTCTGATGTTGAAGTGACAATGACAGGTAGCTATTCTGGACCAGGTATCAGGTAAGTCAACCCATGGCTTTTTTCCCTAAGTAAGTTTTTGCTACCTCACAAAATGTCTGCACATTAAGTAATGTATTTATTTAGTTAGTTTTATTATTTATTTTTTAGATTTTATTTATTTATTTTAGAGAGAGAGAGGGAGCGTGCATATGTAGGGGCAGAGGGAGAGGGAGAAGCAGACCCCCGTGCTAAGAGGGGAGCCCATTGTAGGGCTCGATCCTAGAACCCTGGGATCATGACCTCAGCCAAAATCAGACCCTTTACCAACTGAGCCACCCAGATGCCCTCAAATAATGTATTTAAAGATGGGCAGATTGATTAGAAAAATAAATCCAGTTCTCTAGCACTTCCAGTATCCATGTCCTTTGCAGGCCATCCCGAAAGGAAATGGACTCCATTTCCCCCTCTGTGAATCTGGTTTGGCTTTTTACATGTGTTGGCTAGCAGAATGCCGTGAAAGTAAAGGCGTGTTAGTTTTGACCCTAAGGCCTCACGGAGCCTTGCCTGCTTCTCTCTTGGATCCCTGCCAAGCCTGAGCTAGTCTAATGGATAATGAGAGGCAGAGGTCTCCATCACCTGCGCTCTGCCAATGGCCTACCTGCTTCTGGAAAAGTGACACTCCCTGGCGCAACCACTTCCACACCGAGCAGCCTGATGTTAGCAGCTGCCCAGGGAAGCATAGCCAAGCTTGACGGAGTCTGGAGCAGACGCCAGAAGTGACCAGTTGACCCAAAGACATGAGAGCAGTCATCAACAGTTATTGTTTAAGTCCTAGCATTTTTGAAAATGTAGCAAAAACTGTGAATTATATAAAGGCATAGCTTTGGGATGATTCTTTTTAGGGTGTGCCATGAAAAGTGGATCATAAAAAATCCTGGTTTTGTATATCGGTGTGTGATAGTTAAAATTCTGCCAAGAATGTTTAAACTTCTGAACAAACTTGAGTGTGTTTTTACGATGAGAAGGCAGTTTGGTTCCAACTTTTTCTGTGATGTAAACGGGAGAGATGTGCCCGCTTGTCTGTTATCTTCAGCATTTTCCATGATCCTAATGCTTATCTGCAAGGAGGAAAGGCAATATGGATTTCAATGACAGATAAGATTGAAGGGCAGAAGTAAAATTAAGAAATGTGGAGGAGTAATGTCTACTAATTGTGTATAGTAGGCTTGTCGGAGTTAGCAAAACAAACAAACATATACAAAGTACCCAGTAAATTTGAATTTATATTAATAACAAATAATTTTTAGTGTATGTCTCAATATTGCACAGGACATACTTACACTAATACATATATAAACTATAGTTACATAGTTGTTCTGAAATTCAATTGTAACTGGGACTCTTGCATTTAATGTGGTAATCCTATTACATAATTTAAATCGCATTTGTAATTCATCACTTACAATTCTGGCTTTCCTTGCATTATTGTTGTACATCCTATGGAGAACACTGGCAAATATTAAGGGTGTCTATCTTGGAAAAAGTCATGTCTGCTGAGTGATACATTGTGCACATATACATGGGTGTCAGTTGACTCAAATAGAAATTGGGGTCCAGAATGATTAAGGGGGAAAAGAAGTGAGCAAGAAGCGAATGAAGTTTGTTTAGTGTGACAAATAAGCTGGAATTCAACAGGAGTACTATAAGGGTGCCTGGGTGGCTCAGTGGGTTGTTTGCCTTTGACTCAGGTTATGATCCCAGAATCCTGGGACTGAGTCCTCCATCTGGCTCCTTGCTCAGCCAGGAGTCTGGTTCTCCCTCTCCCTCTGTTGTGCTTGTTCTTTCTCAAATAAATAAATAAATAAAATCTTATTGTCAAATAAATAAATAAAATCTTAAAAGAAAACAACAAAGGGGTGCCATAAAGGAACACTCCTTATTTTTAATTAGGACAAAATTAACACACATGCACGTACACACACATACTCACACTTTAGCAGGCATGCACATGTGATATACAGATTTCTTTTTCTTGGCTTAGAACATATAAAAAGAATTCTTGTATTGAATGTAAGGTCATCAGTTTTCATTCTCTATGTTGAGATTGCTCTGGAAAACAAAACAAAACAAACAAACCACGATGTTCTTAAAAATAGTATATCTATTCTCAGAGGCAAAGTACTCAGTAAAAAAACTTATCTTCAGCTATACATTTTAGCTAGTGTTTCCAGAAATTTGAAACTGAACCCCACTGGCTCAAAGAGAAGCTGAGTACCCACAAGAAAGGACCCTATGACACCATGGCAAGGGTATATGGTAATGACATGCACTCTTTTTCCCCAAAGACACCATGGCCATTTTTTCAGGTGAACAGCTGCTGGGAAATTGACATGTCTAAGTCATACCTGCTTCCTGGGGGCTACTTGCACCCAGGGACTGGTCCATAGGTGGCTAAAAAATCCCAGGTTTCTTGCCTTAGAGGTGGAGTGTACTGAGGCATTACAGTGCACTTGCTCCCTCTGCCCCTTCTAGAGTCCCTCCCTTTCACAGGCTCCTAAGAACACTTGCATTGAAAATCCTGCACACGTTCTCAGAGCCCGTTTCCCAGGAAACCTGACCCCATAGAAGCACACCATTCTATAATCATTTAATGATTCTCCCTTGGACCAATAAAGATTAGGAGTTATAGTTTTATTTTCTCAGCAACTGGTAATTTGAATGAAATTGTTTAAGGATATTTGTTCATCATGCTGTTTGACTCAGAGGAGTAACTGTGGGGTCTATCTCAATAATAAGCTTGAAATCATTAAACACCCTGCCTCACCTTCTGATTTCTTCACAATCGGTATCTAACCATCCTTGAGATAGAGCTCTGTCTAACAGGAGCAAACACAACCTTGGTTTACTTACTGCTGATTTACTTACTGAATAGAAGGAGGTCTGAGGCAGGAATAAAGGGAGAAATAATGAAAACAACTTCCCTCTCTCCTTCACAGAAGATGACAGACTATCTTCTGCTGCTTGAGTTAAACATTGGCCCACTGTGGGTACAAACACACTGGGTCCCCTTCTGTGGGCAGAAAGAATGGAATGGGGCTGGCTCTTGGTTGTGGGGATATGTTGTTTTTCCCAAGGTGGGGGATGGGATTGTGATACTTAATATTTTCTTTAGGCGTTTAAGCAGTGTTCCACATTTGGCATTTCCTAGAGTTCCCAACTACTTACTTGTGTGTTAAATTTCCATTGGACACTTAAAACTGGCTATCATGCAGATATTCCAAACTCAGCATGTTTGCAAATAAACTCAAGCCTTTTGCTGCTGATTGCCATCTTTGTTTATCTTGTATTCTTATCTTAAAAAAAAATTAGTTAACAAATTTTAAGATTACTTATTTGAAAGAGAGATAGTGAAAGAGAGCATGAGCAGGGGACAGGAGCCAAAGAGGGGAGAAGCAGGCTCCCATTGAGCAGGGAACCCAATGCGGACTCCATCCCAGGACCCTGGGATCATGACCTGAGCTGAAGGCAGATGCTTAACGGACTGAGCCACCCAAGCATCCTATCCTTTTTATTGTTGTTGTTGTTTGTTTGTTTAAGATCCTATATTTCTTTCCACACTACCCAGGGAGGGGTCAATACAATGTTGTTTTGTGTTCCCATCATAACTTAAAGGGAAACTTTCACAGTGTCTGGAGCCCTTGATGTTCTGCAAATGAAGAAGGATATCCTCAAATTTCTTGCAGCAGGAACCCACTTAGGTGGCCCTAACCTTGACTTCTGAATGGAACAGTGTATCTACAAACGCAAAAGTGATGGTATCTACATCATAAATCTGAAGAGAACCTGGGAGAAGCTTCTGCTGGCAGCTTGGGTCATTATTGCCCTTGTAAACCCAGCTGATGTCAGTGTCATATCATCCAGGAATACTGGCCAGCAAACTGAGCTAAAGTTTGCTGCTGTTACTGGAGCCACTCCTATTGCTGGCCTCTTCACTCCTGGAACCTTCACGAACCAGATCCAAGCAGCCTTCTGGGAGCCCAGACTTCTGGTGGTTGCTGATCCCAGGGCTGACCACCAGCCTCTTACAGAGGCTTCTTATGTTAACCTGCCTACCATTTTTCTGTGTAACACAGACTCTCCTCTGCGCTATGCGGACGTCGCCATCCCTTGCAATAACAAGGGAGCTCACTCAGCGGGTCTGAGGTGGTGGATGCTGGCCAGGGAAGTCCTGTGCATGCATGATACTATTTCCCATGAACATCCATGGGAGGTCGTGCCTGTTCTCTACTTCTACAGAGATCCTGAAGAGATTGAAAAGGAAGAGCAGGCTGCTGCTTAAAAGGCTGTGACCAAGGAGGAATTTCAGGATGAATGGACTACTCCAGCTCCCAAGTTTACCGCTACTCAACCTGAATTCACAGAATGGTCTGAAGGCGTTCAGGTGCCCCCTCGCCCCGTGCCTATTTAGCAGTTCTCTACTGAAGACTAGAAGGCTCAGCTGGCCATTGAAGACTGGTCTGCAGCTCCCACTGCTTAGGCCACTGAATGGGTAGATAAATCATTGAATGGTATTAGCAGCTCTTGCACAAAAGCAAACAAAATAGAAATAAGGTTGATAGAAAAATAAACAGTAATTAAAAAAAAAGGAAGAAAAAAGAAAAAAATTATTTTTAAGTAATTTCCGTACCAGTGTGGGTTTTGAACTCACAACCCTAAGATCAAGGGTCATGCTCTATCAGTTGAGCCATCCAGGGGCCCCTTGTGTTCTCTTTCTGGGTTGCTAGTGCCTATACTCATCCTGCCCCCCAAGTTGGAAATCTGGAACTTATTCTTGATCCTCTCCTCTCTCTATCCTTTTCCCAAATTCCATGTAATCAGTGGTCCAGTCTATTTACTCTCACTCCTCAATGTCTCTGAAATACATTGTTTCCAAGCTATCCTCAGAGCCATCATAAATTTTAGGACCTCATTCTTTCATGCTTTGACTGTTGAAAGAGCCTCTTGCTTGGTCAGTTTATCTATAGGGGCTTCCTTCTAACTCTTCTATCTGATTCTGTATTCCCTTGGTTTGGTATTGCGGGATAACATGGACCCTGAAGGCTGACTACTTACTCAAGTGATTTTCAAAATGCGATCCACAGAGACTGGAAGAAGTCTCCTTTCACTTTAGAATCAAGCTAGATTTTAAGCTTGAAGAAAGGTATCCTCTGCTTTGGAGAGTTTGGAAACTTGTGATGCAATACTATTTGTATTTCCCCAAACACCCCCAAGTTGCTTCACAAATATTTTCTTTTGTCCATTGGTTCTTTCTGTCTGGAGCAGTTTTCACTGCTTTTATAACTTGATATATTACTGATTATATTTCAAAATGAGGCTTGGAAGTCACCTTGTCTTTGAAGGCTTCCTGAACTCAGTGGTAGAGCTCATCAGAGGCCACCACAGCTTTATCTTCTACCATTTGGAATTGAGAAAATCCATGACTTTTCCAACTCTGCAAATCCATGACTTTTTAGATTCTATTTCCTTTTACTCCTACTTGAAAATTGGCCAATTCCTTTCTGAGTTGCTTTTTTTTTTTTTTTCTCGTAAAAATGTACTAACTGCAACCTATAACAACTATCATAGACTAGTTCCATTTTCTAACCTCTTCCATTTGAATTATAAGTTCATTAAGCATATGATCTGACTTCTGAGTTATGGCAAACAATGGTTTTATAAGATATTTTGCTACTGTATTATGTAGTTTGTGACCTTTTTGGCCTCCAATAATAATTTTCTCATAAGCATGCTGCCTGACACCTAAGTCTATACCACATATTATAAATTCTTCATGATGTCCCCAATTCTGATACTAATATTTTGTATGGTAGATTAGGTTTTGCTATGGTAATAACTCCAGAAAGTCATGGTTTAAAGAAGCAGATTTTTCTTTTCTTTTTCTTCATGGGACATGTCTATAAGTGGTTGAGTCTCTATATTGTCACTTCTTTCTCCAGACCAACAGGAATGTGCCATCTGCAGTGTGGATGGTTTCTGTGGCAGGGTGCAAGAGTCCATGGTAAATCTTAGTCCTTAAATCTTCTGCCCGGCAATGACACACATAACTTCTGCTCACACTTTTGTGGTCAAACATGTGATGTGTCCACATCTCATGAGTGGCAAGGTAGTGGAAATAAGGTCCTGTCTCTGGAATGGGGAATATACGATGTTCTGAACTCATGGCCACCATGGTACAGTTCACTGAACCTTGAAAATATGCAAGAATTTAGCAATTCATGTATTCTCTGCTTTTTAAAAAAAGTATTTGTTTTTAAATAATCTGTATATCCAATATGGGGCTTAAACTCACAATCATGAAATCAAGAGTTGCATGCTTTGTCAATTGAGCCAGCCAGGCACCCGTTGTATATTTTCTTTTCAGAAGACCTTTAATTGTTAGACTATTCTTTATTCACTTTAAATTATGATTTGGAACTCATTTACCTGTTTCTAGTTTGTCTAGCTTTACCATTAGCCCTTTAACAAACATGCTTATGCATATTTTTCTGTCAACATTAAGAAGTAATGAGAGCTCCCATACATTGCCAGAGGGAATGTTTAGCTGTTTAGAAAGCGGTTTGGGAGTTCCTAAAAGTGATAAATAGAGTTTCCACATGACCCAGCAATTACACTTAAAGGTAATTGACTAAGATTTGAATACATGTGTCCACATAAAAATGTGCATACAAATATTCAGGGAAGCATTATTCATAATGTCCCCAAAGTGGAAACAACCTGAAAGTCCATGAAGAGATGGAAGAATAAACAAAATGTGGTCTGTCCATATGATGGATTATTAATTCAGCCTTAGAAAGAAATGAAATACTGATACATGTTACAATATGCTGAACTTCAAAACATTAACCTGAAATAATGAACATACTGAGCATAATGAAATAACCAGTCATGATGGACCATATTTTATATGATTCCATTTATATTAAATGTTTAGAATAGGCAAATATATGCAGACAAAAAGTAGATTAGTGGTTGAGAAGGGCTTGGGGAGATGTAGGTAGGGAGAGTGATTGTAAGTGTGTATGGTATTTCTTTATGCACCAATGAAAATGTTCTGGGATTAGATAGTGGTGGTTACACATCTCTGTAAATATAATAAAAACCATTGGATTGTATGCTTTGTTTATTTATTTTTAATTAATTAATTTTTTAAAAGTAGGCTCCTTGCCTAACGTGGGGCTTGAACTTATAACCCTGAGATCAAGAGCTCTATGTTCTATGGACTGAGACAGCCAGGCATCCCTTGATTACAAACTTTATGGTATGTGAATTATATCTCAATAAAGCCATTATTTAGAGAAAAAGGTAATCTGGTGTGTAGTCTTCATATCGTGAGCAAGATGAGACTGTTAATGCACTTCCAGGCACCCCTGTCCCCATCCTTGGGTTTATTTAAGGGCCTTTTATTTAAGGGCCTTTTATTTAAGGGACTTTTTACTTCTACTGGTCCTGACCTACATTATCCTTCTAAATTCATAGGTCTGCAATGGGAATAATGGGGCATCTAACATACAGGTGTAGGATTTTAAATCTTCTCCATAACCAGTGATACCCACTTTCAAGATACTGTTTGCGAGAACATATTGAGAAACCAAAGCAAGAATGACAATTGTAGAATCATTTCTGTGGACGTATTCCTTAAAGCCAGGATTCATCTGAGCAAATGCCAAATGCTAACTCTGTAGTTGTGTACACATATTACAAAAGAGGAAAAACATCCTCTGTGATTCTAAACAGAGTAGAGGGGAAATATGGAGAGGAGAATATGTTGTTTGAAAAATCATATTTCAGCTTACCATTGCTTTCATTTGTTTTCAGTCATAGTATTCATTTAGATGTCCTAGATAAATCAAAGGAGGGCATGGGTTATTTCTGTTTGTCCAAAGGGCTCATGGGTCAAACTATTTTACAATTGCATTTGGTCTATTGTGTGTGTACCTACAAATGTGTTTAACGTATAAATGTTCTGCTCTCTGGCTAGATCACATCTCCAGTGCACAGGAGGTCATGTCTTCCATGTCTTCCACAGGGGGTCCTGGAAAGCATGGTATATATTCATGACACAGCCTTGGCTTCTTTGATTGTAAATGCTGGATAATGGCTATCTCTCTTACAATCACAAGCAATACGGGTGAATTTAAATAAGAATATTCAAGAGGATGTGAACAAAATCCATGAGATTAGTCCCGAGTTTTTCAGTGGTGAATCTTCACTGAGAAGAAATAAGTGAGGAGGAGAGATTTAGGATTTGGTTGTGGGGACTCCTGCTGAAAGCCATTCAATGCACACTTCACCCGCAGGTGTGGCAAGGCACACAAGTTTATGGAGGAACAGCAAGCATGGAACAAGCAGGTGTCCAGATCTACAATGAATGGTAGTATCTCCATACCCCTCATGGGTTAGCTTGCTGAGTAACATGAACTCAGCCCTCAGCGGCAGAGACAGCCACAACCATTGTGGCCACGCGGTCCTGAACTATGTGGGTGTTGCTCCCTGTCCTGGGATTCTCCTCACTTCCCAGTTTTGAGGAAAGCTTGTGGCTGAGCCCACCGCAACCAGTTCAAGTAAAGGCTCAGGATGACAAGGATCAAGGTGAATTTGGGCCTGTGTTAAGAGCTTTCTTGCAGGTCTGTTCATTGACTATGTGAATAAGTAAACCTTGAAAGTTTATATTGTCATAAAAATATGACACCTGCTACATTTGAATTTCAGATAAGTGATAAATAATGTTTTGGTCTAAGTATATCCCATATACTTCATATTTAGCTGAGTGTCCTATATTTTATCTGGCAACCCTAATTGGCTGGTATTTCAATCTCAGAGATAGCATGCAATCATAGAGTTAAGTGGAACTTTTAAGCTTTACTTATTTACTGCATTACATTAGTTAAAACATATCTGAACTGCTCTTATCAAGATTAGATCCTACCTCTCTTAAAGAACTCCTTTACTTCAAGGAAATTCTAGCATCTATTCTAAATCCACTCTTGAGGTATCTTTAATCCATGTGCCTGTGTGGTGAATATGTGTATGTGCAAGTGTATGTGTATGCCTGTGTGTGCTCATGCACATGTGTGCATATGCACCCTAGGGCATGTGTGTGTGTATGTTTGATCACATCTGTGTGGCTGGTCTTTGCATCCCTCTGTAGAATAAAGAAGCATATGCCTGCAGACCTGGATTAGGCCCTATGTCAGACTTGACTTCTGTCATTTGTGAGCTCTGGAATTACCGGTGAGTCATAAGGCCCAGCAGAATAGGACACTTTGTAACAGTTATAGAGAATAGAAGATGATCTTAACAAAGACCTATTTATTCCAAACTCTCAGGCAAGATCTCTTCAAAAAGAAAAATGAAAGGCAGGATGAATAAAATATGCCAAATGATACTTTTAAAGGCAGAATCATGTTTCTCGCACCTTAGCATATAATCTACCGAACTGAGATGTCAGTCATTATAAATGCATGTGATCACTTTTTTTCTTTTTGAGGTGTATGAACCTTGGAAAATGAAAAATGAAAGAAGCACTCAACAACTCATGCCAGGAGTCTGTTTATAGAGAAAATTTTTTACGTGTTGGAAGTATAGCTACCAGCAAATGTGATAGGTTATTCCTACATATGGAGAAAGAAATGTGTATTTTGACCTTCAAAGGACAAAAAGGCACTTTGTGGCCTTATCCAATTTCATTGCAGACATCTATGTAAATTATGCAACTTGCTCCTGAGAACAGCAGGGTGGTCTCTTGGTACCTTTTCCCCTTGATTTAGTTTGAAGATTAAGATGTTGATGCAGTTGAATGGAACCAACTTTTTTTTTTATTATTATCTGTTTCAAATTTTTATCAATGTAAATTGTTTTCCCCAAAGAAGGGAAAAAGAGTGATATAAATCCTTGGCTGGTTGCCATCAACTCTGCAGCTATTTCTGTGACTTTCAGTGCAGTGTGAGGTATGCATGTTTACGTATGCATGTGTCTCCTTTTCCCTACCATTTCTGGTTAAGTTGCATTTAAAATAAGAGGACCTTTTTGTTGTTGTTGTTAAATCCAAGATTATGTTTCTGCCTTGAATCTATGCAGAAGCAATTCTTCATTCTTCCTGCATAGACTCTGGCTTCAGTGATTGATCTCCTCCAGGATAGCCCTGTCTGGCATTCTGAAGCCCCTTTCCTAAGCTGGACACCATGGCTCAAATGCCAGCACACTCAAAAGGAAGAGGGTGTATGACTGTGTTAAATAGCAAAAAATCAACTAAGAAAATTTAAAGATCTAATTGGTTTTTATTCCACAATTCATGAATTGGGCAGTATCCCATATAGCAATAGAAGGGGGTTCTGAAGGGCTGTACCAGTGGCAGGTTTCTTAAAGGCAGAAAGGTAGTTGGAAAAAGAAATTATTGGTGAAGAATGAATTGTCTCAGGCAAGATCACCCTCGTAAGGGAAATGGAAGGGGTCCACTGAGCAGGTTATTTCACTAGTGCTAACCATGTAATTCCACGTTGACTGGCTAAAAGTGGCGTTCCTGGGGAGCTGAAACTGTAGTTAGGTTAGGTATAAGTCTTGGTTTGCTGATGTGAAGCTTATCATAACTGACACCATTATTGGCCCATGTTCTATTTTTTAACAGTTATCCCCCAAACCTCTTTTTTCCTGGTATTCAATAATCTTTTATTTTACAGACATTTGCTCAAGACCAGATATCCGCTAAGCTCTGGGTTATAATAGTGAGAGGATCAAAGACTTGACCCTGCCCTCATCGAACTTACAGTCACGCAGAAATAGACATGAATTCAATAATTGCACAAATAGTTTTTGCTCTGTAGCAGATGGACCTCACTTAGAGGTGCATGACAAACATATTAGGGAGCTCAGAGACAGCTTCCCTGAGAAATGTATAATTAGCTGGATTGTGAAGGAGGATGATTTAGCTTGACAAAGGCAGGTGGGGGTGGGACAATATTACAGACTATTTCACAGAATATGCATAGAACACCTACTAGGAGAGAACAATGTGTTGTTCAAGAAATTGAAGGAAACACAGCATACCACAGCAAAGAATGAGAGGAGCCTGGGGCAAGTTGAGGCTGGAGCCTTTGGCTGTGGCCAGATTATGTAGGATTCTGGGACACATGAAGGATTTTGGTCTGGGGTGAGGATTGATTTGTGGGCCGTTTGCTTTTGAAAGCCACTTTGGGTGGATTACTGTACCCTTCTAGCTGTCTATTTATCTTGGTCACATACAGCATCACAATTGACAGCCTGGTATGATGTGCCCTTCATCTGTGGTGATAATTCAAATTTCACAATCACCAAAGTGAAGTCAAGAGAAGGCACAGGGAGACCCGTCAGAAAGATGTTTTCTGATAAAAGAGGATAATGACTTCACTTTTCCAGCAAGCTTCGTTTTTTTCCCCTGTAATTAAATTCCTGTCTGGTATAACTTCCCTTCATCTTAAATAAGTCCGTTTAAGAATTCTTGATGTTAGCAAAATATATGTTTATAAAAAATAAAAAATTAAAAAAAAACCCCGAATTCTTGATGTTAGCAACAACTTCGCTGCACTTTTGTTTGTTCAAAAATGTCTCCTCCCTTTAAAAAAAAACAAACAAACCAGAACTTGACTGTTTTTTCTTTCAGCACTATAAAGATATCATTACATTGTCTTCTGGGTCATATTTTTTTCTGATGAGATGTCAGTGATAATTCTTAGTGTTCATCCTCTGCAGGTGGTGCATCTTTAATTTCTTTGTTTCTTAAATTGCACATATGAGTGAATCAGGGTATTTGTCTTTCACTTATTTCACTTAGCATTATACTCTGTAAATCCATCTGTGTTGTTGCAAATGGCAAGATTTCATTCTTTTTTATGGCTGACTAATATTCCACAACAATAATGTTTCACATCTTCTTTATCTATTCCTCTATGCAGGGGCCTTAGGTTGCTTCCATATCTTGGCTATTACAAATAATGATTCAATATACATGGGTGCATGTATCTTCTAAAATTCATGTTTTTGTCCCCTTTGGATCAATACTAAGTAGTGAAATTACTGGATCATATGTTAGTTCTATTTTTAATTCTTTGAGAAACTTCCATACTGTTATCCGCAGTGATTGCACCAATTTACATTCCTACCAACAATGCACAAATGTTTCTTTTTCTTCCACATCCTTGACAATATTTGGAATTTCTTTGTTTTTGATTCTGACAGGTATGAGGTGATATCTCACTGTGATTGTGATTTGCCTTTCCCTGATGATTAGTGTGATGTTGAACATCTTTTTTATTTTTTATTTTTTTTTGTGCCTGTAGGCCCCTGTATGTCTTCTTTGGAAAAATGTCTATTCATGCTCTTCACTTACTGTTTAGTTGAATTATTTGTTTTTGTGTGTGTATGGTGTTATGTAAGATATTTACCCATTTTGGATATTAATCCCTTATTGGATACATCATTTGTAAATATGTTCTCCCATTCAGTAGCTTGTCTTTTTGTTCTGTTGATGGTTTCCTTCCTTTTTATTTTGAAGTAGTCTCAATAGTTAGCTTTTGTTTTTGTTTCCTTTGCCTCAGGATAGGTATCTAGAAAAATGTTGCTATGGTCAATGTCAGAGAAATTACTACTTGTGTTATTTTCTGAGATTTTTGTGGTTTCAGTTACCACATTTAGGACTTTAATCCACTTTGAGACTATTTTTGTGTATGATATAAGAAAGTGGTCAATTTCATTCTTTTGCATGTTGCTGTCTCATTATCCCAACATCATTTGTTGAAGAGACTTTTCCCCCCATTGTATATTCTTGTACACTTTGTCATAGATTAATTGACCGTAAAAGCGTGAATTTATTTCTGGACTCTCTATTCTGTTCCACCAATCTATGTGTCTATTTTTGTATCAGTACCATACTGTTTTGATTCAGTATTTTTTTTTTTGCATGCTTTAGTTAGAATAGCTTATATTAAGTTGTCTTCAAGTTCACTAAAATTTTCTTATGTGGTGTTCCATCTTCTTTTAAGCCCAGATGGTTAATTTTCATTTCAGACATTGAATTTTCAGTTCTATAGTTTCCAACTTCAGTTTTATAAATTTCCAATTTTTACTTTCTATTTCTCCTCTGAGATATCCCATCTGTTTACTTATTCTGTCCACCTTTCCCTCTAAACTCTTGAGTATATTTTTAACATGTGTTTGAAGATCTTTATTTGCAAAACTCATTATATATCATCTCTGGGTATATTTATATTGACTACTTTCCCACACTCCTGTTTTGGATTATATTTTCCTGCTTTCTCGTATATCTAGGAATTTTTTATTATATGCTGGATTTTGTGTATAATCCATTATGGGTATCAATTATTTGGATTTATTTTAAGGGTATTGACTTTTGTTCTGATAGGGAGTTAATTTAGTAACAGTTAAGCTTCAGTCATTAAGGACTGGCTTCAAGCTTTAATGGGTAGGTATCACTTACAAGCAGGCCCGGAATAGCAGGGTTAGATCCATGTTTCTCATCAGTGGCACTATTGAATTTTAGACTAGATTATTCTTTGCCAAGGTAGGGTGGGGTATATTTTGTGTATTATAGTATGCTTAACAACATCCTTAATCTTTATGCACTAGATACAAATAATCTCCTCATAGTTTTGACAAGCAAAAATATCTGTCAACATTGCTATATGTCTCCTGGGGAATAAAACTGAGAACTAATAAAGTTGAGAGCCATTAGGTTAGAATAAGGCTATACCATATTGGCCACTATCCCTTGGTAAACTTTATGGGATCTCAATGGAATGTATGGTATGTGTAGCAGAGTCTCACTGCTCTGGATATTTGGAATTTTGAAGTCTCCACTCAGCTCACAACCCCTAGCAGCTGTTCTTTGAGAGGCCTTATGGAACCTTATTATATGCACGAGTAGCTTAAAATTTGGCCAAAAATGCAAGGGAGTCTTCATGCAGATATATAGAGCTTTCTCTCTGTGACGTCTCTTTGCCCCTATATCCTGTCTGCAAATTCCATCCTCTTTAGTGGCTCAGAACTTTTCTCTTTGGGCTCTCTTCTCTTAGAAATTTGGTAAGTGCTTCCAGGCAGAAAGTTGAGATAAAGTTCACCATGTGGATTTTCCTACTCTTCAGGATCACAGCCCTGTGCTGCCTGCTTCTCAGTGCCCCAAAACAGCAGCTTCACATATTTTGTCTATTTTTATAATTGTTTACAGTGGGAGATATTCTGTCATGGGCAGTTACTTGGTTATCTCTTCACTACAATGCCGTATTTATCAACTGATTATTAATTATTTAAGTGGGCACAATTACTATCATGCATGAATAGAAAAAGATGTGACCAGTACAAAACAAAACAACACTTAACAAAAAAATCCAATGTTTTTTATGTATGGGATACTTCCAATGAACAACTTTGACATTTAAACCTTTTTATTTTAGATTTTGACTAATCCAGGAACTGGAAAGCATGGCACTATAACAATATGATTGTTATTTGTATGCCCTGAAATTAACATGTCTATTCAGTTACTTATCAGATGCTCATCACTGTAAGGAAACAACTCATCAGATAACCCAAACTTCTTTAAATGAAGAAATTGAAGCCCAATGAGGGCAAATGATTTGTCCTGCACCACACAGATAGATAGTAAATCTTAGAGTTGAATCTTGAAGCAGGTTTCTTTCTCATCTCAGCTTACCACAGTCAGACTCTGGACCTCTGGCTCTTCCTTTCCTTACTCACAAATGCACTCGGGATATAAAAAGCTAGGTGTATCCTCTTGTGACCTATCTGTCATAGCCACTAACTAGGAAACAAACGGGTAAGCCCTGATGTGCTGCTGAGCCAACTGCTCCATCCCAGGGAATCCCAAGGGCCCTAGACAAATTGAAAGCATAGCTCCTGGCTGGGTTTGCCAACACTGTTGCAGAACAAACTTGAGTAAACTCATCACAAGAGAAGCCAATAACTCAAGAGATAAGGGTTGGGAAAAGAGAAGGGAGAAATTCACACTGGGTGCCAGCAGCCAGGGAAGGTTTCAGGCCCAAGCCTTAACAACTAACTTCTCTGCCTGCAAGATGGACAGCTAGAGTATTAGAGGGAGAAGTCCAGGGGGTTATATGCAAAAGAGCAAGCAGAGAACACATGTCACCAGTGGGGGTCTGGATGTTCAACATGAGATCATGGTCGGGGAAGGGGGTGTGAAGGATAAAGTCTTTTAGGCATTCTATTGCTGTTACAGCTTTTCTGGTCTGGTTGTTGGAATGTTCCAGTCAGTGTAAAACATCAGTGTAAAAGTCAGTGCTTTAATAACAAATAAGAACAATGGATTTTAGTTGGAGCATGAGTTAAATGGTCTTGTCTACTTCCAATTTTAACTTTTGTGGTCTATCGTTGAGGAAAAGGGCCCACAAACACTCTGTTCACTTTTAGTTTCTTTCAGTAAACTTCCTTTAGCGAACAGATAAACTGATATAATGGAAAGAATTTTGGCTTGCAACATAAGAGATACGGAATCTATTCTTAGGGCGATCACTGACGGTTCCATGATCTGACAAATTGGATCTGACTGCTCCAAATTTCAGTTTCCTCACATCTAAATTAAGGAATGGGGTTGTATCATTTCTAATGCTCTTACAATTATAACATTCAATAGAATATTGGAGCATGGGATATACTTACCTCTGTGACGAAAGTCATAAATGCTGAAGGTAATTAGCATTGTGTTTCTTGTAGGGTTCCTGTTCCAATTTCAGTGTTGAAAATATGGGGAATTGAGCAGTTCTTGGACATCCAAAGGGGTGACTGAGAATTCAACTCAATTCTGATACTATCTGCCAAGAGAAAGCCTTGGATTCTATAGATTAAAAGGCTCAGTCCTACAAGACTGTCCCTCCAGCTCCCTCTTCAGATACTAGTCAAAAGTCCTAGACAGTTACCTGTGCTTTTTGACTGACCAGCTAAGATTGGAGGTTCCAACAACCTCCTCCTTTGGTTCAATTAGTTTGCTAGAATGGCTCACAGAACTCAGGGAAACACTTACCTTTGCCAGTTGATTAATTGATATGGTAAAGAATATGAATCAATAGCCAGATGAAGAGATAGAGGGTGAGGTCTTGAACAAAGGAACTTCTGTCCTTGTGGAGGTTGGGGCCTAGATTTGTGGCACATGGAAGCATTCTTGTTCCCCAAATGTGGAAGAACTCCAAAAAAAAAAAAAAAAAAAAAAAAAAAGACAAAAACCTATCCTCTTGGGTTTTTATGGAAACTTCATGACATAGCTATGATTGACTAAATCATTGGCCATTGATTGACTCAAATTCCAGACCCCTTTTCTCTTCCCTCCTCAGTGAGGGTAATGGGCAGTGGGACCGAAAACTCCAACACTCTAATCAAAAAGTTGGTCTTCCTGGCAAATGGCCTCTTATTTCTAGGTGGGGTCTAAAAGTCATGTCATTAAGATAACAAAAGACATTTTACCACTTTCAATACTTAGGAAAAACCCTGGGTTTTGGGAACCCAGTGAGCCAGGAACTGGGGATGAAGACCAGCTATATATGAGAAACATATTTTGATCATTTGAATGAGCAAATATATGTGTGTGTGTGTGTGTGTGTGTGTGTGTATAATTTGTTATAAATCATAATTCCTTAGTGTTTTATCCTTGTGTGTATTTGGGGAGAATAAGTAATATTGTGGACTTTTAGAATAGTTAGGGATGTGTCTAAGAAAGCTGACAACATGTAATGTTTAACAAAACTATTAAGACAGTAAATCAACATGACTAAGAGACACTGTGCTATTTTCCCATTTAAAATCTAAGTTTTAAGTTTTTAACTGTAAGTGAACTGTATAATGGTAAATAGGGTTTAAAAATACAGTTAAAATCCTTTTAGTCATCTTACTTCTTCTTTTTTTTTTCTTTTTTTTTTATGCTGGGTTACCTTTGCCATAAAAATGGTAGATCATGTTGACAATACTGGTGAGTTTAGAAGTGTTATAAGTGAGGTTAGAGGGAGAAGCAGAAGCAGTGTGACTGGAATAGAACATTGAAAGATAAAATATAAAAGAAATGTTCCCTTTATATCTTGGTGTTTCATTTATGAGTTATTTCCCCAAGTACTTCCAGTAGATGTAACTCTGTAACTTTCATATGCAGCCTAGCAGTTAATATAAGCTTGTCTTCTTCAGTGTAAGGGATAGATTTATTGAGCTGATAATATTTGCTCACTCTTCTTTTCAGTGATGATTTATTTAAATTCTCCAACTAATTTAAATTTAATAAGAAAGGAACTTTGCACATTGCTTTATTGAAACTAGATTCATCATCTTTAAAAACACTGCAGCATTCAAGATTAGTGCAAAAGTGCCAATAACTGTTACTGGATTTAATTAAAAACAACAAATCATTTGGTCATTGGTAATGGATGTTCCACACAACCCATTGGATACATGGCTATTTGAAGAGCCAACATTTTAATCTTAAAACATCTGATTAGACAAGATCATCGAGCTGATGGATATTCGATAAAACAATGGGTTTCCTTTAATGTGGGGACCATAAGGGCTGGCCGGCAAGAGGAAAGATGGAGTTGGTTTATGTCCCCTTTAATATGCAGTGTTAGAGGAAAAAAAAAAACCAGGATACATTTTCTGGATGAAGGTCAATAACAGAGGGGGTTTCCTGGGGAAGCCATTTACTGCTAATTATAGAATGTGCCAACAGCTCTCGGTGGTGCTATCAAGTTTTTACTGAGCTCTTTCATTCAGGGCAAGCAATGGACTAAAAAATGTTGAGATTTATGTGTAGCTATTCATAGCATAACTATCATTCATCTCTTGCTTGGAAATTTCAGAAGCCACAGACTCTCATGCATTCTTTTCTTTCCCTTTTCTCTCTTCTCCCAGTTGACTTAAGGAGCAGCTTATGACCTGATTATCTCAAGAATTAGCAAGAGAAGGCCATGGTGAATGAGGGTGCTTGTTATCTACATACAATGGCCATAAAAGACACATTTTCTTTTGAAATAAATGAGATCTTTAGACTACTTGCATTAACAAGTATTTCTATAAATCTGCAAAAGAAAATTATATAATGTCCACAGAAGTGTTTTAGAAATAGTATATATGCATTATCTATCTATATGTACTATACACAAAGGTAGATTAATTATTTTACTTCAATTGGATCTTACAGAGATGTTTTGCTAATGAAGCTCAGGTAAACTAGCCAATGTGCACATGACTATTCTTTGTAGCAACCTTTGGCAAGCTCCATCTGAAGTATGTACTTGTGAGTAGATGTCTTAGAAGAACTAGTTTAGAGGCATACAGGTGATGCTTGTCTTGATTATCCCAAACACCATTTATCAGTGCCTACCTTTCATTTTACCTTCTTAACCTCAGATACTCTGTGTACCATGTTTTTTCCTGTTTCCTTCCTTCTGACAAAAGCTTAATTATGAATGTTTTAGTATCTGCTGACTTATAATCTCTCTTAGGGATATTCACTTTAAGACTAATATATAATTGTAGAATAAATGGTGCCATCTTTAAGACACTGGAGGTGTTTTCCTTCAACTATAGGTAAGGTATAAGGGTGAGAGGAATAGAGATCAGTTTCTCATGAACCAGAGAGTAACTTTCTCCTTCCGGTCAGTGTTGACTCCAAAGTCAGAATTCCTTTCTAAGACATAAACTGGAGTGCTTTGTACCTCAAGTGTTTGTTTTTATTTCTACAAAGATATATATATATTTTTGAGTGACCATCATTTACTTATAATGGCAAATGGCTGAAATGTGTGAATTTTGTTGACCCCACTATTCACGGTATGAGGGTGAAAATAAGCCACTTAATATTAGGATGCAAATGTCAATGTAAATCTGAAAGAAAAAATGGGGACTTGGCTTTTGCAGGAAGCTTTTTGTTAATGCTGAGAGTTTATAACAAAGTCACAGTTCTCTTTTTACTTGGGCTATATAATTAGAGGAAGTGAATTACGGCAGATTTCCTGAGCAGGACTAAAATTTATGATGGGGATTCAGAGGGCAGCATTGGAGATTCATGGGTTTCTAAATGTACAGACTGTATTCAGCATCTGATACTGGTCTAACAGTATTTTTTATTTTATCTTTTGTAGCTTATGGTCTGTAATTTTGTTTATACTTCCTGCCAAATGTAGCATTACAAGGGTTGAACATTACATGCTCAGTGATTGGAAAGGCCAAAGAGGATAGAACATGCACATGAACTCTTGATAACACTAGAATGAAAGAAATACAGGGGATCGGAACAATTACCTTCATTGGGAAAGAACGGGCAGGAGGAGAAATTGCTTCTTTTTCATCTGTGAGAGCTGGCAGTCTGGAAGGCCACATGTGAAGTGGCTCTGAGTGGGAAAGCAGAGGACAGTTGAAGCTCCTGAGTCTGGGTGGGAGCTGGCAAGGCTCCGGGCTGGAGGAGCCCATCTGCTTTCACTGAGAATCAGGCTCTTAGAGGTTGTTAGGCTTTGACACCCATCAGAATCCTTCACGTATAAAAGCTGAGGTGCTATGAAAATGGGCTCCCCTGCCTGGTGCCCTACTTTTTCTTCTTCTCCAAAATTGGGGGTGGGTATGGCCAGCTTAGAATGAGAACGTTCCACAGGTTTCATTCAATTGGTGAGATATGCTGCTGGCATGTGGGTGTGGAAAAAAGTCCTTGGAGGTCAAAAAGCCACCTCAGAATACCACAGGTTGTCAAAATTCATTGTGTTTGTGTGGTGGAGTGAAGGCTCTCACTCTGCCCTACGCTCCATGCCTGCTTTTCAGCACTGTGCCAAACTGTGCCCTTGGCTTCTGCCCTGGTTCACCAAGCCTGTAACTGGGAGCCCATGACTTCCACAGTGATTGTAGCAATATAGAGACAAATGTTACAGAGCATCTTAAGAATGAAAAGATTAAAATATATGTAAAAAAAAGTGAAAACGTAGAAAAATCTATCAAGGACCAGGATTGAACAGATGTTATTTTAAAAAGACACTTTGTTTTCTTTTGTAAAATTTTTATTAAAATTTTGCCTTATTTTCTTTTCCTCTTGTTCTTCCTCCTTCTTCCTTCTCTCTCTTCTCTCTTCCCCTCTCTCCCTCCTCCCATCTCCTGGAGATCAGAGTCACAGGTATTTAATTAGGAAATCTTTGAGAGAGAAGCTGAGCACATGGACCATGATCACAGGTTTACAAATGTCCAAATATTGAACTGAATTGTCATTTTCTGCCCCTACTCTCCTCCTTTCCTCCCCACCTTCTGTTTATTCACTCAACAATCACTTCCAGTGCATCTGTTATTGTCCTAGGTAAATATGGTGTGCTGGAATACAAGAGAGGGCTTACAAACAATGTTTCACCCCAATGGAACCTAAAGAATCCATGGATTCAGTCAGCCAGTATTTTCTGTCTACTATGCCAAAGTGCTGTGTGGAGATTAAAAAAGAAGAAGAAGAAGGAGAAGAACAAGAAGAACAAGAAGAAGAAGGAGGAGGAAGAGGAGGAGGAGGAGGAGGGGAAGAAGGAGAAGAAGAAAATGTACACAGTACCCTGAGGGATCTTTTCATTTGGAAAAAGACCTTCCTTCTTGTTTGCCTTCCAAACTTCTTGTGTTATTATTTTTTTGTGTTTTTCCTTTGCCCCCAATCAATGTACCAGCTTCTGTGCTGAGCTCAAGGTGATGAAGAATCCTCCAGTGACATCAAACTCTCATATCTCTGTTTAGCTCTAGGGGAAGATGCCAAGAGGTCATGGCAAAGGCTGAGACTAGACAAGGTATGGGTTAAGTTGGTTTCACAAGAATCCAAGCAGGGGGAGTAAAATAAGGATTGAGTTCATCTAAAACACATCTTTTCCTGGAGTTTTGCAAATACATCGAGCAGCATACTTACTCTTAATTGCTTTTCACGGACCTGCATCCCTGAAGTCCTATTGGACCCTAAAAATAGAAGCACTGAAATCACAAACAAGACTTTCTTCCAAACAACCCATTTGAAACCACATAGAAATATTCCATTAGGGCATATCTAGCCTGATTTCTTTTCATGAATGAGACAAAGAATTCAAAGTTATGTCTGCTAGAACAACCTTGTTTGAATGCACTGTCTCAGTGGAAATGACAGCTGTGGTATCTCAAGGTGTTGCTGGCTATTGTGCTTAGCAGACTTAATCGACTTGGGAAAGTCTCTCAACAGGAAGATGTCTGCCACAATTAGTGACTGAACATTAGGGAGCATTTACTCAGATTTTTCTGCTTTCAATGCACAAAAATAAAGCAATTGATTACTTTCCCTATGTAAGGGTATACTGCAAGGAGTCTCAGTCCTGTTTTGGTTTTTAAATGGATATAAAAGAGAGATCCAAAGTAATTAAGCTGTTATCAATGAAAGCATCATTTGTGACATGCAAAAATATGAATCCCTGTTTCAAACAAAGAAATAAGGAAGTACTTGATAAGTACAGCAAGGAAACTAGAAATCTGTCCAATTATTTTTGGACCTCTGAAGCAGTAACTGATGGACCAACTTATTCAAGCTCAAAGGAAGAGAAAGTAAAGATAAATGTTCTGAGAAGAACAAAACAAAACAAAAAACTTAATTTCAGATTTTTATTCCAATTGTGAGAAATCGTCTTTGTCAAGATTTGAGAGTTTTGGGGAAATATTAGATATTGGTTCTGCCATCTAATTTAGTCTATTTAAGTTTCCAAATTTAATTACAATTTATATTGGGACATTACCCTTAGATGTTTGTCACAAAGTTAGCTTTATCTGTAATTTCATCAACATATGGATTTGAGGGTTTTTTTTTTTTAACTCGAAATTGAAATAAAATGCAAAGGTAGGGATGGGGATGAAGGGGAAAATAGTACCTTATTTAGGATTGTTCAAATTGAAATTTATTTAATTTCAAATGGCCCATCGCTCTTCTGAAATGCATGTGATATTCAAGATGCTATTACATCATACCAAAACCAACACTTCTGCATCAAAATGTATTGCTACAATAATGCTGTGTAACAAATAACCACAAAAATCTTAGTAGTGAGTAGTAATATGTATCTGTACCGGCTGTGCCTGAGACTAGCTTTGCATGTTGGTGAGGTGGTTTTGTTGTCTTGGATGGGCTTATTAACCAATTGAGGAGACAGCTGATGATTGGTAAATCTAGGCTGGCTTTGGCTGGCCAACTGAGGTTACCAGGCTTATTCCACATGACCCTCATCCTCCATTGGACTAGACTGGGCATTTTTTTCAGGATAATGCTATTGGCAAAAGAGAGTGAGTGGAGACATGCAAAGAGTCTTGAGGCCTAGGATCAAAACTGGGGCATCACCACTTTCATTCTATTGACTAAGCACTTCTCAAGGCTAGTACAGATTCAAGGGACAAGGAATAGTTCTTACTTCATTAGTAAGAGGAGCTACAAAGTCACATGACAGAGCATGAATGAAAAGAGAAGTGAAGAGCCGTCATTAATGCAATTAATTGACACAGCCTGTTATTAAAGAGTTAGGGTCAGGGCTGTGATCTGAGGGTGGGCCATTGTGAGGCACTGGATGGAGCAAAATGGCAATGGAGGGAATGGAAGTCATTTGTCAGGGCCCCAAGATCAATGTGGGCTTCAAAATGACATGGTAGTTGTTTAGTATTAGAACAGTCTCCGCAATGATTCAGATCAATTTTGATATTGGGTGAAGGATAAACTCCTCAAAGATAAACTTTCCCTCAATATTTTTTGCATTTCAAGAGGAAAAAAAAAAACCCATAATGGTAGTTGTTTGCTGCCTTTATTGTTGTTGTTGTTGTTTTACATATTTTCATTTTGGTATTATGTTTAATGGTTTCAATACCTGAAAGTGGTCTGGGCCCTTCAGGCCCTCTAAATATGCCTGTTTAAGGCAGACATGTAGAAAACCAATGGATCCCACTGAAACAGCCTGTATTAAAGGGAAAACCTGTACAATAGCAAGCAGGATCATCACATGGCACAGACCACTGCCTTGGCAAGAATGGAACATGGGTTCAGGCATATTGGGAGCCAGGATAACATGATGACCAAATTTTCTTCTGGAGTCAGAATGCCTGCTTTGAATTCTGGCTCTAATAGTTATTAGCTGGGTGACCTTGGCTAAGTCACTGAACCTCTGTGCCTCAGTTTCCTTATCTTGCAAATAAACATAGCTTCTACCTTATAAGCTTGGTTGGAAATTAGTACAGTAATAATAGTAAAGCATTTAACTTAGACTTGGTACATAACAAGCAAGGCTTTCATTACTCAAGGAGGGCTGGTGGGGTCTCAGAGCAGTGGGTATAACTGACAGAAGCACTACACACGGTGTAGATGGGTGGAAGGCATGTTCTGACGAGAAGCAGAGGCAGTGAAGATAAACACTGCCAACCACTACTACCCAGGACCACCCCTGTTTGTACAGCCCACTGCTTCATGGCAAAATTGTGTCCTCTTTTTTTTTTTTTCTCCAGTAATTATTTTAAATTGAAAACCAGACCTTCCCATAAATAAGAGTTAAAGCAATCACAGAAACTATATTAAATAAAGAACAAATAACCAATTTGCAAGTATTCCTCAGATAGTAATTAGTTGCAACCATTTGCCATAATGTAAAATGTATTACTTTTCAAGAGCACCAAAATTAATTCTATTCTGAATTAGTTTCCATCTTAGGTTGTCAATTCACTTTTCTTCCTACAAATCTTTTGTGGCTAAAGATCTTTTAATGTTGTTAGGAAATAGTGGGATCACCATTCCATTATTCTTACATTAATAATCATAATTTTTAATTACTTAGGCTCTTTCCCCGAGGAAGAAACGATTGTTTTCAAATTATAAATGTCTACAATAGTCATCTCCCCCATGTACAAGTCAGTTATAAAGAAGCATTTCCCACTGAATTCGAGAATACAACTTTGTCCCCAGGGCAATAGCAGAGATGAACTGTGATGAGAGCCAAAGAAGTTTTAGAAAACTGTGTTTAAAGGTTAAGCAAGATGAGATGGCTTTTTGTTTTTGAAATTTGGTAATATTAGGTAAGGCAAGTGGGAAGTGATTCCTTCTCTCTTTTGCCACCGTCAGGCACATTTGGGTTTGTGGAGAAATGTTTCAACTGTATTAATCATGTTTGTAGCTTCTATAAACTCAATGCTTCAACATCTGCTCCCCTGAAGATGCCAGGAGTGCCTTGTTCCTTTGCCTTGGCCTTCCGCCTCCCTCAGCACCCCTCACTCTTGTCTTTGGGAGGATTCTTCCTCCTAGGGTTCACTTTTCAAAAGCAAACCAACTAATTGGGAGTTCACGTGCTCACTACCACCTTCTTGGGCTGTCACACTCCAGGCCACTATCTCTATGTCTTAATTACTCCAGGACTTGGCACAGAACAACTAGGGACAGCCACTATGCCCCAAAGCTCATGCAATTATTCAAACTAGCCAATTCTGCCTTACCTGTTTCTTCACATGGAAATCATAAAATCTTTTGCCTATGTTTTCCCCCTGCTCCTTCTGCCTCTTGACCAAACCTGGTATTTCCTTTTGTGGCCTCTATGACAAGGTTGTTTCTCTGGATCTTGAGTTTAATAACAATCTTTTTAATGGCAGTTGTCTTCTAATCTGCTGGGCTTGCCATATCTAAATAATAAGAAAACTAAATTAAAACAAAACAAAAGAGCTAAGTCTGACAGAATCAGCTCATGGCGGTGTTTGTGTGTGCTCTGGAAGCTAAGGGAGAAGTCAAAGTGACCTGTTTTGTGGATTATCCACAGGCCACATTATAAATTCTGGAAATTGCCCTAAAACAACAGAAGATGGAAGAAGTGACAAAATCTGTGTATTCTCTGGGAAGGTAGTGGTAGGTGCCTAAGACTCCACATCTATCAAGACATTTATTTGATTATATGTTTTCCTGACATCCAAGCTTACATTTTATAGATTAGCTATGTTTATATTATTTACGGACATCTGGTATCACTTCTAGCACATAAAGAGCTTGGATGTCATCACTCTCATCCACACAAAAAGAAAGAAAGCTAAAGAAACTGAAATCAATGACTTTTCTTAGACCCATCAGAGGGTTGAGATCACAGGGCAAACTACCATCTCCAAACCGGAAAGATGAATGGTTACAGAGGATTGCAGCTGAGCTCAGCTAATCTGGAGCAGAAGCCACTAGAGCCAGTAACTAGTAGAAATTAACAAATTGTTAAAGGATGAGTGTAGACCAGGTTGAGAATTAAAAACTCGTGGGAGAAGTAATCTTTGGGGACCCCCACAGTTTCATCAATTTTGCCTACAGGAGCCTCAGCAGATTTTCACAGTACAAATCAGAGAAAAATGCCCTCATACTTCAGGCAAAGACAGGGGAAAAGTAGCCGTTTGAAATAATCCAGAGCATTCTCCACAGCAAAGGACAGCTCTCAAGGGAACTACTCTTCCAGAGCCTTATCTAATCTGGGGGAAGGAGATTTAGGCAAGAAGCTTATGGTCTTCCTGTCTCACCTTAGGGAAGGGGGAAAAAAAAAGGCTAAGAAATGTTTCTGGAGGTCAGAGCCCAGGGACTCAGGACCACTAAAAACATGAAATTCCACCATAGATTGCAGAATGCTTTTTCTAACCCACACCTTACCACCACACCACATCAGCAGGGCTCCAGGATAAAAACAGTGAATCACAACTGAGGGCCCTGCAAGACAAAACTAAGAAAGAATTCACGAGGAAACCAAAAACAAGATGAAAAACCAATAAACAAGCAAACACAAGATAACTAAGGGAAACTAAAACTTCTGGCATCTTCAGCTACAACAAACCTTAACCCACCCAATTCCTAAACAGATTAATTTAGAACTTCTCGATGTGTTGGAGGCCACAGCACGGTTGGAGTCCAGGACCAAACCAGGCCCTGACTTGTGTCTCCTTTAAAGTCCAGACGCCTTGACAAGAGGTTAAGGACGGAAAAGTTGAGTAACACTGAGAAAGGGTCTGTGCTATGTGTTGTGCGCTCGTCTACGTGACTTCCCACACGCTCTCCCTAGAGAAGGGAACAGTGTGGTCAGGGTCATGAATTCTTAGTTGGTCCTTGTTGTTCCTGTACTTTCCATAACCCACTCCCTGGTTGATTGTCTTGCATCAATAGTAGCTAATGGCATTAGCCGTGACTACCTGGCATCATGAGATTTGTTTGTAGTTAATGTAAACTTGTTATAGGAACTTGCGGTCATCTGAGTAGATACTGATGTATTACTCCTATTGTGGTTTGCTTTATAAATGCTTGTAAGATGTGGAATAAAATCGGTATTGTTGGACATTATCCTCAGTGCTCCCCCTGCCCCCATCTCTTTGTCTCTTCATTTCTTTTCACCATCCTCTTACCATCACGTTCCTGGTCGATTTGTCGCGCCCGCTGCGACAACAATGAAACCGATTACCTCAGATCCTATTACCAGATACATTAAGTCCAGCTTTCGACAACAACAAAAACGACTATGAGGTATGCTAACAGTCAAGAGTAAACACAAAATGCTTTATGTCCAAAGACATAGAGCATTTAAGAAAATCAGATCATATATGACAGCGTTTGGGGGATTATCAGATAGTAAACTTAAAATAAATATGATTAACATATTAGGGGCATGAATTGGAAAAATATATAATATGTAAGAACAGATGGGTGATATAAGCAGAGAGATGGAAACTTTAAGAAAGATTCATAAAGGAAATATTGGAGATAAAAAAATACTGTGAAGAAATGAATAATTCTTTTGATGTGCTCATCAGTAGATTGCACAGAGCTGAGGAAAAATATTAGTGATCTTAAAGATGTGTTGATAGAAACTTCCCAAATTGAAATGAAAAGACAAAAAAGTAGAAAAATATGGAAGAATATTCAAGAACTGTGGGATGATTAAAAAAAAATAATGTATAGGTACTGAGAATACCAAAAGGAAAAGAAAGGAAGGAAGGAAGGGAAGAATAAATAAATAAGTAAATAATAAATAAATAAGTTTAAAGTAGCAATGTCTAAGAATTTTCCAAAATTAACAGATACCAAACCACAGATCCAGAAACTTCAGAGAACACACACAAACACACACACACACACACACACACACACACACATATATACTAATACAAATAGGTATATCATATTCAAACTGCAGAAAACGAAGAGCAAAGGGAAATCATGAAAGAAACCAGGTCAGAAGGGGAAAAATAAGACACGTTATCTGTAGACAAACAAGGATAAGAAATATACCCAAATTCTCATCAGAAACTTTGTAAGCAAGAAAAGACCAGAGTGAAATATTTAGTATCAATGTTTAGTATTGAAAGAAAACTCCCACCAACTTAGATTTCTATATGCAGAAAAAATATCCTTCAAAAAAGAAGGAGGAGTAAAAACTTTCCCAGACAAAAATTGAAGGAAATTCTTGTCAGTAGACCTGCCTGTTAAAAGAAACACTTCAAAGAGAAATAACAGGAAATGGTATAAGTTAATAACTTGGGTCCATAAAGAAGAACATCAAAGAATAAGTAGAGATAAAATAGGATACTTTATTTTTATTACTCACTTGACCTAAAATCTGTTTGTTCAAAGTAATAATAACAATATATCGGTGATTATAGGTTATGGATAAGTGAAATGAGTGTCAGTGATGTTAAGAAGTGTGAGGAGAGGGCTGGAACCACTCCCTTTTAGGTCTCTGTGCTACCCTGGAAACAGAGTAGTGTTGGAGAAAGTGAACTTAGATATGTTCTAAATACATATTTGCAGATTCAAAGGCAACCACTATAATTTTTAATAAGATATATATTTTAAGAAAGGAGATAAAATGAAATCATATAAAATGCCCAATTAAAACCAGAAAATTCAGAAAAAGAAAGAGCTTCAAAAATTTAGCAAATAAAAAAGAAAGAGCTTCAATAACACAGTAAATGCAAAAACAATTATAAACAGGATAGATATCAGTCTAAATATAGAAATAGTCATTTTAAATGCATATGAACTAGAGGTGTCTGCATGTCTCATTTAATTAAGTATCAGACTCTTGATCGCAGCTCAGGTCTTGATCTCAGGGTGGTGAGTTCAAGCCCTGTGTCGGGCTCCACTTGGGCATGGAAACTACTTAAAATAAATATATAAAACTAAATGTCTGTGAACTATTGTACTAATTAAAACACAGATACCATGAGAGTGAATAAAAAAGAAAAAGGCCTAACTGGACTTGTCTACAAGAAACCAACTTTAAATATAAAGCACAGATAGATTCAAAGTAAAAAGATGGAGAAAGACATGATGATAATGTCAAGGAAAAGAAAGCTGAGTAGTTTTTTAAATTCAGAAAAAGCAGACTGTAGAACAAGACAGAATGGCAAAGATAGAGGCATTGCATAATGGTAAAGGGATCAATTCTCCCAAAAGACATAACAATCCTTAACATGTAAGCACTTAAAACAGAGCATCAAAGTACTTGAAACAAAAACTAATAGAACTACAAGAAAAATAGACAAATCCATTATTATAGCTGGAGACATAAACACCCCTCTATTAATAATTGACAGAATCACTAGGTAGAAAATCAGCAAGCATATAGTTGAAATGAACAGTATCATCATTTAACCAGATTTAAATTGATATTTATATGATATTTTATCAAACAACAGAAGAATACATTTTCTCTTCAGATTCACATAGAATATTCACCAAGACAGACCACATTCTGGGTCATAAAATATGCCTTAATCAAATTTCAAAGACTAAAAATCATACAAAGTATGTTTTGAATCCACAATAAAATCAAACTAAAAATCAATGACAAAGGATAACTGGAAAATTCTGAAACGTCTGGAGATTTAACAAAATGTACCTGAATAAGATATGAGTCAATGAAGAAGATGGAGAGAATTTTCATCTTAAAAAACTAAGGAACCTGAGGAATAGAAACCTAAATCAAGTAGAAGAATAGAAATCATAAAAACAGGAAAACAAAAATTAAGGAAAAATCAACAAAAGTACAGCCTAATTCTTTAAAAAGATCAACAACATTGCTAAATCTCTAGCACAATAACTAAGGAAAAAGAAAAGACACAAATTACACAAATTACTCATATCAGAAGAGAAGAGATGATCAATACTGATTCCATGGACATTGACCCAAGTGAATTTAGTCAACTAACCTTTGACAAGGAGAAGAGCTAATTAAATGGAGAATAGATAGTCTTTTCAAAAAATGCTGCTGGAAGAATTGGATATCCATCTGCAAAAAAAATGTAGACAAAGACCTTATATCTTCTACAAAAATTAACTTAAATGGGTCACAGACCTAACTACAAAAATGCACAATTATAAAAGTTCTCGAATGTAACAAAAAATGTAGATGACCTTGGATTTGGAGATCTGTTTTTAGATACAACACAAAAAGCGCAGTCTGTGAATGAAAAAATAGAAAAATCAAACTATATTAAAATTAAAATCTTCTGCTCTGTGAAAGGCTCTATTAAGAGAATAAGATAAGCCATGAACTTGGAGAAATATTTCCAAAATACATATCTGATAAAGATCTGATATCTGAAATACACAAGACCACTTAAAACTCAGCACTTAGAATATCATATTAAAAATAGGCAAGAGACCTGAACAGATACCTCACCAAAGAAGCTGAATTATGAATGAGTTGAATTACGTTCCCTAAAATTTGTATGCTGAAGCTCTAAGAACCAGTACCTCAGTATGTAACCTAATTTGGAAATGAGGTCTTTAAAGAGGTAATTAAGCTAAAGCTTTTAGGTTGGACCCTAAACAAATTGACTGGTTTCCTCATAAAAAGAGGAGATTTGGACATAACATGCACATGCACAGAGAAAAGGCTGTGAAGATATAATGAGAAGGTGGCCTGTAAGCCAAGGAAAGTGGTCTCAGAGGAAATCAAACCCGCCAACACATTGATTTCAGACTTGCAGCCTCTAGAATTGTGAGAAAATAAATTTCTGTTGTGAAAGTCCACCAGTCTGTGGTATTCTGTTACAGCAGCTCTGGCAAAGTAATACAATATACAGATGGCAAGTAAGCATACGAAAAAATGTTCAACGTTGTATGTCATTAGGGAATTGTCAATTAAAACATTAGAAGATAGGTTAAAATTAAGGGATACCACTGTAAAATCATTAGAATGGTAAAAATCCAAAACATTGATAATATCTATTGTTGGCAAGGATGCAGAAAAACAATAACTGTCATGGCTAGTGGGAATGTAATGTGGTAAAACCACTCAGGAGGAAGTTTCTCACTAATCAAGACAATCGTATATGATACAGCAGTCATGCTCCTAAATACCTACTCAATTGAGTTGAAAACTTACGTCCACATAAAAACGTGCATACAAATTTTTATAGCAGCTTTACTCATAATTGCCCCAACCTGGAAGCAACTGAAATACTTATTTTTCAAATTAATTTTTATTTATTTTCCCAGCTTTATTGAGATATAATTGACATATAACATTTTGTAAGTTTAGGGTGTAGAATGTGTTGATTCGGTACATTTGCATTTTGCAAAATGACTTCCACCATATGATTACCTAACACCTTCACCATGTCACTTAGTTACCATTTATTTTTGTGGTGAGAAAATTTAAGAACTACTCTCAACAAATTTCAAGCATATAATATAGTATTATTATATAATATAATATTATTAACTATCGTCACTATTAGACCATACAATAGATCTTCAGAACTAATTCATTTTATAACTAGAAGTTTGTATTTCTGACTAACACCTTCCCATCACCCCACCTTTTTTCTCAGACACACACACATACACACATGCATGCACACAGAATTCCTAGTAACCACCACACTATACTCCGTGTAAGTGTGGCTTTTTTTTTTTTTTTTAAAGATTCCACATATATGTGACATTATGCAGCATTTGTCTTTTTCTGCATGACTTATTTCACAAATGCTGCATAATGCCTTCAAGCTTCATCCATGTTGCCATGAATGGCAAGATTTTTTATTTCTCTTTTCTGAATAATGTCCCATTGTATAGAAATGTCTTTTAATAGCTGAATGGATAAACAAACTATAGTATATTCATACAATGAAATATTTTTCAGTTCTAAGAAGAAACATGCTATCAAGCCACAAAAAGATATGGAGGAATCTTAAATGCATATTGCTAATGAAAAGCATATTGCTAATTGCCAGATTGGGAGAGGAGTGGGAATTAGATTAATTAATTAGGTGAATTAGAGATGATTTTTGGTGTTGTGAAACTATTTTGCATGGTGTAATGTTGGATACTTGACATTATGCATTTGTCAAAATCTATAAAACTTTATAGCACAAAGAGTGAATCTTATGTAAAACTATAGACTTTAGTTAATAGTAATACATTTTTGGTTCATTAACTGTAACAAATATACTACACTAATCCAAGACGTTAAGATAAGGGAAAACTTTGTTCATGACTGAGGGCATATTGAGAACATTCTATATAATTTGTTCAATTTCTCTGTAGCTAAAGCTGCCTCAAAAATGAAAATTGGTGTATGCATATATACACACACATACACATATATACATATACATATACACACACATATTAAGGTTGGTGGTATATATTCTATGGATTTCAAGAAACATATAATGACATGAATCCACCATTATAGTATATAGAATAATTTTGCAGCCTTAGAGCCTATTTAGCTTAAAACTCCACTTATTCATTGTTCTCTCCCCTTAAAATCCCTGGAAAACAATGATCTTTTTATTATCTCCAGATGTGTCTTCTTTTTCAGAAGGTTATATTGTAGAGGTCATAACCTTTGTAGCTTTTTCAGATTGGCCTATTTCACTTAGTAAAATCATTTAAGCTCCCCCTCACGTCTTTTTGTGGTTTCATAGCTAATTTCTTTTTAGCCCTGAATAATATTTTACTGTTTTAGATGTACCACAGTTTATTACCTCTCCATCTACAAAAGGACATATTGCTTCAAAGTTTTAGCAATTATGAATGAAGTTGTTCTAAACATTCATGTACTGGTTTTTGTGTGAACATAAGGTTCCAACTCATTTGGGTAAATACCAAGGAGTATGGTTGTTGGATCATATGAGAAGAGTATGTTTGGTTTTGAAGGAAGAAGCCAAACTTTCTTCCAAAGTAGTTATACCATTCTGCATTCTCACCAGTGATGAATGAGAGTTCTTGTGCTCCACATCTTTGCCAGCATTTGGTGTTGTCAATGTTCTGGATTTTATCCATTTTAATGGGGGTGTAATTTTATCTTGTTTTAATTTGAAATTCCATACTGACATATGATGTTGAGCATTTTTTCACATGCTTATTTGCCATATGTATATCTTCTTTGGTGTCTGTTCAGAAATTTTGCCCATTTTTTAATCAGGTTGTTCATTTTCTTATTATTGAGTTTTAAATTTGGAATAACAGTCCTTTATCAGATACGTGTTTTGCAAATATTTTCTCACGGTCCCTGGATAGTCTTCCCATTCTCTTGTCAGTGTCTTTCACAGAGCAGAAGTTTTTAATTTTAATTAAGGCCAACTTTTGAATTCTTTCTTTTTTCATGGATTACACATTCGGTGTGATGCCTAAAAAGTTATCACCAAAGCTAAGTTCATCTAGATTTTCTCCTCCATTATATTTCAGCAGTTTTAGAGTTTTCCATTATTTTTTTAAGGTTTTTATACATTTATTGGAGAGAGAGAATGACGGAGATAGTGAGAGAGAGCACTAGCAGGGAGGAGAGGGAGAAGCTCTCTCCTTGTTGAGCAGGGAGCCTGACACGCGGTTCAATCCCAGGACCCTGGGATCATGACCTGAGCCAAAGACCAATGCTTAACACACTGAGCTACCCAGGTGACCCTTCCATTATGTTTAGATATGCGGTCCATTTTGAAATGATTTTTGTGGAGGATCAGTGCTCAGCAAGGGTATGTGTGAAAGAGTCATTCATATGCCTGAGATCCTAGGAGGACATACTTCAAAAGATTCAGAGAAATGTGGGACACAATCTCATGGCAGGAATCTGCCTAAGATGAGAAGCAATCCACACTTGAATTCTAATTCAAAAAGGAGGAGAAAATAGAAAGGTACCTAAGGAAAGAATTATTTGGTATTCTACAGTGAACTAAGTGTATTTTTATTAGTATTATTTTTTTAAACAAGTAATTTTCATGAACAAGTAACTGCCAGGCATATGGACCTTACAACTAAGCCTTTTGTAAAATATTTCCAAGTTTTCTGTTGATGGAGTTGAGAGCAAGGGCACTGGAAGCTGGTCTAAAGGACATATGTTAACCACTAGTCAGTAATGATTCCTCAGTGTCCTGGTTACTGGATTGGGATCTGCTTCAGGAGGTCACATTGAGGGTTTCAGAGCTTGATTGTTGGCCTTTACATTTTTAGAATAATTTAGAAACACTTACATTAAGTGCCTCAAATTTGTGAATGCTATGATGGAAAGAAGGTTCTGCTTCAGGAGATCAGATTATGGGCTGTCAAGTCTGGGACAGAGATAAACATGAGTGAACCAAAGGAAAAGATGGAGGAAGAAATGACTGCATTAACAGGGATTTGGTTTTGGAGGGGGGCTGTACCTGGTAGTGCCTGGGTATTATAGAGGGCACGTATTGCATGGAGCACTGGGTGTGGTGCATAAACAATGAATTTTGGAACACTGAAACAAAATAAAATAAAATTAAATTTAAAAAAATTAAAAAAGTAAAAAACAAATGACAGTCACATTTGAAAACAAAACAAAACAAAAAAAAAAATGAACTGTTTAAGATACCAGTTTCAAGAACAGTCAGATGCTGTGGATAAAAGGCCCCTAAAATCTGCTTTATTGGTTAGCTCCCCACATGCAGGGCTTGGCCTCAACTTTGTCAGAACCAACTGTGTAGAGACAGTCTGTACCACCAAAACCTAGACTCATCCAGTCATACACATAAAACTTTCCAGAAGTGAATGCAAAATGTTCAACATCCATTTCCCTATTTTAGATGAGGATTTTAACGTAAGGGCGGTGGGTGCTTTGTTTCTTTGGTTCCAAACTGCATTAGTACATCAATGGGCAGACTAAAAAATCTACTGGTATTCCCACCTAAACCCTTGAGAGTTTCTGTCCCGGTTCTTGACTTCTGTGTAAACAGACTTCATCTGTCTGAGAGCATGGTTTATAATCCATTTCCTCAATCCCTGGCTCTGTCTCCTGGCTAACACTCTTCAATGTGATGTTTCAGAAGTTGAGTGGTATTAGCCCTGAGATTTGGACAGGGCTCTTTTAAGTCCCTCTTTCTTTCCCAATTCTCTTTCTTAACTATGTTTCAGAGGACTAAGTCTCCCTATCCATGCAAGAAGTGATTTAGACAATGTCCGATTCTTGGCAAGCACCTGGGAAGCCACATTGTAGAGAGGATTCAGGTAGTAGATGGCAGATACAGTAAGGGACCTGTAAGTCTTGCAACTCAGTGAGTCTGGATCTCTGTTAACAAGCGATCTGAAAAGAGAAAGCCATTAGATCTACTACCAATTTTCAAGGAATACAGACATTAGACATAGATGAATAATTAATGACCCTATAAAGAAGCCATTTCTCCAATCTAGAATTGGGTCAGAGGGTATAATCCAGAGAGCAGGTTTCACCCACAGATCCAAGGCATAGAGGAAAGGAGTTGGAGGACTTGTATGATAAAAGAAAGGTAAAAATCAGGAGCAAATATATATACTTATTTGGGTCCTGATTCAAAAGAAATCAACTGTGAAGTGACATCTTTGAGACAAATGGGAATTTAAATATGGACTGGGGATTTTAGGTGAAGTTAAGGATTTACTGTTAATTCTGTTAAGTGTGATTATGTCATGGTGGTAATAGTAAAAAAAAAAAATGTTATCAGTTAGAGACATATATTAAGTATTTATGGTGTTGATGTAAGAAGATGTTAGGGTTCTAAGCCCATGGCCAAGAAAGAATTCCTTAGATGACTTTGATGCAAAAATGTGGATCTATTAAACCATGAGGACCAGCCCCATAGGTAGAAAGAGCTGCACCAGGGTCACGAGGAGTGGCCCATTATATGCTTTCAAGTTGGGAAGGGGTTAGGCATAGTATAAGCCTCCCAGGTATTTTGGAAACAAAGTTTTCAGGATCTTGAGGGGGCTAGCTATTCTGAGAAAATGTTGTTTATTATTGTTTAATAAAACTCAGTCATGAGACACTCCAGATGTACATTGGTGGGTCATATGCTTGGGGGATGATGGCCAACAAATATCTGGGGGTGGTGGGGGTATAGATAAAGGAAGTTTCCAAAGAAATTTTTATATGTTAAAGTAGACTTTCAGGGTTCTGGGGGTTGGGCTATGATTGCATTTTGCCCTTAGCAAAGTATTAATATCAACATTGAGGCAGCTAAGTTCCTAGAGGAATGTCATTCTGCCTGTTTCAAGGACTTGTCAATGGGTTGTAGTAATTTTTCTTCTGCCTTTGTTTCCCATATCAGTGTGATATGACATATCTTTAAAATTATCTAACAAGAAATGTAGCACAAAATCAAGCAAACAAAAATGAGGGTAGGTGTGGTTAATGAAATAAGATTAACAAAATACTGGTAATTGTTGAAGCAGTAACATAGATATATGGGAAATTCCTTATACTGTTCTGTGCTTTGGCTTATTTGATATGTTTATAATAAAATTCTAAAAATCTGCCTAAAAAGAGAAAGAAAAGGATTGTCACTGAATTCTGTTCTATTAACAGACTTCTATGTCTTCAAATAATATTTAAATGCTGCTTGTATTTCTTATCTGTGGAATTGAATTCCTACACAATTTCATACTAAAATCAGGCCTGAGAGAACAAATGAAGAAACCAAGAAGGACTGACAGTTTGGAAAATTCTTTGATAGAAAGAGCCAAGAACTAGTATCTCCTCTGAGAATTAAAATGTTCTCTTTCTTTCCAAAGGCACAGAATTGGGTGAGGCTATTAATACACTACTGGGTTAAATTTAATTCACAGAGAAATAGGACATTCTAGAATATCCTCAAATAAAGACTGAAGGTCTTAATTGCAATAGCAACTAACAGCAAATCATAAGAAGCATATAGTCAAGAGGAAATCACAAACAGTTAAATGACTAGGAAAACACATTTGCTTAAATGGCAATGCAATTTGGAGTTGTGTCTTAAGTATTGTACTGTGAAATTTCAATTAGGAGCTAAGTGCTGTGAAATGGGCTGTGCTTAAGGACTTTGGCCAGCCATTAGGAATGCACTGCGATTTTCCAAATATGATACAGACAGACAGAAATCAGAATGAAAATTGGTATTTTCTTTGGAGTCTAATGTTTTTGTGCACCTTGAAGGTGTGTGTTTTCCATCAAGGGGGATAGGATTGATGTCCCTATTTGTAAATGCAATGTACAAAATGTACAAAATGTGTAAAGTGTCAGTCTAGGAGTAAAACACAAAGTAAGACAGTTCCTAGAGACTTGGTGCACTTGAGTTCCTTTAATGGAAAGAAAAGAAAGAGACTTCATTATGGTCCCTTCAGGCAGCTTTGTCATTTAAAACACAATCCCTGGAAGTGCACAGTTAAAGCATGTGGGTAAAGCCTGTTGTTTTACTATAGACTGCAGTAGTCCTAAGAGCAGCCGTTCTGGAACTGATTGTGATAAGACGTAGCACTGTTAAATGTGTCTTTGGCTCTGTCTCTTCTGGAGTACTGGAGGGGAGAGAATGGTTTTGTTTCAAAAATGTTCTTAGAGTTGGTGAATTTAGTCAAGATTATGGATCCATCTCTCTATTTTGGGATTCCAGATATGATTTTAGGACAGGATGTAACTTTGCCAGCTAATGTGGAGAACATCTTAGTCATCTTCTAGAAAAATCATGGAGGGATTGTCAAATACTGCCAAGACAATCTTCCATCGATATGCTTGAGCCCAGCATAAGTTTGCCCTCAGGATCCATGCAGACAAAAATGCAGCCATTATCTTTTGCCAGACATTAAAGAGAGAGTGTTGGTAAAATAAAGATTAACATATTTGCAATCTCATAAGGAAAGAACACCATGTTGAAGGGAATGTGGGATTTGGATTCCATCATTTAAGCTCAAATCCAATTTTGAGGCTCAAGAGCTGTACGACCTTATGCTGACTTAATTGTGTCTTGGTTGTTTGGACCACAGATTAGGTGGCTTAAGCAGACGTTTATTTTCCACAGTTCTGGAGGCCAGAAAGTCCAAGATCAAGGTGCTAGGTGATTACATTCCTGGTGAAGTTTCTCTTGCTGTATGTATTCATATGTATGTGTATTCATATTCATATCCTCATGTAGTGGAAATAGAAAGGGCTCTGGTCTCTTCCTCTGCTTATAAGGACTCAAATCTCATCATGGGGATTCCATCCGCATGACCTCATTACTTCTCAAAGGCTCTACCTCCAAATATTATCATATTGAGGGTTAGGGTTTCAACATATGATTTCTGAGTGGACACAGACTTTTAGTCCCTATCAGTCACTCTTAGTTTCAATTTTGCAATGGAAGAAATATGAACTACTTTATCACACTTGATGGAAATCAAATTCAGTAATAAATACTAGGTTCTTTCCAAGGGAATACTTAATAATAAAACATATTATTTAATCAGGGAACCACAATACCATGTACTACATGACTTAAATAGGTGCAATGAGAATGAAGATAGTAGCAATTTTCTGCTTCAGTTGGGACCAAGGCATGGACGAAGTGAGGCAGTGTGTGGCAGCTCCATAGGAGTTAATCTGAGGAAGTCAGCTCCCTCATCATGACTGTCAGTAAGTCACTCATAGAGCAGAGTGACTTAACTTCCTGGATCTGCAGCTTCCACATCCATAAGTCCTATACAAAATCATTAAGCTTAAAAAAAAATTTAATTAATATTTAATAGTAGTATATTAACATGAGTCATGTTTCAAAAATATGAAAAAAGTGGTCTGGGAGTTTCCCCTTGGCTGTTCCCGTTTTCTTAGGTCCCATTTACCTACTCCACTAATTGCTATTTTTTCAGAGATGTTTGTTTTATTTTGCTATCCTTGCTTATGTTTATTTTGGTATTTATTCTTTTTTCTTTCTAATTTAAACAAAATGGTTGGATAGAGCTTACACTATTTTACAACTTGCTTTTTTCCCTTAATATACTTTGTGATAATATTTTAAATTGTTGAAAGCTGGTCTCAGAAACCATCCTTAGAGATTAAATTATGAAGCTATTTAAAAGTCTTCGTCATAAGCTGGTTTCATATCACAGAACGCCAGGATGAATCCCATTGTGGCGCTCTTCACCTTGGACACCTGCAGTCCCCATCTGTTTGCTGTGGGATATGGCCTATATGTCACAGATGGTTCTCCAATGCCCACTGTCTGTCCCTCACCCCTCCCCAGGGCTCAATCCCAGGGGACTGTCACTTCTTCACAGTATGGCACAGGAGTGTCATGGCTGGTCACTCCTCACATCAGCCCCACACTTTGAAGAACACAACTACATGTGCATGGGATGCACCATGTTGCAGGCTTCTAGTTAGACTATTATAAAACAGCTGCCTCCCAGAATGATCTAAAACAGATCACCACAACAGTGTGTTGTTGTTTTCTTAGGTCTGCCCAAAATGAATTGCTCATAGTGCTCAATATTGATCTTTAAGGCTACACAGTCAGAGGTAGTGAATATGATTTGTCATGATTGCATTTGCGAGGTTTATGAAGGCAGTTCTTCCCTGTCTTGACTCTGAAAAGGTGATAACAGTGGGAATCAAACCCATCTTCCAAAGGTCCCCTTTGGGTCAGATGACATGCTTTCAGAAAACAAGCTCCTAAACTCCTCTGAGGGATGCTCTGCAGAGACAGACCTCAAAGTCCTTTTGGTTCTTTGGGGGTCTTAGACCCTCAGGTGGCTCAAGCAATATAAGGTGTGTGATGATGGCAAAATAATACACAAATCAGTCAACATCCCCCGATAATAAATACAACATCTTATTGAAATATGACTAAAGACATGCAGTAATGTTTCGCTTGCCCTGAACATTTTGTGGTCTTATGAAAGAATCTTCTACTCTTCTGTAGCCACTAAGTTAGGGAAACTTTCAATATGGCCTGAGATTGGCCTTATCTTTCACCTCTCTGAGTCACTGCATTTGCTTCTTAGTTAGCCATAGGAAAACTTCTGTAGTACATAAACCATTTAAAACTACATCATTTATCCAAATCGTCCCCAGACTTGGACCACTCTTTCTGTAGGAGCATCATGAGAAATGACACAATGATGAATTAATCTTGTGTCCCCTTCTGGGCCTAGCAAGACTACACATACTGGATGCTCAATAAGTGCTTTTTGAATGAATTAACGAGTGAAGGAATGAATGAAAGAATGAACAAATAAATGCCTATACCTTTTTGACCCTGCCAGTCACCATGGAAGCAGAAGGCTGGAGGGAAGGGGAAGGCAGTCCCTGTCTGATTTGGACAGCCCCCCAAGATCTTCTCCCATTTAGTGCCTCCAGTGATTCCACCTCTCGAGGACCCAGCTTAGGTTTAAATATGCAGGGTGAGGGGCACAGGTTAAAAAGACCTTTTTTTTTTTTTTTTAATACCTATCAAAAATGAGAAAACGATGCTTTATTTTTCCACAATTTGGTTTTATAAAACATACAACATTCCTTATTGAAGATGGTGGGTGGTGTTTATAATGTTCTGGGAGATTAATTTGTTTTCACAAAGTGGAAGTCAGACAAAAGAAAGGAGAATCTAATTGCAAGCAAATGCTAAAGATCACACGAGGCATGCTGTAATCTTTGATACAAATAAATAGTCACACAGACCATAAACACATCCTTAGCCTTGAAAATCCATTAGGGAAACATTGCCTATGGCAACCAGAAGACCCTGCTTCTTAATAACTGGACCTTTTATGATGTGTTTCTATGGCAATGAAGCTCTGCCATCTAAACGCACCGTCGTTCCCAAGAGGAGCTGCTGAATGAAAGCTGTGAAGAGATTACTGGAGGAAAACAAAAGTTCCTCCTTCCTTCTCTTCTCTCAAATCTCAATTTACTCAGGGTGGAGATGGGAATAAGTGGAAGTGGAAACATACCTTGAATTTCCAATCACAGTCTACTGTGATTTTTTGTTCATCTTTTAATTTGAAGTTCTGTCTTTATAATTTCAGTCATCACAATTTCATGACAGTTTTCTAAGGGGAACAATGGCTGCTTAGGAAAACAAATTTAGGTCTTACTCATGACTATAGGAGAAGGTTCTAAGCAAGGGGGACTGTACTGGTTCATTCTGTCTGCTCAACACAGAGCAGGTGTGCCACGTTACTGCTGAAACCTGCCATTCAGGGGGCTGCATTGTGCTTTTACATCCTGAGGGAAGAATAAAGCCCTAGCTTAATATTACAGATGTGCTTAAATTGGAACCAAATTTTAAAGCTACATACTTGTCTGATCAATAAGAAATAGTTTCTGCTTCAGAAATGATGATCAGGCACCTGGGTGGCTTAGTCTGTTAAGTGTCTGCCTTCAGCTCAGGTCATGATCCTAGTGTCCCAGGGTCCTGGGATTGAGTCCTGCATCAGTCTCCCTGCTCAGTGGGGAGTCTGCTTCTTCCTCTGCCCTTCCCACTTGTTCATGCTCTTTCTCTCTCTCTCTCACAAAATTAAGTAAATACTTAAAAAAAATAAGAAAAAGCAAAAGAAATAATGGCGATCATTAGGAATGTTGGTTGCCAGGTAGTGTATTTGATGTTTACCCATATTGTGCTTCACTTACTTCTTACAAAAACCTGGAGACACCTATAAGGTAAATGTAAGGTGATCTCTGATGAACAGATGTGGCATTAAACTTAGGGAACTTGGTAGAAGTCACTTGGAAAGACTCTTTTTCCTTTCCCTAAGCTGATGCTTAGGGATCAAGAGACATACCACATTCCTTATCATCACATTTTGAAATACCCTCTCACACATGTAAAGAAAGAATGTGTGGCACGGAAAATGTGTTCAAGGGCTTTAAAACTCAAGGGGCCTTCTTCTGCCAACCAAAAGGTAGCTTTGGTAATCCCCAGGTAGGAGGAATGCTACTTTGTTGGCGTGTCACAGAGGCAGTGGCATAGTTTAAAAAAAAAAAAATGTTTATTCACTCAGAGAGAAAGAGAGAGAGCAAGCATGAACAGGGGGAAGGGCAAAGGGAGAGGGAGAAGCAGGCTCCCCAATGAGCAGAGATTCTGATACAGGGTTTGATCCCAACACCCTGGGATCGTAACCTGAACAAAGGCAGACACTTAACCAACTGAGCCACACAGGCACTCCACGGCAGTGGTATAATTAAAGCTGTCTTATACCTTGATACTTGGGCTATCAGGGTAAGAAGGATCACCTGTGGCAATAAAATATGGTTGCACAGCCACAATGCTAGTCTGCCAAAGGAGATATTGTTGGTCCCAATGTCAAGTGTCTTCTGCCAGCTTTTGAGATTCTTAGAGATTGATGGAAAGTTAAAGACGCAGGGTTGGTTTGGAAACATGGACTCAGGAAGCCATCAATCATTTCAGTTCTCCTTTCCTTGGACCTTAGAATCCCATGATCTAGGAACATCTGGGTCACTGGGCAGGGATATATGGGCTGTGGAGCCACTTAATTCAGAGCAAAGCCAAGAGTGGGTGGTCCCTGGGGAAGTTCTGTTTCCAAAATCTCTATCACTGAAGAACAGTGAGCTTCACCCATTTAGCCACTAAATTCCTACCATTTGTTTCATTTGGATATATTTTGTCTTGCCAACCAGACTGAAAGGTCAGCCACCAGAACCCGTCTTTGCACGCCTTGCAGCCAAGGCCTGGCCCAAGCTGAGAATGCTTTGGCTCTCTACCAATTTGGTTGCTTGAGTGTGAAAATTTGCACAGTGGACTGTTCACACATCCTTGAAATGTTCCAGTAATAAATTTGCTGCTTCTACTCTTTCTAATTGTAAAGTGCAGTGCTTGAGGGCCTGGATTAGACATGGCCTCATTTGTAAAAAGAAAGAGACATTTATGTTGTAACTATAGAAATAATAACATTAGGAAGCTAGAAGTGTCTTTTGAAATCATTTGGTCAAACTTTGTCATTTTGGGGCACCTGGGTGGCTCAGTGGGTTAAGCCACTGCCTTCGACTTGGGTCATGATCTCAGGGTCCTGGGATCAAGCCCCACATCGGGGTCTCTGCTCAGCGGGGAGCCTGTTTCCCCCGCCTCTCTCTGCCTGCCTCTGCCTACTTGTGATCTCTCTCTCTCTGTCAAATAAATAAATAAAATCTTTAAAAAAAAAAAAAAGCCAAACAAACTTTGTAATTTTGCAGATCAAATCACAAAACCAGGAAGCTTAATGTACTTGTCCATAGTTGCACAGCTAGTCCATGGTATATGAGTATATTACAAACAGTGTGTTGTTTCTAGTTGTCATGGACATGACAGCTAGGCTATGTGACGGCTTCTGCTGATATCCTTCTGAAGTGACCGCATGAGCCAGTCTGCTGGCTAGTCCTGCACCCATGTCCAAAGACCCTTAAGTAGCATAAATTCCCTTGGGTTTTCAAGTGTGTTTCAGATCTTTTTATAAGGTCTGTAAGTGTGAGCAGTTTAAAGGATATACAGTTAATTCTCATTATTTGAGGCAGATGCATTCTATAAAATAACTGTGAACACTAAATGAGCAACCACTAAACATTATTGCTCCCAGGGGGAAATAGATTCCTCCAAACCTCTGGCCACAACATTTTATCAATTGCTCATTACATAACCCTGTTTTATGTGTGTTTCTATTTAAAGACACCTTATTTAACGTGTATTGTTGATTCATTGACGTTAAACTCATGGCTAACAGCAGCATAAGTCATGCCTGAATAAAGCTTACCTGACACGTATTTTCTTTATATGGCACATCACAGACTTCTTGCACTTAGGACCACTAGACAGCACTTTAGCACTACATGTTCCAAACAGTGAACTCCCCAGCAAAAAGCACAAAAATGTGAAAACCATGGCACTTAGTACACTACAAAAAGGACACTTGTTTTTGTATGAGAACTGAAACAAGAAGGCAGAGTATTACCTTGTTCTATGTCAACTAGGAAGGTGTGGATTGGGTGACTCAAACTTTCTGCTGCTCTGCACACATTTGAAAATGACTAGGAATTGAATTTTGGATGATAAATATATTGGTAAGTGAATTTTAAAATATGGAATCTGTGAATAATTAGGATTGGTTGTATATGCATAATGTTTATTGGTACAGTAGGACTTTTTTTTTTTTTTTAGATTTTTATTTATTTATTTGACAGAGAGAGAAAGACCACAAGTAGGTAGAGAGGCAGGCAGAGGGAGAGAAGGAAGCAGACTCCCCGCTGAGCAGAGAGCCCGATGCAGGCAGGGCTCGATCCTAGGACCCTGGGATCATGACCTGAGCCAAAGGCAGAGACTTTAACCCACTGAACCACCCAGGCATCTTGGACTTTTTATTTATTTTAAAGATTTTATTTTATTTATTGGAAGATGGAGAGAGTGCATGCTTGCAAGCAGGGGTTTGGGGGCAGCCTCCCCCGTGAGCTCAGAGTCCAACTCAGGCCTACCTCAAGGCCCTTGGGATCATGACCTGAGTCAAAACCAAGACTCAGACACCCAATGGTCTGAGCCACCCAGGTGCCCCAGTAAGACTTCTTATTTAATAAAACTTTGTAGGGGCGCCTGGGTGGCTCAGTGGGTTAAAGCCTCTGCCTTCAGCTCAGGTCATGATCCTGGGGTCCTGGCTCAGGTCGTGATCCTGGGGTCCTGGGATCAAGCCCTGCATCGGGCTCTCTGCTCAGCGGGGAGCCTGCTTCCTCCTCTCTCTCTCCCTGCCTCTCTGCCTGCTTGTGATCTCTGTCAAATAAATAAATAAAATCTATCAAAAAAAAAAAAACCTTTGTAATAATTAAAAAAACCCATCTTGATCGACTCTTGTTAATTTGTGAAGTAGAGCTGGCATATAATTAAAATTAATTAATAATAGATTCCAAGATAAACTTGGTGTTTAGTTTGTGCCCAGTGTTTTGTCAGTGCAGAGGGAATAGAGATCTAGTACAAATGTCTCTTCTTAAGGAGTTTACACTCTCTTTGGGGAAACACATGCTGGGCACCATGACAAATGCTAGCACAGGACAAAGCCAATTATGTGTCCGTGGTAGAATTATGTGTAAATCTGGGGAAAATAACTCATGAGCTGATTCTTGAAAGACATGGGCACACAGGAGGTAGGAGAGCAGGTTCCCAGCAGAGGCCTGCAATGTAGTAAAGTGTCCAGATATGCAGAACCCTCAGAAATGAGACTGGCCTAGAAGTCAGAATAAGGTCAAGGAAAGCCTTCCATGGAATTCTAACCTCAGACTGTTACACAGGAAACATGGGAGTTATTACTTAAACAATTTACTTTCGTAGGTGAAGCAACCTATTTCAAATTCTGAACAGGTCCTTGGGATTGCTGGTTAAAAGGGATTGTAAATAGAAGGGAGTAAAGGAAGACATTCTAAATTAGGAAGATGTTTATTCATTAGTTTGTAGTTCATTTCTTTGCTCCTCATTCATTTGTTCATTTGACAAACATATTTTTTGAGGGTGTTAGTAAAGTTCCAGGTTCTGGGGACTCAGCAACAAAACAGCAGAATGCACTGACTTTAAGGAGCTTATATTCTGGGTGTGGAGGGTGGTGGTAAAACAAGAGGTGCTGACATAGTACCCTTGGGTGGCCCTAATATGGAGAAAGATGGAAGGGCAGTGGGGCCGGGCAGGAAGAGTAGCCCAATACCATTGCACTCTGTAGAAGTGATGTTCATTGGCCTTATGGGGACCTTATGGGCACCACTGGGCACAGATGAAAAGATGGGCCCCATTGATCTCAAAGTCATCACAAAGGAGAGAACATCTGCAAATTATGACTTTGTGGGAGAAGGTGCAATCTCATCAGGGACCCTTGGTCTGGGTCTACCCTTGATTTGGTGGGAGAGAATGCAGGAACCAGGAGGGCCAGTGGAGAGGAAGAAGGTAGAATTTGAGAGGTGTTAAGGCATTAGGAGGGACAGGACTGGAACCAATAGAATATGGAGAGTAGGGAACATCTCTGGTTACAGGGTTGGACCATAGGAGCCAGTTGGGGGACTTCTGCTTGGACTTGCTGAGACTGGATTCCTGTGGGTCTTTTGATCAACCAGAAGAGCTTAATGGAAATCTCTGTATGGAGTTCTAAGCCTTTCATCTGACACCTTGGCATCCTGAAAGAACCCGTCAGATAGGAATAGTATGGTTCCCCCTCTCATGGGAGAGCCATGGTACAGGGAGGCCAAAGTGATAACACTCGATTGGAATCTGTGACTTAAGCCCTTTGGAGGCTGGGGTGAGGCACTGATGGAGGAGGGCTTTCGGGAAGACCCCAAAGATGGACAGGAGCCTGACAGGCAACTCAGCTGGCTGGTGGCTGCATCAGGGTTACTGCAGAATGAGGAGAAGGGGGACAGCAGGAATGAGCATTCATGATCACTCAGCCCTGTCTATTGTCCCACCAGCCCAACTGCGGGTGGCTCCCTTGCACATCCAGCCTAGAGACCAGCTGCTTGGAAGATTCCAGGTGCCCCCCACGGAGGCTGATGGCTTTGGTCTGCAGAGGGAGGGGCAGGGAGTTTTGAAAGCTCTCCAGGTGGTTCTAATGAGAAACAAAGATTGAATGAGAAATCAGGTCCACAGGATTTCCCAGACACCAGTACCTGGAGCCAGCTCAGAGCAGGAGATCTGGAGCAGGCAGGGAGATGGTGACCTGTGTCCCTGCATTCATTTCTGTGTACCATGTGTGCTATTACAAACAGAAATGCAATCGCTAGATGTTTGATACCATTCCCTAGATTTGATGGTACCCTGGATTTTGCAAAGAGACTTTCCCTGAGAAAATGGCAAGTTGTGTTTTTTTTACAGCACAAAGACGTCACTGGTTTATGATTTAAAGCCCTTTCCTTTGAGGACTCTTGGGCACACACAAGGGACAGGTCAGCCAGCCCTGCTCCACCCATTATCACAGCACTCCTTCTCCCCCTATCCTTGTCTCCGGCTTTGTGTCTGCTCCATAAATCATGGCGTTATGCAAATAGAAAAATCTGCCTGTGGCTCCGTGAAGAGAAATCACCCACAAATGTGGATTTCCATGGAAACCAAAAGCAAAATGCAACAGGAAGGAAAGAAAGGGGAAATTAGACCTGCAGTCTCGCTTTCATCGGCGTCACTGTTTCTCATTACCGCCCCTCCTCCATCCATTGCTTTTACTGTATGTACTTTTAGACAGGAGTGTTTTATTTATTTTTCTTTCCTGGTGGAGTTCTAGAAGTTCAATATTCAGTCTAGAAAAAGATGATTTATTTAGAGCGTTGTGAAAACTGTTATATGACGCATGGTAGCCATTTTCTCATTATTATTAAAGAAAAGCAGGAAAAAGAACTAGGAGTCTTCTTCCCAGTAGGAGAGATACAGATAAGCTTTAAAGAACTTGCCAAATGATATGAGTATAAAATACTATATATGGATTGTAGGGAGAACTGAGAATATTGTTTCTGGGAACTCCTTTAATTGTAAGATAGCTAGTCTGCTAGGGTTGTGTAAAAAAGTACTAGAGACTAGGGGCTTAAACAACAGAAATTCATGTACTCACAGTTTTGGAGGTTGGATTTCTGAGATAAAGGTGTTGGCAAGTTAGTTTCTCTTGAGGTGTCTCTTATTGGCTTCCAGACAGCTATTTTCTCCCTGTGTCCTCACATGTGGTCTTTCCTCTGGGCATGTTCATGTTATTCCCAAATCACCATTGTCATCCTGCTTCTTCTAAGGATACCTGTCAGTCTGGATTAGGGCCCACCCTCATTTTAGCTTAATCCCCTCTTTAAAGGTCCAACCTCCAAAGACTGTCGCATTCTGAGGTACTACGAGTTAGGGCTTCAACATATGAATTTTGAAGGAACACAATTCAACCTATAACAGATTCCATTTGGAGAACATGATTTAGAATCTAGCAGGTGAGAGCTGGAGGAAATCTTTCTTAGAAATATGGCTTCGGGCACCTGGGTGGCTCAGTTGGTTAAGCAACTGCCTTCGGCTCAGGTCATGATCCTGGAGTCCCAGGATCAAGTCCCACATCACACCCTCTGCTCATCAGGGAGCTGGCTTCTCCCTCTGCCCCTTGCCCCTTTCATGCTCTCTCTCTCTCAAATAAATAAAACCTTTAAAGAAAAAAAAAATAAGAAATATGGCCTCAAAACTTGATTTCGCATACAGATCATTGAGGTCCAGAGGAAGTGACTCAGTGCAGCCCACCCACTGGGGAGGGGTGAATGAGAGGTCTGTAGACACCTTCTCCCAGCCCTGTTAGTGCATATCTTACACTATGTGGAACTCTAGAAGAAAGTGCTTACATCATTGTTGCTCTGCCTCTAACATAGGCTACATGTGGCTGCTGGGCAAACAAGCACCTTTGTGAGTGACTGACCATGCTGCCCTCTCAGAACAGGATGGGAGGCATGATTCCATGTGGATCATGGTCCTACACAGGGTACACAAGATGTGCTTCTTCAGATCAGCTTTGGAACATCATCCCCCAAATCTTGCTGACTGTGATCTGGTAAAAGTGATTCCTGGGGCTTCCTTGTCTAATCTCACCCTCTAGAGGCTTTAACAAAGGAGATAATAAATGAGAGAACAAGAGCATCTTCCAGTGGAACCAGATGCGAAAGCCTGCACTCACTGAGTCACTGGAAATTGAAATGGTAGCCCTCCAGCACTAGAATGCAAAAGGATCACTGCAAGACTTATTAAAAATGCAGTCCTGTTCAAGAGCTTCTGATGAATTCTGAGTTATGGTTCATTCAGGACTATCTCTAAGAAACATCCAAGGTTTAATGTGAATCAGATTATCCCGTGGTCACACCTGGAATAACAATCATTTAGAGTCTCCCTATTCAGAATGTGATCCACGGACAAGCAAGTGCAGAATCACCTGGAAGCTATGAGAAATTCAGAGACTTAGTCCCACCATAGATTGCCTGAATGAGAATCTGAATTTTCATTCAAGTTTGAGAAGCCTTGCTTTTTTTTTTTTTTTTTTTTTTTTTTTTTTAGGATTTTATTTATTTGTCAGAGAGAGAGAGCATAGGCAGAGTGGCAGGCAGAGTGGCAGGCAGAGTCAGAGGGAGAGGCAGGCTCCCCACGGGGCAAAGAGCCCGATGTGGGACTCGATCCCAGGACGCTGGGATCATGACCTGAGCCGAAGGCAGCTGCTCAACCAACTGAGCCACCCAGGAAGCCTTGCTTTAAGCAGCCATATTCGTGTGATCTGATGGTCTCCTTTGATAGTGATGGTGGGATAGTCCAAATCATTAGTTAACAGGATGTTTTGTAGATGCCCAAATCCTTCAGAAATTATCATTAGCAACCTTGAGAAAGTTACTACCAAAAACTGTGAAAGATAAGAGATTTTATACTAATTTTAAGCTAGTTAATTAGCCTGCCACCATTTCCTAGATGCTAGCAAGGAAAGGAAGACTCCTGGGTCAGAGACAAGTATAGTAGGCAGCCTGAAATTTGGGTGCACATCTTGTCCAGTGGACAGCGTGGACAGGGAGTTCGTATCATAGTAGAGGAAATCTGAGAGAAACCATAGCCAATGCTGTAGAAGGAGACACTATCTTTATTTGCCTGGCCAGGAAAGATATTACACACAGAGAAGACCAGATATGCTAAGGTTTTTAGTCAACACACAGAGAATTAATTAACAGGACTTAATTCAGGCATATTTTGAGGCTTACGGAACTTGGAAGTAGGCAATGCATATATTTGAATGTTGTAATTTAAAACTTGTACATTCTACAACAGATATCTGTTAAAATTTTTTTACAAAAAGCTTAAGTGGGTAGAAGAATAAATGAAACAAGATGGGATTGGGAGGGAGACAAACCATAAGTGACTCTTAATCTCACAAAACAAACTGAGGGTTGCCGGGGGGAGGGGGTTGGGGAGAAGGGGGTGGGATTATGGACATTGGGGAGGGTATGTGATTTGGTGAGTGCTGTGAAGTGTGTAAACCTGGTGATTCACAGACCTGGGGATAAAAATATATGTATATAAAAAATATATGTTTATAAAAAATAAAAAATAAAAATAAAAAAAAAAAAAAAAAAAAGGTAATGGATGGGTCAAAAAGCTATCCAGATTCCTCTGTCAGCTTAAGCACAAGATGAATTAGTAAAAATAATATAAATTAAAATATTAATAATAGATGATAATACATTTCTATTTTTAGTACTTTACATTTATCAATGTACTTTCACATTCATTATCTAATTTCATTCTCATAATAAATTACTTTCTTTCTTTCTTTCTTTTTTTTAATATGAAGAAGACACTCAGAGGGATTAAGTAACTGGTTCAAAGTCACAGCTAATTCAGTAAAGCCAGATCTCACATCTAGGGGCTATGACTTTCTAGTAAGGAAATTTTAGCTGACACATTTATTCGGTTAAGGAAAAAAAAAATAGAACTAGATTTATGCTTACAAATAAAAATCAGTACCACTAATTCTACCAGAAAAAGAATAACTGAAAGGTATGGATGAATTAATTTTTCCCCTTCTACAGCCATTTTTGTGACAACTTAGCACTTTCCAGGGAACGTGTTTTTTTTTTTTTTTTTTTTTCAACATGCAGAATCATTAACAAGATTTAGTTCTTCTCACAGCATCTGCTCCCCTGGAATTGGGAGTCTTGATGGAAATGAAATCCAAGGGAGAGTTGTTATATTAGAAACTTATTTCTGAATCCATTCAAAGAATGTTTCTGAAATATTATAAAAGAGCCTATTGTGGTATCATGTTAACTACTCTAAAGCTCACATATGGGAAGCCTTTATCTAATCAACCACACTGCATAATCACAGGCTTAGAAAATCATATTTAGGAGCAGACAGAGGGTTTTTTTAATATCCCATGCAGTATATTTAGGAGAGTGTTAGTGCCAAATTTCCTTTTTTCCTATCTTTTCTATTTTTAGTCTGCACTTCAGTCTCTCATTATTAATGCTGCCTTAGTCACATTCTCATTTATCATCACATAGGGACAGGCATGTCCTATGGTTTTCTACCTATGCAGACATTTTCTTATATATCTACCTATCTATTGTTCAATGCTCCCTCTTTCCTCCTTCCTTCCCTTCCTACCTCCCTGCCCCCTCCCATTTTCTTCTCTATTATATGTTCTCTTTTTTCTTCTTACTACTTGACAGACATCACAGTAGTGATAGTAAAACAGTGCCTGCTTTCTAGGGTCTTCCTTTCATTGAGTGCACACACAGTTTCTTGGCAAAGCTACCAGACCATGGCATGTCCATTCTCTAATGTTAAAAGAATTTTGGGAGGGAATACAAATGGTGTTTCTTTTCAGAACTTTGTTTTATAGGTCACTAGGTTTGTTTTTACCCTGATGTCTTTTTCTTAATATCTTTTCAACTATGTGTTCAAATAATACAACCCTTTGGAAAATCCTATAAGCAAAGAATATGAAACCAATATTTCTGGCTTGAGATTTAGAACTACATCAGTGGCCAGCCCCAATGAATGTGTCTTTGTTATTCAGTGAAAGAGAAAAGACTGAACAGACAGGCAGGAGTTTGTGCCTAGCACAACTCAGTCACCATATTGGTGGTGGCCAATAGAAGTACCCTTGATAGTTGTATCATTGCCACAAAGCTGTAACCTTTGTGGATAATGTGAGGAATCCTTTGTTTTTCCACAGCAAACAAGTAGGAGAGAGGACATAGGAAGTTTAGCACTGTGTAGATGGTGCTTAAGTCTAACCCATTTCTGGAGAGGGGATTGGCCACTGGTGCATGCTTCGGCTACTGAGCCAGCCAGGTGCCCCTTTTACCTGTAATTCTTAAGATTTATATTTCCAGTGTTCTTTCAAGAGAAGGAGTTGAGATGGCAGAGTAGTAGGGGGACCTTGAACTTGCCTTGTCTCCAGAACACAGCTCAATCAGTATCATATCCTTTTGAACAACAAGGAAATTGATCTGAGGATTAACAGTCTGCACAACTGGAGGGAGAGGGTGGAAAAAAAAACAATCGAAGGGAGAGAACGTGACAGATGCAAGATGTGAAGCTGGGAGATGTGAATTGAAGGAGAGAAAAGCCATGGTGCTGTGAAAGGGAAGGGCCACTTTTTGCAGAAGGAAGTCAGGGAGAGAGGGAGAGAGCAGGAGAGAGCAGCACATAGGGTTTCATAAGATGCCACCATGTGGGGATCCCCTTGGTTACATTGGAAGAGAATGCTCCCCTTCCTGGAGTAATTTGAAAGAGAGTATATTGCCTCTCCAAGGAAAAAATTCCTGCTGGGCACCGTTGAGCAGCTGTTTAACAGCAGGAGACAGAGGTGTATGTAGAAGGCAGATAACCTGGTTGAAACTTTTTTCTGTGCTTCACCATAGATTCCAGCCATAGTACATGCACCCTACAACTTCTTTTCTGGGACAAAATGGTGCTGGGTGCAGTGTGAGTCTCTCCTCTGGGGGAGGGGAACAGGTTCACACTTTGAGAACTATAGAACACTTATGAAAGAAATTGGGGAGGACACAAAGAGATGCTAAAACATCCATGATCATGGGTTGGAAGAATAAACATTGCTAAATGTCTCTGTTGTCCAAACCAATCCACACTTTCAATGCAATCCCTATCAAAATTCCAGCAACTTTCTTCACAGAGCTGGAACAAATAATCCTAAAATTTGTGTGAAACCAGAAAAGACCCCATATCACCAGGGTAATGTCCAAAAAGAAAACCAAACCTGGTGGCATCACAATGCCTGACTTCAAGCTGTATTACAAAGATATCATCATCAAGACAGCATGGTATTGGGACAAAAACAGACAGATAGGTCAATGGAACAGAATAGGGAGCCCAGAAATGGACCTTGAACTGTATGGCCAATTAATCATTGACAAAGAAGCAAAGAATATGCAATAGAAAAAAGACAATCTCTTCAACACATGATTTTCAATCAATCTCTTCAACACATTTTCTTATCCATTCACTAAAATAAGTTCAAAAAGGATGAAAGACCTAAATGCAATTAGGGAAACCATCAAAATCCTAGAGGAAAACACAATCAGAAACCTTTTTGACCTCAGACATATAGCGACTTCTTACTAGACATGTCTTTGGAGGAAAGAAAAACAAAAGCAAAAATTAACTACTGGAACTAGATAAAGATAAAAAAAACCTTCTTCACAGAGAAGGAAACATCAACAAGACTAAAAGGCAACCTTGAATGCAATAAGATATTTCCAAACAACATATCTGAAAAAGATCTAGAATCTATTAAGAAACTCATCAAAATCAACACCCCCAAAATAAATAATCCAGTTAAGAAATGGGCAGAAGACTTGAACAGACATTTCTCCAAAGAAGAAATATTAATGGCCTACAATGAATGAGAAAATGCTCAATGTTACTCATGATCATGGAAATACAAACCAAATCCACAATGAGTTACCACCTCACACCAGTCAAAATGGCTAAAATCAGTAACTTAGGAAATAAGAGATATTAGTGAGGATGCAGAAAAATTGCAATCCTTTTTCACTGTTGGTGGGAATGCAAACTGATGCAACACCTGTGGAAAATGGTATGGAGTTTCCTCAAAAAGTTAAAAATAGAACTTCTATGACCCAACAATTGCACTACTAGGTATTTATCCAAAGGATGCAAAAATGCTGATTTGAAGGGGCTCCTGCACCCCAGTGTTTATATCAGCAAAGTCTACAATAGTCCAAATATGGAAAGAGTCTAGATGCCCATCGATAGATGAATGCATGAAGAAGATGTTGTGTGTATGTGTGTGTGTGTGTGTATACATATATATGTGTGTGTGTGTGAGTGTGTGTGTGTGTATGAAGGACAATTACTCAGCCATCAAAAGGATGAAATCTTACCATTTGTAACAATGTGGCTGGAACTAGAGAATATTAAGCTAAGTGAAGTAAGTCAGAGAAAGAAAAATATATGATTGCAATTATATGTGGAACTTAAGAAAACAAAATGGATGAACATAGATTGAGGGAAAACATCTGCAAGTCATATATCTTATAAAGGACTTATATCTAGAAAATATAAAGAATTCTCAAAACTAAATAAGAAAAAATCAAACAACCCAATTTTCTTAAGTCAGCCAAATATTTGAACATGCATTTCACAAAGGAACATATATGAATAACAAATTAGCCCCTGAAAAAATTGTCAATATTATTAGTCATTAGAGAAATGTAAACTAAAGCCACCTTGAAATAGCACTTCATACTTATTAGAATGAGGGAATTTAGGAAGAGTGACCATGACAAATGCTATCAAGTATTCAGAAGAACTAACAGTGCCATATAGTGCTGATGGATATGAAATTATTTTGGAAAACAGTTCAGTATTTCCTTAAAAAGTTAAAAAAAATAGGTGTGCTTGGGTGACTTGGTTAAGCATCAGATTCTTTATTTTGGTTCAGGTCATGAGCTCAGAGTCTCTGGGGGTAGAGCCTGCTTAAGATTCTCTCTCTCCCTCACATGAAAAAGTGCTCCACATCACTCAGCATCAGAGAAATAGAAACCAAAGCCACAGTGAGATACCACCTCACACCAGTCAGAATGGCTAAAATTAACAAGTCAGGAAATGACAGATGTTAGTGAGGATGTGGAGAAAGGGGAACCCTCCTACACTGTTGGTGGGAATGGAGGCTGGTGCAATCACTCTGGAAAACAGCATGGAGGTTCCTCAAAAAGTTGAAAATAGAGCTACCCTATGACCCAGCAATCCCACTACTGGGTATTTGCACTAAAGATACAAATGTCGTGATCCAAAGGGGCATGTGCACCCGAATGTTTATAGCACCAATGTCCACAATAGCCAAACTATGGAAAGAATCTAGATGTCATCAACAGATGAATGGATAAAGAAGATGTGGTATATATACACAATGGAATACTATGCATCCACCAAAAGAAATGAAATCTTGCCATTTGTGATGACATGGATGGAACTAGAGGGTATTATGTTGAGCGAAATAAGTCAATCGGGAAAGACAATTATTATATGATCTCTCTGATATGAGGAATTTGAGAGGCAGGGCTGGGGGCTGTGGGTAGTAGAGAAGGGAAAAATGAAACATGATGGGACTGGGCGGGAGACAAACCATAAGAGGCTCTTAATCTCACAAAATAAATTGAAAGTTGCTGGGGGGTAGGAGGGAAGGGGTAGGGTAGTTTGGGAAGGGTATGTGCTATGGTGAGTCCTGTGAAAAGTGTAAGCCTGATGATTTACAGACCTGTACCACTGGGGCAAGTAATACAATTGTATGTATATAAAAATAATTTTTTTAAAAAAGATTCTCTCTTTCCCTTTCCCTCTTCCCCTCCCTGCCAACCTCACTCTCTCTCTCTAAAAAATAATAAGTAAAGAAATAAAAATAATAAATAACTCACCTACCATACAATGTCAAACTTTCTACTCCTAGCTTTTTACCTAAGAGGACTGAGAGTTTGTGTCCACACAAACATGTATACATGAAGGTTCATAGGACTTTCTTTGTAATAACGAAACACTGCAAACAATCCAAATGTTCATCACCAAAAAAGATGACTGAACTGTTGATTCAAGCTACAATGTAAATGAATCTCAACATATTACACTCAATGGAATAAGTCATTGAGAACATAAAAGAAATGAGAAAAAGAGGACATAGTCTGATTTCATATATAAAAAACTCTAGAAAATGAAAATGAATCTATAGTGACAGGGCAGATAATGGTTTCCAGGGTGAGTTGGAGGCAAATGTGACAGACTACAATGGCATGTAAGGAGTTTTGGAGAATGTTGACTATCTTGACTGAGGGGATGATTTTTTTTTTAAAGATTTTATTTATTTATTTGATAGAGATCACAAGTAGGCAGAGAGGCAGGCAGAGAGAGAGGAGGAAGCAGGCACCCTGCTGAGCAGAGAGCCCGATGTGGGACTCAATCCCAGGACTCTGAGATCATGACCTGAGTCGAAGGCAGCGGTTTAACACACTGAGCCACCCAGGCGCCCCTGAGGGGATGATTTTATGGGTACATGCAAGTATCAAAACTTGGCAAATTGTACTTTTTGAATATGTGGCTTACTGTATGCCAATTATAACTCAATAAAGCTCTTTTTTAAAATTAAAAATACAAATCTTTTTTTTTTTTTTTTAATTCAAGTTACTTAACATATATTGTAGTATTGGTTTCAGGGGTAGAATTTCGTGATTCATCACTTACAAATAAAACCCAATGCTCACCCCAGCAAGTGACCCCATCTTCCATTCAGCACATTCCCCCATCCTCCTTTAGTCCAGCAACACTCACTTTGTTCTCTAGAGTTAAGAATGTCTTATTGCTTGCCTCCCTTTCTTTTTTGTCTTATTTTATTTTTCCTGCCCTTCCCCTATGTTCATCTGTTTTGTTTCTTAAATTCCATGTGCATGTTAGACTCAGCTGGTCAGTGTCTATGATAAAACCTGCTGTGATTCTGATTGGCAGTGCATTGGATCTGTGGATCAGTTTAGGAAGAAGATACATATTAACAGTATGAATTTTCTAACCCATAAACAAGACACATTTCTTCATATATTTAGGTCTCTCATTCTTCTCAGAAAAGATTCAAAGAAACTTTAATCTCTTGAAATTTGTAACTTTTATTTTAATTTTTGTTGTTGTTGAGTGAAAGGAAAGGAGAGAAACAAATTCACAGGCCATTATTTCTGGATCCAAAAACCTTGACCCTCCTTCAAAGTCATCACCTTGGCTTCTTTGGGAGAAATAATTTCAATCTTCCTTTCAGTTACAATTTACCCATCAGAGAAGTGGGTTTTTTCTTTACTCCACTGGAATATCTAGGTTCAATTGTTTATCATAATTATTCTAAAAATCTGAGGTTTCATTATCTTCTTGCTTTTATCTGTGAATTGTAATTTTAGTATTTGGAATATTACTCTTTATTTTCTTTTGCCATTAAGTTGGCAACAAAGGGAGTTAATTATACAAATACTTTACAATTAAAAAACAAAGCAAAAACATCAGTATAAAGAAATATTCTGTATCAGCAGCCCATTAAAATCTGCTGACTATTTTAAGACATAATAACACTTTTAATGAACATACAATAGGCTTTTCTATTACAATGAATTAAACTCTTTGATATACATTAAAATCCTGCTAAGCAAATCAATTAAAACTACAAAAGTCAAAAATAGTATCCTGACATTAATGACACCTTATATTATTAAATGGCCATGTTGAGAAATAGAATCTTTTGTTCCATTTCAAAATTAAGGTAACTGCATTTTGCAGTAAAGGGACTGGATCAGGCATCAAAAGACTGGACTTGAAATCCATCTCTGCTTCCTGCAAGCTATCAGGCTAAGATGGACTTTTAAAAAAATATATAACATTTAAAAACAAAACAAAACAAAACTTTATCTTTGGGGCACCTGGGTGGATCAGTCAGTTGAGCATCTGCCTTTGGCTCAGATCATGATCCCAAGTGGGTTCAAGCACTGGGTCCAGCTCCCTCTTCCTTTGCAGCTCCCCCTCCTTGTGATGTTGCATACTTTCTCTCTTTCTGTCAAATAGAGAAATAAAATCTTGAAAAAAAAAACCCTAAAAAATAAAATAAAATAAACTTTATTTTTGTAGAATATATTTTCACATTAGAGAGTCCTACCATGGGAAAATAACATTTTATTACTTACAGTTTTATATTTATAGACGGATTATTTTAGGACAAGTGAAATACATACATTTGAGGGTTAAGTCTCAGTTTAGATTCTGTAATATTTTGATACATCTATAAAGGGACCTCTTCCCTACATGGAACTTCTCTTTACTCAGAAGCTCTCCAGGCTTTTCTTCCCAGGATTTAGAAATTAATAATGTGAAGGATCAGTATTTCCTAATTTTAAAGTTTCCCAAGGACACGTAACCATCAATAATTAGTATCAACTGAACAGAGAGGGAAGTTTTCAAAAATTAAACACTAATTTTCTGCGTAGCCTTTACTTAAGAATTAACAGGCTTTCCCTTTCTCCATCATTCCCAGAACAAACACAGAAGTTTAATCAGGTATTGATAGTAATAAAGCTGAATTCCCTTAAAAAATTAATAAGCTAATAGGCAAAAGCTCTTACATAAAGTTTAGTTAGTTAGGCTGTGAGTCTTGTGAGAAGCTGGGAGACAATCCCATAAATTCATCTCAGCAAGGAACCAAGTCTCTAAATTTCTTGGATACAATTTCTCTCAAACCCTTCCCTCAAAGACTAAATTCTAAAAATAACCAGGTGATTTGGAGAAGAGGCTTGGATTTACCTGTTATTTCCTCCTTAATGTGATTTGAATTGCATGACAGAGCAGAGGTTAAAGAAGTGAACAGTCAGTTCTCAAGGCATTAAGTAAAAAAGGTCAGAGTTTCCACAGTATGATGACAGCTTTGCAGATGCCCACATCATGATAGTTGAGACAAAAAAGTCCAGCAAAGATTAAAGCTGAGAGTGCCAAAACACCTACCTTGGCAGGTTTCTACAAAGCATTGCCTCAAACATAGTCAGGAACCATTTGTCCAAGGCCCCAACTGACTATGGAGAGTGAGGTCTGCATCTAGGAAGTAGTTGTCCATTGCAGAGCCAAAATTCAAATAAGCAGCTGGATTGGGTCCAGGAGCAAAAATTTGACAACCCTCTAAGCAGTGGAGAGATGCAGCCTTAGAACCAGAATGGTAGTTGAGTGACAGGTGAGTGTTCTCTGTTCTACACCATTCTGAGGTAGGCTGGTCATGAAGAAATGCTGAGACATGAGAAGGTCTGACACTGGGATTTGGAGAAACAGAGTTCAGCCCTCTTGCACACTTCACAGGACACTTTGCCTCCAGGGACTTGCCATTTCTCTCCTGAAGGCTCAAGGTCCTAGGATTGACATTCTTTTTCTCTCTAGAGTGAGTTGGGGAAGAGCAGAGTGAGAGGGAGAGAATCCCAAGCAGCATGGCCCAATGTTGGACGGGATCTCACATCCCTGAGATGGTGACCTGGGTCGAAATCAAGATCCAACACGCAACCAACTGAGCCACCCAGGTGATCCTCTAAGACTGACTTAATGGATGCAGGACTGCCTGGCCCTTTTCCTAGACAGAATCTGATTGAGAGCGTAGGTTCAGAGTCAATCTCTTTCTCATGTATTTATTTCCTGTGTAGCCTTTGGTAAGTTACATACATTTATAATCCTCAGTTTGTTCATCCAAAAAATAAGGATAAAAATATCGTCTATTGCATAGGGTTGTTGAAAAGATTAAAATATAGGATACAAGTAATGTGTTTAATATAATACATAGACAAAAATTTTTCCCTCTTACTACATCATATACTTTCTTCTTAGAACATTGTTATAGAGAACCAGGACTCTACTCTCTTTTTTTCCCCCATAAATTATTGTATTTCTAAGAAAGTGGATAATAAATTATCTGTGGACCGTAAAAGTTGACATTCCTCTGCAGCTATGACTTTTTTTTTTTTTAAATTGTTAGCATCCCTTGAACTTCTGGGCTAATTCTTTACATAAGCTGTTTTCAGATTCTATTCTGTTTTACAGAATTTAACAGGGGATGGCAAGCAGGCCATACTCAGAGATCATTTAATCAGTTGCAAATAAGTCCCCAGTACAATTTTATTTAAAAAAAAAAATCCTCCTAGAGGAGAACATAGGCAGTAATCTCTTCAATATCAGCCACAGAAACTTCTTTCAAGATATGTCTCCAAAGGCAAAGGAAACAAAAGCGAAGATGAAATTTTGGGACTTCATCAAAATCAAAAGCTTCTGCACAGCAAAGGAAACAGTCAAGAAAACAAAGAGGCAACCCACGGAATGGGAGAAGATATTCACAAATGACAGTACAGACAAAAGGTTGATATCCAGGATCTATAATGAACTCCTCAATCTCAACACACACAAAACAGACAATCATATCAAAAAATGGGCAGAAGATATGGACAGACACTTCTCCAATAAAGACATACAAATGGCTATCAGACACATGAAAAAATGTTCATCATCACTAGCCATCAGGGAGATTCAAATCAAAACCACATTGAGATACCACCTTACACTAGTTAGAATGGCCAAAATTAGTAAGACAGGAAACAACATGTGTTGGAGAGGATGTGGAGAAAGGGGAACGCTCTTCCACTGTTGGTGGGAATGCAAGTTGGTGCAGCCTCTTTGGAGAATAGTGTGGAGATTCTTAAAGAAATTAAAAATAGAACTTCCCTATGACCCTGCCATTGCACTCCTGGGTATTTACCCCAAAGATACAGATGTCGTGAAAAGAAGGGCCATCTGTACCCCAATGTTTATAGCAGCAATGGCCATGGTTGCCAAACTGTGGAAAGAACCAAGATGCCCTTCAACGGATGAATGGATAAGGAAGATGTGGTCCATATACACTATGGAGTATTATGCCTCCATCAGAAAGGACAAATACCCAACTTTTGTAGCAACATGGACGGGACTGGAAGAGATTATGCTGAGTGAAATAAGTCGAGCAGAGAGAGTCAATTATCATATGGTTTCACTTATTTATGGAGCATAAAAAATAGCATGGAGAACATGGGGAGTTAGAGAGAAGGGAGTTGGGCGAAATTGGAAGGGGAGGTGAACCATGAGAAACTATGGACTCTGAAAAACAATCTGAGGGTTTTGAAGGGGCAGGGGGTGGGAGGTTGGGGTACCAGGTGGTGGGTATCATAGAGGGCACAGACTGCATGGAGCACTGGATGTGGTGCAAAAATAATGAATACTGTTATGCTGAAAATAAAAAATACACATAATGGATAAAATATTTTAAAAATAGTTATAGTTTTATTTCTTAGTGCTATTCTGTGCTACTATGGACAAACAAGATTTGCCCTGCATTATGCTCTTAATTCAACTAAAAATTTAGGTATACGATTCAAGTATAATTGCATGTGCTATCATGTGTGGGCAAGAAAAGGCACTTGAGTGTTCCCTCTTCCCCATTTCCGTAGCATAATAAACTAAGGAAATACCAGAAGGGACAGAGAGATATTCTTTTATTAATAAAATAATTACTAATGAGTATAAAAGCAGCTATTAGATTTATTTTCAAAGATGTGTCAAAACATGTTTTAATTCCTCATCATTTAGTATGTGCATGACAGGCATTCAGCTCTCTGATGCAAAGAACGTCTTTTCTTTCTGGAGGATGTTTGGGTCCTGTTGATGCACTGTGAACAATGTAAGTGGCCCAACTGCACTGCACCCTCAAGACATGGATTCACCTGATTACTGGCCATAGCCTCTCCATGGTCCTTTTTCACATGCTCCTGCTCTGTCTCAGATCCCTGCCTTTGTCCTTCCCTGACCAATGTCAGAGAGTATCCCTGAGTGAAAAGCTCTTTATAAAACAAGAAGAGGTGGAATGACCAAGGCTAATCAGATTTGCCCTCTTTGAATTGGACAGAGAAATATGGAGGAAGGGTCCAGTCAGTTTCAGCAGAAGGTGTTCAGATGAAGGAGCAAAGGGTGGCCGTAGGAGACCATGAGGAAGCTAGGAGTTTGAGTCAGCAGAAACTGCAAGAAAAAGAAAGCTCTTTAGGGAACCAGGTAAGGTGTGCAGTTAGAAGAAATATGGGTGTTACGCAGAGACTGAAGATGGCCATATCCTTTTGCTGCCTTGAGTCCCTAGTGACCTCCAGCTGAGATTTCCTGCACAATTATGGTGTTTAGCTTTGTGTAAGTACCATATACACACTATTCCTGAGTCCGTATGAGATTCTTCCTCCCTTATTTCCACGTTTATCCTTATTATCAAGGCTCCACACTTTCCTTCTGTTACCTGAATTGTCTAAGTAATATAACAGCCATATTTCTCTACAAGAGTCAGCATTATCAAAGGAAAGATCCCCCACGTTCCAGAGTAGCTCAAATGGCTTTCTTGGGTACTAGAATGTTCTTACATGTTCTGTTTTAGGTTGAGTTCAAGCTGGTTCCACTGGGGAAACCTATTGATTATGGTTACTGAAGCTTTTCTGGGAATAAATTACAAATGTACTTAAGTCTGAAAATTGCAAATTTTCACAGAGACTCATCTTTATAGCCTTCTTTCATAACCAGGAGGTAGTGTAGATATAAAAGCTATTTTACAGAGTACAACATAGGCAGCCCTTGCTCTGCATGGCAGTGTAGGACTATATAAATGCTCATGCAAGGTGAAGCTATGCAAAGCAGAACAATCAAAGGGACTCTCCTGAAACCTTTAGAAATTTTTTTGAAACGTCAAAATTTGCTGAAACATAAAAAATTAAAATATTAAACATTACATTTTAAAAAGACTTTATTTACTTATTTTAGAGACAGAGTACAAGCAGGTAGAAGGACAGCAGGAGAGGAAGGGGGAAAATCCCAAGCACTCTCCATGCTGAGTGCAGAACCCAATGCAGGGTTTGATCTCAGGCCTCTGAAATCAAGAACTGAGCTGAAATCAAGAGTCAGATATTTAACCAACTGAGCCTTCCAGGTACCCCTAAATGTTAACATTTTAAAATGTACTCTAAATTTTAAAATTTAATTTTAATGTAATTAAACATTGAATTTTTAATCTCTTAATTAAAATTTAAATGTAACTTAAAATTTAATATAAACTAAATAGTAACATTCAAATTTTAATTAAATATTAACATTTGTTGAAATATCCAATTTTGTGAAACATTAAATATATAGGGACATACAATAAATAAATAATAAACTGTATACTATATAATAAAAAGTACAGTGTAATAATTTTTGTAAATTAAATTTTTAAAATTAATTTTTTTATAATTTCAAATTTATGGAAAAAATGTAAAACTGATATAAGGAACTTTACCCCCATTGTTTCCACTTTCCCCATTTGCTTTCTCCTTATTACTTTTTCTCTTCCCCACACCTCTTTTAAATCTGACAGGATGTTTGGGTCACTCACTGTCTCCAGAGTGTATTTCCCAAGAACAAGGAATCCTATACAATGATCAGAACAGGAAATGTAAACATTGACACTGTTATCAAATCCAGAGTCTATATTCAAGTTTTCTCACCTGTCCCAATAATAGATATTATTACCTGTCCCATTATAGATATTTAGCCAAGTGCAAGATCCAGCCCAAGATCAAGCATTGCTTTCAAATGTCACATCTCTTTAGTTTCTTTTAATCTGGAGCAGGTCTGCAACCTTTTCCTTTAATTTTTTCCAGTTTTATTGAGGTATAATTGATATGTGCCATTGTATAAGTTTAAGGGATACACTGTAATTTAAAACATTAGAAGTCTTAAGAACTGAAGTGTTTTATTTCACTGTGAAAAGATTTCCAGCACTTGCCTTCTTCTCATGGTATAGCTTACAATACAAAGTTAACATCTTTTCTATGCCTTGGTAAGCCATCACAGTCCTTTCTGTTTGGGTCACTTTGACATTTTATTCTTTGTGTTTTCAATGCTCTGACATATCTCTTATCATAATTTTTTTTTTGCCCACCTCACATTTTCTGATACACCTTTCCTTCTCTTTGTCACAGACACTTTCCTAATCTATGCCAATAAGCTCTCCTTCACTACTATCACCTGGCTGCACATGTAGAATTTTTCAAGTGGCAGCCGTGCCAACATTCCCCTGGCCAGGTATTTCCTCTAGAACTCTATTCACTTTCAATCTAACTGCTTTTCCACTTTACCGCTTTTCATTTATTTTTGCACTTTCATCTTTGTTGGCTAATTCTCTTTCAATGATCTATTTTTGTAAAATGTCAGGTGGGTTTATCATTGAGAGAAAAAGGAGACAACACCATTATGTGCTTTGCTGTTTGCATGTGACCTGATAACAAATGCTCAGTGACCCATTACCAGTACACTTCATCATGCTGTGCAGTTATTATCTATAGAGTGGTTTGTAGAATGAAGACATAGCAGCAGTTTGCCTTTTATAAAATTAATCACAGTCCATATACCATGTAACTAAAATTCACACATGTGGGAACCATGCAATATATGGACTGCCTTTGTCTGATCCAAATTCCCATTATCTGACAACTATTGACAACTTTTTCAAAGATGAAAGTGCTCTGGGAAAATAGGACACAATATTTCACATCAAGGCAGACCTTTGTCACTATACTGTACATTAGGTCCCCAGAATTTATTAGTCTTACAACTGAAAGCTTATAATCTTGACAACATCTCCCCATTTCACCCACCTCCCAGCCCTTGCCAACCATCATTTTACTCTCTTTTTCTATGAGTTCAGCTTTTTGAGATTCTGCATGTGAGATTATACAGTGTTTGTCTTTGTCTGACTTATTTCACTTTAAATAACCTCCTCAAGGTCTATCCATATTGTTGCAAACTAAGGATTTTCTTTTTTCTTATGGCTAAATAATATTATATTGTATTCTAGTGTGTGTGTGTGTGTGTGTGTGTGTGTGTGTGTGTGTGTTTGTGTGTGTATGATTGTATGTAGATATAAACAGCTGGTGTATGGTGAATCCTACCCATGTGCTAGGTAGTATTGTAAACAGTTTATATGTATAAACTCATTTAGTTCTAACAATAATTCATACTAACATTTAAGTTCTACAAAAACAGGAATTTTGGTTTGCAGCTATTTCTCCCAAGCACAGGACAAGCCCTAATACATGATAGATGTTTAATAAATATACAGTAAACAAATGAAGAAATAAATGAATAAACAAATTTGTGATGTTGATCTTATTGTTCTACCCATTTTGGAGACAAGGAAATTAGAGTACAGAGAAAGTACTTAATTAACACAAGGTCCCACTACTAGAAATTAACAGGGCCATTCATACAAGCTGATGTAGCTATATTAATGTCAGACAATATATTTTGATGGCAAAAAGCATCACAAGAGGGTCATTAAATAATGCAAATATATCCAATAGACCAGGGATATATGACAGCTCTAAACTTGTATAAAACTAATAACATAGTCTCAAAATATATTAAACCAAACTGATAGCATTACAGGGAAAAGTGGATAAATCCTCCATACTAATAGAAGGTGTTAACATAACTCTTTCAGTAACTAGAGATCAAAGAGACAAAAAGTAAGTAGGCAACAGAGCATTTGAATAGCAAAATTTAAAACTTTGACTTAACATATATAGAACATGTGATTACTATAAATAACACATGCTTTTCAGACACAAAAGAGTATTTGTTGACCAGAAAATGGGCAAAAAGTGAGTCTCAACAGATTCTAAAATATTGGTATCATGAAAACTATGTTCTCTGCCACAAAATACAGCATAATCAAGTGAGATTTATTTCTGGGATGCAAGGATGGTGCAAAATCAATAAATGCAAATCAATAAATTTGATACATCCCATTAACAGAATGAAAGGTAAAAAACAATGATCATTATAATAGATGAAGAAAAACCATTTGACAAAATATGACATCATTTTATGACCAAAAAATGAAAAAGTCTCAACATTCAGTATTGAAGGAATATACCTCAAAATAATAAAGGCCATATATGAAAAGTACACTGCAAACATTATACTCAACCATGAAAGATTGAAAATTTTCCCCCTAAGATCAAGATCAAGAGAAAGGTGTCTGCTCTAAACACTCCTATTCAACATAGTACTAGGCATCTCAATCAGAGCAATCAAGGCAATAAAAACAATAAAGACGAGGAGTCAAGATGGCGGAGAAGTAGCAGGCTGAGACTATTTCAGCTAGCCGGAGATCAGCTAGATAGCTTATCTAAAGATTGCAAACACCTGAAAATCCATAGGCAGATCGAAGAGAAGAAGAACAGCAATTCTGGAAACAGAAAAACAACCACTTTCTGAAAGGTAGGACCGGCGGAGAAGTGAATCCAAAGCGATGGGAAGATAGACCCCGGGGGGAGGGGCCGGCTCCCGGCAAGCGGCGGAGCAACCGCCACAAAATCAGGACATTTAAAAGTCTGTTCCGCTGAGGGACATCGCTCCAGAAGCTACCCTGGGCAAAGCCCAGACGGGGTCAGCGTGGCCTCAGGTCCCACAGGGTCACAGAAAGACGGGGGTGTCTGAGTGTCCCAGAGCTTGCGGGAATTGGAACGGGAAAGCCGGCTACAGAGACAGAGCCAACAGTAAGCTCACAGCTTGGGGTGACCTTGAACCGGTCGCAGGCTCAGTGAGCTCAGAGCGCGGCCGGAGGTCAGGCAGACGGGAGTAACTGGGCGCTGTTCTCTGAGGGCGCACTGAGGAGTGCGGCCCTGGGCTCTCGGCTCCTCCGGGCCAGAGACCAGGAGGCCGCCATTTGTATTCCCGTCCTCCGGAACTCTACGGAAAGCGCTCAGGGAACAAAAGCTCCTGAAAGCAAACACGAGCGGATTACTCACCCTGGCCCCTGTTAAGGGCGGTGTAATTCCGAGTGGGGCAAAGACACATGAGAATCACTACAACAGGCCCCTCCCCCAGAAGATCAACAAGAAAACCAGCCGAGACCAAGTTCACCTACCAAGGAGTGTGGTTTCAATACCAAGGAGAGCACCAGAATTCCAGAGGAGGAGAAAGCCAAGCACGGAACTCATGGCTTTTTCCCTGTGATTTTTTTTAGTCTTGCAGTTAATTTAATTTTTTTCTTTTTCATTTTTTTTTTTCTCGCCTTGGGGTAAAATTTTTTTTTTTAACGTTTACCTTTTTCTTCTTTAACGTTTTTTAACCAGTTTATCTAATATATATATTTTTTCTTTTTTATATTTTTCTTATTTGTTTTCTTTTTTTAATTCTTTTCTTTTCTTTTTTCTTTTTTTTTCTTTCTTCCTTTTTGAACCTATTTTTGTCCCCTTTCTCCCCCCTCACGATTTGGGATCTCTTCTAATTTGGTTAAAGCATATTTTCCTGGAGTTGTTGCTACCCTTTTAGTATTTTCTTGCTCCTTCATATACTCTTATCTGGACAAAATGACAAGACAGAAAAATTCAACACAAAAAAAAGAACAAGAGGCAGTACCGAAGGCTAGGGACCTAATCAATACAGACATTGGTAATATGTCAGATCTAGAGTTCAGAATGACAATTTTCAAGGTTCTAGCTAAGCTCAAAAAAGGCATGGAAGATATTAGAGAAACCCTCTCGAGAGATATAAAAGCCCTTTCTGGAGAAATAAAAGAATTAAATCTAACCAAGTTGAAATCAAAAAAGCTATTAATGAGGTGCAATCAAAAATGGAGGCTCTCACTGCTAGGATAAATGAGGCAGAAGAAAGAATTAGTGATATAGAAGACCAAATGACAGAGAATAAAGAAGCTGAGCAAAAGAGGGACAAACAGCTACTGGACCATGAGGGGAGAATTCGAGAGATAAGTGACACCATAAGACGAAACAACATTAGAATAATTGGGATTCCAGAAGAAGAAGAAAGAGAGAGGGGAGCAGAAGGTATACTGGAGAGAATTATTGGGGAGAATTTCCCCAATATGGCAAAGGGAACAAGCATCAAAATTCAGGAGGTTCATAGAATGCCCCTCAAAATCAATAAGAATAGGCCCACACCCCGTCACCTAATAGTAAAATTCACAAGTCTTAGTGACAAAGAGAAAATCCTGAAAGCAGCCCGGGAAAAGAAGTCTGTAACATACAATGGTAAAAATATTAGATTGGCAGCTGACTTATCCACAGAGACCGGGCAGGCCAGAAAGAGCTGGCATGATATTTTCAGAGCACTGAATGAGAAAAACATGCAGCCAAGAATACTATATCCAGCTAGGCTATCATTGAAAATAGAAGGAGAGATTAAAAGCTTCCAGGACAAACAAAAACTGAAAGAATTTGCAAACACCAAACCAGCTCTACAGGAAATATTGAAAGGGGTCCTCTAAGCAAAGAGAGAGCCTACAAGTGTTAGATCAGAAAGGAACAGAGACCATATACAGTAACAGTCACCTTACAGGCAATACAATGGCACTAAATTCATATCTCTCAATAGTTACCCTGAATGTGAATGGGCTAAATGCCCCTGTCAAAAGACACAGGGTATCAGAATGGATAAAAAAACAAAACCCGTCTATATGTTGCCTCCAAGAAACTCATTTTAAGCCCGAAGACACCTCCAGATTTAAAGTGAGGGGGTGGAAAAGAATTTACCATGCTAATGGACATCAGAAGAAAGCAGGAGTGGCAATCCTTATATCAGATCAATTAGATTTTAAGCCAAAGACTATAATAAGAGATGAGGAAGGACACTATATCATACTCAAAGGGTCTGTCCAACAAGAAGATTTAACAATTTTAAATATCTATGCCCCCAATGTGGGAGCAGCCAACTATGTAAACCAATTAATAACAAAATCAAAGAAACACATCAACAATAATACAATAATAGTAGGGGACTTTAACACTCCCCTCACTGAAATGGACAGATCATCCAAGCAAAAGATCAGCAAGGAAATAAAGGCCTTAAACGACACACTGGACCAGATGGACATCACAGATATATTCAGAACATTTCATCCCAAAGCAACAGAATACACATTCTTCTCTAGTGCACATGGAACATTCTCCAGAATAGATCACATCCTCGGTCCTAAATCAGGACTCAACCGGTATCAAAAGATTGGGATCATTCCCTGCATATTTTCAGACCACAATGCTCTAAAGCTAGAACTCAACCACAAAAGGAAGCTTGGAAAGAACCCAAATACATGGAGACTAAACAGCATCCTTCTAAAGAATAAATGGGTCAACAGGGAAATTAAAGAAGAATTGAAAAAAATCATGGAAACAAATGATAATGAAAATACAACGGTTCAAAATCTGTGAGACACAACAAAGGCAGTCCTGAGAGGAAAATATATAGCGGTACAAGCCAAACCTAACCAAAGAGGCACCGAATATATACTCAGAAAAGTATAAAGTACTCATGAAAGAAATTGAGGAAGACACAAAGAAATGGAAAAATGTTCCATGCTCCTGGATTGGAAGAATAAATATTGTGAAAATGTCTATGCTACCTAAAGCAATCTACACATTTAATGCAATTCCTATCAAAGTACCATCCATCTTTTTCAAAGAAATGGAACAAATAATTCTAAAATTTATATGGAACCAGAAAAGACCTCGAATAGCCAAAGGGATATTGAAAAAGAAAGCCAACGTTGGTGGCATCACAATTCCGGACTTCAAGCTCTATTACAAAGCTGTCATCATCAAGACAGCATGGTACTGGCACAAAAACAGACACATAGATCAATGGAACAGAATAGAGAGCCCAGAAATAGACCCTCAACTCTATGGTCAACTAATCTTCGACAAAGCAGGAAAGAATGTCCAATGGAAAAAAGACAGCCTCTTCAATAAATGGTGCTGGGAAAATTGGACAGCCACATGCAGAAAAATGAAATTGGACCATTTCCTTACACCACACACAAAAATAGACTCAAAATGGATGAAGGACCTCAATGTGCAAAAGGAATCCATCAAAATCCTTGAGGAGAACACAGGCAGCAACCTCTTCGACCTCTGCCGCAGCAACATCTTCCTAGGAACAACCAAAAAGACAAGGGAAGCAAGGGCAAAAATGAACTATTGGGATTTCATCAAGATCAAAAGGTTTTGCACAGCAAAGGAAACAGTTAACAAAATCAAAAGACAACTGACAGAATGGGAGAAGATATTTGCAAACGACATATCAGATAAAGGACTAGTGTCCAGAATCTATAAAGAACTTAGCAAACTCAACACCCAAAAAACAAATAATCCAATCAAGACATGGGCAGAGGACATTAACAGACATTTCTGGAAAGAAGACATCCAGATGGCCAACAGACACATGAAAAAGTGCCCCATATCACTCGGCATCAGGGAAATACAAATCAAAACCACAATGAGATATCACCTCACACCAGTCAGAATGGCTAAAATCAACAAGTCAGGAAATGACAGATGCTGGCGAGGATGCGGAGAAAGGGGAACCCTCCTACACTGTTGGTGGAATGCAAGCTGGTGCAGCCACTCTGGAAAACAGCATGGAGGTTCCTCAAAAAGTTGAAAATAGAACTGCCCTATGACCCAGCAATTGCACTATTGGGTATTTACCCTAAAGATACAAACGTAGTGATCCAAAGGGGCACGTGCTCCCGAATGTTTATAGCAGCAATGTCCACAATAGCCAAACTATGGAAAGAACCTAAATGTCCATCAACAGATGAATGGATCAAGAAGATGTGGTATATATACACAATGGAATACTATGCAGCCATCAAAAGAAATGAAATCTTGCCATTTGCGACAACATGGATGGAACTAGAGCATATCATGCCTAGCGAAATAAGTCAAGCAGAGTAAGACAACTATCATATGATCTCCCTGATATGAGGAAGTGGTGATGCAACATGGGGGCTTAAGTGGGTAGGAGAAGAATAAATGAAACAAGATGGGATTGGGAGGGAGACAAACCATAAGTGACTCTTAATCTCACAAAACAAACTGAGAGTAGTTGGGGGGAGGGTTTTGGGAGAAGGGGGTGGGATTATGGACATTGGGGAGGATATGTGCTTTGGTGAGTGCTGTGAAGTGTGTAAACCTGGTGATTCACAGACCTGTACCCCTGGGGATAAAAATATATGTTTATAAAAACAAACAAACAAACAAACAAACAAAATAAAAACAATAAAGACATACAAATCAGGAAAGAAGATATGAAATTGTCTTTGTTTGCAGATTATATATTCTTATATGGAGAAAATCCTAAAGATCAAAACACTTTTAGAACTAATCAATGAATTCAATAAAGTTGTAGTACACAAAATTAACATACAGAAATCAGTTGTGTTTCTATATAATAACAAATAAATATATGAAAAAGAAATAAAGAAAACAAAAATTGGGTCCCTAACTTATACCATTCATAAAAATTACCTAAAAATGTATTAAACACTTAACTGTAAGACCTGAAACCACAATACTCCTAAAAGAAAAGAGGAAAAAACCCTCCTTGACATTGGTATTGGAAAGGATTTTTTTTTTTGACATAACAGTTAAAACACAAGCAGCTAAAGCAAAAATAAATAAGTAGAACTATATCAAACTCAAAAGCTCTGCACAGCAAAAGAAACAATGAACAAAATGAAAAGATAAGCTATGAAATGGAAAAAATATTTGCAAACCATGTATCTGATAAGCGTTTAGTATCCAAGAAAGGAACTCTTAAATTTAGTAGCAAAATAAACAAAAACCAATTTAATTAAAAAAAAAAATGGGCAGGGGAACACATGGGTGGCTCAGTCAGTTAAGCATCTGACTCTTGATTTTGGTGCAGGTCATGATCGGTTGTGAGATTGAGTCCAGCATCAGGCTCCATGCTGGGTGTGGAGTTTGCTTAAGATGATCTCTATCCCTCTCATTCTGCCACTACCCAATGCTCTCTCCCTCTAAAAATAAATAAATAAATAAATAAGGCAGAGGAACTGAAAAGATATTCTTCCAAAAAAGACATACAAATGGCCAACAGGTAAATGAAAAGATGGTCAACATCACTAGTCATCAGCGTAATGCAAACAAAACCATGATAAAATGCCACTTCATATCTGTTAAAATGGTTATCATTGGGACACCTGGGTGGCTCAGTTGGTTGGGCAGCTGCCTTCGGCTCGGGTCATGATCCCGGCGTCAAGCTATAACAAGTGTTAGTAAGGATGTGGAGAAACAGGAACCCTTGTACACTGTTGAGGGGAATGTAAATTGTTATAGCCACTATGGACACAGTGTTGAGTTTCCTCAAAAGACCAAAAATAGATCTACCATATGATCCAGCAATCCCACTTCTGGGTATGTATCAGAAGAAAATGAAACCAGGATCTCACAGAGGTATATGTATGTATGCCCATGATTACTGCAGCATTATTCACAATAGTCAAGATATAGAAACAACCTGTGTCCCTCTACAATGAATGGGTAAAGAAGATGTGACTATATGTATATTTATAATCATTATATAAAGTATAATTATATTCATTCATTATATAAAATATAATTCATTCATTATATAAAATTATATAATTCATTCATTATATAAAATTCATTCATTCATTATATAAAATATAATTATATCATATAAAATATAATTATATAAAATATAGTGTGTCCTATTTTGTATATCCCTTAAATGGCATATAGCTAAATTTGGTTAATTATCTAGTCTGATATTTATTATTCTTTATCATTTACTTGGTATTTATTCCATTTTATTTATTGTTATCATTAGTATATTTGGATTTGATTTTCCTGTTTTTTCCCAGTCCTTCTCTCCTCTTTTAACTCTTTATTATATTGACGTTGGGGAGGAGTTCAAGAGATTGTACCAATTTGGGGATATTTTCTTTGTAAATTATCCATGTGGTGATTTGCTTTAACTATATCATGTATCATGATTTGTGTCTTTATAGAAACTTCCATTTTAACATGTTTAACATAAGAAGGTTCTCTTCAGATCCTTCATATCTAGTTGACTGATGGCATTGTTGAGTTTAATTATGTCCTTACTGATTTTCTGCCTGGTGGATCTGTCCATTTCTGATAGAGAAGTGTTAAATTCTCCAACTATAAAAGTGGATTAATCTACTCACAATTCTGTCAGTTTTTGCATCATGAATTTGATGCTCTGTTGTCAGGATATCTATGTTAAGAATTGTTTGTTTTCTTGGAGAATTGACCAGTTTATCATTGTGTGATGACTCTCTTTATTCCTGATAACTTTCTGTGTTCTGAAGTCTGTTTTGTCCAAAGTAGTAATGTTATTTCCATTTTCTTTTGATTGTTAGCATGGTATATCTTTCTCCATCCATTTAATTTTTTTTTATTCTGAATGTTGATTTTATTAACATATAATGTATCATTTGCTTCAGGGGTACAGGTCTGTGAATCATCAGTCTTATACAGCACTCACATAGCACATGTCCCAAAGTGCTCCAGTGTCCTCCCCAATGTCCATAACCCAGGCACCCTATCCCTTCCCCCTCACCCCCCAGTAATCTTCAGTTTGTTTCCAGAGATTAAGAGTCTCTTATGGTTTGTTTCGCTCCAGTCCCATCTTGTTTCATTTACTTTTAATCTATGTGTTTCTTTATATTTAATGTAGGTTTCTTTTAGGAAACATATAATTGGTTCCTGTTTCTTGAGCCAATCTGACAATATTTTAATTGGTGCAGGCTGTTGACAAACAAAGTAATTATTAATATAGGTGTATTAATAGCTACCATATATGTTACTGTTTTTGATTTGTTGCTTTTGTCCTTTGTTCCTGTTTTTGTCTTTCACTTTTTCTTTCGTGGTTAATTGAGCATTTAAAATTATTCCATTACTCAACATAACTATATCAAACTAAAAAGCTCTGCACAGAAAAAAACAACCAACAAAATGTACTTAGTAATTGTACTTTGTACTTTGTTTTTACTTTTTTAATATTTACCCTAGAGTTTGCAGTATACATTTACAATTAATCCAAGGCTACTACTTTTAAATAATGCTACATGGCACAATAGGTAGTGCAAATACTTTATATAAGAAAATAATCCTAATTCTTTCCTCTCATCACTTGGAGCATTCATTTTACATATACATAAACATAGATGTAATAAAAACATTGTTATTATTTTGAACTGTTACGTATTAGATTAATTAAGAACAAGAATGATGAAAATTTTCTTTTAACCTATGCTTATTCCCTCTCTGATGTCCTTCCTTTATTTAGATCCAAGTTTCTGATCTATATAACTTTTCTTCTTTCTGAAGATTCCTTTTAACATTTCTCACAGACAGATCTGCTGGTAACAAATTCTTTCAATTTTTGCCTGGGAAAGATGTTATTTCTCCTTCACTTTTGAAAAAATAGGTACAGAATTCTAGGTGTGTTTTTTTTTCCTCTCTCTCTCTCTCTAATAATTATTTCACTCCTTCTCTTCTAGTTTGTGTGATTTTTGAGGAGAAGTCAGATATAATTATTATCTTTGGTTCTCTATAGGTAAGGTGTTTTTCCTCTGGCATCTCTCAGGATTTTTTCTTTAACTTTCTGTAGATTGAAAATGATACAACTAAGTACAGTCTATTTTTTTTTTTTTTATTCTGGTTGGTGTTCTCTCAGATCCCTTATTCTGTGGTTTGGTATCTGATACTAATTTGGGGGAAATCTCTGTCATTATTGTCAATTTTTTTTCCTGTTCCTTTCTCTCTTTCTTCTCCCTTTAAAGTTTTCATTACATGTAAATTATGCTTTTTGTAGCAGTTGCACAGTTATTATTAAATATTCTGTTCTCTCTTTCTCTCCTTTTCTTTTCAGGTATTTTTCTATTTGTTTTTAGTTTTGGAGGTTTCTATTGACCTATCCTCACAACCAGAGATTTTTTTTCCCCTTAGCTATGTGCAGATTACTAAGTCCATCTAAGTCATTCTTCATTTTTGTTACAATGATTTTAGCTTCTAGCATTTATTTTTGTTTTTTTCTTAGAATGTTTATCTCTGTGATTACATTGTCCATCTATTCTTGCTTGCTGTTTCCTTTTCCATTAGAGTCTTTTGTATCTTAATCATAATTGTTTTAAGTTCTTGGTGTGATAATTCCAAGATTCTTGACATATCTGAATCTGGTTACAATGCTTCCTCAGTATCTTCAAACTGTGTGTTTTGTTTTGATTTGTTTTGTTTGTTTGTTTGTTTTCCTTTACCAAGTCTTACAATTTTCTCTTGATAGCAGGATATGGTGCATGTGTTAAGGGAATTACTATAAGGCTTTTACTAATGTGGTGATGAGCTGGGGTAAGGGAAAGTGTTTTATAGTCCTACAATTAAAGCTCAGTCTTTTAGTGGACCTATGCTTCTGGACTATGAACTTTATCCATGGTTCACAGGGTCCTCCCTCTCTTTGAAGTAGGACAGGATGGCTGGAGTGGGCTGGAATTGGGTATATCCTGTACTGAAGTAAGTAGATTTTAATAAAACCCCAGCAGGTTAGGTTCTGGTTAACTGGTTTCTCCTGAGGGCAGGTCTTATTATGAAGAACAGAGTACAACAGCCCACTTTCTGATTTACATGCTATGATTGCTTTGTCACCTATTTTATTTTTAATTCTTATTACTACTATTTAAGAGAGAAAGAGAGTGGGAGTGGGGGGGGGGGGATTGACAGAGGAAGATGGAGAAAGAGAGAATCTTAATCAGGCTCCACATTCATTGAAGAGCCTGACTAGGGATTTGATCTCATAACCTGAACCAAAATCAAGAGTCGGACACTTAACTGACTGAGCCATCCAGTCACCCCTGTCACCTATTTTAATCCTACCTTTTATCTTTGAGTTTTCGAACTTCACAAGACATTATTATTATTTTGAAAATTGGTACTTATTTATATTTGGTGACATTTAAAACTTCTTTTGCTCTTTAATTTTTGTTTCTCAGACCATCTATTAGAAATTCCTTTAGTTATGGTCCATTGGTAACAAAATTGTTCAGTTGTTATTTAACTGCAAATATTTTTATTTCCTTGATGTTTTGAAAGATGTTCATGATGTAAAAACTGTTTTGCTGTCTAGGAGTAGACATTTTTACTTTCATATTCTGTTTAGACATTTTAAGAATGTATTCTATGTGAGATTTATTGGTCTTTTTAATTTTGTGGCTTGTGATCTTTAATTAAACCTGGAAAATTCTCAAAATTCTCAAAATTCTCATTTCAAATATTGCCTGTATCCTATTTCCTCTCTTTTTCCACCTGACTTCTGTTTATGTAAGTTAAAACTTCTCATATCCGGTCTCTATTTCACATTTCTCATATCTTTGTATTTTTGTGTTACATTCTAAATTTCTTTAGTTCAAACTTTCAGGTCACTAATTCTTTAGACTGATGTCAAAATGTTTATTTTTTAGTTTACATATTTTTCACTTCTAGAAGTTCTATTTTATTGTTTTCCAAAGCTACTTATTTTATATATATATATATATATATATATATATATATATATATATATATAATCTCTTGCTCTTCATTCACATTTTTAGTCTTTCGGCTTTTTAAAATGCACTCATCTATTTATTTTCATTTTATTATATTTCTTTTCAGTGTTCCAGCATTCATTGTTTATGCACCACACCCAGTGCTCCATGCAATCTATTTTTTTAAACATTCATTTGTTTATTTTTTAGAGAGAGAGAGTGATCAAGGGGAGGGGCAAAAGGAGAGGGAGGGAATCCCAAGAAGCTTCCACACTGGGCATGAGCCCATCAAATTGCTCAATCCCATGACCCTGAGATTACAACCTGAGCTGAAATCAAGAATTGTCTGTTTAACTGACTGAGACACACAGTGCCCTTCCATTCATCTATTTTTAAGGTTCCCCATGTGTGACCTCTTTAAAAGTTTGACCTGGTATCTCCTTCCTTGTGAATTTTGTTATTATTTTACCTTAGACATTTTCTATGGAAATCCTTTGGGGCCTTGTTGCAAAGGTCCTTCAGGGAAGTCAAACTTCCTGCTTCTGCTGAGTACCAGGGCACTATCAGATAGAGATTACTTTAAACTGAATTCTCAGCTTTAGGTTTTCCTGCCCACCTAAGAAATTAAAATTTAGGTTGAAAAATCCTGAGAGCTGGCTGGTGATCATGGATTATCAATGAGAATATTTTTCCATTCCACTCAGAGCTAAGGTTTGACCGAGCCAGATGATTGCCTTTGCAGACCTTGAGGATGATGGGCTTATTTCTAGTCTGCCTACAGTGACAGCTAGCAATGGGAGAGTTCAGGTCTCTAGTTTGGGCAGGCTCTGACCTTTCTTTCCTGCTTCATCATGACTTGAAACTCAAACCTGAAATTCACTGGGTTTGTCAGATGCTCTCAAAGCAAATTGGCTTACCTTTTTCAGTTCCAACTCTCACTTAGGTTTTAGCTGCTGAATATTATGCCTTAACTTGTCAAATTATTGCTGCATATAGAAATAGCTCCTTCCTTAGTTTATTTGTAATTTTAATTCAATAGGAGGGTCTTTCAAGATATCTGGATTCCCCTATTGCATAAAAATACATTTTAAAACATTTCAGGAAAAATAGTCAATGTATATTAATTTCTTAGGAAGAATTTAGAAGTATATACCAATTTTTAATGGGTAATAACACAATGTTTCCTACTATCAGTCTTTTCTTTTATAAGGATCTATGGCAATGATAATTACCATTTGCAAACAAGAAAGATCAGGCTTGGTATCAATTATTTAAAAACGTAACCTCTATGATAGCCTGCTTTATATGAACATGCATGGACACTGTGTTATTGGCCTGAAAGATTTCACCAGTAGAGGATTCTTATGAACTATGACTTTACAAATTTGTCATATTAAGCTCCCTTCCATGGGTCACATTTGTAATCAGATGGAACTTTCTACCTTATGCTTCAAAAGACTTTTGATAATTGCACTTGGGGATAATTGTTTGTTTTTTTTTTTTTTTAAAGACTAGGGTTTGGAAAGACACAATTGTTGCTAGAATTGTGCAAAGAGAAGTTGACTGAAATTCAGCTCACAACTAAAAACTGTTTAAGAAATCTTAATAAAAAGGAGCACACCTCTTTTTATTGGATTATTCTAGTTCTATTTGACTACAAATGTAATAAATATGCCAAATATAATAAAATTAATAAGCCTAGAAACATAAAGTTCATGACAGTTTATTGCCACATGCTATTTCGAAGTAGTCAATATGGGCAACCTAGGTGGCTCAAGTGGTTGAGCCTCTTGATTTTGGTTCGGTTTGGGGTCTCATAGGTTGTGAGCTGGAGCTCCAGGTCAGGCTCCATACTCAGCGGGGAGTCTGCTTGAGGATTTCTCTCTCTCTCTCCATCCCTCCCCCTGCTTTCTCTTAAAATAAATTTGAAAATAAAATAAAATCTTAAAAATAAGTAACAAATGTATCTGCCCAACTTTGTTTTTACCCTGTCCCTGCCCAGTTACTTGAAAATTAATCATATCTAAGTCATCTTTTGAGAATTGCTGTTCATGAAAGCCTACCACCCTCTGGTTTCTTAGGCTGCTGTTTGCCTTTGCCCATTGTCAAGGGCTTCTGCTCCTCCAGTACTCCCCAAAATTCTCCTCCTAGCTCTTTATCACCTCCCACTAGAGGCTCTCTACCTTGCTGCATAGCTGATGCTGCTTTTTCTGGTTATTCAAATGTACCTTGGCTTACTGGGTCTTAATCTCTGTCAATGAAGATTTGGTATTTTTTTGTTACACACCTAAACCTCCCACCTTATCTCAATGATGGCCACCTCACATGGTCACTTGGCCCCTCTTGTCATAGATAGTTCTGGACCAATTGCACATGCCCAACGACCCTGCAGAACTTAGTGTTCCAAAACAACAACTAAGTAATAGATCATCCAAGCATAAAATCAATAAGGAAACAAGAGCATTGAATGACACATTTGACCAGATGGACCTCACAGATATATACAGAATATTTTACCTTAAACAACAGAATATTCATTCTTCTCGAGTGCACTTTCTCCAGAATAGACCACATACTGGGTCACAAATAAGGGCTCAACTGATACCAAAAGACTGATACCAAAAGATTTTTCCCTGCATATTCTCAGACCACAATGCTTTGAAACTGGAACAAGAAAAAGTTTGGAAGGAATTCAAATACTTGGAAGCTAAAGACCACCTTGCTTAAGAATGTTTGGATCAACCAGGAAATCAAAGAAGAACTGAAACAATTCATGGAAACCAATGAGAATGAAGACACTTGGGTCCAAAACCTATGGGATATGGCAAAGGTGGTTCTAAGGGGGAAATACATAGCCATCCAAGCCACCCTCAAAAAAAATTGAAAAAATCCAAAATACACCAGCTTTCTTTACACCTTAAGAAACTGGAGAATCAACAACAAATTAAGCCAACCTCACACACAAGAAGGGAAATCATCAAGATTAGAGGAGAGACCAATGAGATAGAAACTAAAGATACGGTTGAACACATCAATGAAACTAGAAGCTGGTTTTTTGAAAGAAGCAATAAGACAGATAAACCACTGGCCAAACTAATCCAAAAGAAAAGAGAGAAGGCCCAGATTAGTAAAATTCTGAATGAAAAAGGAGAGATCACAACTAACACCAAGGAAATAGAAACAATCATCAGAAATTATTATCAACAGTTATGTGTCAGCAAGACAACTACCTGGAGGGGCACCTGGGTTGCTCAGTGGTTAAGCCTGTGCCTTCAGCTCAGGTCATGATCTCAGGGTCCTGGGATCGAGTCCCGTGTTGGGCTATCTGCTTGGAAGGGAGCCTGCTTCCTCCTCTCTCTCTGCCTGCCTTTCTGCCTACTTGTGATTTCTCTCTGTCAAATAAATAAATAAAATCTTAAAAAAAAAGACAACTACCTTTCTTTGCCTTCCTCTGCACACAATTGACTTACACACTTCTTAAAGGGAGGGCCTCTGTGTGGTATCCAGGCTGACAGGAGAGCTTTCCAAAGCTTGCTGGTGGGGGTGGGCAGCCCCGAAGTGTATCATCCATTATCCCCCACACTTGTCTACTACAGGGTTACTTAAGCTCATATACGGAGGAGTTGCTGGCTATGGAAGGAGAGCAACTCCAATCAAGCAAGGCTTAGGAAAGTAACACAGACACTAGTGAAAAATATTCCCAGAATTAAAATATAGTTGCTACTCACAAGAAGAAAATTTTAAGAGGTTTTGCTACCTAGTATGATGGGAACAAATTCAAATAATGGGAATATGAGGAGTTCATTGGAACATGGGGTGACTACTGTTTTTTGTTTGTTTTGGTGGGGAAAAGGGGATAGGAGTACCTGTCATTAAGATGTCTCCAGTGGGGAAATTGTGGAGCCCACCAGTGTCTGAAGGAAGAGGTATGAGGGGCCAATGAGGGTCAAGGTTGAAGCACATACCCATGGAGGAAATGTCTGAAGGAACATGAAACAGAAGAATCCTGTTTTTCAAGGGTCCCAATTACAAAATGCCACCATCTACCCCTGCTGAAGCAGTAACTGTTGGTTTGACTGCACTGCCATAGTCTTTTGTTCTTGCTGTTGTACTCTTCAAAGGACAAACACAACGTCTTCTGAATACTTACTGGAAAATAAAGCCTGGGGCTCAGCACACTGTGATTGCAGGAATTTCTGGAGTTGAACTGCAGATGTAAGTTCTTTGAGTCCTGTTTCCTACTCTATTCACTTTTGTGCTCCACACACTCCAAACCCGGAGGCTTATTAAATGCAGAGTGAACTGAATAAAAGCACAGAGTGGAGAGCAGAAGAACACAGGCTTCTAATCTTCAGAAAGGGAATGGATCAGACCACAGTGTTTAGCAATTCAGTTAGCATTTAGCCTGCAAGGTTTACAGGGTTTACATTCACTAGAGTCAAACAAGAGCAACAAACAATCAGAACAGTTATGGACAGGGATGGAAATTTTCAGAGACTATATTGGTAGTCCTTGTCATTTTCAAAGCCAAATATAAATCTTCATTCAGATTTGAATAAATGTACATTTTGGAAAACTTCAGGGACAGTGTTGGGATGGATCTTTAATATGGAAAGATGTGAACTTGGAAACATTTGAACAGAATTAACATTGACTGGTCTTGGCTGGCTTTAAAAGCCTTGTTCTTATGCTCAAACAAGTATGTGCAGTGATGGAGTACAAACAAACCCACATATTCACACATAAATTTGCTCACAATCTTACATCCATATATACACTCACACACATGCACTCAGATTCAGACTCAGACCCACACATACGCACACAATCAGGCTCACAACTGCACATTTATACCCTCATACCCACTTATACCTGTACACTTACACACTCAGATGCATACACACATATTCATGCACTCATGCTCTCTAACCTAGGACTAAGCAACATACCTTAGCAGAATGTTTGCAAGGGTTGACATTAAGGTAGAATGAGTCCACAAATCAACCAGCAACATTTATGTAGCACATACTATATGCCAGGCATTATGTCAAGAGTTGAGGATATAATGTTGCACAGACCATATGTGATTCCTCTCTCTGTGATCTAACATAATTATAAGGAAGACAGCCACTGAACTGATGGCAAATAATTGGATGTTAGTTACACACACATAAAAAGCAAGCAATCAGCATTTGGGAAAGTATTTCAGATGGTGAGAAGGTTTCCATGAAGTGGCCTGAAGAGGCTTTGCTGCCTTAACTGGCAGAGTGTTGAGATGAGAGGGTGCCTTCAATACAAAGCAGATAAAGAAGGAGGTTGGAGGGAGAACCAACTAGGGTGGTGGGCCAAGCAGATCCCATTGCTGGAAGGCTGGAGATGAGAGCCAGACATAGCATTTTGACTAGTGGTGGTCACAGAAGTCAGTACCTCTGCTCTTTGATTTTAGGGTTACTTTCACCTAATGGCCCATCATGGGTCATCTTTCCTGTGAATAGCAGTGTCCTCCAGCTGTGTTGTAGGACTGGAGGACTTAAAAGCTGGGCATGAGTTGCTTACTGGCACTAAAAGCTGGTCACTGCTGATGGGATGACAGGAGTCATGTAAACTCTCATGAACTATATAGACTGAGAATAATTTGAGAGTGATCAAAGTCTGCTTAAAAGATGTGCCTGTTAGGTGAGTAAATCTGCCTCCATTCATGTCCCCAACCTTGAATTTAGGTTTCTGCCCATAAACACCTAGAAAAGGAAATATGTGGACATGTCTAAAAATACCCTTCATGCCCTTGTGCTGGAAATCATCTTTGTTTGCTCCTCTTTCTGAGAAGGAAAGGGTGACTGTGCAGGGAGCTAAGCCCAGGCTCACAGGCCATCAGCAGCACAACCTTCTCCACATTCGGGGCTTCCCAAGTCTTGCTCAGGCCTCTCTTATACCCTTTCTTCCTTTTTTGTCTTTTCCTTTATTTCCATGAAAGTAGTACTTACTCAGTAAAGGCATTTGCTAAATAGAGAAAAATAAAAAATAATAATCTGGTTTATTTCTTCCTAATGCTTTTAAAATTTTTCTTAATTTTTTAAACGGGATAGAATACACTGTTTATATGGTTTTATTTCTTAATTTTGTTATTTAACATTCTGTCACATTTTTCCAGGCTATTTTCATAACCTTATCATTGATAGTAGCATGACATTCCATTGTGTGGAATTGCACATCATGGTCACTTATATTGCATAACTGACCCCAAAATAATAATTTTCTGTGGAATGAGAAATTTTTTTTAGTGGTTTTCTAAGAGGAGTCCCAATTCACTTGGTATATTTATTTTCACAATGAATTGGAGTGTAGGAACAACATCACCCCAAACGAAGATTGCACTTCACAAAGTACCAGCACCAAAGCCGTATCAATCCTCTGGCTGTTCTTCTTTCTTCATGAGGCAGGGCTTAGCTATATAACACTGGCTATAAAAAACAATTTCCTTCAAAATAATATTGAGGCGATTGCATTTGTAGAATTAAAGCTCTTTCTAGAAAAAATCTGTTTCTTAATAAACCTATTAATTCTGAAAGAGCCTGGATATTTCAAGCTAGAGGTAGATTTTTAATATGCCCATAGACAATCTCTGAGAAAAAAAAAAGATGAAAAGGTCAGTGTTCCTAATGCTGTGAGCAGTTGTATCATTTCATGTTTACCTTAATGTACCTCCTTCTCTGGCGAGATGGAAAGGAGCTGTTGCTTTAGGATGACCATATCTAAAATCCCAGAGTAAAACAGCACATATTTATATGATAGCACAAGTTTTTATTAAAGAAAATGCATTTATAGACTGAGAAGTATTAAAGCATCTCTTTTTCTTGTTAGCAGTACAATCTGCCACTGGGAAGGCTTTAAATGCTTTCCTTACAAACAGTGTCTGCCTGAACTATTTGATAATTAATCATGCATAATATCTTAAATTCCACATGGATGGATGGCTAAAAACCCTTCAGTGATTGCTGCATTTGGTAACTAAAAGTCAACTCCTACTCATTTGGAGGGTAAAAAAATAATAGATTGGTATTTTTGCTTGTTTTTAGTGTTGCCATTGGCCATAAGGCAAGTGTATGATCATTGCCAAAACCTTCCACTGTATTGACACCAGTCAGCTGCATATCTAAGTTATATTAGCCCATGGTATCTAATAAAAATGGATAATTTCTTGCCTTGGATGGCATCAAAATATTCTCAAACAGGCAAGTTTAGTGCTATGACCTGCCTACTGTGATCCAATTTGTCTTATTTAAAGTATCAAACCAGGTGCTCAGTTATTAGACCAATTTTTGTTACAATAGTGATGATGAATGATGGTAATGATTATGGTGGTAGTTGTGATGATGGTGGTGATGGTAATCATGATGATAATAACTATAGTTGTGGTGGTGGTGATTAACACTTTGGATTATACATTAGTTTCTCTCTTCTGATGGCTTAGAAAACTTCCCCATATATATTACTGCCTTTACAATGAGATAAGAATTATACCCCAGTTTTACAATCTATGAAATTAAATTCAATAGAATCAGAGGAAACTGCCCATGATCACAGACACCATCCTGCAACAATACCTACTCCACTTCCTAGACTGATAATATTAGATGGAAATTATTTAATCCTTCTACACAGTACAGACACTTCATAGACAGTCTTGGAATCATTTAACATCTCCTTGAAATTAAGTTAGTAATTCTGGTGTGTTCTACTTCTTACTTTTAAATTGATCCTGAATGTAAATAGAAATGATGCCCTCTTTGCTCCCAAATCAGTGGGGGTTAGAATTAGTCATGAGTGGTCAGCTTGGTATTGCTGTAAGACTCAGAACTCAGTCTGTCTTAGTCCCTCTTCCCAACCTGATTATTTCCATCCTCCCTTCCCAGGTATTGTGGCTCAGTCTTGGTGCCTGGGGATATTTATCACTAGTAAAAGAAACCTCTTCTCCTACCAAACTTTTATTTTTTTTCCCAAATTTTACGATTAATATTTTGTATTTATTTCTATTTACTTTAATATTCTGACTCCCCATCCGAATATAAGGTCCATGAACTTCAGAACCATATCTGGCTTATTTTACAATAATGTAGACACATAGTAAGTATTAAATAAATACATATGTAGTAAGTGAAAAAGTGAATAGAAAACAAGTGCACTGAACTCAGCTTAGAATTCACAATCATCCTGTCATAATCATGCACTAACTTAAAATATTGGCATGAAAAGATGCAAGATAATGTTCAAATGATAAGATTATCTAACTCATTAAAATTGTACGAGAATCAATTGTCAAATTTGAGAATGTGGACTTAAGAAGAATGTGTATTCTGTTGCTTTAAGATGGAAAGCTCCGAATTTATATGTGAAGTCTATCTGGTCCAGTGTGTCATTAAAAGTTCTTGTTTTCCCATTTATCTTCTGCTTAGATGATCTGTCCATTGCAGTGAGTGAGGTGTTAAAATCCCCTAGTATGTGTTTCTTTAATTTTGATATTAATTGGTTTATATAATTGGCTGCAGTCAAGTGAGGAGCATAAATATTTACAATTGTTAGATCTTCTTGTTGGATAGACCCTTTAATTATGATATAGTATCTTTCCTAATCTCTTAGTACAGTCTTTGGTTTAAAAATCTAATTTTTCTGATATAAGGATTGCCACCTCAGCATTCTTCGGATGTCTATTAGCATGATACATAGCTTTCCACCCCATCACGTTAAATCTGGAGGCATCTTTGGGTCTAAAAATAAATCTCTTGTAGACAGCATATGGGTGGGTCTTACTTTTCTATTTATTCTGATACCCTTTGTCTTTTGTTTAGGCCATTTATCTCATTTACATTCAGAGCAATTATTGAAAGATATTAATTTAGTGCCATTGTATCTCCTGTAAAGTCACTGTTTCTTTATATTGTCTCTGTTCCTTTCTGGTCTATGTTACTTTGGGGCAGTCTTTTTGCTTAAAAGATCCTTATTAATAGTTCTTGCAGTGCTGGTTTAGTGATCACAAATTCTTTTAGTTTCTGTTTGTCCTGGATGTTCTTTATCTCTCATATTTTGAATGGCACCCTAGTTGGATAAAGTATTCTTGGTTGCATATTTTTCTCATGTAGCACCCCAAATATATCATGCCAGTCCTTTCTAGTCTGCTAGTTCTCTGTGGATAGGTCTGCTGCCAGCCTAATATTTCTATCACTGTTGGTTAAGAAACTCCTATCTCAAGCTGCTTCCAGGATTTTCTTTGTCTCTGAATTTGGAAGTTTCACTATGATACGTCAGGTTGTTGATTTATTTTTGTTGATTTTGAGGGGAATTCTCTGTGCCTGCTGGACTTGAATGGCTATTTCCTTCCCCAGTTTAGGGAAGTTCTCTGCTATAATTTGTTCCAATATACCTTTTGCTCCAATCTCTCTTTCAACTTGAATGGCTATTTCCTTCCCCAGTTTAGGGAAGTTCTCTGCTATAATTTGTTCCAATATACCTTTTGCTCCAATCTCTCTTTCCTCTTCTTAGATCCCAATTGTTCTAATATTGTTCCACTTTATGGTATTATATATCTCTCAATTCCTCCCTTTTGATCAATAGTTGTTTATCTTTCTTTTTCTCAGCTTTTTATTCTCCATCATTTTGTTTTCTATATCACTAATTCTCTCTTCTGCCTCATTTGTCTTAGCAGTCAAAGTCTCCATTTTTTATTTCATCTCACTAATAGCTTTTTAAATTTCAACTTAATTCGATTTTAGTTCTTTTATTTCTTCAGAAAATGATTCTCTTGTGTAGTCTATGCTTTTTTCAAGTCCAGCTAGTATCTTTATCATTGTTACTCTGAACTCTATTTCCAACATCTTATTTATGTCCATACTGGTTAGGTCCCTAGCAGTCAGTGCTGCCTCTTGGTCTCTTTTTGAGGTTCATTTTTCTGAATGGATGAATGAGAGAATAAAATACTAAAATTTCAACAATGACCCCTGGGAAACATACACTAAACAAATCAGAAGAGACCAAAAACTGAAAGAAAAGAGAGAGAGAGAATATAATCATACAGGTGAACAGAACAGAGCAATAACAGTGGATCATATGGTTTATTAGAAAACTATATCCCCAAATTGTAAAGAAATAAAAACTTATATTTGTACAAAGATAAAATTAAATACAATAACAGGATAGACTGTAACTATAAAAATGAAAATTAAAAATATATTTTTAAAAAAAGTTGATAAAATAAGAAATTTGTTGAAAAAGTAAAAAGAAAAAAATTAAAATCGAAAGACTAAAGAATAGTGGGGGGAAAAAAACTTGAATTTTTGTACTATTTTCCCTTAGCCCTGGAGTTTTGCAGTTCTCTATGATCAGTAAACTTGATCATAGGCGGATGTTCTTGCTGATCTTCTGGGGGAGGAGCCTGGTGTGCTGATTCTTAGATGTCTTTGCCTGGGACAGAATTGTACCACCCTTACCAAGGGGTTATGCTAAGTAATCTGATGGGATTGCTCTATGTATCTTTTGTTTCCTGAAGGCTTTCTGCCCTGCTTTAGAAGGTGAGAATGAAAATGGTAGCATCAGCCCATTCTCCAGCCTCAGTGATGAAAGCTTAGGGCCCCACTTCTCAGTGCACTCTTAGGGAAAGGCAACCGATCACTCCTGTCTTCCTGGTCTTCATCTGCACTCCATGCTCACCCAGCCTGAGACCAAGTGTTTCTATCTCAGGCATGTGACTGCATTTCAAGTCTCCAAACCCTGCAGACTCCTATGGCTTGCACCCACATCACTCTTCCTGGGGGAGGGTCTCATGGTGGTTCTGCCACTTGCTGGGTCCCTGCTCTTGGAGAGGTTGCCTGACTGTGCCGTGGTTCATAGATTATGGCAAGCCCAAGCTAAGAGCACACTCCTGGGCTCACTGATTATAGCAGGCTTCCCCATTCCAATGCCTCGAACCCTGCTGTCTCAGGTCTTCCTGTGACACCGAGGATCCTGAGACTGCCCCACCTAGGATTCCACCCTACTTAGCCACCTGAGTGCCTCTCAGGCTGGGATGTTCCTCACTGGAACAGACTTCTAAATGTTCTGATTTTTTACTCTACTGCTTTCGGGTGTTGGCTGCCAGAGGTTCCCTCCTCCACACCACGTCCCCCCCTGGGTCTATCTTCCCATATATCACCTTGGATTCACTCCTCTGCACCTGCTACCTTGCAAAAAGTGGTCACTTTTCTATTTGTAGAGTTACAGATGTTTTCTTCTTAGGTCTCTGGTTCAGTTCACAGGTGTTCAGAATAATTTGATAGCTATCTAGCTGAATTCCTGGGACTAGATGAAACTAAGGTCTATTCTTCTGCCATCTTGGGCTCCCCTCAACTTCTCAAAACTTTTCAGATCATTCATTATAGTAATTGGAAAAAAATTCCTTGTAAAAACCCATAGTTTTTTAAATATATAGAATAACTTTAAAATGTCCTCTGATATTATTCTCCACCCAGTTTTGTTGATGTAATTGATATATAACTTTTTAAAAAATTTTTAAAGAATTTGTTTACTTATTTGACAGAGAGAGAGAAAAAGCACAAGCAGGGCGAGTGATAGGGAGACTGGGATAGAGAAGCAGGCTTTCAGTGAACAAGGAGCTCAATGCTGGGCTCAATCCCAGGATCCCAGGATCATGACCTGAGCCGAAGGGAGAAGCTTAAATGACTGAGCCACCCAAGAATCCCAACATATAACATTGTAAAAGTTAAATATGTACAATGTATTGATTTGACATTGCAAAATGATTACCAACGTAGTATTAGCTAATATCTCCATCCCATCACTTAAATACCACTTCTTTCCCCGGAATATTTTGGTAGGTTCCTGATACCTGTATATTTTTGGGTAACTCCATTGATCCATCTTCTTCTCATTCCCTGACTATTGACTGGCTGTGCTGAAACAGGAGTATGCACAAAGCTGAATCCTGAGCTGGTGGTCTCTTATACATAAAGAAGACCTCTGTGGAAATAAATTTCTAGGATTACCATAATCCTTTAGATCTTAGACATCATGAGGCCATCTGGCTAATGAATAGCAGCCCCACAGTTTCCTCATTGCCAGACACACACCTTCTACCCTTCATTAAATCTGAATTCCAGTGTTTGCTTGCTGGGCTCAGCCCAGTGTGCCCACCTGTGTCCATTTCATTTTTAGGAATCTGCACCTACCTCCATTTTTTAGAAGCTTCACAACAAAGTGTCACAAACTTAATGACTTAGAAGAACACAGGCTTTTATCTCCTATCTGTGTAGACTGTAAATCTGGATAGGTTTGGCCAAGTTCTCTGCTTAGGATCTCAAAGTCCAAATAAAGATATTAGTTAAAATGGGTTCTTATCTGGAGGCATTGGGATCACATTCCCAGCTCATTCTATTTGTTGTCAGCTTTTGTTTTTGACTTCCCTTGCTCACTTCCACCTGAGGCCTTTCTCAGACTTTCAAGGTTACCCTCCTTCCTTCTCATATGACTTGCTTCTTCCATCTTCAAACCTGCAGCTGCAATATTGAGTCTTTCTCATGGTTTGAAACTCTCTGACCTCTTCCATTGTCAATTGAAGAAAACTCTGCTTTCATACAGCTGATGTAATTAGATTACATCCCCTTCCTCATAACTTCTTCTTTTTTTCTTCCCAATATAATGCTGTATCTCAGGGGTATGACCAGAGAGCAGAGGTCCTTAGAGCCATCTTAAAATTCTGCCTATAACAGGAGAGAACCATGCATTTGGAGCACAGCTTTCTTATGAAACTATTCCAAATGTCCAAAATTATCTTTGTCCAATTAAGATGTTTGTACCTCTCCCCCCCCAAAATCTTGTCACATGTTAACAATGTGGAATTGATGACAATAGTGTTCTAACACATCCTTGGTCTATCTTTTTATTTGTTTTACAGACTTTCTCCCTATTTTGAACTTCCTTAACTCTCTATAATTATTTATATTATCCTTGATAACATAGATCCATTTTCCTTAATCATAGCTTTTTCTTTTTCTTACCCTATCAATGTCTGTGTATTTTCAAAATAAGCAAATTACTCCCAGGTGTCATCAACTAAGAGTTCTAATTAAGTACCCTTTGAGGAATTAATTTGATGATCTGTATAGAGCTTCATGGTTGTCTATTTTGCTAGTCCCAATTCTGCAGCAAATCATGGTAAGAACAGCCATTGAACCGTTGGGGATAGTATTATGTTAGTAGGAGGCAGGGAAAAGTGGCTGTAAGGGAAAAACCCAATAATGATTTAATGCCTTAAGCACACAAATGTTTATTTTTTTCCAATCTAAAAGACCAGAAATATGAGTATATATATATAAGCACTTAATTCCATGTGGCCAAAGAACAAGGTTGGTTCTCTCTCGTGTTTGTGGCATCTAGAACTTTACCCCTTTTTGTTCGATTCTAGCTCTTGGAAGAGGACAGGGCATGGAGGAGGATGCTATAAAGTTTTAAGACTCTGTTTTGTGAGGTACAGGATCACATCCACATTCCATTAACAAGAGCTTAACTTTTGGGAGGGAGAAAAATGGTGGCAGAATAGGGACCTCATTTCATCTCATCCCTCAAATTTAGCTGGATATCTATCAAACCATTCTGAACACACACAAATTCAACCTGGAATGTAAGAAGATTTATCTGCATCTCCACAAACAGGAAAAAATGATTACTTTTTGCAAGATGGGAGGAGCAGAACCTTGAGTCTTCAGGGGAAATATTGAGGATAAATGGGGAGGGGGATCCTCCATAACACCAGAGCAAAACATCAGGACCCTTGGAAATCTGCTCTCATGAGAGGGATCTCTTTTTGACAAAAGCACATGCAATGAATAGGGAAGAAAGTCTAGGTGGATCATTGTGGTCTCAGGATTCCAGGGACTCAGAAAGAATAGGGCAACCTGAACTGATAGAGTGCCCAAACAGTAGAACAGGAAGACTGGGGATGGCCAGTGAGCCCAGAAAGGATTCTCAGCCCAGTCACCATAAACCACAAGCTGAGCAGGTAGGGAGACCACTCTCTGCCTGACCACCCTCAAAAGGACTAGAAGGTGAGGGCTGTTTAACATCCCAGGGGATATATAAAATCTCTTTTACCTATGACAAAGCGACAGCTCTCAGAGTAGTGTGGCCCATGAAAGGACACTGTGGCAGTGCCCAGTGTGAATAGGGAGCTGCAGAAGAGAGTGCATGTATGAGCCCACAGTGGCTAGCAGTTGTGTATTCACAAGTGCAGAGACATTTGCAGGTCCTCAGAACTCTTCTGGGAGAGCTGCTTCTAGTGTGAGCCATGGGATTTGGCAGTTTGCACAAAGAGAGGCCATGTCTACTACAGGGCAACAGCTTTCAAGGTGGTTTGACCTCCAGAGGGACACTGGAGCAGCATGGAACATTACTTGGGTTCTGCATGGGTAAGCCCACAGCCTCTAGCAACTGCAAAGTCACAAAGCACAACACTTGTGGGCCCCCATAATTCCCCTTGGAGAGGTACTGTGGGCATGAATTGTGTGAGTCTGTGGAGTTTGACATGGGCAGAGATGGAGACAGTTTGAACTGGAGGATTTGTTAGGGTGGCTCTGGCTGGAGATTCTTGCATGAACATTTTTGCTCTGACCCTCTAAAGAGAAGCAGAAAGTCACCAGGGAACCCAAGACACACACCCAGTCAGCTTACATTAAGCTTCTCCCCTTGACAACAGGTGGGGCAACTCCACCCAGGCAAAGACACAGGGAAGTCCAACAGCTAGCCTCTCCTCCAGAAACCAGATTGGAAGAACAGGTGAATGAATGATATGCTTATTTCCCACAGGTCTGTAAAACTCCAGCACCAGGGGAAAATAATATAGGGAGCTCTAGGTGTTCCCTCACAACTGGTTTATACTTCAGGGTAAAATTTTACATTTCTTTTAAAATTTCTTTTCTGATTCTTTTTCTTTTTTTATTTCTTTTCTTTACCCGGTTCCCATTTAAAATAGATTCTTATTTACCAATCTCTGTTTTTAGTCACTTCTTAACTTATATTTTTTCACATCTATGTTTTATAGATTTATGCCCCATACTAGTCTGTTTCTCACTCTATTCAATTTTGCCTGTACATATATACAAAAGTTCTTACTTATTTGCAAATTTGGGATATAGTATCTTCTAACACACAGACCAAAAATCATTGATGAACAGGCAGATCACCATTTTGTCCACTCTGAGAGGTTATAATCTCTCTCCTTGCAATTGCCCTTGCCACTGCCTTTTTCTTTTATATTGTTTTGGGTCCTCTTGGCTTTGGTTGCATATCTATGGTAGGTTTTCACTGCTTCAGATTTTATCTAGGGTGCATTTTGCTTGGACATGGTTGGTATTTTGGACTGTTCATTTGCTTAACAATTCCTCAAGAGAATGACTAGGAGAAGGAACTCCCCAAAATGAAAAGAACCAGAAAAAATATCCTCTGCCACAGAACAAATGGGTATGGATATAAGCAAGATGTCAGGGATAGACTTCAGGATAGCAATCAAGAAGTCAATAGCTAAGCTTGAAAACAGCATTAGTGGTGATATAGAGTCTCTAAGGGCAGAAATGAGATCTAATTAGGCCAAATTAAAAATTCTATGAATGCAGATGCAGTCTAACTGGATACTCTAACAGCCAGGTAAATGAGAAAAGAGCAAATCAGTGATCTAGATGATAAGGTTATAGAAAGGAAGGAAGCTGAGGAAGATAGGAATAGGCAGCTAGTAGCCCATTAAAATAGACTTAGAGAGATCAGTGATGCTATGGAAGTTTCCAGTGTCAGAATTATTGAGATCCCTGAGTTGTAGAGTGACAACTAGAAGGTATATTTGAGCAAATCATAGCTGAGAACTTTCCTAATCTGGGGAAGGTAAAAAAATTCATATCCAAGAGACAGAAGGGACCCTTGCTAAAATAAATAAAAATAGATCAACACCCTCTCTTATAACAGTGAAACTTGCAAATCCTAGAGCCATGGAAGCTAGCCTGAGAGCAAATAAGGAGAAGATATTTCTTATGTACAGAGGGAGTAATACCAGAATAATATCACACCTAGCCACAGAGACCTGGCAAGCCAGAAAGGGCTGGCAGGACATATTCAGTGTTCTAAATGAGAATAACATGCAGTCAAGAACACTTTATCCAGCCATGCTGTCATCCAGAATAGAAAGAGAGATAAAGAGCTTCCAGGACTGGCAGAAACTGAAATAATATCGACCACCAAGCCAACCCTGCAAGAAATATTAAGGAGGATTCTATAAACGAAGAAAGAACCCATCAGTAATATAGACCAGAAATTAACAGAGACAATCTATAGAAATGGGGACCTTAAAGGCAATACAATGGCACTAAATTCATATCTTTCAATAGTTACTCTCAATGTGAAGGGACTGAATGCTTTAATCAAAAGACACACGATTTCAGATTGGACTTAAAAAGGAGACATCCATATGCTATCTACAAGAGATTCATTTTGAACCTAAAAGCACCTCCAGATTTAAAGTGAGGGGATGGAGAAACATTTACCATCCCAATGGACCTCAAATTTGGGGTAGCAATTCTGATGTCAGACAAGTTAGATTTTTAAACTGAAGACTGTAGTAAGAGATGTAGAGGGACACTATATCATATGGAAAGGGTCTGTTCAACAGGAAGTTCTAACAATTATAAATATCTATGCCCCCAACATGGAGCAGCCAATTACATAAACCAACTAATAACCAAAATAAGAATCATATTGATAATAATACATTAATAGTTGAATACTGTAACACTCTACTCACAGCAATGGATAGTTCATCTAAGCAGAAGATCAACAAAAAAAACAAGAGATTTGAAGGACACATTGGATGAAATGGACTTTGAATATTATACAGAACATTCCATCTTAAAACAACAGACTACTAGCTTTTCTAGAGTTTACAAGGAACTTTCTCCAGAATAGATCACATAGTGAGATGTGATCATATACTCACATAGTGAGTATATACTCACTATGTGAGTATATAGATCACATAGTAATCAATCTATAGTAATTTGTGAGACTGTCATCCAGAATAGAGAAATAAAGTCTCTTTATTTCTCAGATAACTTAAGTCTCAACTGATACCAAAAGTTTGAGATTATCCCCTGCATATTTTCAGACCACAATGTTTTGAAACTAGAACTCAATCACAAGATGGAATTTAGAAGGAACTCAAACACTTGGGTTAAAGAGCATCCTGCTGAAGAATGAATGGGTCAGCCAGAAAATTAAAGAGGAGCTTAAACAATCCATGAAAACCAATGAAAAGGAAAGCATATTGGTTTAAAACCTATGGCATACTGCAAAGGCAGTCCTAAGAGGAAAGTACATAGCCACCCAAACCTCTCTCAAAAAAATTAGAAAAATCCCAAGCACAAAGGTAACCTTACATCCTAAGGACCTGGAATAAGAAGAGCAAGTTAAAAAAAAAAATTAGCGAGCATAAGCCAAGGAGGAGAAGAGAAATAAGAAAGATTAGAGCAGACATCAATGCAATATAAACTAGAAGAACAGTAGAACAGATAAACAAAACTAGAAGCTGGTTCTTTGAAAGAATTAATAAGATCAATAAACCTCTGGCCAGACTTCTCCAAAAGAGAAAGGACCCAAATTCATAAAATCATGAATGAGAAGAAGGAGGTGAGATCATGAGTAATACCAAAGAAATAGAGGCAACTATTAGAATTTATTACCAGAAGCTATATGCCAACAAACTAAACAATCTGGAAGACATGGATACATTTCTAGACACTTACAAACTACCAAGACTGAAACAGGAAGAAAAGGCAATCTGAATAGACCAATGACCAATAAGGAAATTGAAGCAGTTTAAAAAACAAACAAACAAACCAAAAAACCCCAAAACAAGACAAAACAAAAAACGCCCAAAAAACAAGAGTCCAGGTCCAGAAGTCTTCCCAGGGAAATTCAACTGAACTTTCAAAGAAGAAATCATACTTATTCTACTGAAGCTGTTTCAAAAACTAGAAATGGAAGGAACACTTCCAAACTTGTTCTATGAGGCCAGCATTACCCTGATCACAAAACGAGAAAAAGACCCCATCAAAAAGAAGAATTACAGACAAATATCCCTGATGAACATGGATGTCAAAATACTCAACAAGATCCTAGCCAATAGGATCCAACAGTACATTAGAAGGATTATTCACCACAACCATGTGGGATTTATGCCTGGCCTGCAAGGGTGGTTCAACATGTGCAAATCAATCAATGTGAGTGATCACATTAACAAAAGAAGAGACAAGAACCATAGGATCCTCTCAATAAATGCAGAAAAGCATTTGAAGAAATACAATATCCTTTTCTTATTTATTTATTTATTTATTTTTTATTTTCAGCATAAAAGTATTCATTATTTTTGTACCACACCCAGTGCTCCATGTAATCCGTGCCCTCTCTAATACCCACCACCTGGTACCCCAACCTCCCACCCCCCGCCCCTTCAAAACCCTTGGATTTTTTTCAGAGTCCATAGTCTCCCATGGTTCACTTCCCCTTCCAATTTCCCCCAACTCCCTTCTCCTCTCTAACTCCCCATGTCCTCTGTGCTATTTGTTATGCTCCACAAATAAGTGAAACCATATGATAATTGACTCTCTCTGCTTGACTTATTTCACTCAGCATAATCTCTTCCAGTCCTGTCCATGTTGCTACAAAAGTTGGGCATTCGTCCTTTCTGATGGAGGCATAATACTCCATAGTGTATATGGACCACATCTTCCTTATCCATTCGTCCATTGAAGGGCATCTTGGTTCTTTCCACAGTTTGTCGACCATGGCCATTGCTGCTATAAACATTGGGATACAGGTGGCCCTTCTTTTCACTACATCTGTATCTTTGGGGTAAATGCCCACGATTGCAATGGCAGGGTCATAGGGAAGTTCTATTTTTAATTTCTTGAGGAATCTCCACACTGTTCTCCAAAGTGGCTGCACCAACTTGCATTCCCACCAACAGTGGAAGGGGTTCCCCTTTCTCCATATCCTCTCCAACACATGTTGTTTCCTGTCTTGCTAATTTTGGCCGTTCTAACTGGTGTAAGGTGATATCTCAATGTAGTTTTAATTTGAATCTCCCTGACAGCTAGTGATGATGAAGTCTGATAGCCATGTGTATGTCTTTATTGGAGAAGTGTCTGTCCATATCTTCTGCCCATTTTTTTTTATTCTTCTCATTATATATATTTTTTAATATTTTATTTTTTATAAACATATATTTTTATCCCCAGGGGTACAGGTCTGTGAATCACCAGGTTTACACACTTCACAGCACTCACCAAAGCACATACCCTCCCCAATGTCCATAATCCCACCCCCTTCTCCCAAACCCCCTTCCCCCAGCAACCCTCAGTTTGTTTTGTGAGATTAAGAGTCACTTATGGTTTGTCTCCCTCCCAATCCCATCTTGTTTCATTGATTCTTCTCCTACCTACTTAAGCCCCCATGTTGCATCACCACTTCCTCATATCAGGGAGATCATATGATAGTTGTCTTTCTCTGCTTGACTTATTTCGCTAAGCATGATACGCTCTAGTTCCATCCATGTTGTCGCAAATGGCAAGATTTCGTTTCTTTTGATGGCTGCATAGTATTCCATTGTGTATATATACCACATCTTCTTGATCCATTCATCTGTTGATGGACATCTAGGTTCTTTCCATAGTTTGGCTATTGTGGACATTGCTGCTATAAACATTCGGGAGCACGTGCCCCTTTGGATCACTACGTTTGTGTCTTTAGGGTAAATACCCAATAGTGCAATTGCTGGGTCATAGGACAGTTCTATTTTCAACATTTTGAGGAACCTCCATGCTGTTTTCCAGAGAGGCTGCACCAGCTTGCATTCCCACCAACAGTGTAGGAGGGTTCCCCTTTCTCCGCATCCTCGCCAGCATCTGTCATTTCCTGACTTGTTGATTTTAGCCATTCTGACTGGTGCGAGGTAATATCTCATTGTGGTTTTGATTTGTATTTCCCTGATGCCGAGTGATATGGAGCATTTTTTCATGTGTCTGTTGGCCATCTGGATGTCTTCTTTGCAGAAATGTCTGTTAATGTCCTCTGCCCATTTCTTGATTGAATTATTTGTTCTTTGGGTGTTGAGTTTGCTAAGTTCTTTATAGATTCTGGACACTAGTCCTTTATCTGATATGTCGTTTGCAAATATCTTCTCCCATTCTGTCAGTTGTCTTTTGATTTTGTTAACTGTTTCTTTTGCTGTGCAAAAGCTTTTGATCTTGATGAAATCCCAATAGTTCATTTTTGCCCTTGCTTCCCTTCCCTTCGGCGTTGTTCCTAGGAAGATGTTGCTGCGGCAGAGGTCGAAGAGGTTGCTGCCTGTGTTCTCCTCAAGGATTTTGATGGATTCCTTTCACACATTGAGGTCCTTCATCCATTTTGAGTCTATTTTTGTGTGTGGTGTAAGGAAATAGTCCAATTCATTTTTCTGCATGTGGCTGTCCAATTTTCCCAGCACCATTTATTGAAGAGGCTGTCTTTTTTCCATTGGACATTCTTTCCTGCTTTGTCGAAGATTAGTTGACCATAGAGTTGAGGGTCTATTTCTGGGCTCTCTATTCTGTTCCATTGATCTATGTGTCTGTTTTTGTGCCAGTACCATGCTGTCTTGATGATGACAGCTTTGTAATAGAGCTTGAAGTCCGGAATTGTGATGCCACCAACGTTGGCTTTCTTTTTCAATATCCCTTTGGCTATTCGAGGTCTTTTCTGGTTCCATATAAATTTTAGAATTATTTGTTCCATTTCTTTGAAAAAGATGGATGGTACTTTGATAGGAATTGCATTAAATGTGTAGATTGCTTTAGGTAGCATAGACATTTTCACAATATTTATTCTTCCAATCCAGGAGCATCGAACATTTTTCCATTTCTTTGTGTCTTCCTCAATTTCTTTCATGAGTACTTTATACTTTTCTGAGTATATATTCTGTGCCACTTTGGTTAGGTTTATTCCTAGGTATCTTATGGTTTTGGGTGCAATTGTAAATGGGATGGACTCCTTAATTTCTCTTTCTTTTGTCTTGCTGTTGGTGTAGAGAAATGCAACTGGTTTCTGTGCATTGATTTTATATCCTGACACTTTACTGAATTCCTGTATAAGTTCTAGCAGTTTTGGAGTGGAGTCTTTTGGGTTTTCCACATATAGTATCATATCATCTGCGAAGAGTGATAATTTGACTTCTTCTTTGCCGATTTGGATGCCTTTAATTTCCTTTTGTTGTCTGATTGCTGAAGCTAGGACCTCTAGTACTATGTTGAATAGCAGTGGTGATAATGGACATCCCTGCCATATTCCTGACCTTAGCGGAAAAGCTTTCAGTTTTTCTCCATTGAGAATGATATTTGCGGTGGGTTTTTCATAGATGGCTTTGATGATATTGAGGTATGTGCCCTCTATCCCTACACTTTGAAGAGTTTTGATCAGGAAGGGATGCTGTACTTTGTCAAATGCTTTTTCAGCATCTATTGAGAGTATCATATGGTTCTTGTTCTTTCTTTTATTGATGTGTTGTATCACATTGACTGATTTGCAGATGTTGAACCAACCTTGCAGCCCTGGAATAAATCCCACTTGATCGTGATGAATAATCCTTTTAATGTACTGTTGAATCCTATTGGCTAGTATTTTGTTGAGTATTTTTGCATCTGTGTTCATCAAGCTTATTGGTCTATAGCTCTCTTTTTTGATGGGATCCTTGTCTGGTTTTGGGATCAAGGTGATGCTGACCTCATAAAATGAGTTTGGAAGTTTTCCTTCCATTTCTATTTTTTGGAACAGTTTCAGGAGAATAGGAATTAGTTCTTCTTTAAATGTTTGGTAGAATTCCCCCGGGAAGCCATTGGCCCTGGGCTTTTGTTTGTTTGGAGATTTTTAATGACTGTTTCAATCTCCTTACTGGTTATGGGTCTGTTCAGGCTTTCTATTTCTTCCTGGTTCAGTTGTGGTAGTTTATATGTTTCTAGGAATGCATCCATTTCTTCCAGATTGTCAAATTTATTGGCGTAGAGTTGCTCATAGTATGTTCTTATAATTGTTTGTATTTCCTTGGTGTTAGTTGTGATCTCTCACCTTTCCTTCATGATTTTATTTATTTGGATCTTTTCTCTTTTCTTTTTGATAAGTCGGGCCAGGGGTTTATCAATTTTATTAATTCTTTCAAAGAACCAGCTCCTAGTTTCTTTGATTTGCTCTATTGTTTTTTTGGTTTCTATTTCATTGATTTCTGCTCTGATCTTTATGATTTCTCTTCTCCTGCTGGGCTTAGGGTTTCTTTCTTGTTCTTTCTCCAGCTCCTTTAGTTGTAGGGTTAGGTTGTGTACCTGAGACCTTTCTTGTTTCTTGAGAAAGGCTTGTAACGCTATATATTTTCCTCTCAGGACTGCCTTTGTTGTGTCTCACAATTTTTGAACCGTTGTATTTTCATTATCATTTGTTTCCATGGTGTTTTTCAATTCTTCTTTAATTTCCCGGTTGACCCATTCATTCTTTAGAAGGATGCTGTTTAGTCTCCATGTATTTGGGTTCTTTTCAAACTTCCTTTTGTGGTTGAGTTCTAGCTTTAGAGCATTGTGGTCTGAAAATATGCAGGGAATGATCCCAATCTTTTGATACCGGTTGAGTCCTGATTTAGGACCGAGGATGTGATCTATTCTGGAGAATGTTCCATGTGCACTAGAGAAGAATGTGTATTCTGTTGCTTTGGGATGAAATGTTCTGAATATATCTGTGATGTCCATCTGGTCCAGTGTGTCGTTTAAGACCTTTATTTCCTTGCTGATCTTTTGCTTGGATGATCTGTCCATTTCAGTGAGGGGAGTGTTAAAGTCCCCTACTATTATTGTATTATTGTTGATGTGTTTCTTTGATTTTGTTATTAATTGGTTTATATAGTTGGCTGCTCCCACGTTGGGGGCATAGATATTTAAAATTGTTAAATCTTCTTGTTGGACAGACCCTTTGAGTATGATATAGTGTCCTTCCTCATCTCTTATTATAGTCTTTGGCTTAAAATCTAATTGATCTGATATAAGGATTGCCACTCCTGCTTTCTTCTGATGTCCATTAGCATGGTAAATTCTTTTCCACCCCCTCACTTTAAATCTGGAGGTGTCTTCGGGCTTAAAATGAGTTTCTTGGAGGCAACATATAGATGGGTTTTGTTTTTTTATCCATTCTGATACCCTGTGTCTTTTGACAGGGGCATTTAGCCCATTCACATTCAGGGTAACTATTGAGAGATATGAATTTAGTGCCATTGTATTGCCTGTAAGGTGACTGTTACTGTATATGGTCTCTGTTCCTTTCTGATCTAACACTTGTAGGCTCTTTCTTTGCTTAGAGGACCTCTTTCAATATTTCCTGTAGAGCTGGTTTGGTGTTTGCAAATTCTTTCAGTTTTTGTTTGTCCTGGAAGCTTTTAATCTCTCCTTCTATTTTCAATGATAGCCTAGCTGGATATAGTATTCTTGGCTGCATGTTTTTCTCGTTCAGTGCTCTGAAAATATCATGCCAGCTCTTTCTGGCCTGCCCGGTCTCTGTGGATAAGTCAGCTGCCAATCTAATATTTTTACCATTGTATGTTACAGACTTCTTTTCCCGGGCTGCTTTCAGGATTTTCTCTTTGTCACTAAGACTTGTGAATTTTACTATTAGGTGACGGGGTGTGGGCCTATTCTTATTGATTTTGAGGGGCATTCTATGAACCTCCTGAATTTTGATGCTTGTTCCCTTTGCCATATTGGGGAAATTCTCCCCAATAATTCTCTCCAGTATACCTTCTGCTCCCCTCTCTCTTTCTTCTTCTTCTGGAATCCCAATTATTCTAATGTTGTTTCGTCTTATGGTGTCACTTATCTCTCGAATTCTCCCCTCATGGTCCAGTAGCTGTTTGTCCCTCTTTTGCTCAGCTTCTTTATTCTCTGTCATTTGGTCTTCTATATCACTAATTCTTTCTTCTGCCTCATTTATCCTAGCAGTGAGAGCCTCCATTTTTGATTGCACCTCATTAATAGCTTTTTTGATTTCAACTTGGTTAGATTTAATTCTTTTATTTCTCCAGAAAGGGCTTTTATATCTCTCGAGAGGGTGTCTCAAATATCTTCCATGCCTTTTTTGAGCTTAGCTAGAACCTTGAGAATTGTCATTCTGAACTCTAGATCTGACATATTACCAATGTCTGTATTGATTAGGTCCCTAGCCTTTGGTACTGCCTCTTGTTCTTTTTTTTGTGTTGAATTTTTCCGTCTTGTCATTTTGTCCAGATAAGAGTATATGAAGGAGCAAGTAAAATACTAAAAGGGTAGCAACAACTCCAGGAAAATATGCTTTAACCAAATTAGAAGAGATCCCAAATCGTGAGTGGGGAGAAAGGGGACAAAAATAGGTTCAAAAAGGAAGAAAGAAAAAAAAAAGAAAAAAGAAAAGAAAAGAATTAAAAAAAGAAAACAAATAAGAAAAATATAAAGAAGAAAAAATATATATATTAGATAAACTGGTTAAAAAACGTTAAAGAAGAAAAAGGTAAAAGTTAAAAAAAAATTTTACCAGAAGGCGAGAAAAAAAACAAAAAATGAAAAAGAAAAAAATTAAATTAACTACAAAACTAAAAAAAAATCACAGGGAAAAAGCCATGAGTTCCGTGCTTGGCTTTCTCCTCCTCTGGAATTCTGGTGCTCTCCTTGGTATTGAAACCGCACTCCTTGGTAGGTGAACGTGGTCTCGGCTGGATTTCTTGTTGATCTTTGTAGTGATTTTCAATTGTCTTTGCCCCAGGCTGAATTGCACCACCCTTACCAGGGGCCGGGGTGAGTAATCCGCTCGTGTTTGCTTTCAGGAGCTTTTGTTCCCTGAGCGCTTTCTGTAGAGTTCCGGAGGACAGGAATACAAATGGCGGCCTCCTGGTCTCTGGCCCGGAGGAGCCGAGAGCCCAGGGCCCCACTCCTCAGTGTGCCCTCAGAGAACAGCGCCAGTTACTTCCGTCTGCCTGACCTCCGGCCGCGCTCTGAGCTCACTGAGCCTGCGACCGGTTCAAGGTAACACCGAGCTGTGAGCTTACTGTCGGCTCTGTCTCTGTAGCCAGCTTTCCCGTTCCAATACCCGCAAGGTCTGCGACACTCAGACACCCCTGATCCTTCTGTGACCCTGCGGGACCTGAGGCCACGCTGACCCCACGTGGGGTTCGCCCCGGTTTAGCCTCTGGAGCGATGTCCCTCAGCGAAACAGACTTTTAAAAGTCCTGATGTTGTGCGCCGTTGCTCAGCCGCTTGCCGGGAGCCGGCCCCTCCCCCCGGGGTCTATCTTCCTGTCGCTTTGGATTCACTTCTCTGCAGGTCCTACCTTTCAGAAAGTGGTTGTTTTTCTGTTTCCAGAATTGCTGTTCTTCTTCTCTTTGATCTGCCGATGGATTTTCAGGTGTTTGCAATCTTTAGATAAGCCATCTAGCTGATCTCCGGCTAGCTGAAGTAGTCTCAGCCTGCTACTTCTCTGCCATCTTGACTCCTCCCCCCCAATATCCTTTTCTGATTAAAATTCTTCAAAGTCTAGGGATGGGGGAACATATCTCAATTTCATAAAAACTGCCTGTGAATATCATTCTCATTGGGGAAAAACAGAAAGCTTTTCCCTTAAGGTCAGGAACACAACTGGGATGCCCAATCTCACTAATGTTGTTCAACATAGTACTAGTTGTCTTAGCCTCAGCAATCAGACAATAAAAAGAAGTAAAAACTGTACAGATTGGCAAAGAAGAAAGCAAGCTCTCACTCTTTGCAGATGACATGATATTCTATATGGAAAACCAAAAAGACTCCATCCTTAAATTATTAGAATGGATACTGCAATTCAGCAAACTTGCAAGATTTAAAATCAATGCACAGAAATCAGTTACATTTCTATACACTAACTAGGATGGAAGAAAGAGAAATTAAGGAATCGATTCCATGTACAATATCACCAATAACCATAAGATACCTAGTAATGAATCTCAACAAAAAGGTAAAGCATCTGTACTCTAGAAACTACAGAACACTTAAGAAAGAAATTGAGGAAGACACAAAGGGTTGGAAAAACATTCCATGCTTACGGACTGGAAGAATAAACATTGTGAAAATGTCTCTGTTGCCCAGAGAAATCTACACTTTCAATGCAATCCTTATCAAAATGTCACTAGCATTTTCAAAGTGCTGGAACAAACAATCCTAAAGTTTGTATGGATATAGAAAGGACACAAAATTATCAGGGGATTGTTGAAAAACAAACAAACAAACCTGGTGATCACAATTCTGGACTTCAATTCTAAGCTGTGATCATCAAAACAGCATGGTATTGCACAAAACAGCCACATAGATCAATGAAACAGAACAGAGAGCTCAGAAATTGACCCTCACCTCTATGGTTAACTAGTCTTCGACAAAGCAGGAAAGAATACTGAATGGAAAAAAGACAGTCTCTTCAATAATTGGTGCTGGGAAAATTGGACAACCATATGCAGAAGAATGAAACTGGACCATTCTCTTACACCTTACACAAACATAAACTCAAAATGGATGAAAGACCTCAATGTGAGACAAGAATCCTTCAAAATCCTAGAGGAAAACACAGACAAAGCAAACTCTTCGACCTTAGTGGCAGCAACTTCTTGCTAGATACCTCTCCAAATGCAATGGCAACAAAAGTAAAAAAAATGGGACTCCATCAAGATTAAAAGCTTTTGCATAGCAAAGAAAACAGTTGACAAAACCAGAAGACAAACTAACAGAATGGGAGAAGATATTTGCAAATGACATATAATCTAAAGGACTAGTATCCAAAATCTATAAAGAACTTATCCAACTCAACACCCAGGAAACAAATAATCCAATCAAGAAACAGGGAGAAGACCTGAACAGGCTTTTCTCCAAAGAAGACATCCAAATTGTCAATAGACACATGAAAAAATGCTCCAATCTCCTGGGACCAGGGAAATGAAAAAACAAAACAAACAAACAAAAAACAACTCACAATAAGATAACACCTCAGACCAGTTAGAATGGCTAAAATTAGCAAGTCAGGAAACAGCAGATGTTGGTGAGGACTGGGAGAAAGGGGAACCCTTTTACACTGTTGGTTGGAATGCAAGCTGGTACAGTCACTCTGGACAACAGTATGGATTTTCCTGAAGAAGTTAAAAATAGAGCTACCCTATGACCCAGGTATTTACTCCAATGATAGAAATGTCTGAATGATCTGAAGGGGTACCTGCACCCCAGTTTTCATAGCAGTAAAGTCTACAATAGCCCAACAGTGGAAGGAGGCTGGATGTACATTGAAAGATTTATGGATAAAGAAGATGTGACTATTGGGGTGCCTGGGTGGCTCAGTGGGTTAAAGCCTCTGCCTTCAGCTCAGGTCATGATCCAGGGTCCTGGGGTCGAGCCCCACATCAGGCTTTCTGCTCCTCGGGGAGCCTGCTTCCTCCTTTCTCTCTGCCTGCCTCTCTGCCTACTTGTGATCTCTGTCAAATAAATAAATAAAATAAAATAAATAAGATATGACTATATATATATTTGAATATTACTGAGCCATCAGAGAGGATGAATACTTACTATTTACATACATGTGGATGGAACTGGAGAATATTACACTGAGTGAAATAATAAGTCAATCAGAGAAAGACAATTATCACATGGTTTCACTCATATGTGGAATATAAGAATGTAAGAAATAAGAATATAAGAAACAGGGGCGCCTGGGTGGCTCAGTGGGTTAAAGCCTCTGCCTTCAGCTCAGGTCATGATCCCAGGGTTCTGGGATCGAGCCCCGTATCGGGCTCTCTGCTCAGCAGGGATCCTGCTTTCTCCTCTCTCTCTGCCTGCCTCTCTGCCTACTTGTGATCGCTGTCTGTCAAGTGGATAAATAAAATCTTTAAAAAATAATAATAATAATTTTAAAAAAGAATATAAGAAACAACACACAAAATAATCATAGGCGAAGGGATAGAAAACTGAATAGGAAGTCATCAGAGAGGGAGAAAAACCATGAGGGAGTCTTAGCTATAAGAAACAACCTAAGGGTTGTTGGAAGGGAGGTGGGTGGGGGATGGAGTTATTGGGTTATGAGTATTAAGGAAGGTTTATGATGTGATTAGAACTGGGTGTTACATGTAACTCATAAATTAGTGAACACTACATCAGAAACTAATGATGTACTGTATGTTGGCCAATTGAATTTAAATAAAAAATGTTAAAGAAGATGTTAGTTGTAAAAAAAAAAAGAAATTATATGCACACCCCAAAATTTAGGTCTATAAAAGATAGTGCCTTAATGACTCAAGTGAATGGATAAATCATGGAGCAAAAAAATGTAGTCCTGAATCCTGTATTAAGTTCTGAGAATTTCAGAAACCAATACAATAAGAATTTAAGGTCAATAAATAAATATCATTGGGCAAATGGACTTGTTGGAACAAAAATGAATATTAAAAAAATTGGATTAAGACAGTTACAAAGTTGTATTTTCAGAAAAAGATAAAATGATGGTGCTGATGATTTTCTGGACAGTTTTGTGTATATTTTGCAACAGTTCTCATATGTTCAAAAACTACATGAAGTCGCACTTTATCACTCTTCTAAGAATTGGAACTAATGTTTATGCAGTTAAGTTGGGTAAATGTATACAGACATTTCACATATTACAGGATAAGTATATAAGTAAAAATTTCTTATATAAAACTAAATTGGGGGTAATGGTGGAAATATTTTTAAAGATTTATTTATTTATTTGAGACAGAAAGAGAAAGTGAGGGAAGGAGCAGACTCTACACTGAGCCAAAGGCTGATGTGGGGCATGGTTTCACAACCCTGATGTTGTGTTCTGAGCCAAAATCAGAAGTTGGATGCTCAACTGAGTGAGCCACCCTAGTGCCCTGGGCTGGAAATATTGTGACTTTTACTTTATTTTTAAAGATGCCAGGCAATGCCTTGTACAATGTATTTTTGCAAAAGACTTTCAAAATATTTGTCTTTGGTAGGTTTCTTTAGCTGCCACCAAATTGATAAGATGCTACTGAAATTTTTAACTAAAGGCTTTTAATATTTAAAAGTAGATGTGATATTTCAAATCAATAAAAAACAGTTTATTTTTTTCTCAAAAACACATTTTAGCATTGTAAAGATACAGATGATCTAAAGTGAATTAAAAAAATCAATCCTATGTTAAAAATATAGAAAACAGTATTGCCCAGTAGTTAACCAATTCTTGAATAAAGGAGTGCTTTTTAAGCCTGAAAATATTGGACAAAGTTTTAAGAAAGAAAAAAGGAACTGCTTTACTACATAAAAAGTAACCTTTCTGAAGTTAGAAAAAATAAAAGGAAAAATAACAATAATAAGAACACAGTGGGGAAATGTTTGTGTAGTTTTTCTCTTCATATATGCCAGGGTTTGGCAACGTGTTCTGTAAAATAAAATGTACTTGGGATACCTGGGCAGCTCAGTGGGTTAAGGCCTCTGCCTTTGCCTCAGGTCATGATCCCAAAGTCCTGGAATGGAGCCCGGCATCCTGCTCAGAGGGGAGCCTGCTTCTCCACCTCTCTCTGCCTGCTTCTCTGCCTGATTGTGATCTCTGTCTGTCAAATAAATAAATAAAATCTTAAAAAAAAAAAAAAAGAAGAAGACGAATGGACCTGGAAAAGAGCTGTATTGGCAGAGAAGAAATAGTTCTTCAATATGAGATGCATCAGCCAAGGAATGGAGGAAATAAGCACTGATGCAAAAATGAAGGTTGTCTTTGGACCACAGCTAGCCTTGGTTATTTAGGGAGACAGCATCAGTCTTCTTAGCAAGGGCCCTTAGGAAGGATTGATGTCCACATCAATCACAGGGCAGATGGAAGACAAATAGTCTGCCTGCAATAGGCAACAGGATTGTAGGAGCAGAAACCCAACAGTGGAGTCAAGCTAGAAGGCTGTTGTGATTGTCTTCGTGAAAGGAAAGAAGGTCTGCATTATTGGGAACAGGCACAAGAGGAGGAGATACACAGAAAAGAAATGCCATAGAATTGATAGCACCTGACAGTGTCCATTGTTCAATGTCTTGGATTAAACATGAGAAAAACTTAAAAAGGGGGATCTGAAATTTTGAGCCTGAGAAAATGATACGTGATGGCAATGGCTGACTTAGGGTATGCGAAGAATCAACATAGGATTGATTTTTTTAATTCACTTTAGATCATCTGTATCATGTAGAATTGAATAATAAGGAGGATTTTATAGAATTTAAAGTGGAAATTCCTGGGAAGAAGAATTTGTTGATGGTTTTAGAACTTATGGGGAAATGGGTTAGAGATTGGTGGGCTATCCTGTGAAGAAGTCATGTGTGGCCCAGCTTGACCAGAGACAGCTCAGGATCCTGGGTGTTCAAAGAGTATAGAACTGAGTCATGACCTTGGCACAGTATTGCCTTACTTGAAAGCCCAGATTGTACATTGCCTGTCTTTCTTTCTCTCTCCTTCCCTCCCTCCCTCCCTTCCTTCCTTTCTATCTCTTTCTTTCCTTCTTTTCTTTTTTTCCCTTTCCTTTTCTTTCTTTTCTTTTTTCAAATTTCTGTTTATAAAAGCCATACTTGCTTGTCTTAGCAAATTTGAAAAGAACAGAAGTTTAGAAGTAGAAAAATTTCCCTGAATCTCACCATTTAAAATTTTGGCATATTTTCTTCTCTCTTTCTCTTTCTTTTTCTCTCTCTTTCTCTCTTTTTTGAATTTAAAAACAGTTGATGAAAGTAGGGATTGGTAAAATGGGTGAAGATGATCAAAGGTGCAAACTTCCAGTTATAAAATATATACTGGGTATGTATTGTCCAACATAGTAACTATAGTTAATAATACTGTATTTTATCTTTAGAAGGTTGCTAAGAGGAAAGATTTGAAAGTTATCACAAGGAAAATAATTTGTAACTGTGTGTAGTGATGGATGTTAACTAGACTTACTAGGTAATTATTTCAAAATGTATACATATATCAAATCATGTCGTACACCTCAAACTAATACAATGTTATTTTTCAATATATCTCAATAAAAAATAAATAAAACCTGGCACACGCGCATGCGCGCGCGCGCGCGCACACACACACACACACACACACACAGTTGGTTGCGGTGTCTGTCATTGCATATACAATTGTATTAATTTTTCCACTTGATGATATAGCGTAAACACCACCAGTGTTATTTAAAGCTCTTTCTATAAAGGGAAAAGATGACTAAGAAAGAAAGAAAGGAGGAAAAAAGAAAAAGAAGGGGAAGGGGAAATAATACTGAACCTGTTTTGTCTTTGTTGTATAAGAAAGAATTAATTTTGTTCCATTTCCTGGCACAGAGCTTCTAAAACCCTTGGGATTTCTCAAGTGATAGAAGAATCTTTGTTAATCATGACCCCATTGGATTGCTATGCTTTCACTATCATTATGTTAATGAAGTAAGTCAGAGTTGGCCTCTAGGTAACTTCAGGAATGGGGGCTTGGTCACCAGGAAAACTATTCACAGAATTGAAGATTAAGCCAACCCAACCTCCAGGAAAGGGAGTGGAAGTGGGGGTTGGGTTCAAAGAAGGGGCCAATGATTTAATCAAACACGTGTCTGTAATGAAACTCCAATAAAAACCCTGAGCTCATTAGGGCTTCTTGGTTGGTGAACACACAGATATACTGGGAGAGTGACTTTCTGTCCTGATTTAATTAGAAAACATAGAAGTTCTGCATCCCTCCTCAACCTTGTATCATGTGTCTTTTTGTTTGGCTGGTCCTCCAGATCTGTATTCTTTATGAGTAAAAGTGTAATTACAAGTATAGCATTTTCCTGAATTTTGTGAATTGTTCCAGCAAATTATGAAACCTGTAGAGGCTATTATGATTCCAAAATTTATAACCAGTCAGACAGAAACATGAGTGTCTTGGGAACACCTAACCTAGTTCTGACCCCTGAAGTAAGGGCAGTCTTGTTGGGGATCTTAACATGTGGGTTCTGTTCTTACTCTGGGTGATTAGTGCCAAAATTGAACTGTATTACAACCAGCTGGGTTTCTACCAAATTAGTCTATTTTAGGAAGGACCCAAGAGAAGATAGGAGGTATATTGGGTTTTGAAATAAAGTCACAAAAGGAGGTTTCTTTGTTATATTTTTCAACAACTTCCTTCTTGCTTTAAAACACTCACTTTCTAAATACTATGGAAGTACATGTCCTCAGGGCAAAAATGCCTTCAAAAGTTGCATATTTATGTATACAGCCTTCAAAATGCTAGTTTCCACAGTGAATCCTATTATTCATTTACTGCAGCTTGAGTTGGAGAGCAGAGGACTCTCTCCGAAGAGCTGACAACATTTCCAGTCTACAAACATCTAGGTTTTTCTTTTTCATTATTAAAAATAATCGTATAAACCAGAAAATCCAGCAGGGGGATGTAGAATTCCAGTTTCTGGGATATTATGCATTTCTTTGAAAAACAAGTTCTTTCTTTATTGCTACAACTTAGTAATCCTGCTAAATATTGACCACAGAATATAAGGAGCTTCTTAAATGCCATTGTGCCTCAGCAGTGATTGAAAGGTTCTTTTCTCTCAAAGGGCTCATTTCCTTTCTTGAGTTACTATTAACAGATGTGTTCTCATAGTTGCTTTGCAAGCAAGTATTGATCAGGCTGAAATTTCTTATAAGTATTCATGCCATGTAAGTGCGTAACCAATATTATTACTAGATAATATCATTATTTATATCATATTATTACTAGATATTACTATTTATGAAAATAATTGAATGTAATACAATTTTTATAAAAGCAGAAGCTCTTTTCAGAAAGAAAGTCATATGTTCTCTATGTTACTTTAAATGTCCACATTATGGACATATATTATGTTCTTTTTTTTTAAAGGTTTTATTTATTTATTTGACAGAGAGAGAGAGTGATCACAAGTAGGCAGAGAGGCAGACAGAAAGAGAGGGGGAAGTAGGCTCCCTGCCCAGCAGAGATCCCGATGTAGGGCTCAATCCCAGGACCCTGAGATCATGACCTGAGCTGAAGGCAGAGGCTTAACTCACTGAGCCACCCAGGTGCCCCATATACTATATTCTTAATAAGAAGTATCTTGGATACATATCGAAGTCCGTATATGTACATTTATCAGAATAAATATACAGGGACACCTGGGTGGCTCAGTTGGTTAAGCAGCTGCCTTCAGCTCAGGTCATGATCCCAGCGTCCTGGGATCGAGTTCCACATCGGGCTCCTTGCTCAGCAGGGAGCCTGCTTCTCCCTCTGCCTCTGCCTGCCATTCTGTCTGCCTGTGCTCGCTCTCTCTCCCTCTGATAAATAAATAAAATCTTTAAAAAAAAAAAGAAAAAAAAGAATAAATATACATAGATAAAATTATTTCCCACAAAATATTTCCAAAGGAAATAATATAATATCCTTCAGAAATAAATAATATTTTCATAATAAATATAAATTAGAAAATTGAGAGAAATTGTGGTCATATTCCTGGGAAACAGAACTGTCCATTTTTAGAAATGTTTTCCCTGTGGACCAATAGAGTTTATATTCCTTCCTAATATTTTATCTTCCTGGATCAACAAAGCTTAACTGTATGGACTATCAATGCAAGCTAGAAAAATAATACTGGAAGGCTGAACCAAGGCAAAGTTAAGGACATACCTGAAACACATGCCCATAATCATAAGGTAAATCTGTATTTATATCATGTTTTTGTTTTGCATGTCAGTCCCTCTTACCCCCAAAACACAGGCTTTCATAAAGAGCAATATTATAAGTGATAGAATTGAAGGAAGAATCAATTAATGGCCTTTCTTTGGAATCATAAAGCCCCACTCAGGTTACCAGTCCCTTTCCCTGCTCTTATAGCCACCTCCAACTGGGTGTCCTGCCTCACTTCACATCTCTGCCTACCTCAGGAATACGGTTATGCCTGGCCTCAAATGGGAAGAAGTGGGAGAAACTACAGAGGGGAGGAATTTTCTGGGTCTCTGTGAGCAGGCCTGGTTTGTGGGGAGGAGACCTGGAACTCAGAGACAATGCTTTCCCATGTCCATCAGGTTAGAAGCCAACAGTCATCTAAAACCCACCCCTTCTGTGAGGTAGGGTCAGGAGGGACCCTGAATCCTTGGATATGGTTAGGTCTTCATTTCTTGTCTTTAGGAGAAATGTGCTATTTCATACTGTATTAGAAGAAACATATCTGTATAGGTTTCTACAAAGCATTTTCAATTACTGAATCATACTTCAGCTATTTTTCCCTTTGGTCATTCAGCTGGGGGAAGGAAGTACTCTGATCCTGTCTGCATTCTGCCTCTTGTGTATTCTACTACCTCCTTATAAGACTTCTGAAGGCTTGATAATTTCCCAGCATCTCATTTTCTTCTCCTATAAGTAACATATTCTCACCTCCTGAGGTTTATGAGACTTCAGTGAGTTAATCTTGAATATGAAATATTTGGCACAAGGACAGATATGGAGTAATTATTCAATGAGGTGAGTTTCCCTCCTTCAGAAGAAAACTTCTTTGAAGGGGATATACCAGTTTTTTTTTTTTTTTTAATATTTTATTTATTTATTTATTTATTTGACAGACAGAGATTACAAGTAGGCAGAGAGGCAGGCTGGGAGAGAGGAGGAAGCAGGCTCCCTGCTAGGCAGAGAGCCTGATGTGGGGTTCGATCCCAGGACCCTGGGATCACGACCTGAGCCGAAGGCAGAGGCCTTAACCCACTGAGCCACCCAGCCGCCCCGGATATACCAGTTCTAAAGGAAGTCTTTATTTGGAACCCAGCCTGTGGTGGTAGGAAAAAACATGGGAATTAGAATCACACAGACCTCTCCAAATTCTGCCTTATCAGCTTTGCAACTAGAGAAATGTAATTTAATTTTTTGGGTCTTGACACCCTCACCTTTAAATGGGTATAAAAATCCTTATCTCTCAGGTGGTTGTAGAATTTAGTGAATTTGTAATGTGTCAATGTGGCTAAGCTCAACTATGTTCCCCAGAATTCTCTTCATATGTTTCCAGTAGGAGTGGGCTTCAAGAGCATTTTACATAGATTTGGGGGACAGCAGTGAAGCAGTAGTTATGAGTATATGTACAAGCTATTACATTTCCAGGCTATCACGCTTGGAAGGTTGGAGCAAGGGCACACACGATGTCACTTAACTGCTAGCTTCCTTGTTGGTGTGCAGCAGTAGCCAAGCCTGCTGCTGATTTTCCATTAGTTTCTCTAACTCCTGGGTCAGGTAGATGTTTAGCTACACAGTGAAGGGTTTCAGCTTCTCCTACATCACCTACATCATGAAAACTGGAGGCAGTGAAAGACTGCTACATAAAGGTGTATTAAGTAGTGCTTTAAAATCATCTCTCCTGATAAAAACAAAGGGTCTCTTTGCCGTGTTTGCCAAATCACATGGTGTAAAAGCCTCCCTGTTTGGATGATTTCAAGCTACCAATGTGAAGCTGGGCAGAGATATGTACAATGGATTCTTGTGAGCTGGAATGAGAGGCTCCAGCACACCACGGCTGACATGGACCCAGTCCATTACTATCAGTTTCAACATATGCGTGTGAGTCCCAACTTGCCCTTACCCTTCCTCTCTTTGCAAGCATCTTCCTGTCTCTGCAAACTGACGTAGAAGATTTAGATGAGAAGACATGTGCCTTTCAGAAACTATTTAACCAATACTCATAGATGCCTAAGATCAATCTCTAGACTAATACCTTTATTTTATTTTTGTACATGTATATTTCCTAATGGCTTCTTTCAGAGAAGATTGAATAGTGACTCTTGTCTGATATGTGAAGCTTGCGATTATATATGTGAAACTCCCAGAAGTATTTGGCACACACTAGACACTAAAAAATGTTGACTTCATTTATGAACAATTACCAACTATTTTAAATTTAGTGATATGCACATTTCTGATATTAAAGCACTCAGAAATATTCATAATATATGTGGAATAATGTTCCTTTTATATTTTTTCTAAGGAGATGGATGATACGGACTAGCAATGTCCTAGAAATATAATGTAAGCCACACATGTAATATGAAATTTTCAGGTGCCCTGTTAGAAAAAGCAAAAAGAAATGGGTAACATTAATTAATATATTTAATTTAACTCAATGTATCTAAAATATTATCTCAGCATGTAATAAATATAAAATACTATTATTGAGATTTTTTTTCCCCAAGCCAAACCATATGCAGCTTTAATAAAGATGCTTTTCATTAAAAAAAAAAAAGGCAGTCCATGGGCAGACAATCATTAAAAGTATACAACAACTTTCAAACTCCCCTCTTCAATGACTACCAAATCAGAAAGCCACTATTAAACCCAATGAAGTCTTCATGGGATGCTCTATGAACAGGGAAAGCTTAGAGTGAGGGTTGACAGGTCTTACCTAGCATGTTGTTTGACAACTTTTCACAAGCTGACCCTGATTTTCAAGAAATGAAATGAAAATGGCAGAATTATCAATCTGAAGATCCCCAAACTAAAAAAGGAACTCTTTTATTTTTTTATTTTTTATTTTTTATAAACATATATTTTTAATCCCCAGGGGTACAGGTCTGTGAATCACCAGGTTTACAAACTTCACAGCACTCACCAAAGCACATACCCTCCCCAATGTCATAATCCCACCCCGTTCTCCCAAACCCCCTCCCCCCAGCAACCCTCAGTTTGTTTTGTGAGATTAAGAGTCACTTATGGTTTGTTTCCCTCCCAATCCCATCTTGTTTCATTTATTCTTCTTGTACCCACTTAAGCCCCCATGTTGCATCACCACTTCCTCATATCAGGGAGATCATATGATAGTTGTCTTTCTCCACTTGACTTATTTCGCTAAGCATGATACCCTCTAGTTCCATCCATGTTGTTGCAAATGGCAAGATTTCGTTTCTTTTGATGGCTGCATAGTATTCCATTGTGTATATATACCACATCTTCTTGATCCATTCATCTGTTGATGGACATCTAGGTTCTTTCCATAGTTTGGCTATTGTGGACATTGCTGCTATAAACATTCAGGTGCACGTGCCCCTTTGGATCACTACATTTGTGTCTTTAGGGTAAATACCCAATAGTGCAATTGCTGGGTCATAGGGTAGTTCTATTTTCAACATTTTGAGGAACCTCCATGCTGTTTTCCAGAGAGGCTGCACCAGCTTGCATTCCCACCAACAGTGTAGGAGGGTTCCCCTTTCTCTGCATCCTCTCCAGCATTTGTCATTTCCTGACTTGTTGATTTTAGCCATTCTGACTGGTGTGAGGTGATATCTCATTGTGGTTTTGATTTGTATTTCCCTGATGCCGAGTGATATGGAGCACTTTTTCATGTGTCTGTTCGCCATCTGGATGTCTTCTTTGCAGAAATGTCTGTTCATGTCCTCTGCCCATTTCTTGATTGGATTATTTGTTCTTTGGGTGTTGAGTTTGCTAAGTTCTTTATAGATTCTGGACACTAGTCCTTTATCTGATATGTCGTTTGCAAATATCTTCTCCCATTCTGTCAGTTGTCTTTTGATTTTGTTAACTGTTTCCTTTGCTGTGCAAAACCTTTTGATCTTGATGAAATCCCAATAGTATTTTTGCCCTTGCTTCCCTTGTCTTTTTGGTTGTTCCTAGGAAGATATTGCTGCGGCTGAGGTCGAAGAGGTTGCTGCCTGTGTTCTCCTCAAGGATTTTGATGGATTCCTTTCGCACATTGAGGTCCTTCATCCATTTTGAGTCTATTTTTGTAAGGAAATGGTGTAAGGAAATGGTCCAATTTCATTTTTCTGCATGTGGCTGTCCAATTTTCCCAGCACCATTTATTGAAGAGGCTGTCTTAAAAAAGGAACTCTTGAGGGCGCCATGTCAGTGGTGACACTATGCCCGACGTACTGGGAACCATTAGCTCCCTGGGTTTAACAGAGTCAAGTCTATGTTGAAGGCAGAGAGGGAACAGACAATATAAAAATATGAACCTTAGTTTTTCCACACCACTAAGGTGTTTGTGCCAAGGTGGCTCACGTGTGTCAACATCAAGGAATCCATCCTGCTGGGAGCCAAGAGGACGTTTCTCTAAACTAGAAGGGAAAGGTGTTTTTTCCTCCTTGTGTCAATCTAGCTTTGGAGATACTCTGTTAGTGACATATGCCCTTCCCCGAAAACAACAATGAAGTATTCTGTGTGCTAACAACAGAGCTTACAAAAAAAAAAAAAAAAGGTAAAACGAAATCCTGCGTTTTTATAAGACTTAACAAAAATACTATTTCAAACTGGACAGTCACCAGAAGTACACAGTTATCAAAAACGCATACACTTCACTTGGCATCTCCAGCACCTTCAGCTTTCTGTGCTTGCTCTGGTTTGGCATCTCTGTTTTCTGAAGGGTTATTTCCGTCCTTGCCAGCGTCAGCTTTTTCTGTTTGGGTACCTTCTCTCCCTTTTTGCAGGGGTCTTTTAGGCTTGGGCTCTGGCTTTGGAGGAGTAGGCTTAGCAGATAACCTTACAGATCTTCTCTGTGGCTCATCCTTCATCTTGCCTTACTCTTCAGCATTCCCTTCAGCCTTTCTCTTGGGTATGGTGGCCATGGTGACAAGGCATAAGTTCTGAGCACGGGGATGCAGTGGCATGTGGGCTTTGGCAGGTCCAGGGGTTGTTTTCACCTCTCCTTCTTCTTCACACTGCTCCTTAATGAGATATTTTAACTTTTTTCTGTACTCACTCTTTGAAATGTGGTGTGTATTTTACACTTACAGCACATCTCAATTTCAAGTAGTCACATTCAAGAACTACACTGTGGTGAGTGACCATCATGTTGGACAGTGTAGATATAGACTTGTACCAAATGCAATAGCAGGTAATAAATTTTTATCATGCTTAATTATCTGTGTATTTAAAATGTATGTATTTGATCTCAGTATAGGCTGCAAAAGTGGTAGTGTCATTCACTTGTGGTTTATTAGGGTTATTAGCACCAGGGTTATTCTGACTTCTTCACACAGTCTTCTACTGCATTCACGGGTCACAGGTGTCAAGAATTAGAAGACAATGGCTGACTCAGCAGCTGGCTGACTCAGTTGGTAGAGCATGTGACTCTTGATCTCAGGGATGAGTTTAAGCCCCACATTGGGTCCAGAACTTACTTAAGTAAATAAATATTTTTAAAAGAGGAATTAGAAGATAATAATCTCTCTCATCCCACCAACCACCCTGGAGTTAATTTTTCATAATTTTCAAAGCACATCAGGTCCTCCTAGTTAGCTGGACAGAGCTATGGACAACAAAGTGTGGTACACTGGCCTGAATTCCTATTAACATCAATCATAATCTAAAAATTGCTTAAAAGCAAACAACAGCAAAATCCACAATTTACCTGTTTAGTAAAAGTAGAGTACAGTAAATTTTTTTGTTTCACCACAATATACAATGGCATATGTATTTTTTGTTTGTTTGTTTTACTACAAATAAGACTTACAATACAGCTATAGTGTATCAAGAATCGTGTCATATCTCTCCAAACCCTCTTCCCTGTTATCCCTTTCATCTTTGGTTATTTTAATGTATATATCTCACAACCAATAATGACTACACAATAAGTCTTTTTTATCTCAAGCCATCTGCAGAGCTTGCTTATTTGCCATAAAAGCCCCTATGGTAGGCATAAATTTTCACGTTATAAACTTTGATGTGAAAAGGAAAATGTGGGTTATTTTACCATGGCTCAGTTTAATCCCTATCTCAAGTCCCTGTTTTATTATATGAATCCCCCTTTAAAAAAGGAATACATCAATTTGGGGTTTTCAAGATTTCTTTTCCCTTTCTTCTTTGGAGAATAGATTTAGTAGGTGGTGTTTCCTACAGCTGGAGGAACAGGAGTGAGGCTCTCTTCCACACCGTGTCTGCATCATGGGTGCTTTCACCACGAGAACTTCTCCAATTCCTCCTGAGTATTCATGGAATGCATCTCCTGTAGGGCATAGGCAAGGCCATTCTCTAGGCAGTGTGTCCTGGTCTTAAGTGGAAGGCTTTCTAGGACATTGGCCCTCAGTCCCACACTTGAGTTCCTCCAGGTGATGCTGGAAAATGTTTGCCATTTTCCTACACCCTACACCCTTGTGTGGGTAGGAGAACTGTGATGTCTTGGTGTAGAAGAACCCCTCCATAGCTAACCCTTACTCCTTATTCAACTCTCTTGTTTCTTCCCAAATCCCTTCTCTCTCTCTCTTTCCAGTAGATAAGATCTTTTTCAAGTATAGTCTCTTTTTCTTAATTTAAAAAATTTTTTTTTATAAACCTATAATGTATTATTACCCTCAGAGTACAGGTCTGTGAATCGCCAGGATTACACACTTCACAGCACTCACCATAGCACATACCCTTCCCAATGTCCATAACCCCACCACCCTCTCCCTACCTGCCTACCCCCCGACAACCCTCAGTTAGTTTTGTGACATTAAGAGTCTCTTATGGTTTGTCTCCCTCCCAATCCCATCTTGTTTCATTTATTCTTTTCCTAGCCCCAAACCCCCCACGTTGCATCACCACTTCCTCATATCAGAGAGATCATATGATAGTTGTCTTTCTCCAATTGACTTATTTCACTCAACATAATACCCTCTAGTTCCATCCACGTTATCGCAAATGACAAGATTTCATTTCTTTTGATGGCTGCATAGCATTCCATTGTATGTATATACCACATCTTCTTTATCATTCATTTGTTGATGGACATCTAGGTTCTTTCCATAGTTTGGCTATTGTAGACATTGCTGCTATAAACATTTGGGTGCACATGCCCCTTCGGATCACTACGTTTGTGTCTTTAGGGTAAATACCCAGTAGTGAAATTGCTGGGTCATAAGGTAACTCCATTTTCAACTTTTTGAGGAACCTCCATGCTGTTTTCCAGAGTGTTGCACCAGCTTTGCAAGTATATTCTTTTTTTTTTTTTTTTTAAGATTTTATTTATCAGAGAGAGAGGGAGAGAGAGCGAGCACAAGCAGACAGAATGGCAGGCAGAGGCAGAGGGAGAAGCAGGCTCCCTGCTGAACAAGGAGCCCGATGTGGGACTTGATCCCAGGATGCTGGGATCATGACCTGAGCTGAAGGCAGCTGCTTAACCAACTGAGCCACCCAGGCGTCCCTGCAAGTATATTCTTAAAATGTTTTTGTCTTTATGCCTCTGGGGTTTCTTATTATTTCTGAAACTTAAAAGCCAACAATTTAGCATCCTTATGTCTTGGGCTGGCTAAGCTGGTTCTCCCAGGGCTGTCGCAGTCTCATGTCCGGCTGCCTGGGCCATGGGGAAGGGCTTCAGACTACTGCCAACTAAGACAATGAAGGACGCAAAAATGCCAGTTAATCACTGTAAGTTACAATTCAGGGGCACAGAATCAGGTAACTCATTCATCTCCATAAGCAAGTGCTATGCAAATAACTGAAGTTATTAATGGAATTTCACTATTTCAAAACTAGGTCACTGTAGCATGTAAATGTATTTCAGTAAACCATTTTATGATGATCAAATTTTGAAGAGCAGTTTCAGAAAATCATGGTAAGATCTACAGTGAGTTGACTTAAGCAGCTATGGCAAAAAAGAGGTTATTGGAATGTTTCTGCCTTAATCAGAATAAACTTGGATTTGAAATAAAAGATGATTCACTCAGTTTTTTGCATGAGTAAGAGACTGACTTGAACAGGTTTGTTCCTGGACTTCATTCTGAGGAACTCTTAAGTTCTCTGAGCATTTTGCATTTCCTTGAAATACTAATGGCTGCACAGGACATTTAATTTGAGGTTGGCCTGCATACCAGAGCCAGTGTACAATTGTTTCCTTGATGTTTCTTTTGTTCTGTGACTCTCATATATCCTGAGCTTTTAGAAACACTAGAATTTCTGTGGGTAATCTCTTATACTACGTTGATAGACCAAGTCAAGCAGAATTTGTTATCACAAATTAAAATAATTTGACAAAATAAAATAATTTTTGATTTATAGAAATGATACTGATTTGAGCCCACAACTGTCTTAACTATCTTCAGAAATGATATCACTTTCTGTGCAATGTTCTCATGATACTTCAGCCTGTATGCAGATATGTGTGCTGTCATTTGAAGGAAAAACTGAAGACCAGAGATTCCTGTTGGAACCACTTTGGTTGCCCATATATCTGTGTCAGTTCCAGGATTTTAAATCATGTTTTGTTTTTAAACTAAGGTTGCAAAGGAACATTGAGAGGAGCTTAGGCGAATGGGGTCCACTTCTTCCACCTGGAGGTTGAATTATCTTAGAGTGGTTTACTAAGCTTCCTGTACCTCTCCAAGGCCAGTGTACTATTACACATGCTTCATTCTTTATGGGTTTGGTTTTGTACTTCAGAAATGGATTACTGTGTTCTCTAGGTTGTTTGCTATCCTTAGGGTTCTGCAGATGCATCACATATTCTCAATTTCCTCTTTGAAAAGATGTAGCCATTGATGTCCCTATCCTCTTGAGAATATGATTGAGAAATCTAATGCTGAATTGAAAATCTTATTTATCATTCTTGGCCTCTAGTCATGGTTTTGCACCCCACACAATGAGGGAGGGGCACTGCTGCAACACTGCTGGTCTCTATGGACCCATGTCAGGTGTCCTGCCCTTGGAGGTCAGGAGGGGAAGAACCCCTGCCCCTGCTGTCTGGGAAGAGGCCACTGTGGCCTAGATGCTGGCATGCACAACCCATCTCTTAAGTTGGACTTCAAGGTGTCATGTCGCCCTTGCTTCTTTTTGCCATATATTCCTTAGTCCCTCAGCTTGTTTTATAAAAGCTTGCACACTCTCCAGTCAGCTAGCATTTTCATGGGCTCTGAGACCTCGGTTTAAGTCCTGTCTTTGTGTGGATAGAGTCTGTGGAGGGCTTTAGCACCTAATCTTTCTCTCCTCAATCTACTTTCTTCAAGGACTGCCAGAAAACCCCTAACGGTAGATCTGATTATGTCCCCTTTCCTGCTATTAGAACTTGGGCACCCCTGCTTGGCTTCTTGTGCACCACTCTTTCTCTTTCTGAGTTCCAGACACACTGGCCTCCTTTGATGTTCTGACTTACTGTGTTCCCTCCTCTCCCTACTGTTCCTTCCCGACCAAAAACTCCCTGTCCAGGAGTTCTTATCAGTTGTATCTTAATTCAGTTGTGATCAGTCAGGCCAGGTCAGATCCCTCTATCACTCATTTTCCCAAGTTCCTTTGGTTGTTTGGATGGTGTCCAACTAACTAGTGTGATAATGTCACATGAACTGACTGCTGCTCCTTCACTAGCCTGAAGCCTCTTTGAGGGTAAGGACATATCTGTCTTTGCTCATGACTGAATCCTTTATGCTTGGCATTGAGTAAGTCTGTAGAAAATGCCTAGTGTGTTAGATTGTATCCAGACATGGCCTCCACCCCACCCCACTCAATTCCTGGAGTGCTTGGAATATCTTGGCTGCTTGTAAATCAATTGAACCTCTCTAATGAATACCTGATGAAAATATTTAAAGAATGACATATAACACCATTAGGTATTCCAAAGTCATTTATAGTAAATGCTACATTATTTGGTGTTCTATTATTAGGACATCTAAAAATCCTCTTCTCCCATCAACATGTAATAGTTGCTATCAGAAGCCTCATGAACCCAGTCAATACCTAATGTGTGTTTATTGATGACCATGATGACAGCATCTTTGGTAAGGAGGTGATTGATTTTCACAGTGACAAGCCTGAGGCTCTGTGATGAATGAGCAGAGGAGGCCCTGAAGATGTTGAAATGCTTTCCAAATAAAAGCAATTGTTTCCATGTGGTTTTACTAAGTGCTTTCCTTGGATTTCAAATTTTTTAAATTAGTAATTCCTATGGGGCATACACAGTAACTGCACTGAGCAGGATATTTTATTGATGTAGTGACTCAGCCTCAGCTGCGCCAGCTCATGGCACCAGTGCCAAGCTCTGGGCACACACACACACACACACATTCACACTTGGGACTTCATCCTGGAGTTCAAGGTTCAAGCTCTAAAACCTCCCTTCAGTTCTCTGATGCAACTACTGGATTTTCTGAACCTTTTTATGTTTTCAAAAATAATCAGTATAAGGCTGGGCAGTGGTTGACAAATCAATGATTTAATTAATGAATACTTGCTTTACACTTTCCTTTTCTGATGGTCATCTTAATGAAGTAGGGCTTTTTGTTGACAATCTCAGAGTGAATAGGGCCAGACAGAGTGGTTCAGATTAAATTCAACTCCCCTTGCCACATGGGTGCTTTCCCCAAATGCACCATTCCATTCAGTCCTCGTACATCCTGGTGACTAGGAATCCCTGTGCACATTTTTCAAGTGTGGAAGCTGAGAACCGAAGGTCAGAGAACTTGCCAAGATCAGGCTAGCAATTCTTTCCTCTGCCTGAGAGGCTTCCACTGCTCAGCTAATCCTTGCAAAAAAAAATTTTTTTTTTTTTTTTTTTTTAGAATCCTAGGACACGTAAAGGTGGCCTCAGTTTTTATCAATGATGAAGAGCAAGTGACAAGGTATGTAAATCTTGACTTCTCAAACACGTGGTGAAGGTGGTTCTGTTATGGCAGTATACAAAGTGAGTCAATAAAATTCCAAATCAGCTACAACAAGAGTGCAGTTGGGTAAATCCTTCTAGCATTTTAATTGTTCATGCAGTAATTGGTGGCTCTTATCTGCTATAATTTGTCAATTGAAAAAGAAAACCATTTGAATTCAATTGTGGAAAACTGCATTCAAGAAAGAGTAACAGAATAATTATGAGACAAAATGTTATTAGAAACCATTAAGCAAGAATTTACAAGAAGAGGAAAGACAAGCTGTCCCCTAATCCTACGCTGTTGAGTGTTCCCTGGAAACGGCCAGCTGCCAATGAAAATCAAGTTGGAATGCAAAGTCAGCCAATCAAACAGCTTATCAGTAAGGAACCGTAGGCAAGACGGAGGTATTCTGTTTGAAGGGGAACAACAGGGAGGGGAGATGCCGTGGGCTCAAGTTGCATTGTGTGCTGAATCTAAACTGGCTGAAGGGGAGAGAATGTACTGGCTACTGAGAAAAAGCAGTTATATTTCATCTGAAAATTAGGACAGAGTACAGGGCAAATCCAATTTTAAAACACTTCCTTCTACAAAATGAATTTTATAATAGCAGGTAATCAACCCCAGAGACACCTGCCACATGTTTTAAGAATTAGACTTAGAGCATTTTTCCTTTTGTTCTCCCCTGTGTCCCCCACCACGCTGTTCCTCCTTCCATCCATTTCTTTGTATAATTCTCTCCTTCCCTCTTCTTCACTTACCCCGTCCCTCTGTCCATTTCTTCATCTATCTATCCATCCATCCATCCATCCACCCACTAGCATATTCAACAAATATCTTTTTATTGCCTGTGATGGTCCAGGGACTACGTTCTAGGAATACAACAGTTTATAAGAGCATCATGGTCTCTGGTCTTCTTGTACAGTTTCAGGTGGGTACAGACACATGATCACCCACAAGGGTTCTGAATCTCCTTTGCAGAGATTTTACAGCACTAACTGTAAAGTTCCTAGCTGTTACAGCTACTACTGCTGAAAGCTGCGCTTACATAAAGCCTCTGGAGTACCTCCCCGTTCTGAAGACTTCATGTATGGTGATTTATTTAATCCTGTAGTAACCCTATTTAAGTTCGTTCTCTTTTATACCTGAGTTGCAGAGATACTGAGTGATTTCCTGAGGTGTCCTAACTCATGGTAGAGGGCCAGTACACTGGATACAGGTGGCTCCTCTCTCCATTCTCCCTTCAGTTCTTTGAACCATATCCCTTCCCCAAGGGAATTTGGTATGTAGGTACTCACTGCAGAAAAATACTGTTTACATCAAGGAGCCTGACCTAGGTTGAAAAGTGCATAAAATATCATCAAAGTTATGGTTCCCTGTGTAAAAATTAACAAAAGGAAACTTTATTCAAAATGGAGGTAGGAGGCCAGAAGGGGGAGATTTTATGCCCTACCTTCCTAGTCAATTGCAGACCAAACAGGAAGAAAGGTATCTTGCATTCCCAGCAGGAAGAGCCTGTAGTTTACTATCCTAGCATGACGAAGGAAGATTTTTCTCCTGGAGGGCAACAGCCCAGCCAATGACAATCTGTCACAACTCAGTCAATGAGAAGCCACGACATTTTGAATCCAAGTGGACTCCAGTGGGCTTTTGTTTATAACAGTCATTCCTAATACCTCCTTTCCTCTATAAGAAACATTCCTGTCCTTTGGTCTGTAGACTTGCCTTGGGTTTTGCTTGCTTGCCCCAGATTGTATTCTCTGCTACTCCTGAAAGAAACTCATTTTGCTGTTATGATAACTGATCGTTTCCTTTTAAGGTTTATACCCACAACTCATTTTGTGTCCTTATTCATTTAAATCCCTCCTCTGCATACAGTGGAAGGGACTGGAGAAATGACATGTACAACTCATGGGGAAAAAGCCCTCAGAGAACTGATGAAAACTTCTGACAGGAATGTCTTCTCGTAAGTCCTGATGAACACTTGCCAATACCAACAACTAGCAAAAGCAAGCAAGAAGCCAGGGGTCAAGAGCTTGGCAGGGGTTGCTGTTATCACACAGATGCCCTAAAACCTAAAAGGTCACAAAGCAAAGAAGAGATTATAAGCCTCATATTTCTAGACAGAACTTTTGCACAAGTCTGCTCAAAATGACCTCACCCCATGGTGGTCTGCTTACTCCTTCATCATCTTACCTCCTTCTGTCATAAGGACAGAGTTCTCTGCTCTCTCTGTGCTTCCACATGTCTTCTCAATTCTACTGAGTCCTCATCACTCTTGTCATTCAAGTATGTTGCTCTACTTAAGCACAGATTGCATGCTTTCTGCCATCAAAGAAGAATGTTTTTGCTTTCCTGATCAATCTTGGTCCACCCTCTAGCTTGGTTTTTCATCTCTTTTCCCAGGGAGAATTCTCCAATGACTAATCTCCATATTTACCATCCTTCGATCTTTATCCCATTACTACAGAAAATATACTCCATCAGAGAATCTGTGACACACATTATCAAATACTATGAACTTTTCTGTTTTTTTTTTTATTTGTTTTCAGCATGCAATATGATCCTTGGAATGTTTTTCATTCTTGGCTTGAAGTTATGTTACTTTAGTAGTCCAACTAGCATTTTATGGGTCCTTCTTTGCTCCTTCTTTTCTCCCACTTCCTGACTATGGACAGTCCTAATGACTCTCTTTTATTGGTTGGTCCTCTCTCTGTGTGTGCCTTCCCTCAGAAACAGTCTCACAGCTTAAGCTATTATTTCTATGAACACGATTCCAAGATTTCTATTTCCAGCATGTCTTCTGTTTTAAGCACAAACCCTGTACTTCCTCTCTGTTGTGTTTTTTGCATTAGACTCAAAATAACTACAAACCAAACTTCCCCCTTTCCATTTCAGCCTGGCTTCCTCTCCAGAATTCTGTTTCTGATGGTTGTGTCATTCTTTTTCTATGGTATCATGCTTTATTTCTCGAGCCTGTTGCCTCCATGAGCATGCATCGTGCTGATTTCTTGTTTTCCTTGACCTAGTCCTCTTGCTGCTTTTGCTTCTTCCTTTCCATTCACTGACATCACACTAATCTGGGATATCATTTCAGGTCTTTTTTAAAAAAATATTTTATTTATTTTTTCGACAGAAAGAGAGCAGGAAGACACAGGAAGGGTAGCAGCAGAGGGAGAGGTGAAGCAGGGTCCCCACTGAGCTGGGGGCCCAGTGAGGGGCTTGATCCCAGGACCCTGGGATCATGATTTGAACCTAAAGCAGACACAACTGACTGAGCCACCCAGGCTCCCCCATTTCAAGTCTATTGCGATCAGCTTTGTATTAGTATCTCTGCTTTTAATTATGACTACACACCTTGTTATCTAACTCACACTTTACAAGTCCCTAAAATAACACCTTAATAACACATAGCCTTTTTTTTTTTTTAAACAAAACAAAACAAAACACCATTACCTTTCTTGTCATTGAAGGCTCTGGGAAATATGACTCCAACTCACAGTTCCACCTATGTCTTCATCAGTTACCTCTACCTCAGCCAAGCTGGTGAACCCTCTCTGGCCCCTACATACCAAGTGCTTATTTCTATCATTATGACTTCACAAAATAGTTAATCTTACCTGAATGCTTTCCCCACCCTCCAAATCCCAACTAGTCTTCAGAAACTACTTTAAGTCTTCTTTCTTCCATGAGTACTTTTCTCATTGTTCTGTCAGTCATCTAAAATATTTCTGAACAGGTAGCCCACTTGCTCCCAAATACTAGTCTGTGGAACTGCCTGAACTGGTATATAAGTATAACTGAGAACTTGTTAATGATATAGTGTTTGTGGGATCTATTGTGGGAGCAAGGAATTTTATTTTTTATGAACCTACCCACAGGATTCAGATGTGCAGTATGGATAGACTTATTTGACAATTACTCTCGCTCTAACTTATGTTTAACTTTTTGTGTATTAGAGGTCATTTACTCAGCCAAAATGTATAAGATGCTTCATGGAGGGGCCCATGGTTCACTCGCAGTAATTGTATACCACTGGGAACACAGAAAGCAGTAGGGAGAGAGGCTGGAGTTAATTACACTTACCAACAGCCCCCAAGTTGACTTTCCCCTTCCACTTCTTATTGTCTATGGATGATACTATACATTCATTTGTTTTTCCATTAATTCCATTCATTCACTTAAGCATTTACTGGCCATTGCCATACTCCCCGTGAGAGTGAAAGGAACACTCCACATTCCATGTGGTAAAGGTTCTACTGCCACTATGGACAGAATGCTATGGAAGTCCAGAAAATAAAGCAATTAATTTTTTCCTTGGTGAATCCATAAATTCCTCAAGAAGTGGTGACATAGATGATGTGAACTGTGCAGTGAAGGTTAAGCAGAGAGAGATAGAACTGGCAGGCATTCTAAGATAAGAAAAAAAGTATGATAGAAAGGAGCCAAGGTCAAAGGGTGACACTACATGGAGAGCAGAATGAATGGTTCCAAGTGGCTAGAGGAAGGGTGAATGGGAGGATGGTACACAGAGAGATAAAGGTAGTAGTAAGAGAGGAGGATGGTGATTGGAGAGAAGGAGAGGGTCAGACTATGGCCTTCATCTTGTGGGGGAGGTCACCTACAGGTTCTTAGGAAGGATAATTACTCCATTAAATCTGTGTTCTGGGTTTGGGAATCTTAAATTTGAACCCAATACAGAGAGAGTAAGTAATAGGTGAGAACTTGTAGGCTGGGCTGAAAACATGACCATGAAGGTATCACAAGCATAGAAAGGTAGATGAGGTCTTGGTCTCCTGAAGTGACTGTGAAGATCCAGAGTAGAAGGTAATGGTTGGATGGACTGAGTTTTGTTCCTACTTCTCTCCTGCTGCCAATGATCCCCAGAAACTCCTCTCAAGCTGTCAACTTGGGCTACTGGGTGAATAGTTATGTCATTAACAAAGACAGGTACCAAAAAGAAGTACAGATTTGTGGAGAAGAAATATGAGCATGGTTTTTTGAAGCAAAGAACTTTAATTGCCTGTAAGACACCATGATGAAGTGTTCAGAAAGCAAGAGGGAGATGAAAAATGAACATGTCTACTTGGAATTACTAAAAAAGAGGAACTAGCAGGAGCTTTGAGAATGGGTGGGATTTGGATATGATTTTGAGAAGATTTTAGTTTAGAAAATTTTATCTGCATTGAGCAAGAAGAAAATTGATATGGTTGAGGGTTATTTTAGTTGTTTCTTCTGCTTGGGATAATAATGAATAAAAATGAGTCCCATGAAGAAAGAGGATAGGTTAAGTTTATTAAGAATTTATGAGTTAAATAGTACCAACTAACCAACCAGCCAACCAACAAATAGTGAGGGACTAAATAGAAGTGTTAGATGATAAGCTATGGAAATATTAAAACTTCACTGCTCTAGCCTATAAATAGGCCTTCCAAATCCAGAATTCGGTGTGAGAACCATTATCCATTATTGAAGGAAAAAATAGACAGAGATTTATTGGAACTACCAGGAAGATATTATGCACAAGGAAGAAATCGTTATTTATAATGTACTCTGGTAATTATACATCCAGAATCTATTATTTAAGTGAATTTTATTATCCTTTTAATTGTTATAATTTCTTTACCTTCTCAAGAGCTCAACAAACTTTCTCATATAAATGAAATTTTAATTAAGTTAATAGCTATACCTTATACATCATTTTTAAAGTTAAGGGCTAAAGTAAAGTAAAATAGAGAAAAAGAAACACTTTGCTTGACTTGCCCCAATTTTTCAAAAAGGTTAGGAAGTGATGAATGATAACACAACAATCTTGGTCTCCACCAGAAATATTTCTGAGCTCCTAGTTATAGATATTCTTTTATATGGTTGTTTAAACAAACCTGACAGTAGAAAGCTTTATATACATTTAATTCTAATGAGATTAAAATCTTTAATATTTATTTGCTATCCAAATTTTCTTTCAAGTATGAATACAACTTTAAAAATCTGAGTATTATTTAAATTGTGTATTTTATATAGGGAAGGGGTAATTTATCTACAAAAACTTATGTAATGTCAAAGAATCTTTTTTCTTCTATAACTTTATGCTTCTAGGCTCTTCATGTCTTTTGTGAGAAAATGACTTAAATATAAGATTATTAAAGTGACCTTGATTCCTAACAGTTCCTTATTTTATACCTGCCACCACCATACAATAATTGAGAAGCATTAGAAGCGTGCATATATGTGGGGCAAATGTCAGGATATAAGAGCATAGTCTTACCATTAGAAAATATATAATTTTAATTTAACAAGCATTTATTGAGTCTCCATGATGGAAAAGGCATACACTAGGTAGTTGGTGATACCCCAAATGAGTAAGGCATAGCTTCCCTCTCAAGAAACATATTGCTTAATGTATTAGCTACAGATCATGGTATGCTAATTCTAACGGAAAGATGACTTGTGGTTTGGGAAAACAGAATACTTTTACATACATTACTTCATGTGATCCTTTTAAGAAGATAGTGAGTGAGTTGTATGGTCTTAGAGCTAATGGTTCTCACACCATGCTCTCTGCTGCCTTCAGTTTGGTTATGGTACTCAGTGAGTATGCTGTAAATGGTGTTTACTCAACAACAGGGTTCTTCAATGAGAAAAAAGCATGAAAATTCAGAGAGTTAATTTAGAGCAACTGTGCTTCTAATCTACTGACCATTGTGTTAATTCAAAATACAAAAATGTAACTCTTCTTGTCTACAAATTAAATTCTAAGATTGTAAAGATAAAAAAAATTTTAAATTCCATTAGAATTCCTCAGTATTTTTGTATGCTTTGTGATTTTTTTTTTATGTCTCTGTGTGCCCTCTGTGGCCTTTTCTTCATTTCTCTTATATATCACACTGTCCTTGGGTGTTTCTCATTTCTGCACGAGAGCATATGACAGTAGGTGTCCTACCTCTACTCTTATGGTACAGTGAATGCACCCTAACCCAACCACCAGTCTGAAGGTAACAGATCTTCATTATTTCCTAGAGTTAGTGGACTTCACAGTAACAGAAAGCTCAGAGGCACTAGGCTGTGTCTAACCCCTGAGTCTTATATGTATTATTTCCTTATATTGCACAATTGTAATTAGCATACATGTTATTCTAATTGTGCTATATAATGAAATATTGCACAATCTTTAAAGAGATTTGTTTTTAAAAAAATTTAATTGAATGTTTTTCGAAGACTTTATAATGTTGCTATTGAAAAGCCAAGTGTCAATTCAGTGAAAACATAAAAATTTGGAAAGATTCTACACTCAAATTGCTTTTCAACTGTCTTTAAATTGTTCAGTTCACTGACTGATAAACAGAATTGCTATATTATAAGTGTGGCTAATGCAAGAGGAACAAAGAGCTACAACCATATTCAAAGAAAAGATCTTGGTCTACAGACAAGATTTGTGGATAAATATGTATTTATTATTTATGTGTTTAAATCTGATATGTTTTTCAAAGTTTATTTCAGTATTTTGTTAACTTCTTGTCTTATGTATCTGTTAAAAATGATCTAAAACCAGATTAGACCCCAGTGAAGGTAAGACAGTGGGGGCTCCATAAGTCTTGGCAACCAATTCAATAGATACCTCTGATTCCTCCAACTTTTCATGAAAAGCAAAGAACTATCCAGAAACGCTTAGAAAATGCTGCTAGAGTCTTAGCACTTTTTCAAAACCTGTATTTGTCTTCATAGCTCACATTTATTTTAATTATTCTATTTTAAAAATTTGCACATTCCTTTAAAACTTTGCAAGGATTATTCCAAAATAGCTCTGCCTTCATTTACTGCCTTTGTTTCCTTTACACCTTATTTATTCTTTTTTAAAGATTTTATTGATTTATTTGTCAGAGAGAGAAAGAGAGAGAGTGGAAGAGCAGCAGGCAGAGAGAGAAGCAGACTCCCTGTCCAGCATGGAGCCCGACGGAGTACTCAATCCCAGGAATCCAGGATCATGACCCAAGCAGAAAGCAGATGCCCAACCGCTAAGCCACCCAGGTGTTCCTACCTTACTTATACTTAATTTACTATTAATATTTATGTCAATATATGTTGTATGTTATTTTCTTGTTTAAGGCTTTCCCTATCCCTGTTTCTTCTAAATCTATCATGGAAGAAAAACTCATTTGCATAATTTTCTGTTTCTGACAACCAGCTCATTTTCCTAATGTTACCCTGGGGTATGTCAGTGCAAACAGCTAAACTTCAAGAAGGACCTGAACAGTAAGAGGTAGAGAGGCATTAAAACAAAATAAATACTTATTTGAAACAAGAGGACTCAAAATAGGTGTGAAAGAAATATTGAACTACAGATTATGATTTGGCCTTGAATGACATCTGAAAAGAAACTAGAATGATTTCTAAATGAAGCCTGAGAAATTTTTTAAACAGGACTAGAGATACCAACTTTAATAGTAGCCAAGAAAGCCCTGGAGTGTTGGGAACTATACTGAAATTTGTCTCCTGGTCTGAGTATGAAATGCAAAGTGAGCTCCTTCAGAAAGGGATTTTGCCACAGGGAATATGCATATACTGCACACATCTTTTCAGCTAGGGGAGGGTTCAGGTTTTCAGGTGATTGGGAAATGAATTTATTTTAATTGAAAAATGTAAAATGGCTTATGAGCTTTCCTGGAGAAGAAGTATTTATAGAACTTCTCTGTTTATTTTGTGGGTAGAAAAAATAATTTTATTTGTTTTTTTCAGACTTGTCAATTCTCTGGGTATGGTTTTGTAAATACCAACCCTACTTCACAGAGGAATAAACAAGTCATAAATTTCAAGGATATGGTAGAAATAGAATCAAAGCTACTTATTCAGTCTCCTACTGTCTTATATATCTATGCATCCTACCGCACAAGTAGCTGTGTAATTAATATATTGCTGAATTGATGAACTGTTGTTGAAAAGAGTGAGTTTTGTTTTGTTTTTGTTTTTTTGTTTTTGAGAGTGAGCTTTATGTCGTCACTTTACACTGTGCACGGGGATAACTTTGGAAAAGAAATGTGTTACCTTATACCTGAACTCCAGTGACAAGAATGAAATAAAAGGATGACAAACTTGGGCTTACAAAGCAAAAGGTTGACTTTATCTATCTCATCACCAATGAACTTATATTCTTGAAGGTGCTTTCCTCTGGAGACCCACTCAATGTACCACAACTCAACAGCACGTGGTCAGTGAGAACATTGTTACATAGTTGGTGGAAGTGGAATCTCTCTTCAGTGTTGCACCTTAAAGAGCCCTAGCTACATCTGGAAGATTAGCTGGCATGGTACTAGATGTGTGCATTTACAAGTTAATTTTTCAGGACTGAAACTTCTGTTTGGGTCTTTGGATACTGGACACACTATTAAAAGAACACATGAATGGAGTAAAACGAATGCCTTACCACATAAGGCACTTGAACAGGTAGCGTTTGCATTCTAGGCCTGCAAAAAAAACTCTTGGATTTTCCAATTACAATATTTTATGAACCTATGATTTTCTGGGATCCTTATTTCTATTGACCTTCCATCCTTCCACACATACTTCCGTGAACACACACACAAGAAATAAATTACGTGACCTTGTTTCTTGACTTCTGCCTCTATATTCCTCAAAAACAGATGGTAATGAGAGAATTGAGACTCCTGCTACAGATTTTATTGTGTTGTCTTAGAAAGTAATGGTCACTGAGGAAACACTTGAGTTAAAAATATGTACTTTGTTCTCAAACAGACTTGGGCCTATATGCATAGCATCACTTCCGGAGTAAGAAACACCCTCCTTACAAATTTAACTTGATCTATATCCTCAGATTTTACCTAATTTTCAATGAAAAAAAAATGGACTTAGGTGTAAACAACGAAATCAGATGTCAGTTAATTCCATTCACTCTTTCTGATTAACATTTTAGTGCTTTCTTTCTATGCCTATAACATCAGTCTATTGACAGATGTATTAGTGTAATCTTTATTTTTTCATTTTCTGACGTTAAAAAATGAAAACAAAGATTTTGTATATATAATTTACAGGGAAGTCCTTTATCAAAACATCTTTCCTCTCACTAGGTATTTGTCAATGCCTAGGGAGAGGAAATTAATAGAGTAGCTTTCTTTGTTATATAAAAAGATCTGTACACCAAAAACCAAATTGTGTCCTGAGTTTTTTTGAATGTTACAAAGACAAATTCAGTGTCCGCAATTTTTATGGAATATGTATTTTTAGTTCTATGTAACTGCACTGTTAACATTTACAAATGAATATGGAAAATAAAATAAATATTTCACTGATGAAATAGAATGAAAATTTCTAACTGTTAATTAAAAACTTCAACAAATGTTTGAATATCTATAAATGCAAACAAAGGTATACTTACTGAATTAGATAAATTAAAACCTAGATTTTACAATCTGATGGTTTCTTTACACAATTCTTTTTTGAAATACAATTATTCTCCATTTTTTCAAGATTTTGTCACTTTTTTTCCCACGTATCAACCATGGGATGACTTGCAGCCATATTCTGCATTCTACCTAGATTATTAGGGGCTTGTATACAGGGACAAAGAATTGTTGCTTTTGTTTTTTAAGCACACTTCATTTTTCTGGCATAGTAATCAACAGAATATAATAGCACCAAGATAATCATTTCTTAGTATCACTTGCCCTGATAAAACCTCTTAGAACTAATGTTTCTCATAAATGTTTAACAAATTATAATTTTTTAAAAAAAATTTATTTATTTATTTGAGAAAGAGAGAGCACGAGCAGGGTGAGGGGTAGGAGGAGAAGCAGACTCATCTCTGAGCAGGGAGTCTGATGAGGGGCTTATCCCAAGACTTCAGGATCATGATCTGAGCAGAAGCAGACACTCAACCCACTGAGCCACCCAGGTGCCCCACAAATTATGATTAAACAACTAATTTTTATAGTTAAACCATATATGATCATTTGTTTCTCATCTGCATAAGAAAAGTGTATAGGTTGCAAGACACAAAAATCCATTCAAATTACTTTCATGAAAAAATGAGAATTAAGGAGGATTACAGGGTCTCTCATGGAACCAAAGTTCCACAGAACTGCCAGGTCTTAGTAAAGAACTGCTCCAAGGAACGATCTATAGTTAGTAATTTCTCACCTTATTTCCTCTCTGCTCCTCTTTGTAAACCTACTTTGTTTTTCTTAACCTCATAAGCTTTCTCTACTCTGGACTCCTGCTAAAACATGATGGAATATACCACCAGCTCCCTCGTTCTGTGTTTCTTCCACTGAAGAAGCCAGCCAGAGTGATACTGGGAAATCCTTGCTCAGATTCCAAATTGTTATATGATCATGGTCTCTGGTTGATCTGTGTGGATCAGGTTCTCACTCCAAGGTTATTTACTTTTGGAGGGTGAAGATGAGTGGTGTTGGTGTCCAGTTGTGTAAACCCAAATCTTTCTATCGGAACCATGGCAATGGGAATTGGATGGAAAGAAGCAAAGTAGGAAGTAAATCCCCAGAAAAGTGTGAATATAGCTAACCAACTACCCAAAAATAACTTCTGCAAGGGTCTTGGATCCTTGGATCCTTGGATCCTGAGGCTTCCAAAGTTGGTTTTGATTCTAAAATTTATAGTTCCTTTTTCAGATTAGATGTTTCTTTTAAATTTTTAATTTCTTTTTTCATTGAAGTGAAGTCCACATAACATTAAAATTAACTGTTGCAAAATCTAATCAATGGTATTTTGTAGGGGTGCCTGGTTAAAGCCTCTGCTTTGGGCTGATGTCATGATCCCATGATCCTGGAATCGAGCCCCGCATCAGGATCTCCACTCAGCCGGAGCCTGCTTCCTCCTCTCTCTCTCTGCCTGCCTCTGGGCATACTTGTAATCTCTTTCTCTGTAAAATAAATAAATAAAATCTTAAGGAAAAAAAAGGTATTTTGTACAACTATCATTTTTGTCAAGTTTCAAAATATATTAACCACCCCAAAGGAAAACGTGCCATGCCCATTAGCAGTCACTCCTTATTCCTCCCCTTCCTCTATGTCTGATAAACACTAATTTGTGTTCTATTTCTATGAATTTATCTGTTCTGGGTGTGTCATATAAATAGAATCATACATTATGTGACCTTTTGAGTCACATAAAAAACATAAACTTTTTCAAGTTTTATTCATATCATAGCATTCTTTTTGTCATTTAATAGTTTTCTGTTATGTGTATATACTATATTTATCTGTTTATCCATTGAGAGTTGGGCTGTTACCACTTTTTAGTTATTGTGCATGAACATGTGTGTACATGTATTTGTTTAAGGACCTTATTTCAATTCTGGGTGTACATCTAAGAATGGAATTGCTGACTCATGTGGTATTTCTACATTTAACTTTTTGGCAACCACCAAACTGTTTTCCACAGCAGCTGAAAATTTTACGTTATCAGCAGCAATGTATGAGAACTAAAATTTCCCCATATGCTTGCCAGACTTGTTATTTTCCTTTAAAAAAAAATTATGCCAGCAATCCTAGTGAGTTTAAAGTGGTACATCACTGTGGTTTTAATTTTCATTTTCCTAATGACCTGTGATTTTGAATATATTTTCATGTTTTAGTTGGCCATTTGTAAATTTTTGGAGAAATGTCTATTCAAACCCTTTTCCCATTAAAAAAAAATTTAGTTTTTGAGTTGTAATACATCTTCATGTATTCTGAGTACTAGACCCTTATCATATCAGATGAATAATTTACCAACACACTGCTCCATTCTGTAAGTTGTCTTTTTACTTTCTTCATAATATCCTTTGATGCCTAAAGTTTTTCACTTGGTAAAGTTCAATTTGCCTAATCTTTTTATTGGTTATAATTTTGGTGTCATATCTAAGAATCCATTACCAAATCTAAGATTTTACAGATTTGACCCTATGATTTCTTCTGAAGTTTTATAGATATATCTCTTACATTCATTCAGTTTAGTCCACTTTGAGTTAATTTTTTATATGGTTTAACAAGGATCTAACATTATTTTGCATGTGGCTATCCAATTTCCCCAGCACCATTTGTTTAAAAGACTATTTTTTCCCAAATAGTCTTGGTAAATTTATTAAAAATTGGACATAGATATATGGCTTTATTTCTGGACTCTCAACTTCTTTTCATTGGCCTATATGTCCACCTTTATGACACTGCCACAAGATTTTGATTACTGTAGACTTGCAGTAAATTTTGAAACCAGGACATGCAAACTTTGGTGGTTTTTTCCCCACATTGTTTTGACTATTTGGTGTTTCTTGTAATATTACATAAATTTAAGTATTGTCTTTTCTATATCTGTAAACAAGACCCCTGGACTTTTGATAGGGATTGCATTATATATGTAGATTGCTTTGGGATATCCTAAAATACTGCTATCCTAAAATACTGAATCTTCCAAACCACAAATATAGTATATCTTTCCATTTATTTAGGTCTTCTTCAATTTCTTCCAGTAATGTTTCAGTTTCAATTGTTTCTTCTTCAAATGTTGTTTCTTCTTCAAATTGTTTCTTTCAAATGTTTCTTCTTCAATTTCTTCCAGTAATTTCCAGTGTGGCTACATTGTTATTTGGCTAAATCTATTCCTAGATACTATATTCTTTTTGATTCTATTGTGAATGAAAATGATTTTTATTTTCCTTTTCAGATCATTTATGACTATTTTATAGGTCTTATATCCTACAGTCTTTGTTGAATTTTTTATTAGCTCTAATAGTTTTTGGTGAATTCTTTAGGAATTTCCATATATGTGATTATTTCATCTATGAATAGGGTAGTTTTACTTCTGCCTTTTCTACTTGAATATCTTTTATTTCTTTTTCTGTCTAATTGCTCTGACTAGAACTTTCAGTACAATATGGAATACAAATATCAAAAGTATGCACTCTTTTCTTGTTCCTGACCTTAGACAACAGTTTTTAGACTTTCAGCATTGAGTATGATGCTATTTGTGTGTTTGTTTTTTTTTTTATCAATGTCCTTTATCAGGTTGAGAAAGTTCTTATCTGTCTAGATTGGTAAATCATTATATCATGAAAGGGTACTGGGTTTTGTCAAATGTTTCTTCTGCATCTTTTGAGCCTGTCATATAGTTCTTTTCCTTCATTCTATTAATATGAAGCTTTACTTTGATTTATTTTCATATAGTGAGCCACTTTTACATTCTTGAGTTTGATGTCACTTGGTAATGGTACAAGTCCTTTCAGTATAGTGTTGGATTCAGTTTGCCAATATTTTGTTGATTTTTTTAACATCAATATTCATAAGATATTTTTGTCTGTTGTTTTCTTGTGTTGTTTTTGTCTGGCGTTGATATCAAGGTTGATGCTAGCCTTATCAAATAAGTTAGATAGTATTCCTTTCTCTTCTATTTTTGAAAGAGTTTGAGAAAGATTGGTGTTAATTCTTCTTTAAATGTTTGATAGAATTCATGGGTGAAGTTATCTGGTACTGGGTATTTTGAGGGGGGGTTTCAATTATTCATCCAATCTCTTTACTTGCTATGGGTCTTCTCAGATTTTCTATTTCTTTCTTCAGTGACTTTTGGGCAGTTTTTATATTTCTAGGAATTTGTCCATTTCACCTATGTTATCTAGTTTGTCGGTGTAAAATATCTTATAATGTTCTCTTATATTCCTTTTTTTTTCCTTCAAGGTCAGTAGTAATGTCTTATTTTAATAATTTGAGTTTCTTTCTCTCTTTTTTTAGTTTATATAGCTAAAAGCTTGCAAATTTTGTTGATTCTTTTCCATGAATCAACTTTAGGTTTTACTGATTTTATCTATTGTTTTCTGTTTCCTATTTCAGTTTTCTCTACTTTTTTTAAAATTTAATTTTTTCAGTGTTCCAAGACTCATTATTTATGTGCCACACCCAGTGCTCCATGCAATACATTCCCTTCTTAATACCCACAACCAGACTCACTCATTCCCCACCCCCCTCCCTTCCCAAACCCTCAATTTGTTTCTCAGAGTCCACAGTCTCTCAAGCTTCGTCTAACTCTCTAATTGCCCCAATTCACTTTTCCTTTCCTTCTCCTAATGCCCTCCATGTTATTCCTTATGCTCCACAAGTAAGTGAAACCATATGATAATTGACTCTCTCTGCTTGACTTATTTCACTAAGCATAATCTCCTCCAATCCTGTCCATGTTGATAACAAAAGTTGGGTATTCATCCTTTCTGATGGAGACTATTGTATATATACAATATTCCATTGTATATATGAACCATATCTTCTTTATCCATTCATCTGTTGAAGGGCATCTTGGCTCTTTCCAAAGCTTGGTGACTGTGGCCATTGCTGCTATGAACATTGGGGTACAGATGGCCTTTCTTTTCACTACATCTATATCTTTGGGGTAAATACCCAGTAGTGCATTTGCAAGGTCATAGGGTAGCTCTATTACAACATGGAACTGGCACAAAATTTCCTCTACTTTAATACTCATTATTTCCCTCCTTCTGATGCTTTGGGGTTAGTTCATATTTTTTTCTTCTTCTATTTACTTAAGATGTAAAATTTAGGTTATTGATTTGAGATCCTCTTTTTTAATGCAAGCATTTATAACTGTAAATTTCCCTATAAACACTGTCTTCACTGTATCCCAAAAGTTTTAGTCAATCCATACTGGATTTTTTTCAAGTTTTATTTATTTTGACAAAGGGAGCATAAACAAAAACAGACGTCCAACTGACTGAGCCACCCAGGCACCCCCATGTTAGATATTTTTGATGATAGCCTATATCAGTTCATCATACCTTCATATTTAGGCCTTTTCTGCACACTACTCTTGTGACTATATTAATAAGTCGCAGAAAATCAGGAAGAGTTGTTTTTGGAAAATTCATATATTTCTAGAGTTCTTATCTTCATGTATTGTAAATTGTGGTATATACAAAAAAAGTAAAAAGTGAATTTTGTTTTCAAATTCCACCTAATCAAAGAAATAAAAGTTATCAATATACCAGGAAACACTGACAGACTTAGGAATGTAAAATATCCTGAGCTAAAAACAAATTCAAACATATTATTCCCAAGCCAAAATCCTTTACTCTTTTTTCCAAATGAATCCCAAGTGCTTTTTCTAGACAAGCAAAGAACTTTAATACATGGTTGCTATTCACATCTCCAACTCCCCATCCCTCCTCTGTATTTTCCAGCAATACCTATTGTGTCTCCCTGCACAGCCTCCAATGTTCTGTGTCTCTAGGCCTTTGACCATACCCTTCTTTTGTCTGGAGTGCCCTTATCCTTTTTCTTTCCTTTGCTAAGTATTTCAAATTTTTAAAGATTCATTTTTCTCTCCATGAAACCCCAGATTTTGTTAGGTATAGTTTGCACTTTTGCCTGAACTATGAACATCTCTTATTTTTACTGAATTACACAGGAATTACCTGTTTTCATGTTGGTTTCTCCTCACTAGACTAAAAGCTCTTAAGTCTGGAATCTGAATTTGTTTATCATTTTTCTCCATAGTGCCTCTTAAAAGGTTTGGCACATAGTAAATGCTCAATGAATACATGTAGAACTAAATGAAAGGAAGCCATATATTTAATTGCTAAGTAGTAGGGAGACCATAAGAATAATAAAGATTAAAAAGCAAATTAAGAGGTTGCCAAGAACTGAGGTGCCAAGAGGGTCAGTAAGGAAATAGGACTTAGATGGGAGAGGAAAAAAAAAAAAAAAAGAAAAAGAAAAAGAAAGGGGGAAGTGCAGGCCAAGAGTTTATAACGAGAACGTGAAGTCAAATGAGTGCAGACCTAGATTATCTTGGAAATAATGAGACTGGGCAGATTAGAAGGTACAAGGGCTTAGGGAGAATTGAGAACTGCCTGTGGATGTAGGGTGGCCTGGCTATGGAAGTTGGCTGGCTTGATGCTGTGACCAGACACACTCTCCTCTTATGGAGTGTCTTTCCCATCTCTCCCTGATGGCAGGTAGTTTAGAATCTTCCTGGGGGCGCCGGGGTGGCTCAGTGGGTTAAAGCCTCTGCCTTTGGCTCAGGTCATGATCCCAGGGTCCTGGGATAGAGCCCTGCATCGGGCTCTCTGCTTGGCGGGGGGCCTACTTCCCCCCTCTTCTCTGCCTGCCTCTCTGCCTACTTGTGATCTCCATCTGTCAAATAAATAAAATCTTTAAAAAAAAAAAAAAAAGAATCTTCTGGAATGTCATCTGTACCTTGCAGAAGGCTGCTTTCCGCCAACTTTCCCTCCCAGAAAGGCTTTGTCCTCAATGAATTTTGGACTTGGATCTAAGGAAGTGGTGCGTGGAAGCACTGAGAATCCCAGATGTGATCTGGGCTGGGTCAGTGAGCCCCATAATTCCTGAGTGGATGGGACCAGCTTAAGGCTGAATATTGCTTGTTATGCACACCTGAATTTCCCTTAAACCTGCAGTCGTTTTGTTTATCTGCTATTTTATGGGATACTAATTACATCCCAGGGCAACAGACTTCTAATGAGCCAGCACTTGGGAGATTAAACCTGGACTTGCTTCTTTGTAGAGATTTTATTTTTTAAACAGAGCATTTTAATATACAGCTGAAAGATAATAATTTTTCATTTAACATGTAATATTCCTTTGTGGATCAACCTATCATTATGCCTGATTATTCTACCACATTATGAGCTTTGTTAAAAGAAGAAAAAAAAAAAAACAGTTTGTCTTCCTGATGGTAAAAAAAAAAAAAAAAAGGAAATAAAATAAACCAACTGAATATAAGTGATGCTATATATAAAAGGGGCCATAGGTTGCCATGGCAACCAAAGTTCTAAAAATGACAGAAAGAAAAGAACATCAGGTTGTTGTGACAAATGACACTTGAAGTGACAGGTTTCTTGTGGTGCTTGCTTTTAATTAATGCAGCTCTGTAAGGAATGTTATTATTGAATAATAGATTAATGTGGAAATCAGGAACCTGGGTGGAAGATTTGTTTTTCCTGCACTGGGATAACTAATAAGAGAATGCAAAAAACAACCGGAGAGTGAAACTCTACTGTGAGAGAAGATGTCTGATGGTGGTTATCCAAGATCACATGATGAATGTATGCACCATACGCTCTTGTAGATTGTGGAAACAGCTGTCTCCAGCAGCAGTAATCAAAGTGAAGCTAAAAATACAACAGCCACCACAAAGGAGAACAGTTGTGTAACTGTGTTAAAAAATCACTAGCTTAAAAAATTTTTAATACATCATTTGTATTGTTGGTGCTTTTTAGTAAGTGTTTCAATGTCTTCTATGTAAAATGAAAATATATATGTATGTAGGTATGGATAGATATAAATGTATTCATCTCTATGCAAAGGGTGTATGTAACCTATTTCTTTCAGGAGAATCAAAGATCCTGTGAAATAATCCACTGAAATAATAGTGCACCCCACATCAGGAGGCTGATTAGGTATTTACAGATATTAAAATGTATAGGCAATATCTAGACAAAACATTTCTATGATACACATGGAAGAGAAGATATACAGACTCTATAATTATAAAAATTGAGGAAAATAAAGATGGGATAACATGTCCACATGGAAAACCCATCTCAACACCCTCAACCCCCCATATCTAGGCCTGGTTACAGTGGGGCTCCTTGACCTGGGTCAAGGGAATTATTAGTGTACCTATTATTTATTATTTATTAGAGCCTCAATGCAGCTCCATAAGGATACAGGCACAAAGGAAAACAAAACAAAACAAAATTCAAATGGTGTGGGTGGCGGAATCCTGCCATATACGTACTTCAAGCTATAGAGTTTTGAAATGGTTCAAATCCTAGTCCCTTGTTTTGCTTGCTTCTAACTTCTGCCTCCACAATAGCCCCGTGTTGCTCTGTCTCTATATCCTTGCCACATTCTCTGCTAATTGTTAATAGCTCATCTTACCTTTTAGATGGTGACCTCCTTGAGGCAAAATCTTTTCTCCTACCTCACTTCTTGGCACAAAAAAGAGGTTCAATGCATTTTTTTAAAGGAGGCAAAGAATAAATGAAACAAAACCTGCATGTCTAGGTGACCTCAGCTGAGTTTCACCATTATAATCATGTTAGATCATTCATTCACCAAACCCTTTTAGGGACAGATCTTAGTTTAATGGTTGGGTGGGTGTGGTGAAGACAATGAGATCTAGTACCTGCTTTTTGTCTTGGCATCTAGAAGGCAGCACAAATGATCAAAGTGATAAGGCAGAAAGGTAAACAGTACACTGGAAGTACATGCACAGTTGAATAGGGTAGAATAAAGGATTGTTAGAATCAGAGGCTTGAGAAAAATTTTCCATGAGAAAACAAAATTTAAAGAGAAGGCTAAGGAGAAGTTCGCTAGACAGAAAAGAGAGAAGATTGTTCTAGATCAAAAAGACACAAACCAGCACAGGATATTTGTGGAAAACTGCTAGAAATGAAGTGTGGCTGAAATGGAGTATGTGGCGGACTGGGAATGGATGAGGGGATGAGGCTCACAGCCTCTTCATGGAGGGCCCTTCTCAGCATGCCTTGATGGGACAACCTAGTCTACATAAAGGATAACCGCTGGACCTTTTACATACATGTTTTGTATAATGCAGTTAATACCAGCTCATGAAAACTGGAAAGTATGGCAAGTTAGAGGTAGGGGAAAGAGTACCAACTGTCTCATTACCAGCAATAACCATTATTAGCTCACTTCAGTATATTTTTTCACAGCCACGTAGGTATATGTAGACTTTTTTTACATATAAAAATGGTAAATCTAATACCTATTTTTTTTTATTTTAAAACAATCACCACTTAAGAAAAGTTGGACATACAGTACAAAGAATTTTCTACCCTTACTTGTGAGTAAGTTGTCCGCTGGGTACATCCAACCTCTCACCTTCCTCCCAAATACCTATCAACAAGGACATTCCCCTACCTGACCTCAGTTGAACACAATTCAACAATAAAAAATCATGAAATTAGCATAATACATAATACATAATCTTCAGATCATCAGGCTTTTTTTCCAGTTGTTCCCAAATATCCTTTTAAGAAAGGGGTTCAGTTTCAGAATCATAACATGTTGCCTTTGGCTGTCACATCTATTAAGTCTCCTATAGTCTGTAACAGTACTTGCATTTTTCCAGGACTTTGATGACATAGATACTTTCAAAAGTCTTAGGGAAGTTCTGGGATCGAATGTTTCTCTATCTGGTTTTGTATAAGGTTTTCTCGTGATTAGAATCTGATTATGGATGTCTGGAAAGAATAACACAGAAGAGATGTGCATTCTTCCTATTCTATCAGGTGGATATTTAAGTTTCCTTTGCACCATTACTGATGATATTCGTACTAATTGTTTGATTAAGTTGCCAGCTAGAAGTCCCCACAGAGTGTGGCTCCTTTAGTCCTGTAATTGATAAGTATTTTCTATAGAAATGCTTTTGTTGGAAGACAATTCTCTTGCATTTCTGCACCTCTGAGAGGCACTGGTTACCTTTTGTTCTGGTCTGTCTTTTTAAGGATGTTTTCATGGCAGAAAGCCTTGTTAGACAGACGTAATGTTTCCCTCTGGAGCACAGGGCAGCTTTGTTTGCTATCCAGAAAAATAAAGATAATGTTTCACTCAGTGGCAAATGGGCAAATTGCATGGAGGCCATTATAGTTTGGGCTTTTCTAAGCTCTGGGCTCCTCAGTTGTGATGTAATGTGCTGTGTATGCAGCATCCACTTGGGCCACTTCATGTTGATCCTATGGAACTTAGGGAACAAAGGGAACCAAAAGAAACAAAGTTCATGCTGCCTGCTGTGCAGTGAATAATAAAGTCCTTTGTCTTCTAGCCTTGATGAATCTATGAGCCGCTAGCCTGTAAGCCTGTAAAGGTAAAACCTCAAAGCTCTTGAGAGCTTTGAGACTATGCAAATATCACTTCCTCATCAAACTTTAAATTTACTTATTTATTAATATCTGTATGGGTACATGTATTCTTATTTTTACAAAAGGTCATAATCCACTACTTCTATTTTTTCTTTTGATGCACAGATCAAATCCCCTGATTTGGCCAATGGGAACCCCTTCAAGTTGATTTCTGTATTTGTTGTTGTTGTTGACATATTTTCATCCTTCTTTGAGCACTTAGTTTCTGGCACAAAAAGAATAAGTTAGCTCATCTTGTACTTTTCCTGCTCTTGCCCTTGATTCAGCCCTTACTCTAAGGAGCTCTGGTTCCATTTAGGGGAGCATGAGATTTAGAAGCTATCTTGTAGGCCTTGAAAAATGGACAGCTACAAAGTTAGAAAGCATGGTCCTTCAAAATAATCCTAATTTCTGATACCAACTTTAAGTTCAAGGGTATCCTAAATCATCTCAGATTTGATGATTCACTAGAACTCACCAAAATCACTGAGAGCTATTATGCTCGTGGTTATAGCATATTATAGGGAAGGGATACAGATTAAAATCAGCCTAAGGAAGAAGCAGAGTCTAGGACAGTTATCAGATATAGAATTTCCATTGTCCTTCCTCCATGGAGACAGAATGATTTATTATGCTGGCATTGTATGTATAACAGTACACGAGAGTTTTGCTAGTAAAGGAAGCTTTGGTGTTAAGAGTTTTTATTGAGGCTTCATCACATAGGAATGATGGATTAATTGATTGCCCACCCACATGGTTCATCTCATTCTGATACCATGTGACCCACGTCTTTACTGTAAGTCATATTGTTGGTCTTTCTGGCTTGGCCAGCCCCCACACTAAGACTATATAGATGTGGCCAGCTCCTCCCCTAACTCACATTGTTTGACTATCCAGTATGATCCAAGACTCTCTGGCAAACAGAAACAATCCTATTAAGCATAATATTCCAAGGATCTAGAGATGACCTCCTAGAAGCTGAGGTGCAAAGCTCAGACTTTTCTTTGGACAAGGTCAAATTCTTCACTACACAACTCTACTAGGTGTGCTCATAGGGACCATGGTGCTAATGCTCTTAGGCTCTTTCAGGGAACAGAGCTAGGGAACAAATGTATGTACACACACACAAATTTACGTCTTCCCTAATTTCTTTACTAATTTCTCTGTTTAACCTACCCCCTGTATTAACCTCTCATCCCATCACCATGCTCTCTCCCTTCTAAACATAATTGCCTTCCTAACTCTGCTTGCTCTCTGACACCCCATGCTGAACCTTCTCGTGGTTGCACTCCAAAACCCAGTGATAAACCATCATTCGGTGTGGATGTCATTTTCATCCTGTTCATGTCTAAGACTCTATAGGAAGGGAAAGGAAGGAAGATAGGAAGATCTCCCACTGACTCATTAGCATATTTTTTCTGTCTATAAAAAATAATATTTGTTCATTGAACAGCATTTAGAATATACAGAAAAGTGTAGAGAAAAAATTTCAAGTCATCCACAATTCTCTTCAGAGACTTCCATTAACATTTTTGTTTCCCATTTTGTCCCCTTCCTAAGAACATTTAAAAATAGTTGATAACATAACTTAAAAAAAAAACACAGAAAAATTCAAACTTGTTCAAGATAGTAGTCAATGTAATGAGGGCAAGTGTTGAAACAGAACAACACTAATAATTTTAATTCATTTTAAAACATGGTGAGAAATCACATCTGAACCATAGGGAAAGGTTAAGACTTGAGAAGCAAATTTTTTTATACTGAATAAAGGTAAGATATGGAAGTAATAAATGGAAACAAAACAATTTGGGAAGAAGCTTTATCACAATGTTGCTGTGACAGAAAAACATTCCTCTAGTCTCAATACTCTTCACTTCTCTTGAACTTCTGACACAAAATTTGGAGGTGGGTGGTGGGCAGATTCCACATGGTAAGAAATTCTGGGGTAACAGTTGGATGTCTTAACAATGTAACTCAATATGACTACCTGGAAATAACATCAAATCCCGTAGATTGAGGGCTCAGTCCCACAGGATTGCTTTCCTCCCCTATTTTTATATGCCAATGGCATGTCCAGGTTGTCACCTGGGCTTCTGTTCAACCAGCTATTGGTTGTTCCAGCTACTGAAGGTTCCCCCTCCTGTGTTCAATTAATTGACTACAGCAATCACAGGACTTAGGAAATCAGTTTATTGATGACCAATTTATTACAAAGGATATTAAAGGATACAGGTAAACAGGCAGTTGAAGAGATTTATAGCGTTCTGAGTACAGGAGTGTCTGTCCCTGTGGAGGTTTCCCACCCTCTCAGAATGTGAATGTGTTCTTGTCTATCAATCTGGAAGCTTTCCAAATTATTCTGGATTTTTATGGAGCTTCATTAGGTAAGCATGGTTGATTAAATCATGGTGGTTGGTGATTGATTCAGCTTCCAGCCCTCTACCCTCCCTGGAGGTTAAAAGGGGTGGGACTAAAAATTCCATCCATCCAATCACATTATTTGTTCTCATGGCAATCAGCTCCTCCCCCCAGTTATCTAGATGCTTTCCAAAAAATCCTCTCACTAACATAAATTCAGATATGGTTGAAAGGGATTTGGTATGAATAACAAAAGACACCCAGTTCACCATGATCACTCCAGCTGTTTTAGGAACTGGGAACAAATCTAAATATTGTAACAAAAGATGCTTTATGGCTTCTGTATAGGGAATTACAAGGGTTTTAGGAAGTTATGCTTTTAGGAGCCATGGAAACCAGGGAAACTTAGCATACATAGTCATAGTCCTCCAACTCAGCTTTAACTAGATTACCTTACCCTAGACAGTGGGACCTGCTAGCCTTGTAAGGAAATCCCTGACCTGGCCAATCAAGCCCTGTTTCCACCTTGCCTCTCCTAACATTCTATAAAACTCAATTTTGCCCAAAATTCCTTGGGAGGAGTGTTCCATTGCTCATGAGACACTGTACCCCTCCCCAGTACCTGGATTGTTTTTCCTTGAAAGGACATCAAACTCTTTACTAAATTGCATTATTTTTGTCACTTGACACCAAGAATTGCACTTGCCAGACCCCCTTTTGCTTTGGAATGGTTGAGGGTTAGAGTTTCCCAGCTTGAAGAAAGGTGAGATCTGGAAGGCAGAGGAAGAGAGATTCTTATTCTTGGTTGTTCATGACAGCTCCCTGTGGTGTGGTGACTTTTCTGTGAGGTCCAGCTTCTCAGCTAACCCAGAACCTGATGCCAAAATAGTTGGTGACTGTTTTGCCCATTTCCTGGTGGCAACTCCTCAGACTTTCAACTCCTCAGCATTTACACTAGCCCATTCCTATGTCAAACCTTTTCATTCCCTTAATTTTTTGCAGTGGCTCTGTTTTGTAAACCAAAACTAGATTGATACATTGGATAATGTAATTTTTCCATGTAAAAGTTGCTAAAATAACTTTCTAGGACCAATATGGAGCTGCCCTACCCATATGCATGTCATTGACTCAAAAGTTAGCTTTCACGTTCCTATAAATGCTTCATTTGTCCAGAAACACAGAATACCCAGGCAGCCAATCCCCATTCACCAAGCCAACTCTGGACTCTATATTTTTTTGTTCCTCTCATCCCAAATAAGGTTGATTATGCAGCCCCAGAGCCAACCAAATATTTTCTGTTTCCTCTTTTTTGTTCCTTATTCTTTATCATATAAGAGCTTCCTGCCTTCTGCCCCATTTGGCAGTTCTCTGAACCCTTGAAAATAGAGACTACCTGCTTCATGAAGTTTTCAATAGAATTTGCATCACCTAAATTGTCTTTTAAAATTGTTTTTTAACAAAGTTTATGGGTTTTTAAGCCATATAACCTGGTGATAAGTTTTGGCAGAATGTGGAAGTGTCTTTTTATTGTCTTTGCCTGGAATTCAGTGAGCCCTGTCCAGCTGTATGCTCCTTGTCTTTAATCATTTCTATAGTTTTTCCTTCTCTTCCACTTTCTATAGTTTCTACCTCATGAAAAACTTGTCAATTCTTAGCTCTAAGTTCTCTTTTCTGTCCTCTAACAGCACTGTCCTCAGTGTTTTCCTGTCTACACGCTGGCTGTTCCTGAGACAGCCTTTAATTTGCCATGATAGATTCAGTTTTCTGCAACATTGATTTTGTTTTTTTTTTCTCCTTTCATTCTAATAAGCTTTTCATTCTGTATTTGACACTGTTTTCTTTTCAAAATCTTCTTTATTCATATGTTTGTCAGCGGCCTCTTCTGTCTTCCTAGATTGCTGTTGTTTCATAAATATCATATAGTTTTATAAATAGTTTAAGGCAGCAAGTGGTTGTCTAGGGGAGTTTGTCATTTCTAAAATTAATTTTCAGGGGTTTGCTGCTTTTGAAGTCTTGTGATATTATTATTCCCCTTTCATAGTGTTTCATTATAGGCCATCATATGATGAATATATGCTCATTCTTAATAATGAAAGACTTACCAACTAGCAGCATGCAGTGCTTTTGCCCCTTTTCTTGTTCTCCAGGTGGACCACAGCCTGGCAGGTGGAGCTCCTGGCTCAGTTTCTAGGGGTGGCAGAGATTTTTGGGGGGTAGCCTAGCGGTCTGCACTACTTTTGCCTTTTTAGGGGTTCAGCTGAACTGGAGAGAGTTGAACTGCCAGATGTCTGAATAGCTGGTTAAGATAAATTATAAAGAAAGTAATGCTCAAGACTTTAATAACCTACCGAGACTGTGCAAGCATGAGGCTAAGCCAGAGAAAGTGCTGGCTTCCTCAGCTTCCATTTCCCTTCATGGATCAGCACTCTCGCTAAGGGTCAGGTGGGCCAGCTCAGACATGGTATGGCAGGTAGTGATCATGTCACTGCTAGGAGAACCCTGAAAAAACAACTATGGCTGCTGCTCCTGCTCTGCAGGAGAGAGAATGGGGGAGGAAAAGAAGGAAGGACCGGGAAAAATTACCTTAATTAGAGAAAAGTGTTTCAAGTCTCCCCTCTGACCCCCTTCCAGGGGTCTAGCAGAGGCACTGTGCCATGTCCTGACACACAATTCCTGAACCCTTATAATTTTCCTATATAGGAGTAATATGGACACTCTTTCACTCACCATCTGCATTTAATCAATCATGATGTTCCCTTGAGCTGATCTTCTGAAGAGTTCCCAGAGATTCCCCTTTCCCTCTCCTTACTATCATGGCCTTAGTTCTGAAGTCCAAAATATCCCACCTAAAAGACCATCAGTTTCCCATTGGCTTTCTTAAACATTCAGTAGAGAGACTTTTGGATTCGTATGGTGCCAAGTGTCTGGTGCCAAGACATCTTCTATGATTTTTATATTACTTCATCTGTGAAGATGCATAAAATGGGTGTATCATGGCCAGAAGCAATGACTCTTTACAAACTTAGTATGCAATTTTATCTCCTACAACCAAAGACACCAAGCATGGTGGCCCTGAAAGAGGGTTGTGGATGAGGATGCCTGGCTGGGAGTGCAGATGTCCATAAGTGTCTGGTTGGCTAGGGGCAGGGCAGGGGAAGGCATGAGACCTTGACTGTAACTCCTATGAGAGACTGCCATGTCCTGGCTATCACCAAGCCCAATGTGGGGAGGGCAGCTTCCGCTGAAGCCTGCCTTGTATTTGCTTGTGGTCAGGCCTGAAAAATCACCTGTATGTTTTTGGCCTTGATTTTTTCAGGACCCAACTAAGAAGCATGGGATGCCCATTATGAATCCAAATAGGTTCCACTTTGAGGGACTGTGACAAGAACTGGTCGATTAGTTTGAGACAAGACCAAGATCAAGGTTATTCCGTACCAACTGACCAGGCCTGTCTGGAGGACTGAATGTAACCATGAGTGCCAACAGTCACCAAGTCAAAGGAAGATGCCTCATGGCCTCTTAGAATCTACTTTAGAAAGTTAGACTTCAGAAAGGCTTCATCCTTATGTTTTTGTAGGAATTTCTTTTACCTTGTCCAAGACATCAGTTCAGGAACTGCACAGCCCTGATCAGTGAGTTGAAGATGATCTGAAGGCCTACACACCTTCTGGGAGTGGGGCAGTGTCCTGACAGGCAGGGCATTCACATAAGTACAGTCTTGAAGGGCACAGCACCTATGTCAGTCACAGGTGCAGCCCTCAGGATTTGGCCTCAAGTTATCTGGAGAAGGAGAAGGAGGAGAGAGCTGGGTAGTGCAGTGGGTCAAGGAGGTGCAGAGGGGACTTGTCCCACACTGTGTCACTCTTCCTTACTAGCTTTAGCAAGATTACCTCTAGAAGGGGTCTATGTCTCTAAGGGTGTTTTAGGGCCACTGAGCAACCCCAGAGGACTCTATGCTCTCTCTCACTCTCTCTCTTCTAAATTCCAACACCTTGCTGTTTTCCAGGGTGTTTACCTCTGGAACCAAGGTGTTTACCAGCACCAGGGACCCGCTTAGAGTCATCAGGTTTATAAGAACTCCCACCACCCACCACCATCTTCTGGTCTCATTGACTGAGTGCCAAAATGATGGCTTGAGAACTGTTTTTCCAGCTTTCCTTGAATCCCTCTTCTGCATCTGTGATCTGACCCACTGGTGAAACTCAGCCAGGGAGTCAGGAGCTATAAAGGATGAGTGGTCCCTCTTGAAACTGAAAATCTTGTATGAACAATTCACTGGCAGCCTACAAGAATTCCCCATAGAATCTGTTAGCATTTCCCAAGCCCCACTGGCAATGTGCTCCATGGGACCCTCAGATTGTTGCAAACGATCCACTAGTATTTCTCCAAAAAGACCTGCAGACTCTTCAGGCTTTCTGCAGTTCCAGAATGGCATAGTGCTTAATCGACTTCCTTGTTCACTGCAGCAATCTGTCAAGAGCTCAGCCGATCTGGCTTGTTCTCTGGATCTGCAGTCTAGAAATGGAAAGAGAGAAATGAAGAGGGAGGTGGTAAGAAGCAGCCCTATGTCTAATTCAAAAAAGCTGCCCCCAAAATACCGAACATTGTCCATTTTTTTTTCCCTCCCAACTCATCCTAGGCAGGCAAGATGCTACTCTTATTGATGGCAGTAAGGCAGTTGCAGGGAGAGGTTCCTGGAATATGCAGGAAAATATACCTAAAAATACCAGCAGTCACTTTGATCATGTCTCCTGTAGGGGGCAAAACCTTCCCCTCTCAATAGGCAATCCTCCTCTGGGGAATTATCATCACTGAGGGATGCCTGCATATTGTCCAGTCCTGTATCTTTAACTTATGTGGAAGCAGTAGCTGAGGGGAGTGGGATGGGTTGAGGGGGCAAAGTTGGGGCAGCAGGGGCCCAGTTATCCTATGATTGGCATTCCACTACCTGAAGGAGGTGAGCCAACTCTATCTCCAGTGGTCCAAACAGGGACCATTTTTTATTAAAAAAAAAAAAAAAAAAAAGATTTATTTATTTTAAAGAGAGAGACAGAGAGAAAAAACACATGACTGGTATGTGTGTGGGTGGGGGAGGGAAATGGAGAGAGATAATCTCAAGTAGATTCTGAGCAAAGAGCTCAAAACATACCAGGGCTCTATCTCCCAACCCTGAGATCATGACCTGAGTGGAAACCAAGAGTCAGAAGCTCAACAAACTGAGGCACAAGACACCCCTACTGGGGACCTTTTGATCATGTTTGTATGATGCTCGTTCTCTTTGGTTGTAGGAGATAAAAGTGCAGCTGAGTTTATAGAGTCATAGTTTCTGGCCACGATATGCCATTTTAAGAATTCTTCATACCATTCCAATCCAAAAGTCTCCCTACTGATAGTTTAATAAAGCCAGTGAGAGGTTGATATCTATTAGGTGGGATGTTTTGGGCTCAGAACTAAAGTTATGGTAATGAGGAGGGAGAAGAGCTCTGGGGAGCACTTTAGATCACCTAAAGAGAACATTGTGATAATTTGATTTAGATTATGAATGAAAAGAAGCAAGAAAAACACCCTTAGTTTTTTATGTGTGGGTGAATGAAGAATCAAGGGGCACATTATCAATATTTTTACTTTTTTCCCCCTCTAATGACTACTCATTACAAAAACATCCTAGAGAGTAAGAATTAGGGCATCTTTTTTGAGCTGTCCACCAAAGCTGATTATGTTGACCATTCAGAATATTCATTGCATGCTTCTTGGATGAGCTTTTTGTCTTATATCACAATAGGTATTGATGTAATGTTCAACTCCACCAGTTTGACAATTGTCTCTGGGACATAGTAAAGAGCTCAGAGCATGTTCACCGGGATTCCCACCACCTTCTAAAAGAGAATGTGTGCCCTTAGGAATTTGTTCTTTTGGAGTCAAAGTCCACAGCATGAAGTTTGGATATAATTTAACCCTCAGTAAACATATATACTTTTGCATTTGCATCCTCTCTCTCCTATTTATTTATTCATTCATTTATGTATTTATTTATTTATTATTTATTTGCTTTTTAGAGAAAGAAAGAAAGCCCTTGAGCTGGGAGTTGAGGAGATGGGAAGGGGGTAGGGGCAGAGAGAGTGAGAGAGAGAGAGAAAGAGTGAAAATCTTAATCAGTCTCTGTGCCCAGCAGCAGAGCCCAACTCGGAGCTTAATCTCATAACCCTGAGATCACGACCTAAGCCACAATCAAGAGTTGGATGCATAACCAACTGAACCACAGAGGTGACCCTGCATCCTCTCCTTGTTAGCATATTTTCTGTATACTTATTTATATTCCAAGGTAGATATATTTTGTTAAAAAAACAAAATTTAACTGGGTAAATTTTAAGGATCTTATTGGCTTTATTCAACGAGTTGGGGCTGTATCCAACCTAGCAGATAATGGGGCAGCATCCAATCTAGCAGATAGAAAGGAGCTCTGAAAAGCTGTACGAAATGGAAGACGTTTATCGGCAGAAGTGAGTGGGGACAAGAAAACTGTACAAGGCAAAAAAAGCAGGCTGGTTATTGCAAGGGTACTTTCCTTTCTTATGGCCAGCGCCTATCAGGCAGATTACGTAACTGGTGTTGACCAATAATTCCTGATTGACTGGTTTTGAGAGTGCATTTCTGAGAAAGCTGAAGTTGTAATTAAGCATTGGTTTAGTGACATGGGGCTTAGTCTAACCAACAGCATTTGGGGTCTCTTGTTTTCAATACCCTTTTAAAATAATTAATAGGATTTATTAATACATTGACATGAATGATTTATTTTTATTAACAAACAAACCCAATAAAACAAGTATAACACTATAAGAGAAAGTGTGATAGGCAAACTGAGAGTGAACCAGCTGTTGAAAAACTAGAGGTTTTGCATTTTTTACAAATATTAGGAAAATGGGTACAGCCAATACTATCACACTTTAGGTTATATGCCACAGGATGTTTTGGTCCTCCCTCAAGAAGCATTAAGAATTCATGCCTTTTAATCAAGCAGGCTTCAATAAAAGGTCAATTGCTTTTTTTTTTTAATAAACATTTTACTTTATCAACAAAAATGAAACGTCCTTTACTGAGGCTTCAAAAAAGCCATTGTTTGTATCTGCACAGGGCACTCAGAGACAAAGTAGAAAAAGGAAATCGGGGCCTAGAGAGGGCAGTGGGAAACAATGCTGAGAAACTGTGGGTTAGGCTTGGAGGAGATTTGAAACCTTCATAGATATCACAGCTGTCTCAAAGATGGCTGCCATCCCTCTCTCTGCGTAAGCGTATGTTTCTCTGTATTGAAGAGAGCTACAATCTTACATACATTTTCAGCTTACCTGGCCAGCTGGCTGCTAATTAGGCTCAGTCAAATGAAGACACTGACAGGAGGAAGGGGCATTTTTTTCTTCTTCTCCTTTTAAGAACTGTAACTGACTTGGTTGCAGTGTCTTTGGCATTTCCAACAGAGGTACCAGGAGCTGCCCCGTGAGTGCTAGTAATTCAAGCAGCTGAGGCAGTATGTGTAAGTAAGTAGCATGCTTCTGTAGTAGCCACCACAAGTGTCTGAGTGATTGCAGAATTAACAGTCTGGGTGGCTCCTGCTGTATTATTAGCAGGTTCCAACAATGTCAGCAGTGAAATGTTCTTAAGTTTTGCCAAAGCTAACTCCTTCCCCTCCCCCCCAACTCTTCATCTGTTAGAAATATCTGAAGTGTTTTCTGATTGTCTACCTATTCAGTTCTTGTAGACAACAGTGCCTTCAGGAAACAGACACTCAAAGATGAACATTGAGACTGATTGTCTTTTCTTGAACATAGATTCCGTAATGACTTCACTATCAATGGAAAATAGGATACTGGTAATTCATATATGTAGAGGAAAGATATTTACTTAAATTATAACCTGGTGTTACCTGAGATAAAAAGGTCTCTTGAAGGTAAGATGTTGGGAGACCAAGGGACTTCTGTAATCAACTACTGTGATGGTGGGCTGGCTATTTCTGACTGTCCTGGGGAGTTCATAAAGAAAATGAATCACTCAAGGCTTTAAACTCTCAACTCAGTATATGGCCAGAGGACTAGAGATCCTGTATGATGGTCCTCAGATAACTCCTTAACCTTTATAGAAATAAGTCACAAGAGGTACAGCTGAAAATCAGTGCCACAATATGATTCTGCCAATTGTGGAATTACAGTGTGAACTTGACTCAGAATTTCTCCATATTTCTTAAGCAGGAGTCATCGTATTTGTTAAGAAAAAAATGGAACGCCAAAACAAGGAATGGGAAGATTTGAGTTGGCTCAGAGGGATTGAGAACTGTGAAGCCCCAGGTTTCCTTGAGCTTTTTCTTGCTGTGGAGGCAGCTTCCCTTCCTGCCTTCCTTGAGGACTTAATCAGGGCTTTTCAGATGTTAATATGCATAAGAATCACCTGAGTATTTTGTTAAAATGCACATTTTGACTCAGTAGGTCTAGGGTGTTGCTTGATTTTCTGCATTTCTAGAAAGTGCTTAGATGATTCTGATGCTGCTGGTTCACAGACCAAACTTTGCACACCAAGGGGCTCAATATGGATTTTAACCATGGTGGTTACCTTGTAAGGTGATGCCCATTCTACACCAGGTCTACCTTCCAGACACAAAACTGGAACTCAATCCTAGGCCTGCCAGGAGGTCTGGTATATAGTCTGATCCAGCACGAGATAGTTTAGACATTGAAATAATTATAAGATTATGCCAATTTGTATCAGAAGAAAGTTGAGGAATAGATGTGGAAATGGATCTTAAGATTGTTACACCAAGGAGGCAGAAGATAATATTGAATTAGGCTAAACTTGTGGATACGGATTCCATGGGTTAGTTTGAATATCTGGGTGTGGCTCTAAGTCCATGTTTGCTTGGTTAATTAACTGAAATCTGGACCAACTACAGCCCACCTCCTTTGAGGCTATAAAGCCATACATCCATGATACAGGATGGACTTATATTTTTAAACATTTAGGCAAATAGTCATATTGGGAGTGGAATTTATCAAATGAAACACAAGCCCACGTATATCCACCATATTCCCCAGAGAGGTCCAGGAAATGCTTCTTCCTTTAAGGTACTAGGAAATGCATTGGTAAAGAGAGCATCAGCAGCTTGAAAACCCCTTGGTGTCAGTCTTCCACAAGCAAGGGTCACTAAAAGAACCTACAAGAGCTCCTGATTCAGTGGGAATCATGGAATCCCCAGAGTAGCAAAATCCAAGAAACAAAACTGCCAGATGAAAGGTCCCCCAATAATGGGTCCATGATTAAAGGAGTGAGACTGATACAAAGCAAAGGTCAAATGAAGCTTTATTTCACACCAAGCATCAAGAAGTGACCTCTCTCTGCCTTACAGATTAGCTTTTAAGGGCAAAGGCCATGTGGTTGGGCCGGCCATGCACAGGTGGCCAATGAGATTGTAACACACAGAAAAAGCTATACAGTCATGCTAGGTCACACATAAGTGACCAATTGAATTACAATTTACCCTATAGTAGATATTTGAACTAGCCTATCACCTTGGTCAGAATTGGCGCCCAAAGGGCAGGGCCCATACTCCTTGTAGCTAGGGAGACAGTATGCATCCCCACTGATTGGATACCTCCACCTGGCCTGACCCACCCTTAGTTGGGCTTTGTTACCTGGGCCTGGTTTCTGGGGACTTGTTTTTAAGTAAGACCCTGGGGGGGGGGGGACGGAGGGCAGGGACAGTTTAAGTTTTACTGTATAAGCAACAAAGTCATTGTTTAACCACATGGAATCACTCTGGCTAAATAGGCCCTTACACCAGGAAAAAAGTGGACTTGGTTACTGAGGCAGTGTTGGAGCAACAGGGATCTTTGGCAGTGGTGTCTTAACAATGAAGTAGATGGGCAGTTTACTAAAGTATTATTTGATATATACAATTACAAGACTGTAAGTTTGGTGACCAGAAACCTGGCTTGTCATTACAATGGAGATGTATTGCCTATGGTTGGGTACCAAGAGCCAAGTTATTTCATAATTTGAGTCCCACTGAAGGAAGAGTACACTGGTTACACTTGAGAAAGAACCCCCCTCAATTCTTCTCCCAGAGGACCTATGGCCATTTATTCTGTTGACTTACACTGGCTGATTTAACACTAATCCTTTCCTGCAGCAAACAGGTAGGAATTACTAGTACCATGTTGCTATTTTTATTTGTTCCTCCTGGTCCTCCATTGCTTTCATATGGTTCATTGGAAATTAGGAGATAAATGAAGTTTTGGTTTCAGTCTATCTCAGAGTTGCTCCAGTGGGTCTGTGGATGCACCTGATTCTGTTATGTCTGTTCAAATGTATTACTTGGCAATTGACATTAACATATTGCTCCCCAAATCTTGGAATGAGGACTACTATGGCCAGAAAGATAAATGGTAGCCCCTGGAAGTCCCCTTTCTTACCAAAGGAGTAAACTAAAAGCAATCCTTCATCCTAGGAAGAATTAGAGAGATTAGTGCCACCAACAAAGACCTGAAAAATGCAGTTTTCCCATCATATATTTAATTATCGACTCATTTCCTTGGCTTGGGCAAAAGCAGACTGATCTTGAGAATAACTTGACTCATGTACATTTACACATCTCTTCACTTTGCTAACTCATTCTTTAGGTCTCAGGTGAGTATCATTTCTCCAAGAAATTCCTTGACACATGGAATAATTTAGGTACTCAACTCCCCCCCCCCCAAAAAAAAAGTCAGTAAGGAGAGGATAAAGGTAGATGGAAATTACACAGTAACAACACTTGTATTCATTGATCTGCAGTCAAGAAAACAAATATTTCAAGGAGGAAATTTAATTGAGGTAACTGGTTATATACTTTTTGGAAGGGCTGGAGGAGCTACAGTGAAGAAGACATTAGATTAATCAGAAATTAGTAATTGCAGATACCACAATTTACTTAGGGCTGAAAGAATTAAAAACAGAAGAGGTGGTGATGATCTCCTGAAGGTAGGAGACAGCACTCTGCATGTAACTGCTGGACACTGCCATTACCATTAGAGGTACATTGGAACTTTGGAAACTTCCCACTATACTCTAGGAAACTTCCAGGGTTTACTGGAGTCCATTGTTGGCCACTGTGACACTTCTGGTGGCTCTCAGCTAACAGCAGACTCTCTGGGAATCCCAAGTGCTGCTGGAGTCTGAAGTTGCTGGTAGCCATCATGGATGCCCACTGCTATGAAAGACATTATCAGAAGCATTAAAAAAAAAAAATGCTCTGCTTTTTTAGAACATTCCAGTCTTTCAGCCAGTACCTCTGTTGGGCAAAAGCTAACTAAACATCTGGGAAGGAAGTTTGGGAAATGAAGTTTGTAGATATACAGCCCTCTCAGAAAGGATATAAAAGAATATGAAGGATATAAAAGAAGGCAAGAGCAAACAAAAAAATGACCAGAACAGCCCACCCTTTTGGCTATTTGACATCCATTCTCTTCAGCTTTCCACTTGTTTTTTACTTCTGTACTAAGACATAATGTTCAGGGTGTCGTGATAGGATTATCTTAAGTGAGTGATACATTTTCACCACTTCTTCCAAAGGTGAGATATGAAGTCCCATCTATATCTATCACTATAGCAAGCCCTTGGTGAATAAGGCTGTTAAGATAGTTCTGGCCAAAGCCTTTGGTACTGAGGAGATCCACATTGGGAATGTGAATGGTGAGAAGGCAGTTGGTCTGAGAGGTATTTACAGAGGACACTTTTCAGAATTAAAATCTTTAAAGAATTTGGTCATATGTCACATAATGAACAGTATCTGAAGGAATAATTTTCAAAACACTCAAATGTTGTTGTTGTTGTTTTGTTTTGCTTTGTTTTGTTTTAGAGAGGGAGAGAGGACTGGGGCAGGGGCAGAGTTGAGAGAGGGAGAGAGAGAGAGAGAGAGAGATTCTCAAGCAGGCTCCATGCCCAGCACAGAGCCTTGTGGGACTTGATCTTAGGACTCTTGAGATCATGACCTGAGCTGAAATCAAGAATAGGCTGTTTGACTGAGCCACCCAGGCGCCCCTCAAATAATTTTTATAATCAAATCTTATATTGTCTCCAATACAAACTGAGAATACAAAATTCAATCAAGGTATGGAAGTTACTGTCTTTGGATGAATAGAATATGCACAATATCCCCATGAAAACCTTATCTCTGTCTGCAACTGATGTGATGTTTTTTTTTTTTGTTTGTTTGTTTGTTTTTTGGTTTTTTTTGGTTGGTTTAGAGACCCTGGATATTTTCTCTAGTGATTTTATTGTCCAAATCATGCTCAAGATACCCACAACTGGTATAGCATGAATTTGCCCACATGATTTGACCAATCGCTGTGAATGGCACAGGACGGGTTCAAACAATAGAAATTTCAAAGGAGAAGGCATTGTGTGCTTTAACTACTACTCACCTAGACTTACATTACAGTTAAAAGTATGTAAGTCTCTTCCTAGAATTTTTTTTTTTTTTCTTATCCTGGAAATAGTTTAGGAGCTGAGAAAGTTGCAACACTCCTGCTTGTGAAAGTTTGAATTTGCAGAGTGCTGACCTCAACCTAAGGACAACGTATGATTCTAACAAGAATCTGATTCGATACTTCAGTTTTCCCACATGTTCTGTGAAAATTAGCTAAGTGAATGGATTTGATATTTTCCTTCATTCTCTTCCCCTGTTACATCTCTGTTAAAACCATACTTCTATTTGGAGAACTCTCATTTCTTTATATCCCATCCATAGTGACTCTTGCTTCAGCTCCAGGAAACACCCCATCCTCTCCACTGAATCCTCAAATATTAGCTGCTCTTAGGTTCACCTCAAATATTAGCTGCTCTTGGGTTCACCTCAAATATTAGCTGATCTTGGGTTTAACTTTATCAGCTTTTCCCTTTCTTTTCGTTCACTATCTCTTTAGTGTTGGGCCAGAAATACTTAGTGGGAGCATAAAAACAGTATATTGGCCAGAATCTAAGAAATTCTAAGAAGTCGAAAAGAAATGGTAATTATGTGATGTGATGGAGGTATTAACTCACCTTACTGTGGTAAATATGTGTGTGTGTGTGGTGTGGTGTGTGTATGTGTGTTTATCTATCTTATCTATCTATATATATATATCATGTTGTGCACCTTTGAATTTACACCTTTAAACTTACATAGTTTACTTATATGTAAATTATCTGAATAAAGGTGGAACAAAAAGTGAATTCCTTTTTCTAATAGAGTTTGACCATTAAACATTAATTATGATTTATTATATTTTAAATGAATTTTATAATGGATGAAAGTGACAATATTGATTACATAAGCAGGATTTTCAAGCCTGAAAATCATGATGGCTCATAATGCCTACCAAATAATTTGGTAGTTTCCCTACCAAATAACACCTTTCAACAATTATATTAAAAACATTCTTGCTAAGAATGATCCAAATATACCATGGTAATTTTTTACTTAAGTTTTTAAAAACTTTGGCGTTCCCACACCGGGAGTCGAACCCGGGCCGCCTGGGTGAAAACCAGGAATCCTAACCGCTAGACCATGTGGGAGACGACGGGGATGGTTCTAAGTGTAAGTGTATTGAAACCTTCTCATCTACTTCCGCTTTCAGCGTCCGGCCCGGCCTCTTGTTGCACCAGTTCTCTGCGCGTGCGTGGTTTTTCGGCATTCCGCAATCAGCAATGGAGGTGTGCTCCGTGCTCTTTCTCCAGGTCTGGACTCGCTTCGTACGCGGTCTTGTGGACTCCCCCGCCCGCCTCTCCCCCCTCCCAAGGAAGCTGCAGCCTCCACAAACCTCAGTTAAAAAACTGGGGCGGGGGAAATATGGGAAGGAATGGTTTGAATGCCTCAAGGAACATGTTATGAGATTGGCTTCCCAGGTCCCGTTGGCGCTGCGTGTAAACTTTTATTAGACCAGATTTTTCCACTCGTGAGGTTTAGGTCAGGAATTTTGCATTTAGAAGCCTGCGTACCCCGAATAACCCGTGGGGAACGTTTGGGGCAGCAAAGCCTTTGGTACTACTGTTTTTACAATCTTGTTTAGAAATGGCCTTACCTTATTAAAATCAGAGCAAAACACCCAGGACTGTAAAGGAAAATCCGCACGTTGTACTATGTAAGCAACTCATACTTCGGTAGGTGGTGGGTTGTGGGGCTTGGAGGGTAGTAAGAAAACAAACCACAGGCGGGGAGATAAACGTACAAATGATTGGTATCATACAGAGAAACTACACATGATTTATAATAAGACAAACGCTGCAATACAAAAATGAAAACTTGCTGAGAACAGGCCATTAGTTGGAGAGGAACCCCACGGACAGAAACCATTTGAAAAAAAAATAATAATAATAAACTTCAACCTCACAGGCTCCCAGCTAGCATTTGGACAAAAAGCAAAAGTGTAAAAATGTCAAGTGTTGGTAAGTATGTGGGAAAAGGAAGTTCTTAGAAACTCATAAAATTTGATCAAGGAGGCACAGTGTCAGGATTTCCTATATGTGTTTATGACCAAGCATTTACATTTTTTAAATTTAATAAAACCAGTATTGTTCTTGAATTGCTTCTCAGGCGCTGAACACCAAGACACACTGCTTGTGAAAGTAATAGATACACTTTAGGGCACATAAAATACCACAGTGGAGGGCCAGGATCATCCTGAGCAAAAATCAAGTAAGAGTGAAAGGATTAAAATATTCTTAATCTCTAAGAATTTAAAATGTCTGTTGAAAAGTAAACAATTCTTAAGATTTGAAAACTTTTGGGTTGCCTGGAGGTTCAGTTAAGCGTCTGCCTTGCTCAGGTCATGATCCCAGTGTGCTGGGTTGAAGCCCAGTGTCTGGCTCCCTGGTCACTGGGGAGCCTGCCTCTCCTCTCCCTCTGCACCTCCCTCTGCTTGGGTTCTTGCTTGCTCGCTCTCTCAAATAAGTAAAATAGTTTAAAAAAAAAAAGAATTGAAAATACTTTTTGGCATAAATAATATCATGTCAACATTCTAGCTATAGATTGAAAGAAAATGTTTGAAATAGGTCTGATAAGAAAAAGTGACTATTATTACCATACAACTGAATCTTAGCATCTGGGGAAACCCACAGGGATAGGGGTCAAGGAAAGAATGAATAGTGGATGGAGAAACAAGGAGTTCTGATTAGTCAATAAATTCCAGGAAAAAGCACAAGCTCATGTGTAACCATTGCAATACAATGTAAACCAAGGCTAAGATATCCAGGGTCAGGAAGGAAGTGAGGACACAAACTCAGATGGAGATGTGTTGTGGGGATGGGGAGGAACAACTTGGCAATTATCTATCAAAATGTGTAAATTGTGTATTTAATTCAGCATTTTAAATTCTGTGTTGCCCATAACCAGGTACCCTATGACGAAGGGTATTAGGGAGGATTATATGGGAGGCAGTGCTACCAGTAGAGTATTGGGGCCTCCTCCTACTCCCTGCAGATCCCACACAGGAAAACAAGGAGCACAACACAGACTTCAAGGTCATTCACTACCCTGCTGAAAAATGAACAGTGATGGCTGGCTGGCTGCCTTTCCCCTGCCATGCTGAGCACAGTATCCTTCCCAGTCCCTTCCAGCTGAGGCAGAGGGGACCAGAGGCTCAAGATGGAATGAGAAAAACCCTGGAAATGCAAGCCACTTACCAACCACCAACACATAAGTTACATTGTTACATTTAGCAATTAAGTTTGGTTGCATTAAGTCACTGTAATTTAGGGTTTGTTAGTAGTAGAAATAATGCTAAGTTTCCTAAAATGATAAGGGCAAGACAAGAAGAAAAGAATTTCCTAGTAGGTGATTAAGTGCCTGAGGCAATGGTTATGGCTTTGTTTCTGGTTTTAGTGAAAACTGAAGTACAGTAGGAAGATTCCAATGTTTTGCTTGGTTTTACAGAGTGGTGCATCAGAATCCTTCCATTTGGTAGTTTAAGTAATTAAAAAAAATTGGAGTTAGTATCTCACATTTCTTTTAATGCATATTTGATGTATTTTAGTAATTTAGAGATTTAAGATCTGAAAGATAACCTCGGGGATTTTTAAGGCCAGAACCTCAAAAATAACCAGGAATTTAAATCATCCAACTAATAGATTTAGTGAAATCCTTTTAGGAGATCGTTTTGTGTTGACTCCATGATAAGGATAATATGATTATGCTGAAATAAATAAAAACTAGAGAGCAGTTTCTCTATAAGGGAATGGAAAATTCCAAGGACAATATATATACTGAATAAAAAGTATTAAGTTCTAATGTCTTTCTAGGAGTTGTAATTTGGCAAATATAGTACTACTGATAATAATTTTTTTATTAAGTTGGGTAAACTGAAGGCTGTAATAAAATAATATGAATAATGTGTGTGTATGTATTTGTGTGTATGAATTTCTTCTGCCTTTTGAAGTCAGATATACCTGGCATAAATCCTAAATTCAGAAGCTGACCAGCAGTTAACTTTTGGAAAAACTACTGAATCTTTGAAAATGAGTATCTCCCCACCATGCCCCCAACCCCTCCCATGTTAAGCATACACAGCCAATACTTGACCCCATTCCTTGAAGGGATTTCATGTGTGCTCTCTGCATTTGGATGTGTGTTCTTTGTCTTATGCTTTCATTCTTTTCTTCTTTAGTTTTATTTATTTTTGAGAGAGAGAGAGAAAGAGAGAGCGAGAGCACAAGCAGAGGGAATAGCAGGCAGAGAGGGAGAAGCGGACTTCCCACTGAGCAAAGAGCCCTGTGTAGGGTTTGATACCAACACTCTGGGATCATGACCGGAGCTGAAGGCAGCAGCTCAATTGACTGAGCCACCCAGTGTCCCTGCTTTCATTCTTTTGCTGGAATCGGGCAATGTTTCTTCTCTGTATCATTTATTTGACAGTTGTCTAAGATTTTGTAGTTTTCATCATCTTTCTATGTTAAATAACTTCGAATACATTGTAAGCAACTTGGGGTAAGAACATGTCTGAAGTATTTCTCTATCCTGTCTATGCGGATCATGGGGCCTAGTACACAATAGATACGCAATGATTTTTTAAATACTTTTAAAATATATATTTTATTTATTTATTTGACCGAGAAAGGGAGATCACAAGCAGGCAGTGGGCAGAGAGAGAGGCAAGCAGGCTCCCTGCTATGTAGAGAGCCTGATGCAGGGCTTGATCCCAGGACCCTGAGATCATGACCTGAGTGGAAGGCAGAAGCTTAACCTACAACAATTTTTGATTGGTTTATTTTCTTTTCAGTGATAGTAAGATTATGGAAGTAATTTTTGGCAAGTCCACTGTGTTTCCAAAATGTGTCCATTTGGGAAGGAAGATGGTAACCACCCTTATTCTTGCTTTAACAAACACATGAAACAAAGCAAGTGAACAATTGGCATTGCTTCCATAGAGCATCTTTGATTATTCTCTAAGCCAAACCAATTTTTTATTTAAAAAGTAGTTGTTTATTATATTATGACTAGCCGTATGGAATTGCCAATAACCCCACAGGTTTTGATTTACTAAAATGGAAATTCCATGTTTCAACACAACTCTTCCCCTAAGTGTGAGCATCCAGATTTACCTAATAACAGGAAAGATTTAAAGAAAACATGCTATTTAATTAAAATCATAGTTTTTCCAACATCAACAGCAACAACAATAATGAAAGCAAAACAAAACAAAACAAACAAACAAACAAACAAACAAACAAAACCAACTATACTTGCTTCCAGGACATGGATACTTTGCTTTCTAAAGTCATCACGAAAAGGTGAAAGCCTAGTGGGTAATATTTATTTTAGAAAGGTTGAGGGGTGGGAAGAGAACAGTTGTAGAGTATTTGTTTAACAATTCTATTCTGGGTGTGTAAGAGAAGAGTTGAAATGTGATTCACAGCTTCAACCTTATTTAAATCAGTGAGAACTCCTAAATTATTATGGCAGAAAAATTTCCTTTCAACATATAAAAAGCATTTATGAATCGTCTCTAACATGTGGACTCCCTCAAAATAAGTTGTACTTCCAAGTATGTTAAAAAAACAGTCATTGCTTCAGAGAATTAGCGCAAGGTTAAAGAGATTGTAGCAACCATTAAAAAGACTGTGACATTAATATTGAAGCTGCAGCAGGTCTTAAGTAAGAATGAATTTGTCGGAGAGATAACTGAGTATACACAGGCTTAGATTTTTACTGGTTGAGCAGAAGCCTATTCAAGTGAGGTTTTGAGCTTACACAAATGTTGAGATCTACTTTAAAAAAAGGAACACAAAACCATGAATACAAAATTCTGATGGAAGTGGATATTTATTTAGAGTAAGAAGAAATCATTACAAATCACACGTTTAACAATTGAAAAATAGTAACAAATATTAAGTATTAGATATTTAATATTTAACATAAATAAAACATTTAAAAATCTAGATAAAATTTTATTTATTAAATTCTAATGCCTCCTATGTTACTTTTCTTTCCTGCATACTCTGTCCTTTCCACATATGACAGAGAATGTAATATTTTCTATGAAGGGAATAGAAAGATAATACAGTCTTTAGTAGCATCATTTTTGAAATTTGTTCTTATGTTATTGATAGTTGAGAAAATTTCTTTCAGTTCCTCAACTCATTATTAGTAATATCTTATACATTTTTAACATTGCTGGTAAATTATGGCAACCTCTGTTAAGATTCTTTCATATATAAATCATAACACTCCAGGATATTTCCAGTGTTCCCTGGACGGATGACATCTATTTGCCAGTTTGCTATGTGTGTTTCATTGTACTGGCTTCTTACAAGGTTTTGTGGTTGTTGCAGTCTTTGTTGAATTAAATGTTTTATGTCGAATCAGCAAGAAATTTAAATATTAAAATTAAATTTAAATCCAATAAATTCATATGATTTGCTCCTTTTTTATTAACTGGATTATCAGAGAATCCAAGAGTTTATTTGTCACTTCTTTTTGAAATTTATATCTTCCTGTTAATGAATTATTATTTTGGTATGAGTTATGGGGCTTTCATATGATGTGTCAAAGATTTGTCAAAACCCCTGATGTGATCCATTGTGTTGGAATGTGTAAAACATGACTTCACAGATGGATATTCACAGCTTGTAGAATGGCTGTGAATCTTTGCCTTGCAATCATAGGACTTCTTATAAATTCTATTCCAAATGATTCCTATCCAGAAAACTATTTGGGAGTGTTTGAATATTATCAAGTATATTCCTAAGAAGAGATCAATGATAATGTCATCCTCTATTTAAAATTTTGCATGTCTGGTAATTGGAAGAAATTTCCACAGGCTAGCTTCTGGCTCTGTAAGTATCAAAGCTGTTTTTCTTCCACTGTAGACATGTTCCAGTGCCAGAGCCATAGGAAATGTTCTTATCAAGATAACACCTCTAGCTGTTTGTGTCACACTACTGGGTGATTAGCCTGGCGAGGTTCAAGTCTGTGGGGCTTAGCACTTACACAAATGTTGGGATCCATTTAAAGACAAAGAATACAAACTCATGAATACAAAATTCTGGATGAAAGTGAATATTCATTTACAGTAAGAAGAAATCACAAATAATTGCACATTTAAAAAAAACACAAATATTTCAAAATCTAGAAAAGAGTATTTTTACTTATTAAATTCTAATGCCCCCATATTACTTTTTTTCAGCCAGACTCTGAATTCTTACAATCAAAATTCAACTCCTCCTGAGGGGAACTGTGAAGGAGCAGAATTCCAAGGGAAAGATAACACCTCTAGCTGTTTGTGTCACACTACTGGGTGATTAGCCTGGCGAGGTTCAAGTCTGATTGTAGTTAAAGTATCTTATTTTGTAAACTCTCTAAAAACATATGACTACGTAAGACAGTCTGTGGGCCACTCCTAGGGACTTGAAAGGGGCCAGTGCCAAGTGAGGCTTCCTGAGTTGAAGGTTTAATGGAAAAATTCACCTCTGGCTTTAAGAAATAGATCTGAAGTCTCCATCACCTTCCTCCCCTCTGCCGATCAACAGGGCCCTAGTTCAGACTTTCCTTGGATCACTTGAATGAAAATGCTTCCTTGCTGGTCTCTCTGTCCCTGGGTTTGTCTCCTATCTAACACAGTTACGTTAGTCCACTGTTTAAAACCTTCTGGTTATTTATCATATAAGGTCAAATTCCTTAGCAATTCAGAAAGGTCATTCACATCTGAGACTTGCCTATGCATACAAGCCTTATTTCTCTCTGTTTTAGATTCTTTGTAATTTCTCCTAATATGCCATCCTAAAAACTCCTTTCCTGTGTAGGCACCAGTTCTAAAAAATCTTCTTCCCCCAACTTTGTGTGTGTCCCTCATCTACTTCACCTAAGGAATGTCTCCTTATTTCTCAAGGCTTCGCTTAAATATCACCTTGTGGACATTTTTTTCCTGGAACCAAGCTCTGCTCATGGTGACCTCCATCTATACACCAAATGGATGTTTTCTTACATCATGCCACCACTCTACCTTGTACACATCTCTGCAACTCACTTCTCACCCTGCATTATGATTAGTTAATTCTAATTGTTTGCTTGTGTTTATTTCCTAAGACTTTAATTTTGAGAAAGGAAAAATATACAGCCCCGGATATGCAGAGAGCTGACCTGGTACTCACAAAGCTAGGTCATGTTACTTTCAGACTGGGCATAAGCAATCTTATAGAACACAAACCTCAGACAAGGTCTCTCTGAGGTCATGATAAAGTGAGACAAAGCTAGGCACTTTCATAGTGTTGTCTAACTACAGATGAAAAACAAGGTCCTTATGCCACCCACAAAGTACCGAACACCTCTTTTACTTTTATTTTTAATTACACTAGTCATAAGTGACTACAATTTCTTGGTCAATTACAACTTTTTCCTTCCCTTGTCTAGTGCCTGCAGAAAAGGATGAATTGTGATCCCAATTATAGAACTGCCTATATTTTCTGAGAGATTCCCAAATAGAGCAAACTCTTCTGATTCTTTCTCAGTTCATCCAATGAGAACCCAAATTATAGGATAAAGTTCTTTGAAACAGCTTTTTGTGGAAATGTTCCCTATGTACATGTTCTCTCTCCCTGAAAAGAAGGATAAAACCAACTTGTTCAGCTGTAAGTATGCCCCTGATGGTCTTTGGCCGAAGGGCGTTGATAGAAATAGAAGCTCCACTCAGGTGTACTGAGAGCTTAATGCCTTGGCCTGGCATGCTCTACTCAGCGATGGCACACACATCTGGGACTTTCTGCCTCTACCTATACCAGTTGCCATCTGCTTTGGCAGGGAGATGAATTCATGGTGAATTAAACTCTCCTATTTTGTTAAAGCCTTTTCAGTATTGGGTTAATTTTGTTTTCTTAGGAATTAGGTCTTCTGGGATTTTTATTTATTTCACTAAATTTGTATTGTTCTTTCATAAAATTGTTTATTAACACCTGCTTATCTCATACCCTGTCTGCTGGTCTTGTGTCTTCAAGGGGGTAGGGGGCATACTGCGGGGGTAGGGGAAGTCCATAGAGCTAGACCTGAGAAATCCATCATCAAGACAACTCAGGGGTTGAAAATTGAGGTTTCTTCTCAGACCAGTATTTTTTGGCAACCTTTGCCTTGGGTCACCATCCTGGTAAGAAGAACTTCCTCAGTCTTGTTTTTGTATCTCCCCAAAACTGCTTTCATTTAATCTTGTCTGCTTGTAACCAAATTTTGTCTGGCCCTGATAGGTGATGATTGGTTTTTATCAAGCTTCAGAGGCCCAGAATCATACAAGAGCCATTCTTATAGACATTTTGCAATTTTCACTTTTTCTCTTCAATGTAAACTGCCTTTCCTCATGTTTTATCACTAATAGTCTAATTATTGTGCATGTCTAACTGGCACAACTATACCAAGACATTTGAAACCACAGACACCACTTTAGAAAATTTTTAATATGGGCAAGATAGTTCTCTTGAACAGCACTTCAGATAAAAAAGGAAACAAAAGTCCAACTGTTCCATGCTCTGCTTTCTTCAGTTGGTGTAAGGAGACTTCTGAATGCAATTTAGGCCCCAAATTTGCCTTCCTAAAATATTCTTTAGCTAAAGCTAATAAAAAAAAAATGTAAGAAACTGTCTCTCTAAGCAGCATTTTCTTTCCTAAGTAGCGTTTTTAATCAGTGTTCAGGATTAGCTACTACTGACATTTCCAAAGACCTTCTCACTTTTTTCTAGATTGTTTGAAGTCAGAAATTGGAGAGTATGATTGTAAATAAAGAAATGGCTGGGAAATCACCTCTTGCATGAACTTTGACATTTGAGCATTTTCCACAGACTTTAGAAAATTTTAAAAGGTGTCATGAAGGAATTGCCTTATTTGTTTAGAAAAGATATCATTTTGTTTAAATGGGAAGATCGTCTCCTACATTTTCATCCATGGAGATTACTAAGTGTGAGCTTTTTTATCAGATGACTTGATAAAATTCTCAGGGACCCACATTGTGTCACAATCAGCTACATGACACCCTCGTTTGCGTCTGTATATGTCAAATTCTTTTTTAGAAGAAGCTAATTAGCGATTTGTCTGAAGATTTCTTCCTCACATCTTTTTGTCCCACTCTTTTACCTTTTCGGGGAAACTTTACAGATTAACAGATTTAAAAAAGTCATTTAATTGTTATGTGTATACTCTGGGAATATTTAGTTCATACTGATGTCTCCAGCTCTAATCCTTTACCTATAGATAATGCTAGCCTTCTATCAATGCTTAAATGTAACATTCTGCTTCAGTAATGAGGAACCTTACATTTAACATTCACCATCCACTTTCTTTTCAATTCCATGTTTGTATATAGTAGTTTCAGATGTGTTAACCCATATCTTGAAAAAAAAAAATTCCACCTAGAGTACAGTGCTTATGAACAGATCCTTTTGCCTTTAGTCTTATATACTCATTTCTAAAATACTTAGGCCCACACTTTGTCTCCCTGCTGTCTTCTGTGAGGTTGTGTCATAATTTGTAATAGTTAGATTCCTTTGTCACAGCTGCATTCTATTTTGGGAGCCCCCGACTTCCTAAATGACTTTTAAACATTTGCACACATAAAAGTTCCTTTCTGTGTAAAGTTCTATGTTTTTTGACAGGTGCATAGCTTCATGTGTTCACCATTATGGCATCATACAGAATAGTTTCACTACCCTAAGAGATCCCTTATAATTCAACCATCTTCCCTCTTCCCTCTCCAAATTCTTGGCAACCACTGTTTGTTTTCTCTACAGTTTTGCCTTCACCAGAATGTCATATAAACGGAATCACACAATATGTGATCTTTTCAGTTTGCCATTTTTATTTAACAATATGCACTGAAGATTTACGTGTTTTTGTGTAGCTTGATAACTTATTTCTATCGCTGAGTAATATTTCATTGTACTCCATCGAAAGTTTGTTTACCCATTCACCTACTAAAGGATATCTTGGTTGCTTCCAGTTTTGCCAATTATTAGTAAAATAGCTATAAACATTTATAGGAAGTCTTTTTGTGTGTGTACGTAAGTTTTCAACACAGCTGGGTAAATACCTTGGTGTGCAATTGCTAGATCACATGGTAAAAGGATGTTTGGCTTTGTAGGAAGCTGACAAATTCTCTTCCAAAGTGGCTGTACCATTTTGCATTTCCACCAGCAATGAACGAGAGTTCCTTTTTCTCCATATCTCTATATCCTGCCAGCAACTGATTTTGTCACCTTTTTGGAATTTAGTCATTCTAATTAATTAATTATGACTAATTAATTAGTCATTCTAATAGATGTGTTATAGTATCTTATTGTTGTCTCAGTTGACGTTTTCCTAGCAACAGATGATGATGAATACCTTTTTATATGATTATTTATAATTTTTGTGGATTCTTCGGTTATATTATGACGGGTGCCCCATCAGCATTCAATGATCTCACTCCTATGGCAGAAGGATGTTTTTGCCTTATTGCACATACGTGATTCTATGTGCCATTTCTAAGTGTTATAGCCTCCAGCAGGCCAAGTCAGGTATTTGACATTTGATTTGACAATGAAATTTGACATTGTCAAATTCGAAATTTGATTTGACAATGAAATGATACAGGAAGAAAATTTTGAAAACATGTGTCATTATAAAAATATATATTTATCCACATCTTCACCCAGGAATAGCCAGGAATAGCCACCTCAACCAATTTGTCACAACTCCTGCCCATTTTCTGTTGTGGGGTTATTTTGCTTTACTTATTTTTTCTTTATGTTGGAAATTTATTTTCAACTTTTTCTAATCTTAAATCATGCAGAAACAAACCACATGCTTCATAAGTCTTTGACTTCATTTTAGATGAAACCCCAGAATTAGAATTATCATATAAAATTCTAACAGCCCTTTAAAGTTCCTTGATGGGGCACCTGGGTGGCTCAGTGTGTTAAAGCCTCTGCCTTCAGCTCAGGTCATAATCTCAGGGTCTTGGGATCGAGCCCCAAATAAGGCTCTCTGATCAATAGGGAGCCTACTTCCTCCTCTCTCTCTGCCTGCTTCTCTGCCTACTTGTGATCTCTGTCTGTCAAATGAATAAATAAAATCTTTAAAAAAAATAAAATTCCTTGATATACACATCCAAGTATTTTTTTCCCACAAAATTGTTAATATTTTATTTCTACTGGCAGTGACTAAGAATGCTCACCATTATACTCCCAACAGCACTGAGTAAGGTCAGTGGTTTTCATCTTTGTCAGGCTGTCAGCCCAACATAGCATCTTATCTTAATTTAGGTATATTTACTTTATTATATGTTTGAACACTTTTTATTATGCTTGAAATTAGTTTCCTATAATAGTTTTTGTCAATTACCACACAACCTAGCAATCTTACTACTAAGTATTTATCCAAAAGAATTGAAATGAGAATCTCAGAGGTATTTGTGCTCCCATGTTCAATGAAGTATTATTCATAATAGCTAGGTACAATTTTGAATCTAGAATCAACAATAATGTATTGTATACTTAAAATTTTTTTAGACTGTAGATTTCATGTTAAGTGTTCCTTCCACAATAAAATAAAAAAATAATAAAGACTTGAGTCTGCAGATTGAAAAAAACTCACTGGGTGGAGAAAAGATTACTTTAAAAAAATAGAGAGGCCTAGAAATATCTTCTTGAAATACTGACATGCCAGTTCTAAAGAGAAAATTGGTTCAATTTCTAAAGTGAATAAACAGACACAACTGAAATTAAAAGAGCATTAGACCTTTCTTTTCTGGCACTCAGAGACAGTGAAATAATATCTAGAGAGTGCTAATAAGAAGGATTTTTTGGCCCAAGAACATATTTCCAATAAAATAGCATTCACTTGTCAGGGTTAAAGATGATATTTTGGGATAGGCATTGATTTAGAATATATTACCTGCCAATTTATAGGTGAATAAAATATTTGTGAAAATTTTTCTTTTTAAAAATACTTTATTTATTTATTTTTAAAAGTTTTTATTTATTTATTTAACAGACAGAGATCACAGGTAGGCAGAGAGGTAGGCTGAAAGAGAGGAGGAAGCAGGCTCCCCGCTGAGCAGAGAGCCTGATGCAGGGCTCAATCTCAGGACCCTGGGATCATAACCTGAGCCAAAGGCAGAGGCTTTAACCCACTAAACCACCCCAGGAGCCCCTTTATTTTTGAGAGAGAGAGAGCGAGCAAGAGCAGGAGTGAGGGGGCAGGAGCAGAGGGAGAGGGAGAGGGAGAAGCAGACTTCACGCTGAGCAGGGAGCCTGAGGCAGGGTTCCATCCCATGACCCAGGGATCATGACCTGAGCTGAAGTTGGACGCTGAACTAAGCCACCCAGGCACCCCACCTATGAAAATTTCTGAAGCCGATAGTACTTCAGTCATAAGAAAAATCTCAAGGTAGATGGAAAGATTGCTGATCCCTGAATCTTACAATAATTAAAATTTAAAAAATAATTATTATTATAGGGTGATGGAGAACTAGTACCAAGTGTTAATTAGTGATTGCTGAAAAATAACAGATATAATTTAAGGGCAAACTTGTGGCAATTTTTCATAAAGAAATATAAATTTCAATCTATAAACTGTCCATAAAACACTGACAAAAACATTACATATTATATGTATTTTATTTAACAAAATTGCTGAACTTCATGAACAGAGAAACAGTCCCTTTGCAACCATATAAATGATTAGGTTACATTTAATGAGAAAGGAAAACACACACACACAGACACACATTCTTCTTCATTCGAGCCTTAGATCTTTCCTGAAATCTTGAAAGACGATAGAAGAGTATTTTCTAAGACCTCATGAAATGGAAGTATGGCCAAAATCCTATTCCAAGGTCAAGAGCCTTTTAATTATAAAGGCTGAAGATCAAATATTTAAAAAATTCTATAGATCTTTTTAGCTGGTCCTGAAGAAAATACTGAAGACAAATTTCAGATAATCAACAGATTACTGAATATAGTAGGGGGGAAAAAGACAGGAACCTGGGATTAAATCTATTGAATGAGCTAAGATGAAAGCCAATGTGGGAATGTGTTGTGAGTGTTGCAGAACCTAATGGAGTAGAGAAACACCAAGTTAGCCACAACTCCAAAGAAGAAAGGGTAAAGGATGATTTGAATAGCCTTGCACTCTGTCTTTTAAAGCTGGTACTGGGATAACCATTTCAAAATGCACCAATGAGACAATAGAGGGTATGTGCTTCTAAAAGTCAAAGGTAAACTCAAAACAGTGATCGACTAAAATACAGTGGTGGAAGAGAGTCAAGGGAGGTGCTTAGCTCTGGGAATAGGCTGAGGTCATTATTACAGTGAACAAGTAATGGATGCTTTAAAAACGCTGAGGGTTGAGTTTTTAGTGGTGTTAAAACTATAAAGTTCATTGCTGGAACAAAAATTAAATAAAATCCTGCAGGTTGGCGAAAGATACACAAACATAAAACCAAACAAAGTAAACACTGTAAAAGAAACACTGTAGTTTTCTCAAATCCCTTCAGCTTAAGAATTCAATATGCAAAAGTGCCGTGCTTTGAGGAACGTCCTGAACCCCATCAATTGGCACAGTGAGGATTTACCATCTGTTCTGGGAGTGGGGATACCTGAGGGCTGTCATGGCAGAATAACCAGGTGGTAGATAGACAGATGTGGGACAGGCCAAGAAAGTTGGGGGCCCCTCAGTTCATCAGGTAGCTTACTCTTGGAGGGAAACCAGCAGGTGACAAGCCCCCAGACAGCGATTATTTTTGATAAACATCTCTTCCTGGCAAAAGAACTCCAAAATATACACTAGATTGATCTAGAGTTGATTTTAGAATATAAAATATGGTCTTTCCTTCTCTCCACCCTAGGTCTTCAGGGGTTTATACTCATTACTGTTCCCCATTACAGGAGTGCAGCATACCCTATTTGTGGGGGGAGGAGAGGAGGTTTGCTCCCTCTGGGAGTGGGCAGAGCAAGCTGGAGGACCAGATGCTGCTCCTTTGTGGGAGTGTTCCTGGCCTGCTTCCTGGAGGGTACCCAGCATGAATAGGGAACATTGTCTTATCAATCAGATGGAGGTCACAGGGTTTGTTCAGTAGCTGAGGAGGGGCAAGAGGGACAGCTTGTTAATCTTTCTTCTGGAGTTTAGTTTGTATTAAAAACTCAGGAAGCTCAAACACAGCCTGTGCCCAGGAGATGGTCATTGTTGGAGCAGACTCTTATCAAGATCCTCTTTGGGAGCTGCTTTCAGTCCCCATTTTCCTTCTTCAGAGAAACTAGGTGCAGATTCCTAACAGGTGCTAGAGAAGGAGGCCAAGAAGCTTGGTGGAGATGTGAGGGTGCACAGTTTGGTGTGTGTCAGGGAGGTGAATCCTCCGGAGACTGTAAACGTGGAAGTCCACTGCATCACTACCAACCAGAGGTTTTGAGGACATTCTGAGTTGCCATACCCCAGAGAGATGGTGCGGGACACTCCTCATCTTGCCAAGATTTAGAAATGTTTGGCTTCTGGGAACCAGGTGCAATTGTCTTCCTCTTCACACAGTGAGATGGAAATAATCATTTTGTGGGCTTTTATTTTTCCCTTGGATTGGAAAACTGCAGCTAAAACCATTCTAGGGGAGCAGTGTTTCCTCCCGAAGCATGTTGTAGGGTAATAAATCAGAGTACTGACTGCTAGGGATGACTTATGCTGTGGGTGCCTGGCGCACTCCCCTCCTTGCTGTGTGAGTGCTCTGTAGGTGGGTGGCAGGAAGAGATGGGCAGCTTTCAAAATCAGCTCTCTTGTTCTTATTGGCATAAATGCACCTCCCATTTATTTAAACTGCATGTAAATGATGAGAGGTAATTTTTATTATTATTTATTTTTATGCTTTTTCCTCCTTTGTACAAGCATCCTAATATTTTCCCTTGCCCCTTTCTTAAAGGTTTGAGGGTTCAATACTATTCTTCATCTAAAACACCTACTTTTCAGGGTTAGTTATCAAGAAACAGGAGCATCACATTTCATGGCTATCTGTTAGCAAACCCTCTTGGAGGCATAAAGCAGGATGCTCAGGATTGCCAATATATGACATGGTTCTCAAGCCAACCTTTATTTTTATTGAACTGAAGTTGCACATAAATCTTTTATAACATATTAATACTCTCTGTATTGGCACTCCGGTGTGCCATTTGTTTCTTATATTACTTGTGTCCTCCTTATTGTATTGTTGATTTTATTTGCCAAAAGTTTGTTTTATTGGCGATTTCATAGAATTTTTTTTTTTTTTTTTTGGTGCTGTGGTCATCTGAACGTGTCGTGTGGGGGCCTATTCTGTTGAATTAAATTGTTTATCTCTTTATTAATTTTTTCCTCCTAATTGTGTTGTTCGTATATCTAGATTATTGAGTGGAAAGCTCAATTTAATTTATCTTAATCTGTTGGATCTACTCAATGTATTTAAGAATCTGTTTTTCTAAATGCCCCTTTCGTTTTCCTCCTTCCACGAGAGTAGAAATATGATGCTCTCATCTGTTATACAGTTATAAATGGCTTACGATTTCTACTTTTATTTGATTTTTATTTATTTATTTATTTATTTATTTTTTCCTTCTTTTTTTTTTCAAAGATTTTATTTATTTATTTGACAGAGAGAGATCACAAGTAGGCAGAGAGGCAGGCAGAGAGAGAGAGAGGGAAGCAGGCTCCCTGCTGAGCAGAGAGCCCGATACGGGACTCGATCCCAGGACCCTGAGATCATGACCTGAGCCGAAGGCAGCGACTTAACCCACTGAGCCACCCAGGCGCCCTTTATTTGATTTTTAATTTAAAGTTACATAAATGTTTGGCTTTTAAAATTGTTTTCTTATTTTATTGCTTTGTGAAAATAAATGTGATTTGAATCATTCATCTTAAAATTCATAACAATTGCTTTTGTGGCTTAGAGCATGATTAATTGACTTTGAAAATTATAAATGTGTTTAGAAAGAGAGCATATTCTTTCATGAATGAAGGTAACCTTGGTAATTGTGAATTCAGAGCTTCTCCATCCTTGGTCTTTCATATTTGACCGGCCTCTTCTGACAGAGGTATGATTAAGTCTTCTCCTAAGGAGAAGTTGATTGTGAGAAGCTATAGAAATTTTCTTTAAAATCGCATCACACACATTCTTAAACAATACATGGTTAAACATTTTATATTTTTGGAAATCATCTACATGAAAACACATTTCATGTTTTTTTTTCCTGTTCTGTTTTATTGAGATATAATTGACATTCAGCAATGTGTAAGTTTAAGGTATACAGCATAATAACTTCACTGATATATATCATGAAATGATTACCACAGAGTTTAGTTAACTTCCATTACCTCATATAGAAACACGTGTGTGTGTGTGTGTGTGTGTGTGCCTGTGTGTGTGTGTGTGTGTGTTTTACCTGTGATAACAAATTTTAGGATATGCTCTCTTAGCAATTTCCATATATACTATAGAGCAGGGTTAACTAAAGTCACCATGTTGTCCATTATATCCCCAGTACTTATTTATCTTGTAACTGAAAGTTTCCCCTTTTTCTACTTTTATCTGATACTTATTGTTTGTTTGTTTAGATTTTATTTATTTGACAGACAGAGATCACAAGTAGGCAGAGACACAGGCAGAGAGAGAGGAAGAAGCAGAGAGTAGAGTCAGCCAAATATGCTGTATATGCCCCTTAGAGACAGTGGGCTACAAGACCAGCCACCTGTCAACCTGGTCTCTGCTTTTCACTTGGCTTCTGAATCTTCTTTATTATCTTGCCCACTCATTTCAAAAATATTTTAAACTTTTCCACCATTTTTAATTGTTTTCAACAGGAGGAGTTCACAGAGTGTCAAGTTCACCATACTGTCAGAAAAAGAAGTTAAACAAATATTGATATTTTCTTAATTTTAAAAAGTTGAATGGATTCAAGAAATTTTAGGAAACAGAAAAATAGGAAGAATAAATTAAAATAAAAAATAACCCAGCACCAAAAAGAAATCCTGGTATCATGTGTATATATACTCTTCTATGCTTTCCTCCTCTGTATGTACAGGTTTTTAAACAAAAACTTGTGCTTAAAACATTTGATATATAATTTTCTATGCCTTTTTTTTTCATGTATAAATTTTTAAACAAAAATTTAGGACTATAATCTTCCTATACTTCTGGCCTTATTTTTATGCTCAACAATATCTTATGATAATTTTCTTAATTACTTAATATCATCCTGTAAAATAATTGCCCCCATGACACTGTCTTCTTTGCTATTCCCTGAATACACTGGCATGCCCTTCCTTGGTTTTCATGCTTGCTTGCTTTCTCCTTGACCCCCTTTGGCCCAGACACCTGTCTGACTCAGTACCCCAAGGGCACCCCCTTATAAAGGCTTTCTCAGGCAAGGGAAAATGACATGCCCTATCCACAACCACACATCTTCTTCTCCTCTGCTTCCTGCAGCAGGGACCACCAGCTGACATCCTGTTCTCTCTCTGGGATTGCATTTATTTCCACTGGAAGAGAGTGACTTGCCCCATTTTGTCCTCTGCTGGGTCTCCAACACTTAGAACTGTGTGTGGCATATAGCAGGCCCTAACTGTTTTGCCTTGTGATTTAGCTGCTCATATACAAGCTTGTCTAGATGGAAAGGAGCATGAATAAAGACTGTACTTTCCCCCATTTCTTAAAATTAAGGATCTAGACACTCCAACTGCAAGCAAAGAATGCAGAAAGTTCATCACCCCTTTTGGGCCCCTCAGTGTTCTTCTTCCTTCCCCATACACTCCTCCTGATCCACCAAATCTGTCACCCCTACTCCACATCTAAATAAGGCTATAGCCTAGTACAATATAGTCTTCTACTTGAAACTAAATTCTCCAACTCCCTGTTTTATTGGTGCTTTTGGGGGTTATTTGCTTCTGAAATAAGTCCTTTTAGGTTGTTTTGGCTTTTCCAAAAATAGAACCTTTGCCCAAGATGATAATGAGTGTCTAAATTTCTTTTGTTTCTCTATATTTGTTTATTCTTGGTCATTATCTTTGTTCATTTTCCTAAAGTAGCACTTCTTTTTTTAAAAATAATTTGTTCAAAGATTTTATTTATTTATTTGAGAGAGAGAAAGAGCACAAACAGGGGGAGGAAAAGAGGGAGAGGAACAGAGGGAGAGGTACAAGCAGACTCCATGCTGAGCACAGAGCTGGACTCAGGGCATGATCCTATCACCCAGAGATCATGACCTAAGTTAAAATCAAGAGTTGGAGGCTTAACCAACTGAGCCACCCAGGCACCTTCTTTTTTTTTTTTTTTTAATTGATTTTATGCTATAAATTTATAGCTACTTTTTATAAATTTATAAATTTATACTACTTTTATAAATAAATTTATAAATTTATATTATTTTTCTCCAGATTTTAAGTTACCTTTATAAATTTATACTGCTTTTCTCCAGATTTTAAATTACCTTTAATTTCTCTGATGGCATTTCCTGGGGTATTTTGCTTTTTATTTTCTTTTTATCCTATTTGATCTAGAAAGGTATTTCTCATATGACAGCACCTAATCCTTAGTCCATATTTCCTTTTCTTCAATCATTTCTAAACTTTTAATTATAAAATAGCTCAGAAAAGTCGAAGGAGTAAATGTAAAACATTTATATATACATGCTAATTGCTGTCAACAGATAACTTATGCTATTTGATTTAGATTAACTTTTTTTTCTTTTTATGAAACATTAAAAATACAGGGGAGCCCCATAAGTCTCCCTGACTTTATTCACAGAAGTTACCACCACATTAAATTTGGTGAGTCACAGCAGTGATAAATACACCAGTTTCAGCCTGTCAAAAACTAACTGAAGACTGAGAGGAAATGCATGGTAGGAAATATCTGCTGCCTTTTCAGGCCCTGTCATACACCTTTTGACAATATATATATACATACATATCTGCATACATTTGTGTGTCTTCTTCGGCATGTGTGTCTTTTTTGTACTTTGTACAGAAAAGCAAAAGTACTGAGTTTGTATTTGTTCATAAAATATATACACTATTCATTTATATGTCTAGATAGTTGCAAAAGAATTATGATTCTTTATTATTCAAACATTAAAAAAAGAAGGAATTTGTGACAACATGGATGAACTTTGAGGACGTTATGGTATGTGAGATAAGCAGAGGGAAAGACAAATGCTATATGATTTCACTTACATGTGGACTCTAAACCGAAACCCACACCAAAAACCTCATAGAAAAAGGTTATCAGAGGTGGTGATGGGGTGTGGGTGGAATTGGAAAAAAACTGTCAAAAGATACAAACTTTTGGTTATAAGATAAATAAGTACCGGGGTTGTAACGTACAATGTGATGACTATAGTTAACACGATACACAGGAAAGTTGCTAAGAGAGTAAATCTTAAAAGTTCTCATCAGAAGGAAAAATTATTTTTTTCCTTTTTTTGTATCTATATGAGATGATGCATGTTAACTTATCTTGTTAATCATTTCACAATATATGTAAGTCAAGTTACAATGCTGTACACTTTTTTTAAAAGATTTTATTTATTTATTTGACAGACAGAGGTCGCAAGCAGGCAGAGAGAGAGAGGGGAAACAGGCTCCCCACGGAGCTGAAAGCCCGATGTGGGGCTTGATCCCAGGACCCAGGGATCATGACCTGAACCGAAGGCAGAGGCCTCAACCCACTGAGCCACCCAGGCGCCCCAATACTGTATACTTTAAACTTATTCAGTGTTGTATGTCAGTATTTCAATAAAACTGAAAAAAAAAAAAAAAGGAATTGCAATTCTTACCTAACTTCATTTTATTCACTTAGTATTTGTAGAGACTTCTCAGAATTCATAGATGTAGATCTCATTCATTAATTTATAACCGAGATATAGGCTATCTGTTCTCTTGTTGGGGGGGTTAGATTGATTCCATTTTCTTTATTTGAAACAATGATGCCATAAATATCCTTGCACATGTTTCCTGTTGTGTGCCTGATCCTATTCTTAAGGAGGGCTGTCTTAGCAGTGGAGCCATTAGACAGATGGCTACATTCTTCAACCCTAGTGTGAACACTCTGAAGTCCCCAGGATGGTGTACACTCCCACCAGTCAGATGTGCAAATGCCAGTATTTCAATGTTCTTGCCAACTCTTGTGTCATCAGACTTTAGTGGTAAGAAAAATCTTATGTTGACTCTAGCTGTTTAACTGACTTTTCCTATACTTTTAAGTTGATTTAGAATTAGTTAACAAAGCTCCACCTCTAAGAGCTATGTAGAATATATTTTAGTGCATCTCAAATCTGGCTTATTTTCTCTCCTTAGAATTAACTGAGTAGTTCAGTATTATCTATTGAATAACCTTTATTTCTCCACTAACTAAAATGATTACTTATAAATTCCTATATAAAATGGAATTGGTTAACACATGCCAGCCCATTTCTGTGCTGGAATAATATTCTTATAATTGTAGCTTTATAACAAACTTTAATGTTCTATATCATTTTTCTCTTTCAAAATTTTTTCCAATTATTGTCTAATGAACTTTAGAATAATTTTGTCAAGCTCAAAAAACCCATAAATATTATAGATATTTTAACATCAGTCATATATCGTACTTGTCCATGAAAAAAAGACATTTTATAGTCTATTGATAAACACTATAAATATTTTTCTTCCTACTTTCTACCTTTGATGACATATCAATTTTGAAACTTTGGTTGGTTACAAAAACAATATAATTAAGATAATCTCTTGTATAAATTTACTTTTATAATTTCCTTTGGAAAACTGAAATGTGGTTTATCTGAAGCTTATTTGCTACAAGGGGTGGGTTAAGGATTTTTTTTTTTTTACAATTTCTTTTAATTTTAATTTATTGTTTTAAATTTCTTTTCAGTGTTCTAGAATTCATTGTTTATGCACCACAACCAGTGCTCCATGCATTACGTGCCCTCCATAATACCCACCACCAGGCTCACCCAACCTTCCAACCCCCGCCCCTTCAAAACCCTCAGTTTGTTTCTCAGAGTCCACAGTCTCTCATGGTTTGTCTCCCCCTCCAATTTCCCCCAACTCACTTCTCCTCTCCATGTCCCCATGTCCTCCGTGTTATTCCTTATGCTCCACAAATAATTATTTTTACATTTTAGAATTTGAATCCTACCTCCTTTTTTTCTTTCACTGATTTGCAAAGTTAGCTTTACCATGTGAGAGTTTCTCCTGTATCCTGAGTTTGGATCGGTATTCCTTGGTCTTAGCATGTTTCCCTTTGGCTGTTTTGATTTACTATCACCTTATAGAACTTCAAAAATATCTCCAGGCCACTGGCTCTGGAGATTGGGCATCAAGGGAACTGGGTGGTAAGAGGTAGGCAGGTTCTAGTTCCTTGGCATTCTCCACTCTCTCTGTTACCTCCTCCCTATCCCATACTCAACTAATCCTCAAACTCTATCATAATTACTTGTATATATTTCTAATAACACAGCACCTTGGAAAGGCCTTCCTTCCTCCTACAAACACAAATACATTTTGAATCAGATATAGCAGCAAATGTAAGTGAAATAAATAAATGAAAGTCCCTGTAACCAAAAATAGAAATAAAAACTAGGCCGATAAAGAACCTAGGCTGATGCTGGGGGGCCTGTGGGGGTTTACAGTAGTGTGGGATAAATGATTAATATCTGATCTCCAGGAGATAAAAACTTTGACTCGTCCTATTTGCCAATCTCCATGGTATAATTTCTCCTACCACAGCTGATTTCAAATTTTCAATGTGACATCACTGAACACAGAGTTTGGAAGAATATAATCTCCTCCTGTGAGTCGGTGCAAGATGGATAAAGACCCACCCCAGGGACCTGAATCCAGGCTCCTCATACTTATATGCCAACACTGCCTGTGGCTTTGTCCCAGCCAGGGAGTGGATTTTATAAACCTCTGTATAAAAATGACAATCTCCTAGACTAAACTAGAGGGCATTGCGCTAAGAGAAATAAGTCAGAGAAATACAAATCCACATGATTTCACTATTATGTGGAATCTAAAAACAATATAAATGAACAAACAAATAAATAGATAGAAAGAGACTCATAAATACAGAGAGCAAACTGGTGGTTGCCAGAGTGGGGTATGGGGAGAAGGGCAAAATAGATAAAGGGAATTAAGAGATGTAAACTTCCCATTGTAAAATAAGTCTTGATCATGAAATGTATAGCATAGAAAATATAGTCAACAGTCAATAGAAATAGTCCATAATATTGTAATAACATTGTATGGTGACTACCCTTATTGTGGTGAGCATTGAGTAATCTATAGAATTCTTGCATTAGTACGTTTATACCTGAAACTAATAATGTAACATCGTATGCCAACCATACTTCAATAATTAATTTTAAAAAGTGACTATCTCTTGGAAAAGAACAAGAAAGAAACCCTAAGCCCAGCAGGAGAAGAGAAATCATAAAGATCAGAGCAGAAATCAATGAAATAGAAACCAAAAAAACAATAGAACAAATCAATGAAACTAGGAGCTGGTTCTTTGAAAGAATTAATAAAAGTGATAAACCCCTGGCCAGACTTATCAAAAAGAAAAGAGAAAGGACCCAAATAAATAAAATCATGAATGAAAGAGGAGAGATCACAACTAACACCAAAGAAATACAAACTATTATAAGAACATACTATGAACAACTCTACGCCAACAAATTTGACAATCTGGAAGAAATGGATGCATTCCTAGAAACATATAAACTACCACAACTGAACCAGGAAGAAGTAGAAAGCCTGAACAGACCCATAACCAGTAAGGAGATTGAAACAGTCATTAAAAATCTCCAAACAAACAAAAGCCCAGGGCCAGAAGGCTTCCCGGGGGAATTCTACCAAACATTTAAAGAACTAATTCCTATTCTCCTGAAAGTGTTCCAAAAAATAGAAATGGAAGGAAAACTTCCAAACTCATTTTATGAGGCCAGCATCACCTTAATCCCAAAACCAGACAAGGATCCCATCAAAAAAGAGAGCTATAGACCAATATCCTTGATGAACACAGATGCGAAAATACTCAACAAAATACTAGCCAATAGGATTCAACAGTACATTAAAAGGATTATTCACCACGACCAAGTGGGATTTATTCCAGGGCTGTAAGGTTGGTTCAACATCTGCAAATCAGTCAATGTGATACAACACATCAATAAAAGAAAGAACAAGAACCATATGATACTCTCAATAGATGCTGAAAAAGCATTTGACAAAGTACAGCATCCCTTCCTGATCAAAACTCTTCAAAGTGTAGGGATAGAAGGCACATACCTCAATATCATCAAAGCCATCTATGAAAAACCCACAGCAAATATCATTCTCAATGGAGAAAAACTGAAAGCTTTTCCGCTTAAGGTCAGGAACACGGCAGGGATGTCCATTATCACCACTGCTATTCAACATAGTACTAGAAGTCCTAGCCTCAGCAATCAGATAACAAAAGGAAATTAAAGGCATCCAAATCGGCAAAGAAGAAGTCAAATTATCACTCTTCGCAGATGATATGATACTATATGTGGAAAACCCAAAAGACTCCACTCCAAAACTGCTAGAACTTATACAGGAATTCAGTAAAGTATCAGGATATAAAATCAATGCACAGAAATCAGTTGCATTTCTCTATTCCAACCACAAACAGAAGAAAGAGAAATTAAGGAGTCAATCCCATTTACAATTGCACCCAAAACCATGAGATACTTAGGAATAAACCTAACCAAAGAGGCACAGAATCTATACTCAGAAAACTATAAAGTACTCATGAAAGAAATTGAGGAAGACACAAAGAAATGGAAAAATGTTCCATGCTCCTGCATTGGAAGAATAAACATTGTGAAAATGTCTATGCTACCTAAAGCAATCTACATATTTAATGCAATTCCTATCAAAGTACCATCCATCTTTTTCAAAGAAATGGAACAAATAATTCTAAAATTTATATGGAACCAGAAAAGACCTCGAATAGCCAAAGGGATATTGAAAAAGAAAGCCAACGTTGGTGGCATCACAATTCCGGACTTCAAGCTCTATTACAAAGCTGTCATCATCAAGACAGCATGGTACTGGCACAAAAACAGACACATAGATCAATGGAACAGAATAGAGAGCCCAGAAATAGACCCTCAAATCTATGGTCAACTAATCTTCGACAAAGCAGGAAAGAATGTCCAATGGAAAAAAGACAGCCTTTTCAATAAATGGTGCTGGGAAAATTGGACAGCCACATGCAGAAAAATGAAATTGGACCATTTCCTTACACCACACACAAAAATAGACTCAAAATGGATGAAGGACCTCAATGTACGAAAGGAATCCATCAAAATCCTTGAGGAGAACACAGGCAGCAACCTCTTCGACCTCTGCCGCAGCAACATCTTCCTAGGAACAACGCAAAAGGCAAGGGAAGCAAGGGAAAAAATGAACTACTGGGATTTCATCAAGATCAAAAGCTTTTGCACAGCAAAGGAAACAGTTAACAAAATCAAAAGACAACTGACAGAATGGGAGAAGATATTTGCAAACGACATATCAGATAAAGGACTAGTGTCCAGAATCTATAAAGAACTTAGCAAACTCAACACCCAAAGAACAAATAATCCAATCAAGAAATGGGCAGAGGACATGAACAGACATTTCTGCAAAGAAGACATCCAGATGGCCAACAGACACATGGAAAAGTGCTCCATATCACTCGGCATCAGGGAAATACAAATCAAAACCACAATGAGATATCACCTCACACCAGTCAGAATGGCTAAAATCAACAAGTCAGGAAATGACAGATGCTGGCGAGGATGCGGAGAAAGGGGAACCCTCCTACACTGTTGGTGGGAATGCAAGCTGGTGCAGCCACTCTGGAAAACAGCATGGAGGTTCCTCAAAATGTTGAAAATAGAACTGCCCTATGACCCAGCAATTGCACTATTGGGTATTTACCCTAAAGATACAAACATAGTGATCCAAAGGGGCACATGCACCCGAATGTTTATAGCAGCAATGTCCACAATAGCCAAACTATGGAAAGAACCTAGATGTCTATCAACAGATGAATGGATCAAGAAGATGTGGTATATATACACCATGGAATATTATGCAGCCATCAAAAGAAATGAAATCTTGCCATTTGCGACAACATGGATGGAACTAGAGCGTATCATGCTTAGTGAAATAAGTCAAGCAGAGAAAGACAACTCTCATATGATCTCCCTGATATGAGGAAGTGGTGATGCAACATGGGGCTTAAGTGGGTAGGAGAAGAATCAATGAAACAAGATGGGATTGGGAGGGAGACAAACCATAAGTGATTCTTAATCTCACAAAACAAACTGAGGGTTGCTGGGGGGAGGGGGTTTGGGAGAAGGGGGTGGGATTATGGACATTGGGGAGGATATGTGATTTGGTGAGTGCTGTGAAGTGTGTAAAACTGGTAATTCACAGACCTGTACCCCTGGGGATAAAAATATATGTTTATAAAAAATAAAAAATTAAAAAAAAGAGTGACTATCTCACACCACTACTTCTGTGTGTGTGTGTGTGTGTGTGTGTGCAGAAAGGTGATTTTATTAAAACATGGGGACATGACCCATGAGCAGAAAGAGCCGTGGCTCATGCTGCCTGCAGCTCGTGCCGCTCCATGCTGCCGCAGACAACTACTTTTTACTGGAAAAGAAAATCACCACCTGGGCTAGTGCCCTGAAATCCAGAAAAGAGCTGGGTTGTCAGAGGATGTTTGAGAGAATGAGCTGCACTTGTCAACATCCATACCCAGCGCCATCCACTGGCCAGAGAAAGCAATTAAGAACAAAGAGAATAGGGCACCTGGATGGCTCTGTCAGTTGAGTGGTTACCTTCAGCTCCAGTTATAACTCTGGGGTCCTGAGATCCAGCCCCGCATCTGGCCCGCATCTGGCTCCCGGCTCAGTGGGAAGCATGCTTCTCCCTGTCTGCCTGTTGCTCTGCCTACTTGTGCTCTCTATCTATATGTCAAATAAACAAATAAAATCTTTAAGGAAGAAAAAACAAAAAGGATAATTACAATGGATGGAAATATAACAAATGTGTGAGAGTCCATGGGATTATCATAAAACTTAAAAAAAAAAAAAAGAACACTACTCATTGATTACCTTTGATGGATACAGAATATTAATCTTTTTTTTTTGAAAACTAATAAAGAAAGACAAATATTTAGTCTACCTTTCCTTTTCAAACTGTATCTCAGGGTACATGAACATTTGATAAGGAAAGGTTTATTGCATGGAATACATCAAGCCCATAACTACAGAAACAACAATATGAGGATATGACCATTTGCTTTCCTTAGTGACAATGTCACTAAAACCATTATTAGAAAGATTAATGGGAACATTTTAAGAGTGATCAAACCTGAATCAGATGATTAATCTTTACTCAAAAAATAGAGAGAATCAACATGATGAGTCTCCTGAGTTGAGGCAGTAAGAAGTTTATGACCCTATCTATGAAGTCTTCTTTTTAAAAACTTAAACTGATATCTGACCAGGCCTCAAGATCAAACTATTAGTTCACAAAAAATAAAAACAAACAAACAAAAAATAGAACAAGTTGAATATAGCTGCAGGGATGTGATCAGTCAAATACAAAATGTGGGAAAATTTACAGGACAAATGACACTGTTTCTTCAACAAATGAAATACAAAAAGAAACAAAAAGAACCAAGACTAAGCCATAGGTTAAAATAAATGGAAGACGTGGCTTAAGTGGGTACGAGAAGAATAAATGAAACAAGATGGGATTGGGAGGGAGACAAACCATAAGTGACTCTTAATCTCACAAAACAAACTGAGGGTTGCTGGGGGGAGGGGGTTTGGGAGAAGAGGGTGGGATTATGGACATTGGGGAGGGTATGTGCTTTGGTGAGTGCTGTGAAGTGTGTAAACCTGGTGATTCACAGACCTGTACCCCTGGGGATAAAAATATATGTTTATAAAAAATAAAAAATTAAAAGTCAAAAAAAAAAAATAAATGGAAGATGTAATGCATTAGTTTCCTATTGCTGCTGTAACAAATCAGCACACATTTATTGGCTTAAAGCAACACAAATTTATCCTCCTATATAGTTCTAGGGGTTCACAGTATAACCTGAGTGAGCAGTCTTTGTTCCTTTTGGAGGTTCTAGGGGAAGGTTTGTTTCCTCGTCTTTCCCGCTTCCATAGGCTGCCAGCATTCCTTATCTCTCGACCTCACATTACTGCAATCTTTGCTTCTGTTGTTTTATCTCCTCTGAATGAAAGTCCTGCTTCTCTCTTTTGAGGACCCTTGTGTTTACCTTAGACACACTTGGATACTCTAGAATAATGTTTTCCCTCCCAAGAGCCTTAACGTACTTACATCTGCAAAGTTCCTTTTGCCACATAAGGTAACATTCACAAGTTCCAAAGATTAAGATGTGGACAACTTGGGGGCTATTATTCAGCCTACCACAGTCATGTTAGTCAAATATTGGATTTTGGTTCAAACAAACCAATCGTGGAAGGAAATTACGAGGCAACTGGGAAATTTGAACACTGACTAGAAGTTTGATGGTATTAGGAAATTTTTGTTAAGTCCTTTAGGTATGATAAGGTATTTTAGTTATTTTTTAAAAATATTTTCTTTTAGAGACATGTACTGAAGAATTATGGAGGCACTGATCTGATTTGGGATTGGCTTTAAATACTTCAGACTGACCATGTAGTGGGGATTCATGGCAACCAGGTGATAGATGTGTGGGGTGCATGGGCTCAAGCATGTTTGCATTGCAGATGAGGTGAAGCTGTTTGAAGTGAAAAGCAGACCATCCTAAAAAGAAAATATAATGTATGCTGTGGAAGTAGATCAAGCCAACACCTACTGAAGGAGTAAGTGTCTTCCAGGAGAAGGGGAGCCTCGCCTACCATAATGGGAGAGGGGAAAATAGTGCAGATTGGGCACGTTCAGTTATTTGGTGAAGGGAAATGGAAGAATTTCACCTCTAGTGCTTTTTTAATTTTCCATACCAAGTAGAAGACGTGATAGCAAGAGGAAGTCAGGTGGGTGGCGGTATGAGGAGAAGCAGGAGGTTTGAAGCATCATTGCCTTGAGTAGCATGTACAGAAAATGAACAGGGTTTTTGGGCTGTGGTGTGGTCTAATTAGTCATTGTGAGTTTATAGTGAAAATAACTGGCTCTATTATGTGGTTTTCTTTAGAACTGCTAGGTCATGTGAGTTCTGAGAAAGGAGATACATGGTTTGCTCAGGGTAAGGGTTTGTCTGCTGGTAAGACAGGAAGAATTAAAGCTAGAGAGTTGAAGGTAGTGGAAACAGTGTTGAAATGGGAGGCTGCAATCATTTGAGATTCCAATGGCTATAAAAGTAGGGATAGTTCAGGTCATGACAATGGTCAGGGTGCCTGTGAAGGGAAGGGGTTCTTGAAAGTGATAGAAGTGATGTCCTGAGGACATGGGAAGTGAAGTTGGCAAGGTCTCAGAAGGTTATACCACCTTCACACCCCTTCCGGTAAGCAGTTACCCATCTCAGCAATGATTATTTTCAATGCCATTCTGTATGGGAACAGGGAGATCCTGCATCTCCTTTACCTGCAGAGCTACCCTTTTTTTCACCGAATGAAATGGACCTGAATGAAATGGTAGAATATGAGCTCCTTAAAGGCAGAAGCTCAGGATTATCTTCCATCTTTAAATGTCAGTGTTCTTCATAATGAAAGAAGCTGGTAGGTACTCAGTAATTATTGCTAGTTTAGAATTATAAATAAAAGGAAGAATAGAATATCCATAAAGACATGTTTATTAATAAAAATGCAGTGACCCCTATTTAGGGCTCAATAAGGTAATGCTATTCTAATGTTTGTTTTTCCAAGTCCAGGGGACACTATAGTTCTCATCAGACACTGACCAGGTGTCCTACAAGTTTAACTCAATCCTGACACCATCTACCTGGACACAGCAGCAAACTTTGCAGGTTAAGGGTTCAGTCCCACATGATTGTCCCCACTTCAGAAGCCAGTTACAAATTCAGTTACAAATGCAAGATGTCATCTGGGCTACTCACAGACTAGCTGCACAAATTGGAGGTTCCTGCCTATCCTTGGGTTTCACTGATTTGCTAGAGTGGTGCCCAAACTTGGAGAAACATTTACTTAGCCATACCAGTTTATTATACTGGTTATCATAAAGAATGCAGATGAACAGCAGATGAGGAGTACACAGGATGAGGTCAGGAAAGGGCCTGAGTGCAGGGGCTCTGTCCCTGTGCAACTGGGCTGCACCACCCTCCCAGTATGTGGAAGCTTATCAACATTTGCTGTTCTGAAGTTTTGTTTTCTTTTGTTTTTAAGATTCTATTTATTTATTTGTCAGAGAAAGAGAGATAGAGATAGAGAGCACAAGCAGGGGGAAAAACAGGCAGAGAGAAAAGCAGGCTCCCCACTGAGCAATGAACCCAATGCTGGGCTCCATCCCAGGACCCGGGGATCATGACCTGAGCCCAATGCAGAGGCTAAGCCGACTGAGCCACCCAGGCATTCTGGTTCAAAAGTTTTTATGGATCTTAATCTGCAGCACCTCTGCTTTTCTTTCTAGAGGTCATTGGGGTGGGGGAAGCCTGAAAGTTCCAACCTTCCAATCACTTGGTCTTTCTAGTAAGTAACCCCATTCTGAGGAGATGTAGGGTCCCCACCCTAGGCCACTTCTTAGCATAAACTCCGGTGGACTCAAAAAGGCTTCTCCTGAATGACAAGACACTTCTGTCACTTGAAGAATTCCAAGGGTTTTAGGAGTTCTGTGCTGGACCCTAGTGACAAAGACCAAATACATTTCCAGTTGTACTATAGGTATATGAGTGAAACCGGAAATACACTGTGAAAGGAAATAAAGGAAACTTTATATTAAATGCAGTCAGGAAGCCCTGAAAAAGGGAGATTTCATGCACCATTCCTTACAGACTGTATAGCCAACAGAAAGAAGGAAGGTAAGCATTATCTTGACACACGAGGACATTTCTTACACAGGAATTTTATCTCTTGTTTTTAAGAAAAAGAAGGAAGATCCCTCCTTGCCTCAACAGCAATGCACTAACCACAGCTTATGGCGCATGAGAAACTGCTCTAACATCAAACTCTTGTTTTCTCCAATTAATTTTTGTTTAAAACAACCCTCAGCAATTTCCTCCTATAACCTAATAAAAGTTGACCTTCCAGGGTGCCTGGCTGGCTCAGTCGTTAAGTGTCTGCCTTCAGCTCAGGTCATGATCCTGGGGTTCTGGGATCGAGCCCCATGTCAGGCTCCCTGCTTGGCAGGAGCCTGCTTCTCCCTCTCCAGCTCCTCCTGCTTGTGTTCCCTCTCTCCCTATCACTTTCTGTCAAATAAATAAATAAAAATCTTAAAAAAAAAAAACAAAAGCTGACCTTCCCTCTGTCTGTTTGGACTTGCTGATATGCACCATATTTCGCTTCTCTTGAATTGTAGTTTTCTGCTATTCCCTAATAAACTCCTTCTGCTAATGAAATAAAATAAAATAACTGGGTGTTTTAAGGTTGACATCCCAAATCAATCTACAGTCAGAAGATAACAAAGGTAGTGGAGGTGGTGACTTAAGTTGAATGCAATAGCATTTTAGAAAAGAAGATGCTCCTGTATCCTTAATGAATCAGAGCAAGTCATGGAATGGACATAAGAGTGAAGAGCATGATATATTGGGAAAAAAGTGGGTGAGGGTATCTCAACCCCCTGGGAAGTTTCCATGATCCTAAAATAGGAAAAATTCAAGTATCTGTATGGGAGAGAAATATGTATGCGGTAAAGTTTCCATTCCACCAGGGCTGCTGAATTAGGCTCCTGGGAGACCACAGGCTCATCACGGAAGGATTTCACCACCATGCCTGCCAAGGCCTGGAGTCTTTTCCAAGCAATAAAATTATAGGTGTGAAATATATTTGAGCTATTTTCTCCAAAACATATCACAGAAAATCACAAGAGGACGCAAAAGATGACTTCCTCCCATTGAAATGGCTAAAACAAAAGTGGTAAAAATAAATTCACGGTTAAAAATATGCAAGGAATGGTAGGGCAACAGGCTATCATTACTCAGAATCTGGCCTGCAATTAAAAACTTCCAAAAGGTTGCAAATTGCCTACTTCTTCACCGATTTCACATTGTACCCCACGAATTCTGCTTGCAGAAGACAAGGCCTTTCTAGAGAGCCTTCCTCACAGCCCTGAGATCCTTACATTGTGAGTGTGGCATTCTAATACTTTCAACATTTAGGGTTCTTGCAGGGTCTAAATTCATTAGTTTTGACAGAACCACTGGGTAAATTGTTTGAATGTGTTGACATGAATTACCCCTCCACGGCTGAGGATGGTCAGGTGTGTTACCATTGTTTTTATTGAATTTTAAAGGGAAACACTTTTCATTAACATCTTTGCAATGGCTGGAAATAACTTCAAACAGAAAACAAAATTTCATGTTTTATTTATTTTTTTACATTTTTTATTTTTTTAGATTAAAAAAAAAATTTTTTTTGACAGAGAGAGAGAGAGGGAGGCAGAGAGAAAGAAGAAGGGAAGCAGGCTCGCCAGTGAGGAGAGATTCTGATGCAGGGCTTGATTCCAGGACCTGGGATCATGACCTGAGTTGAAGGCAGAGACTTTAATCCTCTGAGCCACCCAGGCACTCTGTCACATTTTAATCTTTAACTATCAGGCAGTGGATTGTTGACAGCAGAACCTGCTTTGGCTTTTAGAGACCATCTTTGCGTGTGTCTCTTTCTTCTCATCTTTTTAGTAGATTCAGGAGAAAAGATGGGAATTCAAATCTAAGGGGATATAGATTCCTTAAGAAAAGGATATAAAAGTTTTGCCTTTTCTTGCATGTAGTAGTTAATCAGTTATGTTAAAAATAAAATACATTGAGTAAATTTGAAGATCTAACTGACTTTACCAAAGAATTCATTGAATTGGGCAGCATCTCCTCTAGCAAGTAGAGAGATGGTTGTAGGAGCTGTACAAAATGGAAGGGCTTTTGTAGTAAGTAGGGTAAAGCAAAACATTATCAACAAAAGAAAGGAAAGGATTGTTTCAGGCCAGGTCATTTTCTTTTGGGGGAGGAAGAAACAGCAGGGTCTTTATAACACTGGTGACCCTACAAGCGCTGACCAGGAAATTTCAGATTAACTGTTAAAAGATCACATTCCTAGGATTGGTTGAAAATGTAATTAGGTCTGTCATAGAGGGTTAATTACTCCAGTTGTGGCTTTTTTTTTTTTTTTTTTCATTTTGCTTTGTTTTGTTTAATAGTTTCTTCGGAGTAAATAAAATCACATCACTTAATTAGTGTGTTAGGACTTTAAAGGAAAATGTTCAAGAGGAAAAATAACAAGGGCATCTACTGAATATCATTTTAACTGAGTAAAAGTTATCTACCTAAAGAGCTAGGTTTCCTTCTTCAAGCATTTACCCTGCAGACTTATCCCCTTCTTCCATATATATCGACAGAACTGACATGCTCCTATATTTCAGTCACTTCACTATGTAGTTTTTAAATGATGAATGGATTCCCTGTTCTCCTTTCTGAACCAGCTGGGAGAGCTGCTCCTGTTGCTGGGCTGGAAACACAGGTACTCAAGGGTCATTTCTCAAGGAGCATGTCGCTGCCACTAGCTAAATGTTTGCCTTGCTCTTTGCTCTCTGCAGTGGGGTTGCAGTATTGCTGCTGGCTGGCTTTTCTTTGTGATAGAAGGAATAGATGTCCTGGAGTCTGGTGACCTGCTCTGGGTGCTGAGACCATCAGTGTGCATGGCATATCACCTTATCTGCCACATGAGCCTGAGGATAACTGTTGGGAGGATCTGGTGGGAGAATTCCATGTAAAGTGATGGATATCAGAACCACGAAGTCAATGGCTGGTACTTTTAAAAAATTAGTGGTAAAATACACATAATATAAAATCACTATCTTAATTTTGGGTACAGTTTAGTGTCTTAGGTGTATTCACATTGTTGTGTAACCATCATCACTACCCATCTCCAGAACTTTTCATCTTCCCAAATTCTGCACTCATTAAGCACTAGCTCTCCATTCCCACATCCTCCCAAACCCTGGCAACTACCATCCTACTTTCTATCTCTATCCATTTAATGACTCTAGGTGTCTCATATAAATGAAATTATATAAAATAATTTTCTATCTGCTTTGTTTTACTTAGCATAATGTATTTAAGGTTCATCCATGTTATGCCATATGTCAAAATTGCCTCCTTTTTAGTATTATGCCTCCATCAGAAAGGATGAATACCCAACTTTTGTAGCAACATGGATGGGACTGGAAAAGATTATGCTGAGTGAAATAAGTCAAGCAGAGAGAGTCAATTATCATATGGTTTCACTTACTTGTGGAGCATAACAAATATCATGGAGGACATGGGGAGTTGGAGAGGAGAAGGGATTTGGGAGAAATTGGAAAGGGAGGTGAACCATGAGAGACTATGGACTCTGAAAAACAATCTGAGGGGAATGAAGTGGTGGGGGGGTGGGAGGTTGGGGTACCAGGTGGTGGGTATTATAGAGGGCACAGATTGCATGGAGCACTGGGTGTGGTGCAAAAATAATGAATACTGTTATGCTGAAAATAAATAAATTTAATTAATAAAAAAATTGCCTCCTTTTTAAAAGACTGAATAATATTCCATTTTGTGGGTATACCACATTTTAAAAATCTATTCATCCATTGATGGACATTTGAGTTGTTTCTACCTTTTGGCTTTTGTGAGCAATGCTGCTATGAAATAATATACAGATATTTGTTCAAGTCCCTACTTTCACTTCTTTTGGAATTGCGAGATCATATGGAAATGTTATATTTAATTTTTGAGGAACTATTATACTGTATTACACAGAGGCTTCACCATTTTACATTTCCACCAGCAATGCACAAGGATTCCAATTTTTACATGCTCACAACATTAATTTTCTGTTTTTTTTTTTTTTTTTATAGTCATCCTGATGAGTGTGAGGTAGTATATCATTATCGTTTTGATCAGTAATGTTGAACTTCTTTTCATGTGTTTGTTGGTCACTTGTATATCTTCTGTAGAGAAATGTCTATTCATGTTTGGTATGTTAAACAAATATACATAATCATCAGAAAGTTTCCCCAGTGAGAAAAAAAATGAATTTTTATTTAGAATTGAAATAAAGTACAAAGTGACATTTATGTTTAGAATCTTAGGCAAGTTTAAAAATTCCTCTTGGCATATCACCTGTTCAATGGGGATTCTGAAACAGGTGGTCCTTGATTTGGAAGAGCTTTGCTTGCCTGGGCCAGTATTAGAAACTTTGCAATGCTAATAAGAATAGCCTTCAGGGTTAATGCCAGAGCCAGTGTACACACTAAAATAATATCCAGCAAATTTAAGAAACAAATCAAATGAGGACAAGGGAAAAGAGAGGATGGAGAGAGAAAATGAGAAACAGACTGTTAATTATAGGGAACAAACTAACGATTACACCAGTGAGGCAGTAGGTGAGGGGACTGATGAAATAGGAGGTGGGGATTAAATAGTACATTTATCATGACGAAAATAAAATAAAATAAAATAAAATAAAATAAAGTGATAAAAAAGAAATATTTATAATACATATATCTGATAAGGGACTTGTCTCCAGAATATATAAAGAATTTCTGTAATTCAATAATCGGAAAAACATGCAACAGTAAGTGATAAAATAAAAAGGATACCCAGCAAAGATGCAAATATGTTCAAAGTCAAATATTTTAGAAGGAACTGAATAGAAAGCATTCGCCATTTGTTTCCTGGTTTTGGAAGCATGAGAGAGCATCCAGCTGGCAAAGAGGAGATTTGCAATAGTGATCCTGCTTTTTCTCCAGAGAAAGGAGATATTAGTTTGAGTCCAGTTTCACAAGTATAACATTATTGTTATAATAAACTCCAGCCAGTGTAGTGCAGGTGGAACCCCTGTTCCCAAATGGTGATGTTATATATATTAAATATTTGATCATAAAGCCTTTATACCTCTTTGCAAAACATATGTTTGTGCCTTATTTTTTTCATTAATTTTTTGTAATCAATTCTGATATTTTTGTAAGAATGAAATTGATTTCTGACACAAGACTTCTAATATATACTATTATATCCATGTAAGATAAAATCTACCTTAAAATGTCCAGACTTGCAGCTCTCTCCAGGAACAAATTAAATTGTCAGGCTGTGTCTGCCTCAGGAGTTGCTATGAGAATTAAGTGAGATGAACGTAGAAATGTTGAACCAGAGGACTTGCTCTGACAACTCTGATTTGGACAGCCCTTGCAGTGGGTCACAGATGTGACAGGCAATGCCATGCTGAGTCATGAAGTATAAAAGCTTATTGTGCTTTTTATTCTTCATGTCCACTTATAATTCTCCTATACCGAAATGCATCAGAGTATAATTACAAAATTATGTGTATGCAGGATTGCCTAACTTGCCCACTTAGTAATAATTTGCTAATATATACTTCACCGTGTCAGGAGAAGAGTATTTGGGGGCTTTATTTTTTAAATTTTATATAATTTTAGTTTATTTCTTTTGTATCAAGTACTTTAACTACAGTATTTATGCTTCCTTTCCCTCTTTGTGCAGAATTCCATATTATACACAATGAAGAATACCTCATCAGCAGAGTGAGGTATTTGGGGCAGGATTTCATACCATCAGGAGGAGAGAAGGATTCATCTGAGGAACTGGAACTTGTCCTTGTTGGCTCTGTATGTGAGTGACCATAGCGTCTGTTAGGGTTTGTACTTCAGTAATGGAAGCACCGTGCTGCCATTCTCTGCACTGATGAGTGTGGGCTACCATCAGGAACAAGAATATTTCCCATATTTTGGACACAGTGACAGCCCTCAGACTTGATGTTTTGGCTGCTATAGTTGGTGCAGTGATCCCTGTCTGACTGGCCAAGTAATGAAACCCATGGAGGAGAACCATGGATTTAACTTCTAAATCACGACCTCAGTTCTCTTTACATAAAAGAAAGCAGGGTTTGGTGATATTAATTTCTACGTGAGTGAGCAAGCCCTATGTATTCATGCCGAAGAAACCTCTGAAATGGCACAAGTTCTGCCTCACTGATGATGGCCTTAAAGGACTCAGGGTACTGGCAACAGAAAGGGCATTTGCTACAGGCCAGTCTCAGTGCCAAACACTTCGCATATTGTTTCATTTATTCCTTGCTTACCCTCCTGGTTGATACCATGAATTGGTTCTCTCGGCATCCATCCTACAGAAAATGGAACGCTAGATCTTACCTTTGCTACATCATACAGCAGAGACGAGTTCTGACTCATCTGGTTCAATCAGAAATTCTTAGATTAGGAAGGCAGAGATGGTGTGGGTGCTACGCTTCTGGTTGACTTTCTGGCTTTGGTCACTAGTGGGTATCAAGAGACAGGGTTGACAATGTCCATCTGTCCATTTTGTGAGCTAGCAGGTACAACATGGCTTTGTCACAGTGCAGTTATTTCCCATTCCTGCATCACAGGGAATACCATGCTTCCCAATGGCAACGGCTCTATTGAGGGGTCAGTTCCCTAGTTCTGAGCATCAATTCCAGAGGCCAAATCTAGAGCCAACCACTCTGGCTCTGTGAACACTTGTAACCACCTAGTTCTCAGTATGGAATTCCCTGTTTCATTAGTTGGTGAAAATAATTTTTCCCTAAAAGTGAACTGACTGATAAAGATAAGATTTATGATTTTGATTTATTAAGGAGGTAATTTGGGCTCACTACCATTAAGCATAAATAATACATGAGTGTCAAAGATTGGATTTAAATCTAGGCCTGTCATCTCTATAGATAACACATTTATGCTATACCTTTCGGCTGCTTTCAAAGCAAGTCTGAGCCGATAAATATTTAAAAAGCACTTCTTGGAAATCTCTTTCCTGAATGCATATAAGATGTTAGATAAAACCTAGAAAATGCCTTTAAAGACAAAGGAAAAATGTGAGATAATTTTACAGGAGACTAAAAAGAAGAAAGAAATGACAAATAAGGAGTATGAACTATGACTGCAACTGCTTAGCCTTGGGGAAAGTTACTACTGTTGTTTGTAATTAGAGGGCTTGAACTTTAATGTTGATACCAGGTAAGGTATGCCTTTGGGCCCCAGGTGTATATTTGAAGCTGAGATTCATATACCAAGACAGAAACATAAAGACCTACACTCTCAGTAAAACCTGGTCTTAGTCTAAGCTCTGAATGGAGAAAATGCCAGTCTTAGAATTTACAATATTCTGTCTGCAACTTACATGGATTTGCAGTTCATATTTATATTATTGAAGTAGTACAGTAATTCCACAGCTGAAGAATTAATATGTGAAATGGTTCTAAGGCACATTTTCATGGAATTTCTGGCAAAAGAAAGTGTAAGCCTTATTTGAAGAGATAATTTCTCACTTAGGCTATGAGTCCCATAGATAAATCCCTGATAATGATGAACTCATAATCTACAACCATAAAGCACAGGAGGAAATAGTTTACCATGGATGAAAGTCAATAGAAAAAAGAAATATAGGATTACACCCTGAAAAAATGTCTGGTGATGAAACTATCAAATAAATACTGTAAAAAACAAAATGCTCTTAAGATGATTAAAGGTATGTAAGATAAAATTGTAAGGCCATGAAAAATAATCAGATACTTTAAAAGAGAAAGTTTTTTTAAAAAAAATATTTCTTTACTTTGAGAGAGAGAGAGCACACAGGCATGCACAAGTTGGGGGGGGCAGGGAGGGGCAGAGGGAGAGATTCCCCAAGCAGACCCTCCGCTGAGTACAGAACCTGACCTGGGGCTCAGTCTAATGACCCATGACATCATGACCTGAGCTTAAACCAACCTTAATTTACTAAGCCAACCAGGCACCCCTAAAAAAGAGATTTTTAAAGGAAGTTAAGAGAATTTCAGTGTTTGAAACATTGTGTTAGACCTAGCTTAAGAATGATTACTGAATGAATTAAACATCTAAAGAGTATACAGCATAGAGAAAAAAAAAAAAAAGAGAGATAAAAGGTATGAAGCAGAATATGACATGTTGCTTAGGAGTACATTTTTAAGTAGACTCCATGCCCAGTGTGGAGCCCAACATGGGGCTTGAACTCATGACTCTGAGATCAAGACCTGAGCTGAGATCTAGAGTTGGACCATTAACTAACTGAGCCACACAGTGCCCCAGGAGTGCATTTTTATTTACATTTACTCTAAGTTCCAGAAAGCAAAAGCAGAAAGAATTGGGGCGGGGGGAGGGGCGTGTTTGAAGAGGTAGTAGTTGCAATTCTCTCAGAAATCATTAAAGATATTTTTTCTCAGATTCAGGAATCATTAGTCCTGAGGAAGTCTCATTTATAAACTAATTACACCAAGATACTGATCACCAAAGGCAAAGAAGAGAACCTCAAGCAGATTACTATAAAAGACAAGGAGCAATTAGACTCAGAGGGGACTTCTCAATTTAACTATAAAGTATAGATCAGCAAACAATAGCTGATGGTCTAGAGACTTGTTTTTACAAATACAGTTTTACTGGAACACAGTTAAGCCCATTCATTTGCATATTTTTAAAAGATTTTATTTATTTACCAGAAAGAGGGAGAAAGAGAGAGAGCACAAACAGGGGGAATGGCAGGCAGAGGGAGAAGCAGGCTCCCCAGTGAACAAGGAGCCTAACGCAGGACTGGATTCCAGGACCCCAGGATCATGACCTGAGCTGAAGATAGATGCTTAACCAACTGAGCTACCTAGGTGTCCCTCATTTACATATTTTATGGTACTTTCATGCAAACAATACAGTTGAGTGGCTGTGATGGGAATCATATGATCTATCTGAGCACTTAAGAAAAAGTTTGCTGACTCCTGCTATAGAGGATGAGAGACAGTGATCTATATCTAAAATACTGACACAAAATTGCTGACAACTGAAATTCTATACGTACTTATTTTTTTTCCAAAGGGAAAGGCGAAATAGAAACATTTCAGAAAAGGAAAAATTTAGAATGTTTACCTTTCTTTCCAGTGTTGCAGTGACTGTTGAAGGACGTCCCTTAGTGAAGGAAATGAAACCTGAACAGAAATAGTGTCATGTAGCAAGGAATGGTGAGCAAAAGTTACTAAGTCTGTAGGTAGGTCTAAAGAAAAAATATTTGTGTAAAGAATTGTATCTGTAAGATATATCTTATGTATCTATAAGATCATACAAAAAATGACCAATATTGAAGTTATAAATAAAGATTGATAAAATGTGGGATGAAAATAACACATAAGATTTCAAGGGAAAGTGGCCAACATAATTAAGAATTCAGAGGTACTTTTATGATTTAAGAGGAAAATAGAGATAATGATTGACTTTAGACTTTGTTAAATCAACTGTTCATGTTTCACTTTCAAGGATAGCTTCTATTATAATAAAAATGGAATGGCATATTGGAAAGGTGAGGTAATTTAGCTATGGTGACCTGTAAATCCAAAATCTTAGTGATTTTCTATAGCAATTTATTTCTTTGCCACCCAAATCCTGATGATGCATGTTGAATAGTTCCCCTGAGGAAGCCAGCCTCCAGGTTGTGCCTCAGCAATCCTGGTGGCTTTGAGCGATCATGTGCTCCTGCCAATGTAATCAAACGGTTTCCATGCTGTCTGTACCAAAAGGGAAGGAGCACATGGGAAGCTCACAACTACCCCTCTTCTGCCCTTCACTTGTGAAGTAACATTCATCACAGGCAACCTTACTGCTAGGGGACTCACAGTGCACATAAAATATTTGGTGAGAATTAACATCACTGTTGCAATCCACCTTTATGGTTATGAACCTCTTTGTTCCCAAGGAGGATCACTCAAAGTCCTATTGATATACTATGTTCAGCTCAGAGTTCAGATTTCCTGGCCCTATACATTCTATAGGAGTGCAGCTATTGTTTAAGAGGGTGGTTTGACTTAAGTGCCTATGTATCCTAGGCCCTGCTCATTGGCAAACAATGGGAAATTCTACCAGCTGAAGATTTAAAACCATGCTTAGTCTGTGCTGAGATAAATAAGATTACTTTAGCATACTTATGAAAACAATAAAAAATAAAAAAGAAGGAAGGTAAGGGAGAATCCAGAGACAATTGCTGGCTTTAACCACAAGTCAGTCAGCTCATGCTAGAAAGCAAATGATGCTCATGAAAGTGTGGCCCCACTGGGTGGGGTTGCTGATTTGAGATGGGGATTTATCCAAACGGTAGGCAGTTTGGCCAAATAACATAATGTCCCTGACCATCATCATCATCTAGCAAATAAATACACAGTAAAACCCACTAGAAGCCAGGAAAGCAATTTCTTATCTTGCCACAAAGGACACTGTGTTTTCCTCAGGGGACTCATTTCCCAGTCCTGCAAACTTTAGATTCTTATGTAAATCCTTTAGCTAGATCCTCAATGGGGCTTTATAAATATTAAGGTATCTAACCTCATCAGCATTAACTGATGATAATCATCAGTACGGTGATAATCAGAACAGAGATAAAGGGTCTCAGAAAATCCAGCAGAAGCAGATTATTAAAAAATATTCCTCATAATGACATCATGCTGAGGGCTGAGAGCGAAGCACGGCAGTGTGAGAAAGAACAGATCACTATGGTTTGTCTTCAGAGGTCATATCAGCCACCACGATAATGCACAGTTTCATCATGCTGTTCAAAACCAAGGACCTCTTCTCACAAAGGTAGAAGAGCTTTTACATTTTATTTAAATAAATTTAGGGTTGTAAACCCCTCCCGAGTTCACCAATTTGTATCAATAATGTTACATATAATAGCCCATGCTATTTTATTCACATTATTCTAAGGAGGATATGACACATTTTTTTACATTGAAATTAGCATTCAAATATGGCAGCAGAAAACACATCAAATACATCATTAGAGCTTATTTTACATACCCCACTGGTGTACTTTAAGACACTTTAGACTTAGTCTATAATAAATAAGAAACTGTGATAGAAATCCAGTGCTAATCATATCTTTAAAATTTGAGCAGCAATAAAAATTATAAAGCTCTCAAATTATTTATTATCAGTTCAGGATTCAATGTTTTGCCTTCATGTTTTTTTTTTTTTTTTACTTTGTTTTGAAGATCAAACTATTTTCCTCAATGACAAGCAAAAGCAATAATTAGGCCTTCAAATCCAAAAACTTTAAAGTTCAAAGGTCTTTGGTTAAGAGTGGGAGAAGTAGGTATCCCTAGGATGCAAACATCTGGATGTTTGTGGATATTGTTTTATTTTAATAAATTTGTTTTTATGGTTATTTGCTGAAAGCTGAGCTTCTCAAAATATTGCATCCAGACTAGTGTCATCAGCATTGTCGGGACTTGATAGAAATGTAAATTGTTGAGTCTCACCCTAAATCTACTGTATCAGAAACTCTGGGGATGGGACCACATTATGTTTTAACAAGGCTTTTAGATAATCCCAACGCATGCCAAAGTCTGAGAACCTCTGGCCCGAAGGCATATATGCAGCTGAGGGCACTGTGTCCATGGGAGTTTCATGCACCACGAGGCGTGTATATATGTGTCTTTGCAAACTCAGATATATTGGAGACACATTATTCTAGGAGAAGATTAGGGAAAAAGCATCAGTATTATGGCTCTAAAAGGGGGAAGGCATGAGCCAAATTCATATCTATGAGATGGTGAAATCCCAACACAATGCTATAAAAGTAGAAATGATGTTTGTGCGAGTAGACAAAGCTACAGAAAATAATTCTTGATTAAAGATTATAGATCCAGGGCAACTGGGTGGCTTGGTGGGTTAAGACTCTGCCTTTCGTTCAGGTCATGATCTCGGGGTCCTGGGATCGAGCCCCGCATCAGGCTCAGTTGGGAGCCTACTCCCTGTCCCCCTGCCTGCCTCTCTGCCTACTTGTGATCTCTATCAAATAAATAAATAAAATCTTTTAAAAAAAAAGATTATAGATCCATGTCAACATGATAATTGATAACTGACTTTTCTTTTGTATAGCAATCAATAGTGTACTAAATACTTAGAAAATCCTCATTTCAATTCTCATACCGCTCTCACTGATTAGTTAGGATGTTTATCAGTGACCTCTTCCTACAGAAAGGCAAAGTGGAGCTTTTTGAAGTTACTCTGCTTTGTGTTGTGCTACGTTAGCCAGCTAGTAGGGGGAAAAGCTGATGCCAGGTTTCTGATGGAATCCAGGGTTCTTTCACATCAAAGATTAAAAAGATCCATCTATAACCTTTAAAGACAACTGACTGGGAAGAGTGTGACTGGGAATTAAAGCCCAGTTTAAAACATATGTAACTTTGTAATGCTTGAGCCAACAGGAACCTAATCAGGGAAAATATGCTTGGAAAATGAAATTGTTGCTAGTAAAGAGGTAGTCAATTTAGTTTTGTTTTTCTTTGTGTAGATTTTGTTTCAAAAAGCAGAATGCTTATAATGGTTAGTTTTATGTGTCAACTGGAGTGGTCCATAGGATGTTCAGGTTAAACTTCATTTTTGTGTGCGTTGGTAAGGGTGTTTCCACTTGAGATTAGCATTTGTGCACGAGGACTCAGTGAAATAGATGGCACTTCCCAATGCTGGTGGGTATCATCTAATCTATTGAGGACTTGAATAGAACAAAAAATGGAAGAAGTAGAACAAAAGGTGGAAGCAGGAGGACTTTCCCCCTTTTCCCTGCCTCATAGGTTGAGCTAGGGCATCTCCTGGCCTAGTTCTCAGGCCTTTGGATTCACTGGGTTAGATTTGATGTGAATTATGCTAATGGCTCTCCTTGTTCTCCAGCTTGCAAATGACAGATCAAGGGATATCTCAGTCTATATATATATATATATATCTCCTATCTGCTCTGCTTTTTTTGACAAACCCTAACTGAAACATAGTGACCGTTACAAAGGATTATTATTTTTTTTTAAGATTTTATTTATTTATTTGACAGAAATCACAAGTAGACAGAGAGGCAGGCAGAGAGAGAGAGAGAGGGAAGCAGGCTCCCCGCTGAGCAGAGAGCCCGACGCAGGACTCATGACCTGAGCCGAAGGCAGCGGCTCAACCCACTGAGCCACCCAGGCGCCCCTACAAAGGATTATTGGGCCAAAGGTTGTGCCAGTGACATTTTCGTTTTCCTCCTAGGTAAGAATGACAACTCTTAGTCATCTTTAGGAAATGGTTTCCTCAGAGAGACATTAATCTTGGGCCATGAGTCTCACCCCTGACTACACATGAGATTCATTCTAGGGGCGAGGGAAGTGCGTTAAAGAATACTGAAACCTGATTCATACCTTTGTCCTTAATCAATGAAGTCAGAATCTCCAGAGTCCATTTGAAAAGCTCCCCAGAGTTTCTAAGCTGTCATGGTTAAGAACAAGTTTATTGGTAGAACACAAAGAAGAGAGTTCAGGAGAAACTGCAAGGTCAGACTGCCTAGTAACTGAGTAGAAGAATGGGACCAAGAGTCTACCAAATCAGGCCTTTCTTTTTGCTTCTGTTGATACATGTATCAGTCCTACATTGCCTTGTAACTGTACACACTATGTTTATATGTGTATTTTCTCAGGAGTTTTGAATTTTCAAATTAGAAGCCATTGTTCCTACATTGTCACTCCTGCACTATGCATAATGTAGCAACACCAGCTCTCCTGGAGGCAACAAACAGATGACAATCTGCAGGAGGAAAACAAAACAATTTAGGTCGTCCCTAGAGACTGCAAACAAAGATGAATATTAGAAGTCTTAACAACTCAGGAGCCTGGGTGGCTCAGTGGGTTAAAGCCTCTGCCTTCAGCTCAGGTCATGATCCCAGGGTTTGGGGATCAAGGCCTGCATTGGGATCTGCTCGGCAGGGAGCCTGCTTCCCTTCCTCCTTCTCTGCCTGCCTCTCTGCCTACTTGTGATCTCTGTCAAATGAATAAATAAAACAATCTTAAAAAAAAAGTCTTAACAACTCTTAAAAACCCCTACAAAGCAAGGATTCATTTATGTCAGGCTTGGCACTAATCTGAGAGACCCTCCTCTTTGTGTTGGGCTCTGCGGAATACAGGGAACTGGCTTCTGAGTCATTTATACTAGAAGGGAATCCTGGAGCTTTCTTATCTATGAGAAGAGGCATGAAGGTACCTTACAGAGTCCATGGGAGTGTTAACTTAAGGTATGAAAACCAGCAGGCTCAGGGATAGCCCTTGGGTTCCCCATATCACAGGAAGATTTAGAATGATTGAACTGTGTGATATCAGTGTCAGGAGGGACTTTCAAAATAATCTTATATAGAAAGTTTGGGAAACACTGCACATCACCTTTCAGGGAGGAATATTCCAGAAAGGAGTGTGGAATGTGGTGAGTAATGTTTCCCAATCAGGTGAGACCATATACATCAGCACACAAGCAAAGGCACTAGGAACACCTGTATTTTTCCCAGTATCCTGCAAATGTAGGATACATTTGCAGTGAAATGAGTGTTCTCTGAAAACTTCCTTTAAGAAGGACTGCTACAGATGAACTATTTATATGAATGAGAAATCTGAGGCCAAGAGTGGTAATCAGTTATCTTGTGCCCATTTGTTTTCCTTTGTCAGCTCTTTTTGGCTCCTGGATGTGTTCTATTCTGGTCTTTCTGATCACATCAGAAAGCTGTGGGCTATTCCTTTTCTACAAGATACTAAAGCATTCTGAAAACCTCTGAATTGATTTGCAAAATGAGAAGGTGGGCAAAAACCTTTGAATCAAGTTTCATGGAAAATAATTATTTGGTTCTACATGTATATCAAGTTTTAAATCATGGAATTATTTGTGTTCACTGGATAGTAAAATCAGTGAAAGGGTTTTACTAATCCCTTTGGGAGAAGATTATAGAAAATACTATCTCTAACATCAAGAATATGTTCTTTATATAATGTAAGATACAAAGTTCTTTATGTAGCTTTAAAATTAGAACTACACCTTTTCACAAACCAGAAAACCCAGCAAACATTAAATGGACTTTTTACATTGGAGTCTTTCCAACACAAGTAAACTTACAGAGAGTTATTTTAATTGCCTTGCAGCATAGGTTAGTCTGCACTGTCCAAGTGAATCTAACTGTGAGACTTATGGCCTTTACTTTTTTTTTTTTTTTAAAGATTTTATTTATTTATTTGACAGAGAGAGATCACAAGCAGGCAGAGAGGCAGGCAGAGAGAGAGAGGAGGAAGCAGGTTCCCTGCTGAGCAGAGAGCCCGATGCGGGACTCGATCCCAGGACCCTGAGATCATGACCTGAGCCGAAGGCAGCGGCTTAACCCACTGAGCCACCCAGGTGCCACCATGGCCTTTACTTTTTTTAAGATTTTATTTATGTATTTGACAGAAAAAGAGATCAGGAACAGGCAGGCAGAGAGAGAGAGAGGGGAAGCAGGCTCCCCACTGGGCAGAGAGCCCAACACAGGGCTCGATCCCAGGACCCTGATGTCATGACCTGGGCCAAAGGCAGAGGCTTAGCCCCCTGAGCCACCCAGGCGCCCTGACTTAGGGCCTTTTATTCAGATTCAAAATCTTCATGTAAATAACCCCAAATCATCATTTCAGGTACGTTATTTTGGCGGAGGAGACTTCCCCTTGCAATTTTGCGCACTTACCGATGTCATGTGAAAGCTTAGATGGCGTAACTTTCAGATAAGGTAATTTTGGATCTTCATTTTTTTGGTTTCATTTAGAAAATTTAGTCCTGGTCTCTGCTCCTCTCCCCCTTTCTCCTCTCCTTCCTCCCTTCTTCCCCTTCGTCCTTCTGTCCTTCCCGCGCTCCCACCCTCCCTGTCTTCTCTCTCCTACTTCCTTCCTCCCTTCCTCCCTCCACCCCCCTCCCTCGCTCCTGCCCTCCCTCCCTCCCGCTCTTACTTCCTTCTTCCCTTTCCCTTCCTTCTTTCCTGCTTCCCCTTCGCTCCCTTGCTCCCTCGTCTCTTCCTTCTGTTCCCTCCCTTCTTCCTCCCTCCCTCCTTCCTTTGCTTCCTTTTTTCCTTCCTCCTTCTTTCTTTCTTCCTGTCTTTCTTTCTTTTTTCTTTCTCTTTTGTATTTCATTCAAATACTTACGTGATTTCCTCCTCAATCTTTAGAACATTAGGTTTAGGATAGGTTTGCGGCTCATCCAACCCCTATTTTATACAGTAAGAAAGTATTTCAAAGAAGAAAGACGCTTGGCAAAGCAAGGTTATAGTGAAAGCACAGCTGTCTTCTCTTCTTTTACATCTCTCCCTAACCAATAACCTATCTTGTGAAAAATAAGACCCCAAATGTAACGTCGTGGTTTGAAATCATCCTTAGAGCCTTCACCAAGAATATAGGATTTGCCTTTTTCCAGGTGTGAAATTTTAATAATTCTGGTCTTCAACAATCATTTAATTTTCATATGTATACTATACCTTAAATTGATCATGAAATATCTAAGTCTCTTGGTTCAATTAGTATATATTTTGGTGCATTGCCTGCCTCACATTACATTGTAGACAAATGTTCCTATTTCCGTGTGTGTGTGTGTGTGTGTGTGTGTGTGTGTGTTTGAGAGAGAAAGAGAGAGAGACCTATCCATATATAAGACTTTAATAATCACAGAGTACATGTAACATAAGTGGAAGTAGAGAGTTCTAGCCATCCTGCCCTGTTAAAAAACATCTAGGATTTAATGTTAATGAGACACAGTCAAAATGAAATAGTGCCTATTCAAAGGGCTCAATGTGTTTAGGATTTAAGTGAACTTATTTCATGTCTGCCTCTCACAGTACTGGAATAGGAATCACAAGCCTGTGTCTAAAGGCTACTGGGATGAAACAGAGGTTATAGTCATATATGTTGTGTGTTGTGTGCCATTATGAGATAAGAAAAAAGTAGTGTGCTTAGACGGCAGAGCAACCAACTCTGGAGGTATAGACTTATTTTTACTACAAGAGAGATGTTTAAATTGATTTTATAAATAAACAAATAGGAAAAAAATCAGGAAGGACACTTCAGAGACTGGGAAAATCATAGTTCTAAAAGAGCATGGGATATCAAGAAGTCTAACTTCTCCATATAGCTCTTTTCTCATCCAGGTTTTGTAAAAGTCTTGTGAATCTCTGAGATCCATGCATGACTCATTGTGGGCTTCTCCCAAGGTAGTGTCTCCCCCGAAGGGTATGTCTCCCATAGTGCCACCAGCAAGTCCCAATAAATGGAGAATGAATAAGAGAATAGATGGATGCCCAGATCTATGGGTGGGTGCTAGGCATGTTGGTCAGAAGCTTTGAACATGTTTCTTTTTCTGCTTGGTCACAGCCAGGCTAAATAGCAAATACAAGATATGGAAAAGTTATGATTCACAGATGAGAAATTAAAATTAATAGAGTTTAATAAAACTTCTAAATATAAAATCAATATAAAAATCAATTATAACCTCATCTACCATAAAAACATTATTATAAAGCAAAATTAAAATTTTTACTATTTGACATAATGTAGGGGAAGAAAAATTTTTCCTCTACTCATCTTAGGTTTTCAGCTGGGGATCTGTAACAAAAGACAGATTGACAAGAGAAAAGCATATAAATTTATTTAATATTAAGTTTTAATTTAATATTAATTTAATATTAAGTGACAGAAGAGATCTCATAATAAAAAGAAGTGGCAAAAATCTAACCACGTATATATCAAGTTGAACAAGGAGGCAGTTGTGGAAAAGAAAGTAAAGTATTTGGGGAGAGTAAAGGAAGAAGAGGATTACTTTGTATAGCATTATTTAGGCTTCTACTCTTTGTCTCTGCTGAAAAAGAATGTTTTTTTCCTCCTTTTGTGATAGGAAGGATATCTTTCACATGAGAAAGATGTGCCCCCTTTCCTGAGGTCTCCTGCTTCCAGGAAGAAAAGGAGAGGTCAGAGTGTTCCTTTTTGCATTTGTTATTTTTACATATCTTTAGCTCAAAATAATTCTTATGCCGAAGTGGATTTTGGGGGGGTGGCTTATTCTGCCACCTTTCAGGAACATTAAAAATACCAAATATTGGGGCACCTGGGTGTCTCAGTGGGTTAAGCTTCTGCCTTTGGCTAGGGTCATGATCTCGAGGTCCTGAGATCCAGTCCTTCATCAGGCTCTCTGCTCAGTGGGGAGCCTGCTTCCCCCTCTCTCTCTGCCTGCTGCTCTGACTACTTGTAATCTCTCTCTCTCTCTCTATCAAATAAATAAAATATTTTTTAAAAATACCAAATATGTAGTAATTAATCTAATAAAAGATATTCAAGACTTCTACAAAGAAAAGAAAGTAAGAATTTTGTTTTAATAGTTTAGCAAAGTCTAAATATATGGAGATATACATCATGCATATTGATTGGAAGAGTCAATATGATAGGGATGCCAATACAAATCTCAGTCAAAATCTGACCAGATGTCTTGTAGAACTTGATAAATTATTTTAAATATTCTTATCAAAATCTAAGGTCTAGAATAGCTTACAAGTAAGTAGAGAGGACTTGCTCTTTCTGCTACCAACAGAGATTATAAAGCTATAATAAAGGTAATAGCTTGACTTAAGACTAGGAATAGACACATAGATTAGGGGCATAGGATACAGAGCCCAGAAACTGACCTATATATACATATTGATACAGGGTAAATGACACAAATGGCACCAACAAATTATGGTGTTCGTGGCATTTATTATCTGCATGGAAAAAATATGGATTATGTTTTATCTCTCACTACACAAGAAAATCAACTCACAAAAGAATGTACATCTAAATGTGCAAAACAAAGCTATAAAATCTTTGGAAAGCAATAGAGAAGAACGTCTGGTTTCCCCTTCATTATGCAAAAACACATCTTAATAGAGAACAAACAGCATTAAACATAAAATAAAACTGACAAATTTGACTACGTTAAAATGAACAACTTCTGTTAAAAAAAAATAAACACCATTAGAAGAGTGAAAAGGTAAGGCACCTAGCAGGAGAAGATAATTGCAACACAAGACTAGTATCCCAAACACCTAACAAACTTCAATGTATCAATAAGAAAAGACCAGTTGGGAAAAAAAGGGATAAAGACTCAAAGAGAGGGGCTCCAGGGTAGCTTAACTGGTTAAGCATCTGACTTTTGGTTTCAGCTTAGATCATGATCTCTTGTATCATGGGATAGAACCCCACAGTGGACTCCATGATCAGTGGGGAGTCTGCTTGAAGATTCTTGCCCTTTGCCCCTCACCCACTTAGGCTTTCTCTCTCTCCCTTTCTGTCTCTCTAAAATAAATAAATAAATCCTTACCCAAAAAAAAAGCCTCAAAGAGATCATCCTCAAAAGAGGAAATCCAAATGACTGATAAACAAAAGAAAGGGGCTCAGATCATTTCAGTAAGCAAAGAAATGCAAATTAAAACCAGAGGGAGGTGCCTACTACATATTTAAGACCTTTGGCAAAAATTTAAAAGTTTGAAAATGTCAAGTGCTGGTGAGATAGCAGAGCCTTTGGAATCCTTCAGTGTTCATGAAAATGCAAACCAACACTACCACCTGGGAAGGCAGTTCATCATCACCCATCAAAGAGAAGGATATGGACCTTTACATCCAGCAGGTCTCCTGGAGCGTATCTCAGAGAAAATTCTTCATATGCATACCAGCAAACAGATATGAGAAACCTCATAACAGTGTTCCTGGAATAACTCCAAACCAGAAACAAGGCAAAAATCCCAAAGAGGTGACAGAATATTACAATCAATGGAAATGAATAAAATGCAGCTAATCCCAATAACATGGATGGATTTTGGTATTCCGAGAGGAAAGCAAAAGCATAAAGTAGCATTTCAACTTGCTATTCACATAAAGTTCCTGAAACAGGCAAATCGGATGATGTATATAAAAATGTATGCATATTAGCTAAAATCATAAGTAAAGGTACAGAGAAGTATCTTTCACAAAATCAGGGCAATGATGACCTGTGGCAGGAGGGAAAGGGTCATAATTATGGGGAGCATGCAAATGACCCCTGGGGTGCTAGCCATGAGATAAGTATATGTGTCATATGTATCTCTTTCCATTTCCTGGGTAAATATCTATATCCAGAAAAGGAAGCAGGGTTGGATATGGTGTGAGGACAGGAAAATAAGAACAGTGTCCTAGACAACAGGAACAAAAAATACCAAGGGACAGAGTCAGGAGAGTACAGAGGAATTAAAAGGTGGCTACTATAAATAGATCCACCCTATTACATATTCTTAACTTATGTTACACTGTTTCTTTTTCAAAATATTGATTCAAATGTTCATTTCATATTCCTTAATTTCTCTTTATAAATACATTGACACATCAGATAATGTTGTAAAATAAATATATCACTGTTTTGCATCTGCAGACCAAAAAATACTTATTGCTAACAGCGTATAATTAGTAAATAGTACATTATTAGTACATGATACTAATTTCTATTAGGCTTAAAAAGATGTTACTTTCTTCCCAGACACTACATTAATGTTTGTTATTTATTCCTTTTAAGATAATAATTTACATCTCCTTTCACTATTCTAGTAGTAATCTTCTTATCCATTAAACATGGCAAAAAATTATATTGCATAATAAATATGTAAACTGCTAGCATGCATATTTTATCACATCTCACCAAAAAACTAAAAGAAATAAATTTCTTCTGAATATGCTGATTTGAATATATTGTGTGATAATATGAAGTCCAAAGAAAGAAATTTAAAGTAAATTTTTAAAATTAAATTTTAAAAAATTTAAATTTTGTTCAAAATGTATTAATTTCATTGCTTTAGACATAAGAAGTCATTAAAGTAATTGATCATCTCCACATTACTGACAGAGAAGCAGCTGCAAAATTTTTTGTTTCTATCAGACTGCTGATTTAATTCTATTTTTAATACATGATTGCTGCACATATTTTTTATGTCTCCTTTTTTTCTTACCCCAACAATATTAAGCACGACCAAACCCCTAAGCTAAAAGTATTCCTCAATGACTTTTAGCCTCTATGAATCATTGTTGCCATTTTTGCCACATTGTTCTCGATAGAAAGATTGATGAATTATTGAACAAGAAAAAGGCCCCATTTTAAAAAATTTAATCTTTGTCATTCTAGGGGAGGAAACAATTTTTCTTGGTCCACTTGGGGTCCCTGGCTGTGTCTAGAAATTAAACTGACAAAGACAGATGAATAGGAGAAAAGCATGCACATTTATTTCATGTAAGTCGTACAGGGGCATCCGTAATGACATGAAGACCTGAAGTAGTTAAGCCTGAGCATTTTTATACTAGGTAGGAAGAACTCTTTAAAGAAGAGGGGATGGGGCGCCTGGGCACCTGGGTGGCTCAGTGGGTTAAGCCTCTGCCTTTGGCTCAGGTCATGGTCTTCAGGGTCTTGGGATCAGGCTCCACATCAGGCTCTCTGCTTAGCAGGAAGCCCGCTTCTCCCTTTGACTCTGCCTGCTGCTCTGCCTACTTGTGATCTCGCTCTTTCTCTGTGTCAAATAAATAAATCTTTAAAAGAAGAAGAAGAAGAGGAAGAAGAAGAAGGAGGAGGAGGAGAAGGAGGAGGAGGAGGAGGAGGAGAAGGAGAAGAAAAGTGGAGAGCCATGGAAAAACATGAGAAAACAAAAAAATGTGAGTATTAAGCTGGGGAAATTTAAGAAGGCTAGTTTGTGAGAATTCCTCTCAGATAAAGATTCTCCTTTCCTCTGGATAAGGGAAGAGCAACTCTCAGAAGAACATTTTCTGAGCTGCTGATTCAGGGGAGAAGGAGACAGAGTCCTTTCTGCACTGGCCCTTGCTCACATTCCTTCTACTTAAAATACTTAATAAACTAATCACCACATGTGGGGTGGTATGTTCTTAACCCAGTCTCCATGAGTGGGACTTAGTGAAAATATAAATAAAACAGTTCAATTTATGTTGGCTGATTTAATTGATAAATTAATGGTAATTGCCAATTGCCTAATAATGTTCATCCAATGAATGGAAGATGAGTGAATCAAGATAACAATGAATGCAGAGTAACCAACATTCCCATACTATGCCAAATGTGGCAAACACTTGATTCTGATAAGGAAAGCGAAGTCACTTTTAATAAAACTGATGGAACTAGAGCATATCATGCTTAGTGAAATAAGTCAAGCAGAGAAAGACAACTATCATATGATCTCCCTGATATGAGGAGGTGGAAATGCAACATGGGGGCTTAAGTGGGTAGGAGAAGAATCAATGAAACAAGATGGGATTGGGAGGGAGACAAACCATAAGTGACTCTTAACCTCACAAAACAAACTGAGGGTTGCTGGGGGGAGGGGGGTTGGGAGAAGGGGGGTGGGATTATGGACACTGGGGAGGGTATGTGCTTTGGTGAGTGCTGTGAAGTGTGTAAACCTGTACCCCTGGGGATAAAAATATATGTTTATAAAAAATAAAAAATTAATAATAAAAAAATACTTCTAAAAATAAAAAGATGTACAAATAAAAAAAAAGAAATTTTTGAACTTACAAGTCCTTTCTGAAGGCATCCAATTATTACTTATTAAGCCACTTTCTTTGTTAGAATATATTTTTCTGACTTAAACATCCTACTTTTTTTTTTTTTTTAATTTGGGTAACAGATTTCAGTTCATGGTTAAATGTAAAATAAAAACTGCAAATTGAAAGACAAAAAAAAATAAAAATAAAACTGTGAACAACTTGTACTACAGGTTTTGAAATGTTAAAAGTAGTATTCAAAACTACATTGCCACCCTTTGCCCTTTCCCTTCCCTACCCACTCATGCAGCACAAGAATCGAGGTTTGCCTTTTCTGCACAGTGGCGTAAAGCAGTCCTGGATGTAGGTTCAAGATGCTTTCCAGTCCAGTTTTCCAATTTTTGAAAAATATCTCAGTTTTTCTCAATAGACAAAAAGAATCTATAATAGTGCTTATATCACATTTTAACTACATAACTGGTATTGAAACAGTAGTCCCTTAAAACTGAGATTTTCAATTGGGAGGGAGACAAACCATAAGTGACTCTTAATCTCACAAAACAAACTGAGGGTTGCTGGGGGGAGGGGGGTTGGGAGAAGGGGGGTGGGGTTATGGACATTGGGGAGGGTATGTGCTGTGGTGAGTGCTGTGAAGTGTGTAAACCTGGTGATTCACAGACCTGTACCCCTGGGGATAAAAATATATGTTTATAAAAAATAAAAAATTAAAAAAAAACTGAGATTTTCAAAAGCAGACTAAATTTATTAATAGGCTCGTGATATCCAGAGAACATTTTAAAATGATCATTGGAATACTTCTTCATAGACCCAAGAAAAGAGAGGAATGATGTTCCATCCACAGAAGGATATGAGCTGCATCCTGGAGCTCTTAGTGAGGAAGTTTCTTTAATACTTTGTTGCCTAAATCCAAGTTTACAACATTTTGTTCATTTAATATTACAAGTTCCTTTTGAAACCCATCACTGGAGTATTTTAATAAAATGCATTTTAACAGAATCTCTGCAACCCGATTGCTGTAGGCCATTTCAGATTTCAGACAGAAGGGAAGATTATGTAGCCATGATTAGCTGCTTATAATTGATGGTGGGGTTGGGACATTTCTGCTTAAGAGAAAGAGGTCTCCTTCATAAAACAGAATGCCTGAATGGGGAAAGAGCCACCATCCCTTTAACATGCTATTCCCTCTATTCCCCGAATTAGACCCATTCCTAAGAAGATGTATGCGGAAGACACCCAGCTTTACCTCCTATGTATTTAATTAAGATCAACTAATTAAAAAAGACTAAAATGCCAGGAACCCACCCCAATGCCACGAGAGACATTGGGCATTTTGAAACGGAGAGCAATGATGGAGTGGATCACGGTCAAATCTAAGACAGTGAGAAAAAAATGGTACAAAATATTTTCTTGTTTCAAAACATAATAAAGACAGTGGGAATGCATTAGGCATAAAAAGTCATGAAACTTGTGATTATGTCCAGGGAATCTTTCCTAAATAATTAAAGATAATGAATGTTAAGTGACATTTCCACTCTGCAGGAGGCTCCCTCTTCCTCCCATTCAGGGTAGAGCTGCATGTAAAGAAGTAGGACTTCACCACCAGCAGGTGGATCAGGATTCAGCATGAGGGCCTCTACCCACTGATGGGCAAATTGTTCACCCAAAGGCGATGTCCTGAGGGTTGACACCTCAGAAGCCCTATCCCAATGTCAGTTGACAAGCATAATGGGTACTGACTGTAGTCTAATCACACCTGTCCGCAAGAGTAGCTGAGAAGCCTCAAAAAAAGTCAGGGGGTCTGCTAGCCAAATACTGTTTCTTGGGACTGTGTGAGCAGATTCACAAAGTTTAATTCCTCAATAATCAAGGAAAACTATAGCCTTTTCAGCCCCACCTACCACGGTGCTTTATTGGACTCCAAAGGTCTACATACAGTATTTGCAGCACGAGAAGGTCCTGCTGGCTAAGTGAAAGTGGTATGTGCTAGAGCATCTGGCCTGACCATGGCATGCCATCATTTTGCATGAAGGAGTGGCATCTGCCTCTCTGGGGGAAACTTTCCCTCACTTAAGGTTGCCTGAAGCAAAACTGTTGGCTCTGCAAGGCCCTCAATGCACAGACTTCCCTAAATGCCTGGGCTGGTTCACTGATGCTTCAGCTGATGCTAAGCTAAAACCTGCTAGTGTCCACTGGGCTCTAGTGGCTGTTGGGTTCCAGCACCAGCTCTCAGAACCATAAGTGGACCTGGTCACTGTCCAGTAGATACGACTCGAGTCTGTCCTTGAGGTTCTGGCCTGCACTTCCTTAAACTTGTTGTATTTTTAATGACCCTTGGGCTTTTTCAATAGTCTAATGTTTGGTCTGTCACTTGGAAAACTGTAGGTTGCAAAATAAAGACCTACTTCTGGCAGGCGGTGGGCCTTGAACCATGGATATGAATCATGGCTGCTGATTGGACTGTCTGCGTCGCTCGTGTTGGTGGTATGGGCTCTGAGACTGATGGAATCCAAGTTTCTGGTCAAACCTCTTCACTCATGTTGCCACTGTCACAGGCTGGGCACCAAGTATAGAATAGTTTTATGTAGAGGCTGCTACTGTATGCTGCACTTGGGACTCCTGCCAAGAGTTGGTCCCTTGGTCTTATGTCCCAAGTGGCTAGCCTGCCAGAATGTTGTCTACTCCCAGTGGGCTTTTTTGCACTTGTGACCCTTACCCCAGGTTATCAGTGGTGTCTCTTCACTGTTGACAGGCTTTCACATTATGGTACTAATTCTCAGCTGGGGATAATTTGTCCTCCAGGGAACATTTGGTACTGCCTGGAGCCATTTTTGTTCTTATGACTTGGGGAGAGGTACAACCGGCATCTAGTGGGGTAAACACAAGTATGATGGGTAGACACAACTATGGTGTCAAACACCCCAAAACACACAGGCAGTGCTCACCCAAACCCCATGCCAGCAAATGGTTGTCTGGCCCAAAATGACAGTAGTAATGAGGCTGAGAAACTGGAAGTGTGGTTCACATTTATTAGCCAACTGCAGCTACCCCATCATGGCCCTTGCAACTAAGCTGTATCATCACGCTTTCAGCTTCTGGACCTTTTCCAGTATGATAATGGAACACCTGTTGTCACAAAGGCCACCTAGCAGTAGGCCAGTGTTCAAAGTGGTTAACAGACATTTCATGCTTCCTACCATCTACACGCATCTGGTACTGAGGAACTCTGAAATGGCTTCCTAGAAAATTAACTCAGAAGGATTCCTCATTCTAGCTCCCTCACTTCCACCAGGTCTACACACATTTATTTATAAGGCAGTTTGGTCACTGGATGCAGCTGTTCCTAGAAAGAAATTGTTTCCTTTCTGTTGTTTCTTTGGTAATGATCAGAACTAACAAGTAGAGCTTACCCATTATATGAAGTTATAGTGAGATATTTTTGAAATGCGAAGATTCTGTTCTGACCTTTCAGGACAAGATGTCTGGTCAAGCAGGGTGTGATTGGATAAAAGATAAAATAGGAGGGAACCTGGGTGGCTCAGTGGGTTAAGCCTCTGCCTTCAGCTCAGATCATGATCTCAGGGTCCTGAGATTGAGCCCCATCGGGCTCCCTACCCAGCGGGGAGCCTGCTTTCCCCCTCTCTCTGTCTGCCTCTCTGCCTAATTGTAGTCCCTCCCTCTGTCAAATAAATAAATATATATTAAAAAAAAAGATAAAATAAGAATTTGAATTGGATACACCAATGTTAGGGTAGTGTAAGAAAAGCAAGGGCCCTGGTACATGAGGAGAGAATGCCTCAGACCTCAGAATGTACAAGGGTGGTGGTGATAGCAATTAATGCGTTCATTGTCCTCAAGATCCAGCAACAATGGCTGGATCAAATAGCTATAGCTGATAACCTGATTGACTGCAGGTTTTGTCATCTGATCCATGTTCTATGAAAACAAGAATTTGTGGAGATGGCAGGTCTTTATTATTGTATGTCTGATGCATATAGACCCACAGAGCCAACAATCCTGCTTTGATCTGACTGATACAAATGTATATGCTTCTCTGGATGTCCAAGTGGCCTTGGGATATGCCATGTATAGTGACTGAGGCTGTAGTTACTCAATGATATGCCCATGAAACAACCAAATCAATGCAGTGGTGGCAACATATTCCCAACTGGAAAGGATGGTACCCTTTTTGTTTATATGTTTGTATGTGGGCCATGGAATACTACTTTAGTGGAAATGGAGCTTTTTGTAACCTGTATAGTTCTGTAATTGTTGACAACAATGTCAAACATCAGAAAGTTAATCCGCTATATTGGATAATAGTCTGAACTTAGACTCCTTTCTTGCTATCCCGAAAGCACTATGTCTCTGGGACTTATTTGAAACTGACTGAATATGGAAGGGAAGGGGTTATGATTGAGACAGACCTCATCCTGTTACTTAGAGACCATTAACAGCAGCCTTAATAAACACTGCAAAAAACAACTTAAATGGCTTTCGCTTAGGAAAGAAGAACATTTTGGGACAAGGGGTAGAATGTACAGAGCACTTTTAGGTTTCCTTTTTCTCATTTCCTTCTAGATACTTAAGGCATAAGTTCTTTTATTTTTTTCCTTTTTCTTTTTCTCTTTTTATTTCTTTTCCTCCTCCTCCTCCCCCTCCCCCTCCTCCTTCTTCTTCTTTTGACAGAGATCACAAGTAGGCAAAGAAGCAGGCAAAGAGAGAGGAGGAAGCGCCTGATGTGAGGCTTGAGCCCAGGATCCTGGGATCATGACCTGAGCCAAAGGCAGAGGCTTTAATCCACTGAGCCACCCAGGCGCTCCTCTACATTTTTTTTTTTTTTTACAGATTTATCTATTTTATTATATATAGAGAGTGAGTGAATGAGGGGAGGGGAGGGGGTAGATGAAGAGAGAGAGAATCCTCAAGCAGATTACTGGTGGAGAGTACGTCTAACTTGGGGCTTGATGTCAGGACCCTGAGATCATGACCTGAGCCAAAACCAAGAGCTGGACACTCAACAGACTGAGCCATCCAGCTTCCCTAAGGCATAAATTCTTTTAAGGGAATTTATATTCAAGTTCATAAAAGCTTGTAAGGGCTCAAGAAATAAAGTTATGCTCCTTAATAGTTTGGAAAACAGGCTCTGTAAGAATGATTCTCAAATCATAGTGCATGGGTTCTTGTATTTAAGCAGCTGGACAGAAATTGCATCAGAATTGTTGATGGAAATGTTTTTATTTTTAAGAATTTTGTGTTTGGAGGACAATGGAGGATTTTTGAGGATGATTCTGATAAATATATGAGGTTTAAATTGACGTTAACTGAATTACTCTCAATTTAACCCTCCAACCTACATTGTTAGAATGTGGCAGGAGGGAGAACTAGGAAAGAAAGAGGGAAATTAGGAAAGGAAATCCAGTTATCATGCAATAAGGGAGTCAGGCTGTAGTTGGTGATGGAGGCTGTAAGTGTTCTGCAGGTTTGGGTATAGTTTTTAACTTTTCCAAAAGTTTATTTTTTTATTTTTTTCTCCTTGATTCACTTTAAGACTTAGTTTGACATGGTTCACATAAAATGTGCTTGTTTTTAGAAAAGAAGGAAAGAAGAGTGGGGGAGATTATACATCAACTGGGCTCCAGTTTTCAAATAAGGAACCAGTCCCAGGAATACACTGGGTAGTGGCAGGTGCACAGAAGAGAAAATCAAGTCAAAGTCTGCCATGCAGTGAGAAAGAAAAAGGTGTTTGGGGACCAATTTTAGCCAGAGAAATGTCCCTAGAGAAGTTTTCTGGAAAGCTGGTGGAGTTTTCCAACATAAATCGGAGCAGCAGGTACCCCCATGTACACAAATGCTAGTAAATTCCCACAAGGTCAACTAGTAAAGGCTCATGAAATCTCCTTCCAGATAGCTACAAAGAAGTCATTTGCTCTCCCCCCTGAAGGAGAGGTCTTTGCCAAGTCTCTTAGGGACCTCATCAGCTTTAATGCAAACATTAATTTTTTTCACATTTTTAACTGGGCTTATGGCTGGCCTCTGGGATACCAATTAGCTGGATTTTATAGTTAGAAAACATCAGGACCATTAAGATTATAGCCTCATGGTTTACCAAACACATCTCATATTTTAATTGGAATCTACTATGCTCATTGTTTCATGAATGCTTTTTGGGGAGCCAAACCCATCACGTTGTCCAAACCACACATGAGGATTTGCAATGCCCATTACTCCAACTCAAGCATCCATGCATTCTCCAAGTCATGTTTAGCAAATGTCGCTTAATAAATATCAATGCAAAAACATTATTGACTTGGTTTAACATGGAGATGTAACCTCTAGTGTACTTGAAGAATTAAATGTGCATCCATTATTAGTTCTTAATATTGAACTAAGAGAATGAAGAAAAGTAGCTCTACTGAGGAAACCATATTAACTATTAACTAGAGGGCAAAAAATAGTTTACTCCACATAGAGAAATATAATTTTACTTGTCTTAAATAGAGTATTATGTATATTGTATTTATTAATTACATCTAAGGTTTCTTTTTAATTCATCAAGAAAAATGTTAAAAGTTAAGTGATTTTTAGAGGTTCTCCTAGAATGAGTTTTTAACATTTTCATGAAAAGGAAGTCTATAATAAATGTGTGAATCTATTTTTAGGGAACTTTTTGGAGCTAAGTAAGATCTTAACTCACAGAATAATTTTCAAGTGGAAACTTGGCTTGGACATATGAAGGATGTGAATTTACTGAATTAAATCTGTGGAATGTTCCAAAGAGTCGATGACTAGCTAGAGTTTCACTGTCTTAGAGAATAGGTATTTGGTGTGAGAGGATTGGTGACTTAATAGATATTTCTGAGACTTTGGACAATAATTAATTTCACTGATTTTTTTTTTTCACACAACCCTCCATAGATGATTCTGATGATTAAACCGGACCTAGAATTTAAATCATATCTTTGCTGTGAGCAAGAATCCTTAAGTGTAAATCAACAACTGTTTCTCAGGTTTCTATAAGTTACACATTATCAGTAGGAAGAGTCCTGAGACACCAGGTTATGGAGAGAGATACAGATACTCCAGAACACCCTATTATTATTATTTTCTTTTCATTAAAAAATTATCTGTTGTTTGTGATTATCCAGCACAGAACTTTGCACACGTGAGATCCAGGAAGTGTCTTTTAATTCATTTGAATGAATTAACTGAGTAACCTTGTAAAAGTAGTTTGCCTTCTCTGGATCTTTTTCTGCATACGATAAAAGATTTTTTTAAACTTCCTCATGAAAATAAGTTGGAAACAGCATCCAAAGATCTGAGCTCTCAAGTCCGGGATGTGTCATTCACCTAATGTCTGCTCTTGGACAAATTACTTAATCTCCACATCCCAATTTTCTCTTCTCTGTAATGAAGTCAACAAAATCTTCCTCCACATTGATGGAAGAATGAAATGAACTGTATGACCCAAAAGTGCCTACAAGCTGCTTGGCATGTGGTGTCAACTTCTTAGGCAATTGTTGACTGCTTTTCAACTATAGTATTCTGTAATCTGATTCCACTTAGAAACTTGAACTCAGAAAGAAACAAATAGATTACTTAGATAATTATCCTTTTCTCCTTGGTAAGAACCACATGACATATTTAAACTTGATTTACTTTTAGATGAAGACACAGGAATACATTTTCTCATTTGGAAGATGGAACAGAGAATGGCAATTTCATTTCCCTTTTCTTTCTGAGAACTCATTTATCTTTCAAACTGTTACAAATTTCCAATTTGCCAATGATTGCTCTTGTAAAGAACACGGGAGATGTGTGGGTCCTTGTAAAATGTCATGCCGTGGTTGTTAGTGGTTATTTCCATTCTATAGGGCTTAATGCTTTTAAAAAAGTCTTATTCTATCCACTCTCCAATGTTCTTATTACAACACTGCTATGAAGTGGGACAGGTTGCATTCATTTTCTTTATGAAATGAAAGCATTAAAGTATAGGGAAACTAACTCTCGGACAGAAAAAGAAAAATCCCTATCTCCCAATGTTCCCATGAACTTACCACTAGATGAAAAAAGGAAAAATAATTTGAATTCTTATAATAATTAATCTTCTCAATATCACCAAATGTTTAATATTAGGTGGCCTTTTTAGATAACTGGGCCTTGTTTTTCATAAAAATATGTGTGTGTAAATACACACATTTATATATGTCTATGTCAATGTGACCTACAAAATATTTTATTTTTCAAAGATGTATTTATTTATTTGGGGGGAGGAGCAGAGGAAGAGGGAGTCTTTTTTATGGCATTCACTTTATTGTTTTCTCTCAATACAAACTATTTTAATAAAATATTTTTAAAGTAATGAAAAGTCAATTTATGGAATGACTCATGGGCAAATTTCTGTTTATATTTCTGGAAACATACACTAAAATATAGTAATGTTACTATGCAAGAACATATAGTCTTAAGTAGACTCCATGCTGAGTGTGGAGACTAACTGGAGGCTCAATCCCATGAACCATGAAATCAAGAGCTGGAAGCTTAACCGACAGCAACACCCAGGTACCCTGGCCCACAAAATATAATTATGTATAAATAATTAGTTAAATAGTTCTCTTCCAAAATAGAAAAACTCAGGTAGATGGGGTGAGAATAAGGTTAGATTTCATTATTGGGTACAGCAGTGTACACTGGGAAAAAAGATTAAATTTATGGTCTCATATTTATGACCTCATTTAACATCAGTTATCTCCTTAAAGAAACTAACTCTAGGGTGCCTGGGTGCCTCCGTGGGTTAAACCTCTCCTTTCGGGTCAGGTCATGATCTAAGGGTCCTGGGATCAAGCCCCACCTTGGGATCTCTGCTCAGCAGGGAGCTTGCTTCTCCCTCTCTCTCTGCCGGCCTCTCTGCCTAGTTGTGATCTCTCTCTCTGTAAAATGAATAAATAAAATCTTTTTAAAAAGAAACTAACTCGGGGCGCCTGGGTGGCTCAGTGGGTTAAGCCGCTGCCTTCGGCTCAGGTCATGATCTCAGGGTCCTGGGATCGAGTCCCGCATCGGGCTCTCTGCTCAGCAGGGAGCCTGCTTCCTCCTCTCTCTCTGCCTGCCTCTCTGCCTACTTGTGTCAAATAAATAAAAATTAAAAAAAAAATCTTTAAAAAAAAAAAAAGAAACTAACTCCAACTATAGTTCACTTTGGTAAGTTAAGACTCCAACACACACATTTTTTTTTAGGGGAGCAAAGTATTATCCAACACCATCAGTGTCCTAATATCTCTAATAAGATGGATCCTTACTTGCTGAGGATAGAATTCTTGGTCCTAAATTCTTACACTACAGTTAATTTTTTTTCCTGTTTTTGAGCTTCGTAAAATGGAAATATCCAGTATATATAATTTCGCATCTTACTTCTTTCAATCAATAATATTATATTTGTAATATTCATCCGTGTCATATGGTGCTACATTTCATTGATTTTTGTTGCTTTGTGACCTTTATGTATATCCCACATGTGTTGAACCAATCTCATATAGAATAACTGGTGGGTTGTTTATGGTTTGAGACTATCATGAACAAGCTGCTGTGGATGTTCCCATGTACTTGACTGTTCCTTCACATAGGCATATTCCTGTTGGGCATATACATGGGACTAGCATCATCTGGTTATAGGATGTGCAAATCTTCAACCAAAGCAGGTTATAAACCAAACTTCTTTCCCAAGTAGTTGTACAAGATACAGCACATGAAAATGCACTGTTTTACCTCCTAACCAACTCTTGCAAATGTCAGTCTTAAAAACTTTAGCCCTCTGGTGGAGATGTCTTGATATCACGTGGTGGTTTTAATTTGCATTTCCTGATGATTAATAAAGAGGCAAGAACCCTTTCACATGTTATCAATCCTCAGTGTTATGGGCTGAATGTTTTTGTTCCCTTATAATTCATCTGTTGAAACCCCAACCCCCTATGTGTTGATATTTGGAGGTGGGGCTTTTGGGAAGTAACTGGTTTGGATAAAGGCAGGAGAGTGGGACCCCTATGATTGCAGTTCTCTCTGTTCCTTTCTCTTTCTCCTTCTGTCAAGGGAAGACATAGGGAAAAGTCACCTGTTGGAAAGCGAGTCCTCAGCAGAGCCTGAATTAGCGGGCACCTTGGTCTTGGACTTCTCAGCCTTCAGAACTGTGAGGAATAAATGTCTGATATTTAAGCATCCCAGTCTACGGTATTTTGTTATAGCTACTTGAGCAGACTAACATACTTGCACATTCTCTTACAAAGTGTCTAAGGTTTTTGCTAATTTTTCTATTAGGCTTTCTTTTACCTCTTTTCTCTCTTTTTCCATTTCTTTGTACATATTGGGTACAAGTATTTTCATGTTTGCTTGTTTATATGTTTTATTCATATAGTCTTCCATTTCCTGTCTTGCCTTTTAAACATTCTTAATAGTATCTTTTCTTAAACTGAACCTCATATTTTAGTAAAGTCCAAGTTATCAATGTTTTCTTTCATGATCATTAGTGCTTTTCGTGGCTTAAAACAGCAGTTGATACCCCTATGTTGTAAAGATATTATCCATAATATCTCCATATGCAGTACTGTTTTGGTTTAAGTGCTACAATCCACGCTGAATTACTTTCTGTGAATGATGTAATTTAGAGTATATTAACTTTCCAGGGCAGCCATAACAATGTGCCACACACTGGGTGACGAAGGCAATAGAAATATATTTTGTCATAACTGTGGAAGCTGGAAGTCTGAGATCAAGGTCCTGGAAAGATTGGTTTCTTCTGAGGCCTCTCTTCTTGGCCTATAGATGCTGATTCCCTTCCTATCTTCCCATGGTATACCCTGTGTGTGTGGCTGTGCCTATATTTCCTTTGTTTTCGCAAGGACCCCAGTCATATTAGATGTGGGCCCACCCTACAGTCCTTGTTTTAACTAATTACCTCTGTAAAGACCCTCATCTCTGGATAGAATCAGATTCCAAATACTAGGGGTTAGGACTCCAACATACGAATTTTGGGGGACACAATTCAGCCCATAACTTAGGGTCAGAATTTTTTTCATGTAGATAGCTAATTGACCCAGTATATTTATTTAAAATAATGTTTTTATCTATTACTTTGGTACCAAATTAATCAGAACTTAAGTGTCCATATACATGCGAGTTTGTTTCTCAACTTTCTCTTCCATGAATCTTTTTCATAATTCTTATGTCAATAATACTATTTTAATTACTCTAGGTTAATTATAGGTCAATATTTGTGAGACAAAATCTTTCAATTGTTCTTCTTTAACAAATCTTGCTCTTTTTAATTTCCACATAAAAAGGAATTTTTTTCAAATCCTCCTCCCCCAAAAAATCTTGTTGGCATTTGATCAGGATGGAATTGACTTTATTGATCAATTTAGGGATAATTTATATCCTCAGACTATTGAGTCTTCCAATCTACTAACTTGGCATGTATGTCCATTATTTAGAACTTTTCCAATTTATTTTAATAATATTTCAAACTTCTGTGTAGATATTTTGCATATCTTCATTAGTCTCATTCCTATGTTTTAACATTTTTATCATTATGAATTGTGTCATATCATACAATTTGTTTTTTCTTGGTAGGATGGTGGTACATAGAATTTTAGTTAATCTGTTATTTTGTTGTTGTTGTTGTTGTTGTTGTTGTTATTGACCTTAGATCAGCAAGTTTGTTGAACTCATGTATTAATAATTTATCTCTAAATGTCTTGGGATTTTCTACAAATATCATTATAATCTGAAAATGAGGTGACTGTTTTATCTCTTCTCTTCTAAACATTTAAATTTTTATTTATTTCCCTTGGCTTATTGAACCAGCAGAACTCCTGATACATTGTTGAATGGTGGTGGAGAGAACAGGCATTTCTTGTCTCATTTCCAATCTCAAATGAAAGGAAATTGAGCCCTGCTCTTCATCAGATCAAGGGGATTCTCGTCTTAGTTGACTAAGAGAGTTTATAATAGTGGGTGTTAGATTTCAGCCTATTTTTTTCTGCATCCATTGAAATAACTATATAATTTTTCTTTCAAATTGGTAAATTAACTTGTTTGACTTCTAAATAAGTCACTTGTTTTAAATTAATCTTGCACTCCTGGAATAAATAAACTTTTACTAAGAATTCTTTTTATTGTCGTGCCTGTTTTTATCTGCTGTTATTTTACTTATAATTTTTATTGCTAAATTCAATGAGGAGTTGTACCTGTAATTTTTTCTACTAATTTCCTTTTTCACTTGTCAGATTTTAGTATTAAAATTATGATGATTTTATATAAAACAGGTTGCAGATTACTAAATCTATTTTTTTCTTGTCTATAAAAGAAGTAAGCAAGGTTGGTGGGTTTTGTTCCTTAAATTTGTGACAGGATTAACTGGTAAAACCAGCTGGGCCTGGAGTTCTTTGGGGAAGATTTATAATTACAGTTTCAAATTCTCTAATAATTATAGGATTCTACATTTTCTATTATTAGTTGCATTTTTCTATTGTTTGCCCATTTCATCTAAATTTTCAAGTATATTGGCACCAGTGTTATTATAATTTTCTCCTATGATATTTGTAATAGCCTTGTGATGTCCCCATTTAAAAAATCAAAATAATATTTCTGGTGATCTCTTTTTTTGTACTCCTGGATATATATTTTTCTTCATCAATCTCACTAGGGAAGACTTGTTACTTTATTTAGTCTTTCCAAGAATTAAATTTTAGGTTGTTCTATCTTTTCTATTGTACATTTGTTTTCTAATTCATTGATTTCTGCATTTATTTTATTATTTCCATACTTCTTCCTTTTGGGCTAAATTTGTTGTCTTTTTAAAAATGTTTTCTGATAAGCTCATTAATTTTTAGCCTTTCTCCTTTTCTATGAATTTTCATGTATAGCTCACATGTTCTGATGTATAATTTTATTCTTAAAATTCATTTCAAATTGTTTTCTGGATTCCATTGGGATTTCTTTTTTGAGTCATGTATTTTTAGAAGAATATTTTTAACTTCCATATGTAGATTTTCTAGTTATATATGTAATTGATTTTTAGCTCAATTGCCTTGTGGTCAGAAAACTCATTCTGTATGATTTCAATTATATGAATTTAGTAGAGCTCTGGGTTTTGGTACAGCGCTCGGCCAATTTTGTTAAATATTCTGTCAATGCATGGAAATCTTGTGTAGTAGTCTGTAGTTATTGATGGCAGTGTTTCACATATGTCAGCTACATCAACTACTATTGTTGTTCAAATTTTTTATATCCTTATAGTTCTTAGTTTTGTTTTGTTTTTGATGTGATTGTTCTACCAGGTGCAGAATGATATATTAGAATCTCCTAGTATTGTAGACTTGATTATATTTCTTGTAATTCTGTTAATCCTTTCTTTACTCATTTTAAAGTTAAAAAGGTGCCTTGCCTTTAAATTTAGAATATAAAATTGGGCCTCAGGTGCTCTCTCTTTACTTTCAATCTTTGTGACTTTTTATATCTTGGATAAAAATGTCTTGCAACTGGGACACGATTTTTTTTTTTTCTAGTCTGAAAATCTTTGATGTTTGATGAAAGTAGTCATTTTAAAAATAGATTTGCATTTATATCTATCATTACTTGTTTACTATGTTTCTATCTATTATAAATCATTTTTCATATTTCTTGCCTCTCTTCAGAGTATTTTTTAGTATTCCACTTTCTCTATTTTCTTAGACGTTTCATATTCTTCTATCATTCTTTGTTTTGGTATTAACCCAAAGATTACAACAAAAATCTTGACTTCTAAGTCTCTAATGTTATTAATAATTTTTTCTCGGGGTGCCTGGGTGGCTCAATGAGTTAAGCCTCTGCCTTCCACTCAGGTCATGATCTCAGGGTGCTGGGATCGAGCCCCGCATAAGGCTCTTTGCTCCGCAGGGAGCCTGCTTCCCCCCGTCTCTCTCTGCCTGTCTCTCTGCCTACTTGTGATCTCTCTCTGTGTCAAATAAATAAATAAAATATTTTAAAAATGATAATAATAATTTTTTCTCTCTTGAGACAATGCAAAAATACTAAAACTATTTAATACCATTTATCATAAATACAGTGTACATATAATTTTAAATTCTATGTATCTATATGTGTATATATAAAATATTAAGATATATATCTTAAATTCTAAAAACTAGTATTATTTTTATATACTTAATATTCAATTCAATTTACCCAAACATTTATTGCCTTTCATTCTTTTTTCAATTTGATCATCTTTCTGGGAGTCTTTTCTTTTATCTGAAGAATACTCTGCAGCATTTCCTTTGGAGAAGTATGCTAATAACAAACTCCTATAATTATTTTTATATCAGATATACATTCTATCTTTATTTTTAGTATTTGGGTTTGTTTTGTTTCATAGATGTTGGAGTTTCTCTGTAGGGGTGGGTAGGGTCACCACCCCAAATTTGGTCTGAATATTAGGACTGATGATGTCACACACTCCAAGAGGGTGTGACAAAATATTAGTCACATAATAAGGGTTTCTGGGGAGAGCAGGACAGACTCCTAAGCTGGTCCAAAAGTGGCGTTAGGCAGCAAAAGTGCATTGGATTGGTAGTTTTTTGGCAATTATGGGGTGGAGTCATGGAGATCTTTCTCTTGTGCAAACTGGGGCTTTGCATAGTTTGAAGACCCCACCCCCACCGACACTAACCAGGGGGCTCCTCAGCTTGCTTTTCAGTTTGTCCATTCATGGGCTGGAAAGGAAAAGGGTTGAGGGAGGCTTAAAAGAGTCAGATATCAAAAACTGAGTTAGACTCTTTCTTATAATTGCCCTCTTATTGGTCCGTTTTACTGTTCTGTTGTTGTTTTGTTTTGTTTTCGTGGTTATCCTTGGACTAATACAATGTCATATTAACTCAATTTAAAAGTCTATGTACAGTCAAGATCATATTTCATTTATTTAGAGCCCACTTCACTTGCAGTGGTTAAATTTCATTTACTTCTCTTTTCCATCCTTTCTGCTATTACTGTCATATCTTTTACCTCCACATACATTATAATTCCAATCTTACAATTTTGTTTTTTCCTTAATAGTCCTAGGGTGTTTTTCTCTGGTGTTCTAAGCTAAACAGTAGGTGGTTTATCACATCCTGCTTCAGTGGGCTCTGGACTCTAATATTGACTCTCCTGCAGCCACCAGGCTGTCCAAGTGCCACTGCCCCTCTGTGCCTTTTCCCAGGTCTTCCAGAATAGACAGACGTCCCTATGGGGAGGCTGCCTAAATTCTGGGTTTACTTCTCAAGGTTGTGTTCTTCCACTGGATCTTGGCTTTATCCTTTTCTATTTGTTTTGTTTAGCCTTCAATCTTTAAACAGATTTAAAATGGTATACTTAGTCCCATTTTTCTGGATACTCAGAGGGAATAGAGTAGGGTATTATATGGTCTTCCCTTGATGGGAGTTAATATTCCCTCCCCATTTTATTATTAGTAATAGCATATTTATTCTCTGAGTTTCAAGAGAATAGATAAAGCAAAATTCCATTTGAATAATAGGGTAATAATTGAATGGTACTGCCTCCCAATAAAAAAATGTTAATGTATTGAGTCACGGTTTTTAGATCTCTCCAAACATTTTTGCTGCTCTAATTCTTGTGCCCAAATAAATCTATATGGGGACAGGCACCTGAAAACACTGCTCTTGTTGCTCATCAGATATGTTACAGACCTATGTGAAGCTAACATGTCATTCATCTTATTATCTAGTTAGTGCAAAGCTATTGGCTGGGCTATGTGGCCATAGTCAATCCCTACAATTGCAGAAAGTTGGCTATTGAATGCTTTATGAGACACTATGGTAAGCCCTTTTCAGGAAAGTCAAATATCAAGATTTGATTGAGTGTAGAGGGGTTGAGATGCTTAGTGAGTTGTAAGGATCCAGGTTTACATATTTTCTTCTTTTGAGAATCTTATTTCCACATCTATAGATAATTTCATATGACCTGTGGGCCCATGAAGACCATCTACAAAGTTGTCCAGACTGCACTGACCTAGGTGAGAATCTCTGGTTAGGTATAATTGCACACTCACTTGTTCAATCTGAATCCTGGTTTTTCAGGGGTATTCTCCTGTTTTAATATCACCAGTGACTGGGGCTCATTGTAATCTCCAGATACCTATTTTATTCCTGAAAAAATATCTGGTAGTACTCATTGCTTCACATTGAGCAGAACCCCTTTCCCTGGTGGATTTCATGATACTTTGCAGGTCAATCCAGTATTTCTCCCTTGTGACAATCTTACATGCACTGACTCTAACCTCATGAAACACCCAAATCTTCTCTCTTCTAGGTTAATTATTCCTATATCTTTTAGCCATTTCTTAGGCAAAATACTTGAAGGGCCAAAATTTAAATAGTTTACAGAATTCAGGCAAGTAAAATAGAAGAATGAAGTGGGCCTGCTTTCTGCATTAAACATATGGGCATATTCTTCATTTAGAAATCTTTCAATTTTGCTGCTTTTGATGAGAGCAGAAAAATATATTTCCTTTAGAAGAGTGTCACACACCTGGGGGTAATTGATAATGGACTGGAAACCTCAGTGCTGAGGAGACACATGCTAGTGAGGGTCTGAGTCCAGCTGGGAGTGTATACTCCATCTCAAGCAGCAGCTCTACTCCTTTCTGGCCCATGATTGTCTTGTGGGAAAATGGAATTGTATAATTAGTTCTTCTGAATATTTAATATAAAAAAAAAAAACCTAGAATCCAGATTTGTATGTAACATAGTCTAAATTTAAATGTAAGTTCAAATCATGTTTGAAACCCTGTGTGGGCTAAACAAAGTGGTAGTTCCCCTAGTTTGCTTCCAAGCTCATCAAACCTGGTTGTTTTTGTCAGTGTCTCCAGGAAGGCCATCTCCTTCCTGGAATGTGTTTCCTAACTCAGGATGCTATTTTCCTGCTATTGTGTGGTCAGCATAGATTAAAGGCATTCTAGATAAACTGCCACCTAAATACCCTAAGCTATTGGGAGGAGAGGGGGAAGGAGAGAAAGACGACACAATCTCACACTTGACTCATACTGGGTTTTCTGACAGCTACAATCTCCAAACTATTTTTTTGGTGGGGTAGGAGATCATGTTGAAATCTTGTTTCCTTCATCCTGTTCCAAGCACTTATGGATCTTTTGACACATGATCAGAAGATTATAATGATCAAAACTACCTGTTAGGCAAGGGGCAGCACTTTGGCAGAGAGGCATGGAAATGCTTCTGTCAACCCAGCTGGAGAGAAGATAGCCAACCCTTGGTCACTGAGTCCCGATTAAGGCAATTCACACTATTTCTTTCCTGTATGTTGTCCAGCACCTCCCACCTACCTCACTTCCTTGGACCCCCATCTTCTTTCTTTTATTCAGGATGACAGGTCTTGGAGGAGAAGGGTTGTGTTATTGAAGGTGGACATGGGCTTATCTTCTAGGGTCCTCAGGATGGACTGTGCTGATCTTCCGTGTGTTGGTTGCCCTGTGATGTGCTCATCCCTTGCTGCCTCAGGGAATAAGAAGCAAAGTAGGATAAGAAGAAGAAGAAGAAGAAGAAGGATATATTATCTTTAAAAGCCATGCTATGGTCTGTGAATTTAACTTTGCAGTACCAGAATGGGAGAAGGGAAACCTGACTCAGGGAAAGTCAACTCTTCTCTGAGCTGGGGCTGAATCACACCATTAATTGGTATGTATGCATGAGTAGGAAGCTCAGAGAATTCTAGTGTCAGAGGACCGTCTGCCAGTACACACTGTTCCTCCTCCAGAAAGATGCACATGATATATGCAGTCTCCGTATGCAGATATGTAATTACAGCAAAGATAGGAAACAATGAGAGCCAATGTGGTCAATAGTTACAGGATGGAGTTACCTCTCCTGCTCATTAGGCTGCTAGGGTCAGCATAGCTGCAATGAGCTTGGTTGTTATACTATGCCTAACTTAATGATCAATAATACATTGGAAGTCTTTTCTTGTCCATTCGGCATAAGTAAACTTGTCAAGATTTTATGTATACACAGTTATACGCACATTGAGTCTGACTTTCTGGGACGCCAGTTAGAATGTGGGTTTCTATAAACATGGAAGAGTTTCCTAAGAGTTTGTCATGTTTCCTCCCTGCGTTCCTGGATGGTGCTTGCTCTACACAGCATGCAGATCTCAGTATAACGACAAGGAGCTGCAGGCTTTGCCTGAAAGTGTGACATCTGCAACCCTCTCATGACTGCCCAGAGGATGAAATTAGGACCTTCAGTGCTGCCGGTGACATCAGAGCAAGAGTAACAAGTATCTTCTCAGTCCATTTAGAGACTGTATCCTTGCCCTTGTTTCTCAGACACCTGAGACCTCCTCTCACCCATTGTTAAAGGGGGCACCTTAATATCTACTCTACTGAGCTCCAGTGACCATTCCATGAAAACTATGCATGTAAAACAGAAGAGGACTTGTAGATGCCAGGGACTGCTGTTAACAAGCCCTGGTAGTCTGGTAAGGGCCAACAGCTGCTGCTAACAGCTGCATTGAATATAAATGAAGATGAGCTGAAGCATACAAAGGTTTGGAACCTCTGGGAATATTGCTCTTAAATTCAGATAACGAACCGTACTGCACAGAACACATACCACAGAGTGTTTTATAGATAAGCCTTTGTGAATTGTTATGGAGAAAATACAGTGTTGTAAAAGGGGTCTTAATAATGGCGCCTCTTTATTTCAAGAAGACTAGGAATATATCATGTTAAATAAGATAAAGTTTCCACAACATTCAGTAAATCGAGGAAACAATGGCCTCTGACATCTGCTTCCCTATTGATTCTCAGCTCCACAGAATATTCCACTGTTAAATGAGATAAATAAATGGGCAGTCTTAGCAACATGGGAGTAGAAATTGCCGAGCAGAAGCACTGTGTATTTCATACACTCTGGTTGCTGGAACCTGCTGTGTCTGCTCTGCGTGAGTCCTTGAAGGGGAGTCTTGGCTTTTCACCTGTGACAGGTCAAGAGTGAAGAAGTAAATGAGGCACTCTTTGATCCTATCAGAATATGAGCTGCCATGGACCTGTAGGGGAAATGAGAGAGAGAATGTGCAGTGAAATTTGCAACAGAACAGACTTGATGCTAAACCAGCACAGATTAGATCCTGAAGTGCTACCTGCTCACAGAAGTCACCCACAGCTGGAGTGGGAAAGTGTGAGGATGGGTGGGGGCTAGAGACTATACACCATGTCTATCCCCTTTCTTTGGCAGGAGAATGAAATGTGGCCCTTTCTGTAAAATGGCTGAATCCTGGTCTAAAAATAAAAAGAAGGAACAGCATGGAGTCAGTTCACACTTTTGATATCTACAGTGTGCCAGCATTTTACCTCCATTCTCACATCTGTTATCATCTGACTGGGCTGCAAGGGACACAGAACATTTACTTGGAGCCACTGGGGCTGAGTTTGAGGCTGCCTCTTACACTGGTTAGCTGGGTTCCTTGTGCAAACTCCTAACCTCCCTTTGTTAAGTGTACTTCAATGCACTCCTTTGTTGAGCAAGAAGAGTAACACCAAAAGAACAGGGCACAGTAGGTGCCTACCTCAGTGGTTTCAGCCTCTGTCTGGTACATAGAGGAATGGTTACATCATTGATCTAGCTGGCCAGACATCAAAGGGGACAATCTCTGTCTGGCCCTCTGAACTTTTGGATTTTTTTCCTTTGTTATTCTTTTAAAAAGAAACAAACAAACCAAATCAAACAGACAACAACAGCAACAACAAAAACCCAAGGACTCTATCATTCCCATGTGCACATAGACTTTCTGGATCATTTCTAGCTGCCTCAGTTCAGCAAGTTACCGACAATCCACATCATGCTTGTCTAATAAATGCACTGGTTGATTGAGATTTCACTATCAATGAATTCATGGCTCATCTAAGACATTGTGTAATTCAATTCAGTGAAAAGTCACCAATAAAATACAGAAAATAAAGCAAAGTGGCACAACTGAAAGGTGAGTAAATCCTAGGATAGTTTTTAGGACAACTGTTTTAAAAGCAGATGAATTATGCATTGACTGATACATATCCATGGAACGGTTAGCAAATGTCCAACTTGCTTGCATTTGTTTCTTGCTCTAAAAATTGAGATGTGTGCATGGAGAACTCAGTGTGGTGCATAAACAATGAATTCTGGAACACTGAAAAGAAATAAAATATGAATAAATAAATAAATAATGATTAAAAAAGAAAAAAATGAAATGTGTGTGAAAAAAAACCAGTTGATTAATGGCTACCTCTTTCTATTGATTGAAATATGTTGCTCCATATGACAGTCATCTTAACGACTTCTAGGCAACTAAACATCAATATAAAGAAGATGCTTTCTCCACTGTTGAGGGTGATCTCTTTATTCAGTTAAGCAAGCATTTTTTTTTAGAATATCAACTCTGTTCTAGTTGCTGTGCTCTGAATAGCAGATAGGAAGATGGATTAGGTAGAGTACCAGCCCTTGGAGCTTATACAATAACTGGGAGCTCAGGCATGTAATTGGATGATGCAGGTGTCCCTTGGTATGCTAGAAGCACAGGGTGGTAAATAAACTACGAGGAGGAACTCTTAACTCAGACTTAGGTCAAGAAGGGCATCTGGTGAAGAACAACGTGAGCTGGAGTAGAGGTATTAGAGGAGAAAAAGAAGATATGCCCTTGCCTTGGGGTGTGTTGTGGCTGGGAATTTCTCTGTGACTGGAGCATCTATTAGAAAGCGTGTAATGATGAGCGATGAGGCTGGGGTCATCAGAAGGAGGTAAGACTCATCTGGTAGCAACAGGGAGGCACTGATAGAGTTTATACAGGAGTACCATGGCTGTAATTATGTTTTAGAAATTTCCCTCTGGGTGCTACATGGATAACAGGTTTGAGAGATGTATTGGATTATTGGAGCTTCAGAGACCAATTTTTAAGTCTATTGTTATAATCAAGGCAACAGTTCAGGAGGCCCTAAGCTGAGGTGGATACCCAGAGCATGGGGGACACAGACGATATTTGTTATCTTGCCTGCGTGTACTTCAGTAAGCACTGTACCCAAATAAACACAGAAGAAAATACGTACAGGTTTTTTGTTTTTCTTTTTCAAAAAGTTGTAAGAGGTTGAAAGAGGGGTGGATAATAAAGTATGACATTATAATACCCATTGTGGAGAACCAGGCTTCAGCGCATGGGGGAAGGACTATGTTACACTGACACAATGACAGAAAGAACATAGCCTTAGGTGATGAAATTACACTTATTAAACAGAGACACTATTTTAGGCACCACATTCCATTTGACAGAGTGCCAAAAACAGATGGTACGTTGCAATTTGCTGGACTACAGTTTTCCAAAAGTGTGTCGACTTGGAAATTGGAATCCTTCAATTTGCCAAATGCTGATAACTCATCCTGCCTATTCCACTGCATATTAATTGGCATCCATCTCAGTTGCTTAGATTTTTAACTATAGAAGAAATACAAATATATGGTAAAAGTTTGAAAGAAATCACACATTAGAGAAGAGTATAGATTAAAAAGAAAACGTCTCCTCCCCACTCCTACTTTCTTATTTAGCTCTCACTACAGTTAATCTCTTGCAGATTCTTTTCACATTTTAATGGATATAGAACTTTCATACATATATACATGTTAAGTGGACATCCTTGTACATCTTTGCTTGGTTGTATGGTAACTAATTCTCAGAAGTAGAATTATTGTGTCTAAGACTGTGTTTGTTAAATTTTTAATAGTTTTCACAAAACTGTTGTTCCAAAATATTGCACAAATGCCTCTCATATCCACAACTAGATAACTAGTTATCTATCATTAATCATCTGTATCTACCTATCCCATTTTATTGCATATGTAGTAGTGTTATTTCATTGTGATTTAATTTGCATTTCCCTAATGTGATGTTTTACCTCTTTTCACATGCTTATATGCCATCCAAATTATCTTCTTTGGTGAAATGCTGCTTAGATCTTTTGCTTCTTTGTTATTAGGTTATCAATTTTCTTTTTTCTTTCCTTTATTATTTTCTTTTATTTTTATTTTAGTTTCAAGTTTTTATTTGAATTTCAGTTAGCTGGCACATAGTGTAATATTGGTTTCAAGAGTAGAATTTAGTGATTCATCACTTACATACAACACTCAGCTCATCACAAGTGCCCTCCTTAATCCTCATCATCCATTTATCTCATCCCCTGCTCACCTCCCTCCACAGACCATCCGTTTGTCTCTATCATTAAGAGTCTATTTTATGGTTTTCCTCTTTCTTTCTTCCCCCATGTTCATCTCTTTTGTTTATTAAATTCCACTGGGTGCAATTATATGGTATTTGTCTTTCTCAGACTAACTAAATTTGCTTAACATAACACTGTCTAGCTCCATCCATGTCATTGCAAAGAGCAAGATTTCATTCTTTTATATGGCCAACTAATATTCCATTGTATATATATACATCATGTCTTTATCCATTCATCAGTTGATGGACACTTGGGATGTTTCCATAGTTTGGCTATTAGAGATAATGCTGCTATAAACATTGGGATGAATGCATCCCTTCAAATAAGTATTTTTGTATCCTTTGTGTAAATACCTAGTAATTCAATGGCTGTATCATAGGATAACTATTTTTTTAACTTTTTGAGGAATGTCCATAGTGTTTTCCAGATTGGCTACACCAGTTTATATTCCTACTAACAGCATGAGAGGGCTTCCTTTTCTCTGCATCCTCACCCACATTTGTTGTTGCTTGTTGTTAATTTTAGCCATTCTGACTAACAGGTGTGAGGTGATATCTCATTGTAGTTTTAATTTGTATTTCCCTAATGGGTCATTGGTTTTCTTACTGTGTTCTGGCAGCTTATCATATATTCAGGATATAACATTTTTGTCATATGTGTTTTATAAATATTCTCTCCTAGTCTGTGGCTTATATTTTTATTCTCTTAAAAGTGTGAGTTGTGGAACAGAAATTTTTAGATTTTGATGATCTTTAATATATCAACTTACTTTTAATGAATTATGCTTTAGGTATTCTATCTAAGAAATCATTTCCTAACCCAAAGTCACAAAGATTTTCCTCTATGCTTTCTTCCTGGTGCTTCATAGGTTTAGGTTTTACTTTTATGACTATGGTCCATAATTTTTTTTCTATGATCTGTAACATCAGTATATGACACTGAAATGGTAAGATATGGGCAATGATTGTGCATGTGTGTTTTGCATATAGACATCTAATTGTTCCAGGATGATTTCTTTTGAGAAACCTTCTTCCCCTTTATAATCATGGACCACATATTTTTTAAAATGTCTATTTCTAGACTTATTATGCAGGCATACCTCATGTAATAACATTTTGCTGTATTTTACTTCATAACTTTTACATTTTTAAAACAAACTAAAGGTTTGTGACAACTTTGTGCCAAAGAAGTTCATTGGCACCAATTATCCCAATGGTAATTGTTCACTTCATGTTTCTCTGTCAGATTTAGGTAATTCTCACAATATTTCAAACTTTGTCATTATTATTATAATTGTTACAGTGATCTTTATCAGTGATTAAAACTTGCTGAAAGCTAAGATAATGGTTACCATTTTTTATCAATAAAGCATTTTTAAATTATGTAAATAGGTTCTTTAAACATAATGCTATTGAACTCTTAAGAGTCTACTGTGTAGTGTAAACATAACTCTTATATGCACTGGGAAATCAAAAAGAATTCATTTGACTCACTTTATTGCCATGTTAGTTTTACTGTGCTGAATTGGAACTAAACCCACAATATGTCCAAGATATTTCTTTGTTCTCTGTGCTTATCATTTCACCAACATCACGCTATCTTCATTAATAATAAGCTTTCAATAGGTTTTTAAATGAGATAGTGAGAGTCCTCCAAATATATTCTTTGTTTTCAGAATCACTTCAGATGTTCTAGTTCCCTTTACTTTCCATATAAATGTAATATCGATATTAAAATATTGGATGCTGATGTCAATTGCTTTGATACCAAATGCAGAAATGTCTTCTAATACACAAATCTACTATAGTTAAAACCACTTGTCTTCTTTGGGTTTTACTTAATTATTTAATTAAATATTAATTAAATGAATGTTTCGTAGTTGTCAGCATACAGACCCTGTGCATATTTTGTTAGATACCTACTCCATGTTTTGGGGTGCTATTGTAAGTAGTCATTTTAAAATTTGATTTTCCAGCTATTCATTGCTACTAATTAGACATATAATTGATTTTTGTTTATGACCTTTTATCTTCTGACTCTAGTAAGCTCACTTATTTGTTCTAATATCTTTCTCACTCCTCTCTCTCTCTTTTTTACAGCTTCTTGGGCATTGTATGTAGATAATTATGTCATCTGTGAAAAGTGACACTTTTATTTCTTCCTTTCCCACCCACATGCGTTTTATGCCTTTTATATTCTTTTGCTTGACTCATTGCACTGACTAGAACCTCCAGAAGTGGTACAAGTTGGACTCCTTGCCTTGTTTCTGATGTTCGGATCAACACTTGCAAATCTTTCATGTTTAAGTATGTTGTTAGCTGTAGCTTTTTCACGGATGTCCTTTACAGTGTTGAATAAGTCCTTTTATATTCCTAATTTGCTGAGCATTTTTATCATGAATGGATGTTGGATTTTGAATTATTTTTTTCTACCATTTATTGAAATGATCATGTCTTTTTCTTCTTTATTCAATTGATATGATGAATTACTTTTTGAATGTTGAATGAACCACACATACCTGCTATAAAACTTACATGGTCATGATTTATTCTTTTTTACATTAAAAGTGGGTTTCCTGTAAACAGTATATAGTTAAGTCTTATTTTTCAAAATCAGGTCTTTATCTTTTCTAATAAGTATGTTTAGACCATTTAGATTAATGTAATTAGTGAGATAGTTAAATTTTTTTCTATCATTTTTAAATTTTTTTTTATTTAGTCTCTCTGGTTTTTGTTCTACCATTCCAACTCTACTGCCTGCCTATGGATTATTTCAATACTTTTAAGTATATCATTTTTTATATATTTTTTAGTTTTATTCTTTTTAAAAAAATTTTTTTTATAAACATATATTTTTATCCCCAGGGGTACAGGTCTGTGAATCGCCAGGTTTACACACTTCACAGCACTCACCATAGCACATACCCTCCCCAATGTCCATAACCCCACCCCCCTTCTCCCAACCCCCCTCCCCCCAGCAACCCTCAGTTTGTTTTGTGAGATTAAGAGTCACTTATGGTTTGTCTCCCTCCCAATCCCATCTTGTTTCATTTATTCTTCTCCTACCTACTTAACCCCCCATGTTGCATCACCACTTCCTCATATCAGGGAGATCATATGATAGTTGTCTTTCTCCACTTGACTTATTTCACTAAGCATGATACGCTCTAGTTCCATCCATGTTGTCGCAAATGGCAAGATTTCATTTCTTTTGATGGCTGCATAGTATTCCATTGTGTATATATACCACATCTTCTTGATCCATTCATCTGTTGATGGACATCTAGGTTCTTTCCATAGTTTGGCTATTGTGGACATTGCTACTATAAACATTCGGGTGCGCATGCCCCTTTGGATCACTACGTTTGTATCTTTAGGGTAAATACCCAGTAGTGCAATTGCTGGGTCATAGGGCAGTGCTATTTTCAACATTTTGAGGAACCTCCATGCTGTTTTCCAGAGAGGCTGCACCAGCTTGCATTCCCACCAACAGTGTAGGAGGGTTCCCCTTTCTCTGCATCCTCACCAGCATCTGTCATTTCCTGACTTGTTGATTTTAGCCATTCTGACTGGTGTGAGGTGATATCTCCTTGTGGTTTTGATTTGTATTTCCCTGATGCCGAGTGATATGGAGCATTTTTTCATGTGTCTGTTGGCCATCTGGATGTCTTCTTTGCAGAAATGTCTGTTCATGTCCTCTGCCCATTTCTTGGTTGGATTATTTGTTCTTTGGGTGTTGAGTTTGCTAAGTTCTTTATAGATTTTGGACACTAGTCCTTTATTTGATATGTCGTTTGCAAATATCTTCTCCCATTCTGTCAGTTGTCTTTTGGTTTTGTTAACTGTTTCCTTTGCTGTGCAAAAGCTTTTGATCTTGATGTAATCCCATTATTTATTTTATAACTGGAAGTTTGTACTTCTTAATTTCTGTCATCTATTTCATAAACTCCTCCACCCACCTCCTCTCTGGTAACCACTAGTTCTCTGTTTTTAAGAGTCAAGGTTTTGTTTGTTCATTTTTTTGACAAATACCGTATAATTTCAGTTGTATTGGGGATCTAAAAACAAAAAACAAAGAATAGTCATTTATATTTATCCAAACACTTATTATTTCTGAAGTTCTTCTTCATTTCTTAAATTACAAATTTCCCTTTAATCCTGAAATATGTCTTCAGACTGTCCTTTGAAGAAATTCTGTTGGTGACAAAGTGTCCTGATTTTTTTTTTTTTTAACAGAGAATGCATTTATTTTTCCTTTGGTCCTCAGGGATATTTTTGCGAAGTATAGAATTCTGGACTTAACATCCTTTTCTTTCAACTCTTTCAATGATTATGTTTCACTGTTTTCTGCCTTGTTTGTGTTTTCCTTTCTCTTTTTTTCCCCACCCTGCTTTATTGAGATATAATTGACATAATAGCACTGTGTAAGTTTAAGGTGTACAACATGATAATTGGATATACATATGCATTGTGAGATGATTACCATAGTAAGATTTCTGAGCATATCCAGCATCTTACTTTTTTGTGTGTGTGTGGTGAGAACTTTAAAATTGACTCTTATTTTCAAGTATACAATATGATATTTTTAATTATAGTCACCATGCTATACATTAGATCTCCAGAGTTTATTCATCGTATAACTGGAAGTTTGTGCTCTTTGACCATTTCTTCTATATCCCTGCCCCTGCCAAATGCTAAAATATTCAATTTCTCTGTATATGAGTATGAGTTGTTTGTTTGTTTTTAGATTCTACATGTAAGTGAAATTATATATTATTTGTCTTTCTCTCTCTGACTTATTTCACTTAGTATAATGGCTTATGGCCCATTCATGTTGTCACAAATGGTAGAATTTCCTTCCTTTTTAATGGCTGCATAATATTTCATTGTACTACATATATATATATATATATTATGTAATATATATAAGTTTTCTTTATCTATCAAAACCTGTTTTTATATCTGTCTATAATAAATAAGCTTCACATATTTCCTGATGAAAAATCTGTGTTAACTTGTATCATTGTTCCTCTGTATGTCTTCTTTTTTCTCTAGTTGTTCACATGATTTTTCTTTATCATGATTTTTGCTTATTATGTGTTTGGGCATGATTTTCTAAAAGTTTATCTTATTGAGGTTCATTGAGTTTCTTGAATCTTAACGTTTATGGATTTCACCAGTTTGGGTAAGTTTTGGGACACTATTAACACATTTTTTTCTTCACCAATTTATTTCTCTTCTTTTGCCAGGACTTCAGTAACATGAATGTTAGACAAGTGTTTTATTAATATTTTTCCACATAAATAGTATTTCCTCAAAGTTCTATTTATTTTTTCAGGCTTTTTTTTCCCTCTTTTCTTCAGACTGATAATTTATATTGAATAACCTTCAAATTTGCTGGCTCTTTCTTCAATCATCTGTATTCTGCTCTTAAGCTGATCCAGTGAATGCTTTATTACAAATATTGTATTTTAAATTTTTAATTATTATTTGCTTCTTTTTGAGTTTTTAATTTCTGTTCTGAAAGCTTCTTTCCATTTATTTTAATTGTGTGTCTTTATTTCATTGACAGAGTTGCATTTGTTGCTTTAAAGTCTTTGAGTATTATGTTCTGCTGTTTCAGTCCTGTTCAAATTCCTGGAAAATGTTAATATTTTCATTTTGGCAGCCCACCAACCAAGATGGGGTCCAACCCTAGGTTCTTTTCTGTTTTCTGAGTTCTAGTTCCAATCTTGGATTTGTTTCAAACATTTTGTTTCACTGCTTTGGGTCTATTATTAATGCATTCATTTAAGATTTAAGTGGTAATTTAAATCTTGGTTTGGTTCTCAAGCCTTTGATATTCTGGTTTGGGTCTGTCCTGAACATCAGTAGCTTTGGGATGTTTTGGCTATACACAGAATAAAGGGATCACCTTCTTCAGTTGTCTTTTCTGTAGGATTCCCAACTTTGGCCCCTTTCAAAGGTTCCTTTTCTGGTTCCTCTGGTCAGACAAATTTTAAGTACTCTTGCCATTGCTACAGCAATAGCTCCATTTTGGGAGCCTGCTCTTGGGGCAAAACTACAGGGCTAAAAAAAGTAACTAAGCTTACACACACAGAGACACCAGAGGCTACTTCTACCCTCATCAGACCACAAGGGACACTTTCCATGATACCTCTAAAAAGTTGAGATTTTTGTCAGACTTTCAGACTTCTTAGCTGATGTATGACTCCACAATGGGGATCCATACTTACTTAAAAGCCATAAGAACAAAACAGTATGGGAACCTCATTCCCCTCCTGGTTGCCAAGTTTTAGCTCCTTTCCATATTCCATGTGCTTTAGTTTATATAATTGGCAGAGTCCTAAGGTAGTTACTTACTGTATTTTGTCCATACACTTTAGTTGGTAATTACAGAGGGAGAGAGGGCAAAGAGCTCACTCTATTTCAGTAGGAGCTGGAAACACTTTTATTATAATTTTATTGTTTCTTTTAAATTGTAAGTGAAGTTCTCTGCAATTGTTGTTAGTCAAATCCTTGTTCATATAATTTCTTCCATTCATCTTTTTTGATGTTTGAAATCAAATATCTTAAAAAAAAAGAAATGGAATGTCTTCATGTATAACACAGTAATATAAAATATAAATTTTTCCCTTCTCATCTGCTTGCTCTCTCTCTCTCACTCAAATAAGTAAATAAAATCTTTAAAAAATAAAAAAAGGGTGGGCATCTGGGTGGCTCATTCAGTTAAGCGTCCACTTTCAGCTCAGGTCATGATCCCTTAGGACTCCCTGCTCGGTGGGAAACCCACTTCTACCTCTCTCTCTGCCACTCACTCATGTGCTTGCTCCCTCCCTCTCTCTCTCAAATTAAATAAATAAATAAATAAATAAAATCTTTAAAAATATTTTTAAAATATTAATTTTTCCTTCTTGCTCCAAGAAGTTGCATTAAAAGTACAACAGTTTATATAACTTTTTTGTTTGTTTGTTTCAAAAATGTTTTAATAGACTTTGTGCTTTGGTGAGCGCTGTGAAGTGTGTAAACCTGGTGATTCACAGACCTGTACCCCTGGGGATAAAAATATATGTTTATAAAAAATTAAAAATTAAAAAAAAAACACCTCAAAAAAAAAAAACAGTTTTTGGTTCAAAGCAAAGCTGATAGGAAAGTAGAAATTTTCTATATACTCCCTCTCTACCAAATGCATGATCTCCTCCCCTTTGAACAACCTGACCAAATGGTACTTATATTACAACTGATAAACCTGAATTGACACATCATTATCACCCAAACTCCATAGTTTATATTAGGGCTCACTTTCAGTGTTGTACACTCTATGGGGATGGACAATTGTATAAATGACATTTACCCACCATTAATATCATTCAGAGTAGTTTCAAGGACCTAAAAATCTCCTGTGCTCTGCCTGCCCATTCTTCCCTCTTGCTTCCATTAACTTTTAATGGTGGTCTTTGCATATAATTATTAATTTTGCATATAGTTTTCTTTTTCTTTCTTTCTTTTTTTTTTTTTTTGAGAGAGAGATAGCAGAGAGAGAATGGAGGTGGGGGAGAGGATAGGAAGAAGGAGAGAGAGAAAGAGAATCTTAAGTGGACTCTAAGCTCAGTGCAGAGCCCAACACAGAGTTTGATCTCATGACCCTGAGAGAATGACCTGAGCCAAAATCAAGGGTCTGATGATTACTGGACTGAGCCATCCAGGCACCCCTATTATAATTTTCTAATAAACCTACTTAGTAAAATGTTTCAATTTTTATTGTTGTAACTGATGTCTCTTTAACTCTACAAGTATATCATCATATCATTTGTAAGTAATAATAATTTTGCCATGTACTTTCCAATATTTTCATGTCACTTATTCCTCTTATGAAATTGTTTTGACTGGGATATTCAGAAAAAGTAATAAACAATAGTGGGGAAATTGTACATCCTGTTGTATTTCTGTCTCAAAATTGAGCAATTTGAGGAGAGGAGAGTTTAACTAAAGGACTAATTATTAAAGTGTAAACAGGGACTTGGCAAAATATCGAGAGATGATGGAGTGCTCCGGGCTAGTAAAAGTAGGAGTCTTTATCTTCCAGAACAGAAATATTACAAGGGAAGCAGTGCAGTAACAGACCCCATGGGGAGTGCTCTAGGGAGAAGACCATCTATGGAGGCAATACTAAGATCTTCCTTTCTTTCAATTAAACATTACAAAAAGGCAAACAGAATAAGGTAATATACTCACCATCCACAATGAACAACTGTTAACATTTTGACATGATTTATTCAAATCCAACAAAAATCTCATTGCAGATACATTTTAATCCTCTCTTCTTTGTTCTTCCCTTCCCAGGACTAATTCCTCCCTTCTTCTCCAGAGGTATTCACTATTATGCATTTTTGTGTACTTACATTTTTCACATAGATGCAAATATGGAACAAAACCTATATAAAATGTTTTAGGAACACTGGAAAAACAAGTTTTCTGAACACTGATTATTATTATTTTAGATCTCAACTGAGAAAAACAAATATTTTAAAAATTGTTTCATCAGGAACAGAAATATGAGGACAGAAGTGGACAAGAGTCAGGGATCTATCTGGTTAGGTTCACCTCCATCATTATCCAAATGGTTAGGCTCACCTCCGATGAGGAGGAGGTTGGGCAAGTCACTTAACCTATGTTCTATGCACTTCAATATCTTAACTTTTAATGTACTGGTAAAAAATTTCAGGCTTTGTAAGCCATACAGTCTCTATCTCAACTACTCAGCTTTGTTATTGTAGTGCAAAAGCACCCATAAATATGTAAATAAATGAGTGTAGCTGCATTCTAATAACATTTTGTTTATGAACATTGTAATTTGAATTTCATATAATTTTCACATGCCAAAAAATATTTTTATTCTTTTCATTTATTTCAATCATTGAAAAAGGTAAAATCCATTCTTAGCTCTGGACAAAAATAGGTAGTTGACCAGAATTGGCTCATGGGCCATAGTTTGCTGAATCTATGCTCCAAGCAGTTTAGTAATTGTTAATATTATTCACATATTTATATGTAAACCATTTCAATGTTATATATGATACTTCTTCAATTCTAAATATTTCAGTAAACATCTCCTAAGAATAAAGATGGTCTAAATATAATGCCATTATCATAGCTAAAGAAATTAACACTAATTCTTGAATATTGCCTTATTTTTGGACCATCCTGAATTTGAACTACTGTCCCAACATATCTTCTAGGAAGTTTTTGTCCTAATTAATATACAAAGTTTATTCATTACATTGCATTTTAATGACTCTCTACTCTCTTTAAATCTAGAATAGTCTGTGCTTTCCCCCATGATCTCTAGTTTTAAAAGTCTGAAAGTACTTTTTCTGGGCCAAACATTCTGGATTTGTAGATCATTTTTTCTTGTTGGATATTTAATGAGTCCCTCAATTCCTCATGTTTTCTGAGAACTGACAATTGTTTTTCTGAAAATTTAATCTAGGTGATTTTTTAGATTCAGAGTAAACTTTTGGCAAGAATGCTTCATAGGTGATGCTGTGTGCTTCACATTCATTTGGAGCCAAATAACAGGGGCTTTTAAGTGACAGTCATTAAGTATCCACTTTTGGCTCAGGTCATGATCCTAGGGTCCTGGGATCCAAGCCCCACTCAGACTCTCAGCTCTGGGCTCTCTGCTCCACAGGAAACCTGCTTCTCCCTCTCCCACTCCCCCTGCTTGTGTTACCTCTCTGCCAAATAAATAAATAAGATCTTAAAAAGGAAAAAAAAGGAAGCCAATAACACCTGTTGTCCCAGGTGTTGACTAGCAGATTTTCCACCCTGAAGATACATTGTCCTTTTGCAATCAGCAAGGACTCTCTGCAGGAACTCTTCAGCATCTTCAAATATTTTGTTTTTCAACCACCTGTTTTCTAATGGCTTGGGGATTCAGTAGTCGGTGATTCTCATCTGGATCAGTCATTACATTAAAAAATTATTTTTAATTGCTGTATGAACTGAAGGGATATTTAATTTAAAGGAACATATAGGAATCACTACTAATTGGTAGAAACTCTTTTTTTAAATTGTTGTTATTATTATTTTATTTAAAGTCATTAGTTTCTGATGTAGTGTTCAATGATTCATCAGTTGCTATAACACCCAGTGTTCACATCATGTGCCCTCCTCAATACCCATCACCCAGTTACCCCACCCATCTCCCCTCCAGCAACCCTCAATTTGTTTCCCAGACTCAAGAGTCTCTTGTGGTTTGTCTCCCTCTCTGATTTCTTCCCATTCATTTTTTGCTCCTTTCTCCTATGATCCTCTTACATTCCACATATGAGTGATACCCTATGATGATTGTCTTTCTCTGATTGACTTATTTCACTTAGCATAATACCCTCCAGTTACATTTAGAAACTATTTCTAAAATAGGTTCATGTGAGACAGTGGTTCTGGTCTTACCTATTGAGGATATCTGTGCAGGGACTCAAGGTGGTAAAAGGCAGAGGGAGATTGAGAAGCCGTGCCCACAAATTGGTTTTATAAGAGATTTGAGACATTTGTAAACAATCTCCACCTTCCTTCTGCTGTCACCATGACAACATAAGTGAACCTGGCTAGAACCTTCCCATAGCATTAGGTCTTTCTCTGCTTAAGCTCCCAATCTTATTGAGAGGAATATCATTGACGTTTATCATATTCAGATTAAAAATAAATGTCGGGGAGCCAGAGGAGGGATGGCATGTCAAGATGTATGCTCTGGATCCTGTTTCACCAGGGATGGCCTCTTCACCACTTTTTCTTTATTTAAAATAGTAAAGTTATTATTTGGTATAATAAAGAATACCTTAATTTTTAAAAGTGTTTTTTTGTACCTAAATTTGATGCTGCACTTAATTTGATGCTGTTCATGTGAAAAAGAAAAAAAGATTTACCTTTTTGCACAAATCAAGCATCTAAGTGGGAAAAGGCAAGTCTGAAAGACTTCTGGTTTGGAAACAGTGTGGAGTAGACACACTTCTATCTATGCATTTTACTAAGAACAGCTAAAATCCCACCCCTGGACATCATATATACAACAAACAGAAGACTGAGAATAGTGGACAGGGAAAGGAAGTCTGCTAGGAAGCTTAGGACTGCAGAAATGTCTTATCTTTGCATTTCCTCTTGCCTAATATATGCTGGACATAACCCAGAAATGTCAGTGAGCACAGGCAAGAAAACCTTGCTCCCCCCCTACTAAAAAAGCCAAGAAAGGGACAGCCGAGGAAGACATATAATTTTAAGCAACTCCAGCAAAACCACAGCCCACCCCAGTGTCAGCTCTCTCGTGGGGAACCTGACCCCAACACCCAGTGGCATACCAGTCCTGGGTTTTGACACTGTGCTCTTGTTATGTGAAATGCAACCATTATGAGAAACAGGGTGAAGGATACTCAAGACCTCTCCATGTTATTTTGCACTGCATATAATTGATTAATTAATTTTTAAATTGATGTATAATTGACATAAAATGTAGTAGCTTCACATGTACAGCATAGTGATGTGACAATTCTATACATTATCAAGTGCTCACCATGATAAGTGTAGTTATCATCTGTCACCATACAGTTATTATAATATTATTGACTATATTCCCCATGTTGTACTTACAATGTCCATGACTTATTTATTTTTATAACTGGAAGTTTCTCCATCCTCCCACACCTTTCCCCTCAGGAAACCACCAGTTTATTCCTTGTATTTATGATTCTGTTTTTCTTTATTACAAAATTAAAAGTTAAATTTAAATGCCAACTATTGGATGATATTTTTATTTTTTCATTTGGGTGCTCTGTAGTCACTTTAATGTACACTGACAGGTTCAGTGCCTTATGGGAAAACAATTAGAACAAATAGCTGTTTGCCTGTTTAATTCTAGTGCAATGTCCCTAAATATTAGGTTTGAAGGAGTGTCACTTGGAATTGGGAAAATTCATTTTCAGCTGGAAGATTTAGGGTAAACTTTGGTGGCCCTATGGAAAATCAGGTTATGTTTATGAGCAAAAGCATCCGAAAGAGAAAACTATCAAGGGCAATCATAGGAAGCAATGGAAACAGTTTTGTAACAAAACTCCACTCATCTCAAGAAAAAGTAATAATGTTACCCTTTCTTTCTTTTTCTATTTATTTATTCTTTCTTTATTCATTTCAATGTAATTCAATACAAAATTTAAGTAAGAATAATGACTGTGGAGAGGGACATTAACAAAAGGGAGCTCTGCTTCAACCTACAGGAATTATTTACTTCATTCCTACTTACTACTCTAGGATATGTCAGTGACCAAAATAGGTAAGGTTCCCATACCCATGAACACTGGGGTTGCTCACATCTAGGACACAACCTGAAACCTTCTAGAAGCAAAGTAATATAACAACATTGGATGGAATCTGGGGTTTGTAGCATGAAGCAGAACCAAATAGAAGAGCTGCAAATACCTAGGAAGGCTATAACACAGGATTAGACTTGCCTTTCCTAGTTCAAACAATGGAAAGTGGCAAGGAAGTTTTCTAGCCACCAGAATTGTTCATAAAGAAACAGACTGCCTTAAGAACTGTTCAGTACCCTTTCATCACTCATTTTTGAGCAAGAGAGGGATCACATTTTGTAAGGACTGATGGTGTTTATGTGAAAAAGGATGTGTAATGAGTGAAAGCAAAATGTGAAGGACCAGCAAGGTCCCTCTGATAGTACAGTTCTGGCATTGAGCACACACTCTCAGAATACAGCCAGATGTCTCAGACCCCTTTGACTCTTTCTGTTAGGGGTATGAGGTATAACACAGGAGGCAGTTCAATTTGACTCTTGGATCAATGGCAAATACAAACCTAAATGCTTATTTGCCCTGTAATTGTACTTGCTTAATCTGATAACCCAAGATTCATTATACCCCTCTTGCAGTTTCTTTGTTCTTTTGCTTCTATAGCTAGAACCTGCAGCTCCTCAGGAAAAGAAAAAAAAAAAAAAAAAAAAAAGCCAGGGGTTTACTAGAGCCCATCTACCCTCAGCACAGAGAGCTAGAGATGGTTGAGAATTGACCTCCCCGCAAAGCAGTCTTAGCCAACCACCAACTGGTGCAGGAAACATGACAGCCCACCTCTCTTGCCTACTGTGGAGACAGGTCTGAAGTGTAATCACACACCAGAATTCCCCACAGGATCAGGCTTGGTTTGGGTTGGGACTTGTCTGAACTTGCAACTTGGCTTGGTTCCTTCCTCTTCCCTCTTTTGCTTCCCCAATTCCTTACAGGTTTCCTTTGGGAACAATTACTTAATAAATTATTGGCACATGAATTACAACATTAGGGACCACCTTTGGGAAACCTAGCCCATGACAGCCCTGAAATAAGAGGGGAGAATATAGATTTTACCTTGAAGAATTTGTCCCCATGGTAAAATAGGTTTCCTAAATAGACACGAATGATAGAAATTCCTTCATCAAATTATTGTTTGATGTTAGTAGAGTAACAAACTCTACAAATAGTTGTCTTTGAGTAAAACCTGAGTACCCAACAGTGCTGTCTATAAAAGGCAAGTCTTTGATAGTTAGAAGTATTATATCCAAGAGAAAAGCCAAGAACCAATCTTAAACAGATCATCTATTGAAGATCAAGGTCTGGCCTTTCATCCCTTGCAAGGGCTTGCCCAGAGACCATGCACCCAGATGGCACTGGAGACTCTGACTGGGGGAACTTGACCCCCCTCCTCTAGGGACCCCTAAATTTAGCACATCCCCAAACTTAAAGTATGCAATCATAACTTTGTGGATGAGGTAGCAGTGAAACGCCAAAGATCCCCATCTAGTAATTATCTTTGTAAAATTATCTCCTTGGGTAGTATGTTAACACACTTTTGGTTCTTTGCTTTCTCCAGTCTCGTCATCAAATGGGTTCCAGGAAACTTTCAATCTGTCCCCTTCACCTGCACCCTCACCCCTTCACCAACCAAGGAACAAATGCTTCCTTTCTTTGAGTAGAAAACCAAAGCAAAATGTCTACTAGACAGGAAAAGGGGGACATTTGACATTCACTAAAAAGTAACTTACTCTTCCAGGAGGAACTAACTTTGCAACAAAAGCATCCTCACAAAACAGGCAGGCGGAAGGACTGAGCAATTTAAAACCAGCCACGATTGTGTTTGAGCCTCTAGGAAGTGCGTGGGTGCATTTGAGAGGCATAAGTGTTCTTTGCTGGCATGGCAACAACTGGACTCTGATTTTCTTTTCTTCAACACCTGTGGCAAAGGTACTGGTAGAGAAACTGGTTTTATTTTTCTTGTCTCAGCACAGTGGGCTTTTCTTGTTTCTGAAACTGATGCTTAGCCGGGCTTAGATCTAGAAAAAGGTGGTAGCATCCCTAGGAAACATGAGTGAATGAGTGAAATAGTTTCCATTAGTAGAATACCAACAAAATAATAAGTACTTTATTATTCAGTATATATTATTTTTTTAAATTTTATTTTATTCTTTCATTGTTCCAAGATACATTATTTATGCACCACACCCAGTGTTCCATGCAATACCTGCCCTCCTTAATACCCACCTTTTAAAGAAAAGAAAATCAAAACTTCAGGAATTAAAAAACTTACCCAAGTTCACTTAGCAGGTAACCCTTGTACAAAATTGTCCACCTAAAAAAAGCAATCACTGAAGTGTGCTCTAAAATAAGAGTACATTTTCCCAGTTTCCACTACTGGTCCCAGCTTCAGTTTCCATGGTTCATTTGTTGTATATAAAGCTTTCATATGTGCAATTGGTATTTCAACAACCATCTATAATGTACACAGTACTGCAGAAGAATAAAAGAAATATAAGACTTCCAGGGATAAATAAGACTTCTGCAGATAAAACAATTAAACAGAAAAACACATTCCCCCTGCTCTGGATTTAAAGGGAATTGTCCCCACACAAGGAAAAATGGTCCTGTTTTGGGGTTGGCATGTTTGCTACTTAAACAAAGACATCATGGAACATGAAGTTGAATGAAACATCCTCTCTTCTCTGAGATTGCATAGTTCCGGCCTATTGTCTTAGCTATCACTGCACTGATGAGATTACCTTTTAATATCCAGCAGTGTACTGAGATACACCCATGCAGGATCCCAACCAATTTCTTGCTCAAGTGTTATAGAAACTTGTTTACCCTTCAATTTTTTTTTTTTTTAATTTTTGCTTTCCACTCTCATCAAGATTGCACCAAGCGGATGACTGACCTACTTTTGCTGCAGTGTTTGATTTGCTTTTAATTATAGCAATTACAGTGCCCTAATCACTGGCATCGTCCCCAGGATGTTGGGTTTTTTCTTAATGTTATTGTTACTCAGATTACACAGCTTTGGTGCCAGCATGGAGCCTGCTAATGATCCAAGGGTGGTGCTGGCGGTCTTAGGGATGCGTTAGAGGTCAGCGAGAGCCCGTTTTCAAGATTTCTCCAGTGGCAGGTGGACTGACCTCATTGTGGAGAGCTGCCCCTTGGCATGGCCCAGGGAAACCTGAGTTGTGCTGATAATGTCCTGGAAAAGGAAAGATTCTTTTAGGAGACCCAGTGGAATGAGCCATTTGAGTTTTACAGAATAGTTTTCAGAGTGAAAATAAAACCTTCCCAGAAAAAAAAGAAACGAAAAGAAAAAGAAAGAAATGTTTTCTAGATGTCGTATTCTACTTCTATCGTCTCCCTTCCTGCCTTCCTATTCTTGATTCCTATCTTAGTCAGTTTGGAGAGTTGTAACAAATATGCCTTAGACTGGGTGGCTTAAACAATAAACATGTATTTCTCATAGTTTTGGAGGCTGTGAAGTTCAGGATCAACGTGCAGACAGATCTGGGGTCTGGTGAGGGTTCTATCTCTGGTGAGCAGACAGCTCTCTTCTTTTTGTAACCTCACGTGGCAGAGCAGTGAGAGAGTAAGCAAGGTCTCTTCTCTCTTTCCTTCTAAGGCCACACATGTCATTATGAGGGTTCCATCTTCATGCCCTAATTGCTTCCCTCAGGCTCCATCTCTAAGTGCCATTACTTTGGGGAATAGGATTTTAACATATGAATTTTGGGAGAACAGAAACATTCAGTTCATTACAATCTCCAAATTCAAAACACCTCTTGAACAAGCTATGCAGCATTGCTACCAATAATAATAGCATTTATGGAGACTAACTATATGCAAATATTGACTCCTTTTACCTTCCCATCAGCCCCAAGAAATAGGGACTCTTATCATCCCAGATTTTCAGATAGAAAACCTGCCTCAGAAAAAAGGATAAGTAACCTTTTTTTTTTTTCTTTTCTTTATTTAGGAGGGAGGGCAAGGAGGAGCAGAGTGAGAGGGAGAGAATCTTAAGCAGGTTCCATGACCAGCACAGAGCCCAAGGTGGGGCTTGATCTCATAACCCTGAAGTCATGAACTGAGCTGAAATCAAGAGTTGGATGCTCAGGGAAATACAAATCAAAACCACAATGAGATACTACCTCACACCAGTCAGAATGGCTAAAATTAACAAGTCAGGAAATGACAGATGCTGGCGAGGATGCAGAGAAAGGGGAGCCCTCCTACACGGTTGGTGGGAATGCAAGCTGGTGCAGCCACTCTGGAAAACAGTATGGAGATTCCTCAAAAAGTTGAAAATAGAGCTACTTTATGACCCAGAAATTGCACTACTGGGTATTTACCCTAAAGATACAAACGTAGTGATCTGAAGGTGCATGTGCACCCAAATGTTTATAGCAACAATGTCTACAATAGCCAAACTATGGAAAGAACCTAGATGTCCATCAACAAATGAATGGATAAAGAAGATTTGGTACACACACACACACACACACACACACCATGGAATATTATGCAGCCATCAAAAGAAGTGGAATCTTGCCATTTGCGATAACATGGATGGAACTAGAGGGTATTATGCTGAGCAAAATAAGTCAATCAGAGAAAGAGAACTATCATGTGATCTCCCTGATACGAGGAAGTGGAGGTGTAATGTGGGGGGTTTGGGGGGTAGGAAAAGAATAAATGAAACAGATGGGATCAGGAGGGAGACAAATGATAAGAGACTCTTACTGTCACAAAACAAACTGAGGTTGGCGAGGGGGAGGGGGTTGGGAGAGGGTGGTGGGGTTATGGACATTGGGGAGGGTATGTGATATGGTGAGTGCTGTGAAGTGTGTAAACGTCACGATTCACAGACCTGTACCCCTGGGGCTAATAATACACTATATGTTTATTTTTAAAAAAATTTAAAAAAAAATAAAGAGTTGGATGCTTAACTGACTGAGTCACTCAGGCATCCTGATAAGGAATCTTTTTGCATTGCAGAGCTGGCTCCAGTTCAAGTGATGTGTGGCCCCTCCGTTAAACTCTTCTTATACCAGGATGCTGAAGGGGTACCTGTAGATGTAAAGAGACATGTCAAGAGAGGCTCCGTCCTTATGAGGTTCAGTGGAGGCTGGGAAAATAACTAAGCTTTGCCACTCATTCGGAAACCAGCCTCAATTAAATTGATAGTACAGGGGAAAAAAAGGTGGTGATTAATGCTTTTTATTCTTCTGATTTGATGAAAAGTATGGAGTCAAATCTAATTAATTTTCACCTTCACAATGGTGGAGTGATGAGTCAGCTGGCGAGGTGTGGAATTATAGGATGCTCAGATGTTCCTTATAGAGAGGCTGAGCACAGAGCCCTACCTAACCCAAGTCATTTTTGAAGCCGTCTCTGTGTATGGAAGCACTAATTTACTTAGAGATTGTTGATATACTAATTACAATCACACTCACCTACTCATTAGAGTAACTCCTCCAAGGAATTTCCCCATCCTTTTTAAATCTGTACTAATTGCAGGTCTATTTTTAACATACAGCAGAATGATAAAGAATAAGACAGACCTGGGTTGGAATCCAGACTCTTCAGCTTACTGACTGTAATTTTGGACAAGTTACTTAGCCTCTGAGATTCTCAGTCTCCTTACCTGTAAAATGGGGATAATCATATCCTTCCCTGACCTGAAGGCTGTGAAGAACAAATGACAGCCAATGCCCCCAACAGTGCTTTGGTGAGTTTATAGTATAAGTTTCTGGTCCATATTTTTTCATTTGACTAATCTGGATTTTGACTTTTTGCTTATTTCAACTGTTCGCTTTCCAATACACAACTAGGGCAGGGTTTTTTTTTTTTTTTTTGACTATTATTACAGTTTTCTTTCAATGGAAGTCTAATGTTCAGTGATTTTCTTGGCATGCAATTGAAGCTGGTCTAATTGTAAAATGGTGGAACTGATTTCATAAGTGAGACCACAGGCTTCTCTCCACATTGGTAGGTATAGAGGAATGTGTCTTCCATGGCATCTCACAAATTAGTCTAATTTTAAGGAAGCTATAAGGAGTTTTGTGCTTTTGTCCATGCATCTTTTGTTCTTTGATAGTTAAAAGAGATTTTTCTTCCTTTTTGGGTATTTTAAGTGAACAAGCCCTAGTCTTCACTAAGCGGTTCTTGAACCATCTATTCTGTAAAACAGAGGGATTTTTCAGACACCACAGACTCATGGTTGCCTTTTAATCCAAATGAAGGTAGAACATAGTGAGTTTTCAGGAGCGGTAAGGGGAAAGTTACAGATTAAAATATGAGAATACTCGGGGTGCCTGGGTGGCTCAGTGGGTTAAAGCTGCTGCTTTCGGCTCAGGTCATGGTCTCAGGTCCTGGGATCGAACCCTGCATAGGGCTCTCTGCTCATCAGAGAGCCTGCTTCACTTCCTCTCTCTCTCTCTGCCTGCCTCTCTGCCTACTTGTGATCTGTCAAATAAATAAATAAAATCTTTTTAAAAAAATATGAGAAGACTCAATCCTACTGAGGATGTAAAAGAAAACCCAGAGGAGAAGCTCTGCTTGGAGCAGGATTTGAGATTGAGAAGGCTCCCAGTAGCCTGAAAGGAGAGAGTGGGAAACCCCAGAAGGTTTCCACATCTGTGGAAAGCTCTGGCAAATGCTCAGTCATCAGAGAAAAGTCTGAGTTCCTTGCAGCAGAGGGAAGCTGCAGAGCAGAAATATAAGGATACAGGTTGAGCTGCTGCTCTGGTGTGGAGGGCCTGGAATATGGGCTTTAACTTGTAAGAAGTGTTGACCATTAATAGATTTTGAGAACTGTCATTCTTGGAGGAGTTGTTTCTTGTGGCCCAAGCATTGTGTACAATACAGCTCTGGTCCTGCTTCAAGTCTATAAGCTTCAAGTCCCCAGACTCTAGGATTCCTGGGAGGATATAAGTGCATCTCCCATTCAGATGTTTTCCATCTGGGAGACAGCTAACCTGACACCTAAGGATGTCAGGTAAAAGATGGATGAACTCAGTGAAAGAGGTCAGGTTAGATGTAGCAGAATGTGAAAAAGTGGGAAAGAGAGAACTTGGTGATTTGAAGAGCTGAAAATACTTTAGTATTTTGTTTTGTTTGTTTGTTTTTTTGTTTGAACTGAATGAAGCAATTTATTAACCCAACATCACTTGTTCTAATGCTTCTTATTGGCAGCTGGGAGAGATCTGGGCAGGCAACACTAATTTGAGACTCTAACAGATGAAAGTTGAAAGTAAAAAGGGAATAACATTGTCCCAGGGAATATGTGGTTACACGTGGACCTAGGACACCTGTGAGGAACCAATGCTAGAAGGACCAGAATGGTCTTAGAGGCAGGAGAAAATCTACAAACAGGAGTTGGGTAAAGACAGTGCTCACTCTTTGCCTTCACTTCGCTCTCTTTCTAGTGTGAGAAATTAGAAAGGTAAAAGCAAAAACTATCCAAAATATTTCCCAGAGGCCCTTGCAACTAAGGCTACCTAGATGCACCCGTGTAGTACATGGACTGCTGCAGGAAATAGAGGCTATCTTCCTCCTCCTCGCACTATTGGCGAACAATCTGTGAAGCCATAAGTGTTGGTGGCAGTTACACTGGTTGAACTCAGCATTCCAGCATGTAGTCACCAACTTTGTACATTCTGAGACGCAGGTGTGAAGGGCACAAGTGTGGCAGCTGCACCTTTCTGGTCTCTAAGATCACTCCTTTGGTGATGTACTCTCAAACTCTGTCCCAGTAGAAGATGCTGACTTCTGCTTTTATAGTCCAGTCAGTGATTTTTGCTAAGCAACAGAGTCCCTGAATTAAAATCTTTTTTTTTTCTTTTCAAAATACCTAGAAATTCCATTTTCTCACATGGAACTGGGACTCATAAAGGAAATTTGAGGATGCCCAGAGAAGAGACTATTTCAACAAGGACGGTGTGAACTACAGTTACATAAGATGTTGCCAAGAGCTAATAAAAGTAAGAAGCAAAAGATATCTACTGTATTTGGAAGTTGTTTTTCATCAAAGTGGTTCCAGTGGTGCCCTAGGTCAGGCAGGAGGGTCACCTAGACAGCCTAGACAGGCTGATGATGTGGTCCTCCTTCAGTGTTCCTTCATTAACAACTTTTTTTCTATTCATGGATATTAACGTATATGTTGACTCTCACTCAGGTATGTTCATAGGACTCTTCCAAAACAAAACTCCTTTTGTATGATAGCATTATTAAAAGTTGAAAAAAAGAACAAAGACGGTGTTGGGGAGATGGAAGTTTACTCTGTATAAAGATTTCACGTGGGGACATTTCGAGTAGACATACTTCCTCCCCAACGTTCTTTTTTCTGCTGCATGGCTACCATGTCTACTTTGCCTTTCTCCTGCTTCATTTCTCAAACCATAAGGCTCCTGACTCTTCCTTTCCAGATTGTTCCTCTCCCTTTTCAAACTCACTCTTTATTTCATGTAAAGTGATTTAGCCCCGAGGAAGGATCAATCTCCAGGCGTGTATGCATCCACCATTAGTCAATATTTTTAAGTATGCTTCTTTTGCTGTGACTAAATCAGGTTTCCAGGACCATTATAAAGGTCAACAAAAAAGTTTGCCTGTCAGGTGTTCAGATCTACATCAATAACTTATTACATTCACTGGGCAGGATTATAAACAATATGCATTTCATTGGTTATGTAAGAAGACTCCAGTAAATATTTGCATTAATTGATACAATATTTCTAATTTTTGATCATGATTTTTAACTCTTCCTTATAAGAAAATGGGTAATGGAGAGAAAATGAAAGTTGTTAGGACATGGAGGTCAAGGAATAAAGATGCCAAGTTTTGCATGGGTCAGCCACAAGAACAGTGATGTTTTCTAAGATTGATAACATTGATAGGATCACTGGGGATGGAAAGGAAGGGGGTAGATCAAGGTCTAATATATTTACTGAATAAATGAGAACATCATGGAGATGTATAAATGGTAAGAATTTGGAGGGATAGATGGTAGCATAGGAGAGTTTTTAAATGACTATGGAGGAGTAATACGAAAATTACATTGGGGAGAAAGAAAGATCTTCATGATACTTATGTTTAGGGAAATAAAGATAGTGTCTAGGTTATCAAAATGTATAAGAACAGGAATCAGGGCTTGTTTAGGAAATGAGGTCAGTGGTCCAGGAAAGAAAGAATGAGGGACTTCAGCATTTGTGTTAGGAATCATGTAACTTCAGTGGCAGTGGAAATTAAAAAGGGGGTCAGGATAAGATAAGATAAGAAATTAAAAAGGGGGTCAGGCTGTGGGCAGTAACAAACTCTGAAATGTCATAGCAGAGCACAATGAAGCTTGAATGCAAGTTCATGCAAAGCCTAATGCTGGCCAGAGTGGAGTTTCTTCATGATGTGAATCTGGGCCAGGATTCCTCCATTTTGTGATATCTTATTGCGTTCTTCCAAATCAAGGCAACATGTAGAAAATTGTGTGGGCTCATAATTGCAGAAGAAAAAGATAAAGATTATAAGAAAAATAAGAAGAAAAATAATAAAAGAAAAACATAGCCAAATGATATAAATAAATCTAAATATATATGAAATTGATAACATAAAGGTGTAGAGAAATTTATTATAGTATGATTGAACATATTTAGTAAGATATATTCTATAGGCAATGAGAACTAAAATTTTTTAAAAGATATATTTACTTACCTTGGAGAAAGAAAAAGAGAGAGAGTGTGTGTGTGCACACACACCCAGCAAGAAGGGGTAGAGAAAGAGGGAGAGGGAGTCTTAAGCAGACTCCATGCCAAGTGTGGAGCCTGACTCAGAGCTCATTCTCACCACCCTGAGATCACAACCTGAGCTGAAACCAAGACTCTGATCCTTAACTGACTTAACCACCTAGGCCTCCTGAACTAAAAATAATTTTTGAAGCTCATTTGGTAATATTATTGTTAATATTGGTGTTTGAAATTTTTAATGAATATTATAGGATAGAGCAAATGAATAAAAATGTTAACATTATTAGGAACCAAAATTTTAATGTAAGATTAAAAAAATTAAAACAAAGAAGGTATGAAAAACTTTATAAAACTATGGACCTAGAGAAAATGAGTGACTACTAAACCTAGGTCCTAAAAAATATAAAACTTAAAGCCTACCTCTTGCCTTTCCCTTCCTAACACTTGTTCTTGACACCATGCTCTGAGGGAACCAAGACAGTCATATTCAAAGAGACCACATGGAGAGGACGGTCTGGAAAGGGACTGAGGCTAGGATCAACAGTCAGACTTGTGAGTGAGTGACCCTTCAGATGATTCCACTTCCTATCCTTCAAATTTCCAGCTGAGACAAGCAGAGATGAGCCACTCCTGCGGCTCACATTCCTGTCTCTATGAATGTGACTACTTGAGGTAACTTATATTAGTGGAATCATACAGTATTTGTCCTTTTGTAACTGGCTTATTTCACTTAGGTTAACATCTACAAAGATTCATTCATGTTGTAGCGGTATCAGGACTGCCTTCCTTTTTTAAGACCAAATAACATTTCATTGCATATATGTACACAATACAACATTTTGTTTTCCATTGATATAATATCTTAAACAGCCATAATAACTAAAAAAATAAACAAAAATTCATGAGTTCAGAATGAAATTCCCCAAAAAAAGAAAAGCTGTTATTTTAAAAGAATATCACCTAATAAATGCAAAATCAATAATAGAATGTGAATATAACCATCTTGCAAATCCAAATGTAAAAACTGATTCTGGCAAGAATTTCCAATGTATGCTGAAATTGTTATGTGAAGGATTTGGGGAAAGCAGTATACATCTAATGCTGACAGTGTCACCCCTCCAAAGCCATGTGGACTTCAAAGAAGATGTAGTGTTAAAGCTGAGAGATCAAGTAGTTACCTTCTTAGCTAAAAGATCAGTTAGCATTACCTATGGTGGGTAACCAGACATTACACTCTTTCTGAGATACCTGTATCACCTGTGTAGTATTTTTGCCAAAATGTTTAATCCAGGGGCATCACATCTTTAGATACAACTTAGAGTTCACAAAGAAAATAAAGGAGACAAAAACGTACTAGATGACACCATGAGGAAACCAGCAAATTCAGAATGTGAAATTCTTTAAGACAACCATCCGGATTTTGAGAAAGTCAAAGTCTGGATAAGTGGGATAATGTTCTAGGTTCCAGTTTCTAAAAAATGAAAGAGGTTTAACCGTCTGATGCATGCATGGCCTTTAATTGAATCTTTTCTGGGAATTAGGAGGGAAAAAAAAAAAATATATATATATATATATAATGAATTCTGAGGGTGCCGAGGTGGCTCAGTGGGTTAAGCCTCTGCCTTTGGCTTGGGTTATAATCTCAGGGTACTGGGATCGAGTCCCACATCAGGCTCTCTGCTTGGCTGGAGCCTGCTTCCTCCTCTCTCTCTGCCTGCCTCATGCCTACTTGTGATCTCTCTATGCCAAATAAATAAATAAAATCTTTAATAATAATAAATAATGAAAAACTAAAATGAATTCTCGGTATGATTTGGAAAATTTGAATATGGAATGTGTATAAGATGATATTAGAGGATTACCTTATTCTTACATCCTTAGACATATTTGGAGCTCAAATGTTGCCATGTCTACAAACATAATTTCAAATGAGTTTGAACACACACACACACAAAAATGCACATATATTTAGAGATAGAGCAAATATGGCAAGATGTTAACAAGTGTTGAATCTAGATAAAGAGTACTTTGGTGTTCATGATATTCTTCTTCCAACACTTTTGTATATTTGAAAAATGTTCTCATAAACTATTGGAAGAAATAATAACTAAATCCAGGAGTGTTGAATAATCCCAACTTGTGGGGTGAGAAGTTTTATTTGTTTGGTGGATCCAAGGTCTCCTGTTCATATCGATATCTGTCTGAATACACGTTTTCTGAATCTTGTTAGATGACCCACTATAAATTTGGCTTAGACACTGGTACTCTACATTAGACTTTTTAGAAGAAAGGATTATATAGTAGTTCTCTCTCTCTTGCTCTCTGAAGGAGAGTCTTGGGAAACATTTGATTGAACCCTATTATCTGGTAATGCCCACATTCAGCCTGCTGCTTTTTTCCCCTCTACCACAATAAAAGCATTACTGTAATTATTTATTTGTATAGTTTACATTATTCTAATTATGATAATATCACAGTACAACATCGGCATAATGATACAGTATAATCTGTAGAAACTGCTGGGATTGAATTCAAGTTTTTTGATTTTAAGATCAAGTTTTTTTTTTTTCTTTTCCCTACACTTTTATAAATCTAATACTTATTTGGGGACACTTATTAAAAATCAAATTCTTCTTCCCACACCCAAAGATCTGGTTTGATAAGTCTGGGCTCAGGCCCTGGGGTCTGCATTTTTAACCAGAAATCAGGTGATCCTGAAGGCTCCTACACTTTGGAAAGCACTATAATATTTTAGTTGGAGAGTGAGTCCATGACACAGAGCAAAAACCTAAAGAAGATCTATGCTGGTAAGCTGACTCACGGGGGGCCATACTGATGGTTGGAGACCATGAACCCAGGGAGAGGAGTATAAGACACAGCACTGCTGGTAGGGGGGGTTGCCATGAGAATGATGAGTGGATTTGAGCCAGTGTTGGATGAACATTGGCTGTTCCTAGAGAAGGGATTTTCAGAATATGTTACTTGGATCTCAGGCAAGGTTCAGTGCCTGCAAGGCAGTTGCTGAGGCAGAGTAGAGACCATCCCTAACCAGAAGGAAACAAACCTTCTTTCTGCATTGAGTCCATTTGGGAGAGGTGATTTCACAAACAATTTTTCTTTATGCCTTATTGCAATTTATTCAACCAGCTTCGTATTATTATTTTCCCCATTTATAAATGAAAATAAGTTCAGAGGCGTTCAATAACATTTTCAGGATTATGACACGTGATGGGTTTTCCACTCATTACCACTTCCCACTGTGCTATGTTATTCCAGAGTAGAAGCCATTGGAACCTGGAAAGCTAGGATGTATGTTTGCAATGCAGTGGGTATTGGTGTTAGAACCCAGACCAACATGGGTCATTTGGTTTCCTTATTTGAAAACAGGAAGAAGTACCATACCTCCTTCAAATTGTCATTGTGAAGATAAAGTAAGACAATGCTTATGAAGCCTTGGTATTGTTCCTGGCATATTTTAAATATTCAGTAAATAATAATTATTACTCTTATGTGGTTAGGAAATCTGATGATGATGTCAGGAGAGGTGAAGAATAAGGTAAGGTCTCCCTTTGTTCTTTCTTTATCATTTCAAAATTGAGGCTTAGTGGAAATGAAAACATATTGGCAAGTCTGCTGTCTAGCAATTCTTTGAAAAGAGTATTCAATGTTAAGAAAAACTGGTGTATCTATCTGATCCTTCTATCATGTCTGTGAAAGGCAGGACACCTATAAACTGCTTGTGCCCCCCTTCTGCCTCCCAGGAGCATCTTGTAAAGTGCAACAGGTCCTCAGTGCACTGACCTGTGAGCCAGCTAAGTCAAAATGATGAGAAGTGTTTCAGAACTTCTCTATACCGCTCTCTCATTTCACATTTTTCTCCCTTCCTGTTTCATCTTGTTATTTTATTCCCTTTCAGGCAGATTCATTTGGACTCTTTTTACTCCTCTCTGCTATCAACTTTGCTGAAACTAATTTTTACTTTACATTTTTATGCCCTTATTTAAAAATTACCCCCAAACTCCAGCCCTGTCAGACAGAAAAATCTGATTACGTAACCATGTTAAAATGATGTTTGACTTCATTTAAGTCTGTGTGTGAGAAAATAAATGGGGGCCAAATGCAGGACATATTCCTAATTTGTAGTTGCTTCATTTAAGAAAATAAATAAAACAGTTATTAATTTGGAAAATTGGATCCTAAAGAAAAAATACAAGTGATATCTTGATGATTTAATATTGGTGTTATTTATAGACAGCGAAAACATGAGTTTGACATGTCTTTGTAAATCTATATTAATAAAATCAATAGTACTTCACATAAGTATATTTTTAGCTTGATACGCAACTTAACAATACTGTATCCTTTTTACTTTTATTACTTCATTTTAGTCTCCCATGCTTTGCTGTCATTAAAGTACATTAGTTACTATGGCAATGACAGTGGAAGGGATGTGGCAGGCACACAGTGATACCCAAGCTACAAATGAGACAGGATTTATGCACCAGATGAACACTAGAGCCCAGGATATGAAATAATTAAGGAAGTGACTTCTAGAAATTCCCTTTGTAAATATTGTGGGTTTTCTGCTTGATTATTTTATAAATAAAGTTAAATTACTCCCTTATTATTCAGGGCTCATTGCAGAGAGTGGCATTCCTGAATGCTTTCTATTTGATCCTGACACCTCCGTGTCTGATGCAGTATTTTCTTTGAAACCTTCTGCATCCTCTCTTTCTGACGACATTCTGAGAGATTATCTTTTGGGATGAAATTTTTGTTGCCCATTCAGGCAAATGCTAAATACCTGTAAGTCAGAGACATTCACATGGATCTTATGGTGTAGAAAATGTTAGTTTGATAGTTGGTGTACTCGTTGTGATGAACAGTTTAATAGCGATTTGGCAGAAACAATCCATGATATGTAATGGTGAAGCAGGGAGAGTTAAATTAGCAGCAAGATCAGGGTTTGGTTTTGTTTCATTTCCCCCTGAGGAGCACTTAACCATCCACTCCATTGTTTGCCACCTTGCACAGTAGGAAGGATCATATCAGAGAAAGGACAAACATGATATTTCAAACTACATGTTCCTCCCTGTCTCTGTCTCCACTTCTGCCATGATGTGTAAGGCATACAGCAACCAAGTACCATCATTGTGGGTGGGGGTGTTTCCTTTTTGCACACCCGAGCCATGCTATTTCCCATTAGCACACATAGACTGAGTCTGGTACGCCTTAATGAGCATCTGGAAGCTCAGAATTACGGGCTTTCTTCAGTCGCATTCAATTTCCCGCAGTTGGACTTCATTCTTGCATCTGCTTTCATCCCTGTCTTATGGATGTATTTTTCTACTTAAATGTACTTCAAACATTGCAACATCTATTGTCATACATGCCCATTTGTCAGAGGTTAGAAATACTTGACAAAGAAGACACACATGTATATAGGACCATTTTTATTACCCATGAATGTCAGAGGAAAAAGTGAGATGCTTTGAAGAACCAAGGATGCCAAAATTCTAATTAGAACAAGAGCAATTTCAGGAAAAGAGTTCAGGGCACAAGAATTGGATAAAACAGATTTTGTTCCAAAGCAGGTAGAAAAAAAAATTCAGATTAACAGTCACTGATATAGAAATTTCCACATTTATAGTTCTCTAGCAGTGATGTCACATTAGAAGAGTTAGGAAATGCTAAATTGATTCTTAGAATAATATGGGAGAACAATGAACCACAATTATGTTTAGAAGAAAAAAACCAACAGACAACAAGGCAGGTAGAATATGGCTGTTTGAAACATGGGTCATATAATTTTTGTCTGGAAAAAAATACTTTCTATAGTCAGACTACCACTCCTGAGGTGTAGGACTTGTACCTTCAGCTCTCAAAAACATGATATCCATTCTTTGAGTTAAAGGGTACATTTATTTCATTGCATTTTAAAGTTTTTTATACATTTTTTATACATTTCCATTTAGAATCTGTATATAGGAACATCAGAATAGCTTGGTTTCAACTGTTTAGGTGCTTGATGAGTTCTTTGCCAACCTTGAGCACTCTAAGAATTTCAAGGACAGTAGCTTTTAGGTTATGTCATCGTAGACCAATCATTTATGGAAGTTTCATCAGGAGATGTCCTGCCCCAACAACAGAGAGCAAATCACATCTGGTTATCAGCTCCTTTCCTAACCAGCTTTTTATGTGGCTGGAGATACTTCACCTTTATTGATCCATATAACATGTGTGGTGTTTGTGTGTGTGAGAGCCAGCAGTTCCTTCCAACATTGACATTTGAACAGTATAGGCAAGACAGTCTTAAAATTGAGATAGGTCTTCCTAAAACCAAAGATCCTACTAAGGATATTCTCCATTTTAGTTGCTTTTGAGGAGAGTAATGATTACTCTTAGTTGTTTAAATTGAATGATATATATGGTTTGGCTTCACTTGGTGCCCCCGACCCAGAATAAATAAATGAAACATTGTCCAAACACACAGCACTTCCAACCTATGCTGAGTTGGATGTCAATTTCCTAGAAATCCTTAAGCCCTTCAGTGACACGTGGAAGCATTCTGCACAGTAGAAATGACTTTGGGTTTGGAGTCAGATTCAAGGTTCATCTTCTTTTACTAAGAATCTCACTCTATGCAAGCCAGTTCTTTCCTCAGTCTTGTCCTTTTGTAATCTGTGATAATTCTTGTCTATCCCACGATAGTTGTGAGAACAAAAAGCCTTAGTAGTAACTTGCTTTGAAAATGCATACTTTTTAGAGGATCTATTTATACATATTTTATGTAAGCATTCGCTCTGGTTGTTTTCTTTTTTATTTTTTTCTGGTGATTCTGTTTCTGTTCTCCAGGTTTCTCTGTTCTATGCCTCCAAACACCCATCTCAACTGCTCTAAGAAAAACTGTAACAGTGTTTCCTAATGTGTATACTATGGAATATTAATATGCATCACATAATTAAAAATTGACCCCATGGTCAAATATGTCTGAGAAATTCCATGTTAAAGAAAATTAAGAAAGGACATTTTACTGAGGGCTTTCTGTCTCCGGTATGATAATGCATTGTAAATCTCCAAAAGATGTATATAAGATGCAACATCCAAATATTCCTGAACTTATTTCCTCGTGGAAGCCTCTTACTCCCCCAAAATCACTTTCCAGGAACAGATTTCCAAGGAACCTTCTTAGAGGAGTACAGCTTTCTGCCATGCCTCCAGATCCTTTTACACCATAGCACATGCAGAACGGGCTAATATTTGCCCAACACGGCGGCAGGGGTGGAAAGAGTAGTTTGATGTGGCTAGATGACATGAGCTGGAGGCTCCTGCAACCTTAGATTCCATACAGCCTCCTTGAGGGTTGAGGGGAGCCATATTTGGGATATACTTGCCACCTCTTTACAGCATGAGTTTTTGCAGACACACCAGCTGGACAGCTCTGATCTGTCAGACTTTTTCCCCATTTCAAATAGAGCTCCAAACCAGTAACTTGAGGCTGTAGGTGTGATGATATCATGTCTTCTTCTCCTGGTTCTGGGGACTTAATAATAGCTGCACAGAGGCAAAAAGAAGTCTGACACAACTGTGGTCAAAGTTTTCTGAATGATTTCTATTCTTGCCTTCCTTCAACCTCTTAAGAAAGGTTAGAGTGACCCTATTTAAAATGTAAATGCCATGGTGACCATCCTGCCAGACACCCTCTGCTGGCTCTTCATTACACCTAGAATCCAAGCTCCTTGCCAGTCTCATCACCTGGATCCCATCCACATGTTCTCATACTAATGTCTACCATGTTGGTTTGTCCCCAGTTTCTAGAACTGTCCTGATCCATTCACCTCCTCTGGACTTTTGCATTCACTCTTCCTTCAGACTAGATGCTTTGCTTTCTTTCCTTGTCTCTTTGCAGAGCTAAATTCTTGTTATCTTTCAGAGTGGCTCTCCCTGACTGTTGGCTACAGCAGGTCCCTGCTCCTCAAAGCATGAACCAGGCCATTGCTCCTTTGAACCCTTTGTTTGTCAATTTTATTGCTTCTCTCTGGGGGGAGCCCACTAGTCTCATTCAGCATTGTGTTGTCAATGCTTGGCCCTTTGGTGCTTGATAAACATTTTTTTGAATGGATGAATGGATGAATGAAAGGAATACTAGAAGATAAATCACTTAGAGGCATTTCCCACTAGGAACTCCAAGCCAGATGGAGAAGCAGTTATGTGCACAACTCTCCCATGAGAAGTCAGGTCTGGGTACGTGAAACTGGGCCACGCTAAGTACCACACAAGCGCAGTAGTCAGTGGGGGGACAGAGGTGACTGTGAAGTCTGCAAAGAATCAGGGAGCAGGAGATACATGTGAGTTTTCAAAGAGAACTGTACATCTGGAAAAATGCTCATAGAGGTTCAAGAAGAGTGGAAGACAAATTAATATGTCTTTACCAAATAAATAAGTTATTAAAGGGTTAGAAATATATTTAAATACTGTCAGCACCCAAACTTATATGAACAGATTATCAGAAAACACATTTCCTGGTATTATGTATATAACTTGTGTGTCAACTATCCCGAATCTCAAGAGAATGTTATGCCTGCCTGCTATGCAATGACCAATACTTCAACATTTATCTTTTCAAGTCATTTCTTTCCTTCCCTTCCCTTCCCTTCCCTTCCATTACCTTCCTCCCTTTCTTCCTTTATTTCTTTAAAAAAGCTTTTTATTCCTTAAAACAACAACAACAATAACAAACCACACATTTATTCCTTATTGAATTATGTTACCACCTTTAATAAAAAATCAACTGACTATACATGTGACTATATTTTGGGCCAATTCATCTTGCTGCATTAATCTACATGCCTATTATGCCAACACCACACTGTCTTGATGAGTAAATGTTGAAATCTGTTAGTGTACTTTCTCTAATTTTGTTCTCCTTCATCAAAATTATTTGGCTATTCTAAGTTCTTTACATTTTATATAATTGTAGGATCAGCCTACAGTTTTTATAAAAAAGATATCTGGTATTTTGATTAGCATTGAGTTTAATGTATAGATCTATATGTAGAGAACTGACATGTTAACAGTATTTCATCTTCCAATCTATAAGTGTATCTCTTCATTTCCTTGTCTTCAATCATTTCTATCAATCATGCTTTATAGTTTTAATGTGTATATCTTGAACCTCTTCCATCATATTTATCCCTTCATTGATTTTTGCATATTAACCTTGTACTCTGTGATCTTGCTAAATGCAATTATTTTTTTTATTATGTTATGTTAGTCACCATACAGTACATCATTAATTTTTGATGTAGTGTTCCATGATTCATTGTTTGCATGTAACACCCAATATTTCATGCAATATGTGCCTCCTTAATACCCATCACTGGGCCAACCCATTCCCCTCTCCACCCAAACCCTTCAGTTTATTTCCTGGAATCCATAGTCTCTCATGGTTCATCTCCCACTCTGATTTCCCCTCCCCATTCATTTTTCCCTTCCTTCTCCTAATGTCCTCCATGCTATTCTTTATGTTCCATGAGTAAGTGAAACCACATGATAATTGACTTTCTCTGCTTGACTTATCCCACTTAGGATAATCTCCTGAAGTTCTATCCATGTCAGTGCAAATGGTGGGTATTCAACCTTTCTGCTGGTTGAGTAATATTCCTTTGTGTATATGGACCACATCTTCTTTATCCATTTATCTGTTGAAGGGCATCTTGGCTCTTTCCACAGTTTGGCTGTTGTGAACATTGGTGTTATGAATATTGGGGTGCATATGACCCTTCTTTTCACTACATCTGTATCTTTTTAAATGCACTTATTTTAATAGCTATTTGTTTATTTATTTATTTAGGTAAATTCATGTTTTCCCTTTCCTTCTCATCTTCCAGCCTTCACCAAACTAGTCCCTAGGAGTGGCTCACCAGGCAATACTGCCACTATTCCCATTTGGAAACATTGTCAAAATACTTTCTTGACACGGTAACCATTCTCTACATATGGCTGGTGTGCTGCAAGCACTGTGATCAGTAAAGGTAGGGCAGCCCGAGGAGGGTGGGGCTGCAGCAGAGCCTCATTTGCAGGTCTCCATGCGCTGGTGAAAGAACACCTCGGTCCATGCCTACCTCTGATAAGGCAGGAGCTCAATAAGAAGTTGCTTTAATTTTTATGACTATTAGAATTGTTCATATAATTTTTTTTGTGGTTGTTATTAGGTAAAAATTGAGTTCTGGGGAATCTAAACAAGAAACAGAACATCATGTGTTCTTTTCTTCTTCATAGGCAGCTCTAGAGCATTACTGTATCTTGGTGGGCACTTGACTAAGTCTGCCTCACCTTGGAAGTATTCAGAGAAGGGGGGAGGTCAGACAAGGAAAACAAAAGAAGGCTGCTTCTAGGTAAACGTCTTCCTAATATTGCTTTCAAGATTAGGAATTTGAATTCTCTCTCCTGCACTGGCTGCCAACCTGATATCTTTCCTAGATGATGTTGCATTTCTGTGGCTGTCCCCATCTGTTGTTGGGTGCAAGAGGTGTTTTAAGAGCACAGCCCATGGAATTTCCCACCCACGATCCCAGAGAGACTTGGAATCATGCATCCCACAGCTCACCCTCGGGCACACAACTTCTGTCGAAGTGTGTAAGGCTTGGCCAGTATTTATAATCTTTCTTCCCCCAAAACAAAGCCCAGCTGATTATCCATGCTAATGATTTCAAGCAGTGAAGGCTGAAGTGGTCTCCATGGTGATGATTTACGCTTTGGTCTCCTAGGAGACAATTACACGTGTGACAGACTTCAGATTCGTTTTACTGCCCAAAATGTGCAGTGATTTTCCTTTTACACTGAAACATGCCCAGAATTCGTAAGTTAAAATTTAATTTTTTACAACAATTTTTTCCCATGGCGTCAAAAGATGAATATTCCAAAGTGGAAAGAAAGGCCTTAAAGGTAAGGAAAAATATACTGTTTTTTTGCATTGTGTTATGAATACCCTGAAAAAGGAAATGATGAGCCCGAGGTGAAGTACTTATGTTTAATTTTAGGGACCGTTTGGCCCAGTAAATTAGGTTCTCTATTTAAATTTGGTATTTACTTCAGTTTGATCTGAGGTAATTTATAATACACAGCCTGATTGTCACCACATTTTAGAACATGAGAGACTTCAAACACAGTTCTTATTAACAGTCTAAAGTTGCTAATCATCTCCAAAGTTGCTGCTTTTCCAGTGTCATAGTCATTGCAATTTCTTGGCCAAAGCACAGAAAAATGTCCTTGTATCCCAAAAATTCCATTTATCTGTAAGTCCAGACATCAGCCAAGCTAACAGACACAGGCCTCACAGTGTGATACCCCAGGATTCCTGTGAGGGATCAGCACTGAAACATAAAGGTGGGAGAGTCCCAAGAAGTGTGGCAGCAAAGCACAAGCCTTTTCTGTGTTTAACAAAAATAAGAACTGGTTCATCTCACACTCATCCACAAGAGGGCTACCTGTTATTATTCCTTGCTGTAAAATCACCCAGCAGCACTTCAGGGAGACAAGAAGACAGGTGGTGCTGGGGTTGATACAGAGGGTGGAGAGCAACCCACAGTCAACAGCTTTTCTCCTGTTTGGGTCAATATAATCCAAGACATATTTTTTAATACCTGCAGTGGACCAGATGCTTTGCAAGGACCTAGAATGGCTGGTGTCATCTTTCCAGAAGGTTACCTTTAATTCAGAGAAACAAATAGAAGCCACAAATGTAATAAAATGGGGTGGTTCCTATACAAAACCATGTTCTAAGCATTTGGGAGCTCAGAGAAGGGAGTGATCGATTTTGCGGAGGGAGGGAGATTGGGGGCAGTGTGGAAAGTATGATGAAGGAAGGATGAAGGAAGGCCTCAGAGGAAGGGTCATATTTGAACAAGCTGTCAAAGAACAAACTTAAATTCATCTATCACATAAGTCCAGGAAGGTGGCTGTAGGAATTGAGTTCAAATTGAGCAAAGGCATGCTCAATTTGTGTGCCTAAGTGCCTGGCACAATAAATCGAGTACCTGGATGTCTGAAATCTATGCCATTTTCTGGGTTTCACTATTTCTCCTCACATGGCATTGGAACTCTAGTAGCCTGTCGCTTGGACTAGACTATGAGCTCCCAAAGGGTCACTGTTTCAATCACTTTTGACATGCGCATGAAATATATTTAAATTTGTTGACTAAAGAAATGAAATAATGAATAAATAAATGTCGGTATAACTCATGAAAAAATAAGAAATTCCATTTGTTGATTTAGGTTGGTCATTAGTTTCAATAGGTCAGGACACAGGGCTCTAGGCTTTTTTCTTATCAGGCCAGTTATTGAGCATTTGAAAAAAACTGGGTCATGAACCTATTGTGCCTCGGGTTTGGCTAGACATTTTCCCAGTGTCTTTCCTTGTTTGTTTGTTTGATAGGAAGTAGAGTAACCAAATAGGGGTTGCTTGACCCCTATAACTGCTCTCTTGGTTGAAATTCAATTAGGAGAGCTTACATTGTTTGGGTAGTATATTTAAGTGATCCATGAACATATGTGCACGCCCATAGGAAGAACCCACTATGGCCTTCTGCTTTGGCAGATGATGTGCCAATATCAATTAAAAGAGAACCCAAAGGGTATCAAGAATGCATTGCTATTTATATCATATCTTTCTTCCATTTTTTGTAGTGAATCAATTACCTGAGATGAGGTTTAGACCTTTAATGAAATGAATTACTCAATATTCTGGCACATCAACCCGTATACAAATGGACAAAAAATGATTTCACTGTTGGACCAAAGCAAAAATTAAGTAAAAACACTTTTCAATAAATATAAACCAGACCAATTTCAGAGTATTCAATGTAAGTAAAAAATTAACATTATGAATATTGTGTTTAAAAATATATCAGGAGGTGATGTAGACACAATATTTGTGAGCTGCAGTTGGGCATTTAGGATAGTTTTCTTTTCATGCAATTACCAGGATCATCCTTGCTAAGATCTTTGACAAATCTTTAAACATTTGTGTCAATAAAATGATCTTAGTTCAATAAATCCAAAGTTAGAATGCAAACCTCCAGAAATAAAATTTCTCATTTGAATCTAACAGATTGCATATATATTTTTATGGTATTTTGGTGGAACATGAGGGAAATTATAGTTTTCAGAATAAACCTCAGAATTAGAACTATCAGGAAGGGAGAAAAGGAGGGAGGGACGAAAGCTGGAAAGAAGGGAGGAAGGAAAGAAAGTGGAATGGAAGAAGACAAAAAACGAAAAGAGTGACAATTCTAAAACTACAGAAAGGACGAAAATAACTGTGACTCTAGTGATGACTGGGCTATAAATCCAGCAGGATATTACATAGTTGCCTGGAAGAAATTCTTCTGCCACAGGCAAGATCGTAAGAAAAACTATGTGCTTGTGTCTAAACTGATGATGGCTACTGAAGTTACATTGTAATAACAAGAACAATAATATTGAGATAAACTCAGTATTAAAAACAGTAAGTAATTTGTTCAAGCTTAAAGTCAAATAGAGATGTAGATTAATCCTAGACTGTCCTATTCTCTAATTCCTGTTATTATCCATTGTATAAAAACAGTTCAAAATTTTATAAAAAAAAATGTATAAAATAGTTCAAAATTTAGAGAATCTATGAAGAAAAAGGGACTTTGGTTCATGTTTTTCAAAGAATAATTACCATGTGTGTCTGATGTCTGATACATGTGTGTTTGGAATACTTACATTTATTAATATGGGTCATTTTCCAAGCTGCAGATTCTTGGGTCTAACATCAATCCAATGAATCAGCATCTCTGTTGATAGAGCTCAGGAAACCGCATTTTAACAAGTTCTCCACTTGATGCTTGAGCACACTGAAGCTTGAGAACCACTGACCTAACCAAAAATAAAGAAATCACTGAGAATCTATTATCCTGAAGGTGGCAGAGCAGAATGGAGAGAGACAGTCAATGTAGTCTCTCCATTTCTTTTCTTTTCTTTTAAGATTTTATTTATTTATATATTTAGGAAGTGTCAGCAGGGGGAGGACAGAGGGAAAGAGAAAGAATCTCAAGGAGACTCCGTGCTAAATGATCTCAGGACCTTGAGATCATGCCCTGAGCCAAAAACAAGAGTCAGATGCTTAACCACTGAGCCACACAGGCACCCAACCCCTCCATCGCTTATCAAGGATGCACTGCATTCTTGGATTTGATTCTGTAACTTAACCAGTTTTTAGATTTTCACCTTTATAATTAGGCATCTGCTGATATTCTGCCTGAAGAGTTCCTATAATTGGGGTTGTTTCCTAACTCTAGGCCTACAGTGAATGCAGTAACCCCATATCACCATCTCTACATGAATATTGTATCTTGTCACTTACGCAAAAGATTCCTCCACATAGCAGAAATAGTCACAACACATTACTGAAACTAATGTTAATAATTTCACTCCACGTATACTTGTTTAGGGCGTTGTATACAATTATTCCATTTAAATCTGTATGCCAAATACAGTCCCAGTTCTAACACAGTTGCATGAGGGCACCATGAATGCATTTTAGATAGCAGGAGAAACATGCAAACCTTGCAATTAAATGTTAATAACATTTAAACAAAGTCCGCAAATAACTTTGGGGACCTTGAATTTTGCTTAATGTTGTGTGTGTGTGTGTGAGAGAGAGAGAGAAAGAGAGAGAGAGAGAGAGAGAGATGGCATGTGGTGCAGTTTTGGAGAGAGGCAATTTAAACAAATCTGTGTACTTTATATTTTAACTTTTCTAAGGCTTTATTTTGTTTTGTTTTGTTTTTCCTTCAAGTACAATAATCTGCCCTATCTGCCTTTAATATTTCCATTGAGCAGCTGGACTTTTCTGACAAAAAGACTGAGATATTAATGAAAGTTAAAAAATTTTGAAGCCAAACTGGATTTTTTTCTATGTGATAACTTTGATATACATTTAAGATACTTAATTCTAGGGGCACCTGGGTGGCTTAGTGTATTAAAGCCTCTGCCTTGGGCTTGGGTCATGATCCCTGGGTCCTGGGACTGAGCCCCGAATCCATCAGGCTCTCTGCTCAGCAGGGAAACTGCTTCCTCTTCTCTTTCTCTCTGCCTGCCTCTCTGCCTACTTGTGTTCTCTATCTGTCAAATAAATAAATAAAATCTTTTAAAAAAAGATATTTAATTCTACAATTCACAATTTATTTAACCTATGTCCCAAGTAACAATAACCAGATACCTTCGAGAAGTAGTACTGTTATTGAGACTTTCTTCAATGATGGAAATGTTCTGGATCTATGCTGCCAATATGGGAGCCATTAGAAAGATTTAGTACTCAAAATGTACCTAGTACAACAGAGGGACTGAATTTTAACTTTACCAAATGCAAATTGTAATGGCTATGTGGTTAAGAACTATAGCACTGGCAGGTACAACTCTCTAATGTAGACTTTTCCAAGTAGACTAGTCTGCATATTTAAGATGTTTCCCCCTTACAACATGGCATGTTTTAAAAATACATATATAAGAAGGTTAGAAGTTAGTGCTATAAAAGTAGTTTTCTAAACAAATTCTCACAAAAGAAAATTAAACACCATATAAATTAAATGTAATTCCAGTTTTGCACAATGTTACACAAGTTAAAAGTCATCTCTAAATTTGGGAAATGTACCAATGTCAAGCTGTTCTGTGGTTTCCATGTAGAACCATGGGATTTGAGGAAATATACTATTTTGGCTAATAGTTGGTTTCTTCTAAAGTGTCTAGATGTTCCTGTATGCATTAATTCTAGTAAGAGATTAAACCTGAGACAGGAAATAAGGACTTTAACTCAGATAAGGGAGAGGGGGGGGAAACTCTAAATGTTTTATTCTCTTTGGAATGAATATTATTTTTGGAACTGTTCTCTTTTACCAGATAGAGAATTATAACTTGATAATTCTTTTAGCACATAAAAATATGTCATGCCACTTTCTTCTGGCTCCCACAGTTTCTCAAAGGAATCTGTTTTCGTTCAAATTGTCTTTTTTCCTATAAGTAAATTGTTATTTCTCACATTTTTTTTACTATTTTATTTTTAATTTTTTAAAAAAATTTCAGCATAACAGTATTCATTGTTTTTGCACCACACCCAGTGCTTCATGCAATCCGTGCCCTCTATAATACCCACCACCTGGTACCCCAACCTCCCACCCCCCTGCCACTTCAAACCCCTCAGATTGTTTTTCAGAGTCCATAGTCTCTCATGGTTCACCTCCCCTTCCAATTTCCCCCAACTCCCTTCTCTCTAACTCCCCCTGTCCTCCATGCTATTTGTTATGCTCCACAAATAAGTGAAACCATATGATAATTGACTCTCTCTGCTTGACTTATTTCACTCAGCATAATCTCTTCCAGTCCCGTCCATGTTGCTACAAAAGTTGGGTATTCCTCCTTTCTGATGGAGGCATAATACACCATAGTGTATATGGACCACATCTTCCTTATGCATTCGTCTGTTGAAGGGCATCTTGGTTCTAACCTAAACCAGGCAAAGATCCTACCAAAAAGAAGAATTTCAGACCAATATCACTGATGAATATTTCTTACAATTTTTTTTTAAAAATTTCTTTTCATTGTCCTTAGTTTGCAGACGTTTGAATATTATAGGTCTTGGAGTTAATTATTTTAGGTTCATCCTGTTTCTGATTTAAGCAACCTCATGTTTCTCCAGGTTTATGGCTTTTGCAGAATTTGGGATGTTTTCAGCCAATATGTCTTTGAGTATTTTTTTTTTTTTTTAATTTAAGCTCCTCTCTCCACATCCAGCCACCATTGACATTTGAGGAAAAGAATGCCTCCATGTAATGAATGGGTAGGGTAGGAATTTCAGCTCCACAGTAAACCCTTGCTAATGTCACCCTGGCTGGAATGTATATAACTGTCCTTACTGCCATCCATATGGTCTCCATAGGGATGAGAGAGGTGTAGTGTGGTCTTGATGAGAGTCCTTACTCTCCTTCAGGTCTCCTCTGATGTGGCCCCAGCTTGGTATCAGCATGATGATCAGGAAGTTCAGACTTCTTATATGGTTTCCACTGACACAATGGTGGTGGTTGGGGAGAGGAGGCACATGGAAGAGGCTCATTACTACTCATCAGGGATAAACATCCCTGCTCCCTAACAGCCTTTTCTGACACTAACTCAGTTAGATAGGATACTGGGCCCTTCGTTGTACCTGGTAAGACTGGAAGTTTAGGCTCCTCACTCGGCCTTTGCTAAGCTGGGTGGATGTAGATCTATAGTCCTTAGCTGCAAGGAAGGGGTTATCGTCTAAAAGTTATCTGTCTTACTAAGTTCCCCCTTTCTTGCCACTTCGGTTAGAGAGGGCAGGTTTTCTTGGGAATATTTTTATTTGCTCCTATTGACACTTCTGGCTCACCTGCTTCTTTAGATTTTGTTAGGGATGTATGAAGCAAAAAGTCAGCCCAGAGAACTCACTCCTGTGCTGTTCCTTGGGTCTCCTGGTCCCTAACTCTGCCTTTTGCTCTCCACCTTTCTTGTGTCTTCTTGAGTATTCTTGTGATTGCTTCACATATAATCTCCAGGGTTTTAGTTCTACTTAATAGGAGGCTTAGGAAAATGCATGGATATTACAGCTTCTTGGAAGTGGATGTAATTGGTATGACTTTCTAAAGCCTAAAAATATTCACATGGGGTTCTTGTTATGAGCCAAGTATGTTTCTGAACACATCACACACTTATGTATATATTTTATCCTCATGATAAGCTTTGGAAGCAGCTACTTCTTATTAGCCCAGTTTTCCCAAAAAGACACCAAGCCCCAGAGAGTGTGAATGATTGCAGTGAAGGGTTGGTTAAGCAGACTTGGGTATTTACACTACATATTCCAAAGAAAGGAGTGGTCTTGGCTGGCTCCTGGAACTGCATTTTGGGACCTGATGAGAAGGGGTTTGTATGGTGGAGGTCCTGGAGCAGGTTGAATCAGTATGACCAGAGGGTTTACACTAACAATGTGACTTTTGGTGATGCCCATTGTTGTATGCCTGAGGTTTTAGGCATGTTGTATCAGTTTCACTTATAAGGTGTGAAAGACTATTAGTCTTGTGGTTGCTGCATGCTTGTATGACTGACCTCCAATAAAAGTCCTGAAAACTAAGGTTCAGGTGAGCTTCCCCAGTTGGTAACACTTAGCAGGTGCTGTCACATATTACTGCCAGGAGAATTAAGCACTTACTATGCAACCCAACATGGAAAGGACAACTATTTCCCTGTGGAAATTTGTGTCTTTTTCTCTGGAACTCGTCCTATGTGCATTTCCTCTTTACTAATTTCAATCTGTGTCCTTCTATGGTAATAAACTATAACTTAGTTTATTACTAGACATAATCTGTGTCCTTCTATGGTAGTAAACTATAATTCTGAGTTCTGAGTCTAGCCATCAAACTGTTGAACCTAAGAGTGGTCTTGGGGGCCAGCAGCACACCAATCCAAGGTCTGGTAGTGGGGAAAAAAAATTAATCTTTCTCCAGAGCCCATGCTCCTAACTACTCCCAGGGTGCTTACTCCTTCAATTACATGGGCTCAGGGTTAAACCATTACATCTACCATGGCTTCTTTCAGATGTCTGACATGGGATGTGTGACAGTCAGACCAAAATCATTGGCTTCATATAAACAAATTCTTTTCTTCACAATGAGGTCTCAAATCCTTATTATTCTTGTTTCCATATATCTCTTTTCCCTTGAAAAATTAATAACTGAAGATTTTCCATAATCTGAAAGAAAAACAAACCTCAAAAGGCATAATTTATGAATTTTAGGGAGGAAGACAGATTACAAATGATATCACAATGAAAATGTTTTGGATCACCAGGGCAAACCCAAGGCTTCTAGCCTGTGACAGAGTATTGAGCTTCAACACTAAACTAATTCTCCATACCATAGATCTCAAAATTATATTAGAAATGGACCAGAAGATGGTTCATTATTGTAGTAATTTGGATAGTGAATGCATCATCAAATCTTACATTTAGGAAAGATCATCATGATATTAAAAAAATTGCCACTTGTATAATGTAAGGCTGATCAAGTTTATAAAGTCATCGTAAGTCTTACCTTTTGGGTGTCTGGGTGGCTCAGTTGGTTAAGCATCTGTCTTCGGCTCAGGTCATGATCCAAGAGTCCTGGGGCGGTGGGTGGGGGGGGGGTTGTCCTTGCTCAGCGGGGAGTCTGCTTTTCCCTCTGCCTCTCCCCCTGCTCATACACACTCTCTGTCTCTGTCTCTCGGTCTCTGTCTCTCTCTCTCACAAAAGTAAATAAATAAATAAAATCTTGTTGCGGGGGGAAGATCTTACCTTTGGTCCTTGAATTGATTTTCTTGCCACCAACTCACCTTTGGAAGCAGCTGTTACTCCTCCACCCTGTCAGCCCCAGGAGGCCAAGAATTTGAGACATTTACATGCATCCCTTGAATGCTTCCTGTGTAGCCTGGACTACAGTTCAGACCAAAGAGGGCATCTCTTGGGCCTGAAAATGTCAGTCTGTCTGCTTTTTCCCGGCTTCTCTAGGGACCACATTCTTCCCAGACATCAATTCCAGAAGGATCATAGGGCTATTAAAATTAATTAATATAATTTTATAATTAACTTTCTTAATATTAATCTCTTAATTATACTGTAAGCAGCAATTATGGAGCTCATAGTTCTTCTGCCACCATCTCCATGACTTATGTGTGTGGAAATTAACATTTTAACATGAAGTTCTGCCTCTTCATTGAGAACTTGAGGTCTTCAAGATAATAGAAAATTGCATTTCATTAAAGGGCAAGTGAGAGACTGGAACTTGTGTCCCTGAAAGCTTGGTTCTGGATTTTTATTTTGGTAACTTGAAAGGCCTACATGGCAGCAGCATCCAAAGCAGCACTCTAATTATTGCTCCTGAATTTTGATCCTGAATCTATATTTTTGTCCCACTTGCAGTGCATAGAAATTGAAGTTGTTAAATAATCTGTTTTCACTGATATTTGTGCACTGAGGACTTTATCTGACAGCAGGAGTGATGGTGTGCTTCCCTGCCACCACTCACTTACTCACCTTGTGCTGAAGGGAGAAGAGAAGTTGATATAACTCAGAATGGCAGAAGGATAAACCCAGTTCTATCATCTTCCATCCTCTAAGAAGAGAAGCCCTTTCTCTCTCCCCCTCTCACCCATGGGGATGACTGAAAACGTGGTCTGTTCTAGGGTACGGTCTGGAAAGTCCCCATGCACTTTGATTTAAGAAAACTTCCAATATTCTTCCATACTTAGTGTTGTTCTGTAAAAAGATGGTGTTTTGGTTCTCCATCTGATGCCTTTGCTTTAATTTAGATATTGATATCTAGATATTGGGTTTAGATATTTAGATATTAGATACTGGTTTAGATAATGGGTGGCTAAGAAGGACATCTTAGAGGCCCAAACCCAGTCTCTTCCACTGGTCAGTCAGCACCGGAGACTGTCTATGTGAAAGCAGAACACCAGAGGGTTCCCTACAGTGTGGTAACCACCACAGACAAGCTACTGGATTCCATAGCAAAATAGTGAACTTTATTTTATGTAATATAATATTAACTACTGCTACTACGAATTAATTGTTCTTTGATATCATAATCTAAAAATTATTAAAAAGTACACAAACCTCTCTAATTTTTGTCACATATATCATGCTTCCAACTAAAATCTAAAATCCCAAAGGATGCTCAGTATCTCTGTATCCTCTCCAGATCTTAAAATGGTGCTTTGACCATAGAAGATATTTGTTCAATGTTGGTGATGATTTCACTCGGGGTTAAAAGTGGAGGTGTATGGAGATCTATCAAAAAATGAAATTATATTTAGATATATGTTATCTATCTCCCAATTCACAAAGTAAATTTGTTTATTTATTTAAAAATTTACAGCCGTCTCCTGTTAAAGGGTGCGTGGTTACCATTATCAAATCACAGTTAGCAAGTAGTTGTTTGCAGATAGCCTTCAGGTAGTACACTGTCTTCTGCACCAACAATTTGAGTCATCATAGCAGAAATTTCAATTGTAGCTAAGATTCGACAGTTCAATAGTGAACCTGGCTTATAAATTGTACAATAGCACAGCACCGTCCCACTTTCCTCCCTTTGTCATTTCAACACCTTCCTGGAAACCACCTCTGTAGCTATCTGGCAGTGAAGTGCCAGCCATTGGAAGCCTCACATCCATTTACTATTTTCTCTGTTATGACTTATTATAACCCATTCTAATTATTACCTGAAGCCATATAAAGTTGCCCATTTTTGACCCACAAAAAGCTTATTTCATAGTGCAAACTATTAGTAATTCAGAGGCTTTCTGTAATTTAGTAATTCTGTAATTTAGTAATTCTGTAATTTAGTAAATCAGTGTAATTCTGAATTACTAATTCAGATGATGCAGGGATACTTGTTCTCTTGGGACATTGGTTAATCTATTATCTCTCATGCTGCTGCTCCTCTTTCCACCAAGCTATGAGGAGTGATCACTTGTGTCACTTGTGCTGATTAGCTCTTCTTGTCTGCTATAATTCCTAATTTTTTGGTGCTTACACATCTGGCTTATGGTTCACTCAGTGTTGTTCTTTGGAAATGAAAATAAAGGGTGATCTCTGTATGCAGATACTAAGAAACAAATATACTTTAAACATTTAAACTTTTATTCCATAGACAAAAAAAAAAACTGTCTGTAGAGAATATGCATCCAAAATCTATAGAACTACATAAGCATAATAGAGAAAACAGAGTCAGTAAAATACATGTTGGGATTTTAGTAAGTGTATGTTTGATAACAAGGTCCCAAACTCAGTGTTTTCAGTGCTGACACTTGTGTCTCAGAAGCAATTTAAGTTCAAACCTTGTTTTGGGAAACTAAGTATGACCAGAAGGGCAATTAATATGTGTATAGTCAGTCCTCATTATTCGAAAGTTTCATATTTGCAAACTTTCTTACTCACTAAAATTTGTCACCCCCAAATCTACAGTCTCAGTGCCTTCATGGTTATTTGCAGACATGCACAGAAAAGCAAAAATTTGAGGCTCATCATGGACACATTCCCAACTAATGTTGAAGTTGATGTCAATCTGCTTTCTTACTTCAGCTCTCATATTATAAACAAGTGTCCTTTTTGTGGTCTACTTAGTGTCATTTTTTGTACTTTTGTACTTTTTGGTAATTTCACCATTTAAAATGGTCCCCGCATGTAATGATAAAGGGCTGTCTAATGTTTTCCAAGTACAAGAAAGCTGTGATGTGCTTTACAGAGAAAATCTAGGTAAGCTTCCTGCAACCATGGTTTATAGTGTTGTTGGCCATGAGTTCAATGTTAATGAATCAACAGTATGTATTTAATAAAGTTTCTTTAAACAGACACACACTGTCTGTTTAAATACATGGTTGTCTATTGATCATTAACAAAAATATTGTGACCGAGGCTCATAGAAAGCTCACCCTATATTTCCCCTGGAAACAGCAATTCAGTGTTCAGTAATTCAGTGTTTGTGACAAAATTTTAGGATGTAACTACTGTGAATAAGAAGAATTGACTGTATTACATATTTTCCTTTGATTGGCTTTCAATCACTGATTAAGTAAATATTTATGACCACTACATAAGGAAGTAAAGAATACACAGATGAACAAAATGTAGTATTGCCTTTCAAAGAGAAACAACAAATGTAGTACGAATACAACATAACAAGTGTTATTAATTCCTCACAGCAATAAAAGAGCAAAAGTCATGAGTATATACTTGCTTTCCATAACATGAATAATCAGAAATTTTTTCTTTTTTTTAAAAATGTTTTTATTGAAGAACTTAAGCAAGGGAAGTGGCAGAGAGAGAGAGAGAGAAGCAGGATCCCTGCTGAGCAGGGAGCCCATGCTGAGCTTGGTCCAGTACCCTGGAATCATGACCTGAACCAAAGGCAGATGATCAACTGGCTAAGCTACCCAGATATCCCTGTTTTTTTAATTCATTCACCAAACACTTATGTTGGTTTCATGTCTTGGCTATTGTAAATAATGCTGCAATGACTGGGGTATTAAATAATTTTTTTTATAATTTGAAAAAAAAGTTTTATGAACATATAATGTATTATTAGCCCCGGAGGTACAGGTCTGTGAATCGCCAGGTTTACATACTTCACAGCACTCACCATAGCACATACCCTCCCCAATGCCCATAACCCCACCACCCTCTCCCTCCCCCCCTGCCCCCCCACTTCCACAACCCTCAGTTTGTTTTGTAAGACGAAGAGTCTCTTATGTTTGGTCTCCCTCTGGATCCCATCTTATTTAATTTGTTCTTTTCCAACCCCCAAACTCCCCATGTTGCATCTCCATTTCCTCATATCAGGGAGATCATATGATAGTTGTCTTTCTCCAATTAACTTATAGTCAGAAATTTTTATCAATATCAATATTGTTGAGATAAAGTAAAACTATGTCTAGTTAAACATGTGGATATGTGAATTTAAAGTCTATTAATAGAGAAGTAGATTGCTGCCATGTGTGACCTGGGCAAGGTACCTGGGAAGGGCTACTGGGAAGACTGAAAATTATTGTAGTCATTTCCCATGGATAACAGTACTTTTCACTGTGGGAAGATCAAGAAACAGCTTTGGTATGGTACCAACTTGGTTTTTTTAACTGGCCTAAATAGCTTAAGAATCATGGGCTACTCCTTCATCATTTCAAGAATATGCAAAGTAAAATGATAAATGGAAACAAAGAGTGATTCTGCTTCCAAAATTTATAAGGTAAATCATAAAAAAATTCTTAGTGTTACATTTTAAGGTATAAAAATTGAAATATACAAACAATGAGAAAAATGAGAATTTTCTCACTTTCCAGATTTCATTCTGATCTAAACCAATTCTCTTCTGTTTCTTGTTTCAAGTACATCCATAAGCTTTCTCTCTTTTTCTTTCTTTCTCTTAACAATTTGAAGAGTATAAAGTTGTGAGTATTATTTTTTTGTAGGTGCAATAAATTATCTTTGAAATAAAGAATTAAAAACTTTTGAGTTCAAAATTCCATCAATTATTTGATGTACCACCAAAGTAATAAAAATTTTGGAGAAAAAATATATATTAAATATATTTTTAATAGTCTGTGTAACAATAGTACACAGTTTAGCATACAATTACCTCCCACTTTCTTCATTTCCATAATCAAAGTTTGATTCTACATTGTGCTTATATTTGTAGATTCAAGGTATTTCTGAATTACTTTTGGCCATTAGCAGTTATAAAAGGCATCATATATGCAATTTTCTTTCTTTACCTAGTGCTTGAGATTTTAACTTCTTTATAACCTTTAGGACCGACTATATAATTTTCAAAGGGAAATAAAAGAATATCAGAAAATTCTGTACACATTTCTATCAAGTTAAATCCATTTCAATCTTTTCTTTAATTGAATAACATATTGCTAAAGGTTAAATAGTTTCTCTTATATGTCAAGAACTGTGAAAGGTCTGTAATTTCACCATATTTGTAAGCTTATATGGTAGCCTTCCATTGTTTCATGGATGCTGGCAGAAGACAAAAGACTCCTGGGTCAAGATGAAGGACAGTGTATTACAATAGCAGTATCCATGATATTAGCATTTCTGTACCATCATGATTCTTGGTAAATTTTCCCATGACTATATCATTCTGTCAGTCACTCTGATTAATCTGATTGGCAAGGCTGGAACCAAATCCATTTAATTTGTTTCATACAGCATTCAGGTCCCCATATCCCCAGGATCCCCGAGTTAAGAGTTAAATAAATCTCATAAACTATCAGGGACATCTTAGAAGATGTCTTTTTCCTTCAGTTTCTGTATTGACCTTTCTACTCAAGAGAAGCAGTAGTTCAGATAGGCAGGATGTAGCAGCAATTCCACAGACTCTACCTTAGCCTACAAGAAGGAAGTCTAGGGGACAATTCTATCATCTATAATAACCATGGCCCATGAGTTAAGCCTGAGCCAAATGCTTTCCAGGGCTTAGGAGGCATCATAAATAGAGTCATAGAGAATTGACATCCAATATTTTATAGAAGTACAGTGTGAGCTTTTCAATGCTGGAATAATGATACTTGAAGATACAACCTCAACTAACTGAAATTTCTACAGTCCATTCCGAGAGCCTTGGCAAAGTACACTGCTCCAAGTTTCACTGCTGGGAATATTATGCATGTCCAACTTTTTATTTCAGTGAGGAATGATACGTCACCAAAAACATTTTAAACAATAACAAGAGTTATAGAAACTCTACAAGTCAACTCCTTATGGAATTACCAATGAAGATAAAAATGAAAATGGAACAAAAACATCCCTCACCCTAGTGGCTGTTTTCACTTGGATGGAGAAGGATTCGTGCCAGGGTGTCACAATTTATTCCTCCCTTTATAGCAGATGTGTTTTTCAAGTACAGAAATACTAAAACACAAAAATAAAAACATGCATCCTACAATTGGAGGAAATGTGGCATGTGTGATTATTAGAAGCCTATTGTTTAGAAAATAATAGGACCTAAAGACTTCAGAGGTGAAAGGGAATTTAAATAATCTCAACCAAATATAACTTGACATCATTTTCTTTTCTTTTCACAACCCTCATTACAAATACCTTTTTAGCCAGAATAACATATCATGGCATTTCAAATAACCACATGTTGTTTTAGGTTTTGAAAAGATTCTAAAAGCATTTAAAATCAAGGGCAGTTGAAGATTTTCTGAATCTATGTGTGAGTCTTCAATATTATTCATGGCATTCTCAATTTCCTCTTATAGGATTTTGCCAGAGAACTAAATCTGTTAATAACTAGTCTGTTCTCCACCAGCATAAAAGTACTAAATGAAGAAAAACAGTGTCTCTCATGCATTCATAACCCATGAATATATGCAAATGATATTTCATTGAAAGTGAAAAAGATAAAATTCATGACTAAAAATATATTTATATCACCATTCAAATATTATCCATGATTATCCATGTATTATGCAGTGAGCTTTCTGTGTACAAATTACATATAAAAAACAAAAGGAGGGCTTCATATTATCAAAACTACATAGATATATTTTTGCTTTTATGTGCAAACATTGTAAAACCAGAGCACCAAACATTGTTCCTCCTTAAAATAATTAAGTTTCATTTTTACAATAAGATTTAATTTTAGTTGGCATTTTTTTAAGCCAATATGCCATTTAATCAGAAGCAGTTATAGTTAATTTTATCATATTGGATGATCCCCAAATCAAAGTGGTTCCAAGAAACACATACTATTTGGGGAAAAAGTGAAGAAAAATTATACAACTTTACATTGGAATACTAAAAATTAATTCTTTGATTCTTAATTTCTTTTCCTTTTTGAAATGTTACTTTATGAATTGTCTTTTAATATAAATTACAAAATCTATAGTGTGTAGATGGAAAAGGGTTCCCTGAAAAACATTTCTGTCCTAATCCCTTAATCCTTAGAATCTGTTAGGAGAAGGAGGAGAAGAGAGAGGAGGAAGGGGAAGAGGGGGTGAAGAAGAGGAGGGAGGAAAGAAGAAAGAAAGAAAGAAAAAGAAAGAAAGAAAGAGGAAGGAAGGAAGGGAGAGAGAGGGGAAGGAAGAGAGAAGAGAAGGGAAGGGAAAGGAAAGGAATGAAAAGAAGAGGAAACATAGAGATTTGAATATTCTGCTCTTGAAGACTGGAGTGACGCAGCCAAAAGCCAGGGAATGCTGGCAGCCACCAGAAGCCTGAGGAAATGGTTCTCCCCTAGAAAATCTGGAGGGAGTGTGCCCCTGCTGCTACCTTGATTTTGGCCTTTAGTGCTGATTTTGGATTTCTAGCCTCCAGCAAAAAGAGAGAATACATTTCTGTTGTCTTGCCTCATGAAGTTCATGGTAATTTGTGACAGAAATCACCAGAAACTATATAGGGGAAAGGGTAAAACTTCTAACCAAGTTCTCCTTAGAAATTAAAAATTCTTAATACCTTGTTATCTCTTAATACCTTGGTATCTCCTGTAGTCCTCCTCTTAAATGACAGTACAAAGTTAGCTCATTTATAAACCAGACATTTTGGGGAACCTGGGTGGCTCAGCGGGTTAGACCTCTGCCTTAGGCTCAGGGTCCTGGGATGGAGCCCCTGCATCAGACTCTGCTCAGCAAGGAGCCTGCTTCCCTCTTTCTCTCTGTTCGCCTCTCTGACTACTTGTGATCTCTCTGTCAAATAAAGAAAAAAAAATCTTTGTAAACCAGACGTTTTGAGTTTGGGAGAAGGGAGTGGACCGAAGTCTTAGGGGCTGGTGACAGGTCTTGATGGGGGGATGACAGCCTTATGGGAGTTATAGAAACATCACAGCCACCCTGACTCAGACACTGATTTTATCATTCATGAGCTCCCGTCACAGGACACTAGACATGGGTAACTGCAGTGCGGAGGCAAAGTCACTATTTTGGTGGATTTTATGTTCTGGTGGATGGGGACAATTAACTAAATAAATGATTATAAGTATGTTAGACAGGGATGGGTGTTATAAAGGATAAAAGAGGGAAAGAGAATAGGAGGATCTGGGTTGGGGTGGGTGCAGGTCCACTGGGCATTCATGCTGGGGCTCGGGTTAGGAGTATTAGATAAGGAAACCTCAATGCAGTGACAAAAGGCTTACCCTGTTTGTGCCTGAGAGAGAACATTTCAGAAAGAGGCCATGGGAAATGCAGAAGACCTGAGACTGGCACACGCTTGGCCGCTAGTGCATCGGGAACACATGGAGTAAGGTGGAGGGAGGGTAGCCAGAGGACCGAGAGGTCACCAGAACTAGGTCCTGCAGGGCTTGAAGTCCATGGCAGAGCCTGGGTCTGGTCTCTACAGGCAGAATTTGCAGCAGAGGAGTAGCATATCTGATAGCTGTTTTGAAAGGGCAAGGAGGAACATGTGGCTGCCATATATATCAGTGTTTCCGGTGTAGCCCTGACATGTCACTGATACTCTGTAGCCCCTGATATTCCTCCTCCCACTCCAGAGACTGTCTCACAGGATGGAGTCACCTTTCTCTCCCTAAGGTAAATTCTCTTCTCTACTGGTTTAGAAGGAAATAGAAGCTTCTCTCTCCTCCACAGCTTGTTACCAATTGTGCCCTGCCAAGTCAGAGGGTCTGACACAAATCTGGGGTCCTTAACACACAGGCAACACCCAAGTCTTATTGACATGATATTTGAAAATGCAAATGTCCTTCTTCAGATCAGTTTCTGCAAAGCTGATAGATCACTTATTGGCTTACAGGATCTGGAAGGTAGGGGAAAGAGGGCACAGACTGTTTGTGTCTATCTTCTCAGGAATTTTCTAATTTCAAAACTGACTAGAAGAAAGGTACTTTCAATTTCTTTATACCTACAGGTTTTTGTGGGGGCTGTATGGACTGTCAAAGTCTTTCTTTAATTTAACAGGGTCGAAATGATTTACAATTCTCCGGTGCAGGATTTCTTTAAACTTTAGCATGGATAGAAAACACCTGCCTCTTGCTAAAACACAGATTCTAACTGAAGCCTGGTGGGCCGAGACTGCATTTCTAAACACCTCCCAGGGTATGCTGTTGCTGCAACTGATCCACATTGGAGCAGCAAGGTCCAAGTGGTGGGCCAGGGTCCATTTCTGCATCATTGGAAACTCTTCCTGAAAGTATAAAGATGCAAAGCTCTAGCCAAAACTGGGATGGCCATTATTTTGTAACCTGTGTAATTTATGTTTCCACAATGTCTTTTGTTACTTCTTTCCCTTAGGGGCAGTTTTACTGTTTCAATGTAAGGTCTTTGTTTTCATTTGTTTTGGTCAATTGTTTATCTATATTTTTACAATGACTGCTCAAAATTGGAAAAAAAAATTGAAAACATTTCATTCAATGATTAACTGAAATGAAAGAATAGGTGCTCTGAGTAACATGGCCAATAACATCTGATGCTTATTAATGTTACGTGAGAAAAGTTTCAAGTGTTGATTCTCTAATACCAGGTGTACTATATGTGGGGTCTACAAATATGAACATGTTTTAAAGCATCATTAAAAAAAGCATCATAGGGGCGCCTGGGTGGCTCAGTGGGTTAAGCCGCTGCCTTAGGTCATGATCTCAGGATCCTGGGATCAAGTCCCGAATCGGGCTCTCTGCTCATCAGGGAGCCTGCTTCCTCCTCCTCTCTCTCTCTCTCTCTCTGCCTGCCTCTCTGCCTACTTGTGATCTCTCTCTGTCAAATAAACAAATAAAATCTTTAAAAAAAAAGCATCATAAAAATATTTCAGTTTGTATTTCAATTCACAAAGTTGTAAGTTAGATATTTTGCATTAATTGAACTGCTTAAGTGGTTTGGCATTATTACATTATTACTCATTATTGACATTACAGGGCACTAAGAGCAGAACCCCTGTCAGCCTGGATCCCAAACAGAGCTTTCCTCCTTCCTCTCTTCCCCCATCCCCACTTTTTATCACCTCCATTGGACATGAGGCATAATCAAGACATAAATAAAAAATAAATCAAGAAATAAGCAATTCTTATTGCTTAAAGCCACTGAGATCTGGATCTTATTTGTTACATAGCATTATCTAATCTATCCTGACAAATATAGTAATTGTCACAGGTTAAAAGAGTACAGCTACAAACAAAACACAATCATATGGCAAAAAGTGAGGATATCGATGTGAGAGTTTTAAGAGAAGGTTTTCCTTACTATGCAGTGGCATAGTATTTGTTGAAATTCTCATCTTTGATACCTTCAGAGGAAGTTGTGCCTAGTGACCCCTGTGAACCATGTACCTAGTAGATTTATAGCTCTTGAAGTTAATACACATAACGTTAGTAGTGTTGATTGCTGTCAGCTTTACCTGGCAAGATACTACAAGATAAAGGTGAACGTAGGAAAGAGCAATGTACAAAGCAGATGGGATCAGGAGGGAGACAAAATATAAGAGACTGGGTTTTTTAAAGATTTTATTTATTTGACAGAGATCACAAGTAGGCAGAGAGGCAGGCAGGGAGCGGTGGGTGGGGAGGGTGGGGAAGCAGCTCCCTGCTGAGCAGAGAGCCTGACTCTGCCCTGGATCCCAGGACCCTGAGGTCATGACTTGAGCCTGACCTGAGCCGAACGTAGAGGCTTTAACCCACTAAGCCACACAGGGACCCCCATAAGAGATTCTTAATCTTACAAAACAATGAGCAGATAAGAGGGTTGCTGGGGTTAGGGGTGTATAGAGAGGGTGGTTGGGTTATGGACATTGCGGAGGATATGTGATACGCTGAGTGCTGTGAAGTATGTAAGCCTGACGATTCACAGACCTATACCCTGGGGCAAATAATACATTATATTAATAAAAACAATTAATTTTAAAAAAAAGGAATGCAAAGCATCCAAAAACTCAGAGCCTGGCAAGGTAAACAATAATATTCTTGACCACATACAGTAGAAGATAAAATTATGAAAGTCTTCCAGGTTCAAATATTTAGTATAAACTTCCAACCTTTTAAAATGGTTCAGGGAAAGGATCAGAAGTAGAATGTGGTACACATTTTCCAATGAGATAACATCAGGATAGAGGATAAATCATAACTGTTGCGGTCCTCCCAACACAAGCTAGATAAGTTCAAAGGTTCAAGGCCCTGGTCACTAAATTGAATAAAACTCCTTGAAGCCAAGAAACCCAAAAAAAAAAAAAAAAAAAAAAAACAGGAAAAGAAAAAGAAAAAGCAGTTCTGTTCTGGACCATTTCAGAAAAGAATATGAGTATGATTACTGGCATACACCACCCACTGGAATCAAACTGATAAGATGATAAGAAATTGTCCAAATCACTGATGAGGGAACCAGAAGGCTGAGATTATTCTAGGTGTAAAATGAGCCTTGAGCACCTAACCACCTAGATAGAACATGTAGAAAGGTCTGTTCTCACAGACCTTCCTTCCACTCCCTCCCAATGAAGAAGTTCATCCTCAGCACTTTCTTTACTGAAGAAGAAAATAGAAAGGGAAGACTCTACAAGCTGAAGGCAGAAAATGAAGAAACACAATCTTTTTTGGGGAGTTGAATTAAGAATTCTTCCCAAGGAAGGGAATTAAGATAAATTCTCCCTTTACAGCTCAGGGACTCTCATATCATCTGTCTAGTGGGGTTTCAGTATTGCTCTGTACCAGTGACTATGTGTACCTATTGTTCCCCTCTCCAAAGGGGAGTATGTGATGCGGTGGTCCCTTCCTTGTTCCACACTGTGGAGTGGTTCATTGGGGAGTGGGAAACAACCTGGCTTTATTTTGTTTGTTTTAGTTTATTGGTTAAAAGGATCAAGAAAAACTGAATTTGTACTTGATGAAGACATTTCTATGCATATTTGAGAGCTTGATGATGTACTAAATGGGACTTTGAGTACTTATGTAAGGAGGGGATGAGTGTTGGCTTGTTATATTTGGAAAAGGAAGGGTAGATTGTAGTAACCACTAGTACGTGTCATTCATTACTGAGTTTTCCCTCTCCCGAGGCACACTCCAATCCCCTTGAGGTCAAGGAAATGTGAGGTGAAGAAATGTATTCTTTCCAAGTGGATGTAGTTAAGAAGTGTAACCAATTTTTATAAGCTCTCGACAAACCCTGAGGGTTTGAATTAAGATAGCAGTGGAACTTTTGTTAGCCTGGCTACATAGCTGACAGTGAAATATGCAGAGACCTCCTGTGAAAACAAAACAAAACAAAACAATCTATTTGTTGTAAGAGATTCAGATTTTCAGTTGTTTACTACTGCAGTATGACCTCCCATCATTGCAGTATCATAATAACTTGTCAATGAACACACTAAATCTAGCTTAAAATATGAAATGTCAGAGTCAGATATTTACTTCTGTAAGTGTTCATGGTCTGTGACATTCGTTTGGTATTGATCCCATAGAATTTTTTTTAAATTTTATTTATTTATTTGACAGAGAGATCACAAGTAGGCAAAGAGGCAGGCAGAGAGTGAGAGAGGAGGAAGCAGGCTCCCTGCTGAGCAGAGAGCCTGATGCGGCACTTGATCCCAGGACCCTGAGATCATGACCTGAGCCGAAGGCAGCGGCTTAACCCACTGAGCCACCCAGGCGCCCCCTGATCCCATAGAATTTTAATTTTTAGTTGAATTATTATTATACACTCCAGCCTCTTGATCATTGCGTGTGTGTGTTTTCAGAGGATTTTCTACAGTGTGCTTAAGGAAAACTTCAATACCCAAAGGTGTAAGCATCATCCTCATGATGAGAAAGGAATCAGAGGAATTGAATCTCCAAGGAAATCACACATTTTTTACAAAGATCTTTGAAATAGAGATGGAGATAGAAGAAAAAGTATTTATTTATTTTTATTTTTTATTATGTTATTTTAGTCACCCTACAGTAAAACTGAGTGGAAAATTTCTTCATTGTATTTCATGGTTTTCCCCATATTGAGGTTATTGGATGTATGGGTATGGCATAAATATTGTTTCATATATAACTTCCCACAAGACTCTTGAGCTTTTTGAGGGGTGGGAGAGAGTTTATTCTCCTGTGTGCTTCCATCAGGTGGTCCATTCTTCATACATCAGAGGCTGCCAGTGCTACAATAGAAACTAACATGTATTATTTTACTTGCTGTTTACCATCACCCCCTTATGTAGGAATGGTTATCCATACATCATAAATACAGAAACCTGGACTCTAGGCCGCTGGGGCACTTATCCAGATTTATACCATAATAAGGTGATGGAGCCAAAATTCTTATTCAGGAATATCTCACTTTAAATTCATATCATTTATTTATCTATTGTTGTATATCATTGTTGTATAAACAATGAAGGTAGCTACAAAATATATTTCAATCTATAAGAGACATGGAAAAAGCAGGAGACTATCCATTTAAAGATTTTAAAAAGGAGGTTCTGTGGTTGAAAATTAACTTAAAGAATATTCCCATTAATACTAATTCCTTCATAATTTGACTTCTTCATTAATGGGTCTCTCGGTGTGGGTGGAGTACAAGACCACCCCTCTCAAGTGGCTCCCTCTTCATGATATCACTAGCTACCAACTTTGCCTCTGGGTCCTTAGCACTCTTCCCTCAAGAGACATATCTTCTTAGGCAAGCAGAATGCCCTCCATCAAGGCATTTGGACATGCAAATGTTTAAATCACGGCATGTAGGTCACTTACAAAAAGAGGACGACTATTTCTGGTAACATTTTAAATTTATTGTGATGAGTCAAGGCTAATGCAAGGTGAACTCCTCCTTTTACCATCATCTGTACAGCTACATTAGCTCATCCATGTATTAAAAAATGGGCCTCTGGACAGTTAGTTGGCAATTTGGCAAATTGCTCATGTATAATGCAAGAGAAGAAAGTCTCATTTCAACTCATACCAATTCCATCTCTACTTTTTATGAATGACTTTGATTTTATCATAAAATGAGTCACGTGTTTATTCAACAAAATGGGAATGAAAAAAAATCCAGCAATATATTAATTTCCATTATCATTAGCCCATTTGTTATAGTCGCAATTTATGTAAAGGGTACTTGCCTTTCATTGGATAGATTTATAATTTTTTTCCTGAGAAATTAGAACATTTATCTAGGATGTTGACTTTATTTTTCTCTTTTCATAGTACATGCCTTATCAATATTTACCTATGTGAGATGGATTAATTTTAAGTTCCTTGGGACAGAGTCTTTCCTAAGCTTTTGTGGAAAAACACGTGGTTTTTTTGGCCAGCTTATTTTCCATTTAGAATTCACATTTAAACCACTGCTTTGGTGGGGGACTTGGGTATCTTGGTCTGCCTTCTGCTCGGGTCCTGGTCTCAGGGTCTTGGGTTGGAGCCCTGCATCAGGCTCCCTGCTTGACAGGGAGCTTGCTTCCCCCTCTCCCTCTGCCTGCTGCTCTGCCTGCCTGTGCTCTCTATCTCTCTGTCAGATAAATAAATTTTTTTAAAAAAGTTTTAAAAAATTGAAAAAAGAAAAAAAGAAAACTAAATCACTGCTTTAGTGACATTTTATATTAGGTAATAAGTTACATTTTCTTTTCTTGTAAAGTCAGATTTCCTTTTCAGTTTCCTTCCTTCATTCACATATTTATTGGCAAACTTTTATTGAACACTTGGTTTGGGGCAGGTGTGGTACTGGCATTAGGGCCACTATAGTCCTAAATGAATCAGATCCATTCCTGCCTTTATGGACGATTCAGGATTACATATTCTTAAAAATATAACAGGGAGAAAATATATAGGTAGAAACCCCCTACTTACCTTTCTAGGATGAAGGGCAATTAAATTTTCTCCTCAAGGTGTTACCAAAACAAAAATGTTTGCTTTGGTGCCTAAGTGAGCAGAAAGTCTACACTGTATGATGATCACTAAGGGAGCATCGGGTACAGGATATGCGGCACCAGGGGACCCGGGTGGCTTAGTCAGTTGAGGGTCTGACTCTCAATTTCAGCTCAGGTCATGATCTCCAGGTCCTGAGACTGAGCCTGGTGTGGGGCTCCACACTTAGCAGGGATCTGCTTGAGGGTCTTTCCCTCTTCCTCTCCTTCTGCCCCTCACCTGCTTGAACTCTCTTTCTCAAACAATAAATTAATCTTTAAAAAAAAAAAAATGTGTAGCACCAAGTCTTTGGAAGGGAGTCTGTAGGGAAGGAGGCAAGCAAAATGGCTATACCTCTGGAACCTTGTTCTCTGTGAAGTTAGCAGTTTAACCACAGTCCCTGCTCCCATCCACCTCCACAGAACCATCTCTAGAGAGTACCGTGGTGATCATTTACCTGCAGAATCATTGTCACAGGATTAAAAGAATGAGTAGAAGCTTCATGGGGCTTCAAATCCCCATGTGTAGAGGGTGAACTCACACTTCTCTATGTCAAAGCCTTCCAGAAGACAACAGCAATCAGCTTCTTCCGTCTTCACTGGAAGTCTTTGAAGGATGATGATGATCATGATGATACAAAGAGGGAGGAAAAGTCTACATTCAGTTAGAGTCATTTCTCTTTGGGAAGAAATTTCCAGAAAGATTAGTTTTCCTCTTTTTATTAAACATGAAAAAAAATGATTACAATTATTTGTATGACTATGTTCTTAGGCTCCTCTAAAATATTCAGAGAGAAATGCTCTGAATGCTTCCACAGGTAAAGGTGAGAAAGGGCTGGAGTGAAAACGGAGATAATATTTTAGAGATGTGGATGGGATTGAGAAAGTGTCTTATGTCTATATGCACAGACAAGCACATGTGCGTGGAAGCAGCTCCATTATCAAGCTGCCTTATCCAGAAGCTGGAATGTGCCATCCAGTTTGAGCACAATATCCTGTTGGAAACAATCTCACATGAAAACTAGTGTTCTCTTTCTCATCCTTCAGTGATTCATCCTTATCCACTGGTACTAGTTCCTGAGTGTTTGTCAATACCTTGATTCAAGTCTTCTCTAGTATCATTCTTGATTTTAAAGATTTTATTTATTTGGCAGACAAAGATCACAAGAAAGCAGAGAGGCAGGCAGAGAGAAGGGAAAGCAGGGACCCTACTAAACATGGAGCCTGACTCAGGACTCAATCCTAGGATCCTGGAATCATGACCTGAGCTGAAGGCAGAGGCTTTAACCCACTGAGCCATCCAGGCACCCTTCATTCTTGATTTTAATTCACAGAGAATCTGGACATTTTCTTAGCTTTTTGAGCCTAATGAACATTATATATTCTGGGTACAGTCCATAGTATTTAACACTTCAGTTTTGATTCCACAAGCTGTTTGAAGAAGACTGGTAAGCAGAAAGAATCTCATGCACAAATGTATGTGTCTCCTCTACCGGTACCTTTGGTCCTACCAATCTATCCTTCATTTCCAAAACATGGCATACATTCCCTCATTAGCTGTGCTTTGATTGCCTTATATCTACCTAGAATCCTCTTTTTCTTTCTTAGAGGTTATTAGCCAAGATCCTACCAAGAACTGCTTACTCCCAGAATTATTTTCATCCAAATTTTAGTGAAATTAATTTCACCCAAATAAACAGAGTAAGTGTTAACTGTGATACTCTGATCCCATTTCTGTTTCATTTTAGGTTGTTCTTAATTGTGATGCACATAAGAATGACCAGGAAAACTTTAACATATACAACTATCTGGGTCAAATCCAAGACCAAATGAATCAGATTCTTTGGAAGTGGGGACAAGACAGCAATATTTGAACAAAAGAAAAAAATGCCAGATAACCTCCCTGCATGATATGTATGACTTGTAACAAGTGGCAACACCCATCTAACCCATTTAGCTTTGAGCAGAGATAATCTAAGCAACCACTTCTTAAAAAACCCTTACAACATAATCAATAGCGAGTCACTTATCACAAAGCAGAATAGGCACATATAATACAATTTGTTACCATCCCTGTAATAAACATAGCATAAAGTAAAGCCTTCACAATGCCAGTTTAGTACTGTTTTCATATATAAAGTTTATGTGAGCTACAAAACTATCTTCTGGACATTAGAAGTGTGCAGCAAATTGCGGATGGGCTAGAACCAGAAGTCTGGCAGAACTGAGGTTCATGAAAATATAGGTTATCTAAACACAGGAATGAGAGTAAGGTTTGGTTATGTTTGGGTCAAGCATTTAAAGACACAAGATCTGAAAGTGGATGCTCAGCTCAGGGTGAGAAGGAAAAGTAGGGCATAGAGACCAATATCAGGAGACCATGACTCAACCTGATATCTGGGAAGAGCCATAGCAGGTGAGTAATAGAAATATAAGGCAAAGATCCCAGCAAGGAGGAAATTTATATTCCAGTAAGTTATGGGACAACTACAGAAGATGTGACTCCTTCCAACCATGCAAGAATTGGCTTTAAGAGTAGGGTTATCAGATCAATTACAGCATGCCTAGTTAAACTTGAATTTCAGATAAACAGCACATTTTTTACTATAAGTATGTCCCCAATACTGCATGCGATCTGCTGCCAGGACTTGGGGGCTTGTGGGACAGAAAGAACTATTCATCTAATTCATTTCTAATGATCAGTTCCTTCTTGTAGATAATACTCTTTCTCTTCTTGTGTGTCCCATGTCCAGCTAGCTGTACCATTACCCAGTGGACTCCCATTAAATTAACCGAAATATTAGAGGAATGTTGCTAGTAACAGATGGGGTCAAACACTTAGTTGTGGGAGTCTAGATTCAGTTTCCCATTGAAAGAAACTCTGGATCTAAGTTTAAATCAGTTCTGGCTGCATGTCTAAAATTTCCTTAGACAAATTTTTATAATTCTGAAAAATATCCTAAAAAATCATTTGATTAATTTTTGTCCTGAATTTTCAACGTGTAAGTATGAAAAGGTTACTTTGAATGATGTACTCCTTATTCTAATAGTAGTTTAGCCTTTTAAACTTGAGGTCTTTTTAATCAATAGAAATTGACAGAAATGGCTTTTAACTTTCTATTGATTTAGCATTAAAATTGCCATCTTCAAAGCTCTAAGGAATCTAACTTTAACCTTCTTTAGTCATTGATAAGTAAATCACTGGCTGAATGGAGAAATGGTGGTACATGGAACACAGGAAGGAACAGGGTGAATAAGGGATCTAGTGCCACAAAACAAGAAAGCATTTAAAGACCAATGAGGTCACAGAAAAGGGATCCAAGTGTTTTATCATAGTAGATGGGAATACATTTTATTGAACTCAGAGAAGAGAGTTCCAGAAAAAAATCATTAAAACCCATATTATTGTTTTGAAAATTGGTGTCTTTATTTTGCTTTTTTAGTAGGAACTAGAGGTGAGAAGAACAAATAAACCTGGGTGATGAAGGAAGCTCTTTGTTATATGAGAAAGCAACTAATAGTTATAAGAATGAGATAACTCATAGAATTAGAAAAATCATCATTATGGCACCACATATTGTTCACGGGGAACTGGGTTTTCACAGAGTGATAGCATAATCCCACATAGACTAGTTTCAAGGAGCAAGAGGAAAAAACTTAATTGTATAGGAAAGATCATATTGTTATGACCTTCATTCAGTCGTGATTTCCTATCACTAACCACTTCTAACCACTTGTCAAACAGATGTCCTGCCCTCCTGATGTCCTGAAATACAAGTAAACAATATCACACAGAACGGACACTGACTAATAATGTTTTGCCTGAATTTATCAAGCTTTCAGATCTAGCTGCCAGTGTGTAGATAGTATAGGAGTGAGAGAGCTAAACTGACAAAGACTGTAGGGAAATAACCAGGCAAATCCAGCCAGCTGAATATTTTTCTCAGGATACCTAGCTTGTGAATTTTTTTTTTTTTCTGTAAGTTGGTGTGATGAATAAAAACAAGAAAATAAGTTATACTCTACCAAAGTGATAAAGATGTAAGAGTCATCACCACAAAATTCAATGCATAATCATGGATTTGAATCATGAATTGGACAAAGATACTGTAGAAGAGATTTTTCAGACAACTGAAGAAATTTGATTTTGTATAGAATAAAATTTTTAACATAACAATATATACACTATTAGTTTAAAAATATCATTTATGGTATAAACTCATTTTGGTAAAACTATAATGGTAGATGAACATGTACAAAAAGATCTAGAGACATCCACTGGGGATGGATAGTGCTACTTTGGGTGACAGAGTATATCATCACTGTCTTACTTTTGTTGATCTCTAGTTTCTAGCTTTGTATAGGCAGTAGACAGCTTTTGAAATGACAAAATTTATTTTTTAAATATTTTATTCATTTATTTGACAGACAGAGATCACAAGTAGGCAGAGAGGCGGGCAGAGAGAGAGGAAGGGAAGCAGGCTCCCCACTGAGCAGAGAGCCTGATGTGGGCCTCCATCCCAGGACCCTGGGATCATGACCTGAGCCAAAGACAGAGGCTTTAACCCACTGAGCCACCCAGCGTCCCCCCAAAATATTTTCAATTAAAATAAGTTTTCTTGATAAATACACATACCCACATTTTGGAAAAAAAAAAAAAGTTAATTATTGGATTTTGCTTTCTAGAACTGTGACTTAGGGTTTAAGCTGAGTGTATTCTACTTGGAGTTTCTGAATGGCTCAAATAACATGTTTCTCCCCGGTTTGATTTCACATGGTTTTCCAACCTAGCCTGGAAGAAATCCTTTCTAAATCCCTTGAGAAAACTATTTTCACTGAACTTTGATCCTACCAGAAGTAATATTTGTAAAGAGAAGCCTACTGCTTCTTTTTACAAATTCAGTCTGATGTTACATCAAAGAAATTCAGATAAACATTGAAGAAGTAAGTTTCAAGTTCAAGATAAATTCCTAATTTAAACTTCTAAAAAACTTTTTGAAGCTTTTACATAACTATAATAAAAGTTTCAGGAAATAAAATAAAAGACAAACTTAATAGTAACACCAATAATATTAGTAAAATTATTAAAACCTTAATAAGCTTCATTTGCAAGTTTAACAATAAAGGGAAACTGAGGCAAAAGAAAACCACCTGAATTGATTCACAAACATGTGGAAGAATTACAGTTCTAAGGTTTATGTAAGAATTTTCATGGCAGGGGCCCCTGGGTAGCTCAGTGTGTTAAACCTTTGCCTTCAGCTCAGGTCATGATCTCAGTGTCCTGGGATTGAGTCCCAGATTGGGCTCTCTGCTCGGCAGAGAGCCTGCTTCCCCCTCTCTCTCTGCCTGCCTCTCTGCCTGCTTGTGATCTCTCATTGTGTAACCAGTAATTCTATTTTTCCAGCAGGTTCTGGCACAGAGCCTTGCAAAGGATGATATAGTCAATACATATTAAATAAATATATACATTTCCTTTAACTGAACAAAGAGAATTTTCCCTACAGAGTATTAAAGCTGTTTTTACGCAACTGTTTGAAAATGAAGACGTGTAGTTGGGTAGTGTTCATGTCTAAAAACAACTCACAACTGGTTTGATATTTTTATTGATGTATTCACTATATTGAGTACTTGTTTTGTTTAGCATGTAGATAGAATTTAAATATAACGTGGGTGGCTCAGTTGGTTAAGCGACTGCCTTCCACTCAGGTCATGATCCTGGAATCCCAGGATGGAGACCCACATCGGGCTCCCTGCTCAGCAGGGAGTCTACTTCTCCCTCTGACCCTCTCCCCGCTCATGCTCTCTCTCTCTCAAGTAAATAAATAAAATCTTAAAAAAAAAATAAGTATAACTTTGCAAATAAATCTTAATGTGAAGTATTCTTATCAGCTATATAAGTCCACAATACCTTACACAAAACTACTATAGCTGGATATTTGGTAATTTAAAAATTTGGGATCTCAAAAGGCATTTGGTGCATATTACCATGTATATTGCACCTTAATGTCATCTGAAGGAGCACTGTGGACTCAACCATAGTAATATTCTGCAGTGAAATAAATAAATATCCAAAAGTGGAATAAATAAGGTCTACCAATAGCTTTCCATTAGTTCTGATCAGGTCATGCTGGCAGATGAGTTTTGGTGTCAAACTTAATACAGATTTAGGTTTCAGAACTTTGAAGATTGTTCAATCTCAGGTAAGTACTAGTATTGTGGACTAGCATGACTAATCAATCATCTGTTATAAAGTAAGTTTTATTCCCTTCCTTTTCAGGCTGAAATACACTGCAGTGCTTAAACAAAATTGTGTAGGATACGTTTTAAATATGTCATTGCCTTAATAATAAACAGATTTTCTCAGCCTTAATTGTTACTTATTATTTCTTGAGAAGGCTTAGAGAGAGAGTGATCAGGGCAGATTCTGACCAAAGGATTCAAGAGAGCACAGGTAAATGTTGGGTGATAAAACCTAGTAGGCAACCAGAGCTACTCTCAATCTCCTAACAGACAACTTCACACAGAGATAGAGCTGGGCAGGTTTCTGGCCAGACCAATATGCTAATTGTCATATTTCACTGCCTTCTGGGAATAAAGGACTATTCCATGAGTAAGTGGACCATTTTGCCATTATTAAATAAAATGAACTACTGTCTCAAACAGTGGTTTCCAATGTCCTTATAGAACAAACCGACATTTAAAGAGAGTGTAGAGAGTTCTATTTAAGTAAATATCATAGATATTATATTGGCTGCTGGGATTTGAAAACAGTGAAAAAAGTTTGCCACATTAAACAAATAGATTCACTCACTGAAATCCAAATTATATAAACATTTACCACTTTCAGAGGGAGTTAAAGTTGATGCTGTGTAAGTCCATGAGACTGGAAATATAAAAGGAATTCTTTTTCCCAAGAGTAATCTATGGAAAATGTTATCACAACATTGTATTTCACTAATTTCAGCCTCAACTCCAATACATGGAACAAAGGAAAGAGATAGGTAGGACTCAACAGGGACCTTGAAATGGGACAAAGAATGAATAGCTAAATGTATGGAGTTTATTGGGGAAGAGGTGACTATCTTTCACCTAGGGAGCAGGAGTAGGAGGCATTTTCCCTCCTTTCTCCTCCAACATCTCTATGTCCCCAGGTAAGGGTAGGAGACAGGATAGGAGGGAAGGAAAAAGAACTGGTGTGGCAGACCACAGGGACCTCTGAGTCTATAAGGGTGTTTAGAGTAGGGGTCCTCCTCAGGGGAGAATCCTTGTTTCTGCAGAGACAGAGATGATCCAGGAGGATCAGAAAGCATGATTTGCTCTAGTGTTTTGTAGCTTATCTACCTTGTCTTTACTCAGGGCAAGTCTGGAAGCATATGCCTTTGAGTGAAAAGCCCATGTGTTTTATACATTAAAATCTTAGTGTGATGGACTGAATTATGTTCCCCAGAATTCATACTTTGAAATCCTACTCCTCAAACCATGACTGTATTTGGAGATAAGGCCTTTAAAGAGATTATGGAGTTACAATGAGGCCACTATGGTGAACTATAAACCAATATGACTGGTGTCCTTATAAAATTAAGACATTTGGACAAAGACGGCAGGGATGTGCACACAGAAGAAAGACTCTGTGGCACAGTGAGAAGACATTTGCAAGACAAGGAGAAACCAGACCTCTTTGCACCTTGATCTTGGACTTCTGGGCTCCAAAACTGTTAAAAATAAATTTCTGTTGTTTAAAGCACCCAGTCTGTGGTACTTTGTCATGACAGCCTGAGCTAATAATATAGATAATAATAAAAGTTCCTCGGGAGCATGATCAACTCCATTAAAAGAGTTATTTGAATGGACAGGAAGCATAAGTCAGAGATTTCATCAAGAATCTCAGAGAGTGGGGCACCTGGGTGGCTCAGTGGGTTAAGCATCTGCCTTTGGCTCTGGTCATCCAAAGATATCTGTGTCCCAGTTCCTGAAACCTGTACATTTTAGCTTACATGGCAAAAGGGACTTAGCAGATGTGATTAAGTTAAGGGTCTTGAGATGAAGAGATTACCCTTGATTATCCAGGATGGCCCAAAATAATTACAAGGATCCTAAAGGGCAGAAGACTTTTCCTGGATGGTCAAAGACATGCATGTGGTGACAGCAGGGTTAGAGACACTTTGTTTTTGAAGATGGAAGGGGAGTCAGGAGTCATGAAGTGTGGTCAGCCTTTGGAAGCTTGGAAAGTGAAGGGAACAGCTTTAGTCTGTAGGAGAATTGCAGCCCTGCTAACATCTTGATTTTTAGCCCATTGAAAACCCATTTTAGACTTCTGAACTCCAGACCAATAAGATAATAAATTTGTGTTGTTTTAAGCCACTAGGTTTGTGGTGATTGATACAAAAGCAATAACTAATCTGTCCCCCAAGTTTTGTGATTATTTATGGGGGAGTGGCTTTTGGTGGAGTAGGCTCATTTCTGCACAGGCCATTGTTCCCATTGTTGGATTGTTCTTTCTGTTTGAAATCTCTTGTTCTCCATCCTCCCCAAATTGTCATGTCTTCAGGCATAATATAAAATTAATATAATTTATTTTCTCAATGTGGTGCCCTGGAAAGTTGTTGATCTTCAATTAGAATTTATTTGTGTGTATGTATGCTCGACTTTTTATCTTAGTTTATTTTCAGCCGTTGTTGCCTGGGTAACTGGCTAAGTAACTACATTTCAGTTTCCTCTTCTGTAAAATGAGGTGATAACCATTTGAACCTCACAGGGTGTTTCAGAGGACTAAATGACTTAAAATATATGAATGCAGTTTGTAAAATTTGAGTGTTGAAAACTTCTGTGTATTTATCTATTGATGTATTGTTTTTCCATGTGGCCTTTAAAATACATGAAAGCAGCCTCCTAATATCCTCTTTGTTTGTGTCTGTTCAACCTCTTCAGTCATATCCAATCCACACAATTTATAGTCCATTTGCCAATAAAAATCTTCTATTTAAGTATCAGCCAATTTCTTTATGAAAATTATTATACAAATTAAGGATCACAGACATTATTGAACCATGTGTTCATTTTCATTTAAAACCTCTAGCCAAAAAACAACTGTATCCAACTATTCTCTTGAAGGCAGGAGTTATTCTGGTGGCGTTGTAGGCCCTGAACCGAAGCAGGCTCTGGCCCAGGAAAGTGCCTCCATGTTTGTTGGCTTGCAAACCTGGAGAGGCAGAGGCAGTGACCATCAGAGGCTTTGGCCAGCCAGAGTTCTGAGCCTGACCACAGCGTTCCTCACTGTTTGGTCTTCTGTTTCTATTCCTGACCCGTCTCTCTCCTTTGCTAAAAGATCTAAATCATCACAGTGGCAAAGACAGAATGTATGAATATTCACTGCACAAAATTCATGGTATCTTGTAAAAAATAAATAAATACAACTTGCTTTTCACATCTATGCTGTGTTAAAGCCACTCCTTCCCAGATTTTTTCCAGGGCACACCAGTGAAAAAAGTTAAGGATAGTCATGGCAACTATATATTCAGATGAAGGTGTCAGTGATACTAGTTACTCATGTGTCAAGAAGATTGATTAATGTGCTTAGGAGAAAAAAAAAATTGATGCTGAGGGGGCTTTTCCAGGAAATGAGGACAGAACAAAACAGCTTAATAATTTTGAACATTGAAAAGATGCTATTTACTCTAAGAATACAGATACCTTTCTTAACACCTCAGGCTTGTTTAGACAGTAGCAGCTCTAACAATGGTAGTTGAGTTAGGACTGCAAAAATCACCAAAAACTCAGTGCTAATTAATTTGGAAAGTTTTCTAAGATGTCCAGCATTCCAGTCTTGACAAATGGCCTGTAACATTGCCCTCTGTAGCAGAGTTGATGATTCTGAATATGGATAAAAGGGGAAAATTGAGTAAAGAATAAATCAAGTAGAGAACATTTTTATTCACTCTATAAGCATGGAATATATTCCTTTGTTCATAAAGTTATTTTAGTCAAATCCATTAGATTAGAAGGAAAGAGTATGCTTTAAAAAAAAAAAAATTAAGCAGTTCCAAAAGTTAAAACATGATTTTAAATGTCTTTCTTAGAATCAGGTAAGACCACAGGTGGATATTCAGTGACACAGCATGAAGTCAGGGATTGTCTTCTGCATTTCTATGGCTTCACTTTGAGTCACACAGTAAGCCTTCCAAATAGATATGGATTGTTTGATTGTGTGCCTGTTTCAACTCTCTCTTCATAGATTGAAGAAACAGTAATGAACATTCAAAGGGCGCTGTATTAAATATAATAGGAGTTATAAAGGAGTGTTTGGTGTTGACTCCTTTCCTCAAAGAACATAAACATTTACAAACTGAAAAGACAAGCAGAAAAGGGTTAGAGAACAACAATTCAAGAAAGATCCCAAGGTGATAATCGCAAGATGGCTGCTGCAGGGGAAGGGGTGTGGGTGAACTCAAAGGATACAGATAGCCTGCTTGGCTTAGCTCTTCACCATTGCATAAAATAAGTAGCTTCTGCATCTGTAGTGGTCTCTCTACTACAGGGTTTTGTGGCAACTTTGTGGAGTCCACCCTGTTGGTTCAGGAGTAGAGTTAGTGTACATGACATTACTTGTTGCCTTCCACAATCTGGCTTGGATTACTTTGTTTTTATCTAGCTGCCAGCAAAATTCTCATGAGTTTGGCTCTTCAGTGTCTGTGTATATTGGACTAATTCAGAGCCAGAATCTCTAGCAGCATAATACAGGAAGTCGCAAGGTCCTCAGCAATAAAATGGTGTCTTTTATTGTGAAACCAGTATTTTATGTCTTGTCCTTAAGTTTACCATTTCAGGACTTTACTCCTTGCCCAAGTTCCTCAAAACGTGATCGAACACTCAAATTTTTAAATTAAGATTCTGTCCTTTATATGTAAGAAGGGGACAATGAAACAAGAGTCAGAGCAAAGGGGAGAAATACTAGCAAGTACATGGCCACTCAGGAGATACCCTCTTTCTCAACTACACAGTACCTTGGGGGTGACTCACAGCCATTCCTACACCTTTATATAGAACTCATATGCTGAAGGTGCTTGGCTCTTGCCCAAGAACTTACTTTGACCCTCATGGAGAGGAGTGTTGCTTTTCCAGAAAATTTGTTTTTCTTTATAATGTGCCCAGGAATACTTTGTGACACAGGTAAGGTTTGGAGAGAGGTATCTGTGGCAAAAGAGGTTATGGACCTCTGACAAGGGAAGGGTGAATTGACTCTTCATTAGATTTTGGGGGGAGCTTTGTGTTCACTTTGTGGGCACTTGTCTCTCTAAGTGGTGCTGGCCTTTTGACTAGGGCTACTATTGTAAACAAGCTGCTAACACCCTGAAATTGATGTATCAAAGCCATATGAGTCCAAACTAGAGCTTGCAATATAACCTCTCCAGAAGAAGGCATCCAGAAAGGGCCAGGAAATGTCTATAACACTACATCCTGTAGGTGGAGAAGCCAGCTCAAATATTAATGCATTGGCTGCATGCAGTTTAAAGAGCACTCTGGAATACAGCAGTGTGTTGCTTGCAGAGATAACCACAGAAACAGATAATGAGAATAGACCTGGTTCCAGGAAAGAGACCATTCCCTAGCTACACTTGAACAGTTTTTTGTTTCTACTGTTTTTAGTGAGAAAAACAGAAACCAATATCAAAACCCCAGTGTAAAGTATTAAGGACTACAACATTTCTTCTTCTTATTATTATTATTATTATTTAATCTAGAAAATGGTACGTAGTTCTTATTTCATAGGATGAACCCATCATTCCCAGTGATTCCACTTATTGCCCCCATGGACTGGGTGGGCTTCACTGACTTTTACCATCGACCTTCTATTATCAGGAAGGCTCCCTGAAACTTTATCTGTGGTCAGACAAGGTGAAGGACAATTTATAACAAATGCTGTTTGGGGGGGGATATCTTTAAACTATAAGATAAATCTTAGCTTCAAAAACAAAGCTTGTCAAAAGAAAAGAACATCCCCCCCCAAATTCAGACTTGTTTCAATAAACGTTTGTTGTGTCCTTCCCATATGCCGTATGTAGAGGGAAGAGTAGAGAATGTCAGTTAGAAACATTCAATACCCTGGAAGACCCCAGATTGTTTTCCTCCACTGAACAACACCCACACGGAAGTGCACAAGTACAAAGAAACAGAATTCTGTGAGATATTTCTTATGCTATCAAAACACAATGTTTCAGAGAAGGTGTTTACATGAGAATTGCATTCCCCACAACATTACATTGCATAGCTGGAAGTGTGGCGTTTTTTAGTGAGTAATATATTTTCAGGAGAATTTCCGAAGCACCAGGGAATTTTAATAATAATAAATAACAACTATATAGTGACCACAGTTCTTGGGGGGGAGCATAATCAGGACTGGACTTTGCAGTGTATACTGGAAAAATATCCAGAATTTGCTGGACCACTTATGTCTCTCATAACTAGGGCAAATATAACTACCACATCTGCAGCTGTGAATGTATTAACGAATTCCCAGGAGAGAATTGGGACTAACAAACATCTATCTCTCCTTTGAAGTAAAATCCCTGATATCTGAATATTTCATAAACAGTCCTGTAGTCACTTGTCTGATCATGTGGATACTTTAACATAACAATGTGTGGATCCTTTCATTGTTTATTCTTCCCACATTCTGGACACTGTGTGTTTGAAACCTACTCAGTAAGAAAATGCAATTTCTTCATACACATGAGGGAATAGAAAAGGATTTAAATGGTGTTGGTTTACTGGGTTTCAAATGTCAAAACAGAAGTCTAGTCTAAGACTGCTAATTGGTCAAGCAAATATAGAGCATCCTGTCATCTGATTTCACAGAGATGTCTATTAACAAGTTTATATTCTGGGTCTCTTTGCCATGTTGGATGCATCCCTCCACACTTTGTCTTCAGAATCCCTCAACTTGTTTTATTCTTTATGTAAATATTGATCCAAATAGCAATAATGGAGTTTCCTGGCTGGTTCAGTTGGTAGAGTGCAGATCTTGATCTCTGGGTCATGAGTTTGAGCCGCATGTTGGTCATGGAGCTTAACTAAAAAAGTAACAATAATCACTTTATTTTGTTAAAATTGACCTAAGACATTTTTATTAGTTTCAGGTGTACAGTACGTTTGACATATGTGTATATTGCTAAAAGATTGCCACAATAATTATAGTTACCATCAATTATCATGAATAGTCACAAAGTATTTTTTCTACAGATGAGCGCTTTAGAGATCTACTCTCAGTAACTTTTTAATGTACAATACAATATTGTTAGCTGTAGTCACATTGTACATCACATCCTCAGAAATTATTTTTTTTTATTTTAATTCCAGTGTTATTAACATACAGTGTTATATTAATTTCAGGTGTATGAACCACTCTCTGGAAGATGGTTTGTCCCTCTTTAACAAATGATCCCTCTTGATAACAAGAGGTAGAAAGGTAACCCCAGATTCAGAGCATGCAAATCACAGCTTTTCTGTCAACATACATACCCAAGCATAGCTTACCTCAGAGGAAGTGCTGATGCCACAGGTCCCAAAGTGGAGCCCTGTTTCACTTGAAATAATTACTGGAAGGTCTTTGTGTGAATGGAGTTTTCTAAATGCTCTCAATAGCAGAAGGAAAAATGTCCAGGCCACTGACACAGATGTGTTTCAGAAAGGCCACAGATAAAGAAGAGCATAAGAAGCAAGACCAGCAAGAAGAAGGAAACCATTTGCTTCAGGCAGTAATTCTTTCAAGAAAGTCAAACTGTGAAATCTCCCAAGCTGCACATAGATGAGAATTCTCTCCTCACAAATCCCTAGGCCTGGGCCTCCTTAGTTGCTAGCAGCATAGTCTCAATTTCCATCTCTATTTAAAACATTTTTTAAAAATCCTTCAGGAAATGCAGTATTCCCTACAGGAATTGCTTTACAAGTTTCTCATAAATGGAATCTTTCAAACAACCCTGGGAATCCATAGAGGAACCTAAACTTTTAGTACTGAGCAGATTTCCATCTGAAATATCCTAAGATGGCAATTCTCTGAAGGTTAAGTTAACTTGGTCTAATCTTGGCTATGCCATATAATCTTAATGTATCTTTTTCATAAAAAGTTTGATCTTTAGATACACAATGTGCATTTTTAAGATCATTATTTTTATACAATTGGAAAAATCTATGATAAAGTAAATATATTAGAATGTATAAGTGTCTAAGAAGAAGTAAATGTGAGGCATTTTTTCTGTCATCATATATGATGGCCAACAGCGAATAAACCCCTTCCCTTTTAATATACTCCATCATTTTCACAAAGAATCATTTCTGCTAACAGGTACACTCTCTATTTAAAGTCTTCTCAAGAAAAGCCTACAATTACAATTTTCAGCCTGGCAGTCTATTATTGTTTAAATATCAATATTTCTCCTCTTTCCTGTTGAGTAAGCAGCAATCACCTCAGAATAAGTGAGAAAGTATACACAAGCAAGGAGCTACAATGCCAGGAAACAGCAGAAGTAAGAACTGCATATTGGAAGCAAACAAGATGTTTTCATTCTTATAATTGCAGCATGGTTTGAGGGTGCATACTATGTTTGTGATGAAATAAAGTGTAATCAAACTGTAGTCATACTAATAGTCTTTGCTGATATGGGTCTGAATAAGACAAATCTGAGACATGGTAACTCTGAGAAAGATGTTGGAAACCTGAAAATGTGATTTTTGGAGATAGAGTCAGCCTTTTTCTGAAACTCCAGCAATGAAAACAAACCCTCTGAAAAGAAGAGGGATGCTGACCCCTTTGCTTTTGCATGCAACTGACAAAATTCTCTCTAACTAAGCTGCTAAGACAGGTGACTCTATTGACTGGTTGCTTAGGCAAAGAAGAGTTGATAATGAGGGAGCTGTGTGGGATAAATCCTAGGATGGCACTGACAGGAATCAGTGACTAAGGGGGTGTATTTTCAATGTGTCACAGGGAAGTGCCAAGAAAGAACTTGCGTTTCTAACTATCAAAATTAATAGCTCTAGCTTTGTCTAGCCTAGGGTGTGGAGGTAATGAGAAACCAGTCACAGAAGTGTTGCAACTTTTAAAGCCTCATCCCTCAGCCATCCAGCATGTCCTTATAATTACATCATCTCCATATATAGACCACCCCAATTAAATTGTGGTCTAATAATTTTGTATAAGATGGCTGTTTGTAAGAAGCAACAATGGGGGATGCCTGGGTGGCTCAGTAGATTAAGCAGCTGCCCTCAGCTTAAGTCATGATTCCAGGGTCCTGGAATCAGCCTTCTTGCTTAGCAGGGATTCTGCTTCTCCCTCCACCTGCTGTTCCCCCTGTCTGTACTCCCTCTCTCTTTAGAGCAAGTAAGTAAATAAAATAAATAAAATCTTTGGAAAAAAAAAAAAAAGAGGAAGCAGCAGTAGCAGCAGCAACCGTGGGTTGTGATGGTGATTCCACTTACGGGAGTTCTCCTTTTTTGCGTGTTGAGTGGCCTTAAACTTATGTGCCATGGACCAGACCATCTGCTGAGAAAGGAGCCCATGGTAGGACGTGATCCCTGGATTTCAGTTCTAAGAGAGGAAAGTGACAGAACAAGAGTAGAGGAAGGTCATAGGATAATTTAGAGAGAAAAAAAGAACTTTGGATCCCTGAAAATAAGATCTTGGTATAGAATGAAACTAACTGGTTGTGATTTCTGCACATTTAGTCCGTTATAATCCAAAATTCAAATATCCAGGTTAGATGCAGTATTATAATACATGTATTATTTAATATATTAAATGAACCATTTGCTTCTATTTCTGATCAACAGATGAAGGAAAGGGATTGGATTTAATTGCCTGAAAAACAAAACCAAAAACAATGAACTAGACAAAATACATGGAACAATAGTTTTCAGATATTGGAGATTGTGCAGTAAAGGTATATTGTTCCTTAAAAACAAAAACAAGTGAGTTTACCATGATCACCTGGCTTACTGCTTGGAAAAAGTTTCTAAGCTTCAACACAGGATCGGAGTTCAGGTCATCTGCAACAGTCTATTTGAGTTGAAAAGATGGAATTAGGAGTCTGAGACACCCACAACAGCCATGATTCCCAGAACACAGGAAGAGAGAGCGCCAAAGATCCAAAACAGGTACCTCTTGAGTCTCCAGCTGAGTAAAGCACAAGTATGTGAGGAAGTTATCCTAAATTGAGGAACTAACTACTCAACAGGAATAGAGGAGACAGTTGCTATTTCTGATATACAAAAGCTGAGACAATTCACCTGCAGAACCATATCACAAAATTAATCAAAGGGAATCCTTTAGGCAGAAGAAAAATGATACCAGACAGAAATCTAGATCTACACAAAGGAATGAAGAGCAGTCAAACTGGTAAATTTAAATAATTTTTTCTTATTTTTAATATCTTTAAAAGATAATCAACTGCTTTGAGTAAAAATAATAATGTATTATAGAAATATGTAATGTAATACATGATAGCAAAATCTGGGTAAGGACATTGGAAGTAGATTCTTATACTCTATCTGAAATGTTACAACATTACCTGAAGGTAGACTATAATAAGCTTAAGATATATGCATTATAAATCCTAAAGCAACTACTACTTAAAAGTTACAGCTAGAAAGCAAACAAAGGAGATGGAATAGAAGCACACACGCACATGCACACACACACACACATACACACACACACACATAGCCCAAACAAACAAAAACTTAATTCACAAACCAATAAACAACAACAGCATCAACAACCAAAAAAACTAAATTAAAAGGATGGTAGAAAAGGCAGAAAATAGGAATGAAGAAGAGACAGAACAAATAGAATGTACATAGCAGCATGCTCTAGTTAAACCCAATCCCATCAATTATTACATTAAATGTAAATGATCTAAACATCACAATCATCAGAGAGATTTTTAAATTATTTGAAAAAAAGAAAAGACCTAGCTATATGCTATCTATAAGAAATTCACTTTAAATACAAAGTCACAAAGAAGTTAAAAATGAAAAGATGGGAAAAGATCAGGTTAACATCATGAAGAGGTATTTTAATATTAGACAAAATAGATTTCAGTGCAAATAATGCCTTCAGAGGTGAAAAGGATCATTTGATAATGATAAAGTGGTCAATTTTTTAAGAGAACAGAAAAATCTTAAAGGCTTTTATATACTGAATGACAAAATTTCCAAGTACATTCAAACAAAATCTGATAGAACTTAAAGAAGAAATAGACAAATCCATAATTGCAATTATGAATTTCAACACTACTCTCCCAATAATTTGCAAAACAAGTAGATAAACAGCAGCACAATGCATATTATTTTCAAGAGTGCAGACAACATTTACATTTAGAACATTTACCAGGATAGACAATAAACAAGTTCAACAAATTTAAAAATATTCAAGTCATACAACGTACATTCTCTGACTACAATGGAATTAAATTGGAAATCACTAACAGAAAGATAGCTGAAAAATCCTCAAATACTAAAAAATTGAAACATTTCTAAATAAACTATGTGTCAGAGAAGAAACCAAAAGTGAAATTGGAATGTATTTTGAATTAAACAAAAATGAAAACATAGCATATCTCCCTGCTCAGCAGGAAGCCTGCTTCCCCCCTCTCTCTCTGCCTGCTTCTGCCTACTTGTGATCTCGCTCTCTGTCAAATAAATAAATAAAATCTTAAAAAAAAAAAAAAAGAAAAGAAAAGAAGAAGAAGAAGTGAGACATTGTTGAGGCAAGGTTTAGTGTGGGCTCGTCTTTGAAGAGGTGATCCTTAATGTTCATATAGTTGCTATCTGATTGACTATCACTGACGAATAAGTCAACAATTTTCAGGGCCAGAGTGGATGGAATGTACCCTTATTCTGTTATGAATTGAGAATATCTTTTGAGTTCTAACCTGTTAGGTTGCAGCTAGGTGCACACTGGCTTCCTGACCTCAGATATTACCTGAGATTTGTTCAGCATCAGGAATCTCCACCCAAAATTAAAAGCTCAGCAGTCACCTCTCATTCTCTCACCTAGTCAGTTTGCTGACCTGTTTTTTCCTTAGGTCACTGGAATGATATGCAGATGATCTAGTGGTTCTTCCCTTTTCTCTTTTTGTCACTACTTACACTCCTTAATTTTAGACAATGTTTAAGCTCCCTGTTCCCCACCAGAATCATATTTTTTTTTTTAATAATACCTGGTGCGTATAGTCTCGTGGTTGCTTTTGCCATTACTTGAGCATGATGCTTCCTGAACAGGGAGTTGCATTGTTGTGTTGCTTTGTTTTTTGTTGCTGTTGTTGTTTTGTTTTTTAGTTCTTGAGGTCTAGATCCTTCATCTGAGGCAGGTTTCTCAACCTCATGGACTGACCCTGATTTTCACTGCCATCTTGTGGTCAGGAGGAGTTTGAAACCATCAGGAAGTGATGGTTGACACTTCCTATATAAGAAGTGACACTTGTAAAATGTAGATAGATATATGTATCCCAGTCCTAAAAAATGAATCCTGGTTTCAAAAAATTTTGGAGCTTGATAGGATAGTAAAGTTTATCTAGACAGTTTTATTTTCCCTGATGTATCTCACCATATCCATGATTTTAATCTTACATGCCAAAAATAATGATTGCGAACACTCACATAGCCATGCTAGAAACAATTCTAAATGACTTACATTTAATTCATGTAATCCATACAACTTTGTAAAATGGGATTTCCATGTTACAGATAAGCAAACTGATATAATAAAGAGAAGAAATAACTTTCCCAACAGCTAGTGGGTTGAGTCTGGTTCCCAAAACCCACCACCTTCTTTCTCCTAATGCATACAGACACTGCTGACATCACTGTCAGGGGTGGATTAAGATTTCCTGCGGTTAGATTTCTACCACATTAAATCGGAGGGTATGAGTAATATTTCAAAGCTACCCCCAAACATGGCACCCTCCCACCCCAAAAGTTCCCAAGCAGAAATGTGAACAAAGGCAACAGGAAATGGGAAATCCAACCTCTACTACATATCTACTACTTAGCATGTCTTCCAAACTCCAATACATAGAACTGTCTAGGTCCAACCAGAACTCTTTCAGTCTAAAGCCCAAACTCAGAATCTTGCCAGCTGTTGCTGCCCTATGTTAAAAAGATGAGATGCCCACATATGTTTATGAGAAACATTAAAGGAAAATAAATCTAGATACCTGAACCCCTCCTGTCTTATTATACTCTTATGTTAGGTCCAGAGAGAAAACAGGAGATGGGTAGATGGCAGGACAATTGCTCAGTGGGTGTAAAGTCTGAGACAAGCTATGTGGAAAGAAGAGGAAGAGACAACACACTCAACCATGTGAACTTTTTAACAATCAGATATGTCACTGATTCCTCCATATGACCCACTTGGATGAAAGACCCCTTTTCCTGGTGGTAAAAGAGGTGAGTTCATATAGAGAGTGTGAAGAGGGGAAAATAAATTTTTTCCCCCAAAGAGGCTCACAGACAGCAACATATACCTTTGCAGCTCTTCTGAATTCTATCACCATATAACCACAGGCATAGAATACTTTCCTCACCCCACCTTCCACTTCCTTAACCTTCAGCCAAAGAGGAGAATTTAAAACACAAAATAACTTCAATAGGACCTGAACTCATTCCTCTGCTGCATGGCAAAGGGAAACCCACTGATGTCTCTTGCAAATCAGGAAAGTATATAATGCTAATTGTCACAGAAAGCTGGGGTCTGTTCTTACATTACAGAGCAAAGTCTAGGTCATGTTCACAGAAGGAATATTTTCTCCTCATGAGACTATTTTTTGTTTCTGAGACGGAGCACATCTTGGTACCAGTGTCTTAGTTTACCCTTAGTTTTCAATAGCGGCAGTTCTCACTCTTTGGGAAACAAAAACGGGGCATCACGGAGAAAATTTTTGTGTAATCTCCAGCTGAAACACGAGGAGTGTGAATTTCAAATACCAGGACTTTCATCTGAATTGTATTGGCCTAGGTGAAAGGCACTTAAGGAAAGAAAAATAACCACCTTTATAGCCATGCCATCTCCTGACAGCAGGGTGCAATTAGAGACCTGAAAAGCATAACTACCAACCTCCCCACACCACAGGAATCCTAACCTAGACCACTCCCTTGTACTTGAATGTCCCATAAGCATTTCAAACTTAACATCTACAAAGCTGAACTCGTGCTCTTGAATCAAACTTCAAAATATATTCAGATACCAGCACCTCCAATATTACCATTGTGCTAGGAGCTATTACCTTGCCTAAGTTGTTGAAATCCTTTCCCTGCTTTCTCTCTTCAGCCCATTCTCAGAATAGCCTGGATATATCTTATTGACATGTAGATCAAGTATGTTTATTCCCAGCTCAAAACCTTTCATTAGTCTAGCTAAGTATTCTCTATTAATAAACAAGCCCTGAAATCTCAGTGATATCAGATATAGTGATTACTTCCGCTTATTATTGTTTTGTAAAGATTACTTTAGCTAGTCTAGGGCCTGTGCGTTTCAATATAGATTTTTACATAAGATTGTCTATGTACACACACACACACACACACACACACACATTCTAGGCCTTTGATAGAAATTGCACTAAACCTATAAATCAATTGGGAGAGAATTGATATTTTGCTTTGTTGAGTATTCTGATTTATAAACATGATATATCTCTCCATGTAGTTAAATCTTTGATTTCTTTCATCAGAATTTTGTAGTTTTCAGCATACAAGTTCTTTTCATGACTTGTTTTATTTATACCTATATATTTCATTTTTTAAATTTTTTTAAAGATTTTTATTTATTCATTTGATAGACAGAGATCACAAGTAGGCAGAAAGGCAGGCAGAGAGAGAGAGGAAGGGAAGCAGGCTCCCTGCTGAGCAGAGAGCCCGACATGGGGCTCAAATCCAGACCCTGAGATCATAACCTGAGCTGAAGGCAGAGGCTTAACCCACTGAGCCACCTAGGTGCCCCCTATTTCATTTTTTAAAGATTGAAAATGGAATTGTATTTTTAATGTCTGTTCATGTGTTCATTGCTAGTATATAGAAATGCAATTGGTTTTTATAGGTTATTCCTTACCCTGAGAACTTAATGGAATCCTGTCTTAGTTCTAGGAGTTTGCTTTGTCTTTTCTGGTTAGAGTCCTGGAATTTTCTACTTAGGTGATATCATGTCATCATGAGCAATAAGTATGTTGAGAACTACAGTTTTGTTTTGTTTTCTTCTAATTCACTCTTTACCAGCTTGAGGTAATATTCCTCCATTCCCAACTTGCTAGAAGTTTTCATAATGAGTAGGTACTGGGTTTTGTCAAATACTATTCTGTCAATTGATAAGATTGCATGATTTCTTTTTTTAATATGTTGATATGATGGTTGACATTGATTGATTTTTGAATGCTGAGTTAGTCTTTTAGAACTGGAATTGGGCGCCTGGGTGGCTCAGTGGGTTAAGCCGCTGCCTTCGGCTCAGGTCATGATCTCAGGGTCCTGGGATCGAGTCCCGCATCGGGCTCTCTGCTCAGCAGGGGCCTGCTTCCTTCCCTTCCCCTCTCTCTGCCTGCCTCTCTGCCTACTGTGATCTCTCTCTGTCAAATAAATAAATAAAATCTTTAAAAAAAAAAAAAAAAAAAAAAAAAAGAACTGGAATAATTCCCATTGGATCAAGGTGTATAATATTTTTTTATACACAGTTGGATTTTACTGATAACATTTTGTTGAGAATTTTTGCATCAAAGTTAATAAATATTGATCTCTAGTTTTCTTTGTCTTTCTGTCTCTCTCAAGTCTTTTTCTGGTTTTGCTATCAGAGTAATACTGTCTTGGAATAATGAGTTGGAAACTTTCTCTTCTATCATCTGGAAAAGATCATGCAAATTTGCAATTCTTTTAAAATGTTTAATATAATTTTGAAATGAAATCAGGTAGGCCTCTCCTTGTTTCTTTTTCAGGAGATTTTAAATTCAATTTCTTTAAAGATAGCAAGACTATTCAGATTCTATCACATCTTAATTGAGTCCTGGTAGCTTGTAGATTTTGAGGAGCTGGTTCATTTCTTCTAAATTGTCAGATTTATGAGTGTAAATGTGTTTCTAGTATTCCCTTATTGTTCTTTTAATGGCTATAAAATCTGTGATTGTATACCCTATTACTTCCCCAAATTGTGATCAGTATCTTTTCTCTTTTTATATTTGTCAGTTGCTAGAGGCTTACTTATTTTATTGATTTTTGGAAGAAGCAGCTTTCTTTTCTTTTCTTACCTTTTCTTTTCTTTATCTTATTTTGCATATTCTTGGTTTCTACGCTTATCTTTACTCTTCCCTTCATTTATTTGTTTGAGTTTATTCTTCCTCATTTAAGAAAATGGAATAATTTGGAATGTTGATTGGAGACCTTTTCCTGTTTCTATTGTAAACTCCTAGGTGTAGATGTCCTCTCAGCCCTATCTTAGCTGCATTCCACATATTTCAATATATTGTATTTTCATTTTCATTCTACTCTATGTATTTCCTCTGAGATTTCCTCTTTGATCCGTGCATTATTTGCAGGTATGCTGTATCATTTCTATGTGTATAAAGATTTTCCTATTATCTTTCTGTTATTGATTTCTACTTTGATGTCAGCAGTATGGTCAGAAACACAGTCTTTATTACTTTAATCATCTTACTTTTGTTGAGAGTCATTCTATGTTTCGAAATGTGGTCTATCTTGTTTAATGTTACATGGACACTTGAATAAAGTGTGTATTCTGCTGTGGTTGGGTAGAGCATTCCTTAGATTTCAATTAGGTTCTGTTGATTGACTGTATTGTTTAGGTCTTGGTAATCTGTGGTCTAATGGTTCTATCAGTTGGTGAGAAGGGAGTATTAAAGTTCACACTGTAATTGTAGACTTCTCTGTTTCTCTTTTCAGTGCTATTAGTTTTTTCTTCCCATAGTTTGTATTTTCTGTTTTTCTGTTTCTGTCACACATATTTTGTTGTTTGGTGCATATACATTTAGAATTGCTATGCCTTCCTGATGGAATGATCATTTTATCATTGTGAGTTATATCTCACTTTCCTTGATAATGACTTTACTCTGAAGTCAATTTTATCTGGTATTAGTAGAACCCTGATTTTTTAAAACTAATTTTTGCCTGGTATATCTTCTTTTATCCTTTAATTTTCAACTTATGTGTGTTTTTGGATTAGAAATGAGTTTCTTTTTATAGTGTATAGTTGATCTATGTTTTATTGCACATGTTTCATTATACCTTGTGGCAATTTCTGTTTTTTGATTGTTGAATTAAACTACATTTAAAATAATTATTGCCAGGTTAAGATTTAATCTGCCCCTGTAGTATTTATTTTCTGTATGTTTATTCTGTTTCTCATTCTTGTCTCTTTTTCTTGCATTCTTGTGGATTATTGAGTATATATATATTTTAGGATTTTACTTGATTTACTTACAGGATTTTTTAGTGTATCTCTTTGCATAGTTTCCATAGTGGTTGCTTTGGGTATTATTATTTACATATGTGACTTATTACAGTTTATTGGTATCACCATTTTACTTCTTCAAATGAAGGTGGAAAACTCACTTCCATTTAGTACTCTTTATTTTCTTCATTTTAAATATTGTTTTGAATATCACATTGTGCTATAACTTTTGTCTCAATTATCAAGTATGATTTGTGAATTTTATGAATAATGGGATAGCCTACCATATGCATCCATATTTTTGCTCTTTCTTCTGGTCCTTCTTCCTTTCTAGTGATCTAAAATACTTTCTTTTATCATTTCCTTTCTATTGGAGAACTCCGTTAGCTTATCTTCAAGTGCAGGTATTTTCATAACAAATTATTTTAGTTTACCTCCAAGAATGTCTTTATTTCCTTGTCTTTCTTAAAGATGGTTTTCTAGGAATAAAATTCACTTTTAAAGGTTCTTTTCTTTTAGCACTTGAAAAGTTGAGCCATGTCCTCCTGGCTTCCATCGTTTCATGTGAGAAATCCACTGTCATTTAAATTGTTATTTTCCTATAAGTAATGTATCATGTGTCTCTTTAGCTGCTTTCAATATTTTTTCTTTGTCTTTAATTTTCATTATTTTAATTAGTATGACCTGGCATGAATTTTTGGGGGTTTATTCTGTTTTTCACTTCTTAAATCTATAGATTAGGTTATATGAATGGATGAATGAATGGATGGATGCCTTAAAATCCTTGTGAGATAAATTATCTCAATATCTGGCTTATCTTGGTGCTGGCGGCACCTGATTGTCTTTTCTTATTCAAATTATGATTTTTGGGGGGTCTTGGCACAGCAAATGATATTTTGCTACATCCAGGAATTTTGTCCAGGATATACCTAGTCCTATCTAAACCTTTCATTTTAGTGGAAAGTCACCCTGTTTAGGTTTAGTACTCAGATCTTGGCTTACTTTTGTGAGTTGTGGTTCCAATGATGGTTTAATTTTTAGACCTTTGCAGTGCTGTTTTAGTCTGACTGGTTTATATGGTACCTTTGGTGGTCCCACTAATCCTTGCTGGTACCGTTGATGGGGTGTGCAGTGTTTCTTCCAAGCTGGGCCACTGAATGTCTCTCAGTGTGGTAGCAGGGTATTGGGTTTATGGAGTCAAAGAGGCTTTCCAGTTTGTGCTGCTTATATTGCAGCTGTATCTCTTGTAGGTTCCACCTGGAGTCGCCCAGTCGCCCAGTGCAGAAACGGGTCTTGGGCCCACAAGGACAAAGGACTTCCCAGACCAGGCTGGTAGTATGCAGCGAGCCTGCCTAGGCTGCCTTCTTTTGCTAGGCTGTGTATTGAGGAATCCCAGCTCTGGGTGGCCTAGTTCTGTTGGGTGAGGGATGTAAGATATTCTGCCATTATCTTGTACCTACAGTCCTGGAGTCCCAAACAAGATCACCTTTTTTTAACTACCTTCCATAGTTCTTTGGCTGTCTCTTCTGTTATTTCCAAGTTTTATAGTTGTGCTTAAAGCAGCAGAGAGAAAAGAGTTACATCATCTTGTCCAGACTGTTTATCTTACTTATAGTTTATACTCTACCCCAAACCCAATAAAAATATAAGTTCCATGAAGGAAGGAACGTGTGCCCCTTTTATTTGTTATTATATCCAAAGTGAAAGAAATTGTATCTAGCACTACTGAATGGATTACTAGGCAGAATTTTCTCTGGTTAATAGCACAGCAGAGAAATCACTTGCTTACAGCTGAAGCAAAAATACTTCCAGGCACAAAACACACTAAAAAGAACTCTTAGATTTTCCATGATGCATTAACAACAAATGCAATTAGAAACAGAAAACAAAATGTCCTGCCACACTCAACTTATACAAACTGGCCAGCAGTCATCTCTTTTGGGAGGCCCAAAGATATATCAAAGTTAATTAACCTTTTCTTCCAAATCATTTCTTTGTTGTCCAATATCTCTTTGAGACTTAGATGAAAATATTCATCTGAAAGAAGCTATAAATTATCTTAGACATCTTTTTCCTTATCACCAACATGCAACCTGTCACCAAGTCTAGTTAAATTTTATCCTAAAGATATGGATGTAATATTTTTCTTTTATATCTGTTTTCTGTTCTCTCTATTCTGTTTTGCCCATGTTTTGTAATTTCTTTCCCAGTAAACATGAATGCTCCATTCTAATCTCTGAGCCTCCTGTCTTGTTCCTCTTCCATCTACCTCTCCCCCAGTACTGTTTCCTTGATGATCTTCCTAAAGTCCAGGGCGCCTGGGTGGCTCAGTGGGTTAAGCCGCTGCCTTCGGCTCAGGTCATGATCTCAGAGTCCTGGGATCAAGTCCCACATCGGGCTCTCTGCTCAGCAGGGACCCTGCTTCCTCCTCTCCCTCTGCCTGCCTCTCTGCCTACTTGTGATCTCTCTCTGTCAAATAAATAAATAAATAATCTTAAAAAAAAAAAATCTGTATAAGGCCTTTCCTTTGTGCACAACATCCTTAAATATAAAAATATCAACCGTGTAATCTAGGATGCTACCTCATTCTACAGAGGTGGCTAGTCTAAAGAGAGATGCACAGTATGTGCAAACTACACACCAGATTTCAATGACTTCGTACAAAAGAAGGAAGTAAATTTTCTTACTAATAATTTTATATGGACTGTAAATTGAAATGATAGCATTTTGAATATACTGTATTAAAGTATTATTAAAGTTAATTTTACATGTTTATTTTTTATCTTTTAATGTGATGTTAAAAAATCTTAATTACACCATGGTATGCACTCTATTTCTATTCTTTATATTTCCATTGGATATTCATCATATGTTTCCTGCTCTAGAGCCTAAATCTTTTCTTTTTCTCTAATCCAGTCTTTGCAGTTTTCCTAAAGGATTCTGAATTTGAGTTTTGCAGACCTTAACATCCCTGAGTCTCTTTCCTCATTTAAAAGTTGAGCATAATAATTAAACCTTCTTCATATGGTATTTGCATAAGAAGGGTGCTTTAATTCCTTCTTCACAGGGATTAAATGAGATGACTGCATTTTAAAACTTTGAGGAGTTTCCAGCTTCAGCACTCAACAAATATTAGCAATGAATGTCATTAAGAGTAGACCTACTGAAGGTGCCAGAGTGGCTGCCTTTGGCTCAGGTCATGATCCCAGAGTCCTGGGATGGAGCCCTACAGGGAAACTGCTTGTCCCTCTCTCTCTTCTCCGCACCCCCAACCCGAATTGTGCTCTCTCTCACTATCTCTCTCTCTCTCTCAACCAAAAAAAAAAAAAAAAAAAAAAAGAATGAAAGAAAGTAAAGAAAAGAACAAGCCTAGTGAATTCTACTTCTGGAATGGAAGGGTAAGGAGATTTGCAGAACTGCTTTCCAGTAAAACAGGTACAACTAGTAAAAATGATCTGTTTAAAAAAGTTTAAGTTTCTGGAGGATTCCAGTTTCAGGGGACCAACATGTAATGAGCTTGGAAGGCATCACTCCTATCCTTATTACAAAAGAAAAAGCTGAATAACTGGAAAATCAATGACTTTTCTTGGAACCACCAGAGAACTACAATCACAGGGCAAACCACCAGGCTGAAATGTGGAGAGACAGAAGAATACAAAGAGCCACAGCTGACATCTGCTTACCTGGAACAAAAGCCACTGGAGCCATAAACTGGTAGGAACATTGGAAGGGTAATTTCAGTTTATTTTATTTTATTAATTCCTGTGCAGTTGACATACAGTGTTATATTAGTTTCAGGTGTGCAATTTAGTGATTCAACACTTACATACAAAACCCAGTGCTCATCACAACAAGAGCCCTCTTTAATCCCCATCACATATTTAATCTATCCCCCTGCCCACCTCCCCTCTGGTAATTGTCAGTTTGTTCTCTACAGTTAAGTCTATTTCTTGGTTTTCCTTTCTTTTTTTTTTTCCTTCCCTCCTATGGCTATTTTGTTTTGTTTGTTAAATTCCAAATATGAGTGAAATCATATGGTATTTGTCTTTCTCTGACTGAATTATTTCACTCAGCAAAATACTGTTCAGCTCCATCCATTTCATTGTAAGTAGCAAGATTTTTCTCATAAGGCCTGCAACTGATTGAATGAGGCCCACCCACATCATAGAAGGTAATTTGCATTACTGGAAGTCTGCCAATTTAAGTGTTACTATCATCTAAAAATACCTTTACAGCAACATCTAGATGTCTGTTTAACAAAACAACTGGGTACCCATAGCCTGGCCAAGTTGCTACATAAAATGAAATAGCATTCTGAGTATGAAATATTCTGTGAGAGGGAAAGTTTGGAGGTCCCAGCACTAGGGAAGCTGCTGCCTACCTATGTGTGTGTTTTACCTCCAGGAATTCCACCAGGTTCTCATTGTGAAGAATCAAGGAAGACCCCTTCAGTGCTCTAGCACAGGAGGAGGACAAGTCATCTTTGGGATGCATACCCAGGGCTGAGTAGTCTTCATTTCAAAAGTCTACTCTCCAGGGGAAAATATTTTACTAGACCCTTATCTGATGTGGGAGAGGGCTCCTCCTGCCTTCCTGTTTCATGTGAGCAGGCAGAGGGAGCTAAGGGTGACTGGCAGGTCAGCACTGCTGCTGGGCATGTGTGTGTCTCTGCTTCTTAACCATAAACAGCAAGATTTAGGATTCTAAGGATCAAAGATAATACAGATGATTCCGAGCTTCCTCTGAGCTTTAATCATCCCACTATGTAAATTTAGAACAAGCCTAACACACAGACACTGTAGCAGAACACTGGTTGTTCCTTTGGTGAGAACAGCAATGCTCCTTGGACCTCTGAGTAGCATCTGAGCACCTAGAGGGGCCCCTAGTCACCTAGGCCTTTCATCTCATCAGCCCCCCTCCCTTGCCAGTGAATCCTTTTATTATGTTAAAGTAGGATGTCATTACTGGAATCAGAAAGAAAATACCAGCTGTTTTTGTCCTCCAGGAAGCACTAATTAGCCAGCAGCCACCCAGATCTCAGGCAACAATGAAGCGTATGCAGGCTAATTACAAGCTGGCTGCCTCCTCACACTGGGTGGCTCAGGCTGCAACACCTGCCCTTCGGAGCTGAAATATTTTTAGGATTTGGAATTTCCCCCTGGCCCTTATCTTGCTTTTGATGTCTTCATTACACATCTCCTTCTGCAATAGCTTCCTCACTGGTCTCTGAATTCTAGCCAACCCATCTTACACAAAACAGCCAAACTTGTCTTCCTAAAACACAGCTCCAATCATATAATTTTCCTACCCCAGATTTGTCAGCATGATCCCCGTGCTGCGTGTAAATTATAGTCCGGCCCTCAATGCTTTATATAAAGGAATTCAAGCCCACTTTTCCAGCCTCCTGCCAGCCCCTGCTTTCTACAGCCCTTCTCACCTACTGACAGGGTTCCCCACTTAGGTTCCCCTAACCTTACCTTTCACCTCTAGGATTCTCAAATAATCACCATGGGAGCTTTAAAGAGAAAAACAAAAACTGCACCCAGACCAATAAAGAATCTTGAGGTGTAGGGAAAGGATATTGGTAGCATGCTAAAAGCTGCCCAGGGGATTCCACTGCTCAGCTAGGATGGAGGACCAGTGCATGAGGCCAATAATGCCTGCACAGGCAGAATGTTCGGGAAGGGTTGGAATCAGGTGTATGAGCCACAGCCTGAAACACAGACCTGTCCATCCACCATTGCCATGATTGGGGCTTTGTCTCTTCACCCGTTAAGACTTACATCCCTCCTTTATCTCTGGCCACATAGGTGGGACCTGATGTCCTACTTCCCTCATTCCTGGATTTGTCTATTCCTGCCCACCACTGTGCAGAGTGTTCTGCCCACACTGGGCCCTAGTTTGTTATACCCCCTTGGACACTCCCTGCACTGCAGTGCAACCTGCAGCCTCAATCTCTCCCTACCTGACCCAGCTCCCACCTTCTCTTTGCTCAAGCCTCTTAGCTGAGTCTACTACATGAAAACACTTGTAACAGTATGTTAAAATGCAAGTTTCCTATAAGCATTGAGATACAGTTGAAGTGTGATGGCAAAGTGGTGTCAGACCATCTCATGCAGAATCTATAATAGAAAAATCCTACAGTTTCAAACTCTCATCCTGTTGAGAATAAAACATGGAAATGAGAGAGAGAGAGAGGAAGAACAGAGGGGACCGGAGGGGTGATCTTCCTGGCGTGAGCACAGCCCCCATGCAATGGATTCCCACTCCTTCCACACACCCAGAAGTGTGTGCAGCTCTCTGCTTTCTCTCACAGAATTATAGAGAAGCCTTCTAGGAGACTCTGGAAGTCTGGATTCAGGAGACATCTCCACCTTGGTCTGATGGTCCGTAGGAGTCCTAGAAGCAGGGATAGCAACTGGCCATTCTGTTAAGGCAGGAGGGTGAGTGAACTGTCCCAGCCCCTCTCAGTCTGTCAGTGTTGGTGTGCTGATGCTTCCCATGGACAAGAGTGGAGAACAGGAGCCACTCCAGGGATGGCTGGGAGAGATCAAGAAATACCGCCCCCCCCCCCCCCCGCCCCAGGTGATGTGCCTGTCCTAGGAATCATAGCTAAACCTGTCCCTACGCATTGGGAATCTCTCAAGAAAACCCCTAGAAGAGCTAATCTCCATTACTTGTAGGTTTTCAGGCACACAGGACTGCCCTTTGTGAACAGCTGGCCCGCTGGGAGGGCAGATCTTCCCCGAGCAGGTCCCTTTCCTGGTTTGGGGTGCAATGTAGCTGGCCCAGGCTGGTATTCTAATCACGGTCCTTTTCTAGGTTAATCAGTCTGAAATCAAACAGAAGAGATCAATCATCAAAAATGAAAGGTGACAAGAAAAGAGAAGAAAGAGAAGGAACAAGAAAGGAAAAGAACGGAAAAGAGAAGGGAAAGAAAGTGGGGGACGAAGAGGGGAGGGAAAGAAGAGAGAAGAGGGGAGGGGAGAGAAGAGGAGAGAGGGCAGGGAAGGGGCAAGGCGAGGGGAGGGGATGGAAGAGGAGGGGAGGAAAGGCACCGTTCCTCCATCTCCTTATGTTGTCTCCCAAATTCCATTTCCCCAGCAGGGCCCAGTGACAGCTGAAGAGAGGAAGGAGGTCCTGCCAGCTGCAGGCTTCAGCTGCAGATTGGAGTCCTGACGAGTGCTTCCTAGGCAGGCTGCCATACCTGGGATTGGGACGTCAAGTCAAGTCAGAAACCAGCCCAGCTTCTCACGCTGATTCAGAAAGAGGTTCCCTCCACTGCATCAATCTCAAAGGGACAGTGATGCTCTCTCCCTGGTTGTCTGTCAAGTCCCAGAGATGTGAGGCAACCACCTCAGTGCTGGCCCCTTCATAAGGCTCTCTCCTTGTCACCAAAGCCTTGCTTCATTGTCTTTCCCTCCTCAGAGGGTTTTACATTTTTATCTTTTTTGTTTGGCACTTGTGTGCTATCTGGTGTACGTGTCAGTGTGCACATCTTATTTCCCCCGCCACCCTCCAGTCTAGACAGAGGCTAGAGCACTGACCTGCTGGAACAGCAGCACACTTGGATTGCTTGCACCTGTCCTGCACCAGACGCTGTGCTAAACACTATACCCACATAGTTGCTGGATCCACAGAACCTTTGAGGTCAGCTCTTACTACAGCCATTTTATGGATGAGAAGGCTGAGGCTTACAGTGGTCAATAACCCCAGGAGGTAGCATGGCTAGGATTCCTATGGCTATTCTGTTCACTGGAGTGCCTGGCATATTATGGGGCCCTGTAAAGTTTTCTTGAGTGAATAAATGTTGTTTGGCTCCTCATATATACCAATTAAGTGAACATGCTAAAGTCTCTTCTAGCACCAGTTAGTTGCATCTTTTAAAAAATAAGTAAGTGGGGCACCTGGGTGGCTCAGTTGGTTAAGTGTTTGTCTTTGGCTCAGCTCATGATCCCAGGATCCTGAGATCAAGCCAGCGGGGAGCCTGCTTCTCTCTCTCCCTCTGCCCTTCCCCCCGACTCATGTTCCCTCTCACTTGCTCTGTTTTCTCTCTCTAAATTAATTAATTAATTAATTAAAAATAAGCAAACATTTAAATTGATTTTGAGCTTCATGTATTGTTTTATCAGAAATAAACTAAATTAAGGTTTTCATGTTACCTCTTCCAAAAACTTAGCTTTAATATCTTTGAAGTGTTAGTTTGAGGTTAACATTATAGTTTTTCCTTAAAGGATTTTCTATTCATTTCTGACAAGGTAAATTAAACACTGCCTTTTAAATGTTGATGTGCAAAAAAAAAAAAAAAAAAAAGAAGTCTCTTGGGGGATCTTGTTAAAAATGCAGGTACTGACTCAGGGAGTTAGGGGTGGAGCCTGAGATTTGGAATTTCTTAAAAGCCTCCAGAGGTTACCAGTGCTGTTGGTATGAGGAAAATACCCTTTGGGAAGCAAGAGACTAAACTCTACCTAGAGTTTGACTCACTTTATTTATAGAAATAAAGTAAGTTACACTACCCTTTCTCTTAGGTTGGGACGACTATCTTTCCCTAGACAAAGAGGGCGATTATGGGTTGAATTTTCTAATTTTAATTATGGTATAATTAACATACAGTGTTATATTAGTTTCAGGTGTACAATTTAGTGATTCAACACTTCCACACATCACCCAGTGTTCATCGCAAGTTCATTCTTTGATTCCCATCACCTATTTCACCTGTCCCCTCCCCACCTACCCTCTGGTAACCATCAGTTTGTTCCCCATATTTAAGAGAGTCTGCTTCCTGGTATGTCTGTCTCTTTCTTTCTTTTTTTTTCTTGGCTTGTTTGTGTTGTTTCTTAAACTCTACATGTGAGTGAAATCATATGGTATTCGTCTGTCTCTGTCTTATTTTGCTTAGCATTAAACTCTCTAGCTTCATCCATGTTCTTACAAATGACAAGACTTCACTTATTTTTATGGCTGAATAATATTCTTTATACATTCCTCAATCAATGGACACTTGGGCTGCTTCCATAATTTGGCTGTTGTAAATAATGTTGCAATAAACATAGGAATACATATATCCCTTTGAATTAGTGCTTTTATATATATTTTTTGGTAACTACTATGGGTTGAATTCTGTACCCCAATACCTCATATGTTGAAGTCTTAAACCCCTGGACCTCAGAATGTGACCCTTTTTGGGTACATGGTCACTGTAAATGTAATTAGTTAAGATCAAACAGGAATGGAATACAATTGGTCCTAAGTGAATGTGATTGGTATGCTTTTTAAAAATTTTTTTTGGATTTTTAAATTAACATATAATGTATTATTAGCCCCAGGGATACAGGTCTGTGAATTGCCAGGTTTACACTTCACAGCACTCATCATATAACATACCTTCCCCAATGTCCATAACCCAACTGACATTAGTATCAGGTACTAATACCTCTCCCTAGCTTCCTCCCCCAAGCAACCCTCAGTTTGTTTTGTGAGATTAAGAGTCTCTAATGGTTTTTCTCCCTCCTGATCCTATCTTGTTTCATTTATTCCTTTCCTACCCCCAAACCTCCCATGTTGCCTCTTCACTTCCTCATATCAGGGATATGATTGGCATTCTTATAAAAAAGGAGGGAACCAAACACAGAGACAGACATGCAAGAAATGAAGACATGCAAGAAAAATGAAGGCACGATTTGGGATGTTGGTGCTACAGTCAAGGAACATCAAATCTGTGTGGCAAAATTCCAGAAGCTAAGGAAGAGGCCTGGAATAGATTCCCACTCACAGCCTTCAGAAGGAACCAACCCTTCATTTCAGACTTCAGGCCCCAGACTATAAATTTCTGAGTGGTGTGAGTCACCCAGTTTCTGTTATTTTATTATGGCAGCCCTAAGAAACTCACATAAGCAAGATGCATTTTCACATTACAACAACATTACAAAATTCCCCCATGAAAAGGAGACCTTAGAGCTCCCTGCCTCATTTTGTTAATTAGAGGCTTAGTTGTGAAGGAGCAGGTGCATTTGTATCTTTTAAATGGCAGGTCGTATTGGGTGCATCACTCACTATTCCTTAATTAATATTTGCCTCGTCACCTTTTCTTTTAATTAATTGTACTTGGGTCTGCTCCCTTAAAGCCCTATCACCATCACCATCATTCCTGTTCATGGGTGATAGGACACACTGATCGCTGGCTTACAGTGTCTGCTTGCTCTTCTGTCAGGGGATACACCTCACCTGCATCCCAAAGCCTCCCAGTTCTTCCCACCATAGCCTTCTCCCCATGCAGGTTTCTTTGGCTAAGTGTGTGTGTGTGTGTGTGTGTGTGTGTGTGTGTGTGTTCATCATGGTATCCTGGAAGCTGTCTTACATCTCTTTGATGGATTCAATTCTGAGAATAACTCCAAGATCCTGTCCCCTGATTAATGAACCAGATACTAATGTCAGGCTGCTTTGTGAAGAGATTTCCTAGGTGCAATTGATATTTCAGGTCAGTTGACCTTAAAATACGATACAAATGTGGGCTTGAACCAATCAGGAAAGCCCTTTAAAAGTAGTATTTTCTCAAGCTGGCAGCAGAAGAGGAAGTCAGCCTGTAAAGCATGAGAAGGATTTGACATGCTATTGCTGGCTTGAAAATCTGGGGAGACAGGGAGGGATGATGTACTTATCAAAGAATGCAAATTGCCTCTAGAAGTTGAGAGCAACCCCCAGCTAGCAGCCCACAGGAGACAGGGACCTCAGTACTCCATCTGGCATGCACTTGGATGAGCTTTGAAGCTGTTTGTTCCCAGTCACCAGATAAGAGCCCAGTCCAGACAACAAGGTGATTTAGATTTGCAAGACCCAGAACAAAAAACCCAGATAAGTTCACGTGAACTTCTGCCCTACAGAACTCCAAGATAATGAATGGGTGTTATATTATGTTCCTTCATGTGTGTTAATTTCTTACACAGCAATCAATAACTAATACACTCCCCAACCTGGCAAAGCCTCAGAAGTCATTTCCTATTTCCTCCTACCTTCTCCACAACAGAGCAGGCAGACCACTGAACCCCAAACTGGACCTTGTCACTGATGGAGCTTCTCTTCTGCTGTATGCTGGTGGCTGCTATGATTTTTCTGTGTTTGCTGTTGAAAACCTACCACCCAGATGGATACTCGTGATGTTTTCTGCAACCAGGTCTCCTATCAGTTGAAAATAATTGAGACCCTGTGAATACCTGTAATTTGGAAATAGTCCAACTGTAGTCAGATTAAATGACTTTAATAATTATCATCAACTCTTAGATGTGAAAATAATCTGAGTGGAAGAAAAATAATAACAAAAGAAAATTACCTTGCTGCTATAAAATCGAGGCTCATCTGCTGATTTTTATATGGCTATATGTTCCCTCCCAGAAAACAAAAGAGTAACTGCTTTGACATGGACACCAGTGGAAAAATCAACTAGCTCAGTCCATCCCCACCTGATTAGGAGCAGAGGCTCTACCTCCCTGGTCTGATTCATAAGCAAGATGTCCAGGCCTTCCACGCTTCGCTGAGGGGCACACATATTCAGACCTGTAGACTGACAGACTATAGGTGAGGGGTCCCGGGGGATGTGTTGTTACATCCAGACTTGAAGAGTTCTCATCTTCTGAGTCCTGTCTTCCCTGCTCCTGTTTCTGCTGGGTGTAAGTGCAGGTCTCCCAGCCTTGCCCTCTTTCCACCCCCTCTCCTTTTAGCATCTTTTTTTCTTATCCTACTTTCCCTGTGTTTTTTTAGACTTCTCTGCTTCTGCAGGCATGCTTCAGAGAATATGGGATGGTCTTTAGGCTCAATATTTCTTTGCTTGTTTCTGCTCAGTGGGCTTGGAGAGGAAATGGCAAGTGAGATGGGGGGGACCTGGGGGACCAAATCACAGCCACCACCTGGTAAGACATGACCCACCAAAGAATGTGTGTAACATAGGCCTACCCTTGCCCACAATGCCACCTTGAGCAAGTCGGCATTTTTTCCTCTTTTTAACATTGAGGTATCTACATGTAAAACTAGGGTAATACTAGCCCCCATTTCATAGGCTTATTGTGAGAGACCGACAAAGCAATACAAGTCAATCAATCATCATACTTTATGATGGGTATATGGTAAGTAGTAAGCAAACATTAGCTATTTTATGTCACATAAAAATAATGTGACTTCAAAAAGTAATGTGACTTCATTGTATGAGTGTTTAAAATATTTTTTCCCAAATCTGTCCTTCTTTTTTGGTCTTATTTTATTTGGTATATTTTGAAAGCAATGACGTGCGGGGATACCTGAAGCCTCAGTCCTGCCTTTTGTTATTTGTGTGACCGAGGGCTCCCTTATTCTCCTGCTCTGGTTCTCTCTGTCACCAGATCAAGTACAGTGGACTTGTTGGCTTCACAATGCCCATGAAAGCAAACTTTAAGCTGCAGAGGGCTGCTCCAAGCAAGGTTTACAGTGCATCCTCCTTGCTTAGACAGAGGAGCTGAGGGACCTGTCTGAAGTCATAACGTGTCAGTGAAGTTGGTTAAACACCGCATGGCTCCTGAGCTAGAGGACTTTGGTATGTTTCTGTTTTGTTTTGTTTTGTTTTGTTTTACTTACCTTGGCATGCATCACATGAAGGGAGGTGGCAAGTTTCCCAAAACTGCAAACATTCTAAAAACAGAAGAAAGGGTTTCTTTCAGTGTGGCCTTTCATATTGTTAGTTTAATACTTCCTTGGCTTTTATTTAAGTCAGGGATTTTAAAAGCAAGACAGGATGTCTGACTTCCTGAGGAATCCTCCTCAGAGAATGACATTCAGTACTTTCTCTCCTCTCCAGGCAGTTCCTAACTGCTTGCAGTCAAGCTTCAGGCCGTGGTGTTCCACAGAAGTTGCTCAGACAAATTAATGTCATTCTGCGCTGCAAAAGCCAAAATACACTTTACAGTCTTTCTGTGACTTCTTGGTGGCATTTTGGTCTTGCAATGCCCTAAGACCTTCTCTTCTCTCGCCTCCTGCCAGACAGAGCATTCTCTTGGCTTTTCTCCCCTCTGCTGCTCCAGGAGGCCAGGGATGGGCTGGGGTTGGCTCAGATTCAGTCGTTCTACTTCCATGCCTTTTGCTGGCCAGTTGATGTCACATTGGTGTTTGAAATTGGCAAGCGCTACGACTTGTGGCCCTTTATTTTCCTTTCCCATAGAGCTAGTGCTAAAGCACTTGCCAGTGCAGGGTTCTGTTAAAATGTAATCTTCTTCTGCACACATTTTAAATACTGGAGCCATTAGGTTTCTGGCATCAGGTCTCTTCTGTTTGTACCCTCTCCCATGATTGACTTATTCTGCCCTTCCCTTCTGTATGCTTCTCTGCGTGGATGACTCCCACGCCCACCCTTCTTTTCCCTCATGTCCAGACTTACATAACCAACTGACTATTGCCCAGTTCATCTCTGAGTGGTGAACATCCAAACCCAACTCACATATCCACACGTGCAAGTCTGCTCAGATGCCTGCTTCTTTGCCAGCGTGGGGTGATGCCGTATCTGCTGGAAACCAGCAGGGTGCTTTTCTCCACCGGCCCCTCATCTCCTAACACCCAGCCCTCTACCATTCCTAATTCCTGAAGAGCTCTTGAATCTCTCTTGAAACCTGCAGTGACCAAGTTCAAATCAGCATCATTTCCCCTCCACACCAGCCTCCTGCCGAGTCCTTCTGTATCCACTCTTAACCCCCTCCCATTGTTTCTCTATGTGGTAGAAAGACTACATGTTTGACACTGCAAATCACTGTCCTGTTCGAACTCTTCCCGTGGCTTCCCATAGTTCTCTGAATAAGAAGTCCTTGGCAGCTTTCCATGGCTCCCCGTCCAGCTGGTCAGCAGCAACCTCTTCCCCCTCTCCCCAGCAAAGTCCATCTTGCCAGGCCTTGCACAGGCTGCTGTCTCTGGCTGGAGCCCTGTCCTCCACATCTGCTTCTATACCCTTTCACCAGACGGACACCTGCTCATTCTTTATTCTCAGCCTAAACTCTTACTTCCTTGGGACATATTCTCTTCCTCCCCAGGCCCCAGGAAAGCCTGGCTACAGTGCCGAGCAGGGCCCACGTCTTCCCTGTTATAACACTTGTCAACGCTCTCATTGCTATGCCATGCTGATTTCTGGAAGGTGGAGACAGCCCTGTACACACACGGTGCCAACCCTTGGAACTAGCCCCGTGTCTCGCCTCATTATTAAAGTCATGGCTTCTCTAATCCATTCCTTTTTTTTGTTGTCAGGAGCTCTTCATTTGGGTCAGGCCCTCTTGGATTTTGGTCAGGTCGAGAGCTGCCTTTATGCCCTCAATTATTCTGCCATGCAGACCATTTCCCACATGGTTTCCATAGTTCCAAAGTGCAAAACTGATTATGTTATTCCTCTTCTAAAATTCCCAGTGATGAGAAGCATATTCCTGGACAGAGCAGCCAGCTGACCAGGTCTGACTGTTGCCCGCTTAGCACATTCCCTTGCACAGTGTTCAGGTCAGAGCACTCACCACCCCATAACCTAACACCTCCCTTTAACCCTGACTTGGGCAACTCCTTTCTCATGTCTTCTGGGATCACATCCTCCAGGGTAATGTCTCCAGTCCTCAAAGTCTGGTCGGAGACCCCTCCCTGCCGTGCTGCCGTACCCAGACAAGCCCCTGGCACACACTTGCTGACATGAGACAAGAACTGCCCTTTAAGGATCTTCTGCCCCTGCTGGGCACAGTAACAGGCACAGAGTAGATGCTCAGGGCAAGTTGTTGTCTGGCTGCCATAAATGATGAGAATTGTGTGCATGGGACTAGCCACAGCTCCTTAAAACAAAGCAAGAAGCTCGTATTTTGTTCTTTCAAAATACATCCTGTGTTTCAACCCTGTGGTGTGACTTTCACAAAACTAAGCTATGGTGAGTGCTGTGAAGTGTGTAAACCTGGCGATTCACAGACCTGTACCCCTGGGGATAAAAATGCATTATATGTTTATAAAAAACAAAAACAAACAAACAAAAAAAAACCAAAAACTAAGCTTCCTGACAGCCATAGGAGCCATATATATTTTTTTAACTTTTTATTTGAATCACCCAGTTTTATTTGAATTATATTATATATAAATATATATATAATAAATATATATATATATATATATATTTTTTTAAAGATTTATTTATTTATTTGACAGGCAGAGATCACAAGTAGGCAGAGAGGCAGCCAGCCAGAGAGAGAGAGAGAGAGGGAAGCAGGTTCCCCGCGGAGCACAGAGCCCGATGTGGCAGAGGCTTTAACCCACTGAGCCACCCAGGTGCCCCTATATATATATTTAATTTTTATTTTTTAACTTTTTATTTGAATCACCCAGCACTGATGACCCAAAATATACTCCTGAATCCCCACCACTTATTGCACCCATTCCCTACCCTCCTCCGCTCTGGTAATCATCAGTTTGTTCTCTAGAGTTGGGGGTCTGTTTCTTTGTTTGTCTCTCTCTCTCTTCATTTACACATATGAGTTCCACATATGAGTGAAATCATATGGTATTTATTTTTCTCTGACTGACTTATTTCACTAAAGCACTAATCTCTTTAGCTCCATTCATGTTGTTGTAAATGGCAAGATTTCCTTCTTTTTAAAGGTTGAATAATATTCCATTGTGTATACACACCACCTCTTTGTTATCCATTCATCCATTGATGAGCATGGGACTGCTTCCATATTTTGGTTATTGTAAATAATGCTGCTATAAATACAGGAGTACATATATCCCTTTTAATTTGTGTTTTTGTATTCTTTGGGTAAACACCTAGTAGTGTAATTGCTGGATCATAGGGTAATTGTACTTTTTTTTTTTTAAAGACTTTATTTATCCATTTGACATATAGAGATCACAAGCAGGCAGAGAGGCAGAGAGAGAGAGGAAGAAGCAGGCTCCTAGCCGAACAGAGAGCCCAATGTGGGGCTCAATCCCAGGATGCTGGGATCATGACCTGAGCTGAAAGCAGAGGCTTTAACCCACTGAACCACCCAGGCACCCCAAGTAATTCTACTTTTCACCTTTTTAAAGAACCTCCATACAATTTTCCGCAGTGGCTGTACCAGTTTGCATTCCCACCAACAATGTGAGAGGGTTCCTTATTCTCTCCATCTTCGCCAATACTTGTTATTTCTTGTGTTTTTGATTTTAGCCATTCTGACAGGGGTGAGGTGATATCTCATTGTAGTTTTGATTTGCACTTCCCTGATGATGAGTGATGCTGAGCATCAGTTCATGTGTTCGTTCCTATCTGGATGTCTCCTTTGGAGAAATGTCTGTTCATGTCTTCTGTCAATTTTTAAATTACATTAATTGTTTTTTGAGTGTTAAGTTTTATAAGTTCTTTATATAGTTTAGGTACTAACCTTTTATTAGATATGTCATTTGCAAATATCTTTTCCCATCCCATAGGTTGCCTTTAGTTTTGTTGATTGTTTCCTTCTCTGTGCAGAGGCTTTTTATTTTGATGAAGACCCAATAGTTTATTTTTGCTTTTGTCTTCCTTGCAGCAGGGAACCCATTTGGAAAAAAAAGTCAGAGAAATTACTGCCTGTGTTCTCTTCTAGAATTTTTATGGCTTCAGGTGTCACAGTTAGATCTTCAGTCCATTTTGAATTTATTTCTGTGTATGTTTTTAAAGAAGTTGTCCAGTGTCATTCTTTTGCCTGTTCCTGTCCAGTTTTCCCAACACCATTTGCTTGAAGAAACTGTCTTTGTTCCACTGGATAATCTTCCCTTAATTGACGATATACTGTGGTCCATTGATCTGTTCCATTGATCTGTGTGTCTGTTTTTATGCCAGTGCCATACTATTTTGATTATTACAGCTTTGTAATATAACTTGAAGTCAATAATTGTGATGCCTCCAGCTTTACTTTTCTAAGATTGCTTTGGCTACTCAGAGTCTTTTGTGGTTCCAAACTAATTTTAAGACTGTTTTAGGCCTGTGAGAAGTATTTTTGGTATTTTGATAAGGTAGTTTGTGTTAAATGTGTAGATTATTTTAGGTAGTATAGACATTTTAACAAAGTTCTTCCAATTTGTGAGCATGGAATGTCTTTCTGTTTCTTTTCTTTTCTTTTTTAAAGATTTTATTTATTTATTTGACAGACAGAGATCACAAGTAGGCAGAGAGTCAGACGGGGGGGGGGGGTGCGAGCAGACTCCCAATTGAGCAGAGACCCCAAAGTGGGGCTCGATCCCAGGACCCTGAGATTAAGGCCCGAGCCAAAGGCAGAGGCTTAACCACTGAGCTACCCAGGTGCCCCTGTCTTTCTGTTTCTTTATGTCATCTTTAATTTCTCTCATCAGTGTTTTATAGTTTTCAGAGTACAGCTCTTACACCTCTTTCATTAGGTTTATTCCTAGGTATCCTATTATTTTTGACACCATTGTAAATGGGATTATTTTCTTAATTTCTCTTTCTGCTGCTTCATTACTGGTGCATAGAAATGCAAAAGGTTTCTGTACTTTGATTTCATATCCTCGGACTACTGAATTTGTTTATCAGTTCTTGCAGTTTTTCGGTGGAGTCTTTTGGGTTTTCTATATATAGTATCATGTCATCAGCAAATAGTGAAGGGGTCAGTTCTTCCTTACCAGTTTAGATGCCTTTTCCATTCCCTCCTTTCTTCCTCCCTCCATCCCTCTCTCCCTCTCTTCCTCTCTCTCTTTCTTTCTCTCTTGTGTGATTTTTGTGGCTAGGACCTCCAGTACTATGTTGAATAAAAGTGGTGAAAGTGGAATATCCTTGTCTTGGTCCTGAGCTTAGGGGAAAATCTCTCAGGTTTTTCTCACTCAGGATGATGCTAGTTGTGAGTTTTTCATTTTTGCCTTTATTATGTTGAGGTATATTCCTTCTAAACCTACTTTGCTGAGGGTTTTTTTTTTTTTTTTCATGAATGGATGTTGTACTTTGTCAAATGTGTTTTCTGCGTCTATTGAAATGATCATATGGTTCTTATTTTTTCTCTTATTAACATGATGTAACACACTGATTTGCAAATATTAAGGCATCCTTGCAACCCAGGAACAAGATTCATTTGATCATAGTGAGTAATTTTTTTATTGTATTGTTGGATTCAGTTTGCTAGTATTTTATTGGGGATTTTTGCATTTGTGTTCATCAGAAATGTTGGCCCATCATTCTCGTGCATATGTATGTGTGTGTGTACTGTCTTTACCTGGTTTGTGTATCAGGGTAATGATGGCCTATAGAATAAATGTGTAAGTTTTCCTTCCTCTTCTATTTATTTCAAATAGTTTAAGAACAACGGGTATGAACTCTTCTTTAAATATTTGGTGGAATTCGCCTGTGAAGCCATCTGGTCCTGGAGTTTTCTTCACTGGGAGGTTTTTTTTTTTTATTACTGATTCAATTTCTATGATGCTAAATGGTTTGTTCAAATGTTCTATTTCATCCTGGTTCAATTTGGGGAAGTTATATGTTTCTAGGAATTTATCTATTTCTTCTAGGTTGTCCAATTTGTTGGCATAGTTTTTCATAATAGTCTCGTATCTGTTGGTGTTTCTGAGGTCTTTGTTGATATTTCTCCCCTCTCATGTATGATTTTACTTATTTGGGGCTTTTTTCTCTCTCTCTCTCTTTTTTTCTTAAGAAGTCTGGCTAGAGGTTTATCAATTTTCTTTATTTTTTTCAGAGAACTACCTCCTGGTTTCATGGATCTATCTTATTGGGCTTTTTAGTTTCTATATTATTTATTTCTGCCCTAATCCTTATTATTTCCTTCCTTCTGCTTTACTTTGGTTGTTGTTCTTTTTCTACGTCCTTTAAGTGTAAGTTCAGGTTGTTTATTAGATATTTTTCTTGTACCTTATGGTAGGCCTATATCACTATAAACTTCCCTCTTAGAAACAGAGGTTTTGAACAATGGTGTTTTCCTTTTCTTCCATTACTTTTTAAAATTTCTTCTTTTATTGCTGGGTTGGCTGATTCATTCTTTAGTAGCATGAATTTGTGGTCTTTCCAGATTTTTTTTCTTGTGGTTGATTTCTAGTCTCATAACATTGAGGTCAGAAAAGATGCATAGCATGATGTCAGTCTTCTAGAATTTGTTGATCTCTTCTGGAGAATGATCTGTGTATACTTGAAAAGAATGTGTATTCTGCTGTTTTAAAGTGGAACATTCTGAATATATCTGATCAGCGCATCTGGTCCAGTGTGCCATTCAAAGCCATTGTCTTCTTGTCGATTTTCTGTTTAGATCATTTGTTCATTAATTTTTTCTATTTTTGTATTGTTGTATTATTTTGTATTATTATTGATTACATTTTTTATGTTTACTATTAACAGTTTTATGTATGTGGGTACTTCCATGTCGGGTACATAAATATCTTCTTGTTGGATTGTCCCCTTTATTATTATATAGATCCTTTTTTCTCTCTTATTTCAGTCTTTGTTTCAATTATTTTGTCCGATATAAGTATTACTACTCTGGCTTTCTTTTGACATGTTTTTGCATGACTTTCAATCTACAGGTGTTATTAGGTCTAAAACAAGTCTCTTGTAGGCAGTATATAGATGGATCTTGTATATTTATCCATTCTGCCACCCTATGTCTCTTGATTGGAGCATTTAGTCCATTTACATTCAAAATAATTATTGAAAGATATGTACTTATTGCCATTTTATTACTTGTTTTATAGTTATTTCTGAAGATTTTCTATCCTTTCTTATCTTTTTCTCTTTCTCACTTTGCTGTTTTTCTTTACTAGTACATTTGCATTTCTCTCTCCTTTTTTTTTTTGCATTTTTAGTAGTGGTTTTTGATTTGTAGTTACTATTAGGTTTGCATACAACCTCTTATGCATATAGTAGTCTATATTAAGTTGATGATCATTTAAGTTGAACCCATTCTTCACTCCTCTTCTCACCACATTTTAGTTATATTGTGTCATATTTTACATCAATTTATTTTGTGAGTTCCTTGACTGATATTTTACAGAAGTATTCATTTTTACTGCTTTTGTGTTTCCTACCTTCAGAATCTTGTTGTCACTCTTTTCTTTCCACTCAAAGAGTCCCTTTGATATTTCCTGCAGGACTGGTTTAGTGATCATGAATTCCTTTAGTTGCTGTTTTTCTGGGAAATTCTTTATCTCTCCTTGTATTCTAAATGATAGCTCTGCCAGATACAGTGTTCCTGGATGCAGGTTTTTCCCATTGGAAAAACCACTGATAGCCTTATGGAGTTTTATTTGTATGTAACTGCCTTCTTTTGTATTGCTGCTTTTTTTTTTAAGATTTTTATTTATTTATTTGACAGAGAGAAATCACAAGTAGATGGAGAAGCAGGCAGAGAGAGAGGGAAGCAGGCTCTCTGCTGAGCAGAGAGCCCGATGCGGGACTCGATCCCAGGACTCTGAGATCATGACCCGAGCCGAAGGCAGCGGCTTAACCCACTGAGCCACCCAGGCGCCCCTGTATTGCTGCTTTTAATAGTTTTCTTTATCACTCTGTTTTGCCCATTTTAATTATGATATGTCTTGCTATTGATCTGCTTTTGTTGATTTTGTTGGGGTTTCTCTGTGCCTCCTGGATCTGCATTTCTGTTTCCTTCCCCAGATTAGTTAAGTTTACAGCTATTGTTTTTTTCAAATAGAGTGTCTTCCCCCCTTTCTCTTCTTCTTCAGGGACTCCTATAATTTGAATGTTATTACATTTGATGCAGCCACCAAGTTCCCTAAGTCCATTCTTGTTTTGTGTAATTCCTTTTCTTTTTTTTTAAATTCAGCTTGATTACTTTCTATAACTCTCTTTTCTAGGTCAATAATTCATTCCTCTGCTTCTTCCATCCTGCTGTTCATTCTATCAAGGGTGTTTCTCATTTCATTTATTGTGCCCTTTATATCTACTATGTTATTCCTTATCTCTATGTTAAAGGTTTCACTCATGTCTTCCATTCTTTTCTCAAGTCCAGTGAGTATCCTTATGATCATTGCTTTAAACATCCATCAAGCATATTACTTACATCTGTTTCATTAGCTCTCCAGCCACAGTCTTGTCATGTTCTTTCATTTGGGACAAATTCTTCTATCTTATTTTGTCTAAGTCTCTGTAACTGTTTCTCCATGTTAGGAAAGTCAGCTACATCACCTGTTCTTGACAATAATGACCCTACGAAGAAGAGGTCCTGTAATGCTTTGCCCTATCCCTGTTCTTCAGGGCCTAGTGCTTCTGGGAGTGTTTCTAATGTGTGCTGCATGCACTGTGCTCTTGTTTCCTGGCCACCTTATCCTTCTGGCAAGTCATCTGCAGAGACTTTCTTTGCTTGTTGTGGGCAGTGCTTGGTGCCTGGCCTGAATGTGGCATGTTTTAACTAGGTGTATTCTGATCTGCTTGTGAATTTGGACCTGTCACTGCTGCCACTGGAACTGAGGCCTCACAAAACTCCAGGGTCAAGAGATGTGATATTGGCAGGGATTTGGGCCATTCTCCCTGGGGGATGGGCTTGCTGCAATTAAACTGAGGCAAACATGACTGGAAAGGGCAATTCTACCAGAACATGGGAGGGTGGGCCTTGGTGGAAGTTAGGTAGCATGTGTCAAGTTGTGCTGGTTCCTCTAGGTGGCTCTGTTCTTAGGTTAAAGGAGCAAGGGTGGCAAATTGTGCTGGCCAGTTCCTTTGTTCCCAGAACAGTCTCTCTATGAACACTGCCTCTCTGGGACATGCACCAAGATGAACAACTAATGTCCCCACTCGTTACCCTAGGGACTTCTCAGATCATTATTTCAATGCTGTATGTCCATGGGCTGTTTGCACCGCCTTTTCTCCAAAAGCAACCCCAATGTCCTCTGATTCTTCCAGAGCCTAGCACACTGACCTTTAAAACTCTATCTGCTGGTTGCAAAAACTTGGGAAATTTGGGCCCTCTTACTTTCCAAACCAGTTGCTATGGGGGTTTGTTTAACCCATGCAGTCCCTTGTGTGTTAGTCTGTCTCTCACTCTTCTCTGTGCCTGCAGCTTCCTCCTTACCATAGCTGCCATGATTAATTTATCTCCCAAGCCATGTCTCCGTGCTTCCTGCCTTCTTCAGAATGGCCTTTTCTCTACCTTTAGTTGTAGATATTGTTCTGTGAGTCTTCAGGTCAATTTCTGGAGTATTTAGAACGATGTGATAGTTACCTAGTTGTATTCACAGGATGAAGTGGGCCTAGGGTCCTCTTAATTTGTTGCAATCTCCTTCGCTCTCTCTGAAAGGCATATTTTAAAATAAGGCCATGTATATAAGCACCATGTTTCCCCTCAACTTGTGGCTATGCTTTACTTTCTCAGAAAACATGATTACTAGGAAAAAAAAATAAAATAAAATCTTCCTGGTTGTTTGCTCTGAGGACAAGGTGCTGATTCACTTGATATGTCAAGAGCAGACAATTACTCCTTCTTAATTTACCTCCAGACAGAATCTGAGGATACAGAAACCCAAAGTTTCAGAAGTGTTGTTCATTATGGGTTCCTCTATTTGACCCATCTCCTCTCATACATCTATTTCCATACTTTCTCTTACTTTAAAAATAATTTGAAGAATGTCCATCCTAGAGCCAGAGTCTTATTCTGTCTTTTTTCCATTGGACATTCTTTCCTGCTTTGTCGAAGATTAGTTGACCATAGAGTTGAGGGTCTATTTCTGGGCTCTCTATTCTGTTCCATTGATCTATGTGTCTGTTTTTGTGCCAGTACCATGCTGTCTTGATGATGACAGCTTTGTAATAGAGCTTGAAGTCCGGAATTGTGATGCCACCAACTTTGGCTTTCTTTTTCAATATCCCTTTGGCTATTCAAGGTCTTTTCTGGTTCCATATAAATTTTAGAATTATTTGTTCCATTTCTTTGAAAAAGATGGATGGTACTTTGATAGGAATTGCATTAAATGTGTAGATTGCTTTAGGTAGCATAGACATTTTCACAATATTTATTCTTCCAATCCAGGAGCATGGAACATATTTCCATTTCTTTGTGTCTTCCTCAATTTCTTTTATGAGTACTTTATAGTTTTCTGAGTATAGATTCTTAGCCTCTTTGGTTAGGTTTATTCCTAGGTTTCTTATGGTTTTGGGTGCAATTGAAAATGGGATTGACTCCTTAATTTCTATTTCTTCTGTCTTGTTGTTTGTGTACAGAAATGTAACTGATTTCTGTGCATTGATTTTATATTCTGACACTTTACTGAATTCCTGTACAAATTCTAGCAGTTTTGGAGTGGAGTCTTTTGGATTTTCCACATATAGTATCATATCATCTGCGAAGAGTGATAATATGACTTCTTCTTTGCCGATTTGGATGCCTTTAATTTCCTTTTGTTGTCTGATTGCTGAGGCTAGGACCTCTAGTACTATGTTGAATAGCAGTGGTGATAATGGACATCCCTGCCGTGTTCCTGACCTTAGCGGAAAAGCTTTCAGTTTTTTTCCATTGAGAACGATATTTGTGGTGGGTTTTTCATAGATGGCTTTGATGATACTGAGGTATGTGCTCTCTATCCCTACACTCTGAAGAGTTTTGATCAGGAAGGGATGCTGTACTTTGTCAAATGCTTTTTCAGCATCTATTGAGAGTATCATATGGTTCTTGTTCTTTCTTTTATTGATGTGTTGTATCACATTGACTGATTTGCAGATGTTGAACCAACCTTGCAGCCCTGGATTAAATCCCATTTGGTCATGGTGAATAATCCTTTTAATGTACTGTTGAATCCTATTGGCTAGTATTTTGGTGAGAATTTTCGCATCTGTGTTCATCAAGGATATTGGTCTATAGCTCTCTTTTTTGATGAGATCCTTGTCTGGTTTGGGGATCAAGGTGATGCTGGCCTCATAAAATGAGTTTGGAAGTTTTCCTTCCATTTCTATTTTTTGGAACAGTTTCAGGAGAATAGGAATTAGTTCTTCTTTAAATGTTTGGTAGAATTATCCCGGGAAGCCGTCTGGCCCTGGGCTTTTGTTTGTTTGGAGATTTTTAATGACTATTTCAATCTCCTTATTGGTTATGGGTCTGTTCAGGCTTTCTATTTCCTCCTGGTTCAGTTGTGGTAGTTTATATGTTTCTAGGAATGCATCCTTTTCTTCCAGATTGTCAAATTTGTTGGCGTAGAGATGCTCACAGTATGTTCTTATAATAGTTTGTATTTCTTTGGTGTTAGTTGTGATCTCTCCTCTTTCCTTCATGATTTTATTTATTTGGGTCCTTTCTCTTTTCTTTTTGATAAGTCTGGCCAGGGGCTTATCAATTTTATTAATTCTTTCAAAGAACTAGCTCCTAGTTTCGTTGATTTGTTCTATTGTTTTTTTGGTTTCTATTTCATTGATTTCTGCTCTGATCTTTATGATTTCTCTTCTCCTGCTGGGCTTAGGGTTTCTTTCTTGTTCTTTCTCCAGCTCCTTTAGGTGTAGGGTTAGGTTGTGTACCTGAGACCTTTCCTGTTTCTTGAGAAAGGCTTGTACCACTATATATTTTCCTCTCAGGACTGCCTTTGTTGTGTCCCACAGATTTTGAACCGTTGTATTTTCATTATCATTTGTTTCCATGATTTTTTTCAATTCTTCTTTAATTTCCCCATTGACCCATTCATTCTTTAGAAGGATGCTGTTTAGTCTCCATGTATTTGCATTCTTTCCAAACTTCCTCTTGTGGTTGAGTTCTAGCTTCAGAGCATTGTGTTCTGAAAATATGCAGGGAATGATCCCAATCTTTTGATACCGGTTGAGTCCTGATTTAGGACCGAGGATGTGATCTATTCTGGAGAATGTTCCATGTGCACTAGAGAAGAATGTGTATTCTGTTGCTTTGGGACGAAATGTTCTGAATATATCTGTGATGTCCATCTGGTCCAGTGTGTCATTTAAGGCCTTTATTTCCTTGTTGATCTTTTGCTTGGATGATCTATCCATTTCAGTGAGGGGAGTGTTAAAGTCCCCTACTATTACTGTACTATTGTCGATGTGTTTCTTTGATTTTGTTATTAATTGGTTTATATAGTTGGCTGCTCCTACGTTAGTGGTGTAGATATTTAAAATTGTTAAATCTTCTTGTTGGACAGACCCTTTGAGTATGATATAATGTCCTTCCTCATCTCTTATTATAGTCTTTGGCTTAAAATCTAATTGATCTGATATAAGGATTGCCACTCCTGCTTTCTTCTGATGTCCATTAGCATGGTAAATTCTTTTCCACCCCCTCACTTTAAATCTGGAGGTGTCTTCGGGCTTAAAATGAGTTTCTTGGAGGCAACATATATTTGTTTTTTTATCCATTCTGATACCCTGTGTCTTTTGATTGGGGCATTTAGCCCATTAACATTCAGGGTAACTATTGAGAGAGATGAATTTAGTGCCATTGTATTGCCTGTAAGGTGACTGTTACTGTATACGGTCTCTGTTCATATCTGATCTACTACTTGTAGGCTCTCTCTTTGCTTAGAGGACCCCTTTCAATATTTCCTGTAGAGCTGGTTTGGTGTTTGCAAATTCTTTCAGTTTTTGTTTGTCCTGGAAGCTTTTAATCTCTCCTTCTATTTTCAATGATAGCCTAGCTGGATATAGTATTCTTGGCTGCATGTTTTTCTCGTTCAGTGCTCTGAAAATATCATGCCAGCTCTTTCTGGCCTGCCAGGTCTCTGTGGATAAGTCAGCTGCCAATCTAATATTTTTACCATTGTATGTTACAGACTTCTTTTCTCAGGCTGCTTTCAGGATTTTCTCTTTGTCACTAAGACTTGTGAATTTTACTATTAGGTGACGGGGTGTGGGCCTATTCTTATTGATTTTGAGGGGCATTCTCTGAACCTCCTGAATTTTGATGCTTGTTCCCTTTGCCATATTGGGGAAATTCTCCCCAATAATTCTCTCCAGTATACCTTCTGCTCCCCTCTCACTTTCTTCTTCTTCTGGAATCCCAATTATTCTAATGTTGTTTCGTCTTATGGTGTCACTTATCTCTCGAATTCTCCCCTCATGGTCCAGTAGCTGTTTGTCCCTCTTTTGCTCAGCTTCTTTATTCTCTGTCATTTGATCTTCTATATCACTAATTCTTTCTTTTGCCTCATTTATCCTAGCAGTGAGAGCCTCCATTTTTGATTGCACCTCATTAATAGCTTTTTTGATTTCAACTTGGTTAGATTTTAGTTCTTTTATTTCTCCAGAAAGGGCTTTTATATCTCCTGAGAGGGTTTCTCTAATATCTTCCATGCCTTTTTTGAGCCCGGCTAGAACCTTGAGAATTGTCATTCTGAACTCTAGATCTGATATATTACCAATGTCTGTATTGATTAGGTCCCTAGCCTTCAGCACTGCCTCTTGTTCTTTTTTTTGTGGTGAGTTTTTCTTCCTTGTCATTTTGTCCAGATAAGAGTATATGAAAGAGCAAGTAAAATACTAAAAGGGTGGCAACAACCCCAGGAGAATATGCTTTAACCAAATCAGAAGAGATCCCAAATCGTGAGGGGGGAGAAAGGGGATAAAAAGAGGTTCAAAAAGAAAGAAAGAGAAAGAAAGAAAGCAAGAAAGAAAGAAAAAAGAAAACACATAAAGAAAAGTATAAAAAAGTATTAAACTAGTTAAAAATCGTTAAAAAAGAAAAGGGTAAAAGTTAAAAAAAATTTTAGCAGAATAAGAGAAAAAAAATGAAAAAGAAAAAAATTAAATTAACTGCAAGACTAAAATATCACAGGGAGAAAGCCATGAGTTCCGTTCTTTGCTTTCTCCTCCTCTGGAATTCTGCTTCTCTCCTTGGTATTGAAACCGCACTCCTTGGTAGGTGAACTTGGTCTTGGCTGGATTTCTTGTTGATCTTCTGGGGGAGGTGCCTGGTGTAATGATTCTCCAGTGTCTTTGTCCCAGGCAGAATTGCACCGCCCTTACCAGGAGTTGGGCTGAGTAATCCGCTCGGGTTTGCTTTCAGGAGCTTTTGTTCCCTGAACGCTTTCCGTAGAGTTCTGGAGGATGGAAATAGAAATGGCGGCCTCCTGGTCTCCAGCCCGTAGGAGCCGAGAGCCCAGGGCCCCACTCCTTAGTGCGTCCTCAGAGAACAGCTCCCAGTAATTCCCGTCTGCCTGACCTCCAGCCACGCTCCGAGCTCACCGAGCCTTCGACCGGTTCAAGGTAACCCCGAGCTGTGAGCTTACTGTCGGCTCTGTCTCTGTAGCCGGGTTTCCTGTTCCAATACCCGCAAGCTCTGCGACACTCAGACATCCCCGATCCTTCTGTGACCCTGCGGGACCTGAGGCCACGCTGACTCCGCGTGGGCTTCGCCCCGGTTTAGCCTCTGGAGCGATGTCCCTCAGCGGAACAGACTTTCAAAAGTCCTGATTTTGTGCTCCATTGCTCCGCCGCTTGTCGGGAGCCGGCCCTTCCCCCCGGGGTCTATCTTCCCCTCGCTTTGGATTCACTTCTCTGCCAGTCCTACCTTTCAGAAAGTGATTGTTTTTGTTTCTAGAATTGCTGTTCTTCTTCTCTTCAATCTGCCAATGGATTTGCAGGTGTTTGCAATCTTTAGATAAGCTATCTAGCTGATCTCCTGCTAGCTGAAGTAGTCTCAGCCTGCTACTTCTCCGCCATCTTGACTCCTCTCTCGGGAAAAGTATCCGACCTTCCTTGTTTTTAATGACCTTGGCCATTTTTAACAGTGCTGGTCAGGTATTTTGTAGAAGGTCCTTCAGTTTGGATTTGTCTGTTACTTTTCTTTTCTTTCTTTTTTTTTTTAATTTTTATTTTTTTCAATTTATTTATTTTCAGAAAAACAGTATTCATTATTCACACCCAGTGCTCCATGCAATCCGTGCCCTCTATAATACCCACCACCTGGTACCCCAACCTCCCACCCCCCCACCACTTCAAACCCCTCAGATTGTTTTTCAGAGTCCATAGTCTCTCATGATTCACCTCCCCTTCCAATTTAACCCTTTTAACAGCTATGCTGAGTTTATGGACTCTTTGGAGGAAAACCACATA